>NC_091627.1:54770661-56020661 GCF_027580195.1 Bos mutus
CAGAGATAGTACATGTATTTGTGAGTCTTGGTATACAAACACAGTTATATATAGATGAAACCATGCAAAAACAAATATTGTCCATTAGATCAAGGAAATGCCCTCTAGGATAATAAGATCTCTCACATTGATGGCAGAAGCTGGATAGTTAGAAAACCTGTGAACTAAATTTTGGGATAAATTAAGAGGTTGGGAAATGACAATGATAATAAGCAACATTGAAGTCCTTCTTTGTATGTATGTCCCTTTCAGTATTTCCAGATTATTACCTAGGCAATAAAGTTGCTACTCCATCTTTAGAGGATTAGGCTCAAATGTGAAAACAAACAAATGAACAGAAAGACAAGCAGCTATCAGATGTGCAGTGGTGTCTGCCTATGCTCCTAAATGGACTTCCCTGGTGGTTCACATGGTTAAGCATCTGCCTACAATGTGGGAGACTTGGGTTCAATCCCTGGGTTGGGAAGATCTCCTGGAGAAGGAAATGGCAACCCACTCCAATATTCTTGCCTGGAAAAAAAAAAAAAAACAAAAAACATGGACAGAGGAGCCTGATAGGCTACAGTCCATGGGGTCCAAAGAGTCATACAAGCCTGAACAACTTCACTTTCACTTTCATGTTCCTAAATAGCACCAGACTGGTCTTTAAATTCTCCAAGAAAAGTGATTCTATTTATTCTTGTGGTATCTCTCAACATAATACAAGTTGAATACAAATAAAATCTTCCTTACTGAAATATTTAAGATTTAAGAAGGATAAATATGACATTACCAATAAAAGATTAATTTTAATAATAGTAATCACTCTTAAATAGTAATGAACAATATTGCTGTGCCAACTATTATTTTATATTGATTATATATCTGTCTTATAAAATACAACTGCCTTTTTGTTACTAAAAGAACCTCACTGTGATATTTTATTTTACAAGGGGATTTTTTTTTTTTTTCACTCTCACAGTATAGCCTGGCATAAGGGAGAGGGGAATGTATGCTTAAACCAGAGAAGAAATCTGGAGAGTTACCTTAGGAATTTCATTAATTGAGTATACTCTTGTGAAAGAAATAAACACTCTCATCAGTACTGCCAGGGATGACAGGTGAGAAGACGTGAAACATCTTAGGAACCAGAGGCTGAAAAGATATATTTTATCAGTCTTACATGAGTGGCTTAATTTCTCCGTGGATTAAACCTCAGAATTGCCAATTTTTGAATAGCGCATTGCATCTGTGGAAAAATCTACAGACTATTAAGTAAAGGAAATTAATATTTCTGTTTCTCATTTCAAAGAAGAGGCTTACTATTCTACTTCAGCATATTAAATTCCAATCAAGGTTCCATATACTCAGAATTATCTGAGATAGATCAGATCAGATCAGATCAGTCGCTCAGTCATGTCCGACTCTTTGCGACCCCATGAATCACAGCACGCCAGGCCTCCCTGTCCATCACCAACTCCGGGAGTTCACTCAGACTCACATCCATAGAGTCAGTGATGCCATCCAGCCATCTCATCCTCTGTCATCCCCTTCTCCTCCTGCCCCCAATCCCTCCCAGCATCAGAGTCTTTTCCAATGAGTCAACTTTTCGCATGAGGTGGCCAAAGTACTGGAGTTTCAGCTTTAGCATAATTCCTTCCAAAGAAATCCCAGGGCTGATCTCCTTCAGAATGGACTGGTTGGATCTCCTGGCAGTCCAAGGGACTCTCAAGAGTCTTCTCCAACACCACAGTTCAAAAGCATCAATTCTTCGGTGCTCAGCCTTCTTCACAGTCCAACTCTCACATCTATACATGACCACAGGAAAAACCATAGCCTTGACTAGACGAAACTTTATTGGCAAAGTAATGTCTCTGCTTTTGAATATGCTTTCTCGGTTGGTCATAACTTTCCTTCCAAGGAGCAAGCGTCTTTTAATTTCATGGCTGCTAGTTTCAATTCTCTGTAGTTAATAAAATGCACGTAGTATAGTGTAAGAAAAAGCAATGTGAAATTGGAAGTGTTAGTTGGCTCAGTGATATCTCTTTGCAACTCCATGGAGTATAGCCTGCCAGACTTGTTTGTCTATGAACTTCCTTAGGCAAGAATACTGGTCTGGGGAGCCATTCCCTTTTCTAAGAAATCTTCCTGACCCAGTTCTCCTGCATTGCAAGGAGATTCTTTACTATCTGAGCCACTATTTTCCTTTTCTACCTGCCACCAAATGATTTAACTTGGTTCAGGTTTATCCCATTAAAACAGCACAACCATTAAAGAAAAAAAAAACTGATTTAATATTACATAGGATTGTGGTAATAACTTGAAATTCAGGATACTGTTTCTTCCGATTGAAAAAAAGAAAATTAGGTACCAAGTGGCAGGCTCTTGGAGTTAAGTCAGGCACCAAAAGAGAAAAACCTAGAAATACCAAAATAAAATATTCACAAAACTCTTTGTCCATAATTAGTCCTAATATTTCACATAAAAAATTTGCCACCTACTAACTGTCCAGAGCATTTATTTTCTCATCTCAAATGTTCTCATTCATATTGGTGAGTTGAAAAGTGTCATATATGTAGTGAAAATATGAAAAGGGTGAAAATACAAAATAATTAAATATTTCAGTTTCCCTAATTAACAAAGTTTAGGGTAGAAGTTTTCATGCTATCATATTATAGGGAATTTCAATTAGAGGGAAGCAAAAGTGAAGGATTAAAGGAAAGTGAGACAGGCAAATGGAAGGACTGTTTGTTCTCAGTAAGCACAGCTGATGGTAGGACATCCTCAGAAAGGCCAAACAAAACTACTGTATCTCAGGGAAATTGATTGAGGTAGAATGGAAGAATAACTTATCAGCTTCCATTCGCTATTAGTTAAAGCCTATCCATGGGTCATTATGTCCAGGATATGATACCTGGCCCTGCACCTGAGCTTTGGCGATGTCAGATGGTCTGTGTATCCAGATTGGGTAGTGCACAGATGTAGCTGTCTCTACTTAACCATCTACCTTGTACATGTGAGATCTTTGCTCTATGGTGGTGGCAGCATTTGCTGAAGCAATATGGGCTAGAAACATCTTTAGGGTCATCATAGAGCAAGAAAGGTCTAAAGTTGGACAAGTAGGTTATTGACTGTAACTTGGGTGGCACATAATTTAGTTTGGTAAAGGCCATTTCCTGTCCCATTTCTATAGAGTTGGAACATAAAGGAAAGAACATTGCTCTCAGTTGTAACAAAGTATATATCCAGTCTTCAAAGGTCACCACCAGTTGAAATATTCCAAAAAGAGCTCAATAAGAGGACTAAGCAAACACAGCTGTTAATATTCATATCCATCTTGCTTCTCTCTCATCTAGTTTAGTGTTCCTCCACCATTGGCCATCACATTGGCTGATGAGGATTGTTTTCTTGGAGAGACAGATCATAGTGAGCCCATGGTGATCTGTACATCTAGTCTCTTTGTTGTTTTGGATATGATTAGGAAAGCTATTTTAATATTATATAGGCGACTGAAGCACAGGAAAACTATAACCACCACCCTTCAGATAATCAGATTGGATTATTAGTATTAATAGTATAATTCTTATAATTTCTTCCTTTGCTTTCTAGTTTCCCAATAAGTAAAGACCAAAATAGTTTAGTGATAGATCCAGATTGCAGTTCAGGAAATGCCTTACTATATGCCCTCAGTTCAGTTCAGTTCAGTCGCTCAGTCATGTCCGACTGGTTGTGACCCCATGAACCGCAGCACACCAGGCCTCCCTGTCCATCATCAACTCCCGGAGCCCACCCAAACCCATGTCCATCAAGTCAGTGATGCCATCCAACCATCTCATCCTCTGTCATCGCTGTCTTCTCCTGCCCTCAATCTTTCCCACCATCAGGGTCTTTTCAAATGAGTCAGCCCTTCGCATGAGGTGGCCAGCGTATTGGAGTTTCAGCTTCAACATCAGTCCTTCCAATGAACACCCAGGACTAATCTCCTTTAGGATGGACAGGTTGGACCTCCTAGCACTCCAAGGAACTCTCAAGAGTCTTCTCCAACATCACAGTTCAAAAGCATCTATTATTCAGTGCTCAGCTTTCTTTATAGTCCAACTCTCACATCCGTACATGACCACTGGAAAAACCAGAGCCTTGACTAGATGGATCTTTGTTGGCAAAATAATGTCTCTGCTTTTTAATATGCTTTCCAGGTTGGTCATAACTTTCCTTCCAAGGAGTAAGCGTCTGTTAATTTCATGGCTGCAATCACCATCTGCAGTGATTTTGGAGCCTAAAAATAAAGTCTGACACTGTTTCCACTGTTTTCCCATCTATTTGCCATGAAGTGATGGGACCAGATGCCATGATCTTCGTTTTCTGAATGTTGAGCTTTAAGCCAACTTTTTCACTTTCCTCCTTCACTTTCCTCAAGAGGCTCTTTATTTCTTCTTCACTTTCTGCCATAAGGGTTGTGTCATCTGCATATCCAAGGTTATTGATATTTCTCCCAGCAATCTTGATTCCAGCTTGTTCTTCCTGCAGCCCAGCATTTCTCATGATGTACTCTGCATATGATTTAAACAATTAGGGTGACAATATACAGCCTTGATGTACTCCTTTTCCTATTTGGAACCAGTCTGTTGTTCCATGTCCTGTTCTAACTGTTGCCTCCTGACCTGCATACAGGTTTCACAAGAAGCAGGTCAGGTGGTCTCGTATGAACATTTTTTTTTTTCAGAATTTTCCACAGTTTATTGTGATCCACACAGTCAAAGGCTTTGGCATAGTCAATAAACAGAAATAGATGTTTTTCTGGAACTCTCTTGCTTTTTTGATGATCTAGTGGATGTTGGTAATTTGATCCTGTTCCTTTGCCTTTTCTAAAACCAGCTTGAACATCTGGAAATTAACGGTTCATGTATTGCTGAAGCCTGGCTTGGAGAATTTTAAGCCTTACTTTATTAGTGTGTGAGATAAGTACTATTGTGTGGTAGTTTGAACATTCTTTGGCATTGTTATTCTTTTGGACTGGGGTGAAAACTGACCTTTTCCAGTTCTGTGGCCACTGTTGAGTTTTCCAAATTCGCTGGGATATTGAGTGCAGCACTTCCACAGCATCATCTTTCAGGATTTGAAATAACTCAACTGGAATTCCATCACCTCCACTGGCTTTGTTCATAGTGATGCTTTTTAAGGCCCACTTGACTTCACAATCCAGGCTGTCTGGCTCTAGGTGAATGATCATACCATCATGATTATCTGGGTCGTGAAGATCTTTTTTGTACAGTTCCTCTGTGTATTCTTGCCACCTCTTCCCTGGTTGATTTGTGATAAACTTATCACCACCATTCACACCAGAGGAAACAAAAACAACTATCTGACAGATCCTAAGACATGGGGAATGAGATGTGCAAATTCTCCTCTTGGATAAGTGGGAATGAGTGTGTAAGATGTTGGTCTTACCTTCACTCCTTGACTGCTGGAATGTTATATCCAACTGTGAACACTGCACTCTGCATTAATCATCAATTAAGTGATAACCTGCATCCTGAAAAACAATGCTCAGTTTCACAAGGTATTGTCAACTTGGTACATTAATTAAGTCTTCAGCACTCTATTCCAACAGCAGCAGTTCTGTTCAATAAGACTGGCTAATTTTTGTTGTAGAGTACATGACACGACCAATGAAAGCCATGATTATATACTCATTGCCACAATTTCTTTTCTGTAAAGATCAGAGGCAATATTGTGTGGAGCACCATGTCAATAGACCAGGTATGCTGTAAATCTTCTGATATTAGTACAGACTACTTCACATTATCAGAGTTTCTCTTGATGCTTCAGTTACTACACACAAGCATTAATGGCTAAGCCAACTATTGATTCTAACTTGGTTGAGTTTCTACTTCTTGCCAAAATGGACGGTGTTTGGTGAGACTGTCAGTATTTGATGGTTGCTAACCTTGAAGGATGATGTTATATTAGTGTTTTACCATCTATCTCTGTTGCTGATAATTTGGATGCCAGTAGTTGTTAGCTAGCACATCCTTAGAGAAGAGGAGGTCCTGTTTTGGTGCTCACACATACATTCCATCCCTTCCCAAAGGGTTACTCTGTCCATGGGCATGTGTAGAAGTGCCAAGATGGTCAAGGGAAGTGTCAAAGTGACCATCATAGAATGAGTCACCTAGGCAGTCAACTAGGCAGTTTTCCCCCATAGCTCAGTGGGTGAAGAATCAGCGTGCAATGCAGGAGACACAGGAGATACATGAGTTCAATCCAAGGGTAAGAAAGATCCCCTGGAGAAGGAAATAGCAACCCACTTAAGTATCCTTGCCTGAAAAATCCCATGGACAGAGAAGCCTGGCAGGTTACAGTCCAAAGGTTCACAAAAGAGTTGGACATGACTGAGCAACTGAGTACACATCTGTGGTGGATAATTTCTGTTGATCATTCACAGGAGACAAAAGTTGCTGGCATCTTTTCTTCTCATTTCTTATATTTATCTGAATATCCATTCTTGAGGTAATTTTATTTTGAAATTTCCTCTCTTGTTCTTGTTAGGCTTCTGATCAAACAATACAGTTATTCTCTAAAGCCCAATGTTATGGTTATATCCATGCATCAGGTCAGACTTACTCTCCCACCAGACAATGGGCTTTATTTGACCATTGTGTTAAGGGTTACCCTTGAGGTGAGTTGTAATTCAGCAGAAGATCTTCCACAGCTAGTGCCAAATAGTTGCATTAGTTATGAACTTGGCCTACGTCCTTTCCTCCCTTGTAAGGAACCACATGTGAAGATACAGGCATGAGTTAAGGGAGAGGTGATGGGTCAACTGAAGCAGATGGCATGGGAGTCTGAGCTTCATTATTATGCCATTTACTTCTTTCTTCTATATTTGCTGAAATCTGATTTCAAATGAACCACTGCCATGATGATATAAATTATGTCTATCCCCAACTCATCCTATGACTGGGTGAATTTGATAATATCCTGGGGACACAGTCTCTTGCAATGTAATTATTGGGTATTTTGTCTCTTTTCTGCCCAACAGTAAACTATCTGAAGTCAGCATAAATAGATCTGTCCATTAAATTGCTGGACATATTGTCTTTAGTTGTTGTTGTTTAGTCACTAAGTTGTGTCTGAGTCTTTTGAGACACCATAGACTGTAGATAGCCATGCTCCTCTGCCCTTGGGATTTCCCACACAAGAATACTGGAGTGGATTGCCATTTCCTTCTCCATGGGATGTTCCTGACCAGGTATCAAACCCATGCCTCCTGCATTGCAAGTGGATTCTCTACTGCTGAAGCACCAGGGAAGCCACCCTCCCCACCACTTTTTTTTTTTGTTTGTTTCTTTTTTGAAGTATAATTGCTTTACAATGTTGTGTTAGTTTCCTCTGTGCAACAACATGAATCAGCTATATGTATATGTATATCCTACCCCTCTTGAGCCTCCGTTGCACTTGCACTTGCCATCCCACCCCTGTAGATTATCACAGAGCACCAAGCCGAGCTCCTGTGCTATATAATAGCTTCCTGCTAGCTATCTGTTTTACACATGGTAATGTATTTATGTTAATGCTAGTCTCTCAGTCTGTGCCCCTCCTTCTCATCCTGTGTCTACAAGTCTGTTCTCTGTGTCTGCTGCCTCTATTCCTGTCCTTTGGTGGGACTATACTTGATATGAAATTCCACTGGTACTCCATGAAACTTTCTGCATCCCAGGTACAGAAACAGATAAGCAAAAGCCCAAGAACTAAAGCATCCAGAAAGAACCAGCATCTAAATGCCTGCAAGATTTATCATCTTATAAGCAACAGAACTGAGAATAGAAGAGTTATGTATATTATACTCAGTCCTGTAATCTTATTAAAAGAGAAGATGTACAAAGTCATAATTCCCTTTGGGTCGTAAAGGAAAATCAATAAAAAACATATCATCATTCAAGCCAAAATGGATTTCTTTATATTATTGAAGGTAATGTCTGTGAAAAGTTAAATACAGTTATAGAGAAATGGCTAAATTGTCAATAAAAAATAGCTGTAATTGCAATAAGTCACAAATAGAATTAGCATATATTTCTACACTAAATTCCAACCTATTTGGAAACTGAGGCTTGATTCTGTGAAAAACAAGACTTACAATGTACAATTAGATAGAATAAAACATAGCTAGTACACACATGCATAATATTCTTGTACTTATAAAATGCTTTCACATACATTACTATGATTTCATTACTTTCAAGTATTTAGAGTGAGTTTTAAAAAATGTCTTAAAAATACAGTTGAGTCTAACAACAAAAGAATAAAGAGTATTGTAATCATGATGCTATTGGTAGTGTTTACATAAAATAAATTTCTTAAGCACTTTTTCTCTTAATAATATGAAACTACTCCCTCTAAAATTTTATTTTATGTTCATTTGCATCAGATCAGATCAGATCAGTTGCTCAGTCGTGTCCGACTCTTTGCGACCCCATGAATCACAGCACACCAGGCCTCCCTGTCCATCACCAACTCCCGGAGTTCACTCACACTCACATCCATTGAGTCAGTGATGCCATCCAGCCATCTCATCCTCTGTCATCCCCTTCTTCTCCTGCCCCCAATCCCTCCCAGCATCAGAGTCTTTTCCAATGAGTCAACTCTTCGCATGAGGTGGCCAAAGTGCTGGAGTTTCACCTTTAGCATAATTCCTTCCAAAGAAATCCCAGGGCTGATCTCCTTCAGAATGGACTGGTTGGATCTCCTTGCAGTCCAAGGGACTCTCAAGAGTCTTCTCCAACACCACAATTCAAAAGCATCAATTCTTCAGTGCTCAGCCTTCTTCACAGTCCTACTCTCACATCCATACATGACCACAGGAAAAACCATAGCCTTGACTAGACGAACCTTTGTTGGCAAAGAAATGTCTCTGCTTTTGAATATGCTATCTAGGTTGGACATAACTTTCCTTCCAAGGAGTAAGCGTCTTTTAATTTCATGGCTGCAATCACCATCTACAGTGATTTTGGAGCCCAGAAAAATTAAGTCTGACACTGTTTCCACTGTTTCTGCATCTGTTTCCCATGAAGTGATGGGATCGGATGCCATGATCTTCGTTTTCTGAATGTTGAGCTTTAAGCCAACTTATTCACTCTCCACTTCCACTATCCTCAAGAGGCTTTTGAGTTCCTCTTCACTTTCTGCCATAAGGGTGGTGTTATCTGCATATCCGAGGTTATTGATATTTCTCCCGGCAATCTTGAATCCAGTTTGTTTCCTCCAGTCCAGCGTTTCTCATGATGTACTCTGCATATCAGTTAAATAAAAAGGGTGACAATACACAGACTTGATGAACTCCTTTTTCTATTTGGAACCAGTCCGTTGTTCCATGTAGAGGTCTAACTGTTGCTTCCTGACCTGCATACAAATTTCTCAAGAGGCAGATCAGGTGGTCTGGTATTCCCATCTCTTTCAGAAGTTTCCACAATTTATTGTGATCTACACAGTCAAAGGCTTTGGCATAGTCAATAAAGCAGAAATAGATGTTTTTCTGGAACTCTCTTGCTTTTTCTATGATCCAGCGGATGTTGGCAATTTGATCTCTGGTTCCTCTGCCTTTTCTAAAACCAGCTTAAACATCAGGAAGTTCATGGTTCACATATTGCTGAAGCCTGGCTTGGAGAATTTGAACATTACTTTACTAGCGTGTGAGATGAGTGCAATTGTGCGGTAGCTTGAGCATTCCTTGGCATTGCCTTTCTTTGGGATTGGAATGAAAACTGACCTTTTCCAGTCCTGTGGCCACTGCTGAGTTTTCCAAATTTGTTTGCAGATTGAGTGCAGCACTTTCACAGCATCATCTTTCAGGATTTGGAATAGCTCAACTGGAATTCCATCACCTCCACTAGCTTTGTTCGTAGTGATGCTTTCTAAGGCCCACTGGACTTCACATTTCAGGATGTCTAGCTCTAGGTCAGTGATCACACCATCATGATCATCTGGGTTGTGAAGATCTTTTTTGTACAGTTCCTCTCTGTATTCTTGCCATTTCTTCTTAATATCTTCTGCTTCTTTTAGGTCCATACATTTTCTGTCCTTTATTGAGCTCATGTTTGCATCAAATGTTCCTTTGGTATCTCTGATTTTCTTGAAGAGATCTCTAGTCTTTCCCATTCTGTTGTTTTCCTCTATTTCTTTGCATTGATCACTGAAGAAGGCTTTCTTGTCTCTTCTTGCTATTCTTTGGAACTCTGCATTCAGATGTTTATATCTTTCCTTTTCTCCTTTGCTTTTCACTTCTCTTCTTTTCACAGCTATTTGTAAGGCCTCCTCAGACAGCCATTTTGCTTTTTTGCTTTTCTTTTCTATGGGAATTATCTTTATCCCTGTCTCCTGTACAATGTCACGAACATCATTCCATAGTTCATCAGGCACTCTATCTATCAGATCTAGGCCCTTAAATCTATTTCTCACTTCCACTGTGTAATCATAAGGGATTTGATTTAGGTCATACCTGAATGGTCTAGTGGTTTTCCCTACTTTCTTCAATTTAAGTCTGAATTTGGCCATAAGGAGTTCATGGTCTGAGCCACAGACCTGGTCAGCTCCTGGTCTTGTTTTTGCTGACTGTATAGAGCTTCTCCATCTTTGGCTGCAAAGAATATAATCAATCTGATTTCGGTTTTGACCATCTGGTTATGTCCATGTATAGAGTCTTTTCTTGTGTTGTTGGAAGAGGGTGTTTGTTATGACCAGTGCATTTTCTTGGCAAAACTCTATTAGTCTTTGCCCTGCTTCATTCCATATTCCAAGGCCAAATTTTTCTGTTATTCCAGGTGTTTATCGACTTCCTACTTTTGCATTCCAGTCCCCTATAATGAAAAGGACATCTTTTTTGGGTGTTAGTTCCAAAAGGTCTTGTAGGTCTTCATAGAACCATTCAACTCCAGCTTCTTCAGCGTTACTGGTTGGTGCATAGACTAGGATTACTGTGATATTGAATAGTTTGCCTTGGAAATGAACAGAGATAATTCTGTCTTTTTTGAGATTGCATGCAAGTACTGCATTTCGGTCTCTTTTGTTCACCATGATGGCCACTCCATTTCTTCTGAGGGATTCCTGCCCGCAGTAGTAGATATAATGGTCATCTGAGTTAAATTCTCCCATTCCAGTCCATTTCAGTTTGCTGATTCCTAGAATGTCGACATTCACTCTTGCCATCTCTTGTTTGACCACTTCCCATTTGCCTTGATTCATGGACCTGACATTCCAGGTCCCTATGCAATATTGCTCTTTACAGCATCGGACCTTGCTTCTATCACCAGTCATATCCACAGATGGGTATTTTTTTTGCTTTGGCTCCATCCCTTCATTCTTTCTGGAGTTATTTCTCCAGTGATCTCCAGTAGCATATTGGGCACCTACTGACCTGGGGTGTTTCTCTTTCAGTGTCTTATCATTTTGCCTTTTCATACTGTTCATGGGGTTTTCAAGGCAAGAATACTGAAGTGGTTTGTCATTCTCTTCTCCAGTGGACCACATTCTGTCAAATCTCTCCACCATGACCTGCCCGTCTTGGGTTGCCCCATGGGCATGGTTTAGTTTCATTGAGTTAGACAAGGCTGTGGTCCTAGTGTGATTAGATTAACTAGTTTTCTATGGTTTCAGTGTGTTTGCCCTCTGGTGCCCTCTTGCAACACCTACCGTCCCACTTGGGTTTCTCTTACCTTGGGCGTGGGGTATCTCTTCACGGCTGTTCCAGCAAAGTGCAGCCATTGCTTCTTACCTTGGTCAAGGGGTAGCTCCTCACCCCTGCATATTAATCATCATTTAAAAGGTTTCCCAGGTGGCACTAATGAAGCGCCCACCTGCAAATGTGAGACATAAGAGAGAGGTTCAATCCATGGGTCAGGAAGATCCCCTAGAAAAGGGCATGGAAACTAACTCCATTATTCTTGCCTGGAGAATACCTTGGACAGAGGAACCTGGTGGGCTGAAGTCCATACAGTTGCAAAGAGTTGGACATAACTGAAGCAACTTAACATACAGGCATGCAGCACTTAATACACATTATAATACATAAAATTAATGCAGTCCTTCACTAAAGTTAAAAATGCTAGGATTCTAGTGTATTTCAGATAACATCAAAAACAAACACTTTATATTCTAATTATTTATTAAGTTTTTTGAGTTTCAGACATTCTTTGCCATGTTCAGTACTGCTTATAAAGCAGATATATGGAGAAAGGCTTAGGTCATAATTTACATAAATGAAAAAGCAAGTCAGATTTCTTTGAGACAATCAGAGAATTAATAATGAGAGGTGTATGGGCACGGAAACAATTATGTAACACAGATCTCACTTACTAAGCACAAAGTTGTCAGTATATGTATATTTGAGCACTGAGTGCAAAAACAGTCAAGGTTTCACATAAAATTTCTGCCTCCTGGAATTTATTGACTAATTGATGTGTTTCTTGAAATGTGAAATTTTCAGTGCTAAGTCCAGGATTGTTCTAGCAAACTGAGATAATTACCTACCCTTACTATTGGACACATTTGCTTGGGGTAAGGAGCAGAGGCAATTTATGTGGCTTATGGGACATCCTTATGATCTCAGATATACTCTTTAGGATTCTTATAATCACTCCCAGAAGGCCCCAAAGCACTTAACTTTATTTAAAAACAGAAGAACTTTCAGAAAAGTAAAAAATCATTCTCAGATCAGCCTTACTGAATTTTCAACAAATAAAATTCAAAGTTTCAGTTTCCCTTCTCACATATGGACTATCTGCTATCATATTATTTGTATTAATTTTAAATTTTAATGATGAAGATATTTAAAGAGAATTACAAGCATCATAATACCTTATATACTTTATCATGTATTAAAATATATCTAAATATTAAAACAGTTTCTATCAATGGCCAAGCATGACATTAATAAAAGTAATAGAAAATTCATTTAGCAAAAGTAATAAAAATTCCATAATGTCATCTAATATATAACCCATATTCAAATTCAACAAATTGTTTGACTTATCCCAGAATTTTGTATCCCTTAAGATTGTTTCTCATCATTTAAAACAATGACTCTTTTTAAAAATCATTACTCTTTGACACCCATACACCAATCCTTGCTTTGTTGCTATTGTTAGGATTTTATTTCTTCCTCTTAAAAGCTGTTATTTACCATCCTTTGACATCAGTTTGTCTTATGCTAAAATTTGTACCTATAACTCTGATCTCTGCAAATTCAAATCTCTATTTGAAATTGACAATTGGGTGGAGAAATCTGGCTGCCCACAGCATGCTAAGCTCAATATTTCACAAATAAACACTTTATATCCACATCTCCCTTGCCACACTGAAATCTATTCCTTTTCTTCTGTTCATTTGATAACTCAGGCCAGATGAGAATAGAGGTTTTGTTTATCTCCTTTTACATGACCATCAAATATGTGTGTGTGTTAATTCAGAAAGAATCTTTCAGTAATCTTCTGATTTACAAATTCCACCTTCACATGTATGCAATATACAAACCACAACCTATCATTCTTATAACTGTATTTATAAACCCAATGTGTCTAATTTGTTCTTTTTTCTATATTTATCTGTTATCTTTCATATAAGCCATTAGTAATTCATATTTTATTATTTGAGTTTATAATGTCTTTCTCCCATAACTATTTTATTATATTATAGGTGTCTATAGTCTATTATAATGGAATTTAATATGATATTTAATATAATAATTCAGATTTTCATTTTTGCTAAGCATAAATTTATGCACTCAGTATTTCAAATGTTGGCTCTCAATTTGAATGATTGCTTCAGTCATTTATTTTGAAACTTTCATTCTCGGTCTTATCCTCAAAAATATTAGTGGAGACTGTGTCTTGATCACACATTTCATATTTTGGATTTACAGTTGTGATTCCTGCTGATACTGGGACTAGCTTAGTTCCAGCTAAGCCAAATAATTTTTGCTAGTTGTGTTTATTTTCTTCAGCCAACCAAGACAAGGAGCTGTATCAAACCTCAGAGAGTTGGATTAAGTTTTTTCAGCTTCTATTAATAGGTAGGGAGTCCCAGCCTCTGGTTTCACAATGTCAGTCAGACTTTGATTCTGAATAAAGCCTAAGGTGCTTTTGGACCCTGTTATCCAGGAACTGAATCTCCAGGCCCTCTTCTCATTGATTCAGTCCTTGATCCCAGCAGGCACACAACCTCTGCCCGTATTTGCTACAGTATATTTCTATTCATATTCTGGCCATGAAAATATCTTGTTTATAGCTTTATCATTTTAATGTACTCCTAAGATTGCCATTTTTGAAGGAAAAGGAATATTTAAATGCATGAACTATAGACTTATGTTGGCCATAATTCCCTCAGTTACTTTTCAAGATTCCATTGAAATATCTTGTTCATAGCAGCAAAATATATTCAACACTTTCTGCTGTTTATTCACGTATAAACAGCAATCTGTAGTCAATTCCTAACATTTTATAAAAACTATTGCCAGATAATCACTGATAATGCCTGTGCTGCCACCCCTACTTCAACTTAACTTTTGTCATCTTCAATCTCTGCAGCAGTAGATACTTGTTAATCTCTTTCTGCTTTAAATAATTTCTGGTAGTGCTATTTCCATAGTTTACACACATTATTATTCTAGTATAAGAGTATGAATGTCAAATCAAAGCAAATACAATAGAGGTAGGTCTTCTACTGTGCTAATTATAACACAAATGAATTTCTTTGTTATACAGAAGAGTCAAGTCAAGATAAACAACTCAGACTGAAACTTAAAATTTATGTACATATATATATATATATATATATATATATATATATATTTGCAATCATGAGGAGCAAAATTAATTCTTTTCCGAAGAGTCATTTATTTTACTGATTATTTTCCTGTATGTAACTCAGTGAGTTCAGTACAGTCGCTCAGTCATGTCTGACTCTTTGGGACCACATGGACTGCATCACGACAGGCTTCCCTATCTATCACCACAACCTGGAGCTTCCTCAAACTCAAGTCCATCTAGCTGGTGATACCATCCAACCATCTCATCCTCTGTCATCCCCTACTCCTTCAGCCTTCAATCTTTCCCAGCATCAGGGTCTTTTCCAATGTGTCAGTGCTTTGCATCAGGAGGCCAAAGTATCAGAGTTTCAGCCTCAGCATCAGCCCTTCCAATGAATATTCAGGACTGGTTTCCTTCAGGATTGACTCTTTTAAACGCTTTGCAGTCAAAGGAATTCTCAGGAGTTTTCTCCAACACCACAGTTCAAAAGCATCAATTCTTCGGTGCTCAGCTTTCTTTATAGTCCAACTCTCACATCCATACATGACTAATAGAAAAACCATAGCTTTGACTGAATGGACCTTTGTCAGAAAAGTAATATCTCCTGTCTAAGTTGGTCAGGAGGTAAGCAAGGTGGTTTGGTTATTTGCATCTCTTTAAGAATTTCCCACAGTTTTTTTGTGATCCAAACAGTCAAAGGCTTTGGCATAGTCAATAAAGCAGAAGTAGATGTTTCTCTGGAACTCTCTTGCTTTTTCAATGATGCAAAGGATGTTGACAGTTTGATCTCTGATTCCTCTGGTTTTTCTAAATCCAGTTTGAACATCTGGAAATTCACTGTTGGAGCCAGGCTTGGAGAATTTTGAGCATTACTTTACTAGCATG
Source organism: Bos mutus (assembly GCF_027580195.1). Lineage (NCBI taxonomy): Eukaryota > Metazoa > Chordata > Mammalia > Artiodactyla > Bovidae > Bos > Bos mutus. The sequence continues at coordinate 54,786,324 of NC_091627.1, forward strand.
TGAGATGAGTGTAATTGTGCAGTAGTTTGAACATTTTTGGCATTACCTTTCTTTGGGATCGGAATGAAACTGACCTTTTCCAGTCCTGTGGCCACTACTGAGTTTTCCAAATTTGCTGGCATATTGAGTGCAGCACATTCACAGCATCATTTTTTAGGATTTGAAATAGCTCAACTGGAATTTCATCACCTCCTCTATGCTTGTTCATAGTAATGCTTCCTAAGGTCTACTTGACTTTTCATTCCAGGATGTCTAGCTCTAGGTGGGTGATCACACCATCATGGCCACCTGGGTCATGAAGATCCTTTGTTTTGTATAGTTCTTCTGTCTATTCTTGCCATCTCTTCTCAGTATCTTCTGCCTCTGCTATGTCCATAAAATATCTGTCCTTTATTGTGCCCATTTTTGCATGAAATGTTCCCTTGGTATCTCTAATTATATTGAAGAGGTCTCTAATCTTTCCCACTCTATTATTTTCCTCTACTTTTTTGCAATTATCATCGAGAAAGGATTTCTTATCTCTCCTTGTTATTCTTTGGAACTCTGCATTCAAATGAGTATATCTTTCCTTTTCTCCTTTGCCTTTAGCGTCTCTTCTTTTCTCAGCTATTTGTAAGGCCTCCTCAGACAGTCATTTTGCCTTGTTGCATTTATTTTCCTTGGGGATAGTCTTGATCACTGCCTCCTGTACAATGTCACAAACCTCCATCCATAGTTCTTCAGGCATTCTGTCTATCAGATCTAATCTCTTGAATCAATTTATCACTTCTACTCTACAGTCATAAGGGATTTCACCAAGGTCATACCTGAGTGGTTTAGTGGTTTTCCCTACTTTCTTCAATTTAAATCTAAATTTGGCAATAAGGAGTTCATCATCTAAGCCACAGTCAGCTCCCAGTGTTGTTTTTGCTGACTGTATAGAGCTTCTCCATCTTTGGCTGCAAAGAATATAATCAATCTGATTTTGGTATTGACCAGCTAGTGATGTCCATGTGTCCATGTGATGTTCTCTTGTGTTGTTGGAAGAGGGTGTTTGCTATGACCAGTGCTTTCTGTTGGCAAAACTCTGTTCACCTTTGACCTGCTTCGTTTTGTATTCCAAGGCCAAATTTGCCTATTACTCCAGGTATCTCTTTACTTCCTACTTTTGCATTCCATTCCCCCCAAATAAAAGGGATATCTTTTTTGGATGTAGTTCTAGAAGGTTTTGTATGTCTTCATAGAGTCATTCAGCTTCAGCTTCTTCAGCATTATTGGTTGTGGCATAGCCTAAGATCACTGTGATGTTGAATGGTTTGCCCTGGAAATGAGCAAAACTCATTTTGTCCTTTTTGAGATTGCAAGTGAGAGAGCTAGTTCCTAGGCAGGTTGATAAGAAGTCTGGAGGGTGTCAGAGGAGAGAGGGTTCTGGGGTTCTTGAGGAGGAGATAGGGGTCTGGGATCTCGAGGAGGAAAAGGCAAATGTCTTCTCTCTCTCTCTCTCTCTCTCTCTCTCTCTCTCTCTCTCTGTCTCTCTCTCTCATTTCCATTTCTTAGTCACATATTAAGTTTGTTTTTTTTTTTTTTTTTTCTTTAAGCCTAGAACTGATGATAACACAACAAACAACTTAAGTCAAGAAACACCTGGAGTAACAGGCAAATTTGGCCTTAGAGTACAGAACGAAGCAGGGCAAAGGCTAATAGAGTTTTCCCAAGAGAACGACCTGGTCATAGTGAACTCCCTCTTCCAAAAACACAAGAGAAGAATCTACACATGGATATCACAATATGGTCAACACTGAAATCAGATTGATATATTCTTTGCAGCCAAAGATGGAGGAGCTCTATACTGTCAGCAAAAACAAGATGAGGAGCTGACTGTGCTCAGATCACCAACTCCTTATTGCCAAATTCAGACTTGAAGAAAGTAGGGAAAACCACTAGACCACTCTAGTATGACCTAAATCAAATCCCTTATGATTATACAGTGGAAGTGAGAAATAGATTTAAGGGACGACATCTGATAGACAGAGTTCCTGATGAACTATGGATGGAGGTTTGTGACATTGTACAGGAGACAGGGATCAAGACCATCCCCATGGAAAATAAATGCAAAAAAGCAAAATGGCTATCTGAGGAGAATTTACAAATAGCTTCAAAAAGAAGAGAAGCAAAAAGCAGAGAAGAAAAGAAAAAGATATAAACATCTGAATGCATAGTTCCAAAGAATAGCAAAGAGAGATAACAAAGCCTTCCTCAGTGATCAATGTAAAGAAATAGAGGAAAACAACAGAATGGGAAAGACTAGAGATCTCTTCAAGAAAATTAGAGATACCAAGGGAATATTTCATGCAAAGATGGGCTCGATAAAGGACAGAAATGGTATGGACCTAACAGAAGCAGAAGATATTTAGAAGAGGTGGCAAGAATACACAGAAGAACTGTACAAAAAAGATCTTCACAACAGAGATAATCACGATTGTGTGATCACTCACCTAGAGCCAGACATCCTGGAATGTGAAGTCAAGTGACCCTTAGGAAGCAACACAGAGAAAAAGCTAGTGGAGCTGATGGAAATCCAATAGACCTATTTCAAATCCTGAAAGATGATGCTGTGAAAGTGCTGCACTCAATATGCCAACAAATTTGGAAAACTCAGCAGTGGCCACAGGACTGGAAAAGATGGGTTTTCATTCCAATCCCTAAAAAAGGAAATACAAAAGAATGCTCAAACTACTGCACAATGGCACTCATATCACATGATAGTAAAGTAATGCTCAAAATTCTCTGAGCCAGGCTTCAGCAATACGTGAACCATGGACTTCCAGATGTTCAAGCTGGTTTTAGAAAAGGCAGAGGAACCACAGAGCAAATTGCCAACATCCGCTGAATCATGGAAAAAGCAAGAGAGTTCCAGAAAAACATCTATTTCTGCTTTATTGACTGTGCCAAAGCCTTTGATTATGTGGATCACAGTAAACTGAGGAAAATTCTGAAAGAAATGTGAGTAACAGACCACTTGATGTGCCTCTTAAGAAATCTGTATGCAGGTCAGGAAACAACAGTTAGAACTGGACATGGAACAACAGACTGGTTCCAAATAGGAAAAGGAGTATGGCAAGGCTGTATATTGTCACCCAGCTTATTTATCTTACATGCAGAGCACATCATGAAAAACGCTGGGCTGGAAGAAGCACAAGCTGGAATCAAGATTGCCGGGAAAAATATCAATAACCTCATATATGCAGATAACTGCACCCTTATGGCAGAAAGTGAAGGGGAACTCAAAAGCCTCTTGATGAAAGTGAAAGAAGAGAGTGAAAAAGTTGGCTTAAAGCTCAACATTCAGAAAACGAAGATCATGGCATCTGGTCCCATCACTTCATGTAAAATAGATGGGGAAACAGTGGAAACAGTGTCAGACTTTATTTTTTTGAGGTCCAAAATCACTGCAGATGGTGACTGCAGCCATGAAATTAAAAGACGCTTACTCCTTGGAAGGAAAGTTATGACCAATCTAGATAACATATTAAAAAGTAGAGACATTACTTTGCCAACAAAGGTCCATCTAGTCAATGCTCTGGTTTTTCCAGTGATCATGTATGTATGTGAGAGTTGGACTGTGAAGAAGGCTGAATGCTGAAGAATTAATGCTTTTAAACTGTGGTGTTGGAGAAGACTCTTGAGCATCCCTTGGAGTGCAAGGACGTCCAACCAGTCCATCCTAAAGGAGATCAGTCCTGGGTGTTCATTGGAAGGACTGATGCTAAAGTTGAAACTCCAATACTTTGGCCACCTCATGCCAAGAGTTGACTCATTGGAAAAGACCCTGATGCTGGGAGGAGTTGGGAGCAGGAGGAAAAGGGGACAACAGAGGATGAGATGGCTGTATGGCATCACTGACTCAATGGACATGAGTTTGAGTGAACTCTGGGAGTTGGTGATGGACATGGAGGCCTGGCGTGCTGCAGGTCATGGGGTCACAAAGAGTCGGACACAACTGAGCAACTGAACGGAGCTGAAGGATTTGATGACAACAGTGTGTCCTGCTTGAAGACAGTTTCTCTTTACAGAAAACCTTCTGACTAATTCTGATATCTTAGAATGTATATTACGGGAGTGAGTCTGGTAGGATCTTTCATTTTTTAAATTCTAATCCTGCTATTATAAAATGTAAATTGTGGGAGTGAGTTTGGTAAAATTCCTACAACCTTGAGACATTCTTTTTATTTATTGTAATAACTAATTTAAAAAGTATATAATTCCTTTGGTAAATACTAGCAAGTAGGGCACTCTCCGTCCCCCATTTTTTAAAATATAAATTTATTTATTTTAATTGGTGCTATATATACACAATGGAGTATTACTCAGCCATTGAAAAGAATACATTTGAATCCATCCCCCTAATGATGTCTATGTCAGAAGCTTTCTCTGTCCCTTTTTCACTTTAAGAAAACTCTGCTACACAAAAGCTCTGAGTAATCAAGACTGGTCCCTAGTCCTGAAGTTAAATCTTTGGAGATCATGAATCTGACATTGTTCACAGTAAGCTATCACACCTAAGAACTGCATTATGGACTCTTTCATTGACTATGAATGCTACTCCATTTCTTCAAAGGGATTCTTGCCCAGAGTAGTAGATATAATGGTCATCTGAGTTAAATTCACCCATTCCGGTCTATTTATTTCACTGATTCCTATATGTTCATTGTTGCCATCTCCCGTTTGACCATGTTCAATTTACCTTGATTCATGGACTTAACATTCCAGGTGCCTACGCAATATTGTTCTTTGTAGCATCAAACTTTCCTTCCATCACCAGTCACATCAACAACTAGGCTTTTTTTTTTTTTGCTTTGACTCTGTTCAATTCAGTTCAGTTCCTCAGTCGTGTCTGACTCTTTACAACCCAATGAATCACAGCACGCCAGGCCTCCCTGTCCATCACCAGTTCCTGGAGTTCACTCAGACTCACGTCCATCAAGTCAGTGATGCCATCCAGCCATCTCATCCTCTGTCGTCCCCTTCTCCTCCTGCCCCCAATCCCTCCCAGCATCAGAGTCTTTTCCAATGAGTCAACTCTTCGCATGAGGTGGCCAAAGTACTGGAGTTTCAGCCTTAGCATTGTTCCTTCCAAAGAAATACCAGGCCTGATCTCTTTCAGAATGGACTGATTGGATCTCCTAGCAGTCCAAGGGACTCTCAAGAATCTTCTCCAACACCACGGTTTAAAAGCATCAATTCTTTGGTGCTCAGCTTTCTTCACAGTCCAACTCTCCCATCCATACATGACCACTGGAAAAACCATAGCCTTGACAAGACTGACTCTGTTAGGTAGGTAGAATAGGGAAAGGGAGTCCAAACTTGTGGTAGCTAAAAGACAAGTAAGGGAAAAGCCCATGAAAATAGAACAAAGGAAGGTCAAAGAAAGGTCCGAGGACCTGAGTGAGGACTTCAGGTAGAATAGCACTCCTAGCTGAGCCCAATTTGCATACGGCAGGCCCAGGGGGAAGAAAACATATAAAAGGAGGAGCGAAGTGCTCTCTCGCTCTGTCTCTCCCGCGTGTGTACACTCTTTCTCTCTCTCTTTCTCTCTCTCCTCCCCCCGCCAACCCCCACCCCGCACGCGCTGGCCTGCTCCTCCACTCTCTTCTCTTCTTGGAGGATGGATTCTCCTGCTATCTTCTAAATAAAATAGAGCTGTAACACTGATTTTCCTAAGAGCTATGACATGGTTTATTCAAGACCTGAGAGCTGTGACATGCTGAAGGCTTTAATGTCTGTCACCCCAAATCATTGTTGTGATAAGATAAGAAAACGTACACTCTCCTGACAGCTCTGTCTCATTTTTTCTGGAGTTATTTCTCCACTGATCTCCAGTAGCATAACAGGCACCTACCGACCTGGGGAGTTCATCTTTCAGTGTCGTATCTTTTTGCCCTTTCATACCGTGCATGGGATTCTCAAGGCAAGAATACTGAAGTGGTTTGCCATTCCCTCCTCCAGTGAACCACATTTTGTCAGAACTCTTCACCATGATCCATCTGACCTGGGTGGCCCTACACAGCATGGATCATAGTTTCTTTGAGTTAGACAAGGCTGCAGTCCATGTGATCAGTTTGATTAGCTTTCTGTGATTGCGGTTTTCATTCTGTCTGCCATCAGTGAAAAGTGAAAGTGAAGTAGCTCAGTTGTGTCTGACTCTTTGCAACCCCATGGACTGTAGCCTACCAGACTTCTCCCTCCCTGGGATTCTCCAGGCAAGAATACTGGAGTGGATTGCCATTTCCTTCTCCAGGTGATCTTCCCAACTCAGGGATCGAACCCAGGTCTCCCACATTGCAGGGAGATGCTTTAACCTCTGAGCCACCAGAGAAGCCCATCAGATGGATAAGGTTAAGCTTCCTGATGGGAGAGACTGACTGTAGGGGAAACTGGGTCTTGTTCTGATGGGTGGGGCCATGCTCAGTAAATCTTTAATCCAATTTTCTGTTGATGGGCAGGGCTGTGTTCCCTCCTTGTTGTTTGACCTGAGACCAAACTATGGTGGAGGTAATGAAAATGGCAAACTCCTTCAAAAAGTTCAGTACAGGCATTGCCACGCTCAGAGGCCCCAGCCCTGCAGCTGGCCTCCTCCATCCCACGCCTCCACTGGAGACTCCTGGACACTCACAGGCAAGTCTGGGTGAGTCTCTTGTGGGTCACTGCTCCTTTCTCCTGGGTCCTGGTGTGCACAAGGTTTTGTTTGTGCCCTCCAAGAGTCTGTTTCTCAAGTCCTGTGTATTTTCTGGTGGCTCTATGGTGGGGTAATGGCGACCTCCTCAAAGAAGACTTATGTCACACCCAGGTCTACTGCATGCAGGGCCCCTGCCCCTGTGGCAGGCCACTGCTGATGTGTACCTCCGCTTGAGACACTCAAATCAGATCTGGCTCAGTCTCTGTGACATCTCCTGGTGCACAAAGTTTTGTTTGAGCTCTCCAAGTATCTCTGGTGGGTATGGGGTTTGATTCTAAATGCAGTTTTGCCCCTCCTACCATCTTGCTGGGGCTTCTCCTTTGCCCTTGAACATGGGGCAACTCGAGGAGAGAAAACAAGTGGAACAAAATGTAATTTTGGATTCTGATTTGTCAGCTTACTTTATACACGCTGGTATTGGGGATTACTGAATTTAGTAATTTAATATCATAATTCAGTAATTTCCCAGTATTCTTGCCTGGAGAATTCCATAGATAGAAGAGTCTGGTGGGCTGCAATCCATAACGTTACAAAGAATGAGGTACAACTGAAGCGACTTAGCATGTACACAAGCATCAAAGAATAATAATTCTCAGAAAAGCCATAAGGTCTACTTAAGAGTATGTTCATTCTAAAAAAGTGTCATTTTGTTTTTTGCTTAACCAGTATTTACTGAACAACTGTATTATTTAAGCCTGTTGATAAATTTAGAATATAAAGGCCATTGACCATAAACCTGAGGTTCAGTTATCATCAGAAAATTAAACTTTAAATAGTACATTATGTCTTGGAGAAAGAGAACAAATAATTGATTCTGACTATGAAACAGTGGCATTTAAGATGAACAGACAGAAAAGAGGATCATAGTGATAAACAAATAAAAATACAAAACATATGTCTTCAAAACTGTACTCAAAACTGCATATTTGTCTTTCATTTTTACCCTTTACATCACTCACCATCAAGTATTGCTTGGCCTCTCCTTGGAAGAAAGATGTTTCTGACGCAGGTGAAGTCATATTTGAAGATGATATGTTGAGAAGTACATCTGGGGGAGAAAATTGGGACAAGATCATGAGGGCATTGAATCATAAACTAAGACAGAATATCCATTCTCTTGTAATAGGCCATGCAGAAAATGCAGGATGATGGAGCAATTCAAAAACTGTAAATGCTCATGCTTGGAGGATAGCCCAGATAATGTCAAAAGTATGAGCCATTTATTGTAAAGTTTAAAAATAAAATAAAATTAGAAAAATAAAAAAATTTAAAAAAAAAATAAAAATAAATTATATTTGTGTCACAATTTTTCTTTGTACTGTCGTGTGTTTGGAGACTCTTTAATAAGGCACTGTCTTTCATTTTTCACACTTAATTTTGCTACATTTGACTACGGATTCCCTGAAGCTTCCCTGTGGCTCACTGGTAAATCATCTGCTTGCAATGCAGGAGACCTGGTTATGATCCCTGGGTTGGGAAGATCCCCTGGAGAAGGTAATGGCACACCACTCCAATATTCTTGCCTGGAGAATTCCCTAGACAGGGGAGTCTCGTGGGCTACAGTCCACGGGGTCACAAAAAGTTAGGCACAACTGAGCTATGAACAGTATCTTTGAAGCTATTTACATTGTATCCTTAGTGCTTATTATAGTTTCTTAAAAAAAAATACTGAAATTAGAAACAAAGCACCTAAAATGTAACTTAAAATATGTAAATGTTTAAAGTCTTCATTTTTTTTTCCTTTTGTAGGTACCTGATTCTTAAATTATAAACAACAATAAAAAATTAAATGAATATAAAATAGTCTCTGAGATACATTATGATTTGTTTTACTTTTTTTTAAATTTTATTTTATTTTTAAACTTTACGATTGTACATGTTATATTTCTCAAACTCCCTTTAAATCAGAGTGTCCACATGACTAACTTCTCAGTATAGGTACATTATTACAAAAACTGGAAAACTTTTAGGTATGAGTCCAAAATCCCTGAGTGAATAATCGTCCAGCCTTTCTTTCCCTCCTTCTGAGCTGGAGTACGGAAGTATACATGACTTCATTTCAACAATAAAGTGGAAAAAAAAAAAAACTTTTGTCCTTGAAAAGCTGTCACTGTGAATTGCTCAACTGAAACTCATATGAACTGAAATAAACTTCTCTGTTGAATCCATTGTATTTGGAGCTCCTTCTTTTTTTGCAATAGCTTAGGTTCATTTGTCTATTATAAAAATTCATACAAAAAATAAGGCATTACTTTAACAAACTTAAAATATATGTGACATCTACTTAGCAATAGAGTGGCAAGTACAGAAGGCACTTGTGTTGCCTCTGGATAACAGATGAGTTTTATTCTGTGCACATGTGCTTAGTCACTTCAGTCCTGTCTAGTCTTATTCTACTGTGGAGTAATAGATGATAAAACTTCAGCGATTAAACTAAATGAATATTGTTAGATAACTGTTGTCTAACTGGTTTGAAAAATTCAGCTTATTTTATATAAAATAAGGCTGTTACATAAAATAAGGCTTATATAAAATATATATAAAATAAGGCTGTTACCAGAGGCTTTCTGGAAGCTTGTTATGATTGCCAGGGACAAAAGGAAAGTTTATCTAATACATAATTAGACAAATATATTTGTCTAATATATATTTGTCAAATATATTTGTCTAATATTATAATATTTAATGTCTAATGATCAGACCAAGACATGGTCTTCCTCCTTAAGCTATTGACTGAACGAAGCTGATCCAAGTCAGGTATGAGTAAAATTAGAATGAGAGGAATAGGTTGAGAACAGAAGATTGGGTGTAAGAAACTCTCTAAGAAGAACATAAAACAGTCTAAGATAGTGGGCTCCAATCTTTTTGATATCACGGACCAGTTTCATGGAAAACAGTTTCGCCATAGACTGGGAGTGGGGGGGATCGTTTCAAGATGATTCAAGGGCATCACATTTATTGTGCACATTATTTCTATCATTATTACATTATGATACATAATGAAATAATTATACATCACATTCACCATAATGCAGAACCAGTGGGAACCCTGAGCTTGTTTTTCTGCATCTAGATGGCTCCGTCTAAAGATGGTGTGATACAGTGACAGTAGGGTTCACCCTCTATGAGAATCCAGTGCCACTGCTGATCTGACAGGAAGTAGAGCTCAGGTGGCAATGTGAATGATGGGGAGCAACTATACATAGAGATGAAGTTTTCATCTTTAACAGCCATTTACCTCCTTCTGTGTAGCCCAGTTCCTAACAGGCCACAGACTTCTACCAGTCCACTGTACGTGGGGGTTGAGGACCCCTGGTTTAGGACCAAATATAGCAGAAACCTTCTTTTTAATGAGACAACCGATAAATTGTCAAAAAGCCCAACTCTATTTGCTTTTTTTTTTTTTTTTTCTCTTTTGTGATCTTCTTTAATATTTTGTTAGCTGTATTGAGGTATAATTAATACAATAAAATTCACTGATTTTAAGTCTATAATAAGATAAATTTTGAGAAATTTGTACAGCCATGTAAATACAATGCTTCATTAAAGTGTGGGACATATTTGCATTATCTCCAAAAAGTTTCTGTGTGCTTCTTTGTAGTTTCCACTCAATGGACAGTGGTAACAACTGATCAGCATTTAATCTCTATAATTTTGCCTTTAATAAAATTTTATATTATTGGTGCCAAACAGTATCAATATTTTTGCATCTAAATTTTTTATTTAGCATAGTGTAGAAGAAATTCCCCATGGTGTAGCATATATGAGTAATTAATTACTTTTCACTGCTTAATTGTATTTTATTATGTGGATCTACCACACTTTGTTTATCCACTCATCAGTTGATTGATATTTAGCTATGATTGAGGATTAAGAATAAAGTTGCAGTGAACATTTACATGAAAATATTTTTGTGGCCAAACACTTTCATTTATTTGGGGTAAATACTTAAGAATGTAATTGCTCAGGCTCCCCTGGTGGCTTAATGGTAAATAATCTGTCTGCCAATGCAGGAGACATGGGTTCAATTCCTGGTCCAGGAATATTCCACATGCCTCAGAGCAACTAAGTCCATGTGTCACAACTACTGAGCCTGTGCTCTAGAGGCCAGGAGCTGCAACTATTGAGCCCTTACACAGCAACTACTAAATGTGTTGAAGTTGTGCCTAGAGCCCACGCTCTGCAGCAAGAGAAGCCACTGCAATGAGAAGTTCATGGATTGCAACCAGAGAGTAGCTCACATTCACTGCAATTAAAAAAAAAAAAAAAAAAGCCCATGCAGCAATGAAAACACAGCACTGCCAAAAATAAATAAATACATACATTTAAAAAAATTATTTAAAAAAAAGAATGTAATTGTCTGGTCATATGCCAGCAAATTTGGAAAACTCAGCAGTGGCCACAAGACTGGAAAAGGTCAGTTTTCATTCCAATCCAAAAGAAAGGCAATGCCAAAGAATGCTCAAACTACCACACAATTGCACTCGTCTCACACGCTAGTAAAGTAATGCTCAAAATTCTCTGAGCCAGGCTTCAGCAATACATGAACCGTGAACTTCCTGATGATCAAGCTGGTTTTAGAAAAGGCAGAGGAACCAGAGATCAAATTGCCAACATCTGCTGGATCATGGAAAAAGCAAGAGAGTTCCAGAAAAACATCTATTTCTGCTTTATTAACTATGCCAAAGACTTTGACTGTGTTGATCACAATAAACTGTGGAAGATTCTGAAAGAGATGGGAAGACCAGACCAGCTGACCTGCCTCTTGAGTAACCTGTATGCAGGTTAGGAAGCAACAGCTAGAACTGAACATGGAACAACAGACTGGTTCCAAATAGGAAAAGGAGTACGTCAAGGCTGTACATTGTCACCCTGTTTATTTAACTTCTATGCAGAGTACATCATGAGAAACACTGGGCTGGAAGAAGCACAAGCTGGAATCAAGATTGCCGGGAGAAATATCAATAACCTCAGATATGCAGCTAACACCACCCTTATGGCAGAAAGTGAAGAGGAACTAAAAAGCCTCTTGATGAAAGTGAAAGAGGAGAGTGAAAAAGTTGATTTAAAGCTCAACATTTAGAAAACTAAGATCATGGCATCTGGTCCCATCACTTCATGGGAAATGGGGAAACAGTGGAAACAGTGTCAGACTTTATTTTGGGGGGGCTCCAAAATCACTATAAATGGTGATTGCAGCCATGAAATTAAAGGACATTTACTCCTTGGAAGGAAAGTTATAACCAATCTAGATAGCATATTAAAAAGCAGAGATATTACTTTGCCAACAAAGGTTCGTCTAGTCAAGGCTATGGTTTTTCCAGTGGTCATGTACGGATGTGAGAGTTGGACTGTGAAGAAGGCTGAAAATTGATGCTTTTGAACTGTGGTGTTGGAGAAGACTCTTGAGAGTCCCTTGGACTGCAAGGAGATCCAACCAGTCCATTCTGAAGATCAGCCCTGGGATTTCTTTGGAAGGAATGATGCTGAAGCTGAAACTCCAGTACTTTGGCCACCTCATGCAAAGAATTGACTCACTGGAAAAGACTCTGATGCTGGGAGGGATTGGAGGCAGGAGGAGAAGGGGACGACAGAGGATGAGATGGCTGGATGGCATCACTGACTCAATGGACGTGAGTCTGAGTGAACTCCGGGAGTTGGTGATGGACAGGGAGGCCTGGCGTGCTGCGATTCATGGGGTCGCAAAGAGTCGGACACGACTGAGCCACTGAACTGAAGGCTATAGGTATAAGCGGTCAATAAGCGCTCAAAAATATTATCCAGATTACTAATAATATCAGGGATGGTAAAGGTAAGAGTTGGAGACTACCTAAATCAATAATTTATTGCTAAACTATTCTGTCCTAAAAATTCAAAGGGAAGGCCAATATGATTTAACAAAATTTGATTTCAGAGTTCTACCTGGAATTGTGAACACATTTACCACAGCATTGATATGCACCCTCTCCACTCTTGTTTATTACACAGTATAAAATTCTTTATGCAATTAGCTTCTCTTTAACTCTAATTTTATCATTCTTTGGGCTTTCTTTTATCATTATTTCAATGTTCCCTCCAATATTTTATATATATCTAATGAAATGGTTACATTATTGAAAACAAATTCAATCCATATTCTGAAGTTATTCATCATGCTTATTCTACTTGTGAGCTCCATCTTATATAAGACATAGTTTATTTTTAAAATTAGCTAGCAGAAAGTAACCACTAATATTTTTAAAGTAAAAGAAAGAGAATTGAATATTTTTTCTTCTTAGAGAAGACTGAAAACTCTATGGTAAGTTTACTGAGTTATATATGTGATATTTCAGAAAATCTCAGCAACCAAAGTGACTAGGTTACTGGAAAGTTTACTTGGGGAGTAAAAGATTGGTAAACATTTAGAAAAAAATTATTCCATAAAATTAAAGAGGGCATTGACTTGGAGGAATAAAAGGCAATAACAACACAATCCTCAAAATTCTGAGAGTAGCACACACAGATTTTCAGTAAACACTTAGCATAGGTGACATTTCAAATAATCTCAAGATTTCTAATCACCAATTTTCCTGACATTCTTCTCCCTAAATATATGATTTTATTTGTCATATTTTCTCATAAATGAGTGAAAATATAGGCAAAATATGGCAGAGTTTCTTCTCTAGCTGTTAATAAAGGAAAGAGAAGACAGTCAGGTCTATTGATTACTAAGAGGATTGCACGCATGTGTGCTAAGTCTCTTCATTCGTGTCTGACTCTTTATGACCCTATGGAATGTAACCCTCCAGGCTCCTCTCTGTCCATGGGATTCGCCAGTCAAGAATACTGGAGTGGGTTGTCATGCCCTCTTTCAGAGGATCTTCCCAACCCAGGGACTGAACCCATGTCTCTTATATCCCCTGCATCGGCATGTAGGTTCTTTACCATTAGCACTCCTGGGAAGCCCACTAAGAGGATTAGCTGAACTAAAATCATGGAATGAATAACTAAAATGAGGATGTACCAAGTGAGGTCTAGAAATCTAAAAGAAGTGTAAGAATTATAGGTACCAGGAAAAGAAGAAGAAATACGTTCTTTCTATTAGGGAAATATCATATTGAAAAATGTTTGCTAGTCTTCATTTCAACTAATGAATTCTATCATTAACAATATATTTGTTTTTTGTTTCAAATTTTTGTTATGGACCATTTTTAAACTTTTTATTGAGTTTGTTACAGTATTGTTTTGCTTCTGTTTTATGTTTTGGATTTTTGGCTGCTAGGCATGTGGGATTTTAGCTGCCCAAACTGGGATTGAAGCCACAACCCCTGCACTGGAAGGAGAGTCTTAACCACTAGACCACCAGAGAAGTCCTAAAAATACTTTTGATTTAGAATTCCATTGCTGCTTATTAGCAAGAAGATTTAACTGTTGACTATAATTTTGGATCATCCATATACAAAATGGGACCTATATGTTCTGAGATCACTGGCAATTAAAGTACAGCATTGCTCAAACAAATCAACTAGAAATATGTCCTAAGAGGAATAATAATCAGGTACTACTTAGAGTATAGAAAAGTTTTATTTTATCCCCTAAGCCATAAATTTAACAGGGTTAATATGTTGACACCTTTTGTGTAGTTAGTCAGAATGATATTTATACAAAAGGGGTGATTTTTTTTAATTTAAATTTATTTATTTTAATTGGAGGCTAATTACTTTACAATACTGTATTGGTTTTGCCATACATCAACATGAATCCGCCACTGGTGTATTGTACAAAACAATCTCATATCTAAAAGGTAACAGCAATTTCATGGAAAATTGCTTTCCAAAATGCACAGAGAGCCAACAATAGCAAGTTACAAGTGCACGAATTGCCTAAGTTGTCTCCAGTTGCCTTTTAGGTACATTTGAAAAGAGGCATTAGTTGGCTTGCAATAATAAATGTTCTATTAAATTAGCTGACACCTAAACAAATATCACTTTCCTTTCACATTGAATTCCAGAAGCACTGGTAAGAATTATCAGAGATTATTTCCAATTACCAGATGACAAAAGCAATAAGCAAATGCTGAACTATTTTCCAAGAAGAATATTGAAGTTAAAATTTTTAAGTGACCTAACAAAAAGCATATCATCTGGAAAGTCTGACTTTGGAGCTTCCCACTATTTCTTAAGTTTCCGTCTTAGCACCATATCCTATTATAGGTAAAGGGAAAATTAGTTTGCTTGCTCTAAAATAAATAAAATCTGTCATATCTGTGGGAGCTCATGCATGCTGATGGTTATCTAGAAGATAATCTTCTAAGAATAAGATGTTTAAAAACATTTTCAGCTACTCATGCTCTCAGACTTAGGCACACAGAATGGGCAGGAAAAGTCAATTTTTTTTTTTTTTCTGGTAAAAAATTTATGGGTTCCCCATGAGGATTGCATCAGTGGAACATGGACTGAGGAGTTAAACTCCCATAAGACTTGCCTGAAATAACTTACTTGAAGAGAAAAGCATACTTCCTCTAAGATATAAAATATTTAGCTACAAGTGCTAAATTGTAGCTAAATAGCTATTATTGGTAGGAAAGAAAATTGATGCTAACTTTCAGGAAATTGCATTGTTAATTTATATCAAATCCATAAAAGAGAGGATTTAGCTTCACTTTTAGGTGTTTTTAAAAGGACTGAAAAGAAACATACTCTTTTAGCTCAAAGATACCACTTCAGAGGTTTTATCTGAAACAGTTAAAAGCAGACTTATTATAAACGTATACATAAAGACATTTCCTGAAGTAACTTTATATGAATAAAATAGGAACAACCCATATGGTTAACCAATGCTGATTTGTTAAATATATTTTTGTAAATTCATAAAAATCATTGTCATTGAATTAATAATTCTAGTATAGATACATAGCTATGTACACATGAAATTATTTGGCTGTATTTTTGGTTAGGCATAGCATGACTACATTTCACAAAATAGCTTATCCTCATATATACATTGGAAAAAACATTGTAAGATTTATAGCAAAGAAAAATGTCTTTACATATGGATTTTAAAATTACAGGTAATAAATATTCCTATTGCTCTCATTATCTATTTTGAGTGCAGTAAAATGTATAATCTTGCAAAATTAAAAAAAGAAATGTTTAAACAAAAAAGACAAATCATGCAAATTTCAGCAGTGTTAGAAGTAAGTAACATCAGGACAAAAGATACAAAAGTATTAAAAAGAAGAGACAAAGCCTTTCTCTCTCACCTAAGGAGAAGTCAACAAGTGTTAGGGTGTTAAGCAAAAATTTTGACCTTGCTGCAGCTGGGGAAGGGGGTAGAGGGTGGCTTAGTAGACATATACATGGAGGAGGGGGCTTCCCAGGTGGCGCTAGTGGTAAAGAACCTGCCTGCCAATGCAGGAGATATTGGAGATGTGGGTTCAATCCCTGGGTCTGATCCTTGGGTCAGGAAGATCCCCTGGAGATGGGAATCACAAACCACTTCCAATATTCTTGCCTGGAGAATCCCATGGACAGAGGAGCATGAGAGCCTGCAGTCCATAGGGTTGCAAAGTGTTAGCCAGGACTGAAGAGACTCAGCAAGCACAAACGCATGTGAAGGAGGAATGGAAACACTTGCAAAGGCCACACTCTAGAGAAGAAAGCCCAGTAACATACTGAGGTTTGATCAGAAGATTAAAGTGTACAATCCTTCCCTCACATGCTACTTTTGCTTTAACAGAGCTCAAGAATAATAAAAGTGGATAATGATTGAAAAACTCATGAAGAGTAGAAGTACTTAGGGGAACACTAAGTCAGGAGGGGAGATGAAAACAAGAACACTGGAAAAATTTTATGTTTCTGTTATTAATGCCTATGACAAATATTAAAGACACCAACACTTAGCCAGATTAACATCGATTTTAACATTGAAAGACTTTTTAACTCATTTTTATTGCAGACACAATGTTTCTGGCTTTCAACAGAGAATTATTGTTGTTTAGTCACTAAGTCATGTCCAATTCTTCTGTGAACCCATGGCCTGTAACCTGCCAGGCTCCTCTGTCCATGGGATTCTCCAGGCAATCATACTGGAGTGTGTTGCCACTCCACAGGATCTTCCAGAGGAGCCTTACAGGCTGTAGTCCATGGGGATGCAGAGCCAGGCATAACTAAGCAATTATCACTCACTCACACCAGGGGAAGACCAAATAGAAAATGATAAGGTGTGAAAAAAGTGCAGAAAAACAAAGTCTAAAAAGACAAAGCAAACACCAGAGCCACATTCAAATGTGATGCAAATGTTGGAAATTTCAGTAAGGAATTTAAAGTAACTATGATTGATATATTAGAGACTTTACTGACAAAAGGAGATGAATAGTATCAGCTGAAATATGAAAAATTTTGAGAATTATGAGAAAGCATCAAAAGGCAAAGATAAGTAAGTCTTATAGCTCAATAATAAGAGAATAAATAACTCAATTAAAAAAGGGTAAAATATCTAAGCAAGTGAAAGTGAAAGTGAACAAACACCTCACCAAAGAAGATGTACAAATGAAAAATAAGCATATGAGAGAATTTCAGCATCACTTGTCATACTACTACTACTACTAAGTCACTTCAGTCGTGTCCGACTCTGTGCGACCCCAGAGACTGCAGCACACCAGAATCCCCCGTCCCTGGGATTCTCCAGGCAAGAACACCAGAGTGGGTTGCCATTTCCTTCTCCAGTGCATGAAGTGAAAAGTGAAAGTGAAGTCCTCAGTCAGTTCGACTCTTAGGAACCCCATGGACTGCAGCCTTTCAGGCTCCTCCATCCATGGGATTTTCCAGGCAAGAGTACTGGAGTGGGGTGCCATTGCCTTCTCCGCAGTTGTCATAAGGGATATGCAAATTAAAATAACAATGAACTATAGTCACACTCCTATTAGAATTACTAAAAGTCAAAGACTGGATAAATCCAACGGTCAAGCATGTAGTGCAAAAGGGAATCTCATTCACAGCTCAATCTTGTAAAAGGATCGACGAGTTAACCACATGGTAAAGGATTAGACCTAGAACTATAGATGAATAAATACAGAAACAATTATAGATACGTGTATGTATAGTATATATATCTCTCCAAAATCACTGCAGATGGTGACTGCAGCCATGAAATTAAAAGATGCTTGCTCCTTGGAAGAAAAGTTATGACTTACCTAGACAGCATATTAAAAAAAAGCATTATTTTACCAACAAAGGTCTGTCTAGTCAAAGCTATGGTTTTTCCAATAGACACGTATGGGTATCAGAGTTGGACTATAAAGAAAGCTGAGCACCAAAGAATTGATGCTTTTGAACTGTGGTGTTGGAGAAGATTCTTGAGAGTCCCTTGGACTACAAGGAGATCCAACCAGTCCATCCTAAAGGAAATCAGTCCTGAATATTTGTTGCAAGGACTGATGCTGAGGCTGAAACTCCAATACTTTGGCCACCTGACGCAAAGAACTGACTCATTGGAAAAGACCTTGATGCTGGGAAAGATTGAAGGCAGGAGGAGAAGGGGTCAACTGAGGATGAGATGGTTGGATGGCATCACCAACTCGATGGACATGAGTTTGAGTAACTCTGGTAGTTGGTGATGGACAGGGAGGCCTGGCGGGCTGCAATCCTCAGGGTCTCAAAGAGTTGGACATGAATGAGCAACTGAACTGAACTGTATGTATAGTGTTCGTATATTTCCAGGCTCTGTCCACTGAGAAAGCCTAGAAGCAGACATATCTCAGTAACAATGACAAGAACCAATACCCAGAACTTGGTTTCTAGTTTCCTTCTCTAACAAGAAAAAGTTTTCTTTGAGAAAGGACTGATTCTATCGCCAGGGGAGGGAATATGTAAGATGAGCCTTGATCTACTTGTAGTAGTACTCAAAAAAGATAATGAAGATATGACAAACATACAGAGAAGCCAAAGAAACAGGAAAATCTCTAATAGTCAAACTAAAATCAGAGCAACAGAATAAAAAATATACAAATAAAAACACATATATAGTATTGGAATATAATTTGTTACAAAATATTTATGATTCCACATTTAAATAAATGACAGCATAGATTTTAAAAATAAATAAATGATGGGGAAAAGAAAATTTCACATATAAAACAAAGTTAAACAATTTATGTAGATATCCTTCTTCAAGGCAATGGAGTATAGCTTTCACCTGTCGGTTCTGAATATCACAGCTTCCTTCCAAAGAGTTCCATCAGGGAAGTAGGGAAAGAGTGTAACATTGCAAAAACCTTACAAACCTAACCCTTGGCAGGTGATGAATGTCCACATTAACAGTGATGAGTTAATTTGAAAAGAAAAAAATGTCCTTGGTGTATAATTGATTTTGGCTTCCCTGGTGGCTCAGTGGTAAAGAATCTGCCTGCCAATGCAGATGACAAGGATTTGATCCCCGGGTTGGAAAGATACCCTGGGAAAGAAAATGCTACTCCAGTATTCTTGCCTGGGAAAACCCATGAACAGAGGAGCCTGGCAGGTTGCAAGGAGTCAGAAATGACTGAGCGACTAAACAACAAATGATAATTGATTTATGTGTGAGATTCAGGTGTATACCAAAGTGAATCTGTTGTACAAAGACAAATCATGTTGATTAGTTGTATCTTGGATGTGGTGTGAAGATAACCATTCTTTATATTTTCAGTCTTTCTTTTAAGTGTTCATAACCTGTTCAGTCATCAGGAAAGCATTAGCAAAACTTAAGAGACACTCTACAAAATACCTAAACAGTACTCCTCAAAACAGACAAGTTCGTCACAGAAAATGAAAGTCTGAGAAATTATTCCAGCATAGAGAAGCCTGAGAGATGACCACCAAATGTAATGTGGTGATATGGAAGCATATCACAGAAAGGACATTATAGAATAATTCAGTTCAGTTCAGTCACTCAGTACTGTCTGACTCTTAGGGACCCATGACTGCAGCACGCCAGGCCTCCCTGTCCATCACCAACTCCCAGAGTTTACTCAAACTCATCTCTGTTGCATTGGTGATGCCATCCAACATCTCATCCTCTGTCATCCCCTTCTCCTCACACCTTCAATCTTTTCCAGCATCAGGGTCTTTTTCAATGAGTCAGTTCTTCGCATCGGGTGGCCAAAGTATTGGAGTTTCAGCTTCAGCATCAGTCCTTCCAATGAACACTCAGGACTAATTTCCTTTAGGATGGACTGGTTGGATCTCCTTGCAGTCCAGGACACTCTCAAGCGTCTTCTCCAACACCACAGATCAAAAGCATCAGTGCTTCGGTGCCCAGTTTTCTTTATAGTCCAAGTTTGACATCTATACTGGAAAAATCTTAGCTTTGACTAGATGGACTTTTGTTGGCAAAGTAATGTCTCTGCTATTTAATATGCTGTCTAGGTTAGTCATCACATTTCTTTCAAGGAGCAAACATCTTTTAATTCAAATGAAGAATAGTATTTAGATAATGATAATATATAAATGAGCTTCCCTATTGGTTCATTAATAAGTCAATTCATTAATTACAACATGCATTATATCAGTGTAATTTTTGTTGTTCTGTCACTAAGTCATATCAAACTCTTTGCAACTCCATGGACTTGCACACCCCATGGACACACCAGGCTCCTCTCTCCTCTACTATTTCCTGGAGTTTACTCAAATTCAAGTCCATTGTAAGAAAGAGGATAAGACAATAGCAGATGACAGAGCTGACATCACCAACTCAATGGACATGAGTTTGTGCAAACTCCAGGATATGATGAAGGACAGGGATGCCTGACAAGCTGTAGTCCTTGAGGTCACAAAGAGTGGAACACAACTGAGTACAGAACAACAACAACAATATCCATTGAGTCAGGATGCTATTTGATTATCTCATCCTCTGCAGCCCTCTTCTCCTTTTGCCTTCAATCTTTCCCACCATCAGGGTCTTTTGCAATGATTCAGCTTGTCGTGTCAGGCGGCCAAAGTACTGGAGCTTCAGCTTCAGCATCAGTCCTTCCAATGAATATTCAGGGTTGATTTTCTTTAGGATTGAGAACAATACGATAACTGAGTATAAAGTACCCTGAAATCCTGGGTACTATTTTTGCAACTTTTTTGTAAATCTAAGCCTATTCTTTTAAAATCTATTTTTAAAAAGCAAAAACAAATATTGCAAGATTTTTTTCAAAATATTTCATGACCACATTTCCCTATTTATTTGCTCTCTTAAATACTATAATTATATCTTGTTCTGAGAATAGTGATTATTTTTATCATCTGCTTCCTAGAAATCCTCAGCATAAGGGCCTTAGCACAGTCTGTCAGGTGACTGTGCCTGCTGACACGATTCACTGCATGCACCCAGGGGTCTATTTCTTCAGGCATGATTTGCAAAGGATATTTGATACAATCCTTTCAGCTGAGAGGGGCTTCTGTGGTGGCTCAGATGGTAATGAATCTGCCTGCAATGCAGGAAATCTAGGGTTTGATCCCTAGGTTGGAAAGATACCCTGGAGAAAGGAATGGCTATCCACTCCAGTATTCTTGCCTAAAAAATCCCATGGACAGAGGAGCCACTGATTCTAGTCAGATATTGTAGGAAATAAATTGTCCATGTCTTTGATGACTTTTATATTTGTTTTTTTTTAATTGAGATATAATCAGCATGCAGCATTATATTAATTTCAGGTAGACAACAAAACAATTTGATATTTGAATATATTGTAAAATAATCACCACAGTAAGTGTAGTTAAGAGAAGAGCTAACACCTATCCTATCCTACTCAAACTCTTCCAGAAAATTGCAGAGGAAGGTAAACTTCCAAACTCATTCTATGAGGCCACCATCACCCTAATACCAAAACCTGACAAAGATCCCACAGAAAAAGAAAACTACAGGCCAATATCTCTGATGAACATAGATGCAAAAATCCTTAACAAAATTCTAGCAATCAGAATCCAACAACACATTAAAAAGTTCATACACCATGACCAAGTGGGCTTTATCCCAGGGATGCAAGGATTCTTCAATATCCGCAAATCAATCAATGTAATATACCACATTAACACATTGAAAAATAAAAACCGTATGATTACCTCAATAGATGAAGAGAAAGCCTTTGACAAAATTCAACACCCAGTTATGATAAAAACTCTCCAGAAAGCAGGAATAGAAGGAACATACCTCAACATAATAAAAGCTATATATGACAAACCCACAGCAAACATTATCCTCAATGGTGAAAAATTGAAAGCATTTCCTCTAAAGTCAGGAACAAGACAAGGGTGCCAACTTTCACCATTACTATTCAACATAGTTTTGGAAGTTTTGGCCACAGCAATCAGAGCAGAAAAAGAAATAAAAGGAATCCAAATTGGAAAAGAAGAAGTAAAAGTCTCACTGTTTGCAGATGACATGATCCTCTACATAGAAAACCCTAAAGACTCCACTAGAAAATTACTAGAACTAATCAATGACTATAGTAAAGTTGCAGGATATAAAATCAACACAAAGAAATCCCTTGCATTCCTATACACTAACAATGAGAAAACAGAAAGAGAAATTAAGGAAACAATTCCATTCACCATTGCAACGGAAAGAATAAAATACTTAGGAATATATCTACCTAAAGAAACTAAAGACCTATATATAGAAAATTATAAAACACTGGTGAAAGAAATCAAAGAGGACACTAATAGATGGAGAAATATACCACGTTCATGGATTGGAAGAATAAATATAGTGAAAATGAGTATACTACCCAAAGCAGTTTATAGATTCAATGCAATCCCTATCAAGCTACCAACAGTATTCTTCACAGAGCTAGAACAAATAATTTCACAATTTGTATGGAAATACAAAAAACCTCAAATAGCCAAAGTGATCTTGAGAAAGAAGAATGGAACTGGAGGAATCAACCTACCTGACTTCAGGCTCTACTACAAAGCCACAGTAATCAAGACAGTATGGTACTGGCACAAAGACAGAAATATAGATCAATGGAATAAAATAAAAAGCCCAGAGATAAATCCACGCACATATGGACACCTTATCTTTGACAAAGGAGGCAAGAATATACAATGGATTAAAGACAATCTCTTTAACAAGTGGTGCTGGGAAATCTGGTCAACCACTTGTAAAAGAATGAAACTAGAACACTTTCTAACACCATACACAAAAATAAACTCAAAATGGATTAAAGATCTCAATGTAAGACCAGGAACTATAAAACTCCTAGAGGAGAACATAGGCAAAACACTCTCTGACATACATCACAGCAGGATACTCTATGACCCACCTCCCAGAATATTGGAAATAAAAGGAAAAATAAACAAATGGGGCCTAATTAACCTTAAAAGCTTCTGCACATCAAAGGAAACTATTAGCAAGGTGAAAAGACAGTCTTCAGAATGGGAGAAAATAATAGCAAATGAAGCAACTGACAAACAACTAATCTCAAAAATATACAAGCAACTCCTACAGCTCAACTCCAGAAAAATAAATGACCCAATCAAAAAATGGGCCAAAGAACTAAATAGACATTTCTCCAAAGAAGACATACAGAGGGCTAACAAACACATGAAAAGATGCTCAACATCACTCATTATCAGAGAAATGCAAATCAAAATCACTATGAGATACCATTTCACACCAGTCAGAATGGCTGTAATCCAAAAGTCTACAAATAATAAATGCTGGAGAGGGTGTGGAGGAAAGGGAACCTTCTTACACTGTTGGTGGGAATGCAAACTAGTACAGCCACTATGGAGAACAGTGTGGAGATTCCTTAAAAAACTGGAAATAGAACTGCTTTATGATCCAGCAATCCCACTGCTGGGCATACACACTGAGGAAACCAGAATTGAAAGAGACACGTGTACCCCAATGTTCATCACAGCCCTGTTTATAATAACCAGGACATGGAAGCAACCTAGATGTCCATCAGCAGATGAATGGATAAGAAACCCATGGTACATATACACAATGGAGTATTACTCAGCCATTAAAAAGAAAACATTTGAATCAGTTCTAATGAGGTGGATGAAACTGGAGCCTATTATACAGAGTGAAGTAAGTCAGAAAGAAAAACACCAATACAGTATAATAACGTATATATATGGAATTTAGAAAGATGGTAACAATAACGCTGTGTGCAAGGCAGCAAAAGAGATACTGATATATAGAACAGTCTTATGGACTCTATGGGAGAGTGAGAGGGTGGCAAGATTTGGGAGAATGGGATTGAAATGTGTAAAATATCATGTATGAAACGAGTTGCCAGTCCAGGTTCCATGCACGATACTGGATGCTTGGGGCTGGTGCACTGGGACGACCCAGAGGGGTGGTATGGGGAGGGAGGAGGAGGGAGGTTCAGGATGGGGAACACATGTATACCTGTGGCGGATTCATTTGGATATTTGGCAAAACTAATACAATTATGTAAAGTTAAAAAAAAAAAAATTCATCACCACATATAGTTACAGAATTTTTTTTTCTTGTGATGGTAACTTTTATGATTTACTACCTTGCCAACTTTATATATGTAGTACAATATTAATAACTATAGTCACCATGCTGTACATTATATAGCTATTACTTATTTATAACTAGAAGTTTGTAACTCTTGATTTGCATATATTTTTCATTGACATTTTTGCATGGAAAAATCACAAAATGGGTAGGCACAAAAATGAACTACCTTATTCCTCTTACTAATTAGCAAGGGCTCTGTCAGCTGCCTAAGATTGCTCTCCCTGTCCTTAATATTTGTCAGGCATTTTGAAACCAGAAAAAAAAAAAAAAAAAAGAAAGAAAGAAAAGGAAATAAATAAAATGTAACAAACAATATTAATTTTTCTTCTTCTCTCTAGATATAAAGAAGACATATATTTATGCAAATAAGTCACCAGAAACAACTATTTGGGAATAACATCCATTTAGAAATGACTGCAGCTTCTCAGTTCCACCTTGAGAACCAATTTCCAGTTCACTTTGCAGTTGCTGGAGACAAAATTGTTTCATTTCTTAAGGAACTAAAGAAATATTTCCTTATCCCCTAGATTTACAGTCTACAAATATGTTACTTAGAGTAAATACAATTTCTACTGATAGGTCCAGTTTAAAATTTCAAAGAAAATCAATTAGATCATTATTTAAGAATGACATAATCCAACTTCCAAGGAGTTAATCTGGTTATTTTAGCCTTTTAAAAATGCACTCTGAATGTCATACATTCATCCTAAAGAATTATTGCTCAGTGGGTCAGGGAAATAATTGAAAATAAACTAATTACAATGTTGTAATTAGTTTATTTATTTGCATTGAGTATGACTCTATGAATCATACCCTTTGATGGACAGAAGTTTGGGGACAGTTAATCCATTGTTGGCTCAACTGCAGAAATGAGATTAAGTTCTAAAACTCTGAAGACAATATAGTAAGTAAAAAGCAATCAGAAAACTAAAGAAACAAGGAAATCTAGATAAATTTCACTCAGTCGTGTCTGACTCTTTGCAACCCTATGTACTGTAGCCCACCAGACCACTCTTTGCTTGGGATTTTCCAAGTAACATACTGGAGTGGGTTGCCATGCCCTCCTCCAGGGCATCCTCTGGGCTGAGGGTTTAGAACCGGCATCTCTTATGTCTCCTACATTGGCAGGTGGGTTCTTTATCACTAGACCACCTGGAAAGCGCAAGGAGATAATATGGAGGTACAATACAGAAATAGACAGATAGCAAGGATAGGGAGATAAACTACACAGAAGAGTTCAATCACACTGACAAAAAGGAGTAGAAACCTGTGAAGCTGGTATCACAGAAAAAAATATTTTGAAAACAAAATGGAGACTTCAAGAAATATTGGAATCTTGAACTTAAATAGATATATATTTTTTGCAGCTGTATTGTTTATGGATGAGTTGACCTTACTAGGGCAAGGCAAGGAGGAAGAAATATATACATTCTTAAGTTGGAATGAGACTCCAATATGTAAAATTCTATCTAGCCAAAATCAATTTAGTATCGCTGTTAACAGGTGGTCACACAGCTTCAGTCAAGACCAGGGTTTCTCAAGATTTCCACTACTGATATTTTGGACCAGACACTTCTTTCTTAAGAGAATATTATCATGTGAATTCTAGGAAGTTTACCAGCATCCCCCATCCCTTCTCCAGTTGTGATAATCAAAAATGTCTCCAGACATGGCCAAATGTCCCCTTAGGGTTAAAATCCGCCCTCCCCACAGAATATTACTGGCTTAGACCACTTCAATGACTGAGAATCTTCATGTCTGTCCATCTGACTAGGTGGCCTCAAAGTGGACAGTCTCTGATGTTTTGAAAGTGATCTTTTAGATAGCAAATCAGAAAATATTTCTTATATAGGAAATGTCACACAATGGGACTTAACAGATATTAAGCATTAAGGATTTGAGCCTGAGGAACAAAAGAAAAATTATAATATAGTGTCATAATTGGTTGCAAGAGAACAAGCAGTAGACTCCTGGATTCACATAGAACATAACTTCTTGAAATTCCCAAGTTGTCTGTCGGCCTAACTGGAACATATAAATTATCAGCTAGACTACTGTTTCATAATCAATATCCAGAAGACTTAAGGATCAAGTTTGCATTCTTATTTGTGGACAAGGGCAGAAAATTTTACATTTTAATCTCTCCTTCTCAGAGGGTTACAGGCAAGAAGGCTAGGGACCCCCAAGCAGAGGAAATAGACTGCAAGTGTCAGATTTTTTTTTTTTTTTTTCATTCTCTATACAAAACTAAAAGGATGTTTCTTTTAAAATTCTCTGTTGCCATAACAGCATCTGGCTTCACCTGAACTTGACTTTTCTCAAACCTTGAGCTAACCAATGTGTTTTTCTTATGGACATGTTTTCCTTAAGCTATGTTAATGAACTATGTATTTACTTTCAGTGCAGTTCAGTTCACTTTCTCAGTTGTGTCTGACTCTTTGCGACCCCATGAATCACAGCACACCAGGCCTCCCTGTCCATCACCAACTCCCGGAGTTCACTCAAACTCATGTGCACCGAGTCAGTGATGCCATCCAGGAGTCTTCTTCTCCTGTATTTACCTTAGACTCTGTCTTTCTTCAAGTCAGTTCCTCTGAAGGCACAGAACCAATAACAGCTCAACAAAACAGCATGTTATACTCCTGGAAATGTTCTCTTAAGCTATGCTAATGAAACCATGTATTGGCACAGAAACCTGCCTTTCTTCAAGATTTCATGTCAATTGTTTTATGGCCTGGAATGACTCAACTTGTGCCAATGTTACCTCAAAATGCATGTTGTGGGCCAGGGGTCTGGTACCAGTCTCTGAGTTCCAAGACATTTCCTTTCTCTCATTAACAGCTTGCTAATAGGTATATCAGTTCAGTTCAGTCACTCGGTCGTGTCCGACTCTTTGCGATCCCATGAATCACACTAAGCCGGGCCTCCCTGTCCATCACCAACTCTTGAAGTTCACTCAAACTCATGCCCATCGAGTTGCTGATGCCATCCAGCCATCTCAGCCTCTGTCGTCCCCTTCTCCTCCTGCCCCCAATCCCTCCCAGCATCAGGGTCTTTTCCAATGAGTCAATTCTTCTCACGAGGTGGCCAAAGTTTGGAGTTTCATCTTTAGCATCAGTCCTACCAATGAACACCCAGGACTGATCTCCTTTAGGATGGACTTGTGGGGCCTCCTTGAATTCCAAGGGACTCTCAAGAGTCTTCTCCAAAACCACAGTTCAGAAGCATCAATTCTTCGGCTCTCAGCTTTCTTCACCGTCCAACTCTCACATCCATAAATGACCACTGGAAAAACCATAGCCTTGACTAGATGGACCTTTGTTGGCAAAGTAATGTCTCTCCTTTTTAATATGCTATCTAGGTTGGTAATAACCTTCCTTCCAAGGAGTAGGACTCTTTTAAATTCATGGCTGCAATCACCATCTGCAGTGATTTTGGAACCCCCAAAAATAAGTTCTGACACTGTTTCCACTGTTCCCCCATTTATTTCCCAGGAAGTGATGGGACCAGATGCCATGATCTTAGTTTTCTGAATGTTGAGCTTTAAGCCAACTTTTTCACTCTCCTCTTTCACTTTCTTCAAGAGGCTTTTTAGTTAGTCTTCATTTTCTGCCATAAGGGTGGTGTCATCTGCATATCTTAGGTTATTGATATTTCTCCTGACAATCTTTATTCCAGCTTGTGCTTCTTCCAGCCCGGCGTTTCTCATGATGTACTCTGCATAGAAGTTAAATAAGCAGGGTGACAATATACAGTCTTGCCATACTCCTTTTCCTATTTGGAACCAGTCTGTTGTTCCATGTCCAGTTCTAACTGTTGCTTCCTGACCTGCATATAGGTTTCTCAAGAGGCAGGTCATGTGGTCTGAATTTCCCATCTCTTTCAGAATCTTCCACAGTTTATTGTGATCCACACAGTCAAAGGATTTGGCATAGTCAATAAAGCAGAAATAGATGTTTCTCTGGAACTCTCTTGTTTTTTTTTGATAATCCAGCAGATGTTGGCAATTTGCTCTCTGGTTCCACTGCCTTTTCTAAAACCAGCCTGAACATCTGGAAGTTCACAGTTTACATATTGCTAAAGCCTGGCTTGGAGAATTTTGAGAATTACTTTACTAGGGTGTGAGATGAGTGCAACTGTGTGGTAGTTTGAGCGTTGTTTGGCATTGCCTTCTTTGGGATGGGAATGAAAACTGACCTTTTCCAGTCCTGTGGCCACTGCTGAATTTTCCAAATTTGCCAGCATATTGAGTGCAGCACTTTCATAGCATCATCTTTCAGGATTTGAAAGAGCTGAACTGGAATTCCATCACCTCCACTAGCTTTGTTTGTAGTGATGCTTTCTAAGGCCCACTTGACTTTACGATCCAGGATGTCTGGCTCTAGGTCAGTGATCACATCATCGTGATTATCTGGGTCATGAAGCACTTTTTTGTACAGTTCTCCTGTGTATTCTTGCCACCTCTTCTAAATATCTTCTGCTTCTCTTAGGTCCATACCATTTCTGTCCCTTATGGAGCCCATCTTTGCATGAAATGTTCCCTTGGTATCTCTAATTATCTTGAAGAGATCTCTAGTCTTTCCTATTCTGTTGTTTCCCCTATTTTTTTGCATTGATCACTGAGGAATGCTTTCTTATCTCTCCTTACTATTCTTTAGAACTCTGCATTCAAATGTTTATATCTTTCCTTTTCTCCTCTGCTTTTTGCTTCTCTTCTTTTCAAAGCTATTTGTAAGGCCTCCTCAGACAGCCATTTTGCTTTTTTGCATTTCTTTTCCATGGGAATGGTCTTGATCCCTGTCTCCTGTACAATGTCATGAACCTCAGTTCATAGTTCATCAGGCACTCTATCTATCAGATCTAGTCCCTTAAATCTATTTCTCACTTCCACAGTATAATCATAAAGGATTTGATTTTAGGTCATACCTGACTGTTCTAGTGGTTTTCCCTACTTTCTTCAAGTCTGAATTTGGCAATAAGGAGTTCATGATCTGAGCCACAGTCAGTTCCCAGTCTTGTTTTTGCTGACTATATAGAGCTTCTCCATCTTTGGCTGCAAAGAATATAATCAATCTGATTTTGGGATTGGCCATCTGGTGATGTCCATGTGTAGAGTCTTCTCTTGTGTTGTTGGAAGAAGGTGTTTGCTATGACCAGTGCATTCTCTTGGCAAAACTCTACTAATCTTTGCCCTGTTTCATTACGTACTCTGCCGGGGACCAGCCCCGGCTGATCCAGGGTATTCGAAGGAGAGACGGCGTAGGCGAAGATCAGGAAACAATTGCTTAATTAAACGTTAATTAAGGATATAAAGAGTAATAGAATGAGGATAGCTCAGTAGGAAAATTCAGTGGAGAAAAGAGGCTGAGATAAGGATAGCTCAGTGAGGAAATTCAGTGTAGAAAAGAGGCTGAATAATTCAGCCAGAAGGTAAGAGAAAGAACGACATGGTGAGACCAAGTTTCGGTGAACAAGGCCCGTACTTTATTTTCCAAAGTAGTTTTTATACCTTAAGTTATGCATAGAGGATAATGGGGGAAGGGGTAGAGTCAGGCAGCAAGCCAGGCTTTCTTCCTGCAAACTTATCATATGCAAAAGCTTAGGTGATTTGCATCATCTTCTGGCCCAGAGGCCTGTTAACATTTTAAGACCTTTTCTTCAGAAAACTTATTTTTCTCTAAAGGTGATTGGTCAGGAGCCACCCTCCAAAAGCATTAGATAAAGTTGCATTCCTACAGCGCAAAGGTGTGGTGGGCTATAACAAGAAAAAGAATTAACTCAAGGGTCCCAGGTTACAAACATTAAAGCTACTATTTACACCAATTATATTAATTAATACACTGCCAGGGACACAGGAGGTAAGGGATATGGAAACTTAGCAGCAAACATTGGCCCAACAAGTGAAAATCCCTTCACCAATACAATTTCTAATCAATCTTTTAACTACTCAAAAGAATCTGTGTTTAGACAGTTTAGAACATCTCCTGCCTCTCACAGTTGGGAGGCTCTGAACAATCACATGTGGCCGGAAAAACCTATTCAGGCAGTCTAGAGGATTTCCAAAGGAGTTTGTAGGTTAAACACTGTCACACCCAGGAATTATTAACTGGAGCTGTAAGCTAACTCTTTTTTCAGAGAGGTAGTGGGGGACAGCCCCCCATAAAGTCAGAGGTGTAGGTGAAAGCACAAAGCAGAAAGTAGGCAGACTCTGGTTTTGGGGGTAGATTGCTCGAGAATTTCCAGGGAGACTCCTGAGGCTTGATCCCGCCTTTGCGTATGCCAAGCCTCCTTCCTCATGACCTTTGTCATGGGTGGAGTTCCTCACGCTGGCTACCGGCAGTGATAGAATTCCAGTTGAGCTATTCCAGATCCTGAAAAGTGCTGCACTCAATATGCAATATGCACTCAATATGCAATATGCCGGCTCCCGGCAGTATTCCAAGGCCAAAAATGCGTGTTACTCCAAGTGATTCTTGATTTCCTACTTTTGCATTCCAGTCCCCTATAATGAAAAGGATATCTTTGTTGGGTGTTAGTTCTAAAAGGTCTTGTAGGTCTTCATAGAATCGTTCAATTTCAGCTTCTTCAGTGTTACTGGTTGGGACATAGGCTTGGATTACTGTGATATTGAATGGTTTGCCTTGGAACAAACAGAGATCAATCTGCTGTTTTTGAAGATTGGATCTAAGTACCCATTGATCATGATGGGTACTCCATTTCTTCTAAGGGATTCCTGCCCACAGTAGTAGATGTATGGTCATCTGAGTTAAATTCACCCATTCCAGTCCATTTTAGTTCACTGATTTCTTGAATGTGGACATTCTGTCTTGCCATCTCCTGTTTGACCACTTCTAATTTGCTTTGATTCATGGACCTGACATTCGAGGTTCCTATGCAATATTGCTCTTTACAGCATCAGACCTTGCTTCTATCACCAGTCACATCCACAACTGGGTGTTGTTGTTGTTTTTTTTTTTTTGCTCCATCCCTTTATTCTTTCTGGAGTTATTTCCCCACT
This sequence comes from Bos mutus, assembly GCF_027580195.1. NCBI lineage: Eukaryota > Metazoa > Chordata > Mammalia > Artiodactyla > Bovidae > Bos > Bos mutus. The sequence continues at coordinate 54,817,559 of NC_091627.1, forward strand.
GATCTCCAGTAGCATATCGGGCGCCTACTGATCTGGGGAGTTCCTCTTTCAGTATCCTATCATTTTGCCTTTTCATACTGTTCATGGGATTCTCAAGGCAAGAATACTGAAGTGGTTTGTCATTCCCTTTTCCAGTGGACCACATTCTGTCAGACCTCTCCACCATTACCCGGCCATCCTGGGTGGCCCCACATGGCATGGCTTAATTTCATTGAGTTAGACAAGGCTGTGATCTGTGTGATCAGATTGGCTAGTTTTCTGTGATTATGGTTTCATTGTGTCTGCCCTCTGGTGCCCTCTCTCAACACCTACCATCTTACTTGGGTTTCTCTTACCTTGGACATGGGGTATCTCTTCAAAGCTGCTACAGTAAAGTGCAGCTGCTGCTCCTCACGTTGGACTAGGGGTATCTCCTCACAGCCACCCCTCCTGACCTTGAATGTGGAGTAGCTCCTTTAGGCTGCTCCTGTGCTGTCACACAGCCTGGCACTCTTGGTCACCAGCCCTGACCTTTGGTGAGGGGTAGTTCCTCTCGGCTACCCTTCTGCAAGTTCCATCACTCCAGCGTGCTTCTCCTTGCTAAAAACTAGCAAAGGGGGCATTCTTTATGCCCCCATCTGATGTTTATGTTAATGTTTATAGAGAAGCTTTCTCTATCTCTTTTATACTTTAATAGAATGTTATTACACAAAAGCTCTGAGGATTAAGCCTTGTCACAGGCCCCAGATCTAATTCCTCTCTTCCAGAAGCCAAGAATCCTGACATTTTTCATGGCTCATAGTGGCAACCTTTCACTTCCTTATAGCTGTCAAAGGGGACAAGGATGTCTTTGAAATATAAAAATGAGGATAAGATTAGAATAATTAGGTTATGTATTAGGTATAAAAGGAAAACTGAGATGTAACGATAAAGTAGTGGCAAGCAAAATTTGAATGATGCCTTTTCAACTTTAATTTATACCAGACTGGAGTTTACTAAATTGAACATGAGTAATGAGTATAAAATCAGTCTGTTTCTAGCAATGTTGAAATTAAGTAAATTAGTTTTTCTACTCACAAGAAAGAATAGGTAACCTTCATTCAATTCTGTTTATCATTTCTTTTGATAAATTTAACCAAAAAAGTTGTTTGTTAAGCATTCTATAATTTTGCAGGGATCAATATCAATTTAGTGCTGCTGTGTTTTGCTCAATTTTCATGTAGGTTAAAAAAAGTTTACTTGCCAGAATACATAAGTATATCTACCAAGCTCATAAATATTATATATGGTAAGACTAAAATGGGTCCATTTAGGTTTTCTGCCCATTTTTTGATTTTTTTTTTTTTAATATTGAGCTGCATGGGCTGTTTGTATATTTTGGAGATTAATCCTTTTGTCCATTGCTTCATTTGCAAATTTCTTTTACCAATATGAGGGTTGTCTTTTCGTCTTGTGTAAAATAGATAGCTAGTGGAAGCCTGGGGTACAGCACAGGGAACTCAGCTAGGTGCTTTCTAATGACTTGGAGGGATGCAGGATGGAATGGTGGAGTGGGAAGGAGGTCTAAGAAGGAAGGGATATATATATATATATATATATATATATATATATATATATATGTAATATACATATATATACACTTACCTACCTCACCCTAACCTCCTCCTACAACAAAATGAATCAGTTATATATATAACTGATTATATATACAGCGGAAGTCAATACAACATGTGTGCCTGCTAAGTAGTTTCAGTCATGTCTGACTCTTTGTGACTCTGTGGACTGTAGCCTGCCAGGTTCTTCTGTCCATGGGATTCTCCAGACCAGAATATTGGAGTGGGCTGCTATGAACTCCCTCAGGGGATCTTCCTGACCCAGGGATTGAACCCAAGTCTCTCATGTCTTCTGCATTGGCAGGAGGGTTCTTTACCACTAGTGCCACCAGGGAAGTCCAACAAAACGTTGTGAAGCAATGATACTCCAGTAAAAAGACTACAGTGGGGATGATTTCAAACTTACAGAAAAAGAAAATAAAACAGATGAATAAATGGGGTTTATTTATTCTCTGAGGGTTAAGAACAATAATTTGCTAACTGACGCTAATGTTGTCATGCATGAGATTCCTTTACTAGTTTATCATGTTTCACTCCTTAATTATTATGCACGTATTGCCAATAATCCACACATTCAATTTCCTCTCTAGTGTCACACTTGGACTGACTGCAACCATCTTATACAGTCATGACTGTATGCTATGCACCCTGCTTCTTGGATTGCTGAGACCAAAGCCTGGGTAGGACATAGCAGTATATGTTTAGAGATATACTTATTGAAAAAGCAAGAGAGTTCCAGAAAAACATCTATTTCTGCTTTATTGACTATGTCAAAGCCTTTGACTGTATGGATCAAAAATAAACTCTGGAAAATTCTGAAAGAGATGGGAATACCAGGCCACCTGAACTGTCTCTTGAGAAACCTGTATGTAAGAAAAAGAAAAGTGAAAAAAAAAAAAAGAGAGAGAGAAACCTGTATGCAGATCAGGAAACAACAGTTAGAACTGAACATGGAACAACAGACTGGTTCCAAATAGGAAAAAGGAGTATATCAAGGCTGTATATTGTCACCCTGCTTATTTAACTTATATGCAGAATACATTATGAAAAACGCTGGACTGGAAGAAGCACAAGCTGGAATCAAGATTGCTGGGAGCTATATCAATAACCTCAGATACCTAGATGACACCACCCTTATGGCAGAAAGTGAAGAGGAACTCACTCAAAAGCCTCTTGATGAAAGTGAAAGATGAGAGTGAAAAAGTTGGCTTAAAGCTCAACATTCAGAAAACTAAGATCATGGCATCTGGTCCCATCACTTCATGGCAAATAGATGGGGAAACAGTGACTGACTTTATTTTGGGGGCTCCAAAATCACTGCAGATGGTGATTGCAGCCATGAAATTGAAAGATGGTTACTCCTTGGAAGGAAAGTTATGACCAACCTAGACAGCATATTAAAAAGCATAGACATTACTTTGTCAACAAAGGTCCATCTAGTCAAGGCTCTGGTTTTTCCAGTGGTCATGTATGGATGTGAGAGTTGGACTATAAACAAAGCTGAGCACCAAAGAATTGATGCTTTTGAACTGTGGTGTTGGAGAATACTCTTGAAAGTCCCTTGGACTGCAGGGAGATCCAACCAGTCCATCCTAAAGGAGATCAGTCCTGGGTTTTGGACTGGTGTTGAAGCTGAAACTCCAATACTTTGGCTGCCTGATATGAAGAAATGACTCTTTGTAAAAGACCCTGATGCTGGGAAAGATTGAGGGCAGGAGGAGAAGTGGACAACAGAGGATGAGATGGTTGGATGGCATCACCGAATCAATGAACATGAATTTGGGTAAACTCCAGGAGTTGGTGATGGACAGGGAGGCCTGGTGTGCTGCAGTTCATGGGGTCGCAAAGAGTCAGATACAACTGAGTGACTGAACTGAACTGAAATTAACTAGCCCCTGGCCTCTGAACAGGAAAGATTCTGTTATGCCGTTTATTCTCCAGAGTTCCCAGCAGGATGAGGTTGAATCTAGATTTCATCCAAGATTGCAACTTTGAGTAGCCCTTTCCTTTTCACTATGCTGCTCCCCTCCTACTCTTGCCTGACTCTTCTTATTTGTTCAGAAAATCCCATGCACACAAATTATCTCAGCTTCTTCTCCTAGTAATAAACCTAATACACCAGGCTAAGTAAAAGACTGAGCATCTTAAACCCTTGTCATTATGGGAAAATATTGATTGGGTATGTGTCCCTGATAAGAAACAATGACTACTGATCTTTAATATTCTTGTGAAAGTTAATTTCATTATTTAATGGTATGTGTTAACCCTTGAAGCAGAAGTCTTGTTTCAAAATAAATCCAGTTTCTAAGACTGGTAAACATAATCAAAATAGGCTAGTATTGGACTTTTTAGTACTTTCAGTATTCATCTGATGTGTTCTTAGCTAAGAGCTTCTAAGGTATAATAGAAAATTATGATATAGCTGTGGTATGATTTGCAAAAGACCTTTAAGACCACCAGGACTTCCCTTGTGATTCAGATGGTAAAAAATCTGCCTCCAATGCAAGAGACCCACATTTGATCCCTGGGTTGGGAAGATCCCCTGGAGAAAATGGCAACCCACTCTAGTATTCTTGCCTGGAGAAGTCCACAGACAGAGGGGCCTGGTGGGCTATAGCTCATGAAGTTGCAGAGAGTCAGACATGACTGAGAGACTTTCAGTTCAGTTTAAGGCCACCATTTAAACACCCTCTTCTACTAAATTTTCTCTATTATTATGATAAAATTTTAAATAATACATCATTACAGACTCAATGGTTTCTATACAATAATTGACCAAAGTTTTAAGCTAATACTTTTGACATAGTTCAGTCATTCCGTTGTGTCCGACTGTTTACAACATCATGAACTGCAGCATGCCAGGCTTCCCTGTTCATCACCAGCTCCCAGAGCTTGCTCAAACTCATGTAAAGAAAAAAAAACAACCCCCTTTAATAAAATGGAGATATCTAAGTCTATTGTATGTCAAAGACATGATAATTTTTAGTTGTTCTCTGTTATTTTGAAAGAAATACAAATTGTTGCTCAAAATTATTTTATGGTTGTCATGTTTCCTCTGTAATGAAATATTCAAAATAATAAGGTGAATGTGTCAAAATGCTTACCAAAGGAAGAATTTATTTTTAGCATTTAATAAACTACATGAGCAAATTTGATAAGCCCATAATGTCAAATATATCAATATTATTTGCAAAGGAAACCAGAAACCTATTTTCTTCTTTATCTTTCATTTTAGCTGTGTTTATCTAAATGATGTGCTTGTTGGTTTTGTAACAGAAGTTCAGTTTTATATGCTGCTTTTGTGTATAATAAAGATGCTACAACCAAAAATATCTTTTGATGACCATTTGTAAAGCATTTATGTCAATGAATATGATAAAATATTTTATTTTTCAGAATTTGAACATACAAAAATGAGGACTAGTAATATGAAAATAATTTCAATTGAATCAGATCAGATCAGATCAGATCAGTCGCTCAGTGGTGTCCAACTCTTTGCAACCCCATGAATCGCAGCACGCCAGGCCTCCCTGTCCATCACCAACTCCTGGAGTTCTCTGAGACTCACGTCCATCGAGTCAGTGATGCCATCCAGCCATCTCATCCTCTGTCGTCCCCTTCTCCTCCTGCCCCCAATCCCTCCCAGCATCAGAGTCTTTTCCAATGAGTCAACTCTACTCATGAGGTGGCCAAAGTACTGGAGTTTCAGCTTCAGCATCATTCCTTCCAAAGAAATCCCAGGGCTGATCTCCTTCAGAATGGACTGGTTGGATCTCCTTGCAGTCCAAGGGACTCTCAAGAGTCTTCTCCAACACCACAGTTCAAAAGCATCAATTCTTTGGTGCTCAGCCTTCTTCACAGTCCAACTCTCACATCCTTATATGACCACAGGTTAAACCAATTGAATAGACTATTAATTTTTTTGATGTATTAAGCATTTTGAATTTACGATGAATTACAACATGCAGTCGTTTCATGAAAATGAGAGATGGAGAACTATATTTTTGGCACTTCGAAATTTCATCTCTACTTTTTTCCTTCATCTTTCTAAAGAGGGTCAGAAAGTAAAGAAAGGATGTAACAGAGAGAGAAGAGATTCTTTTCTTCCTTTTAATAGGGAAAAATTGATGCAGAAATGTGCTTGTTTGTAGCCTACAATGTTCACTGGCTAATTTCTTTCCTGCAAATGAAGTTCTTGAGATATATGCAATAAACCAATTTGACTTGCCATTTTTCAGTATATTAATACAAATCTGAATTGTGAGTCTATTGCTCAGTTGTTAAAATAATTTTTAAAGATAATTTTCAAAGATATTTATATACATAAAATATTAAGGTGTACCTTTTCTTATTTTGCTCTTGTATTTTTTTACTGGTTTATAGCTGTTTAAAAGTTTGAATTAAAAAAAATATTTTTGATCTGGAGAAGCAGAAAAAAAAATTGGGCAGGGGTCACTGCCAGGGAACACAGCCCATAACCAATGTAGTATTCCTTTCGAATGGATAACTTATAAAATTTCTGGAATGCAGCTTGCTCAGGGTAGAGAAGGGAATCTCTCCCTGAATTCCTTATTCTATGATGATAAAATCAAGAAAGTGTGCAGGTTACACTGTTTACCTAGAGACAGACCACAGACCTTACCTAATCCCCACATTTATCTATTCTATGCTAAAACATATAATAAATACTTAATTTTATTCCTTAAATTAACACTACAAAGTAAGTCAGCATTTATTTTCACATCATACAGAAAATAAATTGAGTCACTGATAAATAGTGAAATGTGTCCGAGATAAATTCTATTCACTTTTTTCTAAGAATACCAATATAATTCATTATAGACTTCATAGACCATGTGAACAAAAAGAGGATAGAGAAAAAATAGCACTCCCTTGTTTTGGGTTAAATCAGGAATTCTCTCTCAAACACAGGGTCCTGAGACAAGATATGACACAAAAGTAGCCCTGTGAGTCTAGAATTAATTATGACAGGAATTTGGATTCCTATTCTGTGTGCAAAAGAGAAACATTAAAATATTTATAATAAAAGACTCACAAAGTTAAAAAACAAATGCAAAGTAAAAAATAATGGAAGAAGGACTGCTCTTCTTTCTAAACTAGTGAAGACATAAAAAGAGCTTTATTTTTCATATACAGGCAGATTATAAAGGTGAAGTAATGTTGCACATGCAGGAACTCCTATCACAGAAACAAAGAAGAGGGAAAATAGAGACAGCCATGTACATCTGAGGATTTTATGGCTTTCTATTGGCTTCCCTAATAGCTCAGTGGCTAAGCAATCTGCCTACAATACAGGAGACTTTGGACATGTGGGTTTGATCCCTCTATCGGGAAGATACCCTGGAGTTGAGAATGGCAACTACTCCAGTGTTCTTGCAAGGGAAATTCCATGGACAGAGGAGCATGGCAGGCTATCATCCATGGGGTTGCCAAAAGTCAGCCACAACTGAGCACACAAGCATGTGGAGCATTTAGCAATGCCATCATCGTGAAGTCGCTCAGTCGTGTCCGACTCTTCATGACCCCATGGACTGTAACCCATCAGGCTCCTCCATCTATGGAATTTTCTAGACAAAAGTACTGGAGTGGGTTGCCATTTCCTTCTTGTGGGAAAAAAAAAAAAAAAACCAAGGTGGAACTGTTAGTTGCTCAGTCGTGTCTGATTCTTTGTGGTCCCATGGACAGTAGCCAACCAGGCTCCTCTGTCCATGGAATTCTCGAGGCAAGAATACTGGAGTGGGAAGCCATTCTCTTCTCCAAGGAATCTTCCCTACCCAGGGATCAAACCCAGCCTCCTGCATTGCAGGCAGATTTTTTACCATCTGAGCCACCAGTGAAGTCCATTATACATGCTTTTCTACAAATTAAATGAATACTGTACTTCAGAAAAAAAAAAATTGTTAATAATTTGAACAACACCACAGTCTCAAGCCACCAGGAATGAAACCTGGATTTATCTCTGATCTTCAGTCACCAAGGGTATGTTTCTTACCATTACCCCAAATTATTTCCCATTTTATGTTTCTACTACCATCAGCTCAAAAACATAGACTAATTACTACACTCTTGCTAGATCCATGACTTCCTAGCTAGCCTGACTCCTTGACTATCCTAGTCTGTACCCCATAATCATTTTGCCCTCACCTTTAAAATCATTTTCTTCTTTCAATCACTTTGTTTTTCTTAAAATTGCAGCACTGACTGTGCATAGGGGAAAACATCTTAAAGTTTTAAGAAAAATTAAATATAATCATGATAAATTCACTAGAACTGATTCTCAGTTTTCAGTAAACACAAGGAATAGATAAACATCTTATAACACACACACACACACACACACACACACACACTCTTTGAGCTTCAATATATGAAGCCCAGACACAAAGAAGATATAAAAGACATATGATCAATTTTATTCAACAATTCCATTACATAGAAGAGGAAGAGAGAGTGAGAAAAAATAGAGACAAATAGAATAAAAACAAATCACAAGGTAAGGGAGAAACTATAAACTAAAGCCATGTAATAAACATATTTAACCAATTGCAGCACAGAGGCCTTATCTGAATTCTGGCTTAAAGTAAAGAAAATTAAAATATATAAAATAATCTGAACACTGACTGGATATTTATTGATATTCAGGTTGTACTGTTATTTGTAATAGGGATTGTATTTTTAAACATTAATAGCAGAAATTTAAAGTTATATAAAAATGTGCATCAGACTAATCCTGCAAGGGAAAGGCATCTTTATGAGTCTAGATGAATAACTTCCAAGAATTACTATGCAGTAGCATCATTTGTAGAGTGATTGCTAGGGCTCCATCTCTGATGTTTATGATTGAATAGGTCTAGATCGAAGCCTGAAGATTTGCATTTCTGACAAGTTGTTAGGTCATACTGCTTCTTTTGGTACAGGCACCACATTTTGAGAATCATTTGACACATGAAATAATATTCCATGAATTGATAATTATTTAAGCTAGAAAGTAGGTGTCTAGGGGTTCATTATGTTGTTCTTTCTACTTTTGTACATGTTTAAAATTTCCCATGGTTTTGAAAAGTTGAAAAATGTCCAAAGCATATTTTTTGAGTGTTAGACTTCAGGATACTGTTTAACTGGGATGACCCAGAGGGATGGTATGGGGAGGGAGGTGGGAGGGGAGTTCAGGATTGGGAACATGTGTACACCTGTGGTGGATTCATGTTGATGTATGGCAAAACCAGTACAATATTGTAAAGTAATTAGCCTCCAATGAAAATGAATAAATTTAAATTAAAAAAAAAAGAAAATGAAAGACGATAGTGTTTGGAGAGAACACAACAGGAATTTTTGCATACCATTTTGTTCTGAAAAACAAACCTGGAAAAAATTTACATGGGTTTGTTTACTTTGTGTTATTTCACTACTCTTTAACAAAATTTATTTTAAAAAAGAAATCCTATAGCAGTTTTTTTTTTTTCCTAGCATCATGATGATAATATAGAGATAAGGAAAGCTAGCAAATGACCAAAAAAATCTATAGTAAGCATAGATCATTAGGAAGATAGGTGGATTTACTGTATACTGCATTTTTCTTTTCTTCTCATTGAGATTGAATGCCTTTGAGAGATACGAGGAAGCACTGCTTAACTAGGGAACACAACCTAAGTTTATTATCTATTTAGAACTGATACTATCTCAGGAGTGTTCCTCTGTACCTGCAACTTTTTGAGTGAGCATGTAAATACATTTTCATTTTTATGAGAAAACATTAACAACAACACATATGCCAGTCAGTATGACATTTGTTTTCTACCCTTTACAGCAAAACGTATCAAAAGAATCTCTCACTATGCTTGTGTTCTCCCATACCACACCTCTCACTCTCTTAAATTCTCCCCTGTATGCTTTTGTCCCAATCACTCCATTGAGGTTGAAGTTAATGAGAGCAATTCTAACTCATCAGCTGCTCCCTTCTTTGAACTATAGCAACATTTGGTATACAAAGCTGCTGCAATGCTTTCTGAAAATATATTTTTCACTTGACTTTAGGGTTGCTTCTTGTCACCCTTTCTTCCCTTGTTGGAAAAATGGGCTAAGGCTCATTTGCTAGTTTTCTTTTTCTTTCTTTCTTTTTTTTTTTTTGTAATTTCTGAAATTGGAAGTGCCCTGAGAATGAGATCCCAAACCTTTTATTCTCTCTTCACTGTACTCTGGTAGTATATTTTCTCCCATGACTAAGTTTCATTTATAAGCTGATTACTCCAAGATGTGCATCTTATTGACTTATCTGTCTTCTGAGCTCTAGACCTATATCATAACACAATCATATTCTAAAACTTACTATCAGTGTTTATAATTATGTGTCTCAAAGGAAATCACAAATGCATCATGTGCAAAACAAATAATGATTCTTTTTCCTCAGAACTATCTATTCCTGCATTTCCACATTAATAAATAATGTTACCAGCTTTTTCAGGTGTCAAGTCAAAACCTAGGATTTACCCTTGATTTCTCTCTTTCACCACCAAAACACTATAATTAATTCTATCATAAAGTTTTACTTGATGGATGAAACAGAATTACTGAAAATGACCCTAGGTGGTCACTCTGCATCTCTCAGGCAATGAGATACATAGTAATGAAGATTCCTCCTTCTTTAAGTAGGGATAAGCTTCTTCCTACTTAAGGGAGAGAATATCTTCTTACTTAAAAGGAATAATAGTATCTTCCTCTCCTAAACAGAAAGGTTGTAGTTTTCAATAGCTCCATGATGAACGTGTGCTGGGAACCCAAACACCTATGAAACATTGGCAGACAATTCAGACTATGGACATCCAAACAGTTTATGTGCCCCTTTTTGAAAGAGGCTAACCTCAGGTATGCAGATGAAACCACCCTTATAGCAGAAAGTGAAGAGGCACTAAAAAGCTTCTTGATGAAAGTGAAAGAGGAGAGTGAAAAAGTTGGCCTAAAGCTCAACATTCAGAAAACTAAGATCATGGCATCTGGTCCCATCACTTCATGGGAAATAGATGGGGAAACAGTGGAAACAGTGTCAGACTTTATTTTTTGAAACTCCAAAATCACTGCAGATTGTGATTGCAGCCATGAAATTAAAAGGTGCTTACTCCTTGGAAGGAAAGTTATGACCAACCTAGATAGCATATTCAAAAGCAGAGATATTACTTTGCCAACAAAGGTCCATCTAGTCAAGCCTATGGTTTTTCCAGTGGTCATGTACGGATGTGAGAATTGGACTGTGAAGAAAGCTGAGTGCCGAAGAGTTGATGCTTTTGAACTGTGGTGTTGCAGAAGACACATGAGAGTCCCTTGGACAGCAAGGAGATCCAACCAGTCCATCCTAAAGGAGACCAGTCCAGGGTGTTCATTGGAAGGACTGATGCTGAGGCTGAAACTCCAATACTTTGGCCACCTCATGCGAAGAGTTGACTCATTGGAAAAGACCCTGATGCTGGGAGGGACTGGGGGCAGGAGGAGAAAGGGACGACAGAGGATGAGATGGCTGGATGGCGTCACAGACTCAATGGACGTGAGTTTGAGTGAACTCCGGGAGTTGGTGATGGACAGGGAGGCCTGGCGTGCTGCGATTCATGGGGTTGCAAAGAGTCGGACACAACTGAGTGACTGAACTGAACTGAACTGAATTCCTATAAGAAGGCATAGGAGCAAAAGTTTTGAGATGCCTTTGCAGGAAAGCAGATCCACCCTATGGGTTCATTCCTGGTTCCAGTAATTGTACCCATAAGTTAAGTATGCCCTGTTCTCTTGCACTGATACCAGCTTTTAAGTTCCTCCATTGAAACCCATCCCTTAACCCGTGTTTTGAGACACCGTAGAAATCTTCCTGTACTCTATTTCATGCATGCATGTGTGTTAAGGCACTTCAGTTGTGTTGGACTCTTTGAGACCCTATGGACCATAACCCACCAGGCTTCTCTCTCCATGGGATTCTTCAGGCAAGAATATTGGAGTGGGTGCCATGACCTCGTCTAGGGGATCTTCCAAGATTTGAACCCACATCTCTTAAGTCCCCTGTGTTGGCAGGCAGATTCATTACCACTAGTGCCGCCTGGGAAACCCCTATTTCATGTGTATGTGTGTGTGTGTTAGTCACTGAGTCATGTCTGACTTTGTGACCCCATGGACTACAGCCCACCAGGCTCCTCTATCCATGGAATTATCCAAGCAAAAATACTGGAGGGGGTTGCCATTTCATTCTTCAGGGAATCTTCCCAACCCAGGGATCAAACTTGGGTCTCCTGGATTGCATACAGGCTTTTTACTGTCTGAGTCACCAGGGAAGCCTATTGCATGAGAAATGGCTAATAACAAATGACCTTCTTTGACATCCAACTGGTAACAATGAAGGTACTATTCTTACAAAATACTTGTTAATTCTGCCTCCAAAATATACTTAAAATGTTACAAAAGCAAAAATAAACAAAGGTGACCTACTTAAACTAAAAAAGGCTTTGCACAGCAAGGGAAACTACCAACAAAATGTACATAAAACCTACTGAATGGGAGAAATATTTGCAAATTATATGACAAATAAAGGGTTAATATCTGAATGCTATAGACAGCTCATACGATTCAATACAAAAAAACACAATTTAAAAATGGGCCATCAGAAAAAGATAAAAATAAATAAAATAAAATGAAAATGGGCAGCCTGGATGGGAGGGGAGTTTTGGAGAGATGGATACATGTACATGTATGGCTGCGTCCCTTTGTTGTTTACATGAAACCATCACAATATTGTTTGTTAATCAGCTATACCCCAAACCAAAATAAAAAGTATTAAAAAAAGTGGGAAGATCTGAATAGACACTTTTCCAAAGAAGATATTCAGATAGCCAGCAAACACATGAAAAGATGTTAAAAATTACTAATCATCAGAGAAATGGAAGCCCTAACACAATGAGGTATCACCTCACACCAGTCAAAATTACTAATATCAATAAGTCTAGGGGCTTCCCTGATGGCTCAGTGATAAAGAAAGAAAGAAAGGAAGTGAAGTCTCTCAGTTGTGTCCGACTCTTTGTGACCCCATGAACTCTAGCCTACCAGGCTCCTCCGTCCATGGAATTTTCCAGTCAAGAGTACAGGAGTGTGTTGCCATTTCCTTCTCCAGGGGATCGTCCTGACCCAGGGATGGAACCCAGGTCTCCTGCATTATGCTGCTGCCGCTAAGTTGCTTCAGTCGTGTCTGACTCTTTGGACCCCATAAATGGCAGCCCACCAGCCTCCCCCGTGGGAGGGAGTCCCCTTGGGATTCTCCAAGCAAGAATACTGGAGTGGGTTGCCATTTCCTTCTCCAATGCATGAAAGTGAAATGTGAAAGTGAAGTTGCTCAGTGTATCCGACTTAGCGATCACATGGACTGCAGCCTACCAGGCTCCTCCATCCATGGGGTTTTCCAGGTAAGAGTACTGGAGTGGAGTGCCATTGCCTTCTCTGCTCCTGCATTATAGGCAGACATTTTTACTGTCTGAGCCACAAAAATCCACCTGCCAATGCCTGCCAGTGCAGGAGACATGCATTTGATTCCTGGGTCAGGAAGATCCTCTGGAGAAGGAAATGGCCCACTCCAGTATTCTTGCCTGGAAAATCCTATGGAGATATATATATATATATATATATATATATATATATAAAACACACAGGTAGCTCAAACTTGGTGCTCTGTGACAGTCTAGGGGGGTGGGATGGGATGGGAAATGGGAGGGAGGTTCAAGAGGGAGGGGACATATATATACTTACGGCTGATTCATGTTGATATATGACAGAAACTAACACAATATTGTAAAACAGTTATCCTCCTATTAAAAACTTTTTAAAAAGTTAAAAAAAATGTTTACAAATAACACGTATTAGTGAGGATGTGGAGAAAATAGAACACGTGTATTGTTAGTGGAAATGTGAATTGTTGCAGTCACTGTGAAATACAGTATGGAGGTTTCTTAAAAAACTATAAATGGAAACTTTATAGGGCTCAGCAGTACCATTGGTGAGAATATACTTAGGGAAAATGAAATATTAACATGAAAAAAGGCATGCATCCCCATGTATAGTGCAGCATTATTTACAATAGCCAAAATATGGAAACAATCTGTGCCCACTCATCGATAAATGAATGAAGAAGACACACACATACACATTGGAATATTACTCAACCATAAAAAGAATGGAATCTTGTTATTTGTGACACAATGGATGGTGTGTGTATGTATATATATATATATATATATATATATATATATATAAAATGAAATTCTACCATTTGCAACCATATCGACTGACCTAGAGGGTATTATATGTAGTGAAATAAGTTAATCAGAGAAAAACAAATAATGATTAAATAGTTTTATAGATTATGCTTCCTAGTCTTGTTCAAAAGTTCCCAAGATTAATCTACCTGTCATCAAGTAGGAAAAATGATTGAGATATACATTAGTCTGAGCTACAGGATAGCTTTTTAAACTTAGGTTTGTTATTCATCTGTATTTGTAACTTTTAAAAATAATAGTTGTACTATATTTATTTATATACTACTTTGCTTCCCTTTTCCTCTTCTTAAAGATGCTTACCTTCTTCTTCCCCTCAGATTCCTCCAGGCATTCTGTGTGTCTCTAAGAAGCTCCTCTGCCTACCCAACTACAGATAAATCTACCTTTTGAATTCCTAGAGAAATAATTATCTTTATCCCTTATTCATTACCTCTTATCTATAACCTACTCTCAGACAATACATGCATTTATTTTGTCTTCCTCTGCAACATTTATTTATTCATTCAAATATACTTATTAAATGCTTACTATGTGTGAACACTGTCTTACAAAATGGGAATATAGCAGAACACAGAAAGAAAAAAAAACTCCTTTCTGAAGCACATATTTCAGTATCATAGGCAGACAATGCACATAATATATATATAGATATAGATATATAGATATAGATATATATTTGCTATTTTATGTTAGATAAAGACATCCAATAAGGAGAAAATAATTAGGAACTAAATGAAATTTGGGGGTACCAGGAAGGAAGGTAAATTTTTCTAAATGTGCTGAGCAGAGAAGTATTCATGGAGAAGATGAAAATGATGCTAGTGAGCTTGCTATGTGTATAGCTTGGGAAACAGCATAGTGGAAAGAGGAAATAGCAAGCGAAAAATCTATAGGTTAGCCAACTTGGAGGTTTTTTTTTTTTTTTTTAAAGAAACAGCAATAATCTCAGTGTTCAGAGTGATCAAGTAAGAGAACAAAGGATATGAAGTCAAAGAAACAATTTTAGGAGTTGAGAAGGAGCAGATCATGTAAGGGATTTTAGATCTGAATACAGATTTACATGATTATTTAGAGAGAGAGATGGGAAACAAAAAGAAGTTTAAACAGAAGAGTGATATAATTTGATTCAAGTTTTAAAAAGATCCCATTCTATTAGGAAGAGACTGCAAAAGGAGATGGATAGAAGGGGACCTACTTGGAAGATTTGTAATTATCAAAATGTAGTAAGTTAAAGACATATTGGGCCAGAATGATAGCATTAGCCAGTGAAATAAGATCAGGTTTTGGTATACATAAAAGTAGAACCAATCAAATTTGATAGCAAATTACATGTGAGGTATGAAAAAAGGAGAATCAGGAATAAAACCAGTTGTGTGTGTGTGTTTTTATTGAAATATAGTTGATCTATAATTTTGTGCTAATTTCAATGTACAGAAAAGTGACTCAGTTGTACATGTATATTTTTTTCAAATTGTTTTCCTTTATGGTTTATCACAGAATATTGAATGTAGCTACCTGTACTAAACAGTAGGACCTTGATGTTTACCTATTGTATATGCAATAGTTTGAATCTGCTAATCTCAGACTTTTAATTCATCTGCCCCTGACACCTCCTAGACAACCACAAGTATGTTCTCAATGATTGTTAATATATTTGTCTTGTAGGTAAAGTCTTGTCTGTTGTAGAGTCCACATAGAAGTGATTTCATTTGGTATTTGTCTTTCTCTTTCTGACTTCTCTTCGTATTATGATTTCTCGGTTCATTCATGTTGCTGCAAATGGCATAGCTTCATTCTTTTTTATGGCTGCAAAGTATTCTCTTATATTGTATATATGTAACCACATCTTCTTTATCCATTCATTTGTAGATGGACATTTATGTTATTTTCGTGTCTTGACTATTGTTAATAGTAGTATTATGAACGTAAGGGGAACTTTTAACTTTTTAAATTACGTTTTTGTTTGTATATATACCCAGGAATGGGATTGCTGCTTTTAATTTTTTGAAGAATCTCCATATCATTTTTCACAGTGGCTTTGCCAATTTACAGTCCCACAAGCAGTGCAAGGCATTTCCCTTTCCTCCACACCCTCTATAGCATTTGTGATTTGTAAACTTTTTAATCATGGCCATTCTGACTAGTGTGAAGTCATTGTAGTTTTGATTTGCATTTCTCTAACAATTAGCAATTTGGAGTATCTTTTCATGTCCTACTGTTTCATATTAGTTTTCTATGCGAGTATATGTCTGTATACTCTTTGAAGGCACAGCCTTTGTTTTCTCTATAATGCTGTGTAAAAAAACAATAACCAGTAAATATGGATTGAAATATTTTATTTCTCTGTATCACCAGTTTCCTTAAGTTGTGCATAATTTTTTTGACTCAAAGGTCTGAGGCAGAAAATGTTAATTTGTGTTGTCCTTTCTCCCTGAGGTGACCAGTGTCCTCCAAGTGGTTTCTTTTCCCTGTGCCCAGAAAAGAGACCCCTTGTTGCAGCTGCTTTATGCAATTGGAAGTCCATTTAATAAGCTGTGGTCTTTAAACAATGGGAATAATAAATATTAAAAAATGGAAGTAACTTTACAGGATGGATCTCTTACTATATCTGGGATATCTCTATAACTATACTGTCTAATCCAGTAGCCACTAGGCATGTGCAACTATTGAAACATAACCAACCCATATTTCAAGGAAAAACTGAAATTCACATGAAATTTCAAATACCCAGCACAAAATTTGAAAAGTCTTACTTTTATAATCATTGCATGTTGTAATTATAATGCTTTGGACATATTGGGTTTAATCAAATATATTATTTAATTTCCACTTTAAAATTATTTTGAATGAGAATACCAGAAAACTTATAATTACATATATGACTTGCATTTCGTCTTCATGTTTTGTTTCCTTTGGATAGTGCTATTCTATAATATGCATTGCAGCCTAAGTGTTTGTGAGGACAAAGAGCACACCACTTATTTAGATAGCAGTGCATCACACCCCATTGTCAGATAACTCCAGAATTTGAATAGATTTTCCTTATTTTAAGCAAAATCATTTTTTAAAAATTCAATTGCCATAGGTTCAAATGATGTTCTCTCCACATATAAAGAACCATTTAAACTTTTCAAATATGCCAATTTCATTCAATATATATAACACTTTAACTCAATCTGCACTGATGTAATAAACCTGCCAGGCATTGTTGTTATCTAGTCATTCAGTAATGTCTGACTCTTTTGCAATCCCGTGGACTGTAGCCCACCAGGATTCTCTGCCCATGAGGATTTCCAGGCAAGAATATTGGACTGGGTTGCCATTTCCTTCTCCTGGGAATTTTCCCAACCTAAGGATAGAATGTGAGTTCCCTGCAACTCCCCTTCAGTGCAGGTGGATTCTTTACCAGTAAACCACTATTTTCAGATAATATATGAAGTATTTTGGGGTAGATGAACTTTGGAGTCTCTGCCAAATCATGGCATGTGAGAAGCTTTCTACTTCTCTAGCCACTAGGTTATCATGCACTTGGACACTACTTTATCTAAGCTTCTCTTGATTCCTCTCACATCCCTGTTTTCGCTGTAGAAATCCTTGTAATGTCTTTTTACATTGCTGCTGCTGCTGCTGCTAAGTCGCTTCAGTCGTGTCCGACTCTGTGTGACCCCAGAGATGGCAGCCCACCAGGCTCTGCCGTCCCTGGGATTCTCCAGGCAAGAACACTGGAGTGGGTTGCCATTGCCTTCTCCATTGTGTGAAAATGAAAAGTCAAAGTGAAGTCGCTCAGTCGCGTCCGACTCCTAGCGACTCCATGGACTGCAGCCTACCAGGCTCCTCCATCCATGGGATTTTCCAGGCAAGAGTACTGGAGTGGGGTGCCATTGCCTTCTCCCTTTCTACATTAGGCCAAGTCAAAAACAGCCTTTGCAAATTTTTTTTTTTTTTCTGTGTGATAAATCCTCTTGATAATGCAAGATGCAAGGAAGGAACAATAGAAGTACAGGGGGAGATCAATCCAATTAATAATAATAATAAATAATATCAGCAGCTGAAAGTCAACCAACATGGTTGGTTTCTTCCAAACTGTTTCATCACATTAACTATCTGAAAGATCACTACTCAAGGTACCTGGAGTGATTATCAACTTTAAGAGTTATTTTCTCCCAATTGTAAAGTATTCTGGTAATATCATAGACGCCACAGAACTCTGTGACCTTCATTTGAGCTTTTCTGAAGGCACAATTGCTTGCTAAATTCTGGGTCTGACAGTCACAATGCATTTTGGTTGAAAATCTGAAATATGCAAACTTGCCAAGGGGCTTCCCTGGTGGCTCAGAGGTTAAAGCCTCTGCCTGCAATGTGGGATACCTGCGTTCGATCCCTGGGTCGGGAAGATCCCCTGGAGAAGGAAATGGCAACCCACTCCAGTATTCTTGCCTGGAGAATCCCATGGACAGAGAAGCCTGGTGGGCTACAGTCCACGGGGTCACAAAGAGTCGGACACAACTGAGCGACTTCACTTTCACTTTCGCTTTCGTGGAAATAGAAGCAGATGTGAGAAATACTTTTCTCTGTAATTAAGGAGAAGTGTATGATTTAGCTTCATCATTCCCCCAGTATTCAGAACAACAATGTGTCCTGCTTCAATCCAGAGAGAGAGCTAATCTTTTTTCAGGAGTTATTCCATCCATCTGGTGTAAGAAGAAGGCCCCAACAGCAGCCAGAAGATAAAGTGCATAATATGAACAGTGATGTAAGACTCTGAGTGGGCTGTGTACTCAGTACCTCAGTCGTGTCTGACTCTTCGTGATGTCATGGACTGTAGACCTGCCAGGCTTCTCTGTCCATGGGGATTCTCCAGGCAAGAATACTAGAGTGGGTTGCCATGCCCTCCTCCATGGAATCTTCCCAACCCAGGGATTGAACCCAGATCTCCCTCATAGCAGGAGGATTCTTTAGGTGCAACAACTAGAACACTTGACAATCATTTGAAAAGTACTTTCGAGGTCACTTTTGAGGTTTTCTATATATATTTTGTTCATCTGAATTATTGTTACAAGTAAGTTTGGTGTTATCTTTATTATTATCATATAAAACTTCAAAAATCTGAAAAGTCAACCACAAACAAAATGATAGTGGTAAAGAGTAACAAAGTCAATGTATGGAAGAAGGGGTTGATCAAGATTCTCTTTTAGATCATACTTACTCTTTAAACTTGCCTCCTAGAACTGCTTTTTATATTACGGCTTATTACTTTTTTAAATGAAATATGCACAAGTTACAAAGACAGTAGAAGGATGAAAATGGAAGGTTCCTCACCCCCTCTCTCTCTGGTGAATATTTCATGTAAGATTTATTTATTAGGTTATCAGCCACATTTGAAAATAGCAATGGTAATTGAAGAGAATGGTTGAATGCTGGGGTATCATTCAGAGAGTGAGGGATTATGATGTGAGAGAAATATGAGGGCACTTTTACAGAGGGTGAAGTCATGGAAAAATAAGCATTATTCAACAAACCTAAGAGTTTCCTGGGCTTCCCTGGTTGATCAGTAGGCTTGATCCCTTGATATGGAAGATCCCTTGATGGAGGAAATGGCAGCCCACTCTAGTATTCTTGCCTGGGAAATCCCATGGACAGAGGAACCTTGCAGGCTACAGTCCATGAGGTCACAAGAGAGTCAGACATGCCTTATTGACTAAACAGCAACAAAAGCTGTGACCTAGTGTTGACCCTTGTTAAAAGAATGTCAATTTAAATGGGGAAATTTCCCATCAATCATAGGGTAAAAGAAGTATTTTTAGAGGAAGGATGCTGTCATGAGATTTTGAAGAAATGAAATCATTTTCACTTAATAGTCTAGAGTTTGTGGGCCAAACACTTCCTCTCTTTTCATGGCACTGACATACATGGCAAATAATGATTAATTTGGTAATCAAGGTGCTTTGTGAAAATAATTGGGCAAAATTTTTTTATAAAGGGTTCAGTTTCTTTTACAGTGGGGAATTTGGAGTCCCCTTCAATTGGTGGAACACTTTATATAAAAGGCATATCTTTGGTTCATATTTAGTTCAGACTGATAGAAAATGGAATCCAAGGAACTATTTTTGAAACTGGTGTTCCATAACCCCTTGACTATTTCCAGTCAAGAGTGACATGTCTGAAAATTGTGTCCTAAAGCAAGTAGCCTAATGTTGCTGAAAAGTGGCTAAAGATGTTGGAACTGATATCCTTAATGCACAGTGATAGAAGACAACATACACACCTCGAGATTATGCAGTGTCTCTGATATGGAGCATCACCACAGATTTTTCTATTTATATAAATGTAAGAATAAAGTGTTGTGATTCCATTACAGAGAAAGAAAAGATTCATTTATTGCTCTCTGTGTAAAAGTAAAGCTATTTGAAAGAAGGTGGTGCTGTAGTAAGAATTATAATAGGAATTTGGCAAAAGGTGTCACTGTTTCCAATTTACTAATATTTAGCAACAGGTATGTGTGTGTATGCATGCTCAGTCATGTCTGGCTCTTTGCAACCACATGGACTGTAACCCACCAGGTTCCTCTGTCCATGGGATTTCCCAGGCAAGAATACTGGAGGAGATTGCTATTTCCTTCTCAAGGAGATCTTCCTGACCCAGGGATTGAACTCACATCTCTTGTCTCCTGCATTGGCAGAAGGTTCTTTACCTGCTGAATCACCAGAGAAGTCCTTTAGCAACAGGAATAGCTACCAAATAAACAGGTTGTGCAGATATGCACAGTGCCATCTGAAGTCAATCATATGCAATAGGATTAAATGAATGTAAGCATTTGGGGGAAAAAACAAACAGCAGGTATATTCTTAAAGATGACTACATTGAGGTGAAACCATTATAGGTGGTACACGACCAGGTGTAAAATCATGTACCTCCTTCCTTCCTTATTAGTAATACTCCTAATTAATTAAATATGCTATATGTCAATCAAAATATCCCTGTATGTATATTTGAATAAAGGGTTATGCTGGTTAATGGTGAAGTCAGACCGTGTCACTAATTCCCATACATTTATTTTATAATCCACATCTTCAAAAAGAAAAGCATTTCTAAAATGTCCAGCCCAGCTCTCTATGAAAGATGAACACTAAATAAGAAAGTGAGTCTCATTTGCAACTTGATGGAGGAGGAAATTAAATACTCAGATACTGGATTAAGTATTAAATAATTTTATACCGCAGCCTATCTTTATTAGAAACTGGCTTCTCTGTTGGCTTAGATAGTAAAGAATCCACCTGCAATGTGGGAAACCTGGATTCGGTCCCTGTGTTGGGAAGATCCCCTGGAGGAGGACATGGTGACCCACTTCAGTATTCTTGCCTGGAGAATCCCCACAGACAAAGGAGCCTGGCAGACTATAGTCCATGGGGTCACAAAGAGTGAGACACGACTGAATGACTAAGCACATCACATAGTTATCAGAACAAACAAGTCTATGTCTCTATAAAATTGGTTCCTGGTATAATGTCCCAGTTTCAAACTTCCTGAATTCTAGAAATCTCTGTATTTGCTTCCAAGTAGATTAAAATGTGAGAAAAGAGCACAAATCAGCTCAATGGACATTTTCTGATACTACTACTTGTATTTTTTTTTTTTTTTTGGAACTTCTAATTGATATATACTTTCATTTAGTAGTATTGATAAAGTGTTTATATATTAATAAAAGGCACTTCCTTGGTGGCTTAGATGTTAAAGAATCTGCTTGCAATGCATGAGACCTGGGTTCATTCTCTGGGTCAGGAAGGTCCCCTGGAGAAGGAAATGGCAATCCACTCCAGTATTCTTGCCTGGATAATTCCATGGACAGAGGAACTTAGTGGGCTGCAGTCTTTAGGGTCGCAGAGTTGGGCACGATTGAGTGACTAACACTTTCAGTTTCACTGAAGCATTAAAGTTAGATCAAGGACCAGAAAGAAAATGGCCCTGCCCTTATCAACCCTGTGTTCTGGAAGAAGAGATGGAAGCACAGGTATACATATAGGTAGACAGGTGCAATAAGGAAAAATCAAGTAGACCAATATATGATAAGCATGCTGATCAGATAGAGTACAAGGGGAATATTTATTGGAAGGAATGAGAAAATGAGCAATATGGGAAAAAAAAAACAAAACACCAAACAAAAGTTCCTAATGCTGGAAAAGATAGAAGGCAGGAGGAGAAGAGGACAACAGAGGATGAGATGGTTGGATGATATCACCAACTTGATGGCCATGAGTTTGAGCAAGCTCCGGGAGTCTGTGATGGACATGGAAGCCTGAGTGCTGCAGTCCATGGGGTGCCAGAGAGTCAGACACAACTGAGTGACTGAACTGAACCGAATTGGAAGTTCCTGAGATGAAAGCAAGCTTCGCTTATTTAAGGAACCACAAAAAGTCAATGGGATTTTTTTCCAAGGGACTCAGCCTTCAGTAGCTTGAATCAGGATTTTGGTTCCTCATCAGAGATTGAAGTCAGGCTGAGACCAATGAGAGAGCTGAATACTAGTCACTAGGCTACAAGGGACCAGTGGTCAGTAACATGGCCCTAGCCTGTCAGCTGTGTAGAAATGAATTTCTACATAGAGATGGGAAGTAGTGAAACAAGTAAAGTGTCTACTAGGAGGAAAAAGGATACTTGTGGATGGACACACAAGCAGACTCAGAGAGAGTTGTGCCCTCATGGTAGTTTGATTAAGTGACATGGGGGATTTCTTCTGAGTTTCCTTTGGCCAATTGTCTTGCTTTTCCCCACTCTGCATCTATGTTTGATGTATCTTAAGGTCCTCCCATGTGTGCACATATGTCTTTTAGCCAAGATGAACTCCAGTGAAGAGGCCTATGGGTAGGTTGGAATCACTCTGAGGTGACACTCCAAGAGCCTTTCTATACTTGTGTAGTCAGTAAGGTCTCCTCAGCTTTGAGAATAAGGAATATGTGGTCTTTTATCTCTTGTGAGGGCAGGACTCGGCTTTTCCTCTCTCCTGCTATTTTGAAAGTCCAGCTGTTCAGCCTGGGGCCTATCTATCTCCTGCCTCAGGACTAGATTTACATAAGCAAGAAAGAGACTATTAGGGGCATCATTTAAAAAGATATACCAGAGCCAGGTCATGTAGGAGAATGGTTTTCAGCTCTGGAAAGGATTAGTCATTCAGTCGTGTCCAACTCTTGGAGACCCTATTGACTGTAGCCTGCCAGGCTCTTCTGTCCATGGAATTCTCCAACAAGAAAACTGGATAGGTTGCCATTTCCTTCTCCAGGGGTTCTTCCCAACCCAGAGACTGAATCCAGGTCTCCTGCATTGCAGGTAGATCATTACTATTTGAGTCACCAGGGAAGACCTTTTTCAGTTCTCAGTTCAGTTCAGTTCAGTTGCTCAGTCGTGTCTGATTCTTTGTGATCCCATGAATTGCAGCATGCCAGGCCTCCCTGTCCAAAACCAACTCCCAGAGTTCACTCAGACTCAGGTCCATCAAGTCAGTGATGCCATCCAGCCATATCATCCTCTGTCGTCCCCTTCTCCTCCTGTCCCCAATCCTTCCCAGCATCAGAGTCTTTTCCAATGAGTCAACTCTTCATATGAGGTGGCCAAAGTACTGGAGTTTCAGCTTTAGCATCATTCCTTCCAAAGAAATCCCAGGGCTGAGGGAGGTATTAAAAAAAAAAAAAAAAAGAATACTCAGACTTTTCCCTTAGAGTATCTGAGTATGAATGAATGTAATTTAAAACAAATTACTGCCTGGCTTATAATTATTTATTTATTCTAAAAGCAGTTTTAATAATGCCAGTAGCAACAGAAATTTTCTTCAATGAGTAAAAAAACATACTGTTTAAATCTAAGCTTAAAATTATGAAATGAATCATATCATCAGCTAATATTTGAGAAATATATTTTTTGCTGCCCACTCTTTCAACAAGCATAGAGGTTCACAGTGCCTTAATTCACATGTGAACCAGATATCAAAAACCTTGGAGATATACTAGTAAATAAGATAATTTTGTCTCATATTTTATACATAAATATGCAAAATATTGTAAGATATGTACTGGTATCAAGTAAAGTATAAAGCAGAGGAGAGCACAGAGTGAAAGGGTAAATGTCAATCCCTTAAAGAATAAATTTCATAGTGCATAAAATAGCTATAATAGGACTTCCCTGGTGGCTCAGTGATAAAGAAGCCACCTGCCAATTCAGGAGACACAGGTTTGACCCCTGATCCAGGAAGATCTCACATGCTGTGAAGCAACTAAACCTGTTATTATTGTTATTTTTCAGTTGCTAATCATGTCTGACACTTCATCCCCATGGACTGCAGCACATCAGGTTACCTGTCCTTCTCTATCTCCTGGAATTTGCTCAAACTCAAGTGCATTGAGTTGGCCATGCTATCAAACCATCTCAACTAAGCCTGTGCACTACAACCATTAAGTCTGTGCTCCACAGCCCAGGTGTAGCAATTACTGAAGCCTGCATGCCTTAGAGCCCATACTCTGCAATAAGAGAAGCCACCATGATGAGAAGACCAAGTATCACAAATAGAGAGTAGCCCCTGCTCTCTGCAACTAGAGAAAAACCTGTGCAGCAATGAAGACCCAGAACAGACAAAAATAAATAAATTAAATTAAATTAATAAATTAAATTGGAATGAAAACGGACCTTTTTCATTCCTGTGGCCACTGCTGAGTTTTCCCAATTTGCTGGCATATTGAGTGCAGCACTTTCACAGCAGCATCTTTCAGGATTTGAAATACCTCAACTGGAATTCCATCACCTCTACTAGCTTGGTTCGTTGTGATGCTTTCTAAGGCCCGCTTGACTTCACATTCCAGGATGTCTGGCTCTAGATGAGTGATCACACCATCGTGATTATCTGAGTTGTGAAGATCTGTTTTTTACAGTTCTTCTGTGTATTCTTGCCACCTTTTCTTAATATCTTCTGCCTCTGTTAGGTCCATACCATTTCTGTCCTTTATGGAGCCCATCTTTGTATAAAATGTCCCCTTGGTATCTCTAATTTTCTTGAAGAGATCTCTAGTCTTTCCCATTCTGTTGTTTTCCTCTATTTCTTTGCACTGATCGCTGAGGAAGGCTTTCTTATCTCTTCTTGCTATTCTTTGGAACTCTGCATTCAGATGCTTATATCTTTCCTTTTCTCCTTTGCCTTTTGCTTCTCTTCTTTTCACAGCTATTTGTAAGGCCTCCCCAGGCAGCCATTTTGCTTTTTTGCATTTCTTTTCCATGGGGATGGTCTTGATCCCTGTCTCCTGTACAATGTCACAAACCTCATTCCATAGTTCATCAGGCACTCTATCAGATCTAGGCCCTTAAATCTATTTCTCACTTCCACTGTATAATCATAAGGGATTTAATTTAGGTCATATCTGAATGGTCTAGTGGTTTTCCCTACTTTCTTCAATTTCAGTCTGAATTTGGTAATAAGGAGTCCTATGCAGAGTACATCATGAGAAACGCTGGACTGGAAGAAACACAAGCTGGAATCAAGATTGCTGGGAGAAATATCAATAACCTCAGATATGCAGATGACACCACCCTTATGGCAGAAAGTGAAGAGGAACTCAAAAGCCTCTTGAGGAAAGTGAAAGTGGAGAGTGAAAAAGTTGGCTTAAAGCTCAACATTCAGAAAACGAAGATCATGGCATCCGGTCCCACCACTTCATGGGAAATAGATGGGGAAACAGTGGAAACAGTGTCAGACTTTTATTTTTTTCTGTTCCAAAATCACTGCAGATGGTGACTGCAGCCATGAAATTAAAAGATGCTTACTCCTTGGAAGGAAAGTTATGACCAACCTAGATAGCATATTCAAAAGCAGAGACATTACTTTGCCAACAAAGGTCTGTCTAGTCAAGGCTGTGGTTTTTCCTGTGGTCATGTATGGATGTGAGCATTGGACTGTGAAGAAGGCTGAGCACCAAAGAATTGATGCTTTTGAACTGTGGTGTTGGAGAAGACTCTTGAGAGTCCTTGGACTGCAAGGAGATCCAACCAGTCCATTCTGAAGGAGATCAGCCCTGGGATTTCTTTGGAGGAATGATGCTGAAGCTGAAACTCCAGTACTTTGGCCACCTCATGTGAAGAGCTGACTCATTGGAAAAGACTCTGATGCTGGGAGGGATTGGGGACAGGAGGAGAAGGGGATGACAGAGAATGAGATGGCTGGACGGCATCACTGACTTGATGGACATGAGTCTGGGTGAACTCTAGGAGTTGGTGATGGACAGGGAGGCCTGGCATGCTGTGATTCATGGGGTTGCAAAGAGTCGGACACGACTGAGCGACTGAACTGAACTAAACTGAATAAATTAAATTATATTTAAAAAGAACTATCCTAATCAAGGTTCTACAGAGAAACAGACCCAAATCTGTGTGTGTGTGTGTGTGTGTGTGTGTGTGTGTGTGTGTATCTCAGTTCTAGTCTAAAGGCTAGAAGCTGTTTTAGAACCAGAAAAAGCCAACATATCAATTCAAAGACAGGCAGGACAATCCTCTTACTTGGGGGAGGGTCAGCCTTTTCCTATATTTAAGTCTTTATCCAACTGGATGAAGCCCTCTCACATTATGGACGGCAATCCCTTTGACTCAGTCTACCATTAAAAAGTTAATCTTATCCAATAACACCTTCAAAATACACATAGAAAAATGGTTGACCAAATACCTGAGAACTCTGTGTTCCATTCTAATTGACATATGAAAGTAACCATCACAAGAACTTTATAAAGATTATTTTCTCATTTATAAATAAAATTCAATAAATTAATAAAGATGCTGCCAGTTTAAGGAAGCAACTATCCAGCACTAAAGTTTTTGAGTGCAGTGAATTTATTGTTTGTTTTGTTTGCTGTAATGCAAGTGCTGTCTCTACCTCAAGAAAATAACTAAAGACTGGATCAATGGTGGCTAGGTAGAGCAAATGCACAGTGTATTGCTGTTCCAAGATATCAAATTCACATCATGAAATATTTCAGATTTTAAAAGAAGCAACCATTACTAGCTTCTAGTCATATAATACATTTTCACAATCTCTTTCTCTTACTCTCCTATCACTATCTATATATATTTATGCATATATAGACATGTACACACATATGCATATATGTATGTATACATACTGCATTGTATGTATGCATGTGTATTAGATATGTACACATACATTGTTGCTGCTCAGTCCCTCATTCATGTCCAAATATTTGCAACCCCATGGACTGCAGCACACCAGACTTCCCCTTGCTTCAATCTCCCAGAGCTTGCTCAAGCTCATGTTCATTGAGTCAGTGATGCAATCCAGCTGGCTTATCCTCTGTCATCCCCTTCTCCTGCCTTCAATCTTTCCCAGCATCAGGATATTTTCCAATGAGTCGGGTCTTTTTGTCAGGTGGTGAAAGTATTGGAGCTTCAGCTTTAGCATCAGTTCTTCCAATGAATATTCAGGGCTGATTTACTTTAGGATTGACTAGTTTGATCATTTTGCAGTCCAAGGGACTCTCAAGAGCCTTCTCCAACATGACAGTTTAAAAGCATCAATTCTCTGGCACTCAACCTTCTTTATGGTCCAAATCTCACAGCCATACATGACTACTGGGAAAAAAAAAAAAAAAAGCTTTGACTATACAAACCATTTTTGGCAAGCTGATGTCTCTACTTTTTATTATACTGTCTAGGTTTATCATAGCTTTTCTTCCAAGTAGCAATCATCCTTTAATTTCATGGCTGCAGTCACCATCTGCAGTGATTTTGGAGCCCAGAAAATAAAGTCTATCACTGTTTCCATTGTTTCCCCATCTATTTGCCACGAAGTGATGGAAATAGATTCCATGATCTTAATTTTCCAAATGTTGAGTTTTAAGCCAGCTTTTTCACTCTCCTCTTTCACCTAGATCAAAAGGCTCTTTAGTTTCTCTTTGCTTTCTGCCATGAGGGTAGTGTCATCTGCATATCTGAGGTTATTGATATTTCTCCTGGCCATCTTGATTCCAGGTTGTGCTTCATCCAGCCCAGCATTTTGCATGCTTTACTCTGAATATAAGTTAAATAAGCAGGGTGACAATGTAAGCCTTGATGTATTCCTTTACCAATTTGGAACCAGTCCATGTTCACTGTCTGGTTCTAACTGTTGTTTCTTGACCTACATACAAGTTTCTCAGGAGGCAGGTAAGGTGGTCTGGTATTCCCATTACTTTAAGAATTTCCCAAGTTTGTTGTGATGCACACAAAGGCTTGGACATAGTCAATGAAGCAGAAGTAGATGATGTTTTTCCAGAATTCTCTAGCTTTTTCAATGAGCCAATGTGTTGACAATTTAATCTCTGGTCCTCTGTCTTCTAAATCTAGCTTGTACATCAGGAAGTTCTCAGCTCATGTGCTGTTGAAACCTAGCTTGGAAGACTTTGAGCATTCCTTTGCTAGCATGTGAAAGCAGTGCAATTGAATATTCTTTCACACTGGGCTTCTTTGGAGTTAGAATGAAAACTTATCTTTTCCAGTCCTGTGGCCACTGCTGAGATTTCCAAATTTGCTTGTATATGGAATGCAACACTTTAACAGTATCATCTTTTAGGATTTGAAATAACTCAGCTGGAAATCCATCACTTCCACTAGCTTTATTCATACTGATGCTTTCTAAGGCCCACTTGACTTCGCACTATTATTTCTCACTGCTATTCTTTGGAATTCTGCATTCAGGTGGATATATCTTTCATTTTCTCTTTTGCCTTTCACTTCTCTTTTCTTAGTTGTTTGTAAGACCACCTCAAAACATTACGCTTCCTTAGAGAGTACAGAGTCTGCCTGCGATGTGGGAGAACTGGGTTCAATCCCTGAGTCGGGAAGATCCCTGGAGAAGTGAATGGCCACCCACTCCAATATTCTTGCCTGGAAAATTCAGTGGACAGAGGAGACTGGCAGGCTACAGTCTATGGGGTCACAAAGATGCAGACACGACTGAGTGACCAACACTCACACACGCACACACACATTCCAAATATTATCACAGTAAATGTCTGAAAATATTTCCAAATGTCCCGGAGGAACAAAATCCCCCCCAGGTGAAGATCACTGGCCTAAATATATGCCTGAAAATACAGTGGGTTGTATTGCAAAAGAACATTGATCCTTGGGAATCCACTGCTTTATAGCAGCCTGTTAGTAAGTTTGTTCTTTTTTCTGAAGAGACATCACCTCAGTTCTCAGGGTTGCTCATCACAAATGGCCTTGACAAAGACACATCTTTGGCTTGAACTTGATGTATAACCACAAAGCAGACTGGAATACAAGAGACCTATGGAGAAGTGTCTCCCAACATCCACACTTTTGACTATAGACTTTAATTAGTAAGCACCCAGTGGGAATATAAAGCCAAAATGCAGTCCCCTCTGGGACTTCCCAAGTGGTACAGTGGTAAAGAATTTGCCTGCTAATACGCGAGACATGGTTTCAATCCCTGAGTGGGAAAGATCCCCCAGAGTAGCAAATGGCAACCCACTCCAGTATTCTTGTCTGGAAAATTCCATGGACAGAGGAGCATGGTGGGCTGCAGTCCATGGGGTTGCAAAGAGTCAGACATGGCTGCACACTTATGCACAGTCCCTTCTAATTTGGATTTGGTTGTGTTAAGTCATTTCAGTCGTGTCCAACTCTTTGCAGTCCTGTGGACAGTGGCCTGCCAGGCTCCTCTGTCCATGGGATTATCTAGGCAAGAATACCGGAATGGGTTGCCAAGCCCTCCTCTAGGGGATCTTCCCAACTCTGGGATCGAACCCACATTTCTTATGTCTCCTGCATTGGCAGATGGATTCTATACCACTAGCAGCATCTAATTTGCATTTTTGTCCTCAAATGTAAAGCCAAGATCCTATGTTCTTAATTTCGAATTCCTTTTTTTTTTTAGACAAAAGTGCTCATTTAGACTTAATCTGTATTAGTTCATCACTTGGGCCTCCTTCCAATGTAGGGAAATGAGGCAGTTTAGCACTCCTAACTGCTTATGTTGAATTATTTTACTATGTTCAATCGGCTAGTCGTGTTGGACTCTTTGTGATCCCATGGATTGCAGCATCCATGACCTCCCTATCCCTCACCATCTCCCAGTTTGCCCAAGTTCATGTTCATTGCACTGGTGATACCATCCAGCCTTCTCATCCTCTGATGCCCTCTTTTCCTTCTGCCCTCA
This sequence comes from Bos mutus, assembly GCF_027580195.1. NCBI lineage: Eukaryota > Metazoa > Chordata > Mammalia > Artiodactyla > Bovidae > Bos > Bos mutus. The sequence continues at coordinate 54,847,669 of NC_091627.1, forward strand.
AATAATATCAGAGTTAGTAACAATAAATATGTCTTAATAATTAATTATTTTCTGAGGTGCTTTTGGCATCTCATCTTGCCCATGCAGTATCTGCAAATTTGCTAAGGGGAAACTGGGGATAGAACATCAGCTGAAACTACAAAGTTACTTTTTTCTAGGTAACTGCCATTGCATTTGAACACAAAACCCAACCATGCTTTAAAATGGAGTTAAATTTGATTTTATTTAAATGTACTTTCTGACTCAATTCCAGGTTAGTCTATTTGCAATAATGTATCAGGAACTTGAAAAACCAAGATAAGAAATTAAACATTTGTTGTTGGTGTATATGTTTGTTTGTACACATGCAGGGCTATGTAATTTAAGAACTGAATTTTTAGGAAAGAATCCAGATGGAAAGAGCTTTTTCTATTTAAAACAAAGAAACAAAAGTCTTATAGTATGCGGGCACACATAATGGTCTCCTGCATAAGTGGCAGCACGTGAATTTCAATGGCATTCATTTTAGGGCTGTAGCATACTGGCTCAAAGACAGTAAGTATCTTTATCTACTGGACACCCAAAGGTATTCAAGAGCACTCAAAACTAAGATGGCGGCTTTTAACTTTAGAGATATGTGCCAAAGATTCATTTAGGTAGGAGTCCTTTTGAGATTTAATAACTCCAATTTGTTCATCATCAGTGAATGAGGGAAACTCTCCCAAACAGAAGTATCACATTTGAGCCCTTAATAAGGCACTCAAATTATAATTCTGAGCATGAATGGGGCCTGTTGATGGAGTCAGGCAAGAATAAGCACTAAGACCACCTGCCCAAGGAAAAATGTGAATCGTTTCATAATACCTGCTTTTTAATTTCATCTTTAAAAAAAAATTATTGTGAGCATAGCTACACAAATTGCAAATGTATAACTCAGTAAATGTTCACAAATACATGTGCTTATGTGTCCATTATCCAACCTCCATTGCATAAAAATTTCAACAATCCAGAAAGCTTCATTGTGTACCTTCAAATCAGTGCCCCTTAAACTGTGGTGAGTCATTCTCTGTCTTTATTAATTTTTTAACTTATTTTATTCAAATATAGTTGATTTAAATGTTTTATTAATTTCTGCTGTATAGTAAAATTATTTTCACATCTATATGTACATTACTTTCATATTCTTTTCCATTATAGTTTATCACAGGGTATTGAATATAGTTTCCTATGCTATACATTAGGAGCTTGTTATAACTTATCCATTCTATAGGTAATAGTTCAGTTCAGTCGCTCAGTTGTGTCCAACTCTTTGCGACCCCACAAACCACAGCACGCCAGTCCTCCCTGTCCATCACCAACTCCCAGAGTTCACCCATACTCATGTCCATTGAGTCAGTAATACCATCTAACCATCTCATCCTCTGTCATCTCCTTCTCCTCCTGCCTTCAGTCTTTCCCAACATCAGGTTCTTTTCAAATGAGTCAGCTCTTCACATCAAGTGACCAAAGTATTGGAGTTTCAGCTTCAACATCAGTCCTTCCAATGAACACCCAGGACTGATCTCCTTTAGGATGGACTGGTTGGATCTCCTTGCAGTCCAAGGGACTCTAAAGAGTCTTCTCCAACACCACAGTACAAAAGCATCAATTCTTCAGTGTTCAGCTCTCTTTATAGTCCAAATCTCACATCCATACATGACTACTGGAAAAACCATAGCCTTCACTAGACGGACCTTTGTTGACAAAGTAATGTCTCTGCTTTTGAATATGCTGTCTAGGTTGATCATAACTTTCCTTCCAAGGAGTGTCTTTCAATTTCATGGCTGCAATCACCATCTTCAGTGATTTTGGAGCCCACAAATATAAAGTCAGTCACTGTTTCCACTGTTTACCCATCTATTTCCCATGAAGTGATGGGATCGGATGCCATGATCTTCGTTTTCTGAATGTTGAGCTTTAAGCCAACTTTTTCCCTCTCCTCTTTCACTTTCATCAAGAGGCTTTTTAGTTCCTCTTCACTTTCTGCCATAAGGGTTGTGTCATCTGCATATCTGAGGTGACTGATATTTCTCCTGGCAATCTTGATTCCAGCTTGTGCTTCTTCCAGCCCAGCATTTCTCATGATGTACTCTGCATATAAGTTAAATAAGCAGAGTGACAATATACAGCCCTGATGTACTCCTTTTCCTGTTTGGAACCAGTCTGTTGTTCCATGTCCAGTTCTAAATGTTGCTTCCTGACCTGCATACAGGTTTCTCAAGAGGCAGGTCAGGTGGTCTGGTATCCCCATCCTTTTCAGAATTTCCCACAGTTTATTGTGATCCACACAGTCAAAGGATTTGGCATAGTCAATAAAGCAGAACAGATGTTTTTCTGGAACACGTATTTGCTATTCCTAAAGTTTTGCTATCATTGACTTTTACAAATGGCAAATATACAAAATACAAAAATAGTGTCTTTTCTTAAATCTGCATCATTTTCTTAAAACCATTACTTAATCACTTTTTTGGTGATAGTATGCAAATCTTGATATTGCCAAAATTCCTTAAGATCATCTACAAACTTCTAAGTCACCAGTAGCTATTGACGCTTGACCTATAAGTATTTTATCCTTTATTTTACTATTACAATATTAGGTCAATGACCTTATGCAAGAACATTTACAAGAACAAGGTTAAAAAAAATGGCAGGTAGGAAAGCATATTAAGGGAGGTAGAATAAAAACTGAGGTTCTTAGCAGGAGCTAAGATAAGCATGGGGATGAGTAAAAGTGTATTGCTATAGTACATTTTCCTAGTAAGTTCAGATTTCCCATTGAAGGAAGCCCTTCACAAAGAGAAAACAAAAAAACCTATTCTTCTGTTACTTTAGCTATTTGAACTCTTATGAAACTTAATTAAAGAAGACAGAGAAAAGTCCTCCAATTGTGTCACGTCTTGTTAAAGAACCATCCTTGGTTGTTTAATGGAAATAGACATTCATTTTCCCATCATTTTTTGTTTTGTTAGAGAAGTATTTTTTTTTCCTCTCTAAACAGTGACCTTGCATTGAACACAAGCACACACACACACACACACACACAAATACAGATACAACAGAAAAGATTTATATTTCTCTAACCAAATTTGTTCTTATGCCTGTTTTCCAATAATATAATTATGATGCAACACAGAAAATACAGGTGTCAAGAGCTGCATAGTCATTCTGGCTTATTAAAGGTCTGAGTGGGATAACTAGAGGTAGGCCCTGTAGTAAAAGCATATCATTCATGGCATCAGAGCGGTGAAAATAACGTTAGCTTTTGTGATTCCTGTCCTATGCCTGAAGGGGATAAACAGTGGAAGACATCTCAGAGGATGTTAAATCTGCTTTGGCTTGGTTCATTTGTACAGGCTTTCTGAATGGGATGGTATTGCCACTGATGAGTTTCTTTGAAATGACTGTTTACTCCAGCTGTATTTTATAAATGGCTGTTGCATTAAAGAGGAAATGAAACTTCCCTGAAGAATACACTCCACTATGACTTTAGTGTCTTTACTGACACATCTGTGAAGACGGATGGACCCTAAAGAGCTAGCTGCAAACTAAGTGAGTCATATTTGTCTCTCAGGGATGTTTTATATGCTGCAAAGTGTGACAAAGGCCATTACAGAGATTATATTTCCCAGCAATGAATCTGCCGTCCATCCTCTGCTATTCAAAACATTCAGACAATTGCTATAGAATTACTTCTGGCCTGGAAAGCTAGCATTCATTGACTAGCTGCCCTGATATTTTCCCTGAAGACAGGGCAATGCCAGTAAATTTCTTATTTGAGAATGGGTAGTGAAAAAAATAAAATAAAATAAAAAGTCACTTTCTAAATCCTACCTACTCAAAGCTTTTAAAAACTGTTTTCTGGAGTTTATGTTGATACTTATATATGTTCCTAATGATCAACTAAATGAAAATTCTCAATCCCACAAAACGTTGTTAGTTTTCCTCTAAAATGGACATCCAGTCAAACTATCTGTTTACAGATGTTAAATTGGTTCAGTCAAGGCAAGTAAAATCGTTCTTTTATTTATTGAACAATTTATAAGCTGGGAATGGGTCTCTGAACTTGAGAGGATGATGAGAGTAAAATGAGATCACACATTGTAGCAAAGGAATATAATTGAGTCATTGATTATTTGATGCTAATCAGAAAGTGTTCACACTAATACACTTACTAAATGCAATTATGATCTGACCAATGTTTCCAGGAAGTAAGGTCAATTCAAGATTGTTGTTAAATCTTGATGAATTGATGATTGATGATTGATGAATTGATGACTTGACAAGTGCAAAATTGGACCACACTTTTAAAACACATGGATGCAGTGAAAACACATGTGCTGCTTATTAAAGCCATATTAGACCTAAGAAAGAAAGGTGCTCTTTGGTCCAGCATGCCCATTTGTTCTATGATTTCTCAAGTTGCTAATGGCTCAACATCCTGTGTGTGTATTTGCTCAGGACTGAACAGACATCTCCTGTCGCTCCTGCTTTAGTAGGCAGATTCTTTACCACTGAGCCACCTAGGAAGCCATCTCTCATCCTGTATCTGTTCCCAAATTCTTCAGTATCTGGTAGACTCTGAACCATAACTTTTGGCATCTCCACAATTATGTCATTTGTATCTCTAATGGAGTTTCACTTTATACCCAAAGCTCCATTTCTCAAATCAGGGACAGAATCTTGTTTTCTTGTCACTGACATTAAGTATTATGTTCATGTGATCCTGGAGTAGTGTCACATGAAACAATGGTAAGTGGAATATTATTATGAATGAACCCAAAAGTAACAAAACAAAAGTATCAGTAACACCAATGCATATTTTTATGCATGTGCTAATTATCTTGAAACTAATTTTATATGCATATTATAATGCCTATAATGATATATCATATATGTGATATATACACATTATCATATATATTAGAATAATATACAATATAGTTTCACTGTGGTTTTCCTTTTAATAAACAACACAGTCTCTGCATCTTCACCCTTCCCTTTGCGACATGAGAGAAGCCATAATGCTCAGCAGAGAAACTTATGCATGTAAAATTGCATGAAAACAACAAAAAATAGTGAACAAACCTACTTTCTGTCATCTTAGAAAGTTAATCAGTTTCTTCCATGAACAGTATTATATCTAAAGAACTGGAGGTAGGCATAGCAGGCAGAGGATAGCATAACATGACTGAAAATATAATAAAGAATTAATTTTGTATTCCTGGGAAACTTCTGGATCCTGCGTGTTCCCTTACTATTGGAGAACTCTGAAAATGTTACATCTAGCTAGACCCCAAATCCAAGAATGGGAGTTGGTGATAGACAGGGAACCCTGGCGTGCTGCAGTCCATGGGGTCGCAAAGAGTCGGACAGAACTGAGCAACTGAACAGAACTGAAACCCCAAATGACTTTTTGCCATGCTGGCTAACAGTTAGCTACTTAGAAATAATTAATATGGTTTGTTTAATGCATTTCTCCTTCACTCTTAAAAAAGTGTTCATGTGTATGTATATAAGCATATCACATGGATATATACCTTTATTATACAATCCTGATAAGTTGCTGAGTACATTCCTTATCACTTACACAAACCACGGCTTTGTGTAAGTGGTAAGGAAAAACCTACCTTACAGCAACTAGATAAGAGACAAAAATGAGTTGACTGAATTGACTTAGAATATAGCAGAAAAATTGAAGTAATGTCAGGAGCTCAGGAGAACCAGGTTTGTTTTGCTGATAAATCAGGTTTTGGTAAAGTTTTGTCAAGTTGATAAATCAGGTTTTGTTTTGCTTTTTGGCTGTGCCATATGGCATATGAGATCCCAGTTCCCAAACCAGGGATCAAACTGGTGGCCCCTGTGTTAGAAGTGCAGAGTTCTAACCACTGGACAACAGGAAAGGTCATGATAAATTAGGGTTTTAAATATGTAAGATCACTGTCAGAAAGAAGACTGAAAACATCATGAAGTATGTAGCTCTAGCTACATAGTAGCTAGTAGACTAGATGCTAGATAATTAAATTTTAGCCAGGAGTCTTAAACTGTTCATGAGCCTTGCGTGTTCTTCTCTTCTACTTCTTTCCAATTCAAATTCAACCCACTATTTATTTTTTTAAAGAATGTTTTTTATTTATTTTATTTTATTTTTTAACTTTACAATATTGTACTGGTTTTGCCATATATCAACATGACTATGCCACAGGTATACACATGTTCCCCATCCTGAACCCTCTTCCCTCCTCCCTCCCCATACCATCCCTCTGGGTCGTTCCAGTGCACCAGCACCAAACATCCAGTATCATTTAAAATAAACAAACAAACAAACAAACAAAAAAGGCAAGAAAATTAAAACAAACTCCATACCTGAAATTTCTGCTGCTATAAAAGGAGATAGAGAAAAGCAAGGAGCTAACTTTTCATATATAATCTTTCATGTTATATTCAGAAAATATTCATAGCTATGATATATCATTAAATAGGTATATAAAATAAACTATATGTCTATGTTTGATAATTATAAATGTATATAATCTATTTCTCAATTTTTATGGAGAGCAGAAATAAAGTGTAAAATTGAAGATTTAGAAAGTATGAGACATTTTGAAATGGGATTATATAGGATACCCAAATTCCAGATGTTCAAGCTGGTTTTAGAAAAGGCAGAGGAATCAGAGATGAAATTGCCAACATCCACCGAATCATTGAAAATATAAGAGAGTTCCAGAAAAACATCTATTTCTGCTTTATTGACTATGCCAAAGCCTTTGACGTGTGGATCACAATAAACTGTGGGAAATTCTGAAAGAGATGGGACCACCAGACTTCCTGATCTGCCTCTTGAGAAACCTATATGCAAATCAGGAAGCAACAGTTAGAACTGGAAATGGAACAACAGACTGGTTCCAAATAGGAAAAAGAGCACATTAAGATGTGTATTGTCACCCTGCTTATCTAACTTCTATGCCGAGTACATCAAGAAAAATGCTGGGCTGGAAGAAGCACAAGCTGGAATCAAGATTGCTGGGAGAAATATCAATAACCTCAGATATACAGATGACACCACCCTTAAGGCAGAAAGTGAAGAGGAACTAAAAAGCCTCTTGAGAAAAGTGAAAGTGGAGAGTGAAAAAGTTGGCTTAAAGCTCAACATTCAGAAAACGAAGATCATGGCATCTATTCCTGTCACTTCATGGGAAATAGATGGGGAATCAGTGGAAACAGTGTCAGACTTTATGTTTTGGGGCTCCCAAATCACTGCATATGGTGATTGCAGCCATGAAATTAAAAGGTGCTTACTCCTTGGAAGGAAAGTTATGACTAACCTAGATAGCATATTGAAAAGCAGAGACACTACTTTACCAACAAAGGTCTGTATAGTCAAGGCTATGATTTTTCCAGTGGTCATGTATGGATGTGAGCTTTGGACTGTGAAGAAAGCTGAGTGCTGAAGAATTGATCCTTTTGAACTGTGGTGTTGGAGAAGACTCTTGAGAGCCCCTTGAACTGCAAGGAGATACAACCAGTCCATTCTAAAGATCAGTCCTGGATCATAAGGCAGTTCTATTTCCAGTTTTTTAAGGAATCTCCACACTGTTCTCCATAGTGGCTGTACTAGTTTGCATTCCCACCAACAGTGTAAGAGGGTTCCCTTTCCTCCACACCCTCTCCAACATTTATTATTTGTAGACTTTTGGATCGCAGCCATTCTGACTGGTGTGAAATGGTACCTCATAGTGGTCTTGTGATCCAGCAATCCCACTGCTGGGCATACACACTGAGGAAACCAGAGGGGAAAGAGACACGTGTACCCCAATGTTCATCGCAGCACTGTTTATAATAGCCAGGACATGGAAACAACCTAGATGTCCATCAGCAGATGAATGGATAAGAAAGCTGTGGTACATATACGCAATGGAGTATTACTCAGCCATTAAAAAGAATACATTTGAATCAGTTCTAATGAGGTGGATGAAACTGGAGCCTATTATACAGAGTGAAGTAAGCCAGAAGGAAAAACACCAATACAGTATACTAACACATATATATGGAATTTAGAAAGATGATAACAATAACCCTGTGTACGAGACAGCAAAAGTGACGCTGATGTATGGAACAGTCTTATGGACTCTGTGGGAGAGGGAGAGGGTGGGAAGATTTGGGAGAATGGCATTGAAACATGTAAAATATCATGTATGAAACGAGATGCCAGTCCAGGTTCAATGCACAATACTGGATGCTTGGCGCTAGTGCACTGGGACGACCCAGAGGGATGGTATGGGGAGGGAGGAGGGAGGAGGGTTCAGGATGGGGAGCACATGTATACCTGTGATGGATTCATTTTGATATTTGGCAAAACTAATACAATTATGTAAAGTTTAAAAATAAAATAAAATTAAAAAAATAAATAAATAAAGATCAGTCCTGGGTGTTCTTTGGAAGGAATGATGCTAAAGCTGATACTCCAGTACTTTGGCCACTTCATGCGAGAAGTTGACTCATTGGAAAAGACTCTGATGCTGGGAGGGATTGGGGGCAGGAGGAGAAGGGGATGACAGAGGCAGAGATGGCTGGATGGCATCACCGACTCCATGGATGTGAGTTTGAGTGAACTCTGGGAGTTGGTGATGGACAGGGAGGCCTGGCATTCTGTGATTCATGGGGTTGCAAAGAGTCGGACACAACTGAGCAACTGAACTGAACTGAGGATACCCAAAGAGCAAATGTATCTAACAATGACTAATTAAATTTGGAGGAGAGAAATAGGTCGTTATATAGTGAGTTTCCATGTCTTCAATGAAGGTTGAGGAATACTCAAATAGCTCTTTGGAGATTGTCTCTGCCAAGCATATTTTTATTTTCCACATTCTTGTGTGAGTGCCAGAAGTTAATAACTAGGGAAAACTGTAAGTATATATTTTTCCATGCTACCTGTGCCTAGCATTATCTCAGTGAGTAACTACTGAACAGTTCTGTGATTTAAATCCATGTTGTTCATCATCCTTCCAAAGTTTATCCATAGGGTTGCAGGAGAATTTCAGTCTTAGGACTGCAGTCTTAGAATTTTAGTCTTAGGATTGCAGGAGAATTGCAAGAGAATTTCAGTCCATCACTTCAGGGCACATAGATGGGAAAACAGTGGAAACAGTGGCAGACTTTGAGCTTTGGGGCTCTAAATTCACTGCAGATGGTGACTTCTGCCATGAAATTAAAAGACACTTGCTCCTTAGAAGAAAGCTATGACCAAACGAGACAGCAAATAAAAAAGCAGAGACATTACTTGGCCAACAAAGTTCCATCTCATCAAAGCTATGGTTTTTCTGTAGTCATGTATAGATATGAGATTTGGACTACAAAGAAAAATAAGCACCAAAGGACTGATGCTTTTGAACTGTGGTGTTGGAGAAGACTCTTGAGAGTCCCTTGGACTGCAAGGAGATCCAACCAGTCCATCCTAAAGGAAATCAGTCCTGAATATTCATTGGAAGCACTAATGCTGAAGCTGAATCTCAAATACTTTGGCCACCAGATGTGAAGAACTGATTAATTGGAAAAGATCCTGATTATGGGAAAGATTGAAGGTGGGAAGGAAAGGAGGTGACAGAAGATAAGATGGTTGGATGACATCACCAACTCGATGGACGTGAGTCTGAGCAAACTCTGGGAGTTGGTGACAGACAGGGGAGCCTAGCGTGCTGCAGTCAAGGGGTCACGAAGAGTCAGACACAACTGAGTGACTGAACTGACTGTTCATCATCCTTCCAAAGTTTATTTTTAGGATTGCAAGAGAATTTCAGGGCAGCCTCATTTTACAGTTTTTCCCCTTTAGAATGTTTTGCTTTGAATTATTTAAAATGATTGATATGGATTCATTTAGTATATAATGTCACCATGTTATCACTCTCTTTAGGTCATTTAATCTTACTCAGCACATCGTGCAATTTATTACAAATAATGCACAAGAATGAGAAATGTGTGCCCCTTGCCAATCAAAATTACATGATTCATTCAAGATTACATGAAATTTCAAGAATCATTTGAACATACATGAAATATCAAGATTCATTTCAAAATTACATGAAATCACTCAACTTTATTTCAGTTCATAAGGGAAACAGGAAGTTCTTATCTGAATAAACCCCAGACTGTTTTTAATGCTTTGCTCTGGGATATTCATTAATGAGACCAGCTGGTGAAATAAAAATCAAACTTTGAACCATAGTTATTTTAGGTTATTCCCACCTGGCAACTTGTTTTAGTGCTTCCTGCATTCCTTATTTAAAAAGTCCACTTCATATTTCATTTAGCGTCTCTCTGATGAAGGAACTATCTCCCCTTTTTCTGAGTACCCATGTTGTGTTTATAGTTGTAAGTTTAGTTTAACTCTGGGGTAGGAATGATATGTTTTTAGAAATATAACTAAGGAATATTATATGAATTAAGTGGTTCATAAATTTGTTGTGCTATTGGGATCGTACCCTATTTTTCTATTAAGAACAATTTTCTGCCATTAGGAGTTCACTATTTAAGGTATTTTCAGCTGAAGATGTAACTTCTTGCTCAGTGGTGTCTGACTCTTTTCAACTCTACAGACTATATAGCCCAGCAGTATCCTCTGTCTATGGAATTTTATAAGCAAGAATACTGAAGTGGGTTGCTATAGCCTTCCCCAGGGTATCTTCCCAACCCAGTGTTTGAACTCGCATCTTTTGGGTCTCCTGCTTTGGCAGGCAGATTCTTTACCAACTGCATCACCTGGAAAGCCCTTTTAATTTCTTGCTAAAACTCAGAAAAAGTCCTATGGATTATACAACCATTTAAAGTGTCCTCAGTTACTTATACTGTACAGTAATTGAAGGATATGGAAATCAATATTTATAGGAAGACTGGGATATCTCTTTGTTGTATTTACTCCCTTTCTGCTAGTGAAGGAAAGACACTCATTAACATTATACACTTGATAAAAAAAAATCTGTAAGTTAAATTGCTATTCATGTGCATGGTAGATAACCAAAGTGAGTTTTTGTGTACAAAGGTACCTGGTATTCCTTACATTGAGCACATTAAATCCCATCCTCCGATAATGAATCGATTTAAATAGTTGGAAAATAAGTGCAATACAAGATATGAATATGGTCTTAGGTTCAGAGACACAGAAAGTAAACACATGGCTTTTAGATTTGACCAAAACTGGGTTGGAATCTCCTTTCTCACACTGACTTTGTCACCTTGAACACATTGTATTTTACTAGTTTCTTCAGCTACAAAATATCAGTAATAGATAACCATTGTCTCCTGCAAGCTATTCTGTATATTCGGTGGTACATGATAGGTGTTCAATGGAAGATAATCATGTTGGAAGTATTATAATAATGAGAGCTCAGGAAACATTGACTAGTAGACAGTCAGCATACCATACACTGTTGCCATGTGGCATGCTGAATACAAACAATCATCTATATTTAAATCACCACAATCTCTAAAATGCCCCTCAGGAGACAAGAACTACAAATTTGCTCTTTCTACAGTTTCAATTAAGAAAAAATATTCTATACCTGGAAAGCTCTTAAGAAAACAATCTCACAGTTTCACCTAAAACATAAAAAATAAAATAGAGAGCAACTCATTTGAGAATCAAGGCAAGAATCCAGTTTCTAAAATTAAGATATCTAATGTTTTTTGCTTAATTACAAGGGACATAAAACCTATTAACATCATTATTATTATCCTGATATTTTAGGAAATGTATGCTATAGTACGCATAGTGTTGCAAAATGCTTACTGTCACAACAACAAGAGGTAGACATTAGGATCATCTCTGTTTTACAGATGTGACTTTTGATGCACAGTGCTCAGAACAGAAATCAGCTAGGTTTGTTGAATTAAATAAGTGAACTGTGCTTGTGCTAAGTCACCTCATTTGTGTCTGACTCTTTGCAACCCCATGGGCTGTAGCCCTCTAGGCTCCTCTGTCCATGGGATTCTCCAGGCAAGAATACTGGAGTGGGTTGCCATCTCCTTCTCCAGTCGATCTTCCCAAACCAGATATCCTACCTGTGTCTCTTATGTCTCCTGCAGGAAGGTTCTTTACCACTAGCACCAGATGAATGAATTTATTAAAAGACCATTCCTGTCAGAAAAATTACCCAGGGCTATACAACTTGAAGTTAAGAAGGATTTAAAACTAGGGTCCCATGTAGGAGAGGAAACAGCAGGAATACTGATCTAATTCAAGGTTGTTGGTCAGGGCCATTGCTGAAACTTATACATGATCAACCCCTAGACCTGTGCCAGGCTTGGGTGTCTGTATGCCCAAGGGAGGGAAGGTAAAGGATTTAAAGACCAGAGCCATTGAGGACTTTGAACCTGGGTGCACAATCCACAGAGAAAAGTGACTGTCATGAGTTTTTAATAGCATTCCTCTGTCTCCACTTTTGAAGCATTTTTAGACATACTGATTCATGGGTTCCACTCAACAGATACAAAGGCAGAGCACCAGGAGCTGAGGCACTCTTGATCGGCCAGAAATGAGAAGAGTTGAAACTCTGACCAGCCCTGAGGATAAAGTTAAATGTTAAAGTTTTCCCTCTATCTGCTTCATCCTTAGAGAACAGAACTCTATTAGATCTGTTGAGTAAATAAATGAGTAGGTGACTTAATTGAATATCCTTGACAGACTTCCTAAGTTAATATTGCATTTTTCATATCTAAGTTTAAACTTACCCAGTGGCTTCCTATAACGACTCTGATCAATTTTCTAGTCACTTCCCAACTTGGCTCAGCCTCACACCTCTTAGGCTCCCATTCCCCTAACTCCTCTCTAGTTAGTATTCCAGGAACTAATGATTATAAAAAGCACTCACAGCACATTCATTGATCATTACAATTATTTGTGGCACTTTCAAACGTGGATGCTGTAGGTTCTTACAGTCTCATTTCCCATTTATAATCCACATATAGAGCCAGCATGCATGCTCAGTTATGTTTGAGTCTTTGTGATCCCATGGCACCTCTGTCCATGGAATTTTCCAGACAAGAACACTTGAGTGGCTTGCCATTTTCTACTCCAGTTTATCTTCCTGACCCCGGGATTGAACCTAGGTCTCCCACATTGCAGGTGGTTTCTTTACCACTGCACTACCCTGGAAGTCTATAGCCCACATATGCTCTGCTTAGTCCCACCCAACTCTTTGTGACCCTGTGGACTATAGCCTTTCAGGCTCCTCTGTCCATGGAGATTCTCCAGGCAAGAATACTGGAGTGGGTTGCAATGCCTTCCTCCCGGGGATCTTCTCAACCCAAGGATCAAACTCAGGTCTCCCACATTGCAGATGGGTTCTATACTGTCTGAGCCACCAGGGAAGCCCCAAAATACTGGAGTGGGTAATCTATCCCTTCTACAGGAGGAACTTTCTGACCCAGGAATTGAACCAGGTTCTCCTGCATTGCAGATGGATCCTTTACCAGCTGAGCTACCCAGGAAGCCCTATAATCCATATACTTACAGTCTATTGATAGTAAAATATTCACCCACAAACGCACAACCTCACAGCTCCTCAGCCAAAGCTTTTGCTCGTGTTGGCTCCCAGTTGCTAATGAGACTTACTGAGGCTCCCACCTATCTCCAAGGAAGCAGTATATGAAAGCTCAAAGGATTCATTGCCTTCATCAATCTTGATAATTGTCATTTCTCATTCAGATAGACCACCATGAACCGTGGGATTCAAGGAAATGTTCCCTGCTTCTGGAAGCCTTCATACACCATGGTGAACTCTATAAATCTCACCAATGAATAGGCAATATTTAACAGAAAATTACTGCATATAGTGGCCTACCTTTTCACCTAGCTAAGCAGTACTATTTTGCAAACTTACCTTAAAATGAAATGTGACTTAAATTTATAATGCTTTTATTAGCATTTATAATGCTTCATCTTCAGTAACACTGTTGGATTTTGAGACACTCGTTTGTTTCTTCTTCCTTAGTCTTGAATTGTTAAAAAAAGAAAAACATAGTCAAGGACATCTACTTACAATGAAAGTGCAGCTGAAACATTCTTTATAACAACTTAACAGGAGGGATAGCACAATGGAGATAAAATAGACAGCTAAATTAACTTGGCATAACATATGAATCAAGACATTTCCTACAATCCTACATTAGTTTGTGGAATAAAAACATTACTATTTAATGATGATGATTATGACATTAACTACTATAATTTTGGGCTTCTGTACTGGATGCCTTTAACTTAAATCTCAATATAATGATGCACTATATAAATTTATTAGTACTTTACTAATGCAAGGTAAATCATTTAAATATTGTTGCTAAGCTGCTGAACTATGACTTCACAATCTGACTCAAATATGTGGTCCCATCCAAAATGACCTATCATTGAATTTAATACTTTACTTTCCAATGGACAGAAATAATAATGACATTTTAATTGGAAATTGTTATGGTTCCTAATGGTAAATAATTGGAAATTTAGTGCTACTTGTCAATTACTTTAGTCCAAAATCTAATTAAGTTACTGAGAAAGTATTTCAAGCAACTATATCATTTACAACTACGAAAAAATAAATTAATATCAAATACTAAAAATAATAGCTATATGTTGAGCCTTTGTAATCTCTTTATGATTGTGAGTTTCTTTCTTACTTTGGTTTAAATCTTTATTTAGATATGTAACTTAGACAAACTTCCTTCAGCTTGCACAACATAACAGAAGGCAAAATATGAAGCTTAAAAGAGTCTCAAGTAAAACAAGTGCATTTAAGGAAGAAATAGGAATTAATTGCTCTAGTTATCTTAGGAAAAAATTCCTACTAAAATTGTTTTTCATGGTTCTGGACTCACTGAATGGAAAAAAAAAAAATAAGTTACAACAGGGCAGAATCCTGCCAGTTCATCTTACAAAGTAACAGCATGAACTAAGAAGAAACAACTGAAATGCAAAATTTATAGAGAAGAAAATTTTAAAAATGTTCTCTACTAGGTCTTCAATGTCAAGAGGATTGTCTGGCACATTTTAAACAACATTTGATAACTGAAGGAGTAAAGCAAATAAGCTTAGCTATTGCAACACATAATTAAAAATTGAGTGTACTATTACAGATGAAGCAGAAAATATAATTTAATGAAAAGAAAGTTACCCAAAAAATGCATGTCACTTTGGATTTGTTGTTTCTACTTTTGTGTTGTAAGGTTAATTACACTTTGTTTCAAATCTATACTCTCACACAATTAAGGAAGAAAAAAAAAAAAATCTAGACTGACATCTTAATCAGAGTAATAAACTCCTAGCTTACATTGTCAACTTTGGCTATTAATGCATTCTGACAAATGAATTGAATAAAATTGTATTATATATTCTTTCTTATTCATCCTTTGTTAAAATCAAGTATTTTTCTCATTTAACCAGCTCAAAAATCTACTTAATTATAGCAGAAATCCTCTGATAATAGACATATACCGGCAGGGTTAGTGCAATAGGCAACACTACACAAACCTTTATGTAGTATTTATTACTTGAAGCTGGAACTGCTTAGTGGTTGAAAACAACAACCTTCACATTGAGTATTTTTGGGTTTAAATTGGTATTCTCCCACAAGAAGAACTTAAAATCTTAGGCAAACAACTTAAAAATACTAAATCACAATATCCTAATATAGTAATATTAAACATGTGGATAATAAGAATCTAGGGATTTTTTTGTGAAAACAGAATATATTGCCTATTTGGCACATATTAAGCACTCCATAAAAGGTGTTTTATTAAAAACATCATCATCAACAACATCAGTTCAGTACACTCACACAGTCATGTTGGACTCTTTGCGAACCTATGAATCAAGGCACTCCAGGCCTCCCTGTCCATCACCAACCCCCAGAGTTCACACAAACTCATGTCCATAGAGTCGGTGATGCCATCCAGCCATCTCATCCTTTGTCATCCCCTTCTCCTCCTGCCCTCAATCCCTCCCAGCATCAGAGTCTTTTCCAATGAGTCAACTCTTCACATGAGGTGGCCAAAGTATTGGAGTTTCAGTTTTAGCATCAATCCTTCCAAAGAACACCCAGGACTGAGCTACTTTAGAATGGACTGGTTGGATCTGCTTGCAGTCCAGGGGACTCTCAAGAGTCTTCCAACACCACAGTTCAAAAGCATCAGTTCTTCAGTGCTCAGCTTTCTTCACAGTCCAACACTCACATTCATACATGACCACTGGAAAAACCATAGCCTTGACTAGACAGACCTTTATTGGCAAAGTAATGTCTCTGCTTTTGAATATGCTATTTAGGTTGCTCATAACTTTCCTTCCAAGAAGTAAGTGTCTTTTAATTTCATGGCTGAAATCACAATCTGCAGTGATTTTGGACCTCAAAAAAATAAAGTCTGACACTGTTTCCCCATCTATTTGCCATGAAGGGATGACACCAGATGCCATGATCTTAGCTTTCTGAATGTTGAGCTTTAAGCCAACTTTTTCACACTCTTCTCTCACTTTGCTCAAAACGCTTTTTAGTTCCTCTTAACTTTCTGCTATAAAGGTGGTGTCATCTGCATATCTGAGGTTCTTGATATTTCTCCTGGCAATCTTGTTTCCAGCTTGTGCTTCCCCCAGCCCAGCGTTTCTCATGATATACTATGCATGTAAGTTAAATAAGCAGAGTGACAATATACAGCCCGATGTACTCCTTTTCCTATTTGGAACCAGTCTGTTGTTCCATGTCCAGTTCTAACTGTTGCTTCCTGACCTGCATATAGGTTTCTCAAGAGGCGGGTCCAGTGGTCTGGTATTCCCATCTCTTTCAGAATTTTCCACAATGAATTGTGATCCACACAGTCAAAGGCTTTGGCATAGTCAATAAAGCAGAAATATATGATTTTCTACAACTCTCTTGCTTTTTCAATGATCCAGGAGATGTTGGCAATTTGATCTCTGGTTCCTCTGCCTTTTCTAAAACCAGCCTGAATATCTGGAAGTTCACAGTTCACGTATTACTGAAGCCTGGCTTGGAGAATTTTGAGCATTACTTTACTAGCATGTAAGATGAGTGCAATTGTGCAGTACTTTGAGCATTCTTTGGCATTGCTTTTCTTTGGGATTGGAATGGAAACTAACCTTTTCCAGTCCTGTGTCCACTGCTGAATTTTCCTAATTTGCTGGCATATTGAGTGCAGCATTTTCACAGCATCATCTTTCAGGATTTGAAATAGCTCAACTGGAATTCCATCACCTTCACTACCTTTGTTCGTAGTTGTGCTTTCTAAGGCCCACTTGACTTCACATTCCAGGATGTCTGACTCTAGGTGAGTGATCACACCATCATGATTATCTTGGTCATGAAGATCTTTTTTGTACAGTTCTTCTGTGTATTCTTGCCACCTCTTTTTAATATCTTCTGCTTCTGTTAGGTCCATATCATTTCTGCCCTTTATTGAGCCCATCTTTGCATGAGATGGTCCCTTGGTATCTCTCATTTTCTTGAAGAGATCTCTAGTCTTTCCCATTCTGTTGTTTTCCTCTATTTTTTTGCATTGATCACTGAGGAAGGCTTTCTTATCTCTCCTTGCTATTCTTTGTCACTATGCATTCAGATGCTTATATCTTTAGTTTTCTCCTCTGCTTTTCGCTTCTCTTCTTTTCACAGCTCTTTGTAAGGCCTCCCCAGAGAACATAGAAGAATATATTCACCTATGTTTGTTAAGCAGCTATCATAAACTGTTCTAGCTGTCCCTGACATAACTATGAACAAAGCAGAATAAAATTTCTACTCTTGTAAAGAATTTGTTTTTCTGTTAGAAGATGTATAAATAAAAATTACAAGAACTTTAGATAGTGTGTTACATTGCATTCAGTTCAGTTCAGTCACTCAGTCGTGTCTGACTCTTTGAGACCCAATGAATTGCAGCATGCCAGGACTCCCTTGTCCATCACCAACTCCCATGGTTCACACAAACTCATGTTCATTGAGTTGGTGATGTTATCCAGCCATCTCATCCTCTGTAGTCCACTTCTCCTCCTGCCAACAAACCTTCCCAGCATCAGAGTCTTTTCCAATGAGTCAACTCTTCACATGAGGTGGCCAAAGTATTGGAGTTTCAGCTTTAGCATCATTCCTTCCAAAGAAATCCCAGGGTTGATCTTCAGAATGGAATGGTTGGATCTCCTTGCAGTCCAAGGGACTCTCAAGAGTCTTCTCCAACACCACAGTTCAAAAGCATCAATTCTTTGGCTCTCAGCTTTCTTCACAGTCCAATGCTCACATCCATACATGACCACTGGAAAAATCATAGCCTTGACTAGACAGACCTTTGTTGGCAAAGTAATGTCTGTGTTTTTGAATATGCTATCTAGGCTGGTCATAACATTCCTTCCAAGGAATAAGCTTAATTTCATGGCTGAAATCACCATCTGCAGTGATTTTGGAGCCCAAAAAAATAAAGTCTGACAGTTTCCACTGTTTCCCCATCTATTTCCCAAGAAGTGATGGGACCAGATGCCATGATCTTAGTTTTCTGAATGTTGGGCTTTAAGCCAACTTTTTCACTCTCCTCTTTCACTTTCCTCAAGAGGCTTTTTAATTCCTCTTCACTTTCAGCCATAAGGGTAGTGTCATCTGCACTTCTGAGGTTATCGATATTTGTATCGGCAATCGTGATTCCAGCTTGTGCTTCTTCCAGCCCAGCATTTCTCATAATGTACTCTGCATTGAAGTTAAATAAGCAGGGTGACAATATACAGCCTTGATGTACTCTTTTTCCTATTTGCAACCAGTCTGTTGTTCCATGTCCAGTTCTAACTATTTCTTCCTGACCTGCATATAAGTTTCTCAAGAGGCAGGTCAGGTGGTCTGGTATTCCCATCTCTTTCAGAATTTTCCACAATTTATTGTGATCCACACAGTCAAAGGCTTTGGCATAGTCAGTAAAGCAGAAATATATGTTTTTCTGGAACTTTCTGGCTTTTTTGATGATCCAGCTCTATGTATATTATAAAAATCTATGAAACAGAGATATTTTGAAGCTGTTTTATATAAAAGTATTTTTATTAGCATGATTTACTTAATACAATTTATTGATTGTTTTAATTATTAATTGTATAAATTGTACAATTTATTAATTGTAGTTAGTCTTTGGCATAGTCAATAAAGCAGAAATATATGTTTTTCTGGAACTCTCTTGTTTTTTCCATGATCCAGGAGATGTTGGCAATTTGATCTCTGGTTCGTTTGCTTTTTCTAAAACCAGCTTGAACATCTGGAAGTTCATGGTTCAAGTATTGCTGAAGCCTGGTTTAGAGAATTTTGAGCATTACTTTAATAAGCGTATGAGATGAGTGCAATTGTGTGGTAGTTTGAGCATTCTTTGGCATTGCCTTTCTTTGGGATTGGAATGAAAACTGACCTTTTCCAGTCCTGTGGCCACTGCTGAGTTTTCCTAATTTGCTGGCATATTGAGTGCAGCACTTTCACAGCATCATCTTTCAGGATTTGGAATAGCTCAACTGCAATTCCATCACCTCCACTAGCTTTGTTCGTAGTTGTGCTTTCTAAGGCCCACTGGACTTCACATTCCAGGATGTCTGACTCTAGGTGAGTGATCACACCATCGTGATTATCTTGGTCATGAAGATCTTTTTTGTACAGTTCTTCTGTGTATTCTTGCCACCTCTTCTTAATATCTTCTGCTTCTGTTAGGTCCATACCATTTCTGCCCTTTATTGAGCCCATCTTTGCATGAGATGTTCCCTTGGTATCTCATTTTCTTGAAGAGGTCTCTAGTCTTTCCCATTCTGTTGTTTTCCTCTATTTCTTTGCATTGATCACTGAGGAAGGGTTTCTAATCTCTCCTTGTTATTCTCTGGAACTCTGCATTCAGATACTTATATCTTTGCTTTTCTCCTTTGCTTTTCGCTTCTCTTCTTTTCACAGCTATGGTATAACAAATAAATAAAAATGGTCAACCAGGCTTAAAAAGAGGAAGGAAATGTCCATAATTTTAAGTGATGTGGATTGGCTTGACTTCATTTTGACTACGATATTTTAAAGTATGTGTGTTCTCAAATGTGTACATATGTGTCAAAAGAACATAATAGACTATGATATTTCAAAGTACATGTTCTCAAATTTGTACATATGTGTCAAAATTATAAAACTTCTATTATAGGAAAGTTTCCACTCTATTTTTTTTTTCTATTTTGGTATGAAACATATGTGTAATGTAAACTACAGTTGACTCTTGAACAGCAGATTTGAACTGGGTGGATCTAGCTATACATGGATTTTTTTTTTCAACAGTAAATACTGCAGTATTGCACCATCTATAGTTGGTTGAATTCACACATGTGGAACCGTGGATATGGAGCAACCAAACACAAGGAGGGTCAACTGCAAATTGTTTAAGCTAATATGAGTACATGTTGTTCAAAGGCCAACTGTATTTGCTTATATTTTTATATACCACATTGGGTATTTTTAATTTACACACACAAAAGCTTGCATTATATATATATGCTTTAATATATGTTGTATGTTTATATATTTATACTTTACTATCCTTGCAAATAATTTCACATATTCATACATATTTGTATGCCCTTATTTTTTTACGTACCTAATCTTCTTCACAACATTTTCACAAATATTATTGAATGTTGCATTAGGAATGGACAATCTGATTTTACATTTTTAGCTTAGTTTTTGCTGGATAAAATTGTTCTGTAAAAGTGAGTGTTAGCTTTTTTCCACTAGCATTAATGAAGGTATAGAAATATAATAGTGCATTCCGAGTAGGTAGAGTGAAGCCTAGGACTATTATTATTTGAAAAGCAAAATTGCACTGTGCCTTGTGCATTGCTAAAAAGAAAGAGTGAGTATCTATCTGAATGAATTACTGGATGTCTAAGGCAAAAGTAAGAACAAAGTCATTGGAATTCCAGAGAATCTCTTGAAAAGTATTATGAAAATGTGCGTATCAAGTCAGTCTAGCTCAGGATAATGTTCATGGCCTTAGATAATGAGCAAAAGAAGATATTTTAGGACACTGAGTTCCATCTTAGATGGACTTCTGTAAGACTTTCACGAAGTTTCTGAAACCAAGAACTGAACGGAAAGCATCCCCGGAGGCTTCTACTGCTCAACACAGCCCAACTAATTCTGTGCCAAACAGATGGGATGAGGGATAGCAAGGAAGCCTTGAGCTTGTAATTGCTTTTATTTTATGCTCAATGAAAGAAAATAAATCTGCTCTTCCAAATTAAGAAAAACTGAAAAAGAAAATAAAAAGCAGATGGAATATTTTGTCCATCAGATAAAGGTAACCAGCATTTTGCTTAGCAATGCAGGTTTAATTATGTTAGTTAATGTAGGAGGTGAAATTGAGGAGTAAGGTCTTATGTTGAATTAAAATTGATTGACTCTAGAACATGTCCTCAAATTAAAGAAAAGAAATAACTTGACCTTTGAAGCCATCAAAGTTAGAAAGCTTCTTTAAAAATATAATTTTCTCTTGGGAAACTTTGATTGATCACATCTAAGCAGACTCTCAGCAAATGCTATTTTTCAATAATTTGGACAGTCCTCATCTAAAGATGGAGATTTTTATTCAGACAAAAGTGGAGGAAACATCATTTGCAAGCCTAGGTGGAGGAAAGGAATAATTTCCAATTTATATGCAAAACAACAAATATGTATAACCCATTCCTTCTGGCTCAATTAGTTAAAAAATAGAAGAGAGTGAATGAGAGAGACTGACTTAACAACACTGTATTCTGAGCATAACATCAGTGTTTCCAAAGGAAGCCAATTAATTGGTTACATCAGTACTCTGCTGGCCACACAAGTCACACATGAGCTGCACCGTGTCTCTGATTAAAAAGCATAAAAGCCAAAGCTTGTGGAAAACAATAAGAGCAGAACATTGGAATATATTTCTGAATATATACTTAAAGACTTAACAATCATAGGGCTCAATCAGATCCTGGCTTGGCAATAAAAGAGAATACTGATTTCTATTTGCCTTTCCATTTTATTTCTAGGAAAAAAATATCTCCCTAGTTTTTAATTACTCTCAGTGAAGCTGTCTTTGCCCTAGTTCTTGTTTAAGTTGTTCTCTGCCCCTCAGTCTTTCTTTCTACATCTCTCTCCCACTCTTTCTCTCTCTCACACACACAAAACATTTTTTTTTTTGCATGAACTGAATAGAAAATTAAATGACGGCAACCTGATGCTCTAGCATTTATATGGTTGAAAAATAACACTACAATATAGTTTCATTTACACTTATGCAGATTTTCTATGAATTGAATTATTGCAGGAAGAGGTATCTTTACATTTTAATGACAATTTAAGCTTTATACTTATCTATACTGTGATCAAATGTAAAATAGAAAAGCTGCTGTTGGAAAAATGAGAGTAGGCTAAAAAGGAGAAAGTGTCATATACCATTAGTATCTTGAAATATTCAGTGACTCCAAAAGACTACCAAAAAGTCCTGTGAATTTTTTATGAAAATGTTTTCAGTCAGTTCCAATACTCTGAAATCTAGTATTTTTTTTTTTGATATCTTTTTCCTTAATACATGTCTTAACATAGTAGATAGATCCATACCATACTGTGCCCATCCTAGATCTTTTATTTTCTCTACAAGTGGTATGTTTATATGTGTGTATGTGGGTGTTTGTGTGGGTTAGGTGGATGGGTGGAATTAATGATAAAGAAATTTTATTGGAGCAAACCTGGCTAGCACTTGTCATTTCTACCTGGTGGTTGGCATGTCCTAATCTGCAGTTTCAGTTATCTATCTTGTACATTCCCAGTATTTCTTGCACTTTCTTATACATTTCTGCAATCGTTTATGTTCTCAGAAACTCCAGCCAAATTCCCATGAAAGCTCGTATAGTGGAAATGAGAATGAACTTTGAATATAATATCATCTATGAAATAACATAGTTGAAGAAAACTCAATATTTATAAACACAAATGCTTGAATTTGGAGTTCTATCACAAATTTGATGAGAGAATAATCTAACCTTTCCTCATCCATAAAATGGAAAATTTTGAATTATCAAGGTATTCAATTAAAATGTGTTTAGGGGGATAACTCTGGTTCAGTAGTTATGAATTCACTTTGCAATGCAGGGGACACAGGTTTGATACCTGGTTGGGGAACTAAGATGTCTCTGAGCAACTAAACCCATGTGTCACACTTAGAGAGCCCAAAGCCTTCAACTACTGAGCAGCACACCACAACTAGAGGGTCCATGCATCACAAGGAAAGATTTCACATGACACAGTGATGATCCCACATGCTTCAATTAAGTCCTGATACAGCCAAGTTAATAAATATTTTCAAATGTGTTTTATGTGGTGACCTAAGGATGAAAGAACAGATGAAGTCAAGAAGGTTCTTGGAATGCAGGAATGGAAAATCCAGATCCTTATCATACTTCCCTCCCCCATGTTGTAACTATTAACAGATTTCAGGTCCTCCTGGGAAAGATTTCCGGGCAGGAGGAGAAGAGGACAACAGAGGATGAGATGGTTGGATGGCATGACCGACTCAATGGACATGAGTTTGGGTAGGCTCCGCGAGAGTTGGTGATGGACAAGGAGGCCTGGTGTGCTGCAGTTCATGGGGTTGCAAAGAGTCAGACACGACTGAGCGACTGAATTGAACTGAGCTGAGCAGTATAAACTGGCTCCTCTCCCACATGTAGGGAGAAGGTATTTGCTTACTCTTCCCCCACCCAGTATATGTGCCTCATCCAATCAGAAAATGACCCTCAAGATCCCTGTCCCTCTCTTTGTACACTGGCTACAAAAATGGAATAAGGGCCCCTGTTCAACATTGGTTCTCCCTTGAGCTGGCCTACTGTTCTAACAGTGTCTCCCGCTCTAATAAACTTTATTTCCGTCTCATTCTGTCTCATGTCTGTAAATTCTTTTCCATCCCACACATGAACCATGACATTTTAGAATTGAAAAAATGTTATACTAAAGTAACGTACCAGCTGAATGCCGAAGAATTGATACTTTTGAACTGTAGTGTTGGAGAAGACTCTTGAGAGTCCCTTGGACTGCATGGAGATCCAACCGGTCCATTCTGAAGGAGATCAGCCCTGGGTGTTCTTTGAAGAAATGATGCTGAAGCTGAAACTCCCATACTTTGGCCACCTCATGCGAAGAGTTGACTCATTGGAAAAGACTCTGATGCTGGGAGGGATTGGGGGGCAGGAGGAGAAGTGGAAGACAGAGGATGAGATGGCTAGATGGCATCACTGACTCGATGGATGTGAGTCTGAGTGAACTCCAGGAGTTGGTGATGGACAGGGAGGCCTGGCGTGCTGCAATTCATGGAGTCGCAAAAAGTCCGACACAACAGAATGACTGAACTGAACTGAACTGAAGTGGAGGAAAGTTACAGAAATCATGCCCTTTAATTAAGCAACTTTTTTTTTTTACCCCTTAGCAAATTTAGATACATAATACTATCAAGATGCATTTTACTTGTAATTATTAATCATTATCAGTAGTATGTCCACATGACCTCACCAATAATACAACAAAAACTTAGGGCATTATAAAACCTTGTTTATTTTGCTATTCTTCAGCAATGAGGAGAGATCTATGATATTTTTAACTTAATTCCAACCTGTTGCCATTATTATTAAATGCAGTTTATGACTTAGATCTTAATATGTTACTCAATATTGCTTCTATTATATCGCCTCATTGCTTAATCTTTGAAAGAATTATCAGTACTTGGAAGATAGCTAAAGTTTTGCAGAGAAGCAACATACATTCTGAAATGAAATCTTATTAAACATATTTGTATTTGTTGCAAACAGCAAGTGCAATTACAAATGTTTGCATACTAGAGGTATATTTCTAGAAGCAATATAATTATTTCTTCATAGGAATATAAAATTAAATGGTTTATCCATAAATAATTATCAGAGTTCTTTCATAAGCATGATATCAATGAACTGAAGTCAGTGAAGAAGGACAGTATGACTGGTTCCCATTCAAAGTGTGAAGAAAATAATGTTGGTTCACTTGTGGAAATAGTTGTTTGTTAAATGCCTATATATAAATGCATATATGAAGCATTAAAATGGGCACTGGGAAAGGAAAATAGCAGTGAAAACAAAGAAGCCCAAGCTTTCAAGGATTTTACAATCCAAACAGGGAGAAAGCATATATATGAATAATTTTGTATGTTAATAATGAGTGGATAAAGAACATCTTTCTCTGGGTTACTTCATAGGCATAGTTCAGTGTATCAGCAAAACTTTTTAATTTATTTTTTCTTTTTTTTGCCAGGAAATTATCAGTTCATTTCAGTCACCCAGTCATGTCTGACTCTTTGTTCTTTGCAACCCCATGGACTGCAGCATGCCAGGCTTCCCTGTCCATGACCAAATCCCAGAGCTTGTGCAGACTCATATCCAATGAGTTAGTGATGCCATCCAACCATCTCATCCTCTGTTGTCCCCTTTTCCTCCTGCCTTCAATCTTTCCCAGCATCAGGATCTTTTCCAGTGAATCAGTTCTTCTCATCAGGTGGCCAAAGTATTTGAGTTTTAGCTTCAGTGTCAGTCCTTCCAAAGAATATTCAGGACTGATTTCCTTTAGGATTGACTGGTTGGATCTCCTTGCAGTCCAAGGAGCTCTCAAGAGTCTTCTCCAACACCACAGATCATAAGCATCAATTCTTTGGTGCTCAGCTTTCTTTATAGTCCAACTCTCACATCCATACATGACTACTGGAAAAACTGTGGCTTTGACTAGACAGACTTTTGTTTGCAAAGTAATGTCTCTGCTTTTCAATATGCTGTCTAGGTTGTTTATAGCTGGAAATTATCCTCACCTTCTATTTAGGGCTCTTTTTTTAAATTTTATTATTTTCTTTCCTTTTAATTTCTAACATTTCTTTAGTTTACATCCTCTTATTTCTTTCCCAGATTCCGTCTCTTCTTTTTTGAATAGTGTTATATTTTCTGTGACAACATACTTGATTTAAAATTTGCTTTGTATAATAGTGCAGTCTGATACGTATCTCCAAGTATTTTACTTTAATGGTAGTTGGCACTTACAGTGTTCAGAGCAGGTATTGATATTCAAAAAAATATATAGTAAGCATTCAGCATTCTTTATCTACATTTATGAGAAGTTTTTCTAATTATAATAAATTTTAAAACTTATGTTTCTTGTATGAAATTGTTAAAGCAGGCAGGTAGCTAGATATTAGCAAAGAAATAGGGGAAGGAGCCAGGTGGCTGGAAATCAGTCATCTTGTAAACAGTAGGAGTCCATGGGCAGACAAAGAAGAGCAGGAACCTCCAGACTGACAGGAAACCATGCATTTTGGGTGGTAAGCCTCCGGGAAGCAGACAAAGAAAGATGAGGAAAGGTGGGAATCTCCTAGGACCCCTGTAACCTGTTGCTCCTTATGCTCTCATTACAATAAAATTAGGCCTGCACATAAAAAGTACTCATCATGCAGGGATGCCAGGACACTTCTGATCTGAGCTGTTATTGTTCAGTCTCTCAGTCATGTCTGACACTTTGTGACCCCAAGGACTTCCCTGTCCTTCACCATCTCCCTGAGTATGCTCAAGCTCATGTCCATTGAATCATTGACACCATCCAACTATCTCATCCTCTGTCCTCCCCTTCTTCTCCCACCTTCAGTCTTTCCCAGCATCAGGGTCTTTCCCAATGAGTCAGTTCTTCACATCAGCTGGCCAAAATATTGGAGCTTCAGCTTCAGCATTAGTCCTTCCAATGAATATTCAGGGTTGATTTCATTGACTGGGTTGATCTCCTTGATCTCCAAGGGACTCTCAAGAGACTTCTTCAGCACTACAGTTCAAAGACATCAATTCTTCAACATGCAGCCTTTTTTTTTTTTTTTATCATCCAGCTCTCACATCCATACATTACTATTGCAAAATGTATAGCTTTGACTATATGAACCATTTTTGGCAAACTAATGTCTCTGCTTTTTTAATATGCTCTCTAGGTTTTTCATAGCTTTTCTTCCAAGGAGCAAGCATCTTTCAAATTCATGGCTGCAGTCACTGTCTGCAGTGATTTTGGAGTCCAGAAAATAAAATCTGTCACTGTTTCCATTGCTTCCCATCTAGCCATGAGGTGATGGGACCAGATGCCATGAACTTTGTTTTTTGAATGTTGAGTTTTAAGCCAGTTTTTCTACTCTCTTCTTTCACTTCCATCATGAGGTTTTTTTAGTTCCTCTTCACTTTCTCCCATAAGGGTGTTGTCATAAACATATCTGACATTGATATTTCTCCTAGAAATTTTGATTCCAGCTTGTGATTCATCCAGCCTAGCATTTCCCATGATATACTCTGCATATAAGTTAAATGAGTAGGGTGTCAAGATATAGCCTTGACATACTCTTTTCACAATTTGGAACCAGTCTGTTGTTCCATGTCCAGTTCTAACTGTTGCTTCTTGACCTGCATACTGATTTTGCAGGAGACAGGTAAGGAGGTCTGGTATTCCCATCTCTTTAAGAATTTTTCAGTTTGTTGTGATCCACACACAGTTAAAAGATTTAGCATAGTAAATGAAGCAAAATTAGATATTTTTTTCTGGAATTATCTTGCTTTTTCTATGATCCAACAAGTGTTAGCAATTTGATCTCTGATTCCTCTGCCTTTTCTAAATCCTGCTTGTACATCTGGAAGTTATTGGTTCATACACTGTTGAAGCTAAATAAGGACAAAAGTCTCTCTTCCCCAATGGATGGAACTGTGATGAAAATCAGGGAATATGATCCCCCAGTTTTTTCCTCAGTGAATATTCTGCTGCTTTGTTTGTATGCCCCTCATAACCAACTTACCAAAGAAACCAAGAACAGCAGCTCCTCACATGTCAGTCTGCTCTTCTGAGAGCTTACTCTTGCTTAAATCAATTCTCACTTTACTTTCTTAATCTCTCTTTTTTGTCTCTGATTTCTTCCATGAAGAGACAAGAAACTTAAGTTCACTGGGAACAAAGTGAGGAAGCTAAAAGGAGTGCTTCTATAAAGTTTAGAATCACAGTAAAGACTCCTCCACTTTTCATGAACTAGGCAGAAAATCCTGCAAGCAGTAACTTCTCACAGTGGGACAGTCAAGCAGATTCTTCTGTCTTTGAAGACCCTCTTCTCTCGGTCCACCTGCAAAATTTCCTGCTCCCATCATCAGAATATTGCTGTTTTCTTTGGAATGAGGCCTTCAAACTGTGTGCTATTTTGATAATATCTAACAATATATTCTCTGTGATACTAAAAGGAGACCTACTTTTAGTGTGTCCACTTGCCTATTTTCTAATGTTTGTTCTGAGAATTGCTTTCATTGTTGTTTACCATTAACAATTATATTTTAAAAAGAGAGATCATTAGTCTTCAAGTATCTGCAAACATGCTCTGACACCAATATTTATGAAATTACTTGCTATTTCTGTTGACTTAAAAATATTCACAACATTAGAGTTATATTTGTGGCAAAATGAGGACTGCAGCCCAGGAGACAGCACCTTAGATAACTCTGAGAAACTACTCCAAAATCACATATATGATTTTGGTGAAGGGATATTGTTGTTGCATTATTCACTAAATCATGTCTGACTCTTTGTGACACTATGGACTGTAGCCCACCAGGCTCTTCAGTCCATGGAATTCTCTAAACAAGAATACTGGAGTTAGTAGCCATTCCATTCTCCAGGAGATCTTCCTGACACAGGGATTGAACCCATGTCTCCTGCATTGCAGGGAGATTCAATACTGTCTAAGACAACAGGAGAGTACAAAGGAGTAATCAGTTCAGTTCAGTTCAGTCGCGCTGTCATGTCCAACTCTTCGCAAACCCATGGATGACAGCACACCAAGCCTCCCTGTCCATCACCAACTACCAGAGTCTACTCAGATTCATCTCCAATAAATCAGTGATGCCATCCAACAATCTCATCGTCTGTAGTCCCCTTCTCCTCCTGCCTTCAATCTTTCCCAACATCAGGGTCTTTTTAAATTAGTCAGCTCTTTGCATCAGAGGGCCAAAGTATTGGAGTTTCAGCTTCAACATCAGTCCTTCCAGTGAACACTCAGGACTGATCTTTAGGAGGGACTGATTGGATCTTCTTGCAGTCCAAGGGACTCTCAAGAGTCTTCTCCAAGACCACAGTTCAAAAATATCGATTCTTAGGTGCTCAGCTTTCTTTTATAGTCAATTCTCACATCCATACATAACTACTGGAAAAACCATAGCCTTGACTAGATGGACCTTTGTTGGTAAAGTAATGTCTCTGCTTTGTAATATGCTGTTTTTTGAGAAACCACTCAGTTGTGTCCAACACTTTGTGACCCCATGGACTGTAGCCCACCAGGCTCCTCCATCCATAAATTTTCTAGGCATGAGTACTGGAGTGGGTTGCCATTTCCTTCTCCAGGGGATCTTGCCTACCCAGGGGTTGAGCCTGGGTCTCCCACATTGTGGGCAGATGCTTTTAGCATCTGAGACACCAGGGAATCCTAATATGCTCTCTAGGTTGGTTCTAACTTTCTTTCCAATGAGTAAGCATCTTTTAACTTCATGTCAGCAATCACCATTGCAGTGATTTTGGAGTCCAAAAAAATAAATAAATAAATAAAAGTCAGGCACAGTTTCCACTGTTTCCCATCTATTTGTCATGAAGTGATGGGACCAGATGTCATGACCTTAGTTTTCTGAATATTGAGCTTTAAGCCAACTTTTGCATTCTCCTCTTTCACTTTCAAGAGGATATTTAGTTATTCTTCACTTTCTGCCATAAGGGTGGTGTCATCTGCATATCTGATGTTATTGATATTTCTCCCAGCAATCTTGATTCCAGCTTGTGATTCATTCAGCCCAGCATTTCTCATGATATACTTTTCATATAAGTTAAATAAGCATTGTAACAGTATACATCCTTGACATACTCCTTTTCCTATTTGGAACCCGTGTGTTGTCCCATGTCCAGTCAAAGGCCTTGGCATAGTCAACAAAGCAGAGGTAGATGTTTTTCTGGAAATGTGTTGCTTTTTCAATGATCCAGTGGATGTTGACAGTTTGATCTCTGGTTCGTTTGCCTTTTCTAAAGCCAGCTTGAAGATCTGGAAGTTCATGGTTCACATATTGCTGAAGCCTGGCTTAGAGAATTTTGAACATTACTTTACTAGTGTGTAAGATGAGTGCAATTGTGTGGTAGTTTGATCATTCTTTGACATTGCTTTTCTTAAGGACTGGAATGAAAACCGATATTTTCCAGTCCTGTGGCCACTGCTGAGTTCTCCAAATTTGCTGGCATATTGAGTGCAGCACTTTCACAGCATCATCTTTAAAGATTTGAAATAGCTCAACTGGAATTTCATCACTTCCACTAGCTTTGTTCATAGTGATGCTTCCTAAGGTCCACTTGACTTCACATTCCATGATGTATGGCTCTAGGTGA
The DNA here is from genome assembly GCF_027580195.1 of Bos mutus. Classification (NCBI taxonomy): domain Eukaryota; kingdom Metazoa; phylum Chordata; class Mammalia; order Artiodactyla; family Bovidae; genus Bos; species Bos mutus. The sequence continues at coordinate 54,878,175 of NC_091627.1, forward strand.
GTGATCACACCATCGTGATTATCTTGGTCGTGAATATCTTTTTTGTACAGTTCTTCTGTGTATTCTTGCCACCTCTTCTTAATATCTTCTGCTTCTGTTAGGTCCATACCATTTCTGTCCTTTATTGTACCCATCTTTGCATGAAATATTCCTTTGGTATCTCTAATTTTCTTGAAGAGATCCCTAGTCTCTCCCATTCTATTGTTTTCCTCTATTTCTTTGCCCTGATCACTGAGGAAGACTTTCTTATCTCTCCTTGCTATTCTTTGGAATCTGCATTCAAATGGGTAGATCTTTCCATTTCTCCTTTGCTTTTCACTTCCCTTCTTTTCACAACTATTTGTAAGGCCCCCACAGACAGCCATCTTGCTTTTTTGTATTTATTTTTCTTGCGGATGGTTTTGATCCCTGTATCCTGTCACTAACCTCTGTCCATAGGTCATCAGGCACTCTGTCTATCAGAATTAGTCCTTAAATCAATTTCTCACTTCCACTGTATAATTTTAAGACATTTGATTTAGGTCATACCTGAGTGGTCTAGTGGTTTTCCCCACTGTCTTCAATTTAAGTCTGAATTTGGCAATAAGGAGTTCATGATCTGAGCCACAGTCATATCCCAGTCTTATTTTTGCTAACTGTATACAGCTTCTCTGTCTTTGGCTGCAAAGAATATAATCAATCTGATTTCGGTGCTGGCCATTTTCTGATGTCCATGTGTTGAATATTCTTTTGTGTTGTTGGAAGAGAGTGTTTTCTCTTGGCAAAACTCTATTCGCCTTTGCCCTACTTCATTCTGTACTCCAAGGTAAAATCTGCCTGTTGCTCCAAATGTTTCTTGACTTCCTATATTTGCATTCTAGTCCCCTATAATGAAAAAAACATTTATTGGGGGTTTTAGTTCTGAAAGGTCTTGTAGGTCTTCATAGAACCGTTCAACTTCACCTCCTTCAGTGTTACTGGTCAGGGCATAGACTTGGATTACTGTGATATTGAATGGTTTGCCTTGGAAACAAACAGAAATAATTTTGTCATTTTTGAGATTGCATCCAAGTACTGCATTTCAGAGTTTTTGTTGTCTATGAGGGCCACTCCATTTTTCGAAGAGATTGCCCAAAGTAGTAGATATGATGGTCATCTGAGTTAAATTCACCCGTTCAATCCATTTTAGTTTGCTGATTCCTAAAATGTTGACATTCACTCTTGCTATCTCCTGTTTGACCACTTCCAATTTACCTTGATTCATGGACCTAACATTCCAGGTTCATATGCAATATTGCTCTTCACATCAGACCTTGCTTCTATCACCAGTCACATCCACAACTGGGTGTTGTTTTTGTTTTGGCTCCATCTTTTCATTCTTTCTGGAGTTATATCTCTACTGATCTCCAGTAGCATATTGGGCACCTACTGACCTGGGAGAGTTCATCTTTGAGTGTCATATCTTTTTGCCTTTTCATACTGTTCATGGGTTTCTCAAGGCAAGAGTACTGAAGTGGTTTGCCATTCCCTTCTCCTGTAGACCATATTTTGTTGGAACTGTCCACCAAGACCCATTCGTCTTGGTTGACCCTACAAAGCACGGCTTAGTTTCATTGAGTTAGACAAGGCTGCGGCCTATGTAATTAGATTGGTTAGTTTCTGTGATTGTGATTTCAGTCTGTCTGCCTTCTGATGCTATCTCTCAGTGCTTACCGTTTTACTTTGTTTTCTCTTATCTTGGACGTGGGGTATCTCTTCATGCTGCTCCAGCAAAGTTCAGCCACTGCTTATTTTCTTGGACATGGGATATCTCCTCACAGTCGCCACTACTGACCTTGGATGTAGGGTATCTCCTCTCGGCCACTCGCTGCTCCAGCACCACACAGCTGCAATACAATCAAAAACATATTATTTGCAGAAGAGTTCTGGCTGTTATGAGGAGCAGTCATCATCATGAAGGATTTTAGTACTTTTCTAGATATGTTCAGTTCAGTTCAGTAGCTCAGTTGTGTCTGACTCTTTGCGACCTCATGAACTGCAGCACACCAGATCTCCCTGCCATCACCAACTTTTGGAATCCACCAAAACCCATGTCCATTGAGTCAGTGATGCCATCCAACCATCTCATCCTCTGTTGTCCCCTTCTTCTAAATCCTTCCCATCATCCGGGTCTTTTCCAATGAGTCAGCTCTTCTCATGAGGTAGCCAAAGTATTGGAGTTTCAGCTTCAACATCAGTCTTTCCAATGAACACCCAGGACTGATCTTTAGGATGGACTGGTTGGATCTCCTTGCAGTCCAATGGACTCTCAAGAGTCTTCTCCAACACCACAGTTGAAAACCATCAATTCTTCAGTGCTCAGCTTTCTAGATACGAGTAGATACAAGAATTGGGCTCATAAGATTGGCTCCTGAAAATATCTGCCTGAAGACCTATCTTACCAGCTTTACCAGAGCACAGAGTGTCTCATTCTGCCCTTCACTCTGAACTCCTTTCATGGGATGTTAGAAACAAGTAGCTGTAGCAGTATATGATTTAATCCTTGTAGAGGTAGATGGCAAGTGACAATTTGTAGGCACTTAGTCAATTAGGAAATTGACATTTCCTAATAACCGAAAAGGATCAGTTACAGATGACCCACCAAGTTTGACTAGGTATTTTTCTGGATGTGGTCCCTCTGTGCTACCTCTTACCTTCTAAAATAAAAGTGATGCACTGACACAGTATTTTGATCTGAACTCATCATTTCAGGACTCCACTTGCCTAATTGGGGAAAATGTTCAATTAGTGCTCTATAGAACTAACTGTACACAAGGTATAGTGAGTGAAAATATAAGAAGGATTTATGAGAAGACATAGACAGCTTCACAGATAAGTTTACTTGAAAGTGAAGGTGAAGTCGCTCAGTCGTGTCCGACTCTTTGCGACCCCATGGACTGTAGCCTATCAGGCCCCTCATTTTATGGAATTTTCTGGGCAAGAGTACTGGAGTGGGTTGCCATTTCCTTCTCCATGGGATCTTCCCGACACAGGGATCGAACCCAGGTCTCCCACATTGTGGGCAGACACTTTACCGTCTGAGCCACCAGGGAAGATGGCCCTTAAAGAATGAGTGTGATTGCTGTAAAAGTAACAGGAAAGCTAATTCTGGGCCGAGGGAGTAGCCTGAGGTAAGGCATGTGCGTGCTCAGTCACTTAAGTTGTGTCCAACTCTGTGTGACTTTAAGGACTGTAGCCCCAGACTCCTCTGTCCATAGGGATTTTCCAGGCAAGAATACTGGAGTGTGTTGCCATGCTCCTCCAGTTGATCTTCCAGACACTGGGATTGAACCCACATCTCTGATGTCTCCTGTATTGACAGGCATATTCTTTACCACTACTAGCGCCACCTGGGAAGTCAAAGCATGAAAGCCAGAAAATACATTATTATTTGAAATTTGTGATTGAAACACATTTGTATATATTTCAAGATGTGTTTGGAAGCTTGTTACATTGAAAAGATAGTTTCCAACTCATAAACACCACTAGATAAATATTTTTCCTACCTTTATAAAAGTTACAATAAAATTGGATTAATGCATATTTTAGTTCTGTGATAGAGAATTGGTATATAGGATTGTGAAAAAATAAAGGTAGTAGAATTAATGGGAAATTTTTTCTTTAATTGTAAGAAACAAAGGAGAGGTTTCAAGGATTCTACAAGTGATAACATGTGTAACCTACACATTCAGTCATAGAGAAAAATATGGAAGAAACCTACTGAGATGTGGTTCATTCATACTGTTCTACTGACTGCCGAGTCCTTAAATCTTTTCAGTTTCCATTCAAATCTTACTCATCTCTCAAGAATCTTTCAATTCCATGTCTTGTGAATATAATATCCTTTCTAACATTATCATTATTGTCTTTCAAATTAATTTAGTACCCCTAACATATGTGTTTGATACATAACACCATGCATATAAGAGGACAGCACCTTATTTTTGTAACCATACTGAAAGCTATTAAGGAAATAAAAGCAATGGTTGCTTTAAATATAATGTTGTAGCATATTAAAACTTGATAAAATGCTTGTTTAGTAATAAAGATTACAGAGAATTTATAAAGTGATATTATAGTTCTTAGACTACTGCATGTTTTATTTTTATTATAAATATATTTACTTTAATTGGAGCCTAATTACTTTACAATATTGTATTGGTTTTGCCATACATCAACATGAATCCAACACAGGTATACATGTGTTCCCCATCCTGAACCCCCCTCCCACCTTCCTCCCCGTACCATCCCTCTGGGTCGTCCCAGTGCACCAGTCCCAAGGATCCTGTATCATGCATCAAACCTGGACTGGCGATTCTTTCCATACATGATATTATACATGTTTCAATGCCATTCTCTCAAATCACCCCACCCTCTCCCTCTCCCACGGAGTCCAAAAAACTGTTCTATATATGTGTGTCTCTTTTGCTGTCTCGCATAAAGGGTTATCATTACCATCTTTCTAAATTCCATATATATGTGTTAGTATACTGTATTGGTGTTTTTCTTTCTGGCTTACTTCACTCTGTATAATAGGCTCCAGTTCCATCCACCTCATTAGAACTGATTCAAATGTATTCTTTTTAATGGCTGAGTAATACTCCATTGTGGGCTTCCCTGGTGGCACAGATGGTAAAGCATCTGTCTGCAGTGCAGGAGACCCAGGTTCGATCCCTGGGTTGGGAAGATCCCCTGAAGAAGGAAATGTGGCACACCAGGACCATAGCTTTCTTATGCATTCATCTGCTGATGGGTATCTAAGTTGCTTCCATGTCCTGGCTATTATAAACAGTGCTGTGATGAATATTGGGGTACACGTGTCTCTTTCAATTCTGGTTTCCTCAGTGTGTATGCCCAGCAGTGGGATTGCTGGGTCATAAGGCAGTTCTATTTCCAGTTTTTTAAAGAATCTCCACACTGTTCTCCATAGTGGCTGTACTAGTTTGCATCCCCACCAACAGTGTAAGAGGGTTCCCTTTTCTCTACACCCTCTCCAGTGTTTATTGCTTGTAGACTTTTGGATAGCAGCCATTCTGACTGGCGTGAAATGGTACTTCATTGTGGTTTTGATTTGCATCTGATAATGAGTGATGTTGAGTATCTTTTCATGTGTTTGTTAGCCATCTGTATGTCTTCTTTGGAGAAATGTCTGTTTTGCTTCTTTGGCCCATTTTTTGATTGGGTCATTAGTTTTTCTGGAATTGAGCTGCAGGAGTTGCTTGTATATTTTTTTATATTAGTTGTTTGTCAGTTGCTTCATTTGCTATTATTTTCTCCCATTCTGAAGGCTGTCTTTTCACCTTGATTATAGTTTCTTTTGTTGTGCAGAAGCTTTTAATTTTAATTAGGTGCCATTTGCTTATTTTTGCTTTTATTCCCAATATTCTGGGAGGTGGGTCATAGAGGATCCTGCTGTGATTTATGTCAGAGAGTGTTTTGCCTATGTTCTCCTCTGGAAGTTTTATATTTTCTGGTCTTATGTTTAGATCTTTAATCTATTTTGAGTTTATTTTTGTGTATGGTGTGAGAAAGTGTTCTAGTTTCATTCTTCTACAAGTGGTTGACCAGTTTTCCCAGCACCAATTGTTAAAGAGATTGTCTTTTCTCCATTGTATATTCTTGCCTCCTTTGTCAAAGCTAAAGTGTCCATAGGTGCATGGATTTATCTTTGGGCTTTCTATTTTGTTCCATTGATCTATATTTCTGTCTTTGTGCCAGTACCATACTGTCTTGATGATTGTGGCTTTGTAGTAGAGTCTGAAGTCAGGCAGGTTGATTCCTCCAGTTCCATCATTCTTTCTCAAGATTGCTTTGGTTATTCGAGGTTTTTTGTGTTTCCATACAAAATGTGAAATTATTTGTTCTAGTTCTGTGAAAAATACTGTTGGTAGTTTGATAGGGATTGTATTGAATCTGTAGATTGCTTTGGGTAGTGTACTCATTTTCACTATATTGATTCTTCCAATCCATGAACATGGTATATTTCTCCATCTATTAATGTCCTCTTTGATTTGTTTCACCAGTGTTTTATAGATTTAAGTAAAACTCTCACTGTTTGCAGATGACATGATCCTTTACATAGAAAATCCTAAAGAATCCACCAGAAAATTACTAGATCTAATCAGTGAATATATAAATTTGCAGGATATAAAATTAACACAGAAATCCCTTGCATTCCTATACACTAATAATGACAAAATAGAAAAAGAAATTAAGGAAACAATTCCATTCACCATTGCAACAAAAAGAATAAAATACTTAGGAATATATCTACCTAAAGAAACTAAAGACATATTGCATGTTTTAATTCAGATAATTTTAAATATTTATATAAAAATAAAACACACACACAAAAAGCAATGACACCTACAGCAAATTAATACCAAGTTAAAAAAAAAAAAAAAACTTAAAGGCATTTAATTTTAGAAATAAGGATAAAACCTATAAAAATTTCCCAAATAATTTGGGATTTTACTCAAAAAATTAATATAACTTAAAACTGAATGGAATGAAGCCACATAAGTTTCAAGATCACAACCTTCTTTATTTATTAATTTATTTTTTGTCACTATCAGTTAGAATGACTTATCCCCCCACCCTCACCCCACTTTCCAGTGTGTGGAGCTCAATTGTGTATGTACTTTTATTTGATGCATAGTTACATGAGAAAGTGTCAGGACAGGTATTATTATTCAGTTCACTTCAGTTGCTCAGTCATGTCTGACTCTTTGCAACCCCATGAATCAAGGCACACCAGGCCTTGATTCAGAGGCCAATGGACTCTCAAGAGTCTTCTCTAACACCACAGTTCAAAATCATCAATTCTTTGGCACTCGGCTTTCTCCACAGTCCAATTCTCACATCCATACATGACTGCTGGAAAAACCATTCCCTTGACTAGACGGACCTTTGTTGGCAAAGTAATGTCTCTGCTTTGCAATATGCTATCTAGGTTGGTCATAACTTTCCTTTCAAGAAGTAAGCGTCTTTTAATTTCATGGCTGCAGTCACCATCTGCAGCGATTTGGGAGTCTCCAAAAATAAAGTCTGACACTTTCCACTGTTTCCCCATCTATTTCCCATGAAGTGATGGGACCAGATGCCATGATCTTAGTTTTCTGAATGTTGAGCTTTAGGCCAACTTTTTCACTCTTCTCTTTCACTTTCATCAAGAGGCTTTTTAGTTCCTCTTCACTTTCTGACACCATAAGATGGTGTCATGGTGTCATCTGCATATCTGAGGTTATTGATATTTCTCCCGGCAATCTTGATTCCAGCTTGTGCTTCTTCTAGCCCAGTGTTTCTCATGATGTACTCTGCATATAAGTTAAATAAGCAGGGTGACAATATACAGCCTTGACATACTCCTTTTCCTATTTGGAACCAGTCTGTTGTTCCATGTCCAGTTCTAACTGTTGCTTCCTGACCTTCATATAGGTTTCTCAAGAGGCAGGTCAGGTGGTCTGGCATTCCCATCTCTTTCAGAATTGCCCACAGTTTATTGTGATCCACACAGTCAAAGGCTTTGGCATAGTTAATAAAGCAGAAATAGATGTTTTTGTGTAACTCTCTTGCTTTTTCCATGATCCAGCAGATGTTGACAACTTGATCCCTGGTTCCTCTGCCTTTTCTAAAACCAGCTTGATCATCTGGAAATTCATGGTTCACGTATTGCTGAAGCCTGGCTTGGAGAATTTTGAGTATTACTTTACTAGCATGTGAGATAAGTGCAATTGTGTGGTAGTTTGAGCATTTTTTGTCATTGCCTTTCTTTGGGATTGGAATGAAAACTGACCTTTTCCGGTCCTGTGGCCACTGCTGATTTTCCAAATTTGCTGGCATATTGAGTACAGCTCTTTCACAGCATCATCTTTCTGGATTTCTAATGCTTTGGGGGGTACTCTAAATATATTTCTTTTTATTTTATTTTTTTTTTTAACTTTACAATATTGTATTGGTTTTGCCATATATCAAAATGAATCTGCCACAGGTGTACATGTGTTCCCCATCCTGAACCCTCCTCCCACCTCCCTCCCCACACCATCCCTCTGAGAGGAAACCACAATTGAAAGAGACACATGTACCTTTAAATATCTTTCTTAAGATACTGAACACCAACAATTTCCTTAAAAAGAAAGGAAGTTCAGTCTTTACGAACATGTATTTTCCTAATGTAACATCAAATAATAGATTATTATAATATATTAGCTCTATAGACACATGCTATTAAAGGCATGTGACCCTTCCAATAGCCAGCTGTTGCCCTGCTATGAGGTTTCTATGATGGCAGATGAGAGCCATACACACCACTACTTTCAGTACAAGATCCAAGTCAGAGATATTTCATCTCATCATTGTTTTTCCCATTTGGGGGCTCAACTCAAAAATTCTGCAAGATTTTTTCAACAAAGTAAGCTTAACAGTCACTTTAATCAATTCTGGCAAATAAAAGGAAATCTATTTTATCCCTCTTGGATAAATTATAATTTTAACATAAAAGTACTTACTGTTTTCCTCTTTCCCCTCTGTTTGATTTTTTTTTCCCCAGAATCTGGCACTTAAGTATTAATTTGATAGTAAATCACATGCATTTATTTTTTCCTTGCCAGCATACAGTACAGTAATATATGTCTCATGTTAATATTAAAAAATCAAATGAACAGGGTTTTGTTGTGCATTAAGTATATGTTGAGGGCTTCCCTAGTGGCTCAGCAGTAAAGAATCCATATATAATGCAGGCCACTGCGGCCAATGCGAGAGACACAAGTTGGATCCCTGAGTCAGGAAGATTCATTGGAGAAGAAAATGGCAATCCACTCAGGTATTTATGCCTGAGAAATCCCATGGATAGAGGAGCCTGTAGGTTTACAGTCTATAGGGTTGGAAGAGTTGGACATGACTTAATGACCAACCACCACCACCACAAAGTATGTACTGAATGTTAAGTTCAATTTTTGTCATCAGAGATCAGATTCTGGGGGGAACATATGAATAGACATTATCTGATTAAAAGGCTAAAATGAATTTTAGGGTCTAAATTTCATAAAAGTTCAAAGATGGGAAAAATACTTTGATTTTAATATTTTCAGAGGCAAATATTTCAAAATTTCAAATTTAAATGTGTCATTTAAAATAAACTTGGAAAGGTTGGTAAATTTTTAATTTTCTGGAAAGGTAATAGAGCAGGGTTGATGGTTAAGGGAAGCTAAATTCTATAAAAAATGAGAACAGAACAAAAACCAGGAAGAAATAAGATAAGTCATTTATTCCACATTCATTTGGGAATTGCTTTCATAATCTAGGAGGTAAGATTTATCTTATTTATAAAAATTTTGGGAAACATAGAAAAACTGTATCCACTTTTTTGTGATTAAAGCAATTCATTCATTTGTTATTCACTTAATCTATATGCACTCTGAAAATATATATTTAGGTGAAATTAGATTAATATGAATTAAATATCCTTGAATAATGGCCATAGAAGCAAAATGTTCTGAATGATTACTCTTGGCCAGATACTGTTAAGTACCTTTCTTTATGCATTATCTGTATCCTCATAACAGATGGAAAATTTGAGGACTAGAGAGATTAAATGACATGATCATGACCATATATTTCAGTTCAGTTCAGTTCAGTCCATCAGTCGTGTCCGACTCTTTGCAACCCCATGAATTGCAGCACACCAGGCTGCCCTGTCCATCATCAACTTCCGGAGTTCACTCAAACTCATGTCCATTGAGTCAGTGATGCCATCCAGCCATCTTATCCTCTGTCGTCCCCTTCTCCTCTTGTCCCCAGTTCTTCCCAGCATCAGAGTCTTTTCCAATGAGTCAACTCTTTGCATGAGGTGGCCAAAGTATTGGAGTTTCACCTTCAGCATCATTCCTTCCAACGAACACCCAGGGCTGATCTCCTTTAGAATGGACTGGTTGGATCTCCTTGCAGTCCAAGGGACTCTCAAGAGTCTTCTCCAAGACCACAGTTCAAAAGCATCAATTCTTCAGTGCTCAGCTTTCTTCACAGTCCAACTCTCACATCCATACATGACCACTGGAAAAACCATAGCCTTGACTAGACGAACCTTTGTTGGCAAAGTAATGTCTCTGCTTTTGAATATGCTATCTAAGTTGGTCATAACTTTCCTTCCAAGGAGTAAGTGTCTGTTAATTTCATGGTTGCAAGCACCTTTTTTTAACCTATCTCAAAAATCTCTATGATCCATATTCATATTTTTCCCCTAGGGAAGAGAATCCATTGAAAATAACTTTTACTAATATTTTGAAAAAATTCTTGATGAAAGTGGTTTATTAATATTGGATAACATTTTTAACTTGAAATATTTTATAATTTCATTTATCATATCTTGAGGTGATAAATTCAACAAGGCTATAACCCTTGTTTTGTAAATGTTTGCTTTGTTGAACCTTCAATTTTTAAGACAATTTAGATAGGGTTATTCAAGATATTTTTTTGTGATATGACATGAAAACATGCTTAATTTGGTCAATGTCATATCAGTGGCAAATATTCAAAGAGGCATAACATTTTGAGCTGATATTATTTTAAAAAATTTTTTCAGAATTATACTATTCAAAATTAAGTATTATTTAAAAGCTATTTTTTCCCCACATGCTTACCCTTTAAACAGGAGTCTTCATATCATTAAAAGACAAATAATTGAAATTATCTACATTAAATAATTCCTGAATAAGCATAAAGACAAAAGTTGAGTGATTAAATGAGTAACACCAAATCATAACAAGCTTATGGCAAATCTTAAAATTCAATTATTCTAACAACTCTTATCTCAATTTCACACTTTCCAGGAAAGTCAAACATTTTTCATTTTTCAGTCTGTGCTTAGAAAGCAACATATTTTTGCTCATCACTCAGGTCAATTCAGTTGTTTAATAATATATGTATAATAAATATAACTATAGATTTCCCTGGTAGCTCAGATGGTAAATAATCTGCTTGCTATTCAGGAGACCTGAGTTCAATCCCTGGGTTGGGAAGATCCTCTGGAGAAGGGAATGGCTACCCCATCCAGTATTCTTACCTGGAGAATTTGATGGACAGAGGAGCCTTGTGAGCTATATCCAATGGGGTCTCAAAGAGTCAGACAGGATTGAGAGACTAACACTTTAACTATTTCACTTTTAATATAAATATATCTATAAATATATAACTATAAACATACAGTCAAATATGTTTATAGGATTATATGCATATAGTTTTCCTGCAGAACACTCTTGAGATCAAGTCATAAGAGGTGAATGACATTCAAGATGTAGAATTTCATTTCATGATGTGTCTCATTCCCTAACATCCTGCATAGCATATACTACATTTTTAACCAAAGGTGCATATTTATTTGAAAAAAGCAGGACAATTTATTTTGCTCTATTTTCCTTTGTTCTGTTTGAAGATATAAAGGAAGCAGAATGAAAAATTTTTTTGTGAGCAACCTGCTCAGAAAACAGTACAATGTTTTATCTAGAAACACATAAAGTGAACTACTTTAAGCTGATAAGAGCCATGATCCTATAAAAAGAAATGTCCTCTTAAAATGCCAAGATTAATTTTATTTGTTCAAATTATAATTAAAAATAATCAATTCACAAGAGTGTCAGCTTTATCACATATTTATTTTATAGCACTAGGCACTACTAATTAAGCATTCCATTTTGCAGTGCCATCAAAAAGTTCCTGTTATATATGTACATAATTGCTTTGTATTAAACAATGTTGGCATTTCAAATCTATAATTTGGGGTTAATAATTAATTTAAAAATTCAGTAGTAATTTCCTTAAAATAAAAATGAACAAGAAAACAAACTCAGACATTTTATTTTATGTCTTCTGTGAGTTTCATGATAAAGTAATTATGCAATCAGTAATTAATCACTTCTAGTGAACAGTGAAGTTATTGTAATTCTGGAAAATAATGCATTCTGCTTAAATTGTTGAATAATAACCAATGGGGCTTAGCACAAACATTGAGAAAATAAAGATGAGACAATGAAAATAAGACATGATCCCATAGAAAATAAATTAATATATAAATTATTGTATGTGATTTCTGGATGTGCATTAAAATTTAACAAATAATGCTAAAGAAGTTTCAGTTGAGTTTCCTTTTAGGCCCATAGATATACGTGACCAAAATAACCGCAATGGTGTGATCACTCACCTAGAGCCATCTTGGAGTGTAGAAAGCATCACTACGAACAAAGCTAGTTGAGGTGAAGGAATTTCATCTGAGCTATTTCAAATCTTAAAAGATGATGTTGTGAAAGTGCTGCACTCAATATACCAACAAATTTGGAAAACTTAGCAGTGGCCACAGGACTGGAAAATATCAGTTTTCATTCCAATCTTAGAGAAAAGCAATGCCAAAAATGTTCAAACTACCACAGAATTGCACTAATCTCCCATACTAGCAAAGTAATGCTCAAAATTCTCCATGTTAGGCTTCAACAGTACATGAACTGCGTATTTCTAGTTGTTTAAGCTGGATTTAGAAAAGGCAGAGGAAGCAAAGATCAAATTGCCCGCATCTACTGGATCATCAAAAAAGCAAGAGAATTCCAGAAAAAACATCTACTTCTGCTTCACTGACTATGCCAAAGCATTTGATGGTGTGGATCACAACAAACTGTGGAAAATTCTGAAAAAGATGGGAATACCAGGTTACCTTACCTACGTCCCGAGAAACCTATATCCAGGTCAAGAAGCAACAGTGAGAACTGGACACAGAACAATGCACTAGTTCCAAATTGGGAAAGGAGTATGTCAAGGCTGTATACTGGCACTGTGCTTATTTCACTTATATGCAGAGTACATCATGAAAAACACTGGGCTGGATGAAGCTCAAGCTGGAATGAAGAATGCCTGGAGAAATATCAGTAACCTCAGATATATAGATGACACCACCCTTACAGCAGAAAATGAAGAGGAATTAAAGAACCTCTTGATGAAAGTGAAAGAGGAAAGGGAAAATTGTGGCTTAAAACTCAACATTCAGAAAACTAAGATCATGGCATCTGGTCCCATCACTTCATGGGAAATAGATGGGGAAACAGTGGAAACAGTGTCAGACTTTATTTTTCTGGGCTCCAAAATCACTGCAGATGGTGACTGCAGCCATGAAATTAAAAGATGCTTACTCCTTGGAAGGAAAGTTATGACCAACCTAGATAGCATATTCAAAAGCAGAGGCATTACTTTGCCAACAAATGTCTGGCTAGTCAAGCTATGGTTTTTCCTGTGGTCATGTATGGATGTGAGAGTTGGACTGTGAAGAAGGCTGAGCACTGAAGAATTGATGCTTTTGAACTGTGATATTGGAGAAGACTCTTTAGAGTCCCTTGGACTGCAAGGAGATCCAACCAGTCCATTCTGAAGATCAGCCCTGAGATTTCTTTGGAAGGAATGATGCTAAAGCTGAAACTCCAATACTTTGGCCACCTCATGCAAAGAGTTGACTCATTGGAAAAGACTCTGATGCTGGGAGGGATTGGGGGCAAGAGGAGAAGGGGACATCAGAGGGTGAGATGGCTGGATGGCATCACTGACTCGATGGACGTGAGTCTGAGTGAACTCCGGGAGCTGGTGATGGACAGGGAGGCCTGGCGTGCTGCGATTCATGGGGTCGCAAAGAGTCGGACACGACTGAGAGACTGAACTGAACTGAACTGAACTGAACTGGAAGATCGTGAAGGATAGAGAAGCCAGGTGTGCTGCATTCCACTAGGTCACAAAGTGTCACACGTGACTGAGCAACTGAACAACAGCAATATCTTCATTGGTCAACTATAAAAAAAAGTGCTGTGCTCTGTTTGACATTTATCTACCAATACCTTTTAAGGTTCACCCTTCACTCTTCCCCTTATACCTCACATCTGAGCAAGCTCAAAAGAAATATCATGTGTTTCACAAAATTCAAAGCACATCAGACCTTACTTTCACACAAAAGCCCGCATTCTAACCTCACTTTCCTAATTAGCATGAAAGCTTCAAATCTCCAATCTCCAGTCTCTGCTCTGTAGAGATATTTTTTGAATCAAAATTTAGGACGTTTGACCTTCTTTTCTCAGAAAATCACATTATATGAGTAGTGAATGTTTTCAAATCTTCTTCTTGGGCATAACATTTTAAGTCTCAATATCCAAATCAAAATTTAGATGAGGGGTCCATTTCACCTCTTCCAGAATAATTTTTATTTGCCTTGAATAAATCTATGAGAAGTTTTGTCGAATTCTGTTAACTTTATTTTTTAAGAAGTCAAAGAAAATGGAAAACAATTTGGCCAGGTGTACAATTATACTATCTCAATTATATTCCTTCCATATTTAGTGCTTCCTTTGTATAAGTTTCCTTTCCATTGATCATTCAGTTTTCACTGCAACCATTGTAGTTTTAGATTGTCTCAGGCTTTTTTTAAATAAATATTTTGATTATAAGAGGTTAGGTTTTCTAAAGTTATATTAAATTTTGTTAGTGAATATACGTGTCAGTAAGTGTGTGTGTGTGCACATGTGTACATGCATGTGTGTGTGTGTTTGTTAATTTTACTTTTCAATCACTGAGCTTACCCAAATGGAAATTTGTTTTTTTCATTTATCCAGACATTCCTCAGCCATTATGTCTACAAATTTTATCTCTACCCAATTTATTATATCTTTTTTATATTTATTATATCTTTTGGGGCATTTAAATTACATGAGCTTCCCTGATATCTCAGTTGATAAAGAATCTGCCTGCAATGTAGGAGACACCAGTTCAATTCCTGGGTCAGGAAGATCCCCTGGAGAAGGGATAAACTACCCACTCCAATATTCTTGGTCTTCCCTGGTGACTCGGCTGGCAAAGAATTCATCTGCAATGTGGAAGACCTAGGTTCGATCCCTGGGTTGGGAAAATCCTCTGGAGAGGAGAAAGGCTACCCACTCCAGTAGTCTGGCCTCAAGAATTCCATGGACTGTATAGTCCAAGGGGTTGCAAAGAGTCAGACACAACTGAGCGACTTTCACTTTCAGACTTTTTTAAACTGTACTCCATACTCTTAAATGACTGATTTTGTTGTTGTTGTTATTTGGTTTGTTTGTTTTTTAATATGTGTCTCTTTACTTTGTGTTGTGCGATTTTTTTAATACAAATGTCCAGGTCACTATTATCCTGAAAGGTGACAAATCTGAAGTTTAAGCTTACAGTTTTATCTTTTTTCAAACATGAAATTTCTTATTTAGCTTCTTTTCAAGTCTATTAGATAGACTTGTTAGTTTCCTGTGCCTTCATTATAGCTTTTTATCTTTGATTTATTTAATACATAAAATCCATTTGTATTAAACTCTATAACTCCAATATTCAGTTTAGATTTTTTGTTTGTTGGATCTTTTTCTAATTTGCTCTTGTTCTTTCATTAGTGACATGTTTATGGCAGAAGATTCCCTTAGGTACTTAGTTGTTTTTCAAAGTGCTTATTCCTTGAATTTTCAATGTTGAGAATCATTTGGAATTCTGATTGGGTACCTTAATCTAGATACAACTTATATTTGTTTGTATCCAATGCCTGTGGACTCTACCAACTTGAGCTATTTTAAATCTCAAGGTACTTTTGGGGAGTGTGGAGAGCAATACAAATGTAAATTCAAACTTGTAGACTTATGAGGGGTGACATAAATTCCCCAAGGGTGCATTTTATTCTGACTCAGGACCAAAGCTTATCACTCAGGCATCCTTTCCATTTAAATAAAATTAGATTTCCTTTCAATTTCACCTGAGAAAATTTTTACTTGAATTATTTGACTTTTTGTGGGATCCTTATATCTGAACACTCATTCTGTTGAGCATCTTTGTCTCCCACCAACTAAGTTGTATAACTCATTCATACTCTGGCTGTAGACCAACAGCCTTGAAAAATAAACCCAAGGGAAGCACCAGCTTGATTCCCTGCTTCTCTGATCAAAACATGTTTTCTGTGGCTTCTGGTTTCTTGTGATTCCCTTTATCTGTCATTAGCTAAACCAGGAATTGTTTAAAAGTAATAAATTATACGGAAATTTTATGTGTTGTTTTATTTGGAATGATTTCTTTAAACAATTCCCTCTATGTTCAAAAATAACACCAGCTTCACCATTGCTTAAAACTATATCTGTATCTTCCATCATTGATGGTACAAAAGTATGTTAGGATACATAAGTTAATATTTCTCTTATACTTTATGCATTTTATTTCATTTAATATGTTGACCCAGACACATACACACACACATCACACACATATATTCAATATCTAGTCAAACTCCTGATTTCACACATTTCATTTCCTAGGTATAGATAATTTACCAATAAAATATGTGTATGAATACACAAACATATTTATAATTTCTACATGTGTTAGTTGCTCAGTTGTGTCCAACTCTGTGACAGCATGGGCTGTAGACTGCCAGGCTCCCTTCTCCATAGGATTCTCCAGGCAAAAATGCTGGATCCCTGCCTAATAATATTCACAGCAAGTTGCCATCGGAGCCTGTACTTAGGGTTAGAGATTATCCCTAAAGGAAAAATAAGTATCTTATTTGAAAATGTCATGCTCTGGGAGGAAGCTAACACACTAAGTAACTGATAATTTTCATATTGGAATAAAATAGGAAATTCTTCTTCCACTTTGTTAGCAAGACATTAAATAATTGAGGATTTTAGGGGGAAAAAATGAGTAATAATGTGTAACAGGGTAGTTTTCTCTAAAGAGCTGCTGCTGGTGCTGCTTAGTCGCTCAGTTGTGTCTGACTCTCTAAGGCCCCATGCACTGTAATCTGCCAGGATCCTCTGTGCATGGATTTTCTTGTCAAGAATACTGGAGTGGGTTAACTTTCCTACTCCAAGCATGGAACCCACATCTCTTGCGTTTCCTGCACTGGCATGCAGATTCTTTACTACTAGTGCCACAGAGAGCAAACGTAAATAAATGCCCCTGGAGAACAGAAGGAAATTGGAATGAATGAGTGCTGGTCAAGGGGTAAGGAGAATCTTATTTGCAATTTGGATTTACTACTGATTGGTTTTATGGCCTTCAGTTCAGTTCAGTCGCTCAGTCGTGTCCGACTCTTTGCGACCCCATGAATCGCAGCACGCCAGGCCTCCCTGTCCATCACCAACTCCCAGAGTTCACTCAGACTCACGTCCATCGAGTCAGTGATGCCATCCAGCCATCTCATCCTCTGCCGTCCCCTTTTCCTCCTGCCCCCAATCCCTCTCAGCATCAGAGTCTTTTCCAATGAGTCAACTCTTCTCATGAGGTGGCCAAAGTACTTGGGAATCTATAATTCTAAATGTACATATTTTAATAGCAATATTGTGAAAATTTAAAAATTCTAAACAGTTAAGAACATTAGGGAACATCCTAGGAAACATTTGAAAGTGAAAGTGAAGTCGCTCAGTCGTGTCCGACTCTTTGTGACCCCATGGACTTTAGCCTACCAGGCTCCTCTCTCCATGGGATTCTCCAGGCAAGAATATTGCCATTTCCTTCTCCAGGGGATCTTCCCGATCCAGGGATTGAACCCGGGTCTCCCGCATTCCAGGCAGACGGTTTAACCTCTGAGCCACCAGGGAAGCCCCATTTACTTCTATGCAAATGATCAGATCATAAGCAGATTTAGAGTCAATTATCTCCCCTAAGATTTACCACTGCGCATCTATCGGTTCTAATAGTATATGACTCTTTATTTTGTCTTATTTTCTTTCACATTTATTATTCATTCTGGAAGTAAAATTTATATTAGGTTTATTATTAACATTTTATGTCTTCTATATTAAATATAACTAAAGTTTATTAAATAGTAATAACATTTTATTGTCCAGGTAAAAATAAAAATTTCAAAAACAGAGAATTGAGTGAAACCTCAGTAAGCATTGTTTCCATGATTACTTGCAAATGATAGATTGATGACTTTGAAGAGAAGTAAGAGAATTATTGTAGACAAAACACTATTTGAATGGGCAAAAATTGTTGCTCCTATGATGTAGATAATGCTAAATTTATTCTGGTTAATTCTGGTGCATACAACTACAAAGAACGTTCTCAGGGAGTATTCTCTATGTGTGTCTAGGAGTAATTGATTAGGTTTACCATAAACTTTCCATCCATTTATATTATGGCTTTTACCCCCAAGGTTTAGTATATTGCTTAAAGTTAATGTGCTAGTAGTTAAAGGCAGAATACATGCAGAATCAGCTGGAAAATAAAATGTGGAACTGAGAAGGAAATGTGTGATGGGGAACACATGTATACCTGTGGTGGATTCCTTTTGATACATGGCAAAACCAATACACTATTGTAAAGTTAAAAAATAAAATTTAATAAAATTTAAAAAAAATAAAAATAGAGCAACTTTTTTAAAAGAAACTGAGACTTGCTTCACAGGCTTTATTACTTCATTAGACCACTCCCCTATCCTCTGATGCTCAGTTCAGTTCAGTCGCTCAGTTGTGTCCCACTCTTTGCGACCCCATGAATCGCAGCACGCCAGGCCTCCCTGTCCATCACCAACTCCCGGAGTTCACCCAGACTCACGCTCAGCCTCATTCTTATATTTCATTGTCTCCTAACTTGTCTTCATGAATTATGTTTACAAAGGAAGGATCAAGTAGTCAAAGGAATCCAAACTTTTATTTATTTTTTTTCACATCACTTATTACATGTTCAACATATCTCCCAAAATACACGATTTTTAATACCCTATACTCTATTTTTTGCTTTTGCTGTTTTTCTTTTTGTTTCCTGAATTACTTTGATAAAATGTGATTATAGCTGCTAGGCCTACAAGACTCCTTTTTGGCAATGATTTTACTATCACAGCATGTATTTAGCCTCATGGAGAGAATTCCTTTTGCATGTCCACTTATAGTCTGAAGTTTCTGAAGGACTCTTAACTGAATCTTGCATACACCTCAGACATTTCTGCTACTATGAATACAGGTCTCCTGATTAATTCTCACTTCATAATTTATAATCTGATAAATTGTTTTTTAGGGTTTTAAGTCTGCTCAACAATGATTTCACTTCTGCTCACTCCTATTTCAGCCTATGTTTTAATGAAACTCAACGCCTCTCAGATTTACTCTATTCATCATATTCTGTCCCATCTCTAGGCACTTTTTGTTCTCACCAGGAGAGAGAGAATCTATGTATATAAAGCCTCAGCATGTATCTTAAGGAACTACTTTGAGTCCATGACAAATGGAATAAATATATCATGGAACAAATAAATCCACTAATATAGCTTTTATTTATTATATGACTTTTATTCATTAAATAAATCAGGAATGATAATTAATATATTCTATATGTCTTACTTTTTAGTTCACAGAGCAGTATTGAGATGTTTATTCAAAATGAGAAGACTAACATACAAAAAGTTTGGATAAAATGGTCAATCTGACAATCTCACAAAATGGGTAAACAAATGTTTATATAAATCAAGATAATTGCTTATGATTCCAAAGTCTATGCTCTTCCTTTAAATATAGATATAAATTAGTCATATAATTGATAGAAAAACAGACATATAGGTAGATAATAGATATGAACTATAGATATGATTCAAATAAAAAATTTAAAAATCGATAATTTTTATCATGCAGGTAACATTTGCATAATGTGAAAAAATTTTTTAAATAAAAATCACCTAAAAGAACATCATCAGGCTTCCCAAGTGTCTTAGTAATAAAAAATCCACCTGCCAATGCAGGAGACCTGAGTTTGATCCCTGGGTCTAGAAGATCCCCCAGAGAAGGAAATGGCAATGCACGTCAGTATTCTTGCCTGGGAAATCCCATGGACAGAGGAGCCTGGCAGGGCTGCAGTTCATGGGGAAGCAAGAAAAGTGGGATGCAATTTAGTGACTAAACATCAAGAATGGAAGACACTTCTGGAATTGCAAAGTTCTTTAAAAATTCACTTTTCATAATGACAATGAGAACATTAGCAAATTGTGAAAATCAACATTTTAGAACTTTAGAAATTTACTGTCTGTAATATGAAAAGTATTTTTTGAAAAAGTAGTTGATCTTTGTCAGAATAGCTTACTTTTGACACCGTGACTTTTCTTAATCCTATCATCCTCTCCTTAGCTTCCTGTAGCCTTAAAGACTAACAGATTCAAAAGCTATGAAAACTAACCTTTGAGCAAGCACTGAAGAAGGCAGAATGGATTTGGCACACCCTCCTCAAAACTCATCCCTGAAAATTTTTTATATTTAACTTGATTGGTAGCTGAAGTGAAAATCTCGCTCCCTAGAGATGGTCATTGCTTAACCTGTTTCAGATTGTTCTTTCTATGAACAGCCTTATCCTGAGAATATTTGTCAAAAACAATCAGCAATTGTTCTAAGACTACAGTGGCATTAGTTGATGATACTTACAAGGTCTACAAGAGGCTTACCAAAAAACTTAAAACTAAATATAAAGAATGAGATGCCTATAGAAGAATTTAATAAGTGCCAACATATTTTTGTAAATCTATAAAGCCAGGTACATATCCAAAGCTGTGCATATGTCCAAGAATAACTAAAGAAGGTCCTAAAGTCTCACCTCTAGCTGACCTTAAATCTTTTTACAAACAGCAAATGAAGTCTAAGCAAGTGATAACCTGACAAAGGTTTTAAGTGGTATCATAACACACACATGGGCTGGGGATATTATTTGTCTAGTGTATTTATATATATACACACATGGATATTTAAGGAATATCTGGTCAGCAGCTGAACAAAATGCAATCCAAGCAGAAAATTGCACACAAGAAAGAATAAAAGTTTACAAAATTAATCTAGTAAAATTACTAAACAAACAGCAGAAGAAAAATTCAGAAAAACAATAAAAATCTGAGGATCTAATTTCCAGGATTGACATATTATATTATTTAAAATGCCTAGCTTAAGGTGATGGCGCCCCACTCCAGTACTCTTGCCTGGAAAATCCCATGGACTGAGGAGCCTGGTAGGCTGCAGTCTATGGGGTCGCGAAGAGCTGGACACCAACGAGTGACTTCACTTTCACTTTTCACTTTCATGCATTGGAGAAGGAAATGGCAACCCACTCCAGTGTTCTTGCCTGGAGAATCCCAGGGAAAGGGGAGCCTGATGGGCTGCCGTCTATGGGGTCGCACAGAGTCGGACACGACTGAAGTGACTTAGCAGCAGCAGCAGCAGATTTAAATAAAAACTCATGAATGCCACAAAGAGTGGCAGTGTGATCACTTTACAAAGAGTAAAGTGTGATCCATACAGAGAAAGTAAATAAGTTGTCAACAGAAACAATCCTTAAGGAAACACAGACATTGGACTTACTAGCCAAAGGCTTTAAAGCAGTTATTATTAATATAATAAAAATGTTCAAATGCCTAAACAAAATCATGAATAAATAATAGAAGACTTGAGAATTATGACTCACCAACAGAAAATACCAATAAAGAGATAGACACTATAATAAAAAGAGAATACAATTTTAATTGAAATTAAAATAATAGAAATTAAAATTTTATACAAGGGATCAGAAGCAGATTTAATCTTGAAGAAGAAGGAATCAATAAACTTGAATACAGGTTAATTAAAATATATCAACCTGAAGAACAGAAATGAAAAACTGTAAAAAATTAAATAAATCCTCAGAGCCTAAGGGTACCATCGATTATATCAACATAGGCAATATGGGTATCCTAGTAAAAGAGAAAAGAGAAAAAAGGGGGTTAAGAAAGAATATTTTTTTAAAATGCCTGAAATTATCCCCAATTTGATGAACGATGAATCTATAAATCTAAGAATCTCAACAAAATCCAAGTAGGATAAAATTGAAAAGCCACACACTGAAACATATCATCATCATCAAACTACTGAAATCTAAAAGACAAAGAGAGAATCTTGTTTGTTTATTTGAACATCTGACAATCAATAAAATATCTATCAAAATACTAGCTACAAACAACTAAAGAACAGAGACTTCACTGACGCACAAGAAGTGCAGTCTCTGAAACAATAATTGAAGAGTCAATTCCCAGCCTTCAATAATTTTCTAAAAACATAGGAAATTCTTGAGTAAGTATGAGGAAATGATTTCCAGTGGCATGACATTACAATAGTCAAATGTTCAGTTATATAAAATGCAAAACTTACAAAAACACAGGAAAATATGGCCCTTTCAAAGGAACAAAATAAATGAAGAGAAATTGTCTAGACTTCCCTGGTGGCTCAGTGGTGAAGAATCCGCCCACTAATGCAGGAGACTGGTGTTTGATCCCTTATCCGTAAAGATCCCACATGCCAGCAGAGCAACTCAGCCAGTTGGCCATAGCTATTGAGCCTGTGCTCTGGAGCTCTTGGGAACTGCAACTATTGAGCCAATGTGCCACAACTGCTGAACCTCTGTGTTCTTGAGCCTGTGCTTGGCAACAAAAGAAGCCACTGCAACAAGAAACCTGTGCAATGCAATGAAGAGTAGCCCATGTTCATTACAACTGGAGAAGAGCTCATGCAGCAACAAAAACCCAGCACAGTGAAAAATAAATAAATTTTTAAAATTATTTAAAAAAAAGAAACTGTCTCCAAGTGAACTCAGATATAAAATTACTAGAAAAAACACTTAAAAACAACTGTCTTAAATATACTGAAAGGGCAAAATAATACCGTAGACAAAGGAAAATTTGGAAATTAAAGAAAATCATAAAAGATCAGGAAATTACAAAAAATCAGGAAAACAGTATATGAACAAAATGAGAATGTTAAAGAGATGAATATAATAATAAGGAATACAATGGAAATCCTGTAACTGGGAAGTATGATAACTAAAATATACATTTATTAGATGAATTCAATGGCAGTTATGAGCAGACATAAGACAGAAAAAGTGAACTTGAAAATAAGATAATTGAATGTGTCTAATTTGGATAAAATAAAGAAAAATAATTGAAGAAATAAGAAAGAATCAGTGCCTAAAGGACCTGTGGGATACAATTAAGTTATTCCCAGAATAAGAAGAAATGTTTCAGCAGTATTAATTCATATTTTTGAACATGGAGTCTTTTTCTATTTATCTGTGTGTCTTATTTAGTTTTCTTCATCAACATTTATATTTTCACTGTTCAAATTTTTAATCTATTTGGATAAGTTTTTTCCTAAGTATTTATTTGTGTTGCTACTTTGAGAGGGATTATTTTATTCATTTTATTTTCAGATAATTCATTGTTTATGTACAGAAATATGAATGATTTCTGTATGTTGACTTTGCAGCCTTTACCTTGAGTGAATTCACATTTTAGTTGTAAAGAATACTTTTAGTTAGGGTTTATCTACATATATGATCATGTCTTCTGCAGCAATAATTTTATTTCTTCCTTCTTTACTTCTTTCCAAGTATTTAAGTTCTACTTCTTTTTTTCTATATTTCAACCTTTAAATGATTTTCTCTTCTAGAAATTTTACTCTAAGGCATCAGGAGGAACAGGGCCATTCCAAACAACACTTTGCTCAGCCAAATATTCAATGCTATCACTTGCAATTTCAACCTTCCACAAAACACTGGAAAACAGATACAATTCAGTCAAGACCTTTACCAACAAGGATGATCTTTCCTCCAGTGTCCAATAACAGGTTCATCATTTCTATCTGAGACCTCATCAGAATGGGCTGTACCATCCATGTTGCTGCCCACATTCTGTGCCCGATTACTTATGTATTCTCTAAGAAGACTGAGACTTCCTGTACAGCTCCCTTCTTTTCTTTCTAAGACCTCACTAGAATTGTCCCTAATGGTTCATTCACAGCAATATGGACTTATTTTCCAGCATACACCTCATTTAACCTCTACCCTTTTCCCGATTTTAAAGTTATTTCTCCATTTTCTTTTTTTTTTTTAAGTTTAAGAAATACACTCCATTTTCATCTGTTATAGTAGCAACTGTATTTCTTGATACAAAATTTGTGCCTTAGTCTCTTTCTATAACAAAAAATGCTTTCTATAACAAAAACTGGGTGATATATAAGTAATAATCATTTATTTCTTGGTGTCTGATGACAGCCAGCTTCTTGGCTCGTAAACTGCTATCATTTTGCCATGACCTCATGTGGCAGAGAGGACAAGAGAGCTCTCTGGTGTTTCTTTTATAAAAGCACTAATCTTATTCATGAGAACTCCATTCTCATGACCTAATGCTCCTCAATGTCTCCATCTCCAGATACCATCACATTGGGGAATAAATTTCAACATATGAATTTGGGTGGGACACAAATATTCAGTCTACACAATTTTTTAAGATGGCTTGTTCAGGCAATGATGGGACTGAAGAAGTCTGAACACCCCTAGGTTTCTGTTTCTCTCTTAAGGCTCTTATTTCACAATATCTGGCAGTGTTATTATTACTATAAGCTGGACAACTTTGATTTGCTATATTACAGAACTATTTTATTCTCATCTATGTCCAAATTTGTTTACACAATTTCTTTGCAAATATTTTGCAGGTATAATATGAATTATAGGGGGAGGAGCCAAGATGGCGGAGGAGTAGGACGGGGAGAACACTTTCTCCCCCACAAATTCATCAAAAGAGCATTTAAACGTCGAGTAAATTCCACAAAACAACTTCTGAATGCCGGCAGAGGACATCAGGCACCCAGAAAAGCAACCCAACTCTTCGAAAGGAGGTAGGAAAAAATATTAAAAACAAAAAAAAAGAGACAAAAGAGGGAGGGACGGAGTTCCGTCCGGGAAGGAATCTTAAAAGAGAGAAGTTTCCAAACACCAGGAAACCTTCTCACTGCGAATCTGTGCCGAGCTTTGGAAGCACAGAGGCAACATAACAGGGAGAAAAAAATAAATAAGCAATTAAAACTCGCAGATTGCGAGCCCTACGGTAACTCCCCCAGCGGAGAAGCAGCGCAGACGCCTGCATCTGCCATTAGCAAGCCGGGGCTGGGCAGGGAGGCGCGGCGTGGGCTGCATCACTGAGAGTAAGAATCTGGCCTGAATACCCTGGCGCTATCTGAGAGAAATAATTTGGGCTAGCAAACCAGACTGTGGGATATCTACCACGCGAAAAGCCAGCCCTAACCTAAGACCGCCAGGCCCGCCGCGGAACAAAGGACTGAACAGAGATAGCGGCTGCAGATCTTCCCCCTCCGGTGACAGGCAGCCAGAGCGGAAGGGGGCAATCGCAGCCCCAGAGAGACATTATCTATAAAACTGTAAGCAGGCTTCTTTGCTAACTAAAACTTCTTGGGGGTCTGGACGGTCAACATCTGCCTGAGAAGGTGCGCCGGTTTTAACACCCAGATAACCGAGTGGCGGGGAGGCGATAAGTCGCAGCATTGGCGCTCGCCAAACACCTCATCACCTGAGCTGCTCGGACTGGGAAGAGCACAAAATGCAGGCCCAACTGAGTCTGCGCCTCTGAGGACTACCCGAGTGCCTGAACCTGAGCGGCTTGGACCTGGGAGGCGCATGCAGCCCAGGGCCAGCCTCGGATTGTTCCCGGCGGAACAATCTAGAGTCCGAGCAGTGTGGACAGGGAGGCTACACGCGCCGTGAGCAGGGGCAGACCCAGGGTGGCTGAGGCAGTGCGAGCCCACGCCAGTGTTATTTGTTTGCAGCATCCCTCCCTCCCTCCCTCCCCACAGCGCAACTGAACAAGTAAGCCTAAAAAAAAAGAAAAAGAGAAAAAAAAGTGTCCTCCACCGTGCCCTTTGTGTCAGGGCGGAAACCAGATACTGAAGAGACTAGCAAACAGAAGAAGATATAACAGAGGGAAACGCCTTGGAAGCTACAGGCAATAGATCAAAACCCTGTGGTTACTACGGACTACATAGGAAGGGGCCTATAGATCTTGAGAAATATAAATCTGACCAAGGAACTAGCCAAAAATGAACTGAACCCACAACACCCACAAAAAAAAAAAAAAAAAGTCCTAGATATATTTTTATTATTTTTATGATCATTCTTTCCTTTTTTTTTTTTTTAATTAAAAAAAATTTTTTTAAGTCCTCTATTGTTCCTTTAAATTTCACTTTTATAACCTATTACTTTGCAAAAAAAAAAAAAAAAAAAAAGACCCTATTTTTTCTTCTTTAGCAAACTTCATATATATATATTTTATAATTTTTTGACCTTGTTTTTTTGTTTGTTTTTGTTTTTTTTTTTCTTTTTTCTTTAACATTGTATTTTTGAAATTCCAAACTCTACTCTAGATTTTTAATTTTCACTTTTTTGGTATATGTTATCAATTTTGTACCTATAGTTTTTTTTTTTTTATATAATTTCTGACTTTTTTTTTTTCTTCTCTGTTTCTTTCTCTTCTTCTTTTATATAACATTGTATATCTGAAATTCCAAACTTTACTCTAGATTTTTAATTTATGCTTTTTGGTATTTGATATCAATTTTGTACCTGTATTTTCTTTATAATTTTTGTGACATTGTTCGTATTTGTTTGTTTGTTTTCTCTCTTTATTTTCTTCTTCTTCTTCTTTTTTTTTTTTTTTAACATTGTATTTTTGAAATTCCAAACTCTACTCTAGATTTTTAATTTTTGCTTTCTGGTATTAGTTATCAATTTTGTACCTGTACTTTCTTTATAATTTTCGCGACCTTGTTTGTTTTTGTTTGTTCGTTTTTTCTCTCTTTCTTTTCCTTCTTCTTTTCTTTAACATCGTATTTTTGAAATTCCAAACTCTACTCTAGATTTTTAATTTTTGCTTTCTGGTATTAGTTATCAATTTTGTACCTGTACTTTCTTTATAATTTTCGTGACCTTGTTTGTTTTTGTTTGTTCGTTTTTCTCTCTTTCTTTTCCTTCTTCTTTTCTTTAACATCATATTTTTGAAATTCAAACTCTACTCTAGATTTTTAATTTTTGCTTTCTGGTATTAGTTATCAATTTTGTACCTGTACTTTCTTTATAATTTTCGCGACCTTGTTTGTTTTTGTTTGTTCATTTTTTCTCTCTTTCTTTTCCTTCTTCTTTTCTTTAACATCATATTTTTGAAATTCCAAACTCTACTCTAGATTTTTAATTTTTGCTTTTATGTATTTGTTACCAATTTTGTACCTTTAAGGACCCAATCTTCAGGACCCATTTTCACTAGGGTGAGATTACTGGCTTGACTGCTCTCTCTCCCTTTGGACTCTCCTTTTTCTCCACCAGGTCGCCTGTGTCTCCTCCCTAACCCCTCTCTACTCTACCCAACTCTGTGAAATTCTGTGTGTTCCAGACGGTGGAGAACACTTAGGGAACTGATTACTGGCTGGATCTGTCTCCCTCCTTTTCATTCCCCCCTTTTATCCTTCTGGCCACCTCTGTTACCTTCCTCCTTCTTCTCTTCTCTGTATAACCCCGTGAACATCTCTGAGTGGTCCAGTTGTGGAGTGCACATAAGGAAGTGACTACTGGCTAGCCCACTCTCTCCACTATTGATTCACCTCATCTCATTTGGGTCACCTCTAACTCCCTCCTCCCTCTTCTCTTCTCCATGTAACCCTGTGAACCTCTCTGAGTGACCCTCACTGTAGAGAAACTTTTCATCTTTAATGTAGATGTTTTATCAATGGTGCTGTATAGAAGGAGAAGTTTTGAAACTACTGTAAAAATAAGACCGATAACCGGAAGCAGGAGACTTAAGTCAAACCCTGACTCAGGGAACTCCTGACTCCAAGGAACATTAATTGACGGGAGCTCATCAAATGCATCCATACCGACACTGAAACCAAGCACCACACAAGGGCCAATAAATTCCAGGGCAAGACATACCAAACAAATTCTCTAGCAACAAAGGAACACAGCCCTGAGCTTTCAAGATACAGGCTGCCCAAAGTCACCCCAAAACTATAGACATCTCATAAATCATTACTGGACATTTCATTGCACTCCAGAGAGAAGAAATACAGCTCCACCCACAGAACACCGACACAAGCTTCCTAACCAGGAAACCTTGACAAGCCACCTGTACAAACCCACACACAGTGAGAAACATACAATAAAGAGAACTCCACAAACTGCCAGAATACAGAAAGGACACCCCAAACTCAGCAATTTAAACAAGATGAAGAGACAGAGGAATACTCAGCAGATAAAGGAACAGGATAAATGCCCACAAACCAAACAAAAGAGGAAGAGATAGGGAATCTACCTGATAAAGAATTCGAATAATGATAGTGAAATTGATCCAAAATCTTGAAACTAAAATGGAATCACAGATAAATAGCCTGGAGACAAGGATTGAGAAGATGCAAGAAAGGTTTAACAAGGACCTAGAAGAAATAAAAAAAGAGTCAATATATAATGAATAATGCAATAAGTGAAATTAAAAACACTCTGGAGGCAACAAATAGTAGAATAACAGAGGCAGAAGACAGGATTAGTGAATTAGAAGATAGAATGGTAGAAATAAATGAATCAGAGAGGATAAAAGAAAAACGAATTAAAAGAAATGAGGACAATCTCAGAGACCTCCAGGACAATATTAAACGCTACAACATTCGAATCATAGGGGTTCCAGAAGAAGAAGACAAAAAGAAAGACCATGAGAAAATACTTGAGGAGATAATAGTGGAAAACTTCCTAAAATGGGAAGGAAATAATCACCCAAGTCCAAGAAACCCAGAGAGTCCCAAACAGGATAAACCCAAGGAGAAACACCCCAAGACACATATTAATCAAATTAACAAAGATCAAACACAAAGAACAAATATTAAAAGCAGCAAGGAAAAACAACAAATAACACACAAGGGAATTCCCATACGGATAACAGCTGATCTTTCAATAGAAACTCTTCAAGCCAGGAGGGAATGGCAAGACATACTTAAAATGATGAAAGAAAATAACCTACAGCCCAGATTATTGTACCCAGCAAGGATCTCATTCAAGTATGAAGGAGAAATCAAAAGCTTTTCAGACAAGCAAAAGCTGAGAGAATTCTGCACCACCAAACCAGCTCTCAACAAATACTAAAGGATATTCTCTAGACAGGAAACACAAAAATGGTGTATAAACTCGAACCCAAAACAATAAAGTAAATGGCAACGGGATCATACTTATCAGTAATTACCTTAAACGTAAATGGGTTGAATGCCCCAACCAAAAGACAAAGACTGGCTGAATGGATACAAAAACAAGACCCCCACATATGTTGTCTACAAGAGACCCACCTCAAAACAGGGGACACATACAGACTGAAAGTGAAGGGCTGGAAAAAGATTTTCCATGCAAATAGGGACCAAAAGAAAGCAGGAGTAACAATACTTATATCAGATAAAATAGACTTTAAAACAAAGGCTGTGAAAAGAGACAAAGAAGGTCACTACATAATGATCAAAGGATCAATCCAAGAAGAAGATATAACAATTATAAATATATATGCACCCAACACGGGAGCACCACAGTACGTAAGACAAATGCTAACAAGTATGAAAGGAGAAATTAATAATAACACAATAATAGTGGGAGACTTTAATACCCCACTTACACCTATGGATAGATCAACTAAACAGAAAATTAACAAGGAAACACAAACTTTAAACGATACAATAGACCAGTTAGACCTAATTGATATCTATAGGACATTTCATCCTAAAACAATGAATTTCACCTTTTTCTCAAGCGCACATGGAACCTTCTCCAGGATAGATCACATCCTGGGCCATAAAGCTAGCCTTGGTAAATTCAAAAAAATAGAAATCATTCCAAGCATTTTTTCTGACCACAATGCAGTAAGATTAGATCTCAATTACAGGAGAAAAACTATTAAAAATTCCAACATATGGAGGCTGAACAACACACTGCTGAATAACCAACAAATCACAGAAGAAATCAAAAAGAAATCAAAATTTGCATAGAAACGAATGAAAATGAAAACACAACAACCCAAAACCTGTGGGGACACGGTAAAAGCAGTCCTAAGGGGAAAGTTCATAGCAATACAGGCACACCTCAAGAAACAAGAAAAAAGTCAAATAAATAACCTAACTCTACACCTAAAGCAACTAGAAAAGGAAGAAATGAAGAACCCCAGGGTTAGTAGAAGGAAAGAAATCTTAAAAATTAGGCAGAAATAAATGCAAAAGAAACAAAAGAGACCATAGCAAAAATCAACAAAACCAAAAGCTGGTTCTTTGAAAGGATAAATAAAATTGACAAACCATTAGCCAGACTCATCAAGAAACAAAGGAGAAAAATCAAATCAACAAAATTAGAAACGAAAATGGAGAGATCACAACAGACAACACAGAAATACAAAGGATCATAAGAGACTACTATCAACAATTATATGCCAATAAAATGGACAACGTGGAAGAAATGGACAAATTCTTAGAAAAGTACAACTTTCCAAAATTGGACCAGGAAGAAATAGAAAATCTTAACAGACCCATCACAAGCATGGAAATTGAAACTGTAATCAAAAATCTTCCAGCAAACAAAAGCCCAGGTCCAGACGGCTTCACAGCTGAATTCTACCAAAAATTTAGAGAAGAGCTCACACCTATCCTGCTCAAACTCTTCCAGAAAATTGCAGAGGAAGGTAAACTTCCAAACTCATTCTATGAGGCCACCATCACCCTAATACCAAAACCTGACAAAGATGTCACAAAAAAAAAAACTACAGGCCAATATCACTGATGAACATAGATGCAAAAATCCTTAACAAAATTCTAGCAATCAGAATCCAGCAACACATTAAAAGATCATACACCATGATCAAGTGGGCTTTATCCCAGGGATGCAAGGATTCTTCAATATCCATAAATCAATCAATGTAATACACCACATTAACAAATTGAAAAATAAAAACCATATGATTATCTCAATAGATGCAGAGAAAGCCTTTGACAAAATTCAACATCCATTTATGATAAGAACTCTCCAGAAAGCAGGAATAGAAGGAACATACCTCAACATAATAAAAGCTATATATGACAAACCCACAGCAAACATTATCCTCAATGGTGAAAAATTGAAAGCATTTCCTCTAAAGTCAGGAACAAGACAAGGGTGCCCACTTTCACCATTACTATTCAACATAGTTTTGGAAGTTTTGGCCACAGCAATCAGAGCAGAAAAAGAAATAAAAGGAATCAAATTGGAAAAGAAGAAGTAAAACTCTCACTATTTGCAGATGACATGATCCTCTACATAGAAAACCCTAAAGATTCCACCAGAAAATTACTAGAACTAATCAATGACTATAGTAAAGTTGCAGGATATAAAATCAACACACAGAAATCCCTTGCATTCCTATACACTAATAATGAGAAAACAGAAAGAGAAATTAAGGAAACAATTCCATTCACCATTGCAACGGAAAGAATAAAATACTTAGGAATATATCTACCTAAAGAAACTAAAGACCTATATATAGAAAACTATAAAACACTGGTGAAAGAAATCAAAGAGGACACTAATAGATGGAGAAATATACCATGTTCATGGATTGGAAGAATCAATATAGTGAAAATGAGTATACTACCCAAAGCAATTTATAGATTCAATGCAATCCCTATCAAGCTACCAACAGTATTCTTCACAGAGCTAGAACAAATAATTTCACAATTTGTATGGAAATACAAAAACCTTGAATAGCCAAAGCGATCTTGAGAAAGAAGAATGGAACTGGAGGAATCAACCTACCTGACTTCAGGCTCTACTACAAAGCCACAGTTATCAAGACAGTATGGTACTGGCACAAAGACAGAAATATTGATCAATGGAATAAAATAGAAAGCCCAGAGATAAATCCACGCACATATGGACACCTTATCTTTGACAAAGGAGGCAAGAATATACAATGGATTAAAGACAATCTCTTTAACAAGTGGTGCTGGGAAATCTGGTCAACCACTTGTAAAAGAATGAAACTGGACCACTTTCTAACACCATACACAAAAATAAACTCAAAATGGATTAAAGATCTAAACGTAAGACCAGAAACTATAAAACTCCTAGAGGAGAACATAGGCAAAACACTCTCCGACATACATCACAGCAGGATCCTCTATGACCCACCTCCCAGAATATTGGAAATAAAAGCAAAAATAAACAAATGGGACCTAATTAACCTTAAAAAAGCTTCTGCACATCAAAGGAAACTATTAGCAAGGTGAAAAGACAGCCTTCAGAATGGGAGAAAATAATAGCAAATGAAGCAACTGACAAACAACTAATCTCAAAAATATACAAGCAACTCCTACAGCTCAACTCCAGAAAAATAAACGACCCAATCAAAAAATGGGCCAAAGAACTAAATAGACATTTCTCCAAAGAAGACATACAGATGGCTAACAAACACATGAAAAGATGCTCAACATCACTCATTATCAGAGAAATGCAAATCAAAACCACTATGAGGTACCATTTCACACCAGTCAAAATGGCTGCGATCCAAAAGTCTACAAATAATAAATGCTGGAGAGGGTGTGGAGGAAAAAAAGACCCTCTTACACTGTTGGTGGGAATGCAACCTAGTACAGCCACTATGGAGAACAGTGTGGAGATTCCTTAAAAACTGGAAATAGAACTGCCTTATGATCCAGCAATCCCACTGCTGGGCATACACACTGAGGAAACCAGAAGGGAAAGAGACACGTGTACCCCAATGTTCATCGCAGCACTGTTTATAATAGCCAGGACATGGAAGCAACCTAGATGCCCATCAGCAGATGAATGGATAAGAAAGCTGTGGTACATATACACAATGGAGTATTACTCAGCCATTAAAAAGAATACATTTGAATCAGTTCTAATGAGGTGGATGAAACTGGAGCCTATTATACAGAGTGAAGTAAGCCAGAAGGAAAAACATAAATACAGTATACTAACGCATATATATGGAATTTAGAAAGATGGTAACAATGACTCTGTATACGAGACAGCAAAAGAGACACTGATGTATAGAACAGTCTTATGGACTCTGTGGGAGAGGGAGAGGGTGGGAAGATTTGGGAGAATGGCATTGAAACATGTAAAATATCATGTAGGAAACGAGTTGCCAGTCCAGGTTCGATGCGATGCTGGATGCTTGGGGCTGGTGCACTGGGCGGCCCAGAGGGATGGTATGGGGAGGGAGGAGGAGGAGGGTTCGGGATGGGGAACACATGTATACCTGTGGCGGATTCATTTTGATATTTGGCAAAACTAATACAATTATGTAAAGTTTAAAAATAAAATAAAATTAGAAAAAAAAATATGAATTATATAACTTAGTATTATATAAGGTGAGAAAATTCTATTATTCATGGTAAAAAGGCAATTATCTTTAGAAAGAATAGAAGGACCATGTTTTGAGTAATTTAAATTCTACTCTAAGATGGTAACAGATGAAACAGAGGGAATAGGATATGTACTATAACCTTGGAAGAAAAACTGAAAATCTAGATTAGATAATTGTATATGAAGCACTGAAATGATCTGCCCAAGATTTCTTAAGGAAGCTCCAGGATTCACATAAAGGTTTGAAGCCCTTGACTTTCTGACAGCAGAGAGCTACTTCACAAAAGATACTCTTAGGAGCAAAAGTGATTGCCCAAGAGGGACATCTGGAAGAAGGGATGTTAGGCTGAAATGTCTCCTATGTGATATCCCAGCAGATGTTTCCAAAAACATAATAATTTCTACAGAACTTTTGTTATTGTTCAGTTGCTAACTCATGTCCAACTAATTGTCACCCCATAGACTGCAGCACACCAGGATCCCCTTTCCTCCACCATCTCCCAGAATTTGTTCAAATTTATGTCCATTGAATCAGTGATGCTTTCTAACCATCTCATCCTCTGTCACCCTCTTCTCCTCTTGCCCTCAATCTTCCCCAGCATCATCAGGGTCTTTTCCAATGAGTCAGCTCTTCACATCAGGTAGCCAAAGTATTGGAGCTTCAGCTTCAGCATCAGTCTTTCAATGAATATTCAGGGTTGATTTCCTTTAGGATTGACTGGTTTGATCTCTTTGCAGTCCAAGGGTCTCTCAAGTGTCTACTCTAGCACCACAGTAGGAAAGTATCAATTCTTTGGTGCTCAGCCTCCTTTACAGTCCAAAACTCACATCTGTATATGACTACTGGAAAAAAATAGCTTTGACTGTATGGATCTTTGTTAGCAAAGTGATGTCTATGCTTTTTAATACTCTGTCTAGGTTTGTCATAGCTTTCCTTCCAAAGAGCATGCTTACAGAACTTTCACAGCTTTCAAAGTCTTATGAGTCATACTTGTTGAATGGGGACTATTTGCAATTATAATTTTATAGCCTCTATTACATCATTTGTTATAAAGTTCAAGTAACACACAGACCAGTCATGAGAAGAAGGGTAGAAAGTGAAAGAGGAAGAAACAAGGTACAGTCTCTCATATCAAAGTGCTTACTGTCTAGAGGGTTTAGGAGATAAATAATCATAATGAAGCAGGATAACTGCTGTAATGGAGGTGACTCCATGGTCAAAGGGAGCATGTACTCTGAGAATCATTCTTTCAGAATCAATTGGCAAAAAAGACAGCTTTTAGATTATATGATCTAGAGGGTAATGAGAACTCTGGTTCTCCACATCTCAATGATTTGATTAAAAAAAAAATAAGCTGTTTGAGAGTTATAGGTGGAAGATGTAGAGTCAGAAACAATGAGAGTATCTGATAAAATCTGACCTGCGGGAGGTGCAATGCCAAGAATCTTTGGGCTGATCATATTTGGAAAATCATATTAATAAAGCTATAAAGATCAAAAATTTTATTAAACATGACAGTACTTACTTTGTTAATTAATTCCATAAATATGTGCATTCATTCTTTCACCAATTGAAGGGAAGATCATTAAGTAATTTATTTGAGTATACCAAGCTGTCTTCAAGGATCTCTACATGTTTAAAACTCATCTCATTTTAAAGCTTCTCACTATATACCTAAATTTAGTTAATTACTTGAAAATGGTAAAAACATTCATAACTAATAATTTCATTAACTGCTAACACCAAATAATTTCCATTAAATATGAAAAGTCAAATTCTTTTGTTCACAACATTATAAAATTTCGCCAGTTAAGTTCAGTTAAGTTGCGCAGTCATGTCTGACTCTTTGCGACCCATGGAATGCAGCACGCCAGGCCTCCCTGTTCATCACCAACTCCTGGAGTTTACTCAAACATCCAACCATCTCATCCTCTGTTGTTCTCTTCTCCTCCTGCCCTCAATCTTTCCCAGCATCAGGGTCTTTTCAAATGAGTCAGCTCTTCACACAGGTAGCCAACGTATTGGAGTACAAGCTTCAAAATCAGTCCATCCAATGAATATTCAGGACTCATTTCCTTTAGGATGAACTGGTTGGATCTCCTTGCTGTCCAAGGGACTCTGAAGAGTCTTCTCCAACACCACAGTTCAAAAGCATCAATTCTTAGGCACTCAGCTTTCATTATAGTCCAATTCTCATATCCATACATGACTACTGGAAAAATCACAGCCTTGATTGGGTGGAACTTTGTTGGCAAAGTAATACCTTTGCTTTTTAATATGCTGTCTAGGTTGCTCATAACTTTCTTTCCAAGGAATAAACATCTTTTAATTTCATGGCTGCAATCACCATCTGCAGTGATTTTGGAGCCCAGGAAAATAAAGTCTTCCACTGTTTCCACTGTTTCTCCATTTATTTGCCATGAAGTGATGGGACAGGATGCCATAATCATAGTTTTTTTAATGTTGAGTTTTAAATCAACTTCTTCACTCTCTTCTTTCACTTTCACCAAGAGGCTCTTTAGTTCTTGGTTCACTTTCTGCCATAAGTGTGGTGTCATCTGCATATCTGAGGTTAATGATATTTCTCCCAGCAATCTTGTTTCCAGCTTGTGCTTCAATCAGCCCAGTGATTCTCATGATGTACGCTGCATATAAGTTAAATAAACATGGTGACTGACAATACACAGTCTTGATGTACTCTTTTTCCTATTTGGAACCAGTCTACTGTTCCATGTCCAGCTCTAACTGTTGCTTCCTGATCTGCATGCAGGTTTCTCAGGTGGCAGGTCAGGTGGTCTGGTATTCCCATCTCTTTCAGAATTTTCCACAGTTTCTTGTGATCCACACAGTCAAAGGTCTCGGCATAGTCAACAAAGTAGAAATAGATGTTTTTCTGGAACTCTCTTGCTTTTTTGATAATCCAGCAGATGATGACAATTTGATCTGTTTCCTCTGCCTTTTCTAAAACCAGCTTGAACATCTGGAAGTTCACAGTTCACATTTTGTTGAAGCCTGACTTGGAGAATTTTGAGCATTACTTTACTAGTGTGTGAGATGAGTGCAATTGTGTGGTAATTTGAGCATTCTTTGACATTGCCTTTCTTAGGAATTGGAATGAAAACTGACCTTTTCCAGTCCCGTGGCCACTGCTGAGTTTTCCAAATTTGCTGGCATATTGAGTGTAGCACTTTCACAGCATCTTCTTTCAGGATTTGAAATAGCTCAACTGGAATTCTATCACCTCCACTAGTTTTGTTTGTAGTGATGATTCCTATGGCCCACTTGACTTCGCATTCCAGGATGTCTGCCTCTAGGTGAATGATCACACCATCGTGGTTATCTGGGTCATGAAAATCTTCTTTTTGTACAGTTTTTCTGTGTATTCTTGCCACCTCTTCTTAATATCTTCTGCTTCTGTCAGGACCATACCATTTCTGTCCTTTATTGAGCCCATCTTTTTTTTGCATGAAAATGTTTTGCATTAAATGTTCCCTTGGTATCTCTAACTTCCTTGAAGAGATCTCTAGTTTTCCCCATTCTATTGTTTTCCTCTATTTCTTTGCACTGATCACTGAGGAAGGCTTTCTTATCTCTCCTTGATATTCTTTGGAACTCTGAATTCAAATGGTTATATCTTTCCTTTTCATTCAGAGGGCTCAAACAAATCTTGTGCACATCAGGACCCAGGGATCCCACAGAGACTGAGACAGAACTGTGTTTGAGTATCTCTTATGGAGGTATGGGTTGGTGGTGCTCTGCCACAGGGACAGAGGCCCTGGGTTCAGCAGACGTGGGTATGGCATAAACCCTCTTGGAGGAGGCCGCCATTAATCCCACCATAAAGCTGCCAGAACCTACACACGACTGGGAAACAGACTCTTGGAGGGCACAACAGAAACTTGTGCACGAGGACCCAGGAAAAAAGAGTAGTGACCCCATAAGAGACTGTCCTAGACTAGACTATGGGTATCAGGGAGTCTCCGGTGGAGCATGGATCCATGGTGGCCTGCTGCAGAGTTGGGGACACCAAGTGTAGTAGTACATGCATGGAATCTTTTGAGGGAAGGTCACCATTATCTTCATTACCTCCACCATAGTTTGGCCCCAGGTAAATAGCACAGAGGGAACACAGCCCCAGTCATCAACATAAAATTGGATTAAACATTTACTGAGTATGGCACCACCCATCAGAACAAAACCAAGTTTCCCTTCAGTCAGTCTCTCCCATCAGGAAGCTTCCATATGTCTCTTATCCTCTGGCCACAGTGGCGGTTTGATCGCTAAGTGATGTCCGACTCTTGCGACCCCATGGACTGTAGCCTGCCCAGCTCTTCTGTCTGTGGGATTCTCCAGGCAAGAATACTGGAATGGGTTGCCATTTTCCTATCCTCCATCAGATGGCAAACAGACTGAAAACCACAATCACAGAAAACTAACCAATCTAATCACATGGACCACAGCCTTGTCTAACTCAGTGAAACAATGAGCCATGCCATATAGGGCCACCCAAGAAGGACAGGTCATGGTAGAGAGTTCTGACAAAGTGTGGTCCACTGGAGAAGGAAGTGGCAAAGCACTTCAGTATTCTTGCTTTGAGAATCCCAATGAATGATATGAAAAGGCAAAAAGATAGGACACTGAAAGATAAGGCAAAAAGATAGGACACTGAACTCCCCCAGGTCAGTAGGTGCCTAATATGCTACTGGAGATCAGTGGAGAAATAACTCCAGGGAAACTGAAGAGATGGAGCCAAAGTGAAAACAACACCTAGTCATGGACTGGTGATGGAAGAAAGGTCCGATAAAGACCAATATTGCATAGGAACCTGGAATGTTAGGTCCATGAATCAAGGTAAATTGGAAGTGGTCAAACAGGAGATGGCCAGAGTGAATGTCGACATTTTAGGAATCAGCGAACTAAAATGGACTGGAATGGGTGAATTTAACTCAGATGAACATTATATCTACTACTGTGGGCAAGAATTCCTTAGAAATGGAATAGCCATCATAGTCAACAAAAGAGTCCAAAATGCAGTACTTGGATACAATCTCAAAAAGACAGAATGATCTCTGTTCATTTCCAAGACAGACCATTCAATATGACATTAATCCAAGTCTATGCCCTGACCAGTAACACTAAAGAAGCTGTTACTGAAGTTGAATGGTTCTATGGAGACCTACAAGACCTTTTAGAACTAACACCCCCAAAAGATATCCTTTTCATTCAACTTCAGCAACTCTGAAGTTGAATGGTTCTATGAAGACCTACAAGACCTTTTAGAACTAACACCCCCAAAAGATATCCTTTTCATTATAGGGGACTGGAATGCAAAAGTAGGGAGTCAAGAAACACCTGGAGTCTCAGGCAAATTTGGCCTTGGAATACAGAATGAAGCAAGGCAAAGGCTAACAAAGCTTTACCAAGAAAATGCACTGGTCAAAACAAACACCCTCTTCCAACAACACAAGAGGGAATTTTACATATGGGCATCACCAGATGGTCAACACCGAAATAAGATTCATTATATTCTTTGCAGCCAAAGATGGAGAAGCCTATACACTCAGCAAAAACAAGACAGTGTTCTGACTGTGGCTCAGATCATGAACTCCTTATTGTCAAATTCAGACTTAAATTGAAGAAAGTAGGGAAAACCACTAGACCATTCAGGTATGACCTAAATCAAATCCCTAACGATTATACACTGGAAGTGAGAAATAGATTTAAGGGACTAGATCTGATAGACAGAGTGCCTGATGAACTACAGATGGAAGTTTGTGACATTGTACAGGAGACAAGGATCAAGACCATCTCCAAGAAAAAGAAATGCAAAAAAAGCAAAATGGTTATCTGAGGAGACCTTGCAGATGGCTATGTAAAGAATAGAAGCAAAAAAAAGCAAAGGAGAAAAGGAAATATATGCCTATTTGAAATCAGAGTTCTAAAATATCACCTGCTGCTGCTGCTGCTAAGTCGCTTCAGTCGTGTCCGACTCTGTGCGACCTCATAGACGGCAGCCCACCAGGCCCCACCATCCCTGGGATTCTCCAGGCAAGAACACTGGAGTGTGTTGCCATTGCCTTCTCCAGGCTACAGCAAAACTCAGAGTCCATAGAGAAGCAGAACTTAGACTGACAGAGGGAGAGTGACTTGGTAAAGGTCACACTGCTAATTGGCAGGTCTGACATTTATAATTTAAGGTTTGCTTCACTGAGTTTCTTTTTGAGGAAATAGTTTTGTTTTGCTTTGTTGCAGAAATCAGATAAATAATCTGACATCATAGAGATTTCACTCATGGTGAAAAAAACTTCTGGCAAAAGAGTGGGAGAAAGAGAGAAGAATGGTTTGTGTGTGTCATGTGCCTGTCAGAAGTTATTTATAAGGAACCTTCACCTCTCCATCAGAAAAGCAGCACAATACAGTGCTTAAAAGGATAGATGCTGGATCTGTTGGACTTTGAATCCCAGTTCAACCATCTAAGTGACCTTCATCTATATACATAATTTCTTTGTGTTTCAGATGTTCCATCTGTAAAATGAGAAAAATAAACTATTTCATAAATTATAGTTCAAATTCAATATGTTGATACATTTTAGAAGAAGGGCATGGCATATTATAATTTCCAAGTTATTCATTGTGGAAATGACCTTCAGGAAGACTATGTCTGTCTTGACGTCTCTGATGATCCAAAAGAGAATTAGATGAGGAACGCCTGAATGATGAAGAGCCCAGAGATTAATTTCTCAATGTAGAAATTTGGAGTTTGAGGTGAGTGATGCAATTGTGGAGCACATTTTCCTCTGTGTCACTAGAAAATAAATCACATAGATATGAATGGGTATGGAAATACAATCTGGAGGTACAAGGAGAAACGATTAAAAAGCATTTGTAGCACAAATGGAAAGATAAAGAACACAGTGTTTATTTTCCATGGTACAATTGTGAAACCCTAAAATATCAGATATATTGTAAATTATTATAAGTATATTAGAGGTTATTTAGTCCAGAAAATCATTCCACAAATAGAGAACTTGATATTTAGGAAAATGATTTTTTCAATATTACATCTAAACACATGGGAGAATTGAGAGAACCACAGTTCATGCCTCCCAAACTATCTAGTGAGCTATGACAAGCATAATCCTAACCAAACTGACATTGTCAGCACTGGTTTATTTTACATCTTAATTTCCTTTGTTCACTCCAACCCAATGGTCTGAAGTTCAGTTTTATAGAATGCACCAAGACAGAAGGAGTCATGAACTGGTAACTAGACAGTTTTCAGGCACCTGATGATAGCCAGGAGTCCCAGGGGTTGAGCATTCCACTTGCAGCAACAAGTCCATCAGGCAAACAGGTTATTGGCACAGCCACTGGGACCCAACCATACTCCAAAGTAATAGTATAGAGAGCCAAGAAGGAGCACTGTCTCAGAGGAATTGCTATATTGCATTGGGAATAAACAGTGAAAGGGTTATCCCTTCCTAGAAGAGTACCACAGTATAAAGTTTTGTGAACAAGAAAGAGAACAAGAGCCCAGTAACTAGAACCAGTCAGTAGGCTTGCCAGGTTGTGCTAGTGGTAAAGAACCCATTTGCCAATGCGGGAAACATAAGAGATGCTGGTTTTATCCCAGGTCCAGAAGGTCCCCTGGAGGAGGGCATGACAACCCACTCCAATATTCTTGCCTGGAGAATCCCATAGATAGAGGAGCTTGGTGGGCTACAGTCCGTGGGGTTGCAAAGAGTCGGACACAACTGAAACGACTTTGCAAAGCACAGTAGGATTATAGTAGGATGAACTGAGTGATCAAAGCCTCAAAGACCCAGCCTTGGGTCCTTTATATTTCTCCTGATTTTAAAGACAGGTTGCTCAACTCTGGGCACATCAGAACTTGCAGTGGATAAAGTCCTTGGCGATGTCACTTTAAGGTGTAGGGGCAGAGTCATGTTAGTCATCAAAGCTGTTCCAAACCCCTGTTTGTGTCACTGGGAGAGACCCACGGCTGTAACTGTGGTCTACAGTTACAGTAGAAACTGACCTACTTTATTCTGTACCACAATCCATTAGCATATGCCCACACTTAACAGAAACTAAGGCAGATGGAGATATAAGACAAAATGCAGAACCAACCAGAGTCAGCATCAGCCAAGGTGGCAACAGTCAGCTGCTCTGAATCAGGTGCTAACCATCCATGAGGGTAACCAGAGACCCAAAGTGTACAGAAGTTGCCTTTGTTTTATTAACATCCTAAAATCTCTGCCTGAACTGCTACCGGCCAGGGTTCTTGGCTGCCTTAATCAATGTAAATTGATCAGAGACCAGACAAGAAATTCAGGCAAGGCTTTACTGGGGCCTCTGATGCAGTAGGAAGCAGTGAGAACCTATTGTTTGATAGTGCCCTTACTGCCTAGCTCCCTGAGAGGTGGTGGGGCGGTGGGCGAGAGCTTATTTATTATATGGGGTGAGAGTAGGGCTGTGTCCTGGGGTTGGGCTGGACTGGTGGCTTAGGTAGTTTGCCCACATCTTAGGTGATGCTGTGTACTGGAAAGGGGGGCTGGTCATGCTCAGTAATCTGGATTTGCCACCAATCCCCTGCTTTTGCTTCAAGGTCTTCAGAAGTGGCAGTGGGGTGTTTTTTGTTTTGTTTTGTTTTTGGTCTCCTCATATTTTTGTTCAGAATTTACCCTAACTGAGTCCAAAAGACTGTCTATACATCAGTGTCTGTTTTGCTGTCTCGTAAACAGGGTTATTGTTACTATCTTTCTAAATTCCATATATATGCGTTAGTATACTGTATTGGTGTTAAGGGAGAGGGTGGGATGATTTGGGAGAATAGCATTGAAATACATATAATATCATATATGGAACGAGTCGCCAGTCCAGGTTCGATGCACGATACTGGATGCTTAGGGCTTGTGCACTGGGACAACCCAGAGGGATGGTATGGAGAGGGAGGAGGGAGGAGGGTTCAGGATGGGGAACACATGTATACCTGTGGCGGATTCATTTCGATGTTTGGCAAAACCAATACAATATTGTAAAGTTTAAAAATAAAATGAAAAATGAAAAAAAAAAAAAAAAAGAATTTACCCTAACTGTGCATGAATGCATTTTTTTTTGTAATTTTAATTTTTATTATTTTTAACACCAAAAACATTTTGTATTGGATTATAGCCAATTTACAATGCTGTGGTAGTTTCAGGTGAACAGCAAAGGGACTCAGCCATACATATGCGTGTATCCATTCTTCCCCAAGCCCCCTACATGCAGTTATTTTTAGTTCCATATATTTTCTTGTATTTTGTTGCTTAAGAAGAGGTGTGTCCAGGTGTAAGCCTTGCAATATTACAGCAAAAAGTCCCAGATCCCAGACCTGTATCCAACATGAGGACTTGCATTTTGCTAGGCACAAACAGTGCTGTGTGCAAAGGAGTCCAAAAGACTGTACATGATCTGGCAGTTTCTAGAAATTGTTGCCACTTTCCCTGAATTCTGAGGAAGTACCCACTTCTTACTTCGTAAAAGTTTCTTGCCTCCCTCCCCTTAACAAGGTTGTATCTTTACAGTAGGAGTTCTCCATTTATCATTCCTTGATCAACAACTAAAGTTTCTGCTCTGGTTTGCTGGACCTGGTCTCATTCAAAAGACATGAGAGGCACTGGGCATGGAAGAACACAACCGGCATTCATCTGATCCAAGAGGGTCAGAAACAGTTGGAGGTCCTATGAGCTTGAGTAAAATGTAGTTGAAATGTATAGTGAAAATGACTATACTACCCAAAGCAATCTATAGATTCAATGCAATCCCTATGAAGGTAGCAATGGTATTTTTCACAGAGCTAGAACAAATAATTTCAAAATTTGTATGGAAATACAACCTGCCTGACTTCAGGCTCTACTACAAAGCCACAGTCATCAAGACAGTATGGTACTGGCACAAAGACAGAAATATAGATCAATGGAACAAAATAGAAAGTCCAGAGATAAATCCACGCACCTATGGACACCTTACCTTTGACAAAGGAGGCCCTTAAGAATATACAGTGGATTAAAGAAAATCTCTTTAACAAGTGGTGCTGGGAAATCTGGTTAACCACTTGTAAAAGATTGAAACTAGAACACTTTCTAACACCATACACAAAAATAAACTCAAAATGGATTAAAGATCTCAACGTAAGACCAGAAACTATAAAACTCCTAGAGGAGAACATAGGCAAAACACTCTCTGACATAAATCACAGCAGGGTCCTCTATGACCCACCTCCCAGAGTATTGGATATAAAAGCAAAAATAAGCAAATGGGACCTAATTAAACTTAAAAGCTTCTACACAACAAAGGAAACTATAAGCAAGGTGAAAAGACAGCCTTCAGAATGGGAGAAAATAATAGCAAATGAAGCAACTGACAAACAACTAATCTCAAAAATATACAAGCAACTCCTGCAGCTCAATTCCAGAAAAATAAACAACCCAATCAAAAAATGGGCCAAAGAACTAAATAGACATTTCTCCAAAGAAGACATACACATGGCTAACAAACACATGAAAAGATGCTCAACATCACTCATTATCAGAGAAATGCAAATCAAAACCACAGTATGGTGCCATTTCACGCCAGTCAGAATGGCTGTGATCCAAAAGTCTACAGGCAATAAGTGCTTGAGAGGGTGTGGAAAAAGGGAACCCTCTTACACTGTTGGTGGAAATGCAAACTAGTACAGCCACTATGGAGAAGAGTGTGGAGATTCCTTAAAAAACTGGAAATGGAACTGCCTTATGACCCAGCAATCCCACTGCTGGGCATACACACCAAGGAAACCAGAATGGAAAGAACACATGTACCCCAATGTTCATTGCAGCACTGTTTATAATAGCCAGGACATGGAAGCAACCTAGATGCCCATCAGCAGATGAATGGAGAAGAGAGCTGTGGTACCTATACACAATGGAGTATTACTCAGCCATTAAAAAGAATACATCTGAATCAGTTCTAATGAGGTGGATGAAACTGGAGCCTATTATACAGAGTGAAGTAAGGGAGAAAGAAAAACACCAATAGAGTTTACTAATGCTTATATATGGAATTTAGAAAGATGGTAAGGATAACTCTGTATGCGAGACAGCAAAAGAGACACAGATGTATAGAACAGTCTTTTAGACTCTGTGGGAGAGGGCAAGGGTGGGATTATTTGGGAGAATGGCATTGAAACATGTATAATATCATATATGAAATGAATTGCCAGTCCAGGTTCGATGCAGGATACAGGATGCTTGCGGCTGGTGCACTGAGACGACCCAGAGGGATGGTACAGGGAGGGAGGCGGGAGGGGGGTTCAGGATGGGGAACACGTGTATACCTGTGGCAGATTCATTTTGATATGCGGCAAAACCAATACAATATTTTAAAGTAATTAGCCTCCAATTAAAATAAATAAATTTATATTAAAAAAAAAAAAATGTAGTTCAATATTTGAACTAAATGGCAACCCACTCCAGTATTCTTGCCTAGAGAATCCCATGGACAGAGAAGTCTGGCAGGCTACATTCCATAGGGTCGCACAGAGTCAGACATGACTGAAGCAACT
Source organism: Bos mutus (assembly GCF_027580195.1). Classification (NCBI taxonomy): domain Eukaryota; kingdom Metazoa; phylum Chordata; class Mammalia; order Artiodactyla; family Bovidae; genus Bos; species Bos mutus. The sequence continues at coordinate 54,923,024 of NC_091627.1, forward strand.
TAGAACAGCACACAGAGTCACTTAGAGGTACTCTTGGGTACAGCACTTTGATAGCATCGTCTTTTTAGGGCTTTGAATAGCTCTACTAGAATTCCATCTCATCCACTAACTTTATTGACAGCAGTGCTTCCTAAGGCCCACTTGACTTCACTTGAGAGCTGGATGGCATCACCGATGCAATGGACACGAATTTGAGCAAACTCCAGGAAACAGTGAAGGACAGGGAAGCCTGGCATGCTGCAGTCCATGGGGTTGCAAGAAGATGGATATGGATGAGTGACTGAAAAATACTGTCAAAAGACAATAACAAATTTTTAAAACTGTTATTAAATATCTTGATTTCCCCCATTGTATCAATTTTATCCTGTTCTGAGTTCCATTCTTTCAGAATCTTTTAAAATCTAACAAGGTTTATGAACTTACTTGAACTCAGTTGTTCATACATGATAATGAATTTATTCATTTATTTATTTATTCATTATTATCCATGGATCCCCTCAGCAAATCCTTAGAGGATATAAAACACATAAGAGTAACAGTCCTATGTGCAGACAGACATCCAAAGGAATAATATATCTTTGAACAAAAATATACAGATATTTCCATGGAAAAGCAATCTCTGCAGTTACAGATGGTTGTTTGGAGGCAGTTAGGGACCTCCTAGAGTATTTACACTGGGGAAAAAAGATGTTTGTATTAATTACACAAGAAGAGGTAACTTAGATTTAAAAAATATATATATGTTCAAGGGCACATTGGAGTAAAATATATATATAAATAAATGGCCTCTACTGGGAACTACATTAACACTGAAACAATGTCCTTCTCCTGATTCTGAAGCAAAGTTTTGGGAATATGTCTGTCATGTTCTTTGTGACAGTTTGGCTGGGATGCTGTCTTGGGTATGATTCTCACCAACAGCTGAATTCCTTTGTGTAAGTCATAGCTAGACGTGGACAGTACAACCTCTCTCTTGGCTTGCATGTATCTATGAAGCTTGTCCTGATTTTTCCATAATATATGAATTATCAAATCATGCAATTGTTAAAAATAACCTGTTTAGAGCTATACCAGCCCAAGAACTCCTATAACAACAGATCAAGGAAATTCTTATGATCATGGATATTTGTTTTTGCCACTTTATTTTTATTTAATTGAAGGATAGCTGCTTTACAGAATTTTGTGGTTTTCTGTCATACATCAACAAGAACCAGCCATAGGTACACCCATGTCCCCTCACTCTTAAACTTCCTTTCCATCTCCCTCCCCACCCCACTCTTCTGGATTGTCACAGAGTTCCTGTTTGAGTTCCCTGAATTATATGCAAATTTCCATTGGTGATCTATTTTACATATGGTATTCTAAATTTCCATGTTACTCTCTTCATACTTCTTACCCTATCCCTCCTTCCCTCTCTCCATGTTCATAGGTTTGTTCTCTATGTCTTTCCCCATTGCTGACCTGAAAATAAATTTATCAGTACTATCTTTCTAGATTCCTGTCGCTCAGTCATGTCCGACTCTTTGCGACCCCAAGGACGGTAACCTACCAGGGTGTGTGGTCCATGGGATTTTCCAGGCAAGAATACTGGAGTGGGCTGCCATTTCCTTCTCCAGGGGATCTTCCCAACCCAGGGATTGAACCTGGATCTCCTGTATTGCAGACAGACACTTTACCATCTGAGCCACTAGAGAAGCCCATATATAAGCATCAGAATATTATATTTATATTTTCCTTTCTGACTTACTTCACTTTAAATAATAGGCTCTAAGTTCATCCACCTCATTAGAACTGACTCAAATGTGTTCCTTTTTATGGCTGAGTAGCATTCCATTGTATATATGTACCACAATTTCTTTATCCATTTATCTAGGTCGATATAAATCTAGGTTGCTTCCATGTTCTAGCTATTGTAAATAGTGCTGCAGTTAACATTGTGGTACATGTGTCTTTTTCAATTTTCATTCCTCATAGTGAAAGATTGCTGCCACAAGCTGTGTGCTATGCCTATTTGTGACCTCCAGAGGAGAAGATTTCGATCCAGGGCCAGAGACCAAGTTTGATCACTTGGAGTTTTTTGTGTAACAGAATTTTACTAAAGTATGAAAAAGATAGAGTAAGTCTCTGACATAGACATCAGAAGGGAGCAGAAAAAATGCCCCTTTGCCCCTTTAGCAAGGCATTTTATGTCTGTTAGCAAGTTGTTAATCAGATAAGGAAAACACTTCAAGGCGGAGGGAGTTTCACCAGGCCCCTCTCCCACAATATGCATTTTTGAGGTAGAATGGCATGAGATGTGTCATCCCCGCCATAAGACAATTGATGTGAATACTGGCTTGTTGAGCCATTATCAGCCCAAGGATTGAGAAAAGAAAAAATTTAGGTGGAACCATTTTGAAGAAAGGCAGATTTGAAAGCTAATATATAGTTTTATTACCATAATTTAAGAAAAAAAAATTCCATAAGAAAAAAGCATTGGTTAGTTCAAGGTTTGAGAAAAGTCAGGCAGAAATCAAGTGTCCTCAACACAGAATTAAAAGAAGCTTCTTTTAACTCTGTGTAGAGAAGAAAAAAGCAAAAAACAACAAAAAAAGTCTGCCACTTGCAGTTTATTTCTTCCTGCCTGTTGGGGACTTCTGGCCTTCCTACCTGTTACACACTCAAGAGTATATGGCTAGTAGTGGGATTGCTGGGTCATATGGTGGTTACCATACCACCCTGAACATGCCTGATCTCATCTGATTTTGGAAGCTAAGCAGGGTTGGGCCTGGTTAGTACTTGGATGGGAGATCACAGATATTTTGACATTGGTATTATCACATGCATAATTCTGTAGTGCATTATTTACATTATTTTCACAGCAATTTTCTTGGGTTCCAGTCTGGAAAGGACTCATTCAGCAGGCAAATGAGTACTCCATATTATGCATAATTGGAGATTGAGTGATATTTTTTTTTTTTCAAAAATAACAGAAACATTCATTAAAAACTTCATTCAGGAAGGGATGAATCCATTTATAGGCACAAAGCAAAGGCTGAGGAGGCTTTGAAGTAGAAACTTCCAGAAGAAAAAACAGAGCATATTAGAAGAAAAGGAGATTTTAAGAAATGAAATTAGAACACTATGCTGCTGCTGCTAAGTCACTTCAGTTGTGTCTGACTCTGTGCGACCCCATAGACAGCAGCCCACCAGGCTCCCCTATCCCTGGGATTCTCCAGGCAAGAACACTGGAGTGGGTTGCCATTTCCTCCTCCAATGCATGAAAGTGAAAAGTGAAAATGAAGTAACTCAGTCGTGTCTGACCCTCAGCGACCCCGTGGACTGCAGCCTTTCAGGCTCCTACATCCATGGGATTTTCCAGGCAAGAGTACAAAAATAAACTCATACTGGATTAAAGATCTAAGTGTAAGACCAGAGGTTATTAAACTCTTAGAGGAAAACATTGAACACTCTTTGACATAAATTGCAGAGAGATCCTCTTTGACCCACCTCCTAGAGTAATATAAATAAAAACAAAAAATAAATAAATGGAATCTAATTTAACTTAAACACTTTTGCACAGTAAAGGAAACTAAAAACAACATGAAAAGATAACCCTCAGAATGGGAGAAAATGATTGTCTATGAAGCTACTGATAAAAAGTTAATTTCCAAAATATACAAGCAGCTCAATATCACAAAAACAAACAACCCAAATCAAAAACAATATAAGATCTAAACATACAAACAGAACATACAGATAGCCAATAAACACATGAAAAAAAATGCCTAACATCACTCATTATCAGAGAAATGCAAATCAAACTAAAATGAGGTATCACTAGTCAGAATGACCATCATCAAAAGTCTACAGACAATAAATGCTGGAGAGGATGTGGAGAAAAAGGAGACCTCTTACACTGTTGGTGGGAATGTTACCCAATCACTATGGGTAACAATATGGAGATTCCTTAAAAACTAGGAGTAAAGCTAACATGTGACCCAGCAGTCCCATTACTGGGCATACACCCTGAGAAAAATCATAATTAAAAAATACACATATACTTCAATGTTCATTGCAGCATTATCTTACAATAGCCAGAGGACATGGAAACAAGCTAGATGTCCATCAACAGATGAATGGATAACAAAGTTGTGGTACATATATACAATGGGATATTACTCAACCATAAAAAGGAATGCATTTGAGTCAGTTCTAGTGAGGCAGATGAACCTAGAATCTGTTATACAGACTGAAGTAAGTCAGAAAAACAAAGCCAAATATATATATTTACACATATATATAAAATCAAGAAAAATGGTACTGATAAACCTATTTGCAGGGCAGAATAGAGACACAGACATAGAGAACAGACTTATGGACATAGTAGGGGAAGGAGAGGTTGAGACGAATTGAGAGAGTAGCATTGAAACACATATACTACCATATGTAAAACAGACAGCTAGTGGGAATTTGCTGTATATCACATGGGGCTCAATCTAGTACTCTGCAACAACCTAGAGGAGTGGGATGGGGTAGGGATTGTGAGAGAAATTTAAGAGGGAGGGGACACATGTATACTTACATCTCATGCTCCTATACATCAGAAACTAACACCACATTGTAAAGCAATTATCCTTCAATTGATTTTTTAAATTAATAGAACCAAACAAACAAACAAAAAAAGCATTCAGAGCTGTTTTGTGTCTCAAGGATGTCATGTCATCACGAACAAGGTAAGTAATCCAGAATATGTACTCCTATCCTTTATGCTTCTCCTTCCCATGGGAGCCTACTTAACATTTGTTAGAGAAATCTGGGGGGTTGTCTTCACTTTCACACCTGCATAGAATCTCCTGTTACTAAGGAGTCCCATGAACAAAGGTCTCTTAGCAGGAAGAGCAAGACAACTCAGCAGTGACAAAAGGCAAGAACAGGAGAAGCACACACCTGTGATCCATGACAGGGCTTTCCAGGTGGTCCTAGTGGTAAAGAACCCTCCTGCCAATGCAGGCAACATAAGAGATTCAGGTTCAACCCTTGGGTCGGGAAGATCCCCTGGAGGAGGGCATAGCAACCTTCTCCAGTGTTCTTGCCTGGAGAATCCCCTGGACAGAGAACCCTGGTGGCTACAGTCCATAGAGTCGCACAGAGTCAGACACACATGAAGGAACTTGGCATGCATGCATGTGATCTATGACTCTTCAGCTTCCAGAAAAGATAGTTTTTTGAATGTTGTTTTGTTTTTGTGGGTTTTTTTTTTTGTTTGTTTTAATCTACTTTGTAGTCTGAATCACATTCACAGTATTTGTAATGCCTTTTGGTTTGTGGCCTAGCTTAGCTCAGATATTTAAAAGTTAGCATAGAGTCCTAATGGGACCAATTTCTTGGGGTCAGGCCTCTTTTAAGTGGCTTCTGTTAATTATACTATTCCTCTGGCCCCCAGTCCCCTAAATGTTATTATAAGGCCAGCTAGGGGATGAGTCTAGGTGACAAAAAAATCGAAAAACAGAACAAAAGCATCACATATACCAGAAGACATATACTAAAATAACATCTTTTTTTCTTTCTTTCTCTCATTCTTTCAGAAGGAAAAGGGGTTTAGAAAGGACATTGTTGTTTAGTCACTAAGTCACGTTCAACTCTTTGAAAACCCGTAGTCTGCAGTCCTCCAGGCTCCTCTGTCCATAGATTTTCCCAGGCAAGAATACTGGAGTGTATTCAAATACTGGAGTGTATTTTGACCCAGGGATCAAACCAGTGTCTCCTGCTTGGCAGGTGGATTCTTTACCACTGACCATCTGGGAAGTCTAGAAAGGACCTGTGGCAAAAGCAGTGCAGTAAATATCCGTAATCTACCCTAATGCTGAAAAGAGGCAATAAATAAACAATAATAAGTCTATTCCAACTGCTCTATGAAACAATTCTATGTTAACTCTCTCTTGCTTCTCCTTCAGTGAAGTCAATCAAAAATTCAACATTGGCCTAGTTACCATAAGAATTTTGATTTTATTCTCAGAAAGTTCAATTAGATTTTAGTGAAACAAACAGATTTGAAACAATGCTTACTATGAAATATACAATATAAACAAGTCACAAAAGTAGATTAGGAAACAAAATAACATCAGACCCCCAACTATCAACACCCCACAATGGGGCATTACATTCAACATTATGAGAGAAAATTATTTTGAATTTAAAATTTTATATCCAGTTAAATGATCAAATAAGAAAAGAAAGAAAGACATGAGTAAATATGAAAATACTAAAAAAAAAAAAAAAAAAAACTTGTAACTCTTTAGGAAAGTAGGAAGTTAAAATGTGGTCCTTCAAAATCAAGGAAATAAACCAAAACAAAGAATTCCTGGCATCTACAAATCAATAACTAAAAATAGAAGTGAAAGATGCTCAACCCCATTGTCAATTTGTTTCTAGGAGCCTAGAGAACAGTCATTCCAAGATGGTGTCCAAGAACTCAGACTCCATCACCAAAGAAAAGTAACAGAACAGAGATGATCAACTTATTACCAACTAGGGTTCCTGGTCTATCTTATCAATATAAATTGATAAGATTCCAAACAAGAAATTCTAGCAAGGCTTTATCAGGGTTCTTGCTGCAGTGAGGAGGTGGTGTGTGGGCATGGTGAAAACAATAGGTTCCAGTGCTTGCCTGCTGGGAGTGGGGAGTGTGAGTAGTCAGCTAGTTTCTTAAGAAGGGTGAGGTTAAGAGTAAGTCCAGGGGTAGGGCCAGAGGACTGGCCTTAGATGGTATGTCTGTACCCTTCTTGGTGCTATTTGAGATATTGGTCTTTTGTATCATGTTGTGTTGTTCATAATTTGCCTCAACTGTGCATGCATGCAGTTATTTTTAGTCTATAACTTATATTTTTTGCTTTTTCCATTTTGTTGCTCCAGGAGAAGTTAGTCTAGAGGCAAACACCACTGCAAAGGGTCCCAGACTGTTTCAAAGTCTCTGTGCTTGCATTTATGAACAATTGATTTAGACTTCAATAAAGAGCTTGTCCAGGAAGAATTGAGTTTGTGTTCAGTCTCTCAGTCATGTTTGACTCTTTGAGTCCTCATAGACTGTAGCCCATCAGGCTACCCTGTCCACAGAATTTTCCAGGCAAGAATACTGGAGTGGGTTTGCCATTTCTTCCTCCAGGGGATCTTCCCGACTTAAGTATTGATTGAACCTATGTCTCTTGCATATTCTGTATGGACAGGCAGAGTCTTTACCACTAGTGCCACCAGGGAAGTCCCAACAAAAATAAAAGACAGTTATTAATTACTTGAAAAAGAGTCTCAAAAAAAACGTGTAATGATAGTTTATGACTAACTCAGCAGTGAACTATTGCTCACTCTCATAGTAATATAAAGAGAATATTCATTAAAGTAAACATGAAAAACATTCAAGGATGGAAAAAAGGCATACAGTTACATATATGCAGTATGTGCATTTGTGTGTGTGTGTGTGTGTGTGTGTTATTTTTGAGGGAGCAGGAACTGAATTTGAGCTTAGAGTAGACTTTGCAAACAAACTGCTTTTCTGTGTTACAAGTCTTATTCTAAGATTTAACTTTTGAATTTTTATACGTTCCACTTTAATTAAAGTAGAAAGTAAGACGTTAGACATTTCTCTGCTGCTGCTAAGTCGCTTCAGTCATGTGCGACTCTGCCCCATAGACAGGAGCCCACCAGGCTCCGCTGTCCCTGAGATTCTCCAGGCAAGAATACTGGAACGGGTTTCCATTTCCTCCTCCAATGCATGAAAGTGAAAAGTGGAAGTGAAGTTGCTCAATCGTGTCCGACTCTTCATGACCCCATGGACTGCAGCCTACCAGGCTCCTCCGTTCATGGGATTTTCCAGGCAAGAGTACTGGAGTGGGGTGCCATTGCCTTCTCCAGACATTTCTCTAAGGGCTGTTGATTCACTCAGATTGGAATGTTGTAATGTTGGGGTTTTGAGGGTGTATATGTTTCACAAATTGCATAATGTTGTCAAAGACACCTGAGAAAACTTGTAGAAAAAGCAGGGATGGGAAGAAAAATAAATGAAACAAAATGCTGATTGCTACTTCTCTCTTTGTGTTCAACCTCTGTGCCATTCTAGAATGCTACAAATTGCTCAGTTCTGATGCAGAAGAGTATGTGCAGGCCAATTAGATGTTTTTCATCCTCTCCTTCTCTATCTTTTCCTCGATGCTTCCCCGTGATTTTTCATATTGCACATTCAGTTCAGTTCAGTCATTCAGTCGTGTCCAACTCTTTGTGACCCCATGAATCACAGCACGCCAGGCCTCCCTGTCCATCACCAACTCTCAGAGTTCACCCAGACTCAGGTCCATCGAGTCAGTGATGCCATCCAGCCATCTCATCCTCTGTCGTTCCCTTCTCCTCCTGCCCCCAATCCCTCCCAGCATCAGACTCTTTTCCAATGAGTCAACTCTTCGCATGAAATGGCCAAAGTACTGGAGTTTCAGCTTTAGCGTCATTCCTTCCAAAGAAATCCCAGGGCTGATCTCCTTCAGAATGGACTGGTTGGATCTCCCTGCAGTCCAAGGGACCCTCAAGAGTCTTCTCCAACACCACAGATCAAAAGCATCAATTCTCGGGTGCTCACATTGGAAAATTCTTCTGTCCTCTTGTAAAAACTCTAAGGCAGATACTGTTGTACTGTAAAATAACTTGTCTATTTTCTATATTGCTTCTGTTTATTTTATTATGATTACATCTGTTGTTTTCTAAAGACATATTCAAAAAATTTTAACAGGATTTTGTAGCTTGGGATTTTAGCTGAATTTGCTTGTGTTTCATAGCAAAGTTTTCCTCTTGGGAAATAAATTGTGCTAGCAAAATTAGGATTATCCTTTTTTGAAGCTATTTCTGCCATAAAGTTAGGCTTTTCAAATTGCATATTTTTTTCTGAGAAATGATAATGTCAAAAATGGGATCAAGTTTCTCTCTGAAAATTAAAGACCCAAGCAGACTAATTTTTGATTTAGCAATAGACTGTAGACTGATTTCAGAAATTCTTTTTAGGTTTCCAGTTTCACTGATTCACTAGCTTTATTAGAGTTTAATATTTCACTACAGTAAGGATTCATTCTATTGGCTAAAGATGTACACGATCTTCACTTTTTTTTTTAAACAATATGAGCTATAGACATTTGTGAGTATTCAATATATTAAGGAAATACCATCTGACACACAACCTATTGTGAGCAAATATGACAAAGAATACCTTTTGTAAATGAGATTGTATAGGATGCATTCAGCCTACTTAAAACAGCAAAACTATCTATTGGTTTGAATATATTAGTGATCTCTATGCAGATATGTTCTTCTACTAATGTGACTGATAGATTGAAAAGAGTTAGTCCTTGAAACAGCTCCTAAGCTAAATGTTCTGATTACTGTGTGATTTTGAAAGTAAAGTTTTCTTTCATATTCAAAGCCTTTCCCCAATTCTTTATGATGTATTTAGTCAACACAAATTTATTTGGTCTTGGAGTTGCAAGGATGAGTGAAACACTCTGTTATGAGAGTTTTTATACCTAGAAAGAATATGTATGAAGGATTGCAGCAAAATCTTTCTATTAAGTGCAACAGTTTTAATTAATGAAGATATGATGTGACTCAAAAGGTAAAAGCTAAGACTTCTGTTCTAAATATACAGATGTTGTAGTGTATTCTAGATGGAGAGAATGGCATCTACAACGTTCATGGGTAAACATTTCTTTTTTTTTATTTTATTTTATTTTTAAACTTTACATAATTGTATTAGTTTTGCCAAATATCAAAATGAATCCATCACAGGTATACATGTGCTCCCCATCCTGAACTGTGGAAAATAAGTTACTTGCATCATGGTGTAATGAGTAAACAGACTAGAGATATAATTCTATGCCATATCAGAAAAGGTCTTATGATAAATTTTAAGACCTGAAAGTGTAGAAAAAAACAACATGGCAATGGAGAGTCATTAAAGTTCTCAAACTGATGAGTACTATGAATAGAACTTAAATCAGGCAGCTGTGTAAGACTGGCTACAAACCTAGAAGCAGGGGATTAGGAGACTAAATAAATCACACATGAGAAAATGTAGACCAAGGAGAGCAGAAATTTGATAATCAATTATGCTAAAACATTATAATACACACACAAAAAAAACTGTTGACCTGGAATTTAAATGTATGTTTTTATGTACTTGTGTGAAAATACAAACTATGGGGGAGAGATAACAAAATGGTAAAGTAAAAAATTATTGATTATTGCTATGAAATTATAGATCATCTTATATGTCTCTCTTCTCAAATAAGTAACAAATTCCTTAAAGTCAGTGATTCTCATACATTTTTAAAAATTGTGGTGATGTATAAGTAAGAAAACGAAGATCATGGCATCCGGTCCCACCACTTCATGGGAAATAGATGGGGAAACAGTGGAAACAGTGTCAGACTTTATTTTTCTGGGCTCCAAAATCACTACAGATGGTGACTGCACCCATGAAATTAAAAGACGCTTACTCCTTGGAAGGAAAGTTATGACCAACCTAGATAGCATATTCAAAAGCAGAGACATTACTTTGCCAACAAAGGTTTGTCTAGTCAAGGCTATGGTTTTTCCTGTGGTCATGTATGGACGTGAGAATTGGACTGTGAAGAAGGCTGAGCGCCGAAGAATTGATGCTTTTGAACTGTGGTGTTGGAGAAGACTCTTGAGAGTCCCTTGGACTGCAAGGAGATCCAACCAGTCCATTCTGAAAGAGATTAGTCCTGGGATTTCTTTGGAAGGAATGATGCTGAAGCTGAAACTCCAGTACTTTGGCCACCTGATGCGAAGAGTTGACTCATTGGAAAAGACTCTGATGCTGGGAGGGATTAGGGGCAGGAGAAGGGGACGACAGGATGAGATGGCTGGATGGCATCACTGACTCGATGGACGTGAGTCTAAGTGAACTCTGGGAGTTGGTGATGGACAGGGAGGCCTGGCCTGCTGCGATTCATGGGGTCTCAGAGTTGGACACGACTGAGCGACTGATCTGATCTGATCTGATCTGATAAGTAAGAAAATTTGTATTTAACTGGAAGAAAGTGAAGAGGAACTAAAAAGCCTCTTGATGAAAGTGAAAAAGGAGAGTGAAAAAGTGGGTTTAAAGTTCAACATTCAGAAAACTAAGATCATGACATCTGGTCCCATCACTTCATGGGAAATAGATGGAGAAACAGTGGAAACAGTGTCAGACGTTATTTTTTGGGGCTCCAAAATCACTGCAGATGGTGACTGTAGCCATGAAATTAAAAGACGCTTACTCCTTGGAAGGAAAGTTATGACCAACCTAGATAGCATATTGAAAAGCAGAGATATTACTTTGCCAACAAAGGTCCATCTAATCAAGGCTATGGTTTTTCCAGTAGTCATGTATGGATGTGAGAGTTGGACTATGAAGAAAGCTGAGCACCGAAGAATTGATGCTTTTGAACTGTGGTGTTGGAGAAGACTCTTGAGAGTCCCTTGGACTGCAAGGAGATCCAACCAGTCCATTCTAAAGGAGATCAGTCCTGGGATTTCTTTGGAAGGAATGATGCTAAAGTTGAAACTCCCATACTTTGGCCACCTCATGCAAAGAGTTGACTCATTAGAAAAGACTGATGCTGGGAGAGATTGGGGGCAGGAGGAGAAGGGGATAACAGAGGATGTGATGGCTGGATGGCATCACTGACTCGATGGACGTGAGTTTGAGTGAACTCCAGGTGTTGGTGATGGACAGGGAGGCCTGACGTGCTACAATTCATGGGGTTGCAAAGAGTTGGCCATGACTGAGTGGCTGAACTGAGCTGAACTGAACTGAAGTCCATTTCCAAAACTTTTTTTTCATCCTAAATAAAAATTCTATAACCATGAAGTAACAACTCCCTATTTCCCTTTAACCCCTGATAATTAATAATCTAATTTGTATTACCATCATATTTTCCTTTTCTATATATTTCATGTAAGTAGAATCATAAAACATATTCTCTTTTGTATCTGGTTTGTTTCACTTAAAAAGTTTTCAAGGTTCACTTATGTCCTAGCAAGTCCATTGTATTTATCCAGGCATCTGTAAATGAACATTTGGATCGTTTCTACCTTCTGGCTATTTTGAATAAAGCTACAAAAACATTGCCATACAAATATCAGTTTGAGTCCCTTCTTTCAATTCTCTCTGGTATGTACCTACCTAGGAGTAGAATTGTTGAAGGTAATTCATATTTAAATTTATATAAAAAAAAAACACCTAACGATTTACCACAAAAGCTGCACCATTTTACATTCTCACTAGAAATGTACAAGGGTGTTAATTTGTACACATCAAGTTGATTTTTAACTCAAATCAGAACAAATTCTTTTAGCGTAGAAATTCTTCCCTTAGGTGAACACACAGTACAAATTTGTATTATTTTTAGTATCCAACAACAAAAAATCATCCTGTGGCTGTACAATGATAAATAAACTGTGAATATTCATAATAAGGAAAGCTATACAACAATAACAATGAATTAACTATTACTACTACTTCAAAAAATAGATAAAATACCATGATATAATGCTGAGAGAAAGACACATACAAAAATCACCTTAAATATTGCACTATTTATACTTCATAAACAGACAAAAATATATCATGTCAGAAATAAGAATAAGTTTTACTTTTAAATTTGTGTGGCTAATTCCTGGAAAATAACATGAGGAGTGCTTTTGGAGGGTTATTTACATTCTGTCTCTTTATCTAGGTCCTTGTCCAATTCATTAATATTAATCAAGCTGAACTCTTATAATTTTTGCACTTTTTCTTATAAAGTAGTTATAATCAGCAAAAGAAATAGAGAATAATAATGCAATAGTTTTCTATTTGGTAAAAATCAACTTTCATGGATTTAAAAAAATGAGCATTGTAAATTCAAATCTTGGCCAGCCTATTTCCAGACCCAGGGCATGAAATACACTATGTCAAATATCAGTGCCTCAAGTACTATAACTGTAAGATTGAAAGTTGTTTTAATGATGAAAGATGGAGTATAGGTATTATTTCTGCTATTTATTGTTGTTCAGTTGCTCAGTCGTATTTGACTCTCTGTGACCCCATGGACAGCATGCCAGCCTGCAAGTCTCTAGGCTACAGGCTTCCAAATCTGATTTCTGCTATTAATACACACTTAATAAATACTGCTTCCTTTTTTCTCCATCCACCACATATTCAGCAAAAATGTAAAACTATAATATCATCTTGCAACCATTTAGAATATTTATTAATTTATCTATCAAACAGTAAATTTAGATAATTAGTCTTCCCATTTTCTAATTTCAGAATAACTAAAACATATAAGTATATATTCATTTTCAATTGACATTTTTGTGATTTCATGAGCTATCATAAACTATAATTTAGAAAATAAAAAGAAATGTTTTAGGACTTGAATTAGCATATATGGATTATATATATATATATATATATATATATATATATATTACATCAAAAAGAAGTTATAAATTGAGTTTCAAATAAAAGATACTAATCAATCCAGTACTATTTTCTCCACAACTCTGTGCAAAGGATATTTGGTACATTGCATAAAATGTAAGTTTAAAAAGTCCTAGAAAAAGTATGCAGCTAGTAACAAAAATATTACCAGTCTATTAAGGTGACTATAATGTTACTTCAAGGAACAGTATAATGAGCTCATTAAAGTAGAATTGAATTTAATTAAGTTATTGTAGGTAATTAAAATTCTGTAAGTATATTCAGGATTCTAATTTTTGATATCACAAGTTATCTCATTTAACTTCAGTAATATGGTAGTGTTCCTGAAACATGGTAGTGTTTAGATGAAAACTGAGACCTGAAGAATTTGACTAAACTTCAAAATATGCCACCATCATTTTTGTTGGTATGGCAAAATAACAACAGCAAAAAAACAAAACAGAAATCCTGAGTTTTATATGTATCATCTATTCTTAGCAAGTATATTCAAAGCAAAGCTTTGAGGAATTTAAAATTTTCCTTCAAGAACATTTATTAGTCATGATATACAAAATATAGCTGATTGTAGAATAGTAGGTTTTCTCACTTATAATTGTAATGTACATATTAATTTAAAAATTGTTTAGAATTAATAGTGAAACAACTGAAGAACAAGTGAAATATTCCTTTGTTTGGAGTGAAATCCCGTGTACACTGTCACCTATCCAACATCTCCACCCATTTTCCTTATGCAAAATTATCTTTAAGTAATTCTCTTTTTAGCCACTGAAGGGGAAGTTAGTAGCTCACATATAACATTCGACTAATTTTATGTTAGCAACACATATTTATTTAAAGATATTTGTCTGGAAATCAGGTATACAGACACCATCTGTTCTTCAACCCATTTACCCGTCCTTGCATTTATTCAACTGTATGGTATATCTGTTACATAGCCTATACTTGGAAAATAATATGCAGAGGTAGAGAAATACCATTCTATATTCTATAACCAAAAGAAATTATTTCCAATTACACAAGAGACCCAACTCTAAAAGAGTGTATATACACAGCATAAAAGCATACATATAGTATCAATATATCTCAGAGGAGATAAAAATTATCTTTGCTTTGGGGTATGACCAGGGAAGAATTCTTGTAAGTAGTGATGTCTGACACCAAATTTAAAGAATGAATTAGCATGCACCAGATAAGGAGGATATTTATCAGGGATAGACAATGACACATACAAAACCAGCACCCGCTTATTAAATTAATTGTAATTTCAAATTCAATATTCAACCAACACTTTTGATAATTTATTGTATGTAAGAAACTGTTGATATTAATAACTCAAACATGATCTTGCATTCAGATTTCATAGTTCAATATTTTCACTCAATACACAAAGGATAGATACAATTCAGTGATGCCTAAGTGGTAGGAAACAGCTCTGTTCCCCATTAATGCTTGGCATGATTTCACAATAAGGCAGCAAACACACTGAAAGCAATTCAGTATCATTGTTTCCCACATTGGCTCACCTAAAATTATCAGAGAAACATGCTTAATATATGAAATTACCAAAACAAGAAAGTAATGTTTTCCTAGTTGAAATCCCCAAACGGTTTATTTTCTCTCCAGAAGCATAAAGATGAATGGGCTTTCTGGTTTTTATCCCAGCACCTGTTCATTCTATTCACCAAGCTGCTTAATCATGTGTTTCTGCCAAAAGAGTGACAGGCCATATTTCCTAATATGTTTTAATAGTCAGAGTTACACAATATTAGATGTGATTTATTTGACATAGAAACTACAAGTTGAGACTTTCCCAAATATTTCTCTGGGTTATTTTGGGAGAAAACTGTCCATATTTTGTATATATCCAATCGTATCTTGATAAGATGCATTGCAATCTAGGGAGGAGTAGCTGTGGATAATAAAATATTTTTTTTCTTGTTGCCATATGCATGTTGTTGCAGTGTTTAATAGCACTTTTTTTTTAAAATTTTCATTGACTAAGTTGGTTTATGCATTTACTGACCCAAAACTTATTTTTTTTAAATGTATGAGTCAATCAGTTTGGCCTGGCAGGAATTCAAGCACATATTTAGTTTTTTGCATTTCGCTGTCTGGTGGAGCTTCCGTTGTCTGTGAAATTTCTCTAAAGTATTGAGAGAATCTATTTAAGAGCTGATGCAGCTTACAGAGAGATCATCAGAGGTCATGCACAAGATTCTGACTATGGTGTGCATGTACTTTCTCCTTTTGAGAATAGCAGTCCAGCTGTATTTAAAGAGTGGGAGATAAACACATCAATAAGCAAACAACATTGAACACACCAACCCAGTCTGGTGGTATCAGATGATTTATGCCCATTTTAATGGTCTCAACACACTTGAATCAAACTTTTATCAAATGCATGAACACAATGAATAAAATATCCCCTGGGTTTGTCAATTCATTTCAGTTCAGTCTCTCAGTTGTGTTCAACTCTTTGTGACCCCATGAACTGCAGCACTCCAGGCCTCCCTGTCCATCACTAACTGCCAGAGTCCACCCAAACTCATGTCCCTTGAGTCGGTGATGCCACCCAACCATCTCATCCTCTGTTGTCCCCTTCTTCTCCCACCTTCAATCTTTCCCAGAATCAGCATCTTTTCAAATGAGTCAGCTCTTTGCATCAGGTGACCAAAGTATTGGAGTTTCAGCTTCAACATCATTCCTTCCAATGAACATTCAGGACTGATTTCCTTTAGGATGGACTGGTTGGATCTTCTTGCAGTCCAAGAGACTCTCAAGAGTCTTATCCAACACCACAGTTCAAAAGCATCAATTCTTCAGTGCTCAGCTTTCTTTATAGTCTAACTCTCACATCCATACAAGACTACTGGAAAAAACATAGCCTTGACTAGATGGACCTTTGTTGGCAAAGTAATGTCTCTGCTTTATAATATGCTGTCTATGTTGGTCATAACTTTTCTTCCAAGGAATAATTTTAATTTCATGGCTGCAATCACATCTGCAGTGATTTAGGTGTCCAAAATAAATAAATAAAGTCAGCCCCTGTTTCCACTGTTTCCCCATCTATCTGCCATGAAGTGATGGGACTGGATGCCGTGATCTTAGTTTCTTGAATGTTGAGATTTAAGCCAACTTTTTCACTCTCCTCTTTCACTTTCATCAAAAGGCTCTTTAGTTCCTTTTCACTTTCTGCCATAACGGTGGTGTCATCTGCATATCTGAGATTATTGATATTTCTCCCAATACTCTTGATTCCAGCTTGTGCATCCTCCAGCCCAGCGTTTCTCATGATGTACTCTGCATAAAAGTTAAATAAGCAGGGTGACAATATACAGCCTTGACATACTCTTTTTCCTATTTGGAACCAGTCTGTTGTTCCATGTCCAGTTCTAACTGTTGCTTCCTGACCTGCATATAGGTTTCTCAAGAGGCAGGTTGCCGGAGTCCAGCCCCAACAGATCCAGGGAATTCAAAGGGGAGACGGCTTTGGCAAACTGGATACAATAGCTTTAATTAAATATTAATTAGAGATACAAAGAGTAATAGAATAAGGATAGTTCAGTGGGAAAATTCAGTGGAGAAAAGAGGCTGAATAACTTGGTTTATGTGGAAAGCTAATAAAATTCCAAGGCAAGGAATTTACGTCACCTATGTAGACCGCAGGCGTCCTCCCATTCTCCCAAAGGAGAGGAGACACTAAGGCCTGCCCGGTCAGATCTTAGAAGCCCAGGCATAATTAGCAGGCTTGACGAGCCTCCACGTTCCAGATGGGAATTCAGCCAGAAGGTGAGAGAAAGAATGACATGGGGAGACCAGTCTTTCCAGGAACTGATCCCATTTTTATTTTTCCAGGGTCTGTTTTTATACACTGAGATGTTATACAAAAGTCACGCGGGGTCAGCAGTCCTGACTTCTATTAAAGTCAGGTGCTTTATACAAATGTATACTAAGGTCTTAGGGGTGTTACATCATCTTCTGGCCAGAGGGCCTGCTAACAATTTATGACCCTCTCCTTGTGACAGAGATCAGTCAACCAGAACACTTATTTCTCCAGGAGTGATTATTTTTAAAACAGATGAAGGTATCAGATAAAGTTACATTCCTATAGGGTGAGGGTGTAGTGGGTTTTAATTAAGGAAATAATTTGCTTAGCCTAAGGTATAACATGATTAATATCAAAGGTTAATACTTATTTCTTCTATATATTCATTAATGTGTATAAGGGCAGGGGATGTGGGGACTTAGCAGCAAACATTGGCTCAACAAATGAAAAAACCCTCACCAGTATAATTTCTAATCAGCCCACCATACTATACTAATAGTTTTCTAACTTCTTTAAAGAACCTGTTTTTAGAAGATTTAAAGCATCTCGTGCCTGTCACGGTTGGGAGGCTGTGAACAATCACATGTGGCTGCACAAACCTGTAAGACAGGCTAGAGAACCTTCAGAGGAGTTTGTAGGTTGAAACACTCCTGTCATGCCCAGGAATTATTATTAACTGGAGCTCTAAGTTAACTCTTTTCCTGAAACAGGTGGTGGGGGATAGCCCCGTAAAGTCAGAAGTATAGGTGAGAGCACAAAGCAGTAAAGTAGGCAGACTCTGGTTTTGGGGGTAGATGCTCGAGAACTTCCAGGGGGACTCCTAAGGCTCGATCCCGCCTTTGCGTATGCCGAGCTTTCTTCCTCATGACCTTTGCCACGGGCAGAGTTCCTCACACTGGCTCCCAGCAGCAGGTCAGGTGGTCTGGTTTTCCCATCTCTTGAAGAATTTTCCACAGTTTATTGTGGTCCACACAATCAAAGGCTTTGGCATAGTCAATAAACAGAAATAGATGTTTTTTTCTGGAACTCTCTTGCTTTTTCCATGATCCAGCAGATGTTGGAATTTGATCTCTGGTTCCTCTGCCTTCTCTAAAACCAGCTTGAACATCTGGAAGTTCACAGTTCACATATTGCTGAAACCTGGCTTGGAGAATTTTAAGCATTACTTTACTAGCGTGTGAGATGAGTGCAATTGTGCGGTAGTTTGAGCATTCTTTGGCATTGCCTTTCTTTGGGATTGGAATGAAAACTGACCTTTTCCAGTCTTGTGGCCACTGCTGAATTTTCCCAGTTTGCTGTCATATTGAGTGCAGCACTTTAACAGCATCATCTTTCAGGATTTGAAATAGCTCTTTAACATATTTATGTATTTTATAAGCAGTACTGATTCATAGGATGTTAGTATGAATGCTATCAAAGTGTTATGTTTTGTCTTTTCAAGATGACAGAGGGAAGGCTGGCATTGTACTTACTTCTTTTCAAGGCATGTGATTTCGAGGCATACAATTTGTCTTGTTGCTTCAAACAGCACAAACAAATAATTCTCAGTGGTTTCACAGTATGAATAAAACAATGGGTTTCTGGGCAACCACTGCAATAAAGTGCCTAAAGACTTTGAGACTTTGGTCACTTGGCTACCTAAGTAGATCAATTAATTTTTGCTTTCTTTATAGTTTCCCATTTAAAATAATCTTAGCACAGAAATTAATTGCTTATCCATAGTTAATCCAGAAAAAAAAATTATGGAAAAAACGTTTCTTCTGAAATCTGAGTCTGAGTGCCTGTACTCTGTCTGCTAACCCCATGCCCATTGTTCTTTCTCTTGCTCATGCTCTCTTATGCAGAAGAAGGAATGGAGGAGATTTGGGGGGTGGGGGAGGAATGACCATGTTATTTCTCCAGATCCCTAAAAATGCATTATATCTCACATCTAAAAAATGAATTGGCGTTGATCCTAGGCTCTAATATGTTGTGTTAAATTCACAAAAAAATGAGCTTTTTCCTGCTCAACAATGCCTGTTCTCGAAGAACTGACAAATACTGGAACAAAGGCTTAGTGTAGAACTGGCTCTTCTTGATCTCTCCCAAATTGATTAGGGTTCTCTTTCTGAAGCTCATTTTCTACATGAGTAAAATCCAGATATTGCTTTAGCTCCCTTCCACCTTCAACTCACTACAGTTATATAACATATGAACAAGTTTTAGATGGGCTTTTTATTGAAAAATTATACTTTTGTTATAATGTATTCATTCATAGATAAGGAAGAGTGATAAATTGTGTGATTCATTGGCCAAAAAAAAAAAAAAAATAGTGTCTTGCCCTTCCTCCCCTCCAAGAATGCTTGCATCCTCTACTATTGAGAATTGGACATGTGACATTCTTTAGCCAATAAAATGTGAGCAACAATGACATTGTACGTCCTATGTGGGAGGTTTATAACCTTTACATGCTGCTACTGCTACTGCTACTGCTAAGTCTTCAATCATGTCCGACTCTGTGCGACCCCATGGACGGCAGCCCACCAGGCTCCCCCATCCCTGGGATTCTCCAGGCAAGAACACTGGAGTGGGTTGCCATTTTCTCCTCCAATGCATGAAAGCGAAAAGCGAAAATGAAGTTGCTCAGTCGTGCCCGACTCTTAGCGACCCCGTGGACTGCAGCCTACCAGGCTCCCCATCCATGGAATTTTCCAGGCAAGAGTACTGGAGTGGGGTGCCACTAGCACACCCCTATTTCCACTGCCAACAAAACAATCACATTCCATATTGAGCTTATTCTGTCATCCTAGGGCTACAGTGAAGGTGACATGGATCAAAGCCATATCTGACCCACAGTGGACATATGATGAAAGCAAAAAATAAGGCTTTGTTACTGTAAGACACCAGGATTTTGGTTTTCATTCCCACAGCATAATGGAACTTAGACTAATCTATAAAGGGGTATTTGCAAACACTCTGTCCTGCTGTGTTTGCCACTTGTCTCAGACTATCTAGACATATCACCATTTCAATAAATGTATCATTCATGTGTTGAGGTTAAACATTATTTTTTAATTTAGCAATACCTATAGTACTTGTTCTTTATCAAGCCTTTGGTATCTCTGATTTTCTTGAAGAGATCGCTAGTCTTTCCCATTCTGTTGTTTTCCTCTGTTTCTTTGCATTGATCGCTGAAGAAGGCTTTCTTATCCCTTCTTGCTATTTAGGACAGAAATGGTATGGACCTAACAGAAGCAGAAGATATTAAGAAGAGATGGCAAGGATACACAAAAGAACTGTACAAAAAAGATCTTCAAGACCCAGATAATCACGAGGCTGTGATCACTGACCTGGAGCTAGACATCCTGGAATGTGAAGTCAAGTGGGCCTTAGAAAGCATCACTATGAACAAAGTTAGTGGAGGTGATAGAATTCCAGTTGAGCTATTCCAAATCCTGAAAGATGATGCTGTGAAAGTGCTGCAATCCATATGCCAGCAAATTTGGAAAACTCAGCAGTGGCCACAGGACTGGAAAAGGTCAGTTTTCATTCCAATCCCAAAGAAAGGCAATGCCAAAGAATGCTCAAACTACCACACAATTGCACTCATCTCACACGCTAGTAAAGTAATGCTCAAAATTCTCCAAGCCAGGCTTCAGCAATATGTGAACCATGAACTTCCAGATGTTCAAGCTGGTTTTAGAAAAGGCAGAGGAACCAGAGATCAAATTCCAACATCTGCTGGATCGTGGAAAAAGCAAGAGAGTTCCAGAAAAACATCTATTTCTGTTTATTGACTATGCCAAAGCCTTTGACTGTGTGGATCACAATAAACTGTGGAAACTTCTGAAAGAGATGGGAATACCAGACCACCTGATCTGCCTCTTGAAAAATTTGTATGCAGGTCAGGAAGCAACAGTTAGAACTGGAAGTGGAACAACAGACTGGTTCCAAATAGGAAAAGGAGTTCGTCAAGGCTGTATGTTGTCACCCTGTTTATTTAACTTATATGCAGAGTACATCATGAGAAATGCTGGACTGGAAGAAACACAAGCTGGAATCAAGATTGCCGGGAGAAATATCAATCACCTCAGATATGCAGATGACAGCACCCTTATGGCAGAAAGTGAAGAGGAACTAAAAAGCCTCTTGATGAAGGTGAAAATGGAGAGTGAAAAAGTTGGCTTGAAGCTCAACATTCAGAAAACAAAGATCATGGCATCCGGTACCACCACTTCATGGGAAACAGATGGGGAAACAGTGGAAACAGTGTCAG
This sequence comes from Bos mutus, assembly GCF_027580195.1. NCBI lineage: Eukaryota > Metazoa > Chordata > Mammalia > Artiodactyla > Bovidae > Bos > Bos mutus. Next base: position 54,944,609 of record NC_091627.1, read on the forward strand.
ACTTTATTTACCTGGGCTCCAAAATCACTGCAGATGGTGACTGCAGCCATGAAATTAAAAGACGCTTAAAGTTATGACCAACCTAGATAGCATATTCAAAAGCAGAGACACTACTTTGCCAACAAAGGTTCGTCTAGTCAAGGCTATGGTTTTTCCTGTGGTCATGTATGGATGTGAGAGCTGGACTGTGAAGAAGGCTGAGCACCAAAGAATTGATGCTTTTGAACTGTGGTGTTGGAGAAGACTCTTGAGAGTCCCTTGGACTGCAAGGAAATCCAACCAGTCCATTCTGAAGGAGATCAGCCCTGGGATTTCTTTGGAAGGAATGATGCTCAAGCTGAAACTCCAGTACTTTGGCCACCTCATGTGAAGAGTTGACTTATTGGAAAAGACTCTGATTCTGGTAGGGATTGGGGGCAAGAGGAGAAGGGGATGACAGAGGATGAGATGGTTGGATGGCATCACTGACTCGATGGACATGAGTCTGAGTGAACTCCGGGAGTTGGTGATGGACAGGGAGGCCTGGCATACTGCAATTCATGGGGTCGCAAAGAGTTGGACATGACTGAGTGACTGATCTGATCTGATCTGATCTGATAGTACTTGTTAAGGATATTTTTTATTTTGTTCATACTCTCACATCCACTCCCTCTTGCCCCATGACTGCTTAGATTTGGACATTCCATGACAGCAGCAGGATCCACCAGTGATCAGGTAGGTGTCTCCTTCCTAGTGCTCTTCATCACCATTCTGACAGAAGCTGGATTCCACAGGACATTCTTCTTCCAAGGCTATGAACACTCTCTCCAGGATCTAGCAACCCAGTTCCTTCTCTGGGTTGATAGATCAGTTCTTCATGTTGTTGTCAGTTTTTGAAGACTTGATACTTTTATGCCTATTCCCTACATTATGCCTATTATCTTAACCCTGATCATAACTCTTGAATAACCTCTTTGACTTTTACGTCTGGATTCAGTTTCCTATGGGGGGTCTCAATGCCACAGTGTCCTATATATATTCTCCTGATAGTTCTTCTAAATAAAACATACATTATTTTGTCTTATTTTGGAATGAAATTTATTTGAATTGCTATTATAATTCTATTTGTCAAAAATCTTTGAATGGGTACATTTCAATAAAATCCATATTTAAGTTATTTAATCAAATATATGTTTTTTTTTATTTTAGTGAAATATACATATTGTGTCCCAATAAGAAATTCTGCCTATTTTTTACTAAGATTATATTTCAGATATTTTTGTGTATCTTTACATGTCTTATTCCCATTAGGATTAAGACTTCACTAAATTTTATCATGCAAATTGTGATTTCTGGCATTGAGGAACACTGTATAAACCTATTGTAGTCAGTCACTTCCAAACACTTTACTACATCATTTTATATAAAATAATTATAACTTTTCTTCTGTCCTTGTTTTTTACATTATACATACATGGGTTGGTACTTCCACAATGACATTTCATGTAGATGCTTCACAATGTTGGAAAGAAAAGTTAATTCCACCATTCTGGTGCTTTCCTAAAAGTTAGAGCTACCACTTTTCTTCACAAAATCAAGGTCCCTCTTTGTGCTTTTCATTGCATCCCATGGGATCAATAACTTTACAATTGGGTGAAACAGTAAGATCTTAATATTCACTGGGCTGTGTTTCCAGAAGACAGAGTCACTGCATTGAGAAGAGATTTTGGGACTGGCTGTGCTAGAACATGGAGAAGGCAACGGCACCCTACTCCAGTACTCTTGCCTAGAAAATCCCATGGACAGAGGAGCCTGGTGGGCTGCAGTCCATGGGGTCCTAGGAGTCAGACACGACTGAGCGACTTCACTTTCACTTTTCACTTTCATGCATTGGAGGAGGAAATGGCAACCCACTCCAGTGTTCTTGCCTGGAGAATCCCATGGACAGGGGAGCCTGGTGGGCTGCCGTCTATGGGGTCGCACAGAGTTGGACACGACTCAAGTGACTTAGCAGCAGCAGCAGCAGTGCTAGAACTAAAGCATGGGTCTCTGTTTAGCTCACTGGTAAATATATTTGACTATATTTTGACCTGGATTTCCCCATTGGTAAGTGATAGCCTGTATGCAGGTCAGAAAGCAACAGTTAGAACTGAACATGGAACAACAGACTGGTTCCAAATAGGAAAAGGAGTACGTCAAGGCTGTACATTGTCACCCTGCTTATTTAACTTCCATGCACAGTACATCATGAGAAGTGCTGGGCTGGAGGAAGCACAAGCTGGAATCAAGATTGCTGGGGGAAATATCAGTCACCTCAGGTATGCAGATGACACCACCCTTATGGCAGAAAGTGAAGAAGAATTAAAAGCTTCTTGAGGAAAGTGAAAGAGGAGAGTGAAAAAGTTGGCTTAAATCTCAACATTTAGAAAACGAAGATCATGGCATCTAGTCCCATCACTTTATGGCAAATAGATGAGGAAGCAGAGGACACAGTGGCTGACTTAATTTTTCTGGGCTCCAAAATCACTGCAGATGGTGATTGCAGCCATGAAATGAAAAGACACTTACTACTTGGAAGGAAAGTTATGACCAACCTAGACAGCATATTAAAAAGCAGAGACATTACTTTGTCAACAAAGGTCCATCTAGTCAAGGCTATGGTTTTTCCAGTGGTCATGTATGGATGTGAGAGTTGGACTATAAAGAAAGCTGAGCGCCAAAGAATTGATGCTTTTAAACTGTGATTTTGGAAAAGACTCTTGAGAGTCCCTTGGACTGCAAGGAGATCTAATCCATCCATCCGATGGGAGATCAGTCCTGGGTTTTCATAGAAAGGATTGATGTTGAAGCTGAAACTCCAATACTTTGGCCACCTCATGCAAAGAGCTGACTCATGTGAAAAGACTCTAATGCTGGGAAAGATTGAGGGCACAAGGAGAAGGGGATGACAGAGGTGAGATGGTTGGATGTCATCATCGACTTGATGGACATGGGTTTGGATGGACTCCAGGAGTTTGTGATAGACAGGGAGCCCTGGCGTGCTGTGATTCATGGGGTCACAAAGAGTCGGACATGACTGAACAACTGAACTGAACTGAACTGAAGTGATGAAATGTTGAACGCAGATGATATAATAACATATCTTGTCTTGGTCTTTGAGCTGGGCATATAGTCTCTCATTTAGTTTAAATTTGGTAATCTATTCTTTGAGAGTCTTCAAAGAGTTAATACTCAGTCCCCGTTTTATCCATTGTTATCTATTTTCTTTCTTAACACCAATCCAACCAGAGAGAAGTAGTACCTAACGTTCCAACACACAGCTGTGTCTGATTTTAATAGAAAGGACTTTAGCTTTTCACTGTTCAGCACAAAAATGACTATAACAGCCTGAATTCAAAACCCTTCCATAAATTTCACATAGCAAACATCACATACACATATCCCTCTACTCATCTTTGCCAAATGTATGACCTATCAAATCAAAAATCTCATCATTTTGTATATCTACATTATCTTTCTTCACCTTCCATTCATCTGCCTGGCATGTCATCCTTGATATTTTTAAATAGTTTTCAAATTTTCAAAAAAAAAATGAAATTTTTCTTAAGCATTTTTAAAGGATTTTTTTTTCCAAGTTTTATTTTCATTTTGGCCACACCCTGAAGCATGTGGGATCCTAGCTCCCCAACCAGGGATCAAAAGCACACTCTCTGCACTTGAAGGTCGAGTCCCAATTACTGAACTACTGAGGAATTCATAAAATTTTTCTTGTAAAATAACATCCTGATTCATGTGGAAATTTCAGTGAAACCTGTTTGGATTAATACCAATTTTAATAACAAGAAAGAAAACAATTATTGTTATTATTATATCTAAAAGCATTCATATAAGCATTTCATATAAAATGCTTAGCAATAACCAAATACTGGGCTAAGCAATTTCTATGTGTATAGATGCACACATAAACATATACATATATATTCATGTGCAAACATACATACACAGACACATGTTGTATAATCATATTTGATAACACAGTACACCTGAGGTAGACATTTTTTATTTCTATTTTAAAATAGAAACTGATTAAGAAATTGAGATTAATCATTTAACTGTGATTTAATTTCATCCATTGACCAACAAAAATATAGTGTAAGAGATTTATCTTTTTGTTTATACTAAAATAAATTAGGTTGTACTTTATACGCAACTGGGGAGGTTTGAAAGCATTTTTTAACTGCACCTCACTCAACCTGGTACATATTTGTCTGAAAGATCTGCAAAGACCTATGTGAGGCATTGGAAATGATTGGTGATATGTACTGGACTGGAGAGACATCAATAACATTGAGAATATTCCTGGGAATAGAAGAACAGGTGTTGATGTAAAATGCATAATGATTTTTTTTTTCTCCTGCTTTGTGAAAGGCGTTAGAGACACAGACTGAGTGAAACTTATCAACTAACCTGAAGGGAGAAATGGACACAGGGAACATTGACATCTGTCTCTAAGACTAGATAAGCAAACATACCTAGCCAGATCTATTTTAAAAAGCACTCCAAGGAAAGATAAGCAGTTACGTAAAAGTATCATAAACAAAGTATTTCCTGATGGAAGCATTTTGTCTTCTGGAATTCTCTGTTCTGGAGTTACTATTTTAACAGAGAAAACCGGCCCAGTGTCCCTGAAATGAAATATTTAGGGTGTGTTTTCCATAGGACTACATGTAAATGTTGTTCTGAATGAATTAATCAGACAAGTGCACAGAGAATTTTAGGGTAATTCTGGCTGGTGGGTCTCTTTACAGCTGCTTGGGCAGGTTCCCAGGTGGCTGTTGCATGAAACAGCTTTTATTATTCAACAGTGCATAACTTTGCTATTCCTGAAACTCTAAGGGTTCTGGCCAAATGAGAGATGGTTTACTGAGATGATACATTGACTCCAGCACTTACCTCTTTCTATGGACATTTGACTGAAATATTCTCTAAAATCTGTCATTATGGGAATTTTTAAAATCTTCTTGAATATTGCAAAAGAGAAAAACATGAAATAGTCTATTATATTGTCAACCACAAATTGTCACTTGCTGTGGGTGCTTGCCATCTGCCTCTACAAGGATTGAGTCATGTACCACTGCAGCGGTTGACCTCCAAACTCCCCTGAAAGAGTTCAGGGTGGAGGGCAGAAGTGAGGCACTCTGTACTTTGGGAAACTGGCAAGACAGGTCTCCAGATACTTAGATATTCTCAGCAGTTGATTTTATAAGCCCAATTCTGGTATCTCCTCATATCCAGAAAAGAACCAAAATTCTTCATGATAATGATTTTTTCTTGGGACTAGCAGAAGCTTCATGAGAACCAGCAGGTTATGATTATCTTTTTTCTCAATTTTAGAAGACAGGATGCATGCATGAACTGAATTCACTCTAGAGATATCAAGGCTATATGATGCTTTATTTAAGCATCCCTATTCGGAGAAGGCAATGGCACCCCAATCCAGTGCTCTAGTCTGGAAAATCCAATGGATGGAGGAGCCTGGTAGGCTGCAGTCCATGGTGTCGCTAGGAGTCGGACACGACTGAGCGACTTCACTTTCACTTTTCACTTTCATGCATTGGAGAAGGAAATGGCAACCCACTCCAGTGTTCTTGCCTGGAGAATCCCAGGGACGGGGAAGCCTGGTGGGCTGCCGCCTATGGGGTCGCACAGAGTTGGACACGACTGAAGTGACTTAGCAATAGCAACTGCAGCAAGCATCCCTATTGTAATAGGGAGAAGAAACTGAATTCAATTTCACTGAAACAAAACATAGGAGAGTTTTTAAATGCTAGAGTGAGCAAGTGTTTGACTGCAGGTACTCCCCTTTACCAAAATCACATATATACTGTCCTTCCACCTTACCTCTTTGGCACTGTTTCTCAGAGCTGTCTGAGATGCTGTCTCCTGGGCTGCCATCCTCATATTGTCCCAAATAAAACTTAAGCTGCAACTCTCATGTGGAGCATTTTTTTTAAGTGGACAATTTTAAATTCTTAAGAGAAATTAAAAAACAACTTTTTTATGAAAGATAGAAATCCTTCCTGACACATCAGTATCAGTAATTATAATAAAAAAGGATTCTGGTTCAGCATGCTGAAATATTCAAGTGAGCAGTCAAATTCTTTGTTCTGCCTTTATGAGGTGAAGGAATATACCAGCTCCTAACAGTTTGGTTGGACAGGCGATGTCATCATGTTCAGGAAATTTGATATGGTGATAATTACCCTGGCTGCACGACTTTACCACCTGGAAGATGACTAAGATGAACTTGGTGACTTCCTCATTTTGACTAAATTTTAGACAGATTTCTTCCTAAGCAGGAGGTATTCCAGGTGGCTCAAGCGGTAAAGAATCCAACTGCCAAAGCAAGAGATGCAGGAGAGAGAATTTCAGTTTCAATCCCTGGGTCGGGAAGATTCCCTGGAGTAGGAAATGGCAACCTGCTCCAGTATACTTACCTGAAAAAGTCCATGTACAGAGGAGCCTGGCAGGCTACATAATCCCTGGTGTTACAAAGGAGACAGACATGACTGAGCAACTGGGCACACTTCTTAAACTTACGTTCTGGTATCTCCTCATATCTAGAAAAGCACTAAAATTCTTCATCATGACAAGCACCTATGTTCAGTTCAGTTCAGTTCAGTCACTCAGTCATGTCCGACTCTTTGCAACCCCATGAATCACAGCATGCCAGGCCTCCCTGTCCATCACCAACTCCCAGAGTTCACTAAAACTCATGTCTATCGAGTCGGTGTTGCCTTCCAGCCATCTCCCCTCTGTCATCCCCTTCTCCTCCTGCCCCAATCCTTCCCAGCATCAGGTATTTTCCAATGAGTCAACTCTTTGCATGAGGTGGCCAAAGTATGGGAGTTTCAGTTTCAGCATCAGTCCTTCCAATGAAAACCCAGGAAGGATCTCCTTCAGAATGGACTGGTTGGATCTCCTTGCAGTCCAAGGGACTCTCAAGAGTCTTCTCCAACACCACAGTTCAAAAGCATCAATTCTTCCACGCTCAGCCTTCTTCACAGTCCAACTCTCACATCCATACATGACCACTGGAAAAACCATTCCCTTGACTAGATGAACCTTTGTTGGCAAAGTAATGTCTCTGCTTTTGAACATGCTATCTATGGTGGTCGTAAATTTCCTTCCAAGGAGTAAGCATCTTTTCATTTCATGGCCGCAATCACCATCTGCAGTGATTTTGGAGCCCCCAAAGATAAAGTCTGACACTGTTTCCACTGTTTCCCCATCTATTTCCCATGAAGTGATGGGACCAGATGCCATGATCTTCATTTTCTGAATGTTGAGCTTTAAGTCAACTCTTTCATTCTCCTCTTTCACTTTCCTCAAGAGGATTTTTAATTCCTCTTCACCTTCTGCCATAAGGGTGGTGTCATCTGCATATCTGAGGTGATTGATATTTCTCCCGGCAATCTTGATTCCAGCTCGTGCTTCTTCCAGTCCAGCGTTTCTCATGATGTACTCTGTATAGAAGTTAAATAAGCAGGGTGACAACATACAGCCTTGACATACTCCTTTTCCTATTTGCAACCAGTCTGTTGGCCCATGTCCAGTTCTAACTCTTGCTTCCTGACCTGCATATAGGTTTCTCAAGAGGCACATCAGGTGGCCTGGTATTCCCATCTCTTTCAGAATTTTCCACAGTTTATTGTGATCCACACAGTCAAAGGCTTTGGCATAGTCAATAAACAGAAATAGCTGTTTTTCTGGAACTCTCTTGCTTTTTCCATGATCCAGCATATGTTGGCAATTTGACCTCTGGTTCCTCTGCCTTTTCTAAAACCAGCTTGAACATCTGGAAGTTCACGGTTCATGTATTGCTGAAGTCTGGCTTGGAAAATTTTGAGCATTACTTTACTAGCTTGTGAGATGAGTGCAGTTGTGCGGTAGTTTGAGCATTCTTTGGCATTGCCTTTCTTTGGGATCGGAATGAAAACGGACCTTTTCCAGTCCTGTGGCCACTGCTGAGGTTTCCAAATTTGCTGGCATATTGAGTGCAGCACTTTCACAGGATCATCTTTTAGGATTTGAAAGAGCTCAACTGGAATTCCATCACCTCCACTAGCTTTGTTTGTGGTGATGCTTTCTAAGGCCCACTTGACTTCACATTCCAGGATGTCTGGCTCTAGGTGAGTGATCACACTATTGTGATTATCTGGGTGGCGAAGATCTTTTTTGTACAGTTCTTCTGTGTATTTTTGCCATCTCTTCTTAATATCTTCTGCCTCTGTTAGATCCCTACCATTTCTGTCCTTTATCAAGCCCATCTTTGCATGAAATGTTCCCTTGGTATCTCTGATTTTCTTGACGAAATCTCTAGTCTTTCCCATTCTGTTGTTTTCTTCTATTTCTTTGCATTGATCTCTGAGGAAGGCTTTTTTATTTCTCCTTGCTATTCTTTGGAACTCTGCATTCAGATGGGAATATCTGAATTTCCCATTCTTAAAGTAAGTAAGTACTTACTTTAGAATATGTTTAATTGCTCGTGAGGTTCTCTGAAAATCTTAAAATCCTCTTGCCAGTTTTAGGATCCAGAAATGTCTTTCTCAAAGACAGGGGAGCTGTCCTTCTGAAATATAATCAAAAAGAAAGGATGGTTCTATACCTCCCAAATCCCTGTAGGTTGGGGAGTCTAAGGTAGATAAGCAGTTATTAATAAGCCATAGATCGCCTAATCAGGTGGACAGACCTCTCGGCTAAAGCCCTCCAGTACTTTTCCACTTGCTCACTCTAGCATTTAAATCTGTCCTACATTTTGTTTCAGTGAAATTGAGTTCGGTTTCTCCTCCCTATTGCAATAGGGATGCTTAAATAAAGCATAATATAGCCTTGCTATCTCTAGAGTGAATTCAGTTCATGCATGCATCCTGTCTTCTAAAACTGAGAAAAAATATAATCATAACTGAACTATTGTTCTTATTCATGTGGAAATTATTCTTCAAAGTTTGATATAAAAAGTCAGTATATATACTTTAGCCTGTGTTTTGAATAAGTTTTTTATTGTCTCCATGTTGCCAATGAAATAAGGTGGCAGAAAAGAAAATACTTGTGTAAGTGATGATACTTTGGGCTCAACATAAATATAAATAATCTGTTATCCAGTATGATTTCTAAGAAGATGTAGGACTACAAATCTACCACATTCTGATTTTGTACTTTCAGTTTACTGTTAGAGGTAACAATAAAATCTGTGAATTCAAAAAGTCTCAGCTTATAGTTAAGGAAAATCTTCATAGAAACTTTCCATCAGCATGAGAGAGTGGAAACTCGTGGCAGATGAAGGAGAGAAAAGAATAAGAATCCAATGGGGAGAGAAGGGTAAATTAGCTCGCTCTGAACAATGGCATTTCAAAGAATATCTTTGGTTAGTTCCTCTTTTTGTAAACTATTAAACCTTGAAATATGACAAATGAAAATTGTAAATATAAAGGCTGATAAATTGTTGAAGTCATAGCCCTCAGTTCCAAAATTTATGCCCAAGTTCACTAAAAAGGAAGTCTGTATGTCTCTATTTAAAAGAAAGGAAAAAAAAAAAAAAAAAATTCATTTATTTACCATAATAGTTTTTGCTTGGGTTTATTTAGTTAGTGAATAATTTTCCCACTTTACAGAGAAACCAAATAATAGTTTATTTCCTTTAACCTAGAGGGGACTTATGCATAGAATACAGATTCACCATCTAAGAACAAATCTAAATAAAGCTTAATTTCCAAACCCCCATTGAAAGGGGGAGAATAAGAAGCCAATAAAAATTCCTGGCTGCTCAAGCAAAGATATCCTTCCAAATCACTCAAACACAGTCACTAAGAACCAATTATACTCCTAGTTTAACTTTCCATTTGCATCTAAATTAAAAACTAAAGACATAATTCTGTGGAATTGTGGAATACTGTGTATATTTTAGGACCAATATGCTTCATGAAATTTAGGTGAGAGGATGACAACTAAAGAGACAAAAATTATCACCAGCCTTTGCTTGTAGGTCCCAGGGACCAGGTGCATCCCTCTCAGGATGGGTGGGGGATGAAGATCTCTTGATCATCAGTGGACAAGCCCAGGTCCTAAAGTTTACTCGGTGTTGCTGTAGATTAAATCTATGCACCTGAGAGGGACCAGGTGCATCCCTCTCAGGATGGGTGGGGGATGAAGATCTCTTGATCATCAGTGGACAAGCCCAGGTCCTAAAGTTTACTGGGTGTTGCTGTAGATTAAATCTATGAGGCATAGATTTAATTTATTATTTAATTTATTATTATTTAATTTATTATTTACTTTTTATTTTTATTATATTTATTATATTTTTATTATTATTTAATTTATTATTATTTAATTTATTATTATTTAATTTATTCATCCAAATAAATGAATGACTTTCTAGCCACCAAATGCCAACTACTGAATTTTATCATTGTGCATAATTACTTCAAACCTTGAAATCTTAAAATAAAGTCAGTGTCACTGTTTTTTGTTTGTTTTGTTTTGTTTGTTTGTTTATAGGGCTTAGATTCAGAAGTCAATATAATTTAATCTACTCCCTACCTTTCTTAGCCAAGAGCTGTCAGTTTTCAGCCAAATCTGGACATGTGAAATTAATAGATTGGAGTATAGAATACTTGCCTGAAGTCAGATTGAGGCCAATACATTTCCAACTGTGTTTGCAAATTTCAGCCCAGGTGGCCAGAGAAGACTCTGCCAATTGCAATTGTGCTGCTTTGAAATGGAGCTTTGGGCCTTATAAGAAGTAAGAGCTCAAGCTACAACTCCAAACAGGCTTTTATTTTCCTACTGTATGATCAACAAACAGCTATTTGACAGATTTTTACAAACATGACAATAAATATTTTTCTTTGTTTAAAAACACTTAAAATCTTAAATCTTTTGTTTAGAAAGATAAGCTGAATCTTTAGAAAAACCACTGGTTTAGGCTATTATTTTTATGAATTGAAAGTCCATAAAAATAGACATGTTGTGATGCCCAAATATATTGCTTCATTTCCTTTGTGATTCTTTTAAAATATGAATGAATGAAATATGTAGTGATATTAAGTTGAAATTTTGATTTTTGAATTTTTAATTTAACACATGTGTTCCATGGGAGTGACCAATATCTTCTTTCTATGGTTTACAGTGTTTAATCGAGAGTAAAGACTCCTTTAGATGGAAACATAATGATGATAACTTCTTATTATTGGTACTCTTTAAAAATGGCTAAGTACTTTAGATCCATTTACAGTTTAAATCCTATAATTATGATCTGGATAGTAAGTTTAAGCACATAAAGTTGTAATATTTTAATATTTTGATTTTTAAAAGCAGCTATTTCATACTATTCAACCTAATAAATATCCCTGACTTCATTTTGCCAAAGAGAGGTTAAGTCATATGCTCCAAAAAGATAAAAAGGCTGCAAAGAATTCAGCTAGTGTTCAGCACAGTTTCTTTTGAGTTCAAATTCAGCATTAATTTGAAAATATACTGATTCAACTCTAGGCTTTCCAGGTGGTGCCAGTGGAAAATAACCCTCCTACCAATGCAGGAATTGCAGGATACTCAGATTGAACGCCTGGATTGGGAAGATCCCCTGAAAGAAGAAATGGCAACCGACTCTAGTATTCTTGCTGGGAAAATCTCATGATCAGAAGAGCCTGGCAGGCTACAGTCCATAGGGTTGCAAAGTGTGGGGCATGGCTGAAGTGACTTACAACACAAGCATGCATATTGACTTGAGTGTTTATTTATTTCATGACCCTTAAGTTCTAGTTGTTTACCCAATTATTTTAACTTGACAAATAATGTGGTTGAAGTAAGAGTCCTAAGTAAAGTTTGATTTATTTTTTTCAAATTGAGGTATAACTGACATATAGCATTATATTGGTAACCAGGTAAACGACATGATTCAATATTTGTATATATTGCAAAATTATCACCACAATAAGTCTAGTTAACATCTGTCATTATACATAGTTACATATTTTTGTTGTGGAATGACAGCTTTTAAGAGCTCTCTTGATAGTTTTCAGACATCCAATACAGGATCATTAATTAAGGTCACCATTCTGTACATTACATCTCCATGACTCGCTTAGTTTATAACTGGAAGTTTGTACTTTTGATCCCTTTCACCCAAGTCATTTTTCCCTCAGCCCATAGCTCTGGCAACCACCCATCTGTTCTCTTTCGTATCTATGAACTTGGAATTTGTTTTTTTTTTTTAAGATTTTCGATATAAGTGAGATTATGCAGTTTTTGTTTTTCTCTGCTTGGCTTACTCATGCAAAGTAAATTCAAGGTCCATCCATTTTTGTCACACACATGCAAAAGATTTAATTCTTCTTTTATTATACTTGAGTAATATCCCATTGTGTGTTTATGTGTGTGTGTATTTTCTTTATTCAATGGACACCTCAGTTGTTTCCAAATCTTAGCTATTGAACATAATGCTGCACTGTATATGAGGATGGATTTTTTTTTTTTTTTCATGTTAGTGTTTCATTTTTCCTGGACATATTCCCAAAAAAGGAATTGCTGGATTCTATAAAACTTCCATTTTTAGATTTTTAAGAAACCTCTATACTGCTTTTCACAGTAACTATACCAATTTTCATTTTGGCTAACAGTACACAAAGTTTCCTTTTTCTCCACATCCTCATCAACATTTATTTTCTGGTCTTTTATATGATAGCCACTCTGACAGGCATGGCGATATCTCATTGTAGTTTTGTGCATGTCTCTGATGATTACTGATGTTGAGCATCTTTTCATGTTCATATTGGCCATCTGTGTATCTTTGGGGAAAAGGCCAGGCAAATCTTCTGCTTATTTTTTAATCACATTTTGTGGGTTTTTTGCTGTTGAGCTGTATGAGTTTTTAATATATTTTAGATATTGTCTCCTTATCTTTTCTTGTGCTTTAAACTACATACATTTAGGCCTTTTGAGTTGGCTTTAAGTACAGAGCAACTCTTCAGGATCAAACAAAGAAACACTCATATTGCCAGAGGAATCAGATGGAAAGTTTCTTGGACTTAGTGTCATTTTCATCTGGGTCTTGAAAGCCAGATACCTGTTTGGAATGTATCTGTGGGGAGGGGAGTTCATTCTCAGTGCACATGCATATGCAAGTGTTAGAATGATCTTTTCTAAATAACGTTTAAACTGGCTTCCTCTATGCAGATTTTTGATTTTTCATATTCCTCTTTCTCTCTTCTTCCTGACAGTTCTAACTGAAGGCTGCCTCTGAGAGCTCTCTTCAGTACATTCTTACATGGTCACAGTTAAATGTGATCAATTAAATTCAATCTCAAAAACCGAGAGAATGGTCTCTGTTCATTTCCAAGGCAAACCATTCAATATCATGGTAATCCAAGTCTATGCCCCAACCAGTAATGCTGAAGAAGCTGAAGTTGAATGGTTCTATGAAGACCTACAAGATCTTCTAGAACTAACACCCCCAAAAAAGATGTCCTTTTCACTATAGGGGATTGGAGTGCAAAAGTAGGAAGTCAAGAAATACCTGGAGTAACAGGCAAATTTGGCCTTGGAGTACAGAATGAAGCAGGGCAAAAGCGAATAGAGTTTGCAAAGAGAACACACTTGTCATAGCAAACACCTTTTCCAACAACACAAGGGAAGACTCCACACATGGACATCACCATATGGTCAACACCAAAATCAGATTGATTTATATCCTTTGCAGCCAAAGATGGAGAAACTCTATACAGTCAGCAAAAACAAGACCAGGAGCTGAATGTGGCTCAGAACATGAACTGCTTATTGCCAAATTCAGACTTAAATTAAAGAAAGTAGGGAAAACCACTAGACCATTCAGGTATGACCTAAATCAAATTCCTTATGATTATACAGTGGAAGTGAGAAATAGATTTAAGGGACTAGATCTGATAGACAGAGTACCTGATGAACTGTGAATGGAGGTTCGTGACATTGTACAGGAGACACAGATCAAGGTCATCCCCAAGAAAAATATAAAAAAAAAAAAAAAAAAAAAAAGCAAAATGGCTGTCTGAGGAAGCCTTACAAATAGCTGTGAAAAGAAGAGAAACAAAAAGAAAAGGAGAAAAGCAAAGATATATCCATTTGAATGCAGATTTCCAAAGAATAGCAAGGAGAGATAAGAAATTCTTCCTCAGCAATCAATGCAAAGAAATAGAGGAAAATAATAGAATGGGAAAGACTACAGATCTCTTCAAGAAAATTAGAGATACCAAGGGAACATTTCATGCGAAGATGGACACAATAAAGGACAGAAATGGTAGGGACCTAACAGAAGCAGAAAATATTAAGAAGAGGCGGCAAGAATACACAGAAGAACTGTACAAAAGAGATCTTCATGACCCAGATAATCATGATGGTGTGATCAGTCACCTAGAGCCAGACATCCTGGAATGTGAAGTCAAGTGGGTCTTAGGAAGAATCACTATGAACAAAGCTAGTGGAGGTGATGGAATTCCAGTTCAGCTATTTCAAATCCTGAAAGATGATCCTGTGAAAATGCTGCACTCAATATGTCAGCAAATTTGGAAAACTCAGCAGTGGCCACAGGACTGGAAAATGTCACTTTTCATTCCAATCCCAAAGAAAGGCAATGTCAAAGAATGCTCAAACTTCCACACAATTGCACTCATCTCCTACACTAGTAAAGTAATGGTCAAAATTCTCCAAGCCAGGCTTCAGCAATACGTGAATCATGAACTTCCAGATGTTCAAGCTGGTTTTAGAAAAGGCAGAGGAACCAGAGGTCAAATTGCCAACATATGCTGGATCATGGAAAAAGCAAGAGAGTTGCAGAAAAAAACATCTATTTCTGCTTTATTTACCATGCCAAAGCCATTGACTGTGTGGATCACAATAAACTGTGGAAAATTCTTCAAGAGATGGGGATACCAGACCACCTGACCTGCTTCTTGAAAAACCTGTATGCAGGTCAAGAAGCAATTTTTAGAACTGGACATGGAACAACAGACTGGATCCAAATAGGAAAAAGAGTATATCAAGGCTGTATATTGTCACCCTGCTTATTTAACTTCTATACAGAGTACATCATGAAAAATGCTGAGCTGGAGAAAGCAAAAGCTGGAATCAAGATTGCCAGGACAAATATCAATAACCGCATATATGCAGATGACACTACCCTATGGCAAAAAGTGAAGAGGAACTAAAAAACCTCTTGAGGAAAGTGAAAAAGGAGAGTGAAAAAGTTAGCTTAAAGCTCAACATTCAGAAAACTAAAATCTGGCATCTGGCCATATCACTTCATGGAAAATGGATGGGGAAACAGTGGAAACAGTTGCTGACTTTATTTTTGGGGGCTCCAAAATCACTGCAGATGGTGATTGCAGCCATGAAATTAAAAGACGCTTACTCCTTGGAAGGAAAGTTATGACCAACCTAGACATCATATTAAAAAGCAGAGGCGTTACTTTGTCAACAAAGGTCCATCTAGTCAAGGCTATGGTTTTTCCACTGGTCATGTTATGGATGTGAGAGTTGGACTATAAAGAAAACTAAGCTCGGAAGAATTGATGCTTTTGAAGTGTGGTGTTGAAGACTCTTGAGAATCCCTTGGACTGCAAGGAGATCCAACCAGTCCATCCTAAAGGAAATCAGTCCTGGGTGTTCATTGGAAGGACTGATATTGAAGCTGAAACTCCAATATTTTGGCCATTTGATGTGCAATGCTGACTCATTTGAAAAGACCCTGATATTGGGAAAAATTGAAGGCAGGAGGAGAAGGGGATGACAGAGGATGAGATGGTTAAATGGCATCACCGACTCAATGGATATGAGTTTGGGTAAACTCCAGAAGTTGGTGATGGACAGCAAGGCCTGGTGTGCTGCCGTTCATGGGGTTGCAAAGAGTCTGACACGATTGAGTGACTGAACTGAACTGGACTGAACTGAAATGTGATCAAATCTGAAAACTCAAATAAACAAATTATATAACCAAGTATTGGGCATTGCAAAAGGAAGAGGTTTAAAACACCTACTAATCCTTCTCATCTCCTGAGCCACACAGTAAATTCTTGTTGGTTTTCTATTTTGCCTATGGTAATATGTTTCCATGTTACTCTTTCGATACATCTCACCCTCTCCTCCCTTCTCCTCATGTCCATAAGTCTATCTCTATGTCTGGTTTTCCATTGCTGCCCTGTAAATAAATTTTTCAGTACCATTTTTCTATGTCCCGTATATGTGCGTTAGAATACGATATTTGTGTTTCTCTTTGTGACTCACTTCAGTCTGTATAATAGGTTCTAGGTTCATCCACTTCATCAGTACTGCCTCAAATGGTTTTTATGGCTGAATAATATTCCACAGTATATGTACCACAGCTTCTTTATCCATTCATCTGTCGAAGGACATCGAGGTTGCTTCCATGGAGGTTCAAAAGGGAGGGCATATATGCACACCTATGGCTGATTCATGTTAAGGTTTGACAGAAAACAACAAAATTCTGTAAAGCAATTACCCTTCCATAAAAAAATAAATTAAAAAACAAAATAAAATCTAAAAAACAACAACAACAATCTACTCTATAATAATAGCTACAGACATTTTTAGGTTTCTAAATAAAATTTAAATATAATAACAAGATCAGCTATGTCTGTACTTTTTTTTTCAAAACTTCACACTCCCTTTTTTCAAAATTTCACACTCCCTTTGGATGGTTTTAACATTACATTACAAAATAGCTAAACCTTTGAGGTTCATAAATAATTATAAAAACTATATACCTATTAAAATGAATTATACATTGGCTTAATATAAAAATCGGGAGCTGAAAAATTAGATCTATTGGTTTCATTAGCTGTGATATCTTAGCCATTTCCTCATTCACTAATTCCTAATTAAACTGAGAACTGTTTTCCCAAACAGGATTTATGGCTCGATACTCTTCATCAAAAGGCTAACAAGCATTCTTTACAGGAGAAATAAGAAAGGCACATATTCTTGAGAAATATCAGATAACTCAGTCCTCTTTGAAAGATTCATATGGCATGCTAAAATCATTGAAATTATCCAGAGGTAAAATAACATATGTTATATAAATTATTATATTATAATAACAAGTTTTAACCCACTGTCAAATCCCCTTTGACCTTGGAATATTTTCCTCCATTGAAAGCATATTAGAATCTGCCCGAATACAAATTTTTCAAAGTTATTTGGAGTAACACTGAGTCAGAGCAGGAAAATTTGAATAATGTTCAACCAGAATATTTATTAAACAAATGTTATGTGAGAGATATTCTACTACATTCTCTCTGTGAAACACATGTTTAAAAACAATATTTTATCATGAGATTGTTTACTTTCTCATCAGGTTAGTTAGACATTGCTATAGATTGAAATTCACCCCCTCCCTTCCCAAAGCAAACAAACAAACAGAAAAAAAAAAAAACATATATTTAAGTTCTAATGCCAAGTATCTCTGAATATTACTTTATTTGAAAGTAGAAACTTCGTATATATGTACCCCACTCCATTACTGTTGCCTGGAAAATCCCATGGACAGAGGAGCCTGGTAGGCTGCAGTCCATGGGGTCGCTAAGAGTTGGACAGGACTGAGCGACTTCACTTTCACTTTTCACTTTCATGCATTGGAGAAGGAAATGGCAACCCACTCCAGTGTTCTTGCCTGGAGAATCCCAGGGACGGGGGAGCCTTGTGGGCTGCTGTCTATGGGGTCACACAGAATCGGACATGACTGAATCGACTTAGCAGCAGCAGCAGCAGCAGCAGCAAGTTAGCATGAGGTCATTAGGTTTCAATCTGACTGTATCCTTACTAAAAGGAGAAATTTGACAAAAGTGCATGGGCTTCCCTGATGTCTCAGATAGTAAAGAATCTGCCTGCTATGTGGAAGACCCAGCTTCAATCCCTGGGTCATGAAGATCCCCTGGAGAAGGGAATGGTTACCCACTCCAGTATTCTTGCCTGAAGAATTCCACGGACAGAGAAGCTTGGCGGTCACAAAGAGTTGGACTCAACTGAGTGACTAATACTTTAACTTCCATGCACACAGGGAGAGCACAAAGTGAAGACTGGAATTATGTTGCCACAAGTCAGTGAACTATCAGAAGCTATGAGTTTATTGACTCTGGCCAATTTTGGAAAATTGGGTTGAATTAAAGAAAGTTAATGTCAAAAATCAAAAAAAAAAAAAAAAAAAAAGCTATGAGAGAAACCTGGCATAGATCCTTCCATAGCACTTCAGAGAGACCATGGCCCTATGAACGCCTTGATTTCAGACTTCTAGCCTCCAGAAATGTGAGACCACAAATTCCTAATATTTAAGCCACCCAGTTTATGGGGCTTTGTTATGTCAGTTCTAAGAAACTAATGGAGACATATTCACAAAACAGTACCTAGCAGTACAGCTCATTGTCTATCTGTGAAATGATATAGCAGTTTAGAGGAATGATGACAGTAAAAAGATCATATGGTGTAAAGAGAAACCTTAGGAAAGAAGAAAAGATATTGTTGATTACAACCTTATGCTGTTTTTACTTGCTAACAAAGCCTGTATTCTAAGATAAGTATTGAAAACGTCACATTTTTGCTTTTCTGCCATCTCCTCTTGAAACTAGAACAATAGTGTATGGCCCAGTACACTATTGTGTTCAATGAGAACTGAAAAGGTCTCCCAGAAAATCTTCCTTCTTAGTACTGGGACACTTGAAGGTAATGCTTCATTTCTTCTGCTGTATATATGGTCATATTAAATGAAGCTGCTGCTACTGCTGCTAAGGCGCTTCAGTCGTGTCCGACTCTGTGTGACCCCATAAACGGCAGCCCACCAGGCTCCACCGTCCCTGGGATTCTCCAGGCAAGAACACTGGAGTGGGTTGCCATTGCCTTCTCCAATGCATGAAAAGTGAAAAGTGAAAGTGAAGTCGCTCAGTCGTGTCCAACTCTATGTGACCCCATGGACTGCAGAATACCAGGCTCCTCTGTCCATGGGATTTTCCAGGCAAGAGTACTGGAGTGGGTTGCCATTGCCTTCTCCATAGATGAAGCTGGACCTTCCTTATTGAATGTGCTCCCCTGAGGGAGAAATTGCTGAAAGACTGAGAATAAACTGTATAAGAAGTACCAGAGCTCTTAGAGATGTCACTGTGCCTGGCTGTAACTCTCAGGGCCTTGTATCAGGTGTCTTATAAGCTAATAAAACTCCTTAACAGTTTTAGTTAAATATCACATTGCTTACAGAAGCAAACATATTCTGAATGCTGGGAAATGAAAAAAAGAACACAGCAAAGCAAGTTAATGGTATAATTGTATTTGTGGACACAGGGGTCTCAAACTGTCTTCAGAATCCACCTGAAAATTGTTAAAAAGAATTTCCTATTCAAGGTTCTAACTTGAATGCTGCATCTTCTACTGAGGTTGTCACTGACTTGCACTTTTAATTATCACTCCCTCCTCAGTTGCTGAAATGCTTAATCTCTGTCTCTTTAAAATTTAATTTTCTTTTTTCTACATGCCATAGTTCCTAATGTACAACTCTTTTATCCAACTGTTTATTACATCACTCAGTACAGTTTCCAGTGTCTTGTAAGAACTGAATAGACACTTTTATTTGAATGAATGAGAATGCTTATTATTGTTTCAATCATACAGACTAGACAAAATTACTTTAGTATAAATAATAGTTTTTCTTTTGTATTGTTTACTGTGCACATACCTATGTGTTGAAAATACAGTAGTCATTTAAATATTTCATAGGCCCTGAGAGTTGGGGCCAGGCACAATGACATCTCCAAGACCTCTGGTATTTCCTACACAGTTTGTTCTTAGTCTTTCACCAATTTCCTTCTCAGAGGAGCACATCCAATATAAAAGGTCCAGCTTCATTTAAACATGAACCCCTACACACAGGGGACGGAGAAGGCAATGGCACCCCACTCCAGTACTCTTGCCTGGAAAATTCCATGGACAGAGGAGCCTGGTGGGCTGCAGTCCATGGGGTCGCTAGGAGTCGGACACGACTGAGCGACTTCACTTTCACTTTTCACTTTCATGCATTGGAGAAGGCAATGGCAACCCACTCCAGTATTCTTGCCTGGAGAATCCCAGGGACTGGGGGGCCTGGTGGGCTGCCGTCTCTGGGGTTGCACAGAGTCGGACACGACTGAAGTGACTGAGTAGCAGCAGCAGCATACACAGGGGAAATGATTGACTTACTCAAACATGACTAACTTGATCAGATTTTGGCAGAAGTATTAAATATAAATTGCCTGAAAACTGGTTAAGAGAAAGGAATGAGCAAGTGATTTCATATCAGTGCTGGTCATATGGGCTTCCAAAATCCCATGGATGAAGGAGCCTGGTAGGCCGCAGTCCATGGGGTCGCTAAGAGTCAGACATGACTGAATGACTTCACTTTCACTTTTCACTTTCATGCATTGGAGAAGGAAATGGCAACCCACTCCAGTATTCTTGCCTGGAGAATTCCAGGGACGGGGGAGGCTGTTGGGCTGCCGTCTGTGGGGTTGCTCAGAGTCAGACATGACTGAAGCAATTCAGCAGCAGCAGCAGTGACTCAGATGGTAAAAAATCTGCCTGCAACTGGGGGGACCTGAGTTCAATCCCTGGATTGGGAAGATGCCCTGGAGAAGACAACATGACAACCCACTCCAGTATTCTTGCCTGGAGAATCCCCATGGACAGAAGATCCTGGTGAGCTATAGCCCCTGGGGTCACAAAGAATCAGACACAACTGAGTGACTAAGCACAGCTGGTCATATATGATGGAGTTCTGTTGAGAATCAGTGAAAAAGGATGCTAAGGATACAAAGAAATAAATGAGATGGCATGGAGTTGGTGAATAACTAGAGAGAAAAAAGAGTTTGGGATTAAGGACAGATTTTTGATTAAGGTGTTAGGATACTGACTAGGTGAGATAAGAAGTAGAAATTAGAGAGCTGAGATTTTTGTTGTCATTGTTGTTTGTTTTACAGATAGGGAAAACATCAGCTTCAATTTTGTAAGTGCTCTATCTATGTGCCAGGTTGAAGTTAGGCCATTACTTTACTTGTCTTGAGAGGACTCTGGACATCCAGATAAACATGCCATAGTATTATTCTTCATGAAAAAGAGATTTTAATGGTATTTAAAGATAGACTGTTTGGCATGTGATCATCTTATTTCAATTTTTAAGTAAAAGATACTTTCAATTCTTTAGGGCATGTTAAATGAGACACAGTGATAAGTTTCATAAAATTGAGACTTTGACTTTACTTCTTCCCTGCAGCTAATGGATGGTGCTTCTATGGAAGCATAGAAATGATACACTTTGTTATCAAATCTATGACAAAGTTAGGGCTCTTTCCTAGTAAATACTAAAAACAAGCTCTCCTCAAATGACCTCAACAAAAGAAAATGAGCATAGATATTTTTATAGGATAAATACATTTATGGTATTATAGCCAAAGGCCAGTTGTCATATTTATTGCCTATGATATTTCAAGGGTTTACAGCCTAACAAATAATGTCTGGCAGAAATTCGCTGCAAAGATTTTCAGCTTTATTTAAAATTGCTTTCATTTTGTGCACTAAATATTACAGTGACTTTTATAAAGAAAATAATTTCCTCAGAAATTAGGAGGAATTTGGAGGATAACTTCTCTATTAATATAAATCCAGGAGGAGAATGATGAATATTTTATCATTTGTCATTAAAGGCATAGAATTGCTTATTTACAACTAATTTCAAGGAGATCATCTATTAATGATATTACTGTATAAAGTATTCCCTTGAAAATGTTTTAAAAATTGTTGACATATTGTCAGTTACATTACCTCAAAGAGAAGAGCGTGTTTGAATAACAGTCATTTAAGTGAAATATTGATGAACTGTGAAGCAAATTTTCAATGGGATATTTTTTAAAAATCCCATTTTATCACGTGCTTCATTTTGCAGGTAATGCAGAATACAAGAGAGATAGCATAGTAAACTCAAAGAGCAAGAATAGAAGAGCTGGATAATCAACTGGTATAAATTAATGCATAAATAAAATATAAATTAGGCAACAAGTTTGAAAATATGCAAGAATAGGTGCTTGAAAACTGAAATTCGGTATGTGAATTGAACACATGCAGCACAAAAACTGAGTTGATACAAGCACTACCATAGTACAGTATATACATAAGGCAAGGTTGCAGGGGAAATTTTAAAGCAAACAATCAACAAAATGTTCATGGTCTAGTGAGCTCTAATCTTCCCTCTAAAAGTAGAATGATCTAAGAGAATCTGTCCCATTCCCAGACTATTTCACAAATTAAGCAGGAAGTTGAAATGCAGCAGGGTTACCCAAACATTATTGTAGAAATTTAAATTAGAATGCCTGGATTCACATGGTTGAGCACATTACCTCGTTGGAAAGATGGACATACTGATTGAAGAGATGAGCTGTATTGGATATTTGGCATTTCAGGGTTGAGATCAGCTGGAGACTGGCCAGTTCATTTCTAGGCTCTCTGAAAAGTAAGTGGTCTTCTAGCCAGTAATAATTGGGTCTCCCCTATACAACTAGGATCTTGGAGCAATTTCCTTCAAAAAGAGTCTTATAACTCCCTCATCTTTATATCTTTGTGCCTACCATTATGTCTAGAATTCTTAACATACATATGAGTATAGTTGATTAACAATTTTACATTAGTTTCAGGCATATAGCAAAGTGATTCAGTAATACAATACATAAATTTATTCATTCTCAAGTTCTTTTCCCATTTAGGTTATTACAAAATATGAGCAGTTTCCTATGCCATACAGTTGATTCTTATTGGTTATCTATTTTAAATAAGCATGTACATATCAATCCCAAACTCCCAATCTATCCTTCCCCAACCCTCCTCCACTGGTAATCATAAATTTTTAAAAAGTCTAAGTCTGTGAGTCTGTTTCTGTTTTGTAAAAAACTTCATTTGTATCACTTTCTTAGATTCCCCATATAAGCAATATCATATGATACTTGTTTTTCTCTGACTTACTTCACTTAGTATGATAAACTCCAGGTCCATCCATGTTGCCGCAACTGCCATTTTTTTCATTATTTTAAATGGCTAAGTAATAGTCCGTTGTGAATATGTACCGCATCTTCCTTATCCATTCATCCTTTGAGGTACATTTAGGTTGCTTCCATGTCTTAGATATTGTAAACAATGCTCCAATGAACATTAGAGTAAGTGAATCCCTTTGAATCATGGCTTTCTCTTGATATATGTCCAGGAGTGGGATGCAGGATCATATGGTAATTCTATTTTCAGTCTTTCAAGCAAACTTCTACTCTTTTCTTAGTAGCTGCACCAATTCACATCCCTACCAACAGTGCAGGAGAGTTCCCTTTTATCCACACCCTCCACAGTGTTTATTATTTGTGGAGTTTTCAATGATGGACATTCTGACTAGTGTGAGGTGATACCTCATTACAGTTTTGAACTTCTCTAATAATTAGCAATGTCGAGCATCTTTTCATATACCTCTTTACCAGCTGTATATCTTCTTTGGAGAAATGTCTGTTTAGATCTTCTGCCCATTTTTTGATTGGGTTATTTGTTTTTGTATTTTATTGAGCTGCATTAGTTGTTTAAAAATTTTGGAGATTAATCTCATGTTGGTCACATCACTTTAAATATATTTTCTCTCATTCCGTGGATTGTCTTTTTATTTTGTTTATGGCTTCCTTTGCTGTGCAAAAGCTTTTAAGTTTAATTAGGTCCCATTTGTTCATTTTTGTTTTTATTTCCATTACTCTGGGAGAAGGATCAAAAAAGATATTGTTGCAATTTATGTCAAAGCCTGTTCTGCCTATGTCTTCCTCTAAGGGCCTTATACTGTCTTGTCTTACATTTAGACAATGTAATCCATTTAAATCCATTCAATCTGCTTATTTTTGTATATAATGTTAATTAATGTTCTTTATATTTTTTGTATGAAGCTGTCCAGTTTTCCCAGCAGCATTTATTACAGAGATTATTTTTCTGCATTGTGTAGCCTTGCACCCTTTGTCAAAAACTAATTGACCATAGGTGTGTGGATTTATCTCTGGGCTTTTTATCTTGTCCCATTAATATATATTTCTGTTTTTGTTTCAGTGCAATACTTTTCTGATGTTTGTAGCTTTGTAGTGGTGGCTAGGTGGTAAAGAATCTGCCTGCAATGCAGTCTACCCAGGTTTAGTTTTGGGGTTGAGAAGATCCCTTGGAGAAGGAAATGGCAACCCACTCCAGTATTTTTGCCTGGAAAATTCCATGGACAGAGGAACCTGGTGGGCTATGGTTCATTGGGTCACAAAGAGTCAGGCATGACTGTATATAAAGATTTGTAGTATAGTATAAATTCTGGGAGCCTGATTTCTCCAGTTCCTTTTTTCTTTCTCAAGATTGTTTTGACCAGTCAGAGTCTTTTGTGTAACCACAAATTAATCAGAGTGTTATACCACCACAACAAATTAAAGAATAAAAGCTATATGAACATCTTAACAGAAGCAGGGAAAGCTTTTGACAATATTCAACACTCATTAAATGAAACTCTCCAGATAGTGAGCATTAAGGCAATATACCTCAACATAAGAAAAGCCATATGTCAAAAATATCTAGCTAGCATCAAGCTTAATGGGAAAAGCTGAAAGCCTTTCAGGTCAGGAATAAGACAAGCATGTACACTCTTGCCACTTTCATTAAATGTAATTTTTGTAGTTATAATAAGAAAAATAAATAAAAAATTCAAGTTGGAAAAAATGTAAAACTGTCACTGTGGATGAATGATACTATACATAGAAAATACTAAATATGCTATCAGAAAACTACTAAAGTTCATCAATGAATTTGGTAAAGTTGCAGGATACAAAATTAATACACAGAAATCTGTTACATTTCTATAAACTAACAAAGAAAGCCCAGAAAGAGAAAATTAAGAAATCTAAAATAATAAAATTCTTAAGAATAAAACTACCTAAGAAGTCCATCAATCTGTGCTCCATAAACTATAAAATGTTTATGAAAGAAATGGAAGATAACACAAAAAGATGAAAAGTTATACTATGTTCTTGGATTAGGAGAATCAATATTGTCTAAATAACTGTACTACCCAAGGCAAACTATAGACTCAGTGCAAGTGCTATCAAATTACCAATGACATTTTCTTCTTTAATAGAAAAAATTGCAATAAACTTTAATATATACAAGTTTAGAGAAACAATCATCTGATTATGGGGTGGACTTTGGACTAGATTATGGGATGGACTTTAGACTAGGTCCTTTGGAGTGGTGGCTGCGAGGGAGCAGGAGGGCCGAGAGGAGCCACTCCACGTTCAAGGTCAGGAGGGGCAGCAGTGAGGAGATACCCCTAGTCTAAGGTAAGGAGCAGTGGCTGTGCTTTGCTGGAGAAGCTGTGAAGCGATACACCACATCCAAGGTAAGAGAAACCCAAGTAAGACAGTAAGTGTTGGAAGAGGGCATCAGAGGGCAGACACAATGAAATCATAATCACCAGAAAACTAGTAAATCTAATCACATGGACCACAGCCTGCTCTAACTCAATGAAACTAAGCCATGTCCTGTGGGGCCACCCAAGACGCAGGTCATGGTGGAGAGGTCGGACTAATGTGGACCACTGGAGAAGGGAATGGCAAACCACTTCAGTATTCTTGCATTGAGAACCCCATGAACAGTATGAAAAGGCAAAATGATAGGATGTTGAAAGAGGAACTGCCCAGGTCGGTAGGTGCCCAATATGCTATGGAAGATCAGTGGAGAAATAACTCCAGAAAGAATAAAGGGATGGAACCAAAGCAAAAAATACCCAGCTGTGGATGTGACTGGTGATAGAAGCAAGGTCCGATGCTGTAAAGAGCAATATTGCATAGGAACCTGGAATGTCAGGTCCATGAATCAAGGCAAATTGGAAGTGGTCAAACAGGAGATGACAAGAGTGAATGTCAACATTCTGGGAATCAGCGAATTAAAATGGACTGGAATGGGTGAATTTAACTCAGATGACCATTGTACCTACTACTGTGGGCAGGCAATCCCTTAGAAAAAATTGAGTAGCCATCATGGTGAACAAGAAAGCCTGAAAGGCAGTATTTGTATGCAATCTCAAAAACGACAGAATGGTCTCTATTCGTTTCCAAGGCAAACCATTCAATATCACAGTAATTCAAGACTATGCCCCAAACAGTAACACTGAAGAAGCTGAAGTTGAATGGTTCTATGAAGACCTACAAGACCTTTTAGAACTAACACCCAAAAAAGATGTCCTTTTCATTATAGGGGATTGGAATGCAAAAGTAAGAGGTCAAGAAACACCTGGAGTAACAGGCAAATTTGGCTTTAGAATACGGAATGAAGCAGGGCAAAGGTGAATAGAGTTTTGCCAAGAGAACTCACTGGTCATAGCAAGCACCCTCTTCCAACAACACAAGAGAAGACTCTACATATGGACATAATAAGATGGTAAACACGAAATCAGACTGATTATATTCTTTGCAGTCAAAGATGGAGAAGCTCTAAACAGTCAGCAAAAACAAGACCGGGAGCTGACTGTGGCTCAGACCATGAACTCCTTATTGCCAAATTCAGACTTAAACTGAAGAAAGTAGGGGAAACCACTAGACCATTCAGGTATGACCTAAATCAAATCCCTTATGAGTATACAGTGGAATTGAGAAATAGATTTAAGGGACTAGATGTGATAGATAGAGTGCCTGATGAACGATGGAATGAGGTTCGTGACATTGTACAGGAGACAAGGATCAAGACCATCCCCATGGAAAAGAAATGCAAAAAAGCAAAATGGCTGCCTGGGGAGGCCTTACAAATAGCTTTGAAAAGAAGAGAAGTGAAAAGCAAAGGAGAAAAGGAAAGATATAAGCATCTGAATGCACAGTGACAAAGAATAGCAAGGAGAGCTAAGAAAGCCTTCCTCACCAATCAATGCAAAGAAATAGAGGAAAACAAGAGAATGGGAAAGACTAGAGACCTTTTCAAGAAAATAAGAGATACTAAGGAAACATTTCATGCAAAGATGGGCTCCATAAAAGACAGAAATATTAGGGACCTAACAGAAGCAGAAGGTATTAAGAAAAGGTGGCAAGAATACACAGAAGAATTGTACAAAAAAGATCTTCACAACCCAGATAATCACAATGTTGTGATCATTCACCTAGAACCAGACATCCTGGAATGTGAAGTCAAGTGGGCCTTAGAAAGCATCACTACGAACAAAACTAGTGGAGGTGATGGGATTCCAGTTGAGCTATTTCAAATCCTGAAAGATGATGCTGTGAAAGTGCTGCACTCAATGTGTCAGCAAATTTGGAAAACTCAGCAGTGGCCACAGGACTAGAAAAGGTCAGTTTTCATTCCAATCCCAAAGAAGGGCAATGACAAAGAATGCTCAAACTACTGCACAATTGCACTCATCTCACATGCTAGTCAAGTAATTCTCAAAATTCTCCAAGTCAGGCTTCAACAATATGAGAACTGTGAACTTCCTGATGTTCAAGCTGGTTTTAGAAAAGGCAGAGGAACCAGAGATCAAATTGCCAACATTGCTGTATCATGGAAAAACAAGAGAGTTCCAGAAAAACATCTATTTATGCTTTATTGACTATGCCAAAGCCTTTGACTGTGTGGATCACAATAAACTGTGAAAAATTCTGAAAGAGAAGGGAATACCAGACCACCTGATCAGCCTCTTGAGAAACCTATATGCAGATCAGGAAGCAACAGTTAGAAATGGACATAGAACAACAGACTGGTTCCAAATAGGAAAAGGAGTATGTCAAGGCTGTATATTGTCATCCTGTTTATTTAACTTATATGCAGAGTACATCATGAGAAACGCTGGACTGGAAGAAGCACGAGCTGGAATCAAGATTGCCGGGAGAAATACCAATAACCTCAGATATGCAGATGACACCACCCTTATGGCAGAAAGTGAAGAGGAACTAAAAAGCCTCTTGAGGAAAGTGAAAGTGGAGAGTGAAAAAGGTGGCTTAAAGCTCAACATTCAGAAAATGAAGATCATGGCATCTGGTCCCATCACTTCATGGCAAATAGATGGGGAAACAGTGGAAACCATGTCAGACTTTATTTTTTAGGGGTCCAAAATCACTGCAGATGGTGACTGCAGCCATGAAATTAAAAGACGCTTACTCCTTGGAAGGAAAGTTACAACCAACCTAGATAGCATATCCAAAAGCAGAGACATTACTTTGCCAACAAAAGTCCATCTAGTCAAGGTTATGGTTTTTCCTGTGGTCATGTATGGATGTGAGAGTTGGACTGTGAAGAAGGCTGAGCGCCGAAGAATTGATGCTTTTGAACTGTGGTGTTGGAGAAGACTCTTAAGAGTCCCTTGGACTGTAAGGAGATCCAACCACTCCAGTCGGAAAGAGATCAGCCCTGGGATTTCTTTGGAAGGACTGATGCTAAAGCTGAAACTCCAGTACTTTGGCCACCTCATGCAAAGAGTTGACTCATTGGAAAAGACTCTGATGCTGGGAGGGATTGGGGGCAAGAGGAGAAGGGGACCACAGAGGATGAGATGGCTGGATGGCATGACTAACTCAATGGACGTCATTTTGAGTGAATTCCAGGAGTTGCTGATGGACAGGGAGGCCTGGCGTGCTGTGACTCATGGGGTCGCAAAGAGTCGGACATGACTGAGAGACTGAACTGAACTGAACTGAGAGTTCCCATTAAGCTATGTCCATGAATGTGTTTCTTTTTAACTGGTATTTCCAATACAGAGTGAAGGTGTGGATCTATTATTCCCTCTTGATTCACTGAATTCCTAACTACTCGTTTTAAAAATGTGGTTTTTTGTTTGTTTGTTTGTTTGTTTTGTTTGTACTTCATATGGGGTAATTTCTATTTCCACTTTTATTCCTGGCATATTTGTGTACTAAACTTGTTTCATATCAACACTTGTGCCCAGTCTATTTAAATATTTTGTGCAGTTTTTCTATTTTATTTTTGTTTTACCAGCTTTTTTCTTCTGAATATTTCAACTTTTCATACTCTGTAAACATATTTTTAAGAGCTTCTGTATACTCCTAATGTGGCAACTCTAAAATTGTCTCAGTGTTTTTTTTTTTTTTTTTTTTTATTGGCCACTGTTTTTCTAAAATATGGGTCATATTTCCCCTATTTTAATACTGAACTGTATGGATAATACTTATGGGGTTATATTCTCTTATCTCCATATTTTGATTTTTGTTCTATAAGGTAGGTTTTTACCAGCTAGTCACTTTGAGACCATCAGGTCAGATCAGATCACATCAGTCGCTCAGTCGTGTCCAACTCTTTGCAACCCCATGAATCCCAGCACGCCAGGCCTCCCTGTCTATCACCAACTCCCAGAGTTCACTGAGACTCACATCCATCGAGTCAGTGATGCCATCCAGCCATCTCATCCTCTGTCGTCCCCTTCTCCTCCTGCCCCGAATCCCTCCCAGCATCAGAGTCTTTTCCAGTGAGTCAACTCTTCACATGAGGTGTCCAAAGTACTGGAGTTTCAGCTTGAGCATCATTCCTTCCAAAGAAATCCCAGGGCTGATCTCCTTCAGAATGGACTGGTTGGATCTCCTTGCAGTCCAAGGGACTCTCAAGAGTCTTCTCCAACACCACAGTTCAAAAGCATCAATTCTTCGGTGCTCAGCTTTCTTCACAGTCCAACTCTCACATCCATACATGACCACAGGAAAAACCATAGCCTTGACTAGACAAACCTTTGTTGGCAAAGTAATGTCTCTGCTTTTGAATATGCTATCTAGGTTGGTCATAACTTTCCTTCCAAGGAGTAAGCGTCTTTCAATTTCATGGGTGCAGTCACCATCTGCAGTGATTTTGGAGCTCAAAAAAATAAAGTCTGACACTGTTTCCACTGTTTCCCATTTATTTCCCATGAAGTGATGGGACCGGATGCCATGATCTTCGTTCTCTGAATGTTGAGCTTTAAGCCAACTTTTTCACTCTCCACTTTCACCTTCATCAAGAGGCTTTTTAGTTCCTCTTCACTTTCTGCCATAAGGGTGGTGTCATCTACATATCTGAGGTTATTGATATTTCTCCCACAAATCTTGATTCGAGCTTGTGTTTCTTCCAGTCCAGCGTTTCTCATGACGTACTCTGCATATAAGTTAAATAAACAGGGTGAAAATATACAGCCTTGATGTACTCCTTTTCCTATTTGGAACCAGTCTGTTGTTCCATGTCCAGTTGTAACTGTTGCTTCCTGACCGGAATACAGATTTCTCAAGAGGCAGGTCAGGTGGTCTGGTATTCCCATCTCTTTCAGAAGTTTCCACAGTTTACTGTGATCTACATAGTCAAAGGCTTTGGCATAGTCAATAAAGCATAAATAGATGTTTTTCTGGAACTCTCTTGCTTTTTCCATGATCCAGTGGATGTTGGCAATGTGATCTCTGGTTCCTCTGCCTTTTCTAAAACCAGCTTGAACATCAGGAAGTTCACGGTTCACATATTGCTGAAGCCTGGCTTGGAGAATTTTAAGCATTACTTTACTAGCGTCTGAGATGAGTGCAATTGTGTGGTAGTTTGAGCATTCTTTGGCAGTGCCTTTCTTTGGGATTGGAATGAAAACGGGCAGTTTCCAGTCCTGTGGCCACTGCTGAGTTTTCCAAATTTGCTGGCATATTGAGTGCAGCACTTTCACAGAATCATCTTTCAGAATTTGGAATAGCTCAACTGGAATTCCATCACCTCCACTAGCTTTGTTCATAGTGATGCTTTCTAAGGCCCACTTGCCTTCACATTCCAGGATGTCTGGCTCTAGGTCAGTGATCACAACATCGTGATTATCTGGGTGGTGAAGATCTTTTTTGTACAGTTCTTCTGTGTATTCTTGCCATCTCTTCTTAATATCTTCTGCTTCTGTTAGGTCCCTACTATTTCTGTCCTTTATCAAGCCCATCTTTGCATGAAATGTTCCCTTGGTATCTCTGATTTTCTTGAAGTGATCCCTAGTCTTTCCCATTCTGTTGTTTTCCTCTATTTCTTTGCATTGAATACTGAAGAAGGCTTTCTTATCTCTTCTTGCTATTCTTTGGAACTCTGCATTCAGATGCTTATATCTTTCCTTTTCTCCTTTGCTTTTCGCTTTTCTTCTTTTCACAGCTATTTGTAAGGTCTCCCCAGACAGCCATTTTGCTTTTTTGCATTTCTTTTCCATGGGGATGGTCTTGATCCCTGTCTCCTGTATAATGTCACGAACCTCATTCCATAGTTCATCAGGCACTCTATCTATCAGATCTAGGCCCTTAAATCTATTTCTCGCTTCCACTGTATAATCATAAGGGATTTGATTTAGGTCATACCTGAATGGTCTAGTGGTTTTCCCTACTTTCTTCAATTTAAGTCTGAATTTGGCAATAAGGAGTTCATGGTCTGACCCACAGTCAGCTCCTGGTCTTGTTTTTGCTTACTGTATAGAGCTTCTCCGTCTTTGGCTGCAACGAATATAATCAATCTCATTTCAGTTTTGACCATCTGGTGATGTCCATGTGTAGAGCCTTCTCTTGTGTTGTTGGAAGAAGGTGTTTGCTATGACCAGTGCATTTTCTTAGCAAAACTCTATCAGTCTTTGCCCTGCTTCATTCTGTATTCCAAGGCCAAATTTGCCTGTTACTCCAGGTGTTTCTTGACCTCCTACTTTTGCATTCCAGTCACCTATAATGAAAAAGACATCTTTTTTGGGTGTTAGTTCTAAAAGGTCTTGTTGGTCTTCATAGAACCGTTCAACTTCAGCTTCTTCAGCATTACTGAAGGGGCATAGACTTGGATTACTGTGATATTGAATGGTTTGCCTTGGAAACGAACAGAGATCATTCTGTCGTTTTTGAGATTGCATCCAGGTACTGCATTTCGGACTCTTTTGTTGACCATGATGGCTACTCCATTTCTTCTGAGGGATTCCTGCCCACAGTAGTAGATATAATGGTCATCTGAGTTAAATTCACCCATTCCAATCCATTTCAGTTCGCTGATTCCTAGAATGTCGACATTCACTCTTGCCATCTCTTGTTTGACCAGTTCCAATTTGCCTTGAGTCATGGACCTGACATTCCAGGTTCCTATGCAATATTGCTCTTTACAGCATCAGACCTTGCTTCTATCACCAGTCATCTCCACAGCTGGGTATTCTTTTTGCTTTGGCTCCATTCCTTCATTCTTTCTGGAGTTATTTCTCCACTGGTCTCCAGTAGCATATTAGGCACCTACTGACCTGGGGAGTTTCTCTTTCAGTATCCTATCATTTTGCCTTTTCATACTGCTCATGGGGTTCTCAAGGCAAGAATACTTAAGTGGTTTGCCATTCCCTTCTCCAGTGGACCACATTCTGTCAGATCTCTCCACCATGACCAGCCCGTCTTGGGTTGCCCCACGGGCATGGCTTAGTTTCATTCAGTTAGACAAGGCTGTGTTCCTAGTGTGATTAGATTGACTAGTTTTCTGTGAGTATGGTTTCAGTGTGTTTGCCCTCTGATACCCTCTTGCAACACCTATCGTCTTGGGTTTCTCTTACCTTGGGCGTGAGGTATCTCTTCATGGCTGGTCCAGCAAAGCGCAGGCATTGCTCCTTACCTTTGACGAGGGGTATCTCCTCACTGCCGCCCTTCCTGACCTTCAACGTGGGATAGCTCCTCTAGGCCCTCCTGTGCCCACGCAGCCATGGCTCCTTGGACGTGGGGTTGGTCCTCTTGGCCACCGCCCCTGGCCTCGGTCATGGGGTTGCTCCTCCCAGCTGCCGCCCCTAATGTTCTTGAAGGAACATCTTCAAGTTACTTGTAAAACAGAATTGGAAATGATATTAACAAGGGTTATTCACTTATGTGCAGACATTGTAGATGAGAAACCTACTTGTGGAGATTGAAAACACCAATAATTTTTTTAAACCTACTGTCATAAATGAATCACATAAATATTTACAATATTAATAAGTACATTAAAGAAAAAAACAGAAGCTGAAATAAAAATAATATTCTTCATTCTTTGTTCTACTTTAAATAATATGATAAAGGAAGTCTTCATATAGGTTTTTAACATGTGTGCTTATTTTTAATTATTGTCATGAAAGAAAACATGATGTTTCTGGATGAAAGGGAAAGTTATTTTTCTTTATAGCAATGCATGCATCATTTTCTCATGCCTCATATTTTTAGCTTCATGGAAATGAGATGAGAGCACATCTCACTCTTCCCGTGGTAAGAGGAACACAGGAAAAGTACACAGAAAATAGGACTCTAAAAGCATATATAGATTCTGGTCACTTTCCCCCTCTCCCTGAAAAGAGCAAGAGAAACTTATGTTACCTAATGTTTTACAGCCCTTCAGAGGACAAATGTATGGCTTAAGGTTACTCCCTTTTGGTAAAAGCTCATCTCTGGAGGATGAAAATCTCCCCAAAATCCACCACTATCATATAATTGCACTCTTTTAAGTCATCCTTTGACTTTCAAGGTTTGTCCTTTATCTCAAATTGCTATTAGTTTTTATTCAGAAAGTCCTGACTATGAAAAAGTTAGAAGATATTCATATTGTTTCCCATCAAGATGCAATAACATAAACTGAAAGAATTATAAGTGCATAATAGTTGCTGTTGTTATTCAGTCCTGTTCGACTCTTTGTGACCCCATGGACTGCAGCACACCAGGCTTCCCTTTCTTCACTATCTCCCAGAGTTTGCTCAAACTCATGTCCATTGAGTCAGTGATGCCATCTAACCATCTCATCCTCTGTCATACCCTTCTCCTTCTGCCTTCAGTCTTTCCCAACATCAGGGTCTTTTATAATGAGTCACCATAGCAGCCTCATTAGAACTGAACAGTGGTAAAAGTTCTGACTCTCCACTAGACCTCCTCCCAAACTCTTCAGCAAGGCATGAAAGGCTGTTCCATTTCCCTCAATGAAGGTAGAAGCCCAAGTCCCTAACTGGTCTCCACTGACACAATGGGAAGGAACCTTATTTTACTACCAGTGTGATTGAAAGTCTGAGTTCTCTACTTGGTCATCTCTGACAGTACCCTGGTGAAGGAAATGGGTTGCTTCATTACAGCCTGTCAAATATGGAAGTCTGCACTCTCAGCCATTGTTGGCAAGACTTGGGGTGGGGTCATACGTTTTTTTCCATGAGGTTTGTCTGAAATACAGCAGTTATTTTCTAATAGTATTTTCCTTACTAAACTTCCTTTTCCTATTATTTTTATTTATATTTGTTTTTGTCTTTGTCTTTGTTTTTTGTGTGTGTGTTTTTCTAGAAAGAAGTTTATCCAGAAGAAATTCTTACACCACTATTCCTCAGTGCCAGCCTTTTCATAAATTCAATCTCAATTTTTTAAAATTCCATTATATGCTATTATTCTTTTTATTTATCTTAAACATGTCTTACTGTCTCAATTATATAATAAGTCTTGATTTCAGGCAGAATATATCTGTATCTCTATAATTTATTTTGTTGATTTTTGTCTTTTTAATTTATCTCAGTATTTTAGCTTGGATATCTTATACATTTTTCTCTGATTCTTAGCTCATTCAGTTCTTTATATTCTGTGTCTATTTTACATAATTGAACTTATTGGCAATATGATAAATCATATTTATGGAATGAAAATCAATATTAAAAAGATTTAGTCAAGTGGAATTGTATATTCAGTTGAATCACAAATAAGTTAGTGATAGGTTAACTATTCTTTTTTTTTTTTTATTTATTTATTTTAATTGGAGGTTAATTGCTTTACAATATTGTATTGGTTTCGCCATACATCAACATGAATCTGCCACAGGTATACATGTGTTCCCCATCCTGAATCCCCCTCCCGCCTCCCTCCCTGTACCATCCCTCTGGGTCGTCCCAGTGCACCAGCCCCAAACATCCAGTATCATGCATCGAACCTGGATGAAACTGGAGCCTATTATACAGAGTGAAGTAAGCAAGAAAGAAAAACACCAATACAGTATACTAGGTTAACTTTTCTATACCAAGTAGATTTTAAGAGAAAGAAGATTGAAAATATATTCACATTTCCCTTCATATTATAAAATATTATTGAAAATGCATTCTATCATATTGCCAATCATACTTAAAACATTGTTGTATTGATTGGCTTTTTTTTTTTAGCATGAATCAGTACTTTATTCTTGTTATGACTGAATAACATAATTGTATGGGTATACCACATTTTGCTAATCCAGTCATCAATCGATAGACATTTGAGTTGTTTCCAGGTTTTTGCTATTATTTTGAGTGGAGTTCAGTTTATTTTATGATATACATTGATGAGGACTGAGATAGCTTCAACTTTCTTCTCAGTTAATTAAGTTATTATCTGACCCAGATAAGCAAAATTACTGATGCAATAAAGAAAGCTTTATAAAGAGAAGATGGAAGGTTTTGAAAGTTGAGGCTCCTTTTGACTACTATTCTACTCCCTGATGGAGATAAGGCTAATCATACTTTTCTGACCTTGAGGGTAGCCTGATGTATTGTGAATGCTCCCTGTGATGGATGAGAATTCCTGGTTAAGAGTTACTGGAGAGAATAGTGCTTAAGAATCTATACGTATGTGAAGAGTCAAGACAGTACCTCAGAAAAATAATGATCTGTCTTAAATCCAATTTGATGTTCATTCTACAACAAAAGGAGTTTTTAGTAGAAACTGAAGTAAGATATGAAGTTAGCTTCTTAGCTTTTCTCTTAGCAATTTATAAACTTCTCAAGGATCAATTTTTCCCCTTAAGATTTGCATTTATTCAATGAATAATCCACTATTTAAAATTAGATATATACATAAATACATTGTTAGAAAGTATATTTGATAAAATAAATAACACTGGAATTATGGACAATAAGATTTTGCTATCACCATTGTGCAAACTGTGTATGCCAACATACAATATATACAAACCATGTTGAATGGATTTGGGTTAATCGCTTAATACCCATAAGGGCACACTTTTCCAAAGCAGAATATGAGAATTTGGCAGATATAAACAACAAAGTTCTTTCTGATTGGGACTATTATTCTGTTCACTTCCTTCTAAGCATTTTAAGTATCTTTCCCCCAACTCTTTGCTCTCAGTTTAAAACATACTCTTACAAGGCCAGAAATAAGCAATGAAATCTTTTATTCTTTTTACAAATTTTAAAATAAAAAAATAAAATAATTGGAACATGGTAGTGCTTCCCTGGTGGCTCAGATGGTAAAGCGTCTGTCTACAATGTGGAAGACCTGGGTTTGATCCCTGGGTTGGGAAAATTCCCTGGAGAAGGAAACGGCAACCCACTCCAGTACTCTTGCCTAGAAAATCCCATGGATGGAGGAGCTTGGTGCAGGCTACTGTCCATAGGGTTGCAAAGAGTCAGACACGACTGAGCGACTTCATTTCACTTCACTTCAGTGCCATAAATAATGTTGAATCAAGATTATAATTAGACTATTAATTCTCAATGGATAATTGAGAGAAGCTTGTCTCTTTTTTCTCATTTTTAGTGTCAGATCTAATCCTCTTAGCTCCTTATACTGCTATGTACACATTTTACTATCTAGATCTTTGCTAATTTTCCATTTGTTGGCCGCTTATTTTTACCAAATCACTTGGATGCAGTTTGTTTTGATTCAACTGTTAAATTAATCATTTGTATATTCGTGGTCTATTTATGGAATTCCTTATTTTAGTAAAAGAAGATTAAGGTGTAGTTTGTGTGTGTGTGCATGTGTGTAAAAGAAAGAATTAACATGAGAGAAAGGTACAAGTATTGTGAGGCAGAAAAAAAAGTCCTACTTGTATGAAATTGATCTCATTTATCTTCTTTCCCATTCTATCCTAGCTCCTTCATCTTCCTCCCACTAAAATGCAATACTAGTACAGTTTAATGTTTCCCAGTAGGAAGAAATACAGTTGCACATTCAAATTCCTCAAACCAAAAAGCAATCAATACACTATGGCAGGTATGTAGTTCCTGAAGAAAATTGTTTTTGTGCTTCTAAAAGAAAGAACAATGAGCATCAGTGAGAAGAAAAATCCAGCCTTGGAAGCAACCACATTTATCTTTAGTCAAGAAGAAAATTAAACAAAAAAGTTAATTTTAAAACAATTATTAACTTAAATCTCTTTCATGAGCATTATATATTGCCTTTCTAAAGGAAAAATAATGCCAGTTACCTACAAAGAAATAAAGAAAAATGTTGTGTAAAATTTAAGAAATATGTGTATGTTCAGTGCATTAAAATTATATACACAAATCAGTGTTCAGTTTAAGTATGAATGGCTCAGACAGTAAAGAATCTACCTGCAATTCAGGAGACTTGGGTTCAAACCCAAGATGAGGAAGATCCCCTGGAAAAGAGAATGGCTACACACTCCAATATTCTTGCCTGGAAATCCCATGGACAGAAGAGCCTGGAGAGCTACAGTTCATGAGGTCTCAAAGAGTCAGACATGACTGAGCTACTAACATTTTCACTTTTAAGTATGGATGCCTGTGTTTTCTTTCTTTCTTTCTTTCTTTTTTTTTTTTTAATGTGTGGGCTAAATATGCAATAGACTGAGAAGTAATGGAAGCCTAAAATTAAAACTGTAATGTACTAGCTTCCAGTTTGCTAAAACTAAATTGAGCATAAAGCATTTAACCTAAGATGAGATGGGACCCAATGCTTCAGGGAAAGGATATCTTCGACTCTCTAACACTCCCCTATATGCTGATATCTGAGAGCTAATTGAATACATTTGCATATGAGTGACTGCATTTTGGGAAAAATAGCATTTTTAGAGAATATGTGATGGTTTGAGATAATTATAATTGAAGCTGATTTGAAATGAAAGTCTCACTACAAAGTTAAGTTCATCCTGAGGAAATTGTGGTTTGGAGATTCAGAAACCAGGAAAATGGCTCATTTTTGACATTGTGTGCTGGTGGTTATAATTTAGCATGACACCTAGTCACTTGTGTAAATGGGTCATATTAAGAAAATAATACACTGAACAGAAAGCTTTCAGCAATAAATCAAATACATTTGTCTGTAAAAGCAAACAAACAAACAAACAAAAGTATATTGAAACAACTAAACCCTGAAAAATATTATTTATTTTCCTGTACCTCCTGGGACACATGGTGTAAACTGACAGCTTTGGAAGAATCTGGAATATTGGAACAATTTGGGATAAGGTTTAATGGAAGTTTGGAGGCTATTTTAAGAGGTTTTTTTTTTTTTTTCTGATAGAAACATGTGAGGAGACTTTGATAAGTTACTCTGGCCTGAAAAGAGAAAGAGAGGCAGAGACAGAGACAGAAGTTGATTATATTTCTCCCTCAAACTAATCAAGAAGATCCTATCACCAACTACACAGGCTTTATTTAAAGTCATTAGTAATATTATATACTAAGTAATCTAGTTCCATTTCATAGATCTTGTGAGTGAAAAACAAAAATCACTCATATATTTACTCATATGGCAGGTAACTTGTATTGAGTAAATAAAGATGCTACAGCCATCAAATCATCACATTACAACTGCCTTAATGGTGGGCTCTGAGGGAACTCAGGATAGAAACACGATGTCTGCCACCAAGCTGTCAAACACTGCAGCCACCCCGACAATCGTGCACCTGGAGGAGACTCAGGATGAGAAAAAAACAGGACACTGGCCCCAGATAGCTGGGGTGCACATCAAAGGAATGATTTCAATGAGCCCAGAATTTTGCATCTTTCCATACATAGAAAAGCATTAAATTCCTTAGCTTGCGATATCTATTTTTCTTTAGTTAATGGCAATCTTTTTATGTTCTAACTAACCTTGTCTTTGTCGAAAAAACTCCTATATATCCCAGTGCCTCCCTGAGAGCTTGATCTGATAAAGTGCATCATTGTGGAGTGAATACAATGACTAATAATTTGATGGTGGGAATCCTGTTTCTATACTTAAGATAATTTTAAGGTATTCGGGGTGATTTTTAAAGCATTTTTGATTGGACTGGCTAGACATTTATCTATCTAAAGAAATAATTCTAGGTTTTGTTTGCCAGTTCTTCTTTCTCCTCTCTTCCTTTTTCATCTCCAGGCATAGTTTGGCTCACTTTCCAAATATCTTCTTTGAACAAGCTAAATTAATTTTTTATGAGCATTCCCGAAAGTCATGCTATGTAATTTTTGATAGGATCATTATCATCTAAGTGGCAATGCAAATCCTATCTTTGTTTCTCCACTTACTGTTTTGTGATCTTTGTCATGTTACTTACCTGTACTTCAGTTTACTCTTCTGTAAAGTAAGACTGATTTAAAAACAAACAAACAAACAAAAAAACTAATAGGGAAGTTGTTAAAATCAATGAAGTAAAAACTGTACATAATGCCTGCCAAGCAATAAAGTCTATAAAATATTAAATTTTATTGTTAGTATTGTCATTGGTTTATAGATAACTTTTTCATTCACTCATGCACTCATGATGGGACTCTTTTAAGTAACTATCAATGGTTTAGCTTTAGTGTTTTCTATTTTTGCTATTAATTGCAATGTCAATTGCATTATTATTAGAATTCTTTATCACTATTTATTTTGACTCAATCACAAGCTGGAATCAAGATGGCCAGGAAAAATATCATTAACCTCAGATATGCAGATGATATCTCCCACATGGTAGAAAGTGAAAAAGAACTAAAGACCTCTTGATGAAAGTGAAAGAGTGAAAAAGTTGGCTTAAAGCTCAACAGTCAGAAAACTAAGATCATGGCATCCGGTCCCATCACTTCATGGCAAATAAATGAGGAAACAATGGAAACAGTGTCAGACTTTATTTTTGGGACTCCAAAATCCCTGCAGATGGTGACTGCAGCCATGAAATTAAGAGACACTTACTACTGGGAAGAAAAGTTATGACCAATATAGACAGCATTTTAAAGAGCAGAGACATTATTTTGCCAACAAAAGTCCATCTAGTCAAGGCTATGGTTTTTCCAGTAGTCATGTATGGATGTGAGAGTTGGACTGTGAAGAAAGCTGAGTGCCAAAGAATTGATGCTTTTGAACTGTGATGTTGGAGAAGACTCTTGAGAGTCCCTTGGACTGCAAGGAGATCCAACCAGTCTATCCTAAAGGAGATCAGCCTGGGTGTTATTTGGAAGGACTGATGCTGAAGCTGAAACTCCAATACTTTGGCCACCTGATGGCTGATACTTTGGCCATTTGAAAAGACCCTGATGCTGGGAAAGATGGAAGGCAGGAGGAGAAGGGGAAGGCAGAGGGTGAGATTGTTGAATGGCATCACCAACTCAATGGACATGAGTTTGAATAAATGCCAGGTGTTGGTGATGTACAGGGAGGCCTGGCATGCTGCAGTCCATGGGGTTGCAAATAGTCAGACAAGACTGAGCGACAGAACTGAACTGATTTTGATTTTTAAACTGGTCATATATATGATTTGCTTAGTTATCAGTTTCATAGAGATTTCAAAAGAATGAGTATTTTGTATGTCTGTGTAAAATTTTCCTTTTGCATCATTTAAATCTTGTCTATTACTACATTTTTATAGTAAGATTATATTTACAGGTGTCCTGTTTCCACAGTTTCCAGACACATGTAGTATGGAGTTATGAGTAGAGCTTATACAACTAGTTCTGTTCGACAAGCTGGTAGAAGTGATATGGGTTATGTTAGGTTTTATCAAAAAGCAGAGATATTACTTTGCCAACAAAGGTCCATCTAGTCAAGGCTATGGTTTTTCCAGTGGTCATGTATGGATGTGAGAGTTGGACTGTGAAGAAAGCTGAGTGCTGAAGAATTGATGCTTTTGAACTGTGGTGTTGGAGAAGACTCTTGAGAGTCCCTTGGACTGCAAAGAGATCCAACCAGTCTATACTAAAGGAGATCAGTCCTGGGTTTTCATTGGAAGGACTGATGCTAAAGCTGAAACTCCAATACTTTGGCCACCTCATGCGAAAAGTTGACTCATTAGAAAAGACTCTGTTGCTGCGAGGGATTGGGGGCAGGAGGGGAAGGAAACCACAGAGGATGAGATGGCTGGATGGCATCACTGACTCGATGGACATGTGTTTGAGTGAACTCTGGGAGTTGGTGATGGACAGGGAGGCCTGGCGTGCTGTGATTCATGGGGTCGCAAAGAGTAGGACACACCTGAGCGACTGAACTGAACTGAACTGAAGCATTTAATACTCACCCAAATTCTCTAGCCTCCTCTTTTCTTCTACAGCCAAAGTAGATGAAGTGTGGTGCTGAAATATTGAGTCAAGATATCGAGTAGCCTGAATTACTGAGTCATTATACGGAGTACTATGACTTTC
Organism: Bos mutus; assembly: GCF_027580195.1. Classification (NCBI taxonomy): domain Eukaryota; kingdom Metazoa; phylum Chordata; class Mammalia; order Artiodactyla; family Bovidae; genus Bos; species Bos mutus. Next base: position 54,985,995 of record NC_091627.1, read on the forward strand.
GTGAGTCACCAAATCTGCAGGGAAATTTGAGTGAATAAAAAAGTTTTTTTTGTTTTATTTAGTCACAAAGATTTTGGGAGTGGTTGCTAGCTAAGGTATTCAGAACATCCTCATAAAATAAAATAAAGTAAAACTCGACTTGAGTTGAAACTTGAAGATAGAACATATTTGAATTACTAAGAGGATAGATATGTCAGGCCAGAGGGTAAGTAAAGATGCTGAGGGAAAGGTGTAGAGATCAGCCTGGCGGTGTGTAAAGGACCAGCATTGGTCCTGGTCAAAGCTGGCATGGGATTTGGCCTTCAGAAGAGAAACTGATTCAAGGATTTTCACCCGACCAATTCTGCAGGATGGAGAATACAGTGCAACTCTTAAAGAGATGAACACAGGATCAATATATAGCATGAGCAGCTTTCTATTCTTTACTCTGATCCAAGAGTATGATTTACAGTGTGTGATTATAGTGTGCTGTTTCTGTTCTTCAGAGAAAGGCAAAACTATGCAAGCAGTAGTGACTATTCATTTTAGCACAATTACCAAAAGAGTGTATAAGTCAACTATTCATCACAGCCAAAGGGAAATATTAAACACATACCACATATTAAAAGAAAACAACCCAAAATTGATGTCCTTGATGCAATATAAAGTCTGGCACAGATAGAACTTTCCTAAGGCCCTTACTGCCTCAGACAGCAACCTTACAAAAGTCTATGTGATCAGGATATTCAGGCAAAAGCCTGGTACCACGGTAGCTTTCTTTTTCATTATCAAACTCAATGGAGTAAAATTGTTATATATGTATATATATTATGTATAATGGGCTTCCCAGATGGTGGTAGTGGTAAAGAATCTGCCTGCCAATGTAGGAGACATTAGAGACGCAGGTTTGATCCCTGGATTGGGAAGATTCCCTAGAGAAGGAAATGGCAACCCACTCCAGTATTCTTGCCTGGAGAATTCCAAGGACAGAGCAGCCTGGTTGGCTATAATCCATAGATCACAGAGTTGGACACAACTGTAGTGACTAAGCATGCAAACATATTATGTATAATACTATATAAAATTTATATATATATATATACATACATCCCCATATATATATGGGCTTCCCTCATAGCTCAGTTGGTAAAGAATCTACCTGCAATGTAGGAGACCCCAGCTTGATTTCTGGTCTGGGAAGATCCACTGGAGAACCGATAGGCTACCCACTCCAGTATTCCTGGGCTTCCCTTGTAGTTCAGCTGGTAAAGAATCTGTCTGCAATGTGGGAGACCTGTGTTAGATCCCTAGTTTGGGAAGATCCCCTGGAGAAGGGAAAGGCTATCCACTCCAGTATTCTGGCCTGGAGTACAGTCCATGGTTTCTCAAAGAGTCAGACATGACTGAACAAATTTAACTATATATATATATATATATATATATATATATATATATATACACACACACACACACATATATATATAATAAGGATTACATAATAGGGCTTCTTTCTATCTTCCTAAGATAAATGATCATCTTCCATGTATGCAGTCTTAGTGTGCAGGAAATTTGAGTTCATCAAATGAACAATGAGACTACCAGAAACCCACAAGAAGGATATATATATATATTTTTTTTTTTTTTAAACCACAAGAAGGATATAATTATCACAGTATAGGAGCAAATGGTATTTAAAAGGACAAAGGAGATATCAGAGTTTATAAATAGGTAAAAGTTCTTCATTCCAAAAAATGATAGGCAGGAAAGATGTGACCTAAAATTTTAAATAAAAACAGGAAAAATAATCATAAGAAGAACACTAATTTTTAAATTATAAAAGTATATTTTCATTCTTGCATTTAAACACATCTTTTGTTCTTTACTGAAAATTATATCATGATGGAAGAAGAAAGTAAGAGTATTCCGTGAAAAATTGTGTATTAATCTCTATCAGAATCTTTGAAAGTGGCTGTGAATAAGATTCATAGTCTTTGCTGTAAGGGTGACAGAAAAAGGCTATACCTTCACAGTGGCATTCTCTACAACATGACCATTCTGTTGTACCTCTAAAACATACATAAGTATCTACCCAAGGTTGATTATTGCACCTTAAAGAGATTCCACTATAAATATGCTTTGAATTTTTTCAAAAAACATTATTGAAATATAATTGATTTACAATGTTGTGTTAGTTTCAAGTGTATAGCAAAATGATTCAGTTATACTTACACATACACACATGCATGTATATATAAATATATGTATATGTGATATATCACAGTAGTTTTGATTCACATTTATCTAATAATTAATGATGGTTCAGCAGGAAAGAATCTGTCTGCAATGAAGGAGACACAGAATACTTGAGTTCCAGCCCTGGGTCCAGAAGATTCCCTGGAGGAGGAAACGTAAATCCATTCCAATATTCTTGCCTGGGAAATCCCAGGAACAAAAGAGTCTGGCGGGCTACAGTCCACAGGGTTGTACAGAGTCAGACACAACTGAGTGACTGAGCACACACACACAATAATTAATGATATTCGGCATATTTTCATGTACCTCTTGGTCATCGGTAAGTCTTTAGAGAAATGTCTATTAAAGTCGTCTATCCACTTTTTGAGTGAGTTGTTTGTTTTTCTGATATTGAGCTGTATGAGCTCCTATATTATTTAATTTACTAATTTAATTAAATGTAATTAACCAATTCCTTTTGTTAAAAGATTAACTAGATTGTAAATTTTCTTTTAGCCTCTCCTCCTGCATAAAATATCTTCTTACTTAAGTAAAATCAACCTTTTGAACAAACATCTTAGAGTCTACTTGATGGTTTTCAAATATAATCTTAGCTAACCTAGCTCAGAAGGGATAGCTTATGGTGAATAGACCAATATTCAGTCCAAGAAAGGAAAAGTAAATTTGCATAAGCTGATTTAAACAAAGCTGTTTTCTTTTCTGTGTGTTTTCTCAATATCTTATAAAAGATCTCATTTCCAGGTTTGTTATTTCTATGCCATTTTGATTTATTTTTGTGTGTGCATGTATGCTAAGTTACTTCAGTTGTATATGACTCTTTGTGACCCTATGGACTGTAGCTCACCAGTTTGCTCCGCCCATGGGATTCTCCAGGCAAGGATACTGGAACGGGTTGCCATGAACTCCAGGAGATCTTTCTGACACAGGGATAAAATCAGCATCTTCTACATCTCCTGCATTAGCAGGCAGAATTCTTGCCACTAGTACTACCTGGGAAACACCTATTCTTGTGTTCAGTTCAGTTCAGTCTCTCAGTCATGTCTTATTCTTTGCAACCCCATGGACTGCAGCATGCCAAGCCTCCCTGTTCATCACAAACTCCCAGAGTTTACTCACACTCATGTCCATTGAGTTGGTGATGCCACCCAACCATCTCACCCTCTGTCGTTCCTGCCTTCCATCTTTCCAAGAATCAGGGTCTTTTCAAATGAGTCAGTTCTTCACATCAGGTGGCCAAAGTATTGGAGTTTCAGCTTCAATATGAGTCCGTCCAATGAGTATTCTGGACTGATTTCCTTTAAGATGGACTGGTTGGATCTCCTTGCAGTCCAAGTGACTCTCAAGAGTATTTTCCAACAACACACTTCAAAAGCACCAATTCTTCAGTTCTCAGCTTTCTTTATAGTCCAACTTTCATACATGACCACTGGAAAAACCATAGTGTTGACTAGGTGGACCTTTGTTGGCAAAGTAATGTCTCTGTATTTTAATATGCTGTCTAGGTTGGTCATAACTTTTCTTCCAAGGAGCAAGCGTCTTTTAATTTCATGGCTGTAGTCACCATCTGCAGTAATTTTGGAGCCCCCCCCAAAATAAATTCTGTCACTATTTCCATTGTTTCCCCAATTATTTGCCATGAAGTAATGAAACCAGATGCCATGATCTTAGTCTTCTGAATGCTGAGCTTTAAGCCAACCTTTTCACTCTCCTCCCTCACTTTCATCAAGAGTCTCTTTAGTTCTTTGTCACTTTCTTCCATAAGGGTTTTGTCATTTGTGTAACTGAGGTTATTGATATTTCTCCCAACAATCTTTATTCCAACTTGTGCTTCATCCATCCCAGCATTTCTCATGATGTACTCTGCATATAAGTTAAGTAAGCAGGGTGACGATATACAGCCTTGACACACTCCTTTCCCAATTTGGAACTGGTCTGTTGTTCCATGTCCAGTTCTAACTGTTGTTTCTTGACCTGCATAAAAATTTCTCAAGAGGCAGGTCAGATGGTCTGTTATTCCCAGCTCTTTAAGAATTTTCAACAGTTTGTTGTGATCCACACAGTCAAAGGCATTGGCATAGTCAATAAAGCAGAAGTAGATATTTTTCTGGAACACAAGATGTTTTTCTTGTGTATCTTATGCTATTTATATTGGCTTGCTGCTGCTGCTGCTGCTAAGTCGTGTCAGTCGTGTCCGACTCTGTGCGACCCCATAGACCGCAGCCAACCAGACTTCCCCGTCCCTGGGATTCTCCAAGCAAGAACAGTGGAGTGGGTTGCCATTTCCTTCTCCAATGCATGAAAGTGAAAAGTCAAAGTGAAGTCGCTCAGTCGTGTCTGACTCTAGCGACCCCATGGACTACAGCCCAACAGGCTCCTCCATTAATGGGATTTTCCAGGCAAAAGTACTGGAGTGGGGTGCCATTGCCTTCTCCGCTGTAACCAATAATTGCTGTCAGCTTTATTATCAAAGTACAGAAGGTTTTGATTAAAATAAATGAAAGATTTTAAACATCAGGTACAATAATAACTAATACTGATGTCATTAATAGTTTTGATTTTAAGAGATGAATCAAAGAAGTAAAATATCTTGAAGTAAAAGAATTATATTAATCAAAAAAATTTAACATTTTTGACACAGAGCATGGTATTATGGATAAAATATCCAGGAGCAAAGCTCAGCACTGCTTCTTACTATGTGTATCAAGGTCTTTAATTGCTCTGAGATGGTCATCTCATAGAATTTCCTTTTATAGGCTCTAGTTGAGTAGATTATATATATTTGGGTGCACCATGCAGCAAGTGGTGCCTCAGGGTTTTTTATTTTCATATTGTATACAGAGCTAATTGAAAAGATTCTCTGGATATATGTTTATGTGTATAAAATGGTAGAAGCTTTGAGATCATTATTAAGCCAAGAAAGCCTTGAAATAGTAACAGTTTGATAAATGTTTTACATTCTAACTGTGTGCAGAACATGCCCTGGGTGCAAGAGATAATGTGTTAATGTGTAAGCTTCATGTCACCAAGCAACATATCAACAAGTTTCTTCCACTACAATCTCCAAAGGAGAGGAATACAGAGAACATGAATTATTATTTCCAAATGAATTATTCAGAGGTCCAAGAGAAATAAGTGTGTTTTTTTTAGGCAGGGAGGTACAATCTAAAAAATTTAGAGCAGTATGTTTCTCCTTGCAATATTTTACTCCTGGTTTACCTTTCGTCCATTTTTACTTAGGTTTTTCCCTTCTCGCTCTAGATAATTTGCCTTGAGCACCCAAATCTGTCAAATTATGATAAATATCTTATCAGCTAGTCTTTTACATACTTGCTAATGTAAAATAATAGTTATAATAAACCAGATGAAGTCAGATCAGATGAGTCGCTCAGTCGTGTCCGACTCTTTGTGACCCCAAGAATCCCAGCACACCAGGCCTCCCTGTCCATCACCAACTCCTGGAGTTCACTGAGATTCACGTCCGTCGAGTCAGTGATGCCATCCATCTATCTTATCCTCTGTCGTCCCCTTCTCCTCCTGCCCCCAATCCCTCCCAGCATCAGATTCTTTTCCAGTGAGTCAACTCTTCGCATGAGGTGGCCAAAGTACTGGAGTTTCAGCTTTAGCATCATTCCTTCCAAAGAAATCCCAGGGCTGATGTCCTTCAGAATGGACTGATTGGATCGCTTTGCAGTCCAAGGGATTCTCAAGAGTCTTCTCCAACACCACAGTTCAAAAGCATCAATTCTTCGGTGCTCAGCCTTCTTCACAGTCCAAATCTCACATCCATACATGACCATAGGAAAAACCATAGCCTTGACTAGATGGACCTTTGTTGGCAAAGTAATGTCTCTGCTTTTGAATATGCTATCTAGGTTGGTCATAACTTTCCTTCAAAGGAGTAAGCGTCTTTTAATTTCATGGCTGCAGTCACGATCTGTAGTGATTTTGGAGCCCCAAAAAATAAAGTCTGACACTGTTTCCACTGTTTCCCCATCTATTTCCCATGAAGTGGTGGGACTGGGTGCCATGATCTTCGTATTCTGAATGTTGAGCTTTAAGCCAATTTTCCCTCTCCACTTTCACTTTCCTCAAAGGCTTTTTAGTTCCTCTTCACTTTCTGCCATAAGGGTGGTGTCATCTACATATCTGAGGTTATTGATATTTCTCCTGGAAATGTTGATTCGAGCTTGTGTTTCTTCCAGTCCAGCGTTTCTCATGATGTACTCTGCATATAAGTTAAATAAACAGGGTGACAATATACAGCCTTAAAGAACTCCTTTTCCTATTTGGAACCAGTCTGTTGTTCCATGTCCAGTTCTAACTGTTACTTCCTGACCTGCAACAAATTTCTCAAGAGGCAGATCAGGTGTTCTGGTATTCCCATCTCTTTCAGAAGTTTCCACAGGTTATTGTGATCCACACAGTCAAAGGCTTTGGCATAGTCAATAAAGCAGAAATAGATGCTTTTCTGGAACTCTCTTGCTTTTTCCATGAACCAGCGGATGTTGGCGATTTGATCTCTGGTTCCTCTGCCTTTTCTAAAACCAGCTTGAACATCAGGAAGTTTACGGTTCACATATTGTTGAAGCCTGGCTTGGAGAATTTTGAGCATTACTTTACTAGCATCTGAGATCAGTGCAATTGTGCGGTAGTTTGAGCATTCTTTGGCAGTGCCTTTCTTTGGGATTGGAATGAAAACTGACCTTTCACAGTCCTGTGGCCACTGCTGAGTTTTCCAAATTTGCTGGCATATTGAGTGCAGCACTTTCACAGCATCATCTTTCAGGATTTGGAATAGCTGAACTGGAATTCCATCACCTCCACTAGCTTTGGTCGTAGTGATGCTTTATAAGGCCCACTTGACTCCACATTCCAGGATGTCTGACTCTAGGTCAGTAATCACAGCATCGTGATTATCTGGGTCATGAAGATCTTTTTTGTACAGTTCTTCTGGGTATTCTTGGCATCTCTTCTTAATATATTCTGCTTCTGTTAGGTCCATAGCATTTCTGTCCTTTATCGAGCCCATCTTTGCATGAAATGTTCCTTTGGTATCTCTAATATTCTTGAAGAGATCCCTAGTCTTTCCCATTCTGTTGTTTTCCTCTATTTCTTTGCATTGATCACTGAAGAAGGCTTTCTTATCTCTTCTTGCCATTCTTTGGAACTCTGCATTCAGATGTTTTATATCTTTCCTTTTCTCCTTTGCTTTTCACTTCTCTTCTTTTCACAGCTATTTGTAAGGCCTCCCCAGACAGCCATTTTGCTTTTTTGCATTTCTTTTCTATGGGAATGGTCTTTATCCCTGTCTCCTGTACAATGTCACGAACCTCATTCCATAGTTCATCACGCAATCTATCTATCAGATCTAGGCCCTTAAATCTATTTCTCACTTCCACTGTATAATCATAAGGGATTTGATTTAGGTCATACCTGAATGGTCTAGTGGTTTTCCCTACTTTCTTCAATTTAAGTCTGAATTTGGCAATAAGGAGTTCATGGTCTGAGCCACAGTCAGCTCCTGGTCTTGTTTTTGCTGACTGTATAGAGCTTCTCCATCTTTGGCTGCAAAGAATATAATCAATCTGATTTCAGTGTTGACCTTCTGGTGATGTCCATGTGTAGAGTCTTCTCTTGTGTTGTTGGAAGAGGGTGTTTGCAATGACCAGTGCATTTTCTTGGCAAAACTCTATCAGTCTTTGCCCTGCTTCATTCTGTATTCCAAGGCCAAATTTGCCTGTTACTCCAGGTGTTTCTTGACTTCCTACTTTTGCATTGCAGTCCCCTGTAATGAAAAGGACATCTTTTTTGGGTGTTATTTCTAAAAGGTCTTGTTGGTCTTCATAGAACCGTTCAACTTCAGCTTCTTCAGTGTTACTGTTTGGGGCATAGACTTGAATTACTGTGATAATGAATGGTTTGCCTTGGAAACGAACAGAGATCATTCTGTCGTTTTTGAGATTGCATCCAAGTACTGCATTTCGGACTCTTTTGTTGACCATGATGGCTACTCCATTTTTTCTGAGGGATTCCTGCCCGCAGTAGTAGATATAATGGTCATCTGAGTTAAATTCACCGATTCCAGTCCATTTCAGTTCTCTGATTCCTAGAATGTCGACATTCACTCTTGCCATCTCTCGCTTGACCACTTCCAATTTGCCTGATTCATGGACTTGACATTCCAGGTTCCTATGCAATATTGCTCTTTACAGCATCGGACCTTGCTTCTATCACCAGTCATATCCACAGCTGGGTATTGTTTTTGCTTTGGCTCCATCCATTCATTCTTTCTAGAGTTATTTCTCCACTGATCTCCAGTAGCATATTGGGCACCTAGTGACCTGGGGAGTTTCTCTTTCAGTATCCTATCATTTTGCCTTTTCATAGTGCTCATAGGGTTCTCAAGGCAAGAATACTGAAGTGGTTTGCCATTCCCTTCTCCAGTGGACCACATTCTGTCAAATCTCTCTAGCATGACCCGCCGGTCTTGGGTTGCCCCACGGGCATGGCTTAGTTTCATTGTTAGACAAGGCTGTAGTCCTAGTGTGATTAGATTGACTAGTTTTCTGTGAGTATGGTATCAGTGTGTTTGCCCTCTGATGCCGTCTTGCAACCCCTATCATTTTACTTGGGTTTCTCTTACCTTGGGCGTGGGGTATCTCTTCACGGCTGCTGTAGCAAAGCCTAGCCATTGCTCCTTACTTTGTACGAGGGGTATCTCCTCACAGTCATCCTTGCTGACCTTCAACGTGGGATAGCTCCTCTAGGCCCTCCTGCGCCCGTGCAGCCACGGCTCTTTGGATGTGGGGTTGGTCCTCCCCGCCATCACCCCTGGTATGGGCGTGGGGTTGCTCCTCCTGGCCACGCCCCTGGCCTCAGACATGGGGGCATGTGGGCATGGGGTAGCTCCTCCCGCCCACCACCCCTGGCCTCGGGCTTTGGGCATAGGGTATCTCCTCCCAGCAGCTGCCCCTGACCTCGGACGAAGGGTAACTCCTCTCGTAGCCACCCCTGACCTCGGACGCGGGATAACTCCTCTCGTCACCGCCCCTGACCTCGGATGCTGGGTATCTCCTCTCGGCCGCCCCCTCTGACCTCCGATGCTGGGTAGCTCCTCTCGGTCATTCCTGCGCAGTCGCAGTCTGGTACTCTCGGCTGCTGCCCCTGACCTTGGACATGGGGTAACTCCTCTTGGCCACTGCCCTTCGGGCATGGGGTCCTCCCGGCTTCTGCCCCTGACCTTGGACATGGGGTGGCTCCTCTCGGCCGCGTTTTGGTGTGCCTGTCGCAGCCGCCTGCGCTTGAGTTATTCAATTAACTGTCTACCTCACTAATGATTCTCTGGTGAATCAGATGATAAAGAATCTTCCTGCAATCCAGGAGACTGGAGTCCAACCCATGGGTCAGAGAGTTCCTCTGGAAAAGAGAACAGTGATCTACTCCAGTGTTCGTGTCTGGAATATTTCATGAGTAGAGAAATAGTCCATGAGTTCACAAAAAGCCATATAGGACTGAGCAACTAATTCTTTCACTAACTAATGATGCCAGAATTCCCGCTACTTTCCTGATCAGTATAAGGATGGTTTTCCTAAATTCTTCATTCCATCGGTATAACATACATTAAAGAACTTTTTTTTCTATTTGGCACAGTTTCTATTTATCACAATTCTTCCCATTTCCTTCCTTACTCCTCTTACCTTCAGTAATCTACACTCTATCTACTCCATAATACAGGGGCTCAGGAATCTTCCAAAGTCTCTATAATCTTGATCAAATAATTTTTATAGAGCATTTAAAATAATGCTATCTCAAGATTAGTATATAATAACTTTGGTCTTGCTGTGAAATGCCAAAGTTAATTTTGCTCTAGACTGTTTATAATAAGACTTATAAAGCTGTATTCCTTGATTGAAGAGGCACTCTAGACTTCTGGAATAACCATTTATGAAAATAATCTTAGCTGTGTGATTTTGAAGGAAATTTGTATATAACTTTTGAATCAGAATCCTAAAAGAAAAACATGTTGTGTGTTATACTTCACTTGTTGATAGTACACATTCTTAGTGCCAGCACTACTTGAATAAGAACACTGTTGATGATAATACTGTCTAAAATGATTGCTTCTCTAGTTAAAGCATCATGTGGAAGTCCTGTCACAACATTTTGATTGTCTCAGGGGAGATATGGAACTTAAATCAATGCTTAACTGTTAGATGCCAATACTGCTGTCAAATAAATTACATTATCTTCCTGATTGAAACTGATGGAAACTTGAAATATTAAGTCTAGTATAATTTTCAATGTAGTTAGAACAAAAAATACTCTGAAAAAGTGCACTATTGACATGTTCACAGACTTTATTTTATAATAGAGAAAAATTTTAGTGCTGCAATTATCCCCAAATAGTGTGGTATTTGAACTCTAACATGCTCAATGAAATAGTATACAGACATCAGCAAGATAATGACATTACTATTCTGAACAGACACTTATAGTGGAATATGACTAAAGTATGACCACACTAGAAGAATGAATGTATACATATTAAAAAATAAATCAAAGGAAAACAGACCTTAAAACTTGATTGACCTAATTGTTATCACAGCCTGTTAGACTTTTCAACTATGATCACCTGTGTTAACATAGCTGAGCTATCACTACCATGAATTAAGATGATCTCAGTCAACATGACCTAGTTATTTGGCTCAGGGAAACGTCCTGAGAAGCATAAAACTGTAAACCAATAAATAATGTTACTGCTTGCATCAGGAATGCCATGTAGATCAATGATCTGATATATCAATCTCCTTGAAAATGGCCTCCTTAAGGAGCAACTGTTTAATTTCAAAGACTAATTCAACAACCTCACCTTGCTACGACTACCGATCTTAAACTATTATATCAAGAATTTTATCTAACCCCAGCAGTTCCTCTCCTATATTAAGGTGTGACCTATATTAAGTGACCTATATTAAGGAGTGACCTATATTAAGTGACCTATATTAAGCCACTGAGTTAGAGCTTAAATGCTATATATATTCATTTTGATTGTCTAATTAGGCATTATTGCCTTTTACCTTGTCAAGGGATTCTCCTTTACTGCTGGAACTAGCAAATTTAGTTCCATTTTACTATTATAATGTATGACTATGGAGTTCAATTCAATGATGATTTTTTTTTTAATTTGCATTGAAGTATAGTTGATTTACAACCTTGTGTTAGTTTCAAGAGTAAGCAAAGTGAGTCACCAAGACTCCCTTTCATATGGTCAGTTCAGTTCAGTTCAGTTCAGTCGATCAGTCGTGTCCAACTCTTTGTGACCCCATGAATCGCAGCACACCAGGCCTCCCTGTCCATCACCAACTCCTGGAGTTCACTCAGACTCATGTTCATCGAGTCAGTGATGCCATCCAGCCATCTCATCCTCTGTCGTCCCCTTCTCCTCCTGCACCCAATCCCTCCCAGCATCAGAGTCTTTTCCAATGAGTCAACTCTTCGCATGAGGTGGCCAAAGTACTGGAGTTTCAGCTTTAGCATCATTCTTTCCAAAGAAATCCCAGGGTTGATCTCTTTAAGAATGGACTGGTTGACATTTCTCCAAAGAAGACATACAGAGGGCTAACAAACACATGAAAAGATGCTCAGCATCACTCATTATCAGAGAAATGCAAATCAAAACCAGTATGAGGTACCATTTCACACCAGTCAGAATGGCTGCGATCCAAAAGTCTACAAGCAATAAATGCTGGAGAGGGTGTGGAGAAAAGGGAACCCTCTTACACTGTTAGTGGGAATGCAAACTAGTACAGCCACTATGGAGAACAGTGTGGAGATTCCTTAAAAAACTGGAAATAGAACTGCCTTATGATCCAGCAATCCCACTGCTGGGCATACACACTGAGGAAACCAGAAGGGAAAGAGACACGTGTATCCCAATATTCATTGCAGCACTGTTTCTAATAGCCAGGACATGGAAGCAACCTAGATGCCCATCAGCAGATGAATGGATAAGAAAGCTATAGTACATATACACAATGGAGTATTACTCAGCCATTAAAAAGAAAACATTTGAATCAGTTCTAATGAGGTGGATGAAACTGGAACCTATTATACAGAGTGAAGTAAGCCAGAAGGAAAACCACCAATACAGTATAATAACGCATATATATGGAATTTAGAAAGATGGTAGCAATAACCCTGTGTACGAGACAGCAAAAGAGACACTAATGTATAGAACAGTCTTATGGACTCTATGGGAGAGGGAGAGGGTGGGAAGATTTGGGAGAATGGCATTGAAACATGTAAAATATCATGTATGAAACCAGATGCCAGTCGAGGTTCGATGCACGATACTGGATGCTTGGGGCTAGTGCACTGGGATGACCCAGAGGGATGGTATGGGGAGGGGGGAGGGAGGAGGGTTCAGGATGGTGAACACATGTATACCTGTGGCAGATTCATTTTGATATTTGGCAAAACTAATACAATTATGTAAAGTTTAAAAATAAAATAAAATTAAAAAAGAAAAACAAACAAACAAAAAGAATGGACTGGTTGGATCTCCTTGCAGTCCAAGGGACTCTCAAGAGTCTTCTCCAACACTACAGTTCAAAAGCGTCAATTCTTAGGCGCTCAGCCTCCTTCACAGTCCAACTCTCATATCTGTACATGATCACTGGAAAAACCATAGCTTTGACAAGATGGATCATTCTTGGCAAAGTAATATCTCTGCTTTTCAATATGCTGTCTAGGTTGGTCATAACTTTCCTTCCAAGGAGTAAGAGTCTTTTAATTTCATGGCTGCAGTCATCATCTGCAGTAATTTTGGAGCCCAGAAAAATAAAGTCTGACACTGTTTCCACTGTTTCCCCATCTATTTCCCATGAACTGATGGGACCGGATGCCATGATCTTCGTTTTCTGAATGTTGAGCTTTAAGCCAACTTTTTCACTCTCCACTTTCACTTTCATCAAGAGGCTTTTGAGTTCCTCTTCACTTTCTGCTATAAGGGTGGTGTCATCTGCATATCTGAGGTTATTGATATTTCTCCTGGAAATGTTGATTCCAGCTTGTGCTTCTTCCAGCCCAGCGTTTCTCATGATGTACTCTGCATATAAGTTAAATAAACAGGGTGAAAATATACAGCCTTGATGTACTCCTTTTCCTATTTGGAACCAGTGTGTTGTTCCATGTTCAGTTCTAACTGTTGCTTTCTGACCTGCATATAGGTTTCTCAAGACGCAGGTCAGGTGGTCTGGTATTCCCATTTCTTTCAGAATCCTCCACAGTTTGTTGTGATCCACACTATCAAAGCCTTTGGCATAGTCAATAAAGCAGAAATAGATAGTTTTTTGGAACTCTCTTGCTTTTTCGATGATCCAGCAGATGTTGGCAATTTGATCTCTGGTTCCTCTGCCTTTTCTAAAACCAGCTTGAACTGATGATAGTTCTTTCCATTTATCTTTTTCTCTTTTCTGCTCTAATCTGGCCACTTAGTCAATTTGACCCACTTATTCTTTACTGTATATTTTGTTTTTTAAAACAAAATATAAACAAACATTTTATTCACTAGGCAACAACATTGTACCCTACAATAAATTCTGTAGACTAGGCATTCTTATGTTAACTTAGAGCTTAGCTTTACAACTAAATATATCTTTGTACTCTAAATTACTTTTATGATTCATCAACTTGCACTCCCTCATTTCTTTATTGAACTTAGTCTTTCTACTTATCATTGTAACTATTTATTCTTTCAATTTTGCTGCTGTATAAGGTTACTAGAGGAAAATTCCTCATTCTAGAACTTTCTTGATGAAACTCAACTAGATTAATTCACTCTCCATCATCGACAGACACATTGAATTTGTTAAGAGGATATGCCAGAACCATCGCTGCCACTGATTATATTGATTGATTGATTTGATTGATTATATTCTTTGCAGGAAAAGATGGACAAGCTCTATACAGTTAGCAAAAACAAGAGAGGGAGTTGACTGTGGCTCAGATCATGAACTTCTTATTGCTAAATTCAGACAAATTGAAAAAAGCAGGGAAAACCACCATAACATTCAGGTATGACCTTAATCAAATCCTTATGACTATACAGTGTAAGTCACAAACAGATTCAAGGGATTAGATCTGAAGAACTATGGATGGAGGTTCCTGACACTGCAAAGCAGGCAGTGATCAAGACCATACCCAAGAAAAAGGAATGCAAAAAGGCAAAATGGTTGTCTGAGGAGGGCTTACAAATGGCTAATGAAAGAAGAGATGCTAAAGGCAATTCAGAAAAGAAAAGATATACCCATTTGAATGCAGAGTTCCAAAGAATAGCAAGGAGAGATAAGAAAGCTTTCCTCAGTGATCAATGAAAATACATAGAGGAAAACAATATAATGGGAAAGACTAGAAACCTCTTCAAGAAAATTAGAGATACCAAGGGAACATTTCCTGCAAAGATGGGCACAATCAAGGACAGAAATTGTATGGACCTAACAGAAGCGGAAGACATTAAAAAGAGGTGGCAAGAATATGCAGAAGAGCTATACAAAAAAGATCTTCATGACCCAGAAAACCACAATGGTGTGATCACTCACCTAGAGCCAGACATCCTGGAATGTGAAGTCAAGTGGCCCTCAGAAAGCAGCGCTATGAACAAAGCTAGTGAAGACAATGGAATTCCAGTTGAGCTATTTAAAATCTTAAAAGATGATGCTATGAAAGTGTTGTACTCAATATGCCAGCAAATTTGGACAACTCAGCAATGGCCACAGGACTGGAAAAGTTCAGTTTTCATTCCAATCTCAAAGAAAGGTAATGCCAAAGAATGTTCAAACTACCACACAATTGCACTCATCTCACATGGTAGCAAAGTAATGTTCAAAATTCTCCAAGCCAGGCTTCAACAGGACGTGAACTGTGAAATTCCAGATGTTCAAGCTGGTTTTAGAAAAGTCAGAGGAGCCAGAGATCAAATTGCCAGCATCTGTTGGATCATCAAAAAAGCAAGAGAGTTCCAGAAAAACATCTACTTCTGCTTTACTGATTATGCCAAAGCCTTTGACTGTGTGGATTACAACAAATTGTGGAAAATTCTTCAAGAGATGGGAATACCAGACCACCTTATCTGCCTCCTGAGAAATCTGTATGTAGTTCAAGAAACAACAGTTAGAACTGGACATGGAACAACAGACTGGTTTCAGATTGAAAAAGCAGTAAGTCAAGGCTGTAAATCGTCTCCCTGTTTATTTAACTCATATGCAGAGTACATCATGTGAAATGCTGGGCTGGGTGAAACACAAGCTGGAATCAAGATTCCTGCGAGAAATAACAATAACCTCAGATACACAGATGATGCCACCCTTATGGCAGGAAGTGAAGAAGAACTTAAGAGCCTCTTGATAAAAGTGAAGGAGAAGAGTGAAAAAAGTTGGCTTAAAGTTCCACATTCAGAAAACTAAGATCATGGCATCTAGTTCCATCACTTCATGGCAAAAAGATGGGGAAACAATGGAAATAGTGAGAGTTTTTGTTTGGGGGCGGGGGGGGGCCTCCAAAATCACTGCAGATGGTGAGTGCAGCCATGAAATTAAAAGACACTTGCTCCTTGGAAGCAAAGCTATGACCAACCAAGACAACATATTAAAAAGCAGAGACATTACTTTGCCAACAAAGATCTTTCTAGTCAAAGCTATTTTTTTTTTATTTAAATAAATAATAGCTCAGAACTTCCCAAACCTGGCTTCTCTGGTGGTTCAGATGGTAAAAGATCTGCCTGCAGTCCAAGGAGATCTGGATTCAGTTCCTGGGTAGGAAAGATCTCCTGAAGTAGACAGTGGCTATCCACTCCAGTATTCTTGCTTAGAGAATTCCATTGACAGAGGAGTCTGGTGGGTTACAGTCCATGGGGCCACAAAGACTCAGATTGACTGAGTGATTAACACTTTCATTTTCCTATACCAGCAGAGATATTTAGATACTAAACTTCATGAAATTAATAGATCACTCTATTATCTCAGTGCAAAAAGATCCTCTCTAAGATACACTAAAAGTGTCAAAAATCAAAGGTAAATTAAAAGCCTAAAAGCAACCAAAGAAAATAATCTCAACTTGAAAAAGAACCCTCATGAGGTTATTATTGATTCCTCAGCAGAAATCTTACCAGAGAATAGAATGATACGTTCAAAGTGTTGAAATTTAAAAATATCTATATTTAGCAAAGTTATCCTTCAAATATGAAGAAAAAATACTTTCTCAGAGACACAAATGCTGAAGGAGTCCCTCACCATTAGAACTACCTTGTGAAAAATGCTACAAGGAGTTCTTCAAAGTGAAAGAAAAAAAAAAAGCTAACTAGTGGCTAAGTCATGTCTGACTCTTTGTGAACCCATGAAAGCACACCAGGCTTTCCTGTCCTTCACTATCTTCTGGAGTTTGTTTAGATTCATGTTCATTGAGTCAGTGATGCTCTCTAACAATCCCATCCTCTGTTGCCCCCTTCTTTTACCTTCAATCTCCCCTAGTGTCAGGGTATTTTCCTATAAGCTGGCTCCAATACCACAATTCAAAAGTGTCAATTCTTCGGTGCTCAGCCTTCTTTATGGTTCAATTCTCACATCTATACATGACTACTGGAAAAACTACAGCTTTAACTAAATGGACATTGCTTGGCAAAGTGATGTGTCTGCTTTTTAATACTCAGTCTAGGTTTCTCATCTCTTCCCTTCCAAGAAGCAAGTGTCTTCTAACTTCATGGCTGCAGTTAGAGTCTGCAGTGACTTTGGAGCCCAAAAAATAAAATATCTTATCACTTCCACATTTTCCCCTTCTATTTGCCATGAAGTGATGGGACTGGATGCCATGATCTTAATTTTTTGAATATATTTAGAAAACCCCTATTGTATAATAGGGTAGTATGTCAACTACTTGACTATAGTATAAAGGTTAAATTAAAGGAGTATTAAAAATAACTATAGCTACTATAATTTCTTAATAAATAAATAATATAAAATGAAGCTGTTGTATGTGATTGAAGCAGTTTTTGTCAGCTTTAAGTTGTTTTAATTAAATCCATGGTAACAATAAAAAGCAAAAACCTAGAACAGATGTAGATAAGACAAAGAAAGGGGACCAGAACGTTTCACAATGGAAAATTACTGCTTTAAAGAGGTAGACAGATAAAAATGGAATGAAACTGTGCCTTTTGCATAGCTGTAGGTGAACCTAGAGACTCATATAGAGTGAAGTATGTTATAAGTTCAGTTCAGTTCAGTCGCTCAGTCGTGTCCAACTGTTCGCAACCCCATGAATTGCAGCACGCCAGGCCTCCCTGTCCATCACCAACCCCCAGAGTTCACTGAGACTCACATCCATTGAGTCAGTGATGCCATCCAGCTATCTCATCCTCTGTCGTCCCCTTCTCCTCCTGCCCCCAATCCCTCCCAGCATCAGAGTCTTTTCCAGTGAGTCAACTCTTCACATGAGGTGGCCAAAGTACTGGAGTTTCAGCTTCAGCATCATTCCTCCAAAGAAACCCAGGGCTGATCTCCTTCAGAATGGACTGGTTGGATCTCCTTGCAGTCCAAGGGACTCTCAAGAGTCTTCTCCAACACCACAGTTCAAAAGAATCAATTCTTCAGCACTCAGCCTTCTTCACAGTCCAAATCTCACATCCATACATGACTACAGGAAAAACCATAGCCTTGACTAGACGAACCTTTGTTGGCAAAGTAATGTCTCTGCTTTTGAATATGCTATCTAGGTTGGTCATAACTTTCCTTCCAAGGAGTAAGCGTCTTTTAATTTCATGGCTGCAGTCACCATCTGCAGTGATTTTGCTAAGTCACTTCAGTCGTGTCCAACTCTGTGTGACCCCATAGACGGCAGTCCATTAGGCTCCACCATCCCTGGGATTCTCCAGGCAAGAACACTGGAGTGGGCTGCCATTTCCTTCTCCAATGCATGAAAGTGAAAAGTGAAAGTGAAGTTGCTCAGTCGTGTCTGACTCTTAGCGATCCCATGGACTGCAGCCTACCAGGCTCCTCTGTCCATGGGATTTTCCAGGCAAGAGTACTGGGTGGGTGCCATTGCCTTCTCTGCAGTGATTTTGGAGCCCAAAAATATAAAGTCTGACACTGTTTCAATGTTTCCCCATGCAGAAATAGATAGTTTTTTGGAACTCTCTTGCTTTTTTGATGATCCAGCAGATGTTGGCAATTTGATCTCTGGTTCCTCTGCCTTTTCTAAAACCAGCTTGAACTGATGATAGTTCTTTCCATTTATCTTTTTCTTTTTCTGCTCTAATCTGGCCACTTAGTCAATTTGACCCACTTATTCTTTACTGTATATTTTGTTTTTTTAAAACAAAATATAAACAAACATTTTATTCACTAGGCAACAACATTGTACCCTACAATAAATTCTGTAGACTAGGCATTCTTATGTTAACTTAGAGCTTAGCTTTACAACTAAATATATCTTTGTACTCTAAATTACTTTTATGATTCATCAACTTGCACTCCCTCATTTCTTTATTGAACTTAGTCTTTCTACTTATCATTGTAACTATTTATTCTTTCAATTTTGCTGCTGTATAAGGTTACTAGAGGAAAATTCCTCATTCTAGAACTTTCTTGATGAAACTCAACTAGATTAATTCACTCTCCATCATCGACAGACACATTGAATTTGTTAAGAGGGATATGCCAGAACCATCGCTGCCACTGATTATATTGATTGATTGATTTGATTGATTATATTCTTTGCAGGAAAAGATGGACAAGCTCTATACAGTTAGCAAAAACAAGAGAGGGAGTTGACTGTGGCTCAGATCATGAACTTCTTATTGCTAAATTCAGACAAATTGAAAAAAGCAGGGAAAACCACCATAACATTCAGGTATGACCTTAATCAAATCCTTATGACTATACAGTGTAAGTCACAAACAGATTCAAGGGATTAGATCTGAAGAACTATGGATGGAGGTTCCTGACACTGCAAAGCAGGCAGTGATCAAGACCATACCAAGAAAAGGAATGCAAAAAGGCAAAATGGTTGTCTGAGGAGGGCTTACAAATGGCTAATGAAAGAAGAGATGCTAAAGGCAATTCAGAAAAGAAAAGATATACCCATTTGAATGCAGAGTTCAAAGAATAGCAAGGAGAGATAAGAAAGCTTTCTCAGTGATCAATGAAAAAATACATAGAGGAAAACAATATAATGGGAAAGACTAGAAACCTCTTCAAGAAAATTAGAGATACCAAGGGAACATTTCCTGCAAAGATGGGCACAATCAAGGACAGAAATTGTATGGACCTAACAGAAGCGGAAGACATTAAAAAGAGGTGGCAAGAATATGCAGAAGAGCTATACAAAAAAGATCTTCATGACCCAGAAAACCACAATGGTGTGATCACTCACCTAGAGCCAGACATCCTGGAATGTGAAGTCAAGTGGCCCTCAGAAAGCAGCGCTATGAACAAAGCTAGTGAAGACAATGGAATTCCAGTTGAGCTATTTAAAATCTTAAAAGATGATGCTATGAAAGTGTTGTACTCAATATGCCAGCAAATTTGGACAACTCAGCAATGGCCACAGGACTGGAAAAGTTCAGTTTTCATTCCAATCTCAAAGAAAGGTAATGCAAAGAATGTTCAAACTACCACACAATTGCACTCATCTCACATGGTAGCAAAGTAATGTTCAAAATTCTCAAGCCAGGCTTCAACAGGACGTGAACTGTGAAATTCCAGATGTTCAAGCTGGTTTTAGAAAAGTCAGAGGAGCCAGAGATCAAATTGCCAGCATCTGTTGGATCATCAAAAGCAAGAGAGTTCCAGAAAAACATCTACTTCTGCTTTACTGATTATGCCAAAGCCTTTGACTGTGTGGATTACAACAAATTGTGGAAAATTCTTCAAGAGATGGGAATACCAGACCACCTTATCTGCCTCCTGAGAAATCTGTATGTAGTTCAAGAAACAACAGTTAGAACTGGACATGGAACAACAGACTGGTTTCAGATTGAAAAAGCAGTAAGTCAAGGCTGTAAATCGTCTCCCTGTTTATTTAACTCATATGCAGAGTACATCATGTGAAATGCTGGGCTGGGTGAAACACAAGCTGGAATCAAGATTCCTGTAGAAATAACAATAACCTCAGATACACAGATGATGCCACCCTTATGGCAGGAAGTGAAGAAGAACTTAAGAGCCTCTTGATAAAAGTGAAGGAGAAGAGTGAAAAAAGTTGGCTTAAAGTTCCACATTCAGAAAACTAAGATCATGGCATCTAGTTCCATCACTTCATGGCAAAAAGATGGGGAAACAATGGAAATAGTGAGAGTTTTTGTTTGGGGGCGGGGGGGGGCCTCCAAAATCACTGCAGATGGTGAGTGCAGCCATGAAATTAAAAGACACTTGCTCCTTGGAAGCAAAGCTATGACCAACCAAGACAACATATTAAAAAGCAGAGACATTACTTTGCCAACAAAGATCTTTCTAGTCAAAGCTATTTTTTTATTTAAATAAATAATAGCTCAGAACTTCCCAAACCTGGCTTCTCTGGTGGTTCAGATGGTAAAAGATCTGCCTGCAGTCCAAGGAGATCTGGATTCAGTTCCTGGGTAGGAAAGATCTCCTGAAGTAGACAGTGGCTATCCACTCCAGTATTCTTGCTTAGAGAATTCCATTGACAGAGGAGTCTGGTGGGTTACAGTCCATGGGGCCGCAAAGACTCAGATTGACTGAGTGATTAACACTTTCATTTTCCTATACCAGCAGAGATATTTAGATACTAAACTTCATGAAATTAATAGATCACTCTATTATCTCAGTGCAAAAGATCCTCTCTAAGATACACTAAAAGTGTCAAAAATCAAAGGTAAATTAAAAGCCTAAAAGCAACCAAAGAAAATAATCTCAACTTGAAAAAGAACCCTCATGAGGTTATTATTGATTCCTCAGCAGAAATCTTACCAGAGAATAGAATGATACGTTCAAAGTGTTGAAATTTAAAAATATCTATATTTAGCAAAGTTATCCTTCAAATATGAAGAAAAAATACTTTCTCAGAGACACAAATGCTGAAGGAGTCCCTCACCATTAGAACTACCTTGTGAAAAATGCTACAAGGAGTTCTTCAAAGTGAAAGAAAAAAAAAAAAAGCTAACTAGTGGCTAAGTCATGTCTGACTCTTTGTGAACCCATGAAAGCACACCAGGCTTTCCTGTCCTTCACTATCTTCTGGAGTTTGTTTAGATTCATGTTCATTGAGTCAGTGATGCTCTCTAACAATCCCATCCTCTGTTGCCCCTTCTTTACCTTCAATCTCCCTAGTGTCAGGGTATTTTCCTATAAGCTGGCTCCAATACCACAATTCAAAAGTGTCAATTCTTCGGTGCTCAGCCTTCTTTATGGTTCAATTCTCACATCTATACATGACTACTGGAAAAACTACAGCTTTAACTAAATGGACATTGCTTGGCAAAGTGATGTGTCTGCTTTTTAATACTCAGTCTAGGTTTCTCATCTCTTCCCTTCCAAGAAGCAAGTGTCTTCTAACTTCATGGCTGCAGTTAGAGTCTGCAGTGACTTTGGAGCCCAAAAAAAATAAAATATCTTATCACTTCCACATTTTCCCCTTCTATTTGCCATGAAGTGATGGGACTGGATGCCATGATCTTAATTTTTTGAATATATTTAGAAAACCCCTATTGTATAATAGGGTAGTATGTCAACTACTTGACTATAGTATAAAGGTTAAATTAAAGGAGTATTAAAAATAACTATAGCTACTATAATTTCTTAATAAATAAATAATATAAAATGAAGCTGTTGTATGTGATTGAAGCAGTTTTTGTCAGCTTTAAGTTGTTTTAATTAAATCCATGGTAACAATAAAGCAAAAACCTAGAACAGATGTAGATAAGACAAAGAAAGGGGACCAGAACGTTTCACAATGGAAAATTACTGCTTTAAAGAGGTAGACAGATAAAAATGGAATGAAACTGTGCCTTTTGCATAGCTGTAGGTGAACCTAGAGACTCATATAGAGTGAAGTATGTTATAAGTTCAGTTCAGTTCAGTCGCTCAGTCGTGTCCAACTGTTCGCAACCCCATGAATTGCAGCACGCCAGGCCTCCCTGTCCATCACCAACCCCCAGAGTTCACTGAGACTCACATCCATTGAGTCAGTGATGCCATCCAGCTATCTCATCCTCTGTCGTCCCCTTCTCCTCCTGCCCCCAATCCCTCCCAGCATCAGAGTCTTTTCCAGTGAGTCAACTCTTCACATGAGGTGGCCAAAGTACTGGAGTTTCAGCTTCAGCATCATTCCCTCCAAAGAAATCCCAGAGCTGATCTCCTTCAGAATGGACTGGTTGGATCTCCTTGCAGTCCAAGGGACTCTCAAGAGTCTTCTCCAACACCACAGTTCAAAAGAATCAATTCTTCAGCACTCAGCCTTCTTCACAGTCCAAATCTCACATCCATACATGACTACAGGAAAAACCATAGCCTTGACTAGACGAACCTTTGTTGGCAAAGTAATGTCTCTGCTTTTGAATATGCTATCTAGGTTGGTCATAACTTTCCTTCCAAGGAGTAAGCGTCTTTTAATTTCATGGCTGCAGTCACCATCTGCAGTGATTTTGCTAAGTCACTTCAGTCGTGTCCAACTCTGTGTGACCCCATAGACGGCAGTCCATTAGGCTCCACCATCCCTGGGATTCTCCAGGCAAGAACACTGGAGTGGGCTGCCATTTCCTTCTCCAATGCATGAAAGTGAAAAGTGAAAGTGAAGTTGCTCAGTCGTGTCTGACTCTTAGCGATCCCATGGACTGCAGCCTACCAGGCTCCTCTGTCCATGGGATTTTCCAGGCAAGAGTACTGGAGTGGGGTGCCATTGCCTTCTCTGCAGTGATTTTGGAGCCCAAAAATATAAAGTCTGACACTGTTTCCAATGTTTCCCCATCTATTTCCCATGAAGTGATGGGACCAGATGCCATGATCTTCGTTTTCTGAATGTTGAGCTTTAAGCCAACTTTTTCACTCTCCACTTTCACTTTCCTCAAGAGGTTTTTGAGTTCCTCTTCACTTTCTGCCATAAGGGTGGTGTCATCTACATATCTGAGGTGACTGATATTTCTCCCAGCAATCTTGATTCCAGCTTGTGTTTCTTCTAGTCCAGCGTTTCTCATGATGTACTCTGCATATAAGTTAAATAAGCAGGGTGACAATATACAGCCTTGACTTATTCCTTTTCCTATTTGGAACCAGTCTGTTGTTCCATGTCCAGTTCTAACTGTTGCTTCCTGACCTGCATACAGATTTCTCAGGAGGCAGGTCAGGTGGTCTGGTATTCCCATCTCTTTCAGAATTTTCCACAGTTTATTGTGATCCACACAGTCAAAGGCTTTGGCATAGTCAATAAAGCAAAAAGAGGTGTTTTTCTGGAACTCTCTTGCTTTTTCGGTGATCCAACACATGTTGGCAATTTGATTTCTTGTTCCTCTGCCTTTTCTAAAATGAGGTTGAACATTTGAAAGTTCACAGTTCAAGTACTTCTGAAGCCTGGCTTGGAGAATTTTAAGCATTACTTTACTAGTGTGTGAGATGAGTGCAATTGTGTGGTAGTTTGAGCATTCTTTGGCACTGCCTTTCTTTGGGATTGGAATGAAAACTGACCTTTTCCAGTCCTGTGGCCACTGCTGAGTTTTCCAAATTTGCTGGCATATTGAGTGTAGCACTTTCACAGCATCATCTTTCAGGATTTGGAATAGCTCAACTGGAATTCCATCACCTCCACTAGCTTTGTTTGTAGTGATGCTTCCTAAGGTCCACTTGGCTTTGCATTCCAGTAAGTCTGGCTCTAGGTGAGTGATCACACTATCGTGATTATCTAGATCGTGAAGATCTTTTTTTGTATTGTTATTTTCTGTATTCTTCCCACCTCTTGTTAATATCTTCTGCTTCTCTTAGGTCCCTATCATTTCTGTCCTTTATTGAGCCCATCTTTGCATGAAATGTTCCCTTTGTATTTCTAATTTTCTTGAAGAGATCTGTAGTCTTTCTCATTCTGTTGTTTTCCTCTATTTCTTTGCATTGATCCCTGAGGAAGGCTTTCTTATCTCTCCTCGCTATTCTTTGGAACTCTGCATTCAGATGGGAATATCTGTCCTTTTCTCCTTTGCTTTTCACTTCTCTTCTTTTCACAACTATTTGTAAGGCCTCCTCAAACAGCCATTTTGCTTTTTTGCATTTCTTTTCCATGGGGATTGTCTTGATCCCTGTCTCCTGTACAATGTCCCACACCTCTGTCCATAATTCATCAGGCACTCTGTCTATCAGATCTAGTCCCTTAAATATATTTCTCACTTCCACTGCATATATATATATATATATATATATATATATATATATATATATGTAGTAACTATCATTATTCATTTTCATTTGCATAGCTCACATTTTGTCAAACAAATTGACTAGCTATGGACAATTTTGTCTATCTTTTTATTTTGTGTCTAGCATTTTAACTGGAATACACATACAATAAACAGAAAATTTGTCTCATGTAATAGCTGTAAAATTGACAGGTTCTATGGAGGTCAGATAAAGCATTTTGTTAACTATTAAGAATAGAATAGTTGAATTCATCACATTTGGAAAGTAGGAACCTGAGATTATCCGAACTTGATTAATTTGGATTCAAGGTCTAGAAAGCACAAAACAACTTTTGATCTCAAGAAGAGTTCAAAAGCAAGTACCATATGTGAACTAAGGAATAAACATTGAGTGTTATAAGGATTTAGACACATGAGAAATACAGTTGGAGTTATAAATGTTAGTTCGTGGTCAGAATAGAGGTACTAGATGAAGTGAAAGCAAATGGGGATTAAACCAGAAGACTCCCATTGATGGAAAAAGACAAACTGAGTGTTCTGGGAAGGGATCCCTTCTGAGAAATGTATAACTTGCAAACAGACAGGTAAGACTGAAGGGACAAAATATGCTAGATAATAATTTTAAAAATCATTATAAATGCAAAGCTAAGCAAAAAGAGAAAATAAAATAACTTCCAGAGAGAAAATTTAAAGAATACATAAAAATAGAAAAATGAAAATCTGAGTGGTAAATCTGAGGGGATTAGCCAATATCAGAGAGGTACAAACTTGGTTTTAACTACCACTCGAGAAACATAAATAATCCCTTGGGTTCTTCAAAGCACTTCACCTAAAGAGACATGTCAGAAAGCTCTTCCTTCTGTGAAGGGGTAAGATAGGAAAATATGCCCTGATGGCAAAAGAAGGCAATCAAGGAACTTCTTTTTGACCTACAGGTCAAGTGGAAAATGTACTAAAATCAGCCCCCAGAATTCAAACTATAGCTATTCCCTCATCTGGATCTGGTGCTCCAATATACAACACTTGAATTATCAGAAAGATTCCAAGTTAATAAATTAATTAATTGTGCTGAGATTGGCAGCCTTTGAGCTTTGTGCATAAGATAATGTAAATAATCACTTATGCATAAAATAACCCTAAAATAGATTCCTCAAGATACCCACTGGTTAACTTAATCAAAGTATATATACTTACATGACATATATTTGTGTTATGTCATAGTACATTATTATATTTGTATTTTGTATTATCACATGTTATTGTTGTTTAGTTGCTAAGTCATGTCCAATTCTGTGACCCTATGGATGGTAGCATGCCATGCTCCTTTGTCCTCCACTCTCTCCTGGAGTTTGCTTAAATTCAAAAATACACACTTACAAACGCATGCAAATTTGCTATTATTATGAGGACTTAGGAATAATAAATAAATAAGCTTCAGACTCAATCCTCAAAATCTTCAAATTTTGAAACATAAAGAATGACATCATACGTATTTGAAGAGAACAAACATGGGATTGAATATGTGTTCAAGAAGCAAGGAATCATCAAAAATGGGCAAACATATCAAAATAAATTTATTACTAGATTGTTTAAAATGAAAAAAATAAAATCAGTAAATTTAAAAGGACTTGGGAAAAAAGCAAATAATCAGAGTCAAATAAAGATCAAGTTAAAAAGTAGATGATAAGTATTATAATACAAATCACACGTTAAGTAGGATGGGGAATTTAAGAATCTGGATAGGATAAAATGCTGTAAAGCAACTGGCATTTAAACTGAAAAAAAAAATCTCATAGAGAGAGGCAATTTTTAAATAAATGTTTATTTTGGATATACTAGAAAGAAGGCTTCTACTAGGGCTTCCCTGGTAGCTAAGCTGGTAAAGAATCCTCCTGCAACTCAGGAAATCCCAGTTCAATTCCTGGGTCAGGAAAAATGCACTGGAGAAGGGATAGGCTACCCACTCCAGTATTCTTGGGCTTCCGTCATGGCTCAGATGGTAAAGAATCTGACTACAATGCAGGAGACTTGGGTTCAATCCTTGAGTTGGGAAGACCCCTTGGAAGAGGGCATGGTAATCTACTCCAGTATTCTTGCCTGGAGAATTTCCATGGACAGAGGAACCTGGTGGGCTACAGTCCATGGGATCACAAAGAGTTAGACATGACAGTGACTAAGCACAGCATGGCACAGAAACAGTAAAAGATACCATATCTCAAATTCAAGAAGTCCAATGAATATCAACAAAGAAAAATCAACAAAAATGCCCATATAAGTGTATCAACATTGAAAATCTAGGAGGAAAAAAAAAACTAAGAAGGAGGAAAAAGCAAGTGACTGCAAAATGAACATCAAGACATTATCTTAACAGCACAACCATATGACAGAACAATGTGAGAAAACTTCAAAGTTCTGAGATATAATTACTATGCACTTTTATTTACATTTAGTAGGAAGATAAATAATCACAAAAAGAAAGTCTGAAATTCAAGAAGAAAGAGTTAATACAGAAATGTGCAAAGGTGCACACATCATTATTTGTTTATCTACAATAGATCAAAACAGAAAAACTAAATGTGAATGAAAGTAGAAAATGATAATAACGTGAAATCCAGGTGACTGATTGAGGGTGGGGGGTGTGGGATATTAATCATCCTAAATCCTTGAAGTATTTGGAAGTTGAGTGAAAGCAATGGATATATTTAGTTTTTTAAAGTGGCATCTTAATTTAAAGGTAAACAATAAAAAGATAAAGCAAGAGATAGTCAATTATCAGCTTAGGAAAGGAACAAAATATAAATGAAAAAGTCAAACTAAGCCAAAAGAAAAGTATAAAGATGAATAGAGAAAGTAATTAAAATGCACTAATAATTAATAAACAGAAGCTCCAATTAAATAGTCAGGGGACCAGAAAGGGGAGCTCTTACATCCTGTGATAATACCAGAACCCAACAGGAATAAGAAAGAACCAATATTTTTCTTGTCAAGGACTCAGCCAATAAAAAGCCATGGTAAACTTTAACTTTTTGTTAACTGTAATCCTCTCAACTTCCTTTCCCCCTCTATAAAAATGGTTCCTTGCTGTGCAGGAACTTGCTCATGCCTCTCTATGGTTGCGGAACCCATAGTGTGATTTTCTGCTGATCGTGAGTGAAGCCTTTACTAAAGAGAGAACTGCATCTCTTTGCTTTTCGTCAACATTTGCTTATTCATATGGGAATCAGAGAGAAACTTCTGAAGGCTCTGGGGCTTATGAGAAAACAGATGCAATATCCACAACTGAGTCCATAGAGTTCCTTGATTTTCTCCCTGACAGTGAAGTTTGAAGGTATGTATTTCTTCTGAATCCAAGCTCATGCCCTCTTTCCATTTAAAACTCTCCAGACTTTATTTGGGATCCGTTCTAAGGTTTCCTCCATTCTGGCTAAGGTACTGCTCTATATATGAATACTCATTGGAATTTTGATTTGATTTTGAGATCAGGCTATTTCAACCAAAGCTGGCTGAGAAGGATTTGGCCCATTCTTTTGGGGGAGCAGGGGCCATTTCATTGAAATTTTGCCAGTTTTTCTGTTGGCCCATTTCTTGGGAATAGGGACTGTTCTATGAGAACTGGCAGAGAAGTCTTCAGTCTGGCTCCCCTGGTACCAAGCTGTTTTCTTAGAATTGGCTGGTATTAGCACTAAAGGCTATTTGAGTTATAAACTCTTTGAATTTAGCTGTTAAAGCTGCTTTTTTTTTTTTCTAATTTTATTTTATTTTTAAACTTTACATAATTGTATTAGTTTTGCCAAATATCAAAATGAATCCGCCACAGGTATACATGTGTTCCCATCCCGAACCCTCCTCCTCCTCCCTCCCCATACCATCCTCTGGGCCATCCCAGTGCACCAGCCCAAGCATCCAGCATCGTGCATCGAACCTGGACTGGCAACTCATTTCCTACATGATATTTTACATGTTTCATTGCCATTCTCCCAAATCTTCCCACCCTCTCCCTCTCCCACAGAGTCCATAAGACTGTTCTATACATCAGTGTCCCTTTGCTGTCTCGCATAATCGGGTTATTGTTACTATCTTTCTAAATTCCATATATATGTGTTAGTATACTGTATTTATGTTTTTCCTTCTGGCTTACTTCACTCTGTATAATAGGCTCCAGTTTCATCCACCTCATTAGAACTGATTCAAATGTATTCTTTTTAATGGCTGAGTAATACTCCATTGTGTATATGTACCACAGCTTTCTTAGCCATTCATCTGCTGATGGACATCTAGGTTGCTTCCATGTCTTGGCTATTATAAACAGTGCTGCGATGAACATTGGGGTACACGTGTCTCTTTCCCTTCTGGTTTCCTCAGTGTGTATGCCCAGCAGTGGGATTGCTGGATCATAAGGCAGTTCTATTTCCAGTTTTTTAAGGAATCTCCACACTGTTCTCCATAGTGGCTGTACTAGGTTGCATTCCCACCAACAGTGTAAGAGGGTTCCCTTTCTCCACACCCTCTCCAGCATTTATTATTTGTAGACTTTTGGATCGCAGCCATTCTGACTGGTGTGAAATGGTACCTCATACTGGTTTTGATTTGCATTTCTCTGATAATGAGTGATGTTGAGCATCTTTTCATGTGTTTGTTAGCCATCTGTATGTCTTCTTTGGAGAAATGTCTATTTAGTTCTTTGGCCCATTTTTTGATTGGGTCGTTTATTTTTCTGGAGTTGAGCTGTAGGAGTTGCTTGTATATTTTTGAGATTAGTTGTTTGTCGGTTGCTTCATTTGCTATTATTTTCTCCCATTCTGAAGGCTGTCTTTTCACCTTGCTAATACTTTCCTTTGATGTGCAGAAGCTTTTAAGGTTAATTAGGTCCCATTTGTTTATTTTTGCTTTTATTTCCAATATTCTGGGAGGTGGGTCATAGAGGATCCTGCTGTGATGTATGTCGGAGAGTGCTTTGCCTATGTTCTCCTCTAGGAGTTTTATAGTTTCTGGTCTTACGTTTAGATCTTTAATCCATTTTGAATTTATTTTTGTGTATGGTGTTAGAAAAGAAATCTTAAAAATTAGGGCAGAAATAAATGCAAAAGAAACAAAAGAGACCATAGCAAAAATCAACAAAACCAAAAGCTGGTTCTTTGAAAGGATAAATAAAATTGATAAACCATTAGCCAGACTCATCAAGAAACAAAGGGAGAAAAATCAAATCAACAAAATTAGAAACGAAAATGGAGAGATCACAACAGACAACACAGAAATACAAAGGATCATAAGAGACTACTATCAACAATTATATGCCAATAAAATGGACAACGTGGAAGAAATGGACAAATTCTTAGAAAAGTACAACTTTCCAAAACTGGACCAGGAAGAAATAGAAAATCTTAACAGACCCATCACAAGCATGGAAATTGAAACTGTAATCAAAAATCTTCCAGCAAACAAAAGCCCGGTCCAGACGGCTTCACAGCTGAATTCTACCAAAAATTTAGAGAAGAGCTAACACCTATCCTGCTCAAACTCTTCCAGAAAATTGCAGAGGAAGGTAAACTTCCAAACTCATTCTATGAGGCCACCATCACCCTAATACCAAAACCTGACAAAGATCCCACAAAAAGAAAACTACAGGCCAATATCACTGATGAACATCAATGCAAAAATCCTTAACAAAATTCTAGCAATCAGAATCCAGCAACACATTAAAAGATCATACACCATGATCAAGTGGGCTTTATCCCAGGGATGCAAGGATTCTTCAATATCCGCAAATCAATCAATGTAATACACCACATTAACAAATTGAAAATAAAAACCATATGATTATCTCAATAGATGCAGAGAAAGCCTTTGACAAAATTCAACATCCATTTATGATAAGAACTCTCCAGAAAGCAGGAATAGAAGGAACATACCTCAACATAATAAAAGCTATATATGACAAACCCACAGCAAACATTATCCTCAATGGTGAAAATTGAAAGCATTTCCTCTAAAGTCAGGAACAAGACAAGGGTGCCCACTTTAACCATTACTATTCAACATAGTTTTGGAAGTTTTGGCCACAGCAATCAGAGCAGAAAAAGAAATAAAAGGAATCAAATTGGAAAAGAAGAAGTAAAACTCTCACTGTTTGCAGATGACATGATCCTCTACATAGAAAACCCTAAAGATTCCACCAGAAAATTACTAGAACTAATCAATGACTATAGTAAAGTTGCAGGATATAAAATCAACACACAGAAATCCCTTGCATTCCTATACACTAATAATGAGAAAACAGAAAGAGAAATTAAGGAAACAATTCCATTCACCATTGCAATGGAAAGAATAAAATACTTAGGAATATATCTACCTAAAGAAACTAAAGACCTATATATAGAAAAAAAACTATAAAACACTGGTGAAAGAAATCAAAGAGGACACTAATAGATGGAGAAATATACCATGTTCATGGATTGGAAGAATCAATATAGTGAAAATGAGTATACTACCCAAAGCAATTTATAGATTCAATGCAATCCCTATCAAGCTACCAACAGTATTCTTCACAGAGCTAGAACAAATAATTTCACAATTTGTATGGAAATACAAAAAACCTCCAATAGCCAAAGCGATCTTGAGAAAGAAGAATGGAACTGGAGGAATCAACCTACCTGACTTCAGGCTCTACTACAAAGCCACAGTTATCAAGACAGTATGGTACTGGCACAAAGACAGAAATATTGATCAATGGAATAAAATAGAAAGCCCAGAGATAAATCCACGCACATATGGACACCTTATCTTTGACAAAGGAGGCAAGAATATACAATGGATTAAAGACAATCTCTTTAACAAGTGGTGCTGGGAAATCTGGTCAACCACTTGTAAAAGAATGAAACTGGACCACTTTCTAAAGCTGCTTTTTAACCTGTTGTTCTTTTATGCTAAAGAAAATCCTCTGAAAAATGGGATCTAGCTATCTAAGTGTTTTGAGAGCATGTCCCCCATAAGGACTTTGACCAATTTCATGTTTAAAAACCATGATCTTCTTTATGTGCATTTCTAATTAAACGGACCTGTCTGATCAAAGGAAACTTAGATAATCAATGGCTATTATGGGAAACTTTTTAAATTCTCATACTTAATTTTCTTAAAACTGAATTTTCAGAACTGAACAGTATGTCTATTTTGATTGGTATTTTGAGGTTTCCAAACATTGTCAGGAAAATTTTCTCTCTGCAAAATAAGAATTTAAGATTAACTGAGGCAAAATAAAAATGATTAAAGAAATTTAAAATAGCTCCTGAAGTCTCATTTTCTTCTTTCTTGGCTCCTTTGTCTCAGGCTCCAGCTCTGGTACCATCTTGTCTCTCATTTTTGGCTCCTTATGGTCAGGCTTCACTTCTAGCACCATCTTCATCCCCACTTTTATACCATTTACACCTGCCTTATACCCTCAGTTCCCCCATATTATTTCATCAGACTTCCCTTTTACTATGAAACTCTTCTTACGTATTTTCCTTCTGAACTTACTGGAATCTGCTACTTTAAAATTAAGCCTTATGAGGATCCAAATACTAAATTCTCAGTTTATTATATTGCATGGACTACAGCTGAACTGCAAGCCATAGTCAAAGATTTTCCCAAAGTAAATGAAGATCCTCCAGATTTGTTAAGGCATTTAATATAGTTAATTAAACTAATCAATCTTATTATTCTAATTTAAGTCAACTATTTCACATGCTTTCAGTAAAGCCAGGTCCAGCCTTAGATAAAACTTCTGACTCAGAAAATGCTGAAAGGTTTCTATAGTTGCAACCAAGGGAACATCTCACTTACTTAGTATACAATCAACCTAGAGCCAGGTGACTTCATCAAAAATTCTCAGCGATCTTCCAAACCTATCTATTGAAACAAAATTCACGCTTGCACAGAAAATTCTGATGAACCATTCATGAATATTATAATCAACTTCAAATTGTTTTATAATAAAATTCTGGGGCTTTCCCGGTGGCTGAGTGGTAAAGAATTCACCTGCCAATGCAAGAGACATGGGTTCAGCTCCTAATCCAGGGAAATCCCTCATGCCTTGGAGCAAGCTCATATACCACAGCTATTGAACTCTAGAACTCAGGAGCTGAAACTCCTGAGTCCATGTGCCACAATTACTGAAGCCCATGCATCCTAGAACTTACACTCGGCAATAAAAGAAGCCACCACAGTGAGAATCCTATGCACCAAAACTAGAGAATAACCCCCACTAGACACAACTGGAGAAAAGCTCAGACAGCTATGGAGACCCAGCATGGCCAAAAATAAATAATCAAAATTATTTTTAAATAAATAAAAATAAATTCTGACCTTCCTTCAGATATTGATTCTATAGGGGTAGCATTTAACTCTATATTTATTAAAGGGCTGCACTGGGACTTACCTCTTCTAGTCAAAAAGACCAGAGTAGAATGGAAAAGCATGTCCATTTACTATTTACTTAATCTGGAAAACCAATTCTCTAAAATTCAACATGAGTCACTTAAAAAGAAGACTGTACATATGATTACTCTCAACAAATGAAGGCCTCTAAATGAAACCAAAACTCTCCTGGTTCATCCCAGTGCACCAGCCCCAAGCTTCCTCTATCCTGCATCGAACCTGGACTGGCAATTCATTTCTTATATGATATTATACATGTTTCAATGCCATTCTCCCAAATCATCCCCCCTCCCTCTCCCACAGAGTCCAAAAGACTGTTCTATACATCTGTGTCTCTTTATTGTAAAGTAAAAAAATAAAAAAAATTAAAACTCTCCTGGTTTCTACTATTATTGAAAAGAGCCAGGAATTGTTATAAATTCAAAAACTTTAGGCACTTTCAGCCCTCTAACCAGTCTTTGCAACTTCATCACGATTCTCAGTGACAGGGCTCTGAGGAAAAATAAGGTCTCTTATGAAGCTCCCTTTTTAATCAGCTTGGAGAAACATTTCTCAAGACTGGGGATGAGTCTAACTGAAACCAGAAAATTTTGCCAGTATCTTTTTGGCCTCAGGTCAAACAACAGGGAGGGAACATAGCCCCACCCATCAACAGAAAATTAGATTAAAGATTTACTGAGGTCAAGAACTTAAGATGGTGAGGAATAGGACAGAGAAACCACTTTCTCCTCCACAAATTCATCAAAAGATCATTTGAATGCTGAGTAATTTCAGCAAAACAACTTTTGAAAGCAGGCAGAGGACACCAGGCACCCAGAAAGGCAGCCTGTATTCTTTGAAAGGAGGGAGGAAAAAATATAAAACACAAAAAGAGAGGCAAAAGAGTTAAGGACAGAGACTCATACTGGGGAGGGAGTTGCAAAGGAGGAGAAGTTTCCAAATACCAGGAAATCCTCTCTTCAGCTGGTTTGTGGGGAGTTTTGGAATCTCAGAGGGAAACATAATTGGGATGGAAGAAAAAAAAAAAAAAACAGAATACATGCCTTAACCACAACTCCAAGTGGAGAAATAGCCCAGATGCTCATGTCTGCCACCAGCCAGCAGGGGAGTCATGGGTTGCATCCTTAGGGTAAGGACCAGGACTGAATGCCCTGAGGACAATCTGAAGGAGCTAATGTGAGACAGCAACCCAAACTGTGGGATTGCCAGAGAGAGAGAGAGAGAGAGAAAAAAAAAAGAGAGAGAGAGAGAGAGAGAGAGAGAGAGAACCTTCCCATGAAAAGCTCTAAGCCAGTTAGCTGCAGAACAGCCCATCCCCTTGCTGGAGGCAGAGAGGCAGGTGGGAAACAGCCAGAGCCAGAAGGCGAGAGGCCATCTCGGCCCCAGACACAGCATCCTCTTACAAACTGTGAGCAGGCTCCAGTTGCTAACCAAATTTTCCTGGGATCCTAGACGGTTGACATCTACCAGAAGGGTCACAGCCTGAGATCAGGCCCTGAGAGGAGACACATGGCACACCTGAAACAGCATTCTTATAGCACACCCAGGAAACTGAGTGGTGGGACCGGGGAGGTGATAAGAAGCACCACACACCTGGGATAGTGCCCTCACCAAGCATCTGGTTGCCTGAGCCCCTCGGACCTAGGAAGGGCACAAAAAACGGGCCCAACCGAGTTTGTGCTTTTGTGGAGTACCCGAGAACCTGAACCTCAGCAGCTTAGACCTGGGAAGTGCATGCAACCCAGGGCCTGCTTTGGACAGTTCCGCTTCAGAGCAATCTGAGCAGTGTAGACCGGGAAAGCACAGGAGCCATGAGCTGGGACAACCCCAGTGTGGCCAAGACACTGTGAGCAATCCCCATACATGGCAGTGATATTTGTTTGCAGTGTTCCTCCCTCCCCACAGGACAATTGCCATAAGTGAGCCTAAATAAGTGACCACATTCACCCCCTTGTGTCAGGGCAGAAATTAGACACTGAAGAAACTTGCAAACAGAGGAAGCCAAAATAAACAAAGAAGAGGGAGCCGCTCTGGAAGTGACAAGTGCAACAGATTAAAACCCTGTAGTTAGCACTGACTACATTGGAAGGGGCCTATAGGCCTTAAGACGAAGTATAAGCTGGAACAAGGAACTATCTGAAGTCGAAAGGACCCCAAACTGCTCTCAACAGCTTCAGAGAAATTCCTAAATATATTTTTACTATTATCACTTAGTGATTATTTTATTTTTAAGTTCTTTATTACTTGATGGGAAATAGATGGGGAAACAGTGGAAACAGTGTCCAACTTTATTTTTGGGGGCTCCAAAATCACTGCAGATGGTGATTGCAGCCATGAAATTCAAAAACGCTTACTCCTTGGAAGGAAAGTTATGACCAATCTAGATAGTATATTCAAAAACAGAGACATTACTTTGCCAACAAAGGTCCATCTAGTCAAGGCTATGGTTTTCCAATAGTCACGTATAGATGTGAGAGTTGGACTGTGAAGAAAGCTGAGCACCGAAGAACTGATGCTTTTGAACTGTGGTGTTGGAGAAGACTCTTGAGAGTCCCTTGGACTGCAAGGAGATCCAACCAGTCCATTCTGAAGGAGATTAGCCCTGGGTGTTCTTTGGAAGGAGTGATGCTAAAGCTGAAACTCCAGTACTTTGGCCACCTCATGAGAAGAGTTGACTCATTGATAAAGACTCTGATGCTTGGAGGGATTGGGGGCAGGAGGAGAAGGGGACAGAGAATGAGATGGCTGGATGTCATCACCGACTAGATGGACGTGAGTTTGAGTGAACTCCGGATGTTGGTGATGGACAGGGAGGCCTGGCGTGCTGCGATTTATGGGTTTGCAAAGAGTCGGACACAACTGAGTGACTGAACTGAACTGATTACTCCTTTAATTTTCATTTTTATAACCTACTATTGCCTTGCAAAAAAAGACCTTATTTTTAAAGCAAATTTCACATATATATATATATTTTTTAATTTTTGTGATTGATTTTGTTATGTATTTTTGAGAGTCTAACCTCTAATCTAGATTTTTAATCTTTGCTTTTTGGTGTTTGTTATCAATTTTGTACCTTTAAGAATCTAATCTTCAGTACCCATGTTTACTTAGGGGTGTGATTACTGGCTTGATTTCTGTCTCCCCTTTTGACTCTCCCCTTTTTTCCCCAGGTCACCTCTATCTCCTCCCTCCCCCTTCTCTTCTCTACTAAACTCTGTGAATCTCTCTGGGTGTTCTGGCCTGTGAAGAACACTTAGGGAACTGATTACTAGCTAGATTGGTCTCCCCCTTTGGACTGCCTCTCTTCTCCTCCTGATCACCTCTATCTTGCTTCTCCCTCTTCTCTATGTAACTACATGAACCTCTCTGGGTGTTCCAGATGGTGAATAAACATAGGGAATTGATTATTGGCTAGATTGCTCTCTCCCATTTTGATTTCCCCTTCTCCTTCTGGTCACCTCTATTTCCCTCCTACCTCTTCTCCTCTCCGTGTAACTCTGTGAATCTCTTTGGGTGTC
Organism: Bos mutus; assembly: GCF_027580195.1. Lineage (NCBI taxonomy): Eukaryota > Metazoa > Chordata > Mammalia > Artiodactyla > Bovidae > Bos > Bos mutus. Next base: position 55,022,562 of record NC_091627.1, read on the forward strand.
CCTCACTGTGGAAAATCTTTTCATCCTTAACCTAGATGTTTTATCATCAGTGCAGTATGAATGGAGAAGTCTTGAGGCTACAGGAAGAGTAAGACTGAAAGCCAGAGGCAGGAGGCTTAAATCCAAACTTGAGAACACCAGAGAACTCCTGACTACAAGGAATGTTAATTGACAAGAACTCATCCAAAAGCCTCCATCAGTTCAGATCAGTTCAGTTCAGTCACTCAGTTGTGTCCGACTTTTTGCAACCCCATGAATCACAGCATGCCAGGCCTCCCTGTCCATCACCAACTCTCAAAGTTCACTCAAACTCATGTCCATCAAGTCAGTGATGCCATCCAGCCATCTCATCCTCTGTCCTCCCCTTCTCCTCCATACCTACACTGAAATCAAGCTCCACCCAAGAGCCAACAAGTTCCAGAGCAAGACATTCCATGCTAATTCTCCAGCAACACAGCAATATATCTCTGAGCATTAAAATACATGCTGCTCAAAGTCAAACCAAACCCACAGGCACCTCAAAACTCACTACTGGACACTTCATTGCACTCCAGAGAGAAGAGATGAAGTTCCACCCACCAGAACACAGACACAATCTCCCCTAACCAAGAAACCTTGACAAGCCACTCGTCCAACCCTACCCAGAGGGAGGAACCTCCACAATAAAGAGGAACCATAAACTTCCAGCATACAGAAAGTCCACCCTAAACATAACAATCTAAACAAAATGAAAAGGCAGAGAAATATTCAGCAGGTAAAAGAACATGATAAGTACCCTCCAAACTAAACAAAAGAGGAGGAGATGGGGAATCTACTGAAAAAGAACTCAGAATAATGAGAGTAAAGATGATCCAAAATCTTAAAAACAAAATGGAATTACAGATATATAGACAACAGACAAGGATTGAGAAGATGCAATAAATGTTTATTAAGGACCTAGAAGAAATAAAAAAGAATCAATAATGATTAATGCAATAACTGAGATAAAAAGCACTCTGGAGGGAGCCAACAGTAGAATCACTGAGGCAGATGGTAGGATAAGTGAGGTGGAAGATAGAATGGTGGAAATAAATGAAGCAAAGAGGAAAAAAGATTAATTCTTTTAATAAGAAGTGAGGACAACCTCAGATACCTCTGGGACAATGTTAAAGGCCCGATCATTCAAATCATAGGAGTCCCAGAAGAAGACAAAAAGAAAGGTCATGAGAAAATACTTGAGGAGATAATAGTTGAAAACTCCCCTAAAATGGGGAAGGAAATAGCTACCCAAGTCAAAGAAACCCAGAGGGTTCCAAACAGGATAAACAAAAAAGTGAAACACCCCAAAAAACACATTAATCAAATTAAGGAAGGTCAAACACAAAGATCAAATATTAAAAGCAGCAAGGGAAAAGTGACAAATAATACACAAGGGGATTTCCATAAGGATAACAGCTGATCTTTCAATAGAAACTTCAGGCCAGAAGGGAATGGCAGGACATTCTTAAAGTGATGAACGAGAAAACCTAAAACCCAGATTACTATACCCAGCAAAAATCTCATTCAAATATGAAGGAGAAATCAAAAGCTTTACAGACAAGCAAAAGCTGAGAGAATTAAGCACCATTAAACCAGCTCTCCAACAAATGCTAAAGGATCTTCTCTAGACAGGAAACACAGAAAGGGTGTATAAACTCAAACCCAAAACAACAAAGTAAATGGCAACAGGATCATACTTATCAATAATTACCTTAAATGAAAATGGATGGGGAGGAGCTAAGATGGCAGAGGAATAGGACAGGGAGACTACTTTCTCCCTCACAAATTCATCAAAAGAACATTTAAACGCTGAGTAAATTCCACAAAACAACTTTTGAAGGCCGGCAGAGGACATCAGGCACCCAGAAAAGCAACCCATTATCTTTGAAAGGAGGTAGGAAAAATATAAAAGACAAAAAAAAGAGACAAAAGAGGGAGGGACGGGGCTGTCCCTGAAGGAATCTTAAAAGAGAGAAGTTTCCAAACACCAGGAAACACTCTCACGCCAAGCCTGTGCCAGCCTTGGAAGCACAGAGGGCAACATAACAGGGAGGAAAAAATAAATAAACAATTAAAACCCACAGATTACGAGCCCAACAGTAACTCCCCAGTGGAGAAGCAGCGCAGATGCCTGCACCCACCACTAGCAAGCGGGGCTGGGCAGGGAGGCGCTGGGCTGCATCGCTTAGAGTATCTGGCCTGAATGCCCCGAGCACTATCTGAGTGAACTAATTTGGGCTACCAAACCAGACTGTGGGATAACTACCACGCGAAAACCAGCCCTAACCTAAGTCACCGCCAGGCCCACACACAGAACAAAGGACTGAACAGAGATAGCCGGCTGCAGACCATCCCCCTCCGGTGACAGGCAGCCAGAACTGGAAGGGGGCAATCGCAGCCCCAGAGAGACATTATCTACAAAACTGTAAGCAGGCTTCTTTGCTAACTAAGACTTCTTGGGGTTCTGGATGGTCAACATCCACTGGAGAAGGTGCGCTGGTTGTACACCCAGAAAACCAAGCGGCAGGGAGGCGATAAGTTGCAGCGACCGTGCTCGCCAAACACCACATCACCTGAGCTGCTCAGACCTGGGAAGGGCACAAAACGCAGGCCCAACCGAGTCTGGGCCTCTGAGGACTACCTGAGTACCTGAACCTGAGCAGCTTAGACCTGGGAGGTTCAAGCAGCCCAGGGCCGGCCTCGGATGGTTCCTGGTGGAGCAACCTAGAGCCTGAGCACTGTGGGCAGGGAGGCTACATGTGCCATGAGCGGGGGCAGGCCCAGTGTGGCTGAGGCACTGCGAGCACATGCCAGTGTTATTTGTTTGCAGCATCTCTCCCTCCCCACAGCATGACTGAACAAGTGAGCCTAAAAAAAAAAAAAAAATGTGTCCAACACCTCCCCCTTTGTATCAGGGTGGAAATCAGACACTGAAGAGACCAGCAAACAGAAGAAGCTATAACAGAGGGAACTGCCTTGGAAGTGACAGACAATAGATTAAAACCCTGTCGTTAGTACTGACTACACAGGAAGGGGCCTATAGATCTTGAGAAATATAAGCCGGACCAAGGAACTAGCCGAAAATGAACTGACCCCACAATACCCACAACACCAGAGAAAGTCCTAGATATATTTTTACTATTTTTACGATCATTCTTTCTTTTTTTAATTTTTTAAAAAAATTTAAGTCCTCTATTACTCCTTTAATTTTCACTTTTATAACCTACTATTACTTTGCAAAAAAAAAAAAAAAAAAAAAAAAGACCCTATTTTTTTTAAAAGCAAACTTCATATGTATATTCTTCATAATTTTTTAACCTTGGTTTTTTTTTTTTTTTTCTTTTTTTTTTTTTTTTTTCTTTTCTTTAACATTGTATTTTTGAAATTCCAAATTCTACTCTAGATTTTTAATTTTAGCTTTTTGGTATTTGTTATCAATTTTGTACCTATATTTTTTTTAAATAATTTTGTGACTTTTTCTTTCTCTCTTTCTTTCTCTTCTTTTTTTTAACATTGTATTTCTGAAATTTGAAACTCTACTCTAGATTTTTAATTTATGCTTTTTTGGTATTTGTTATCAATTTTGTACCTATATTTTCTTTATAATTTTTGTGACTTTGTTTGTTTTTGTTTGTTTGTTTTTTCTCTCTTTTTCCTCTTTTCTTTAACATTGTATTTTTGAAATTCAAAACTCTACTCTAGATTTTTAACTTTTGCTTTTTGGTATTTGTTATCAATTTTGTACCTATATTTTCTTTATAATTTTTGTGACTTTTTTTTTTTTTTTCTCTTTCTTTTCCTTCTTCCTTTCTTTAACATTGTATTTTTGAAATTCCAAACTCTACTCTAGATTTTTAATTTTTTGCTTTTAGGCATTTGTTACCAATTTTGTACCTTTAAGAACCCAATCTTCAGTACCCATTTTTTACTTGGGAGTGAGATTACTGGCCTGACTGCTCTCTCCCTCTTTGGATTCTCCTTTTTCTCCACCAGGTCGCCTGTGTCTCCTCCCTAACCCTTCTCTACTCTACCCAACTCTGTGAATTTCTGTGTGTTCCAGACGGTGGGAAACACTTAGGGAACTGATTACTGGCTGGATCTGTCTCTCTCCTTTTCATTCCCCCCTTTTACCCTCCTGGCCACCTCTGTATCCTTCCTTCCTCTTCTCTTCTCTGTATAACTCCGTGAACATCTCTGAGCAGTCCAGGTGTGGAGTGCACATAAGGAAGTGATTACTGGCTAGCCCACTCTCTCCTCTACTGATTTCACCTCATCTCATTCGGGTCACCTCTAACTCCCTCCTCCCTCTTCTCTTCTCCATGTAATGCTGTGAACCTCTCTGGGTGACCCTCACGGTGGAGAAACTTTTCATCTTTAACCTAGATGTTTTATTGATGATGCTGTATAGAAGGAGAAGTTTTGAGACTACTGTAAAATAAGACCGATAACTGGAAGCAGGAGGCTTAAGTCCAAACCCTGACTCCAGGGAACTCCTTACTCCAGGGAACATTAATTGACAGGAGCTCATCAAACGCCTCTATACTACACTGAAACCAAGCACCACACAAGGGCCAACAAGTTCCAGGGCAAGACATACCAAGCAAATTCTCCAGCAACACAGGAACACAGCCATGAGCTCCAATATACAGGCTGCCCAAAGTTACTACAAAACCATAGACATCTCATAACTCATTACTGGACATTTCATTGCACTCCAGAGAGAAAAAATCCAGCTCCACCCACCAGAACACCGACACAAGCTTCCCTAACCAAGAAACCTTGACTAGCCACCTGTATAAACCCACACACAGTGAGGAAACTCCACAATAAAGAGAACACCACAAACTGCCAAAATACAGAAAGGACACCCCAAACTCAGCAATATAAACAAGATGAAGAGACAGAGGAATACCCAGCAAGTAAAGGAACAGGATAAATGCCCACCAAACCAAACAAAAGAAGAAGAGATAGGGAATCTACCTGATAAAGAATTTTGAATAATGATAGTGAAATTGATCCAAAATCTTGAAATCAAAATGGAATCACAGATAAATAGCCTGGGGACAAGGATTGAGAAGATGCAAGAAAGGTTTAACAAGGACTTAGAAGAAATAAAAAAAGAGTCAATATATAATGAAAAATGGAATAAATGAGATAAAAACACTCTGAGGCAAACAAATAGTAGAATAACTGAGGCAGATGGTAGGATAAGTGAGGTGGAAGATAGAATGGTGGAAATAAATGAATCAAAGAGGAAAAAGAAATTCTTTTAATAAAAGAAATGAGGACAACCTCAGATACCTCTGGGACAATGTTAAAGGCCCGATCATTCAAATCATAGGAGTCCCAGAAGAAGACAAAAAGAAAGGTCATGAGAAAATACTTGAGGAGATAATAGTTGAAAACTCCCCTAAAATGGGGAAGGAAATAGCTACCCAAGTCAAAGAAACCCAGAGGGTTCCAAACAGGATAAACAAAAAAGTGAAACACCCCAAAAAACACATTAATCAAATTAAGGAAGGTCAAACACAAAGATCAAATATTAAAAGCAGCAAGGGAAAAGTGACAAATAATACACAAGGGGATTTCCATAAGGATAACAGCTGATCTTTCAATAGAAACTTCAGGCCAGAAGGGAATGGCAGGACATTCTTAAAGTGATGAACGAGAAAAACCTAAAACCCAGATTACTATACCCAGCAAAAATCTCATTCAAATATGAAGGAGAAATCAAAAGCTTTACAGACAAGCAAAAGCTGAGAGAATTAAGCACCATTAAACCAGCTCTCCAACAAATGCTAAAGGATCTTCTCTAGACAGGAAACACAGAAAGGGTGTATAAACTCAAACCCAAAACAACAAAGTAAATGGCAACAGGATCATACTTATCAATAATTACCTTAAATGAAAATGGATGGGGGGGAGGAGCTAAGATGGCAGAGGAATAGGACAGGGAGACTACTTTCTCCCTCACAAATTCATCAAAAGAACATTTAAACGCCGAGTAAATTCCACAAAACAACTTCTGAAGGCCGGCAGAGGACATCAGGCACCCAGAAAAGCAACCCATTATCTTTGAAAGGAGGTAGGAAAAAATATAAAAGACAAAAAAAGAGACAAAAGAGGGAGGGACGGGGCTCGTCCCTGGAAGGGAATCTTAAAAAGAGAGAAGTTTCCAAACACCAGGAAACACTCTCACGGCCAAGCCTGTGCCAGCCTTGGAAGCACAGAGGGCAACATAACAGGGAGGAAAAATAAATAAACAATTAAAACCCACAGATTACGAGCCCAACAGTAACTCCCCCAGTGGAGAAGCAGCGCAGATGCCTGCACCCACCACTAGCAAGCGGGGGCTGGGCAGGGAGGCGCGGGCTGCATCGCTTAGAGTAAGGATCTGGCCTGAATGCCCCGAGCACTATCTGAGTGAACTAATTTGGGCTACCAAACCAGACTGTGGGATAACTACCACGCGAAAACCAGCCCTAACCTAAGTCACCGCCAGGCCCACACACAGAACAAAGGACTGAACAGAGATAGCCGGCTGCAGACCATCCCCCTCCGGTGACAGGCAGCCAGAACTGGAAGGGGGCAATCGCAGCCCCAGAGACATTATCTACAAAACTGTAAGCAGGCTTCTTTGCTAACTAAGACTTCTTGGGGTTCTGGATGGTCAACATCCACTGGAGAAGGTGCGCTGGTTGTACACCCAGAAAACCAAGCGGCGGGGAGGCGATAAGTTGCAGCGACCGTGCTCGCCAAACACCACATCACCTGAGCTGCTCAGACCTGGGAAGGGCACAAAACGCAGGCCCAACCGAGTCTGGGCCTCTGAGGACTACCTGAGTACCTGAACCTGAGCAGCTTAGACCTGGGAGGTTCAAGCAGCCCAGGGCCGGCCTCGGATGGTTCCTGGTGGAGCAACCTAGAGCCTGAGCACTGTGGGCAGGGAGGCTACATGTGCCATGAGCGGGGCAGGCCCAGTGTGGCTGAGGCACTGCGAGCACATGCCAGTGTTATTTGTTTGCAGCATCTCTGCCTCCCCACAGCATGACTGAACAAGTGAGCCTAAAAAAAAAAAAAAAAAAAAATGTGTCCAACACCTCCCCCTTTGTATCAGGGTGGAAATCAGACACTGAAGAGACCAGCAAACAGAAGAAGCTATAACAGAGGGAACTGCCTTGGAAGTGACAGACAATAGATTAAAACCCTGTCGTTAGTACTGACTACACAGGAAGGGCCTATAGATCTTGAGAAATATAAGCGGACCAAGGAACTAGCGAAAATGAACTGACCCCACAATACCCACAACACCAGAGAAAGTCCTAGATATATTTTTACTATTTTTATGATCATTCTTTCTTTTTTTTTTTTTTAAAAAAATTTAAGTCCTCTATTACTCCTTTAATTTTCACTTTTATAACCTACTATTACTTTGCAAAAAAAAAAAAAGACCCTATTTTTTTTTTTTAAAGCAAACTTCATATGTATATTCTTCATAATTTTTGTAACCTTGGTTTTTTTTTTTTTTTTTTTTTTTTTTTTTTCTTCTTTTTCTTTAACATTGTATTTTTGAAATTCCAAATTCTACTCTAGATTTTTAATTTTAGCTTTTTGGTATTTGTTATCAATTTTGTACCTATATTTTTTTAATAATTTTTGTGACTTTTTTTTCTCTCTTTCTTTCTCTTCTTCTTTTCTTTAACATTGTATTTCTGAAATTTGAAACTCTACTCTAGATTTTTAATTTATGCTTTTTGGTATTTGTTATCAATTTTGTACCTATATTTTCTTTATAATTTTTGTGACTTTGTTTTTTTTGTTTGCTTGTTTTTCTTTTCTTTTTTCTTCTTCTTTTCTTTAACATTGTATTTTTGAAATTCCAAACTCTACTCTAGATTTTTAACTTTTGCTTTTTGGTATTTGTTATCAATTTTGTACCTATATTTTCTTTATAATTTTTGTGACTTTTTTTTTTTTTTTTTTTTTCTTTTTCCTTCTTCCTTTCTTTAACATTGCATTTTTGAAATTCCAAACTCTACTCTAGATTTTTAATTTTTTGCTTTTAGGCATTTGTTACCAATTTTGTACCTTTAAGAACCCAATCTTCAGTACCCATTTTTTACTTGGGAGTGAGATTACTGGCCTGACTGCTCTCTCCCTCTTTGGATTCTCCTTTTTCTCCACCAGGTCGCCTGTGTCTCCTCCATAACCCTTCTCTACTCTACCCAACTCTGTGAATTTGTGTGTGTTCCAGACGGTGGAGAGCACTTAGGGAACTGATTACTGGCTGGATGTCTCTCTCCTTTTCATTCCCCCCTTTTACCCTCCTGGCCACCTCTGTATCCTTCCTCCCTCTTCTCTTCTCTGTATAACTCCGTGAACATCTCTGAGCAGTCCAGGTGTGGAGTGCACATAAGGAAGTGATTACTGGCTAGCCCACTCTCTCCTCTACTGATTCCACCTCATCTCATTTGGGTCACCTCTAACTCCCTCCTCCCTCTTCTCTTCTCCATGTAATGCTGTGAACCTCTCTGGGTGACCCTCATGGTGGAGAAACTTTTCATCTTTAACCTAGATGTTTTATCAATGATGCTGTATAGAAGGAGAAGTTTTGAGACTACTGTAAAATAAGACCGATAACTGGAAGCAGGAGGCTTAAGTCAAACCCTGACTCCAGGAACTCCTTACTCCAGGGAACATTAATTGACAGGAGCTCATCAAACGCCTCTATACTACACTGAAACCAAGCACCACACAAGGGCCAACAAGTTCCAGGACAAGACATACCAAGCAAATTCTCCAGCAACACAGGAACACAGCCTTGAGCTCCAATATACAGGCTGCCCAAAGTTACTACAAAACCATAGACATCTCATAACTCATTACTGGACACTTCATTGCACTCCAGAGAGAAAAATCCAGCTCCACCCACCAGAACACCGACACAAGCTTCCTAACCAAGAAACCTTGACTAGCCACCTGTATAAACCCACACACAGTGAGGAAACTCCACAATAAAGAGAACACCACAAACTGCCAAAATACAGAAAGGACACCCCAAACTCAGCAATATAAACAAGATGAAGAGACAGAGGAATACCCAGCAAGTAAAGGAACAGGATAAATGCCCACCAAACCAAACAAAAGAAGAAGAGATAGGGAATCTACCTGATAAAGAATTTTGAATAATGATAGTGAAATTGATCCAAAATCTTGAAATCAAAATGGAATCACAGATAAATAGCCTGGGGACAAGGATTGAGAAGATGCAAGAAAGGTTTAACAAGGACTTAGAAGAAATAAAAAAGAGTCAATATATAATGAAAAATGGAATAAATGAGATCAAAAACCCTCTGGAGGCAACAAATAGTAGAATAACAGAGGCAGAAGATAGGATTAGTGAATTAGAAGATAGAATGGTAGAAATAAATGAATCAGAGAGGAAAAAAGAAAAATTAATTAAAAGAAATGAGGACAATCTCAGAGACCTCCAGGACAATATTAAATGTTACAACATTCGAATCATAGAAATCCCAGAAGAAGGAGACAAAAAGAAAGACCATGAGAAAATACTTGAGGAGATAATAGTTGAAAACTTCCCTAAAATGGGGAAGGAAATTATCACTCCAGTCCAAGAAACCCAGAGAGTCCCAAACAGGGTAAACCCAAGGCAAAACACCCCAAGACACATATTAATCAAATTAACAAAGATCAAACACAAAGAACAAATATTAAAAGCAGCAAGAGAAAAACAACAAATAACACACAAGGGAATTCCCATAAGGATAACAGCTGATTTTTCAATAGAAACTCTTCAAGTCAGGAGGGAATGGCAAGACATACTTAAAGTGATGAAAGAAAATAACCTACAGCCCAGATTATTGTACCCAGCAAGGATCTCATTCAAATACGAAGGATAAATCAAAAGCTTTACAGACAAGCAAAAGCTGAGAGAATTCAGCACCACCAAACCAGCTCTCCAACAAAAACTAAAGGATACTTCTAGACAGGAAACACAAAAAAAGGTGTATAAATTCTAACCAAAAACAATAGAGTAAATGGCAACGGGATAATACTTACCAATAATTACCTTAAATGTAAATGGGTTGAATGGCCCAACCAAAAGACAAAGACTGGCTGAATGGATACAAAAACAACACCCCTGTATATGATGTCTACAAGAGACTGACCTCAAAACAGGGGACACATACAGACTGAAAGTGAAGGGCTGGAAAGAGATTTTCCATGCAAATAGAGACCAAAAGAAAGCAGGAGTAGCAATACTCATATCAGATAAAATAGACTTTAAAACAAAGGCTGTGAAAAGAGACAAAGAAGGTCACTACATAATGATCAAAGGGTCAATCCAAGAAGAAGATATAAAAATTATAAATATATATGCACCCAACACGGGAGCACCGCAATATGTAAGACAAATGCTAACAAGTATTAAAGGAGAAATTAACAATAACACAATAATAGTGGGAGACTTTAATACTCCACTCACACCTATGGATACATCAACCAAGCAGAAAATTAACAAGGAAACACAAACTAAACAATACAATAGACCAGTTAGACCTAATTGATATCTATAGGGCATTTCATCCCAAAACAATGAATTTCACCTTTTTCTCAAGTGCACACAGAAACTTCTCCAGGATAGATCACATCCTGGGCCATAAATCTTGCCTTGGTAAATTCAAAAAAATTGAAATCATTCCAAGCATCTTTTCTGACCACAGTGAAGTAAGATTAGATCTCAATTACAGGAGAAATACTATTAAAAATTCCAACATATTGAAGCTGAACAACACGCTGCTGAATAACCAACAAATCACAGAAGAAATAAAAAAAGAAATCAAAATTTGCATAGAAATGAATGAAAATGAAAACACAACAACCCAAAACCTGTGGGACACTATAAAAGCAGTCCTAAGGGGAAAGTTCATAGCAATACATGCATACTTCAAGAAACAAGAAAAAAGTCAAATAAATAACCTAACCCTACACCTAAAGCAACTAGAAAAGGAAGAAATGAAGAACCCCAAGGTTAGTAGAAGGAAAGAAATCTTAAAAATTAGGGCAGAAATAAATGCAAAAGAAACAAAAGAGACCATAGCAAAAATCAACAAAGCCAAAAGCTGCTTCTTTGAAAGGATAAATAAAATTGACAAACCATTCATTAGCCAGACTCATCAAGAAACAAAGGGAGAAAAATCAAATCAATAAAATTAGAAATGAAAATGGAGAGATCACAACAGACAACACAGAAATAAAAAGGATCATAAGAGACTACTATCAACAGTTATATGCCAATAAAATGGACAACATGGAAGAAATGGACAAATTCTTAGAAAAGTACAACTTTCCAAAACTAGACTAGAAAGAAATAGAAAATCTTAACAGACCCATCACAAGAACGGAAATTGAAACTGTAATCAAAAATCTTCCAGCAAACCAAATCCCAGGTCCAGACGGCTTCACAGCTGAATTCTACCAAAAATTTAAAGAAGAGCTAACACCTATCCTACTCAAACTCTTCCAGAAAATTGCAGAGGAAGGTAAACTTCCAAACTCATTCTATGAGGCCACCATCACCCTAATACCAAAACCTGACAAAGATCCCACAAAAAAAGAAAACTACAAGCCAATATCACTGATGAACATCGATGCAAAAATCCTTAACAAAATTCTAGCAATCAGAATCCAACAACACGTTAAAAAGATCATACACCATGACCAAGTGGGCTTTATCCCAGGGATGCAAGGATTTTTCAATATCCGCAAATCAATCAATGTAATACACCACATTAACAAATTGAAAAATAAAAACCATATGATTACCTCAAGAGATGCAGAGAAAGCCTTTGACAAAATTCAACATCCATTTATGATAAGAACTCTCCAGAAAGCAGGAATAGAAGGAACATACCTCAACATAATAAAAGCTATATATGACAAACCCACAGCAAACATTATCCTCAATGGTGAAAAATTGAAAGCATTTCCTCTAAAGTCAGGAACAAGACAAGGGTGCCCACTTTCACCATTACTATTCAACATAGTATTAGAAGTTTTGGCCACAGCAATCAGAGCAGAAAAAGAAATAAAAGGAATCCAAATTGGAAAAGAAGAAGTAAAACACTCACTGTTTGCAGATGACATGATCCTCTACATAGAAAACCCTAAAGACTCCACCAGAAAATTACTAGAACTAATCAATGAATAGAGTAAAGTTGCATGATATAAAATCAACACACAGAAATCCCTTGCATTCCTATACACTAATAATGAGAAAACAGAAAGAGAAATTAAGGAAACAATTCCATTCACCATTGCAATGGAAAGAATAAAATAGGAATATATCTACCTAAAGAAACTAAAGACCTATATATAGAAAACTATAAAACACTGGTGAAAGAAATCAAAGAGGACACTAATAGATGGAGAAATATACCATGTTCATGGATTGGAAGAATCAATATAGTGAAAATGAGTATACTACCCAAAGCAATTTATAGATTCAATGTAATCCCTATCAAGCTACCAACGGTATTCTTCACAGAGCTAGAACAAATAATTTCACAATTTGTATGGAAATACAAAAAACCTCGAATAGCCAAAGCAATCTTGAGAAAGAAAAATGGAACTGGAGGAATCAACCTGCCTGACTTCAGGCTCTACTACAAAGCCACAGTCTCAAGACGGTATGGTACTGGCACACAGACAGAAATATAGATCAATGGAACAAAATAGAAAGCCAAGAGATAAATCCACACACATATGGACACCTTATCTTTGACAAAGGAGGCAAGAATATACAATGGATTAAAGAAAATCTCTTTAACAAGTGGTGCTGGGAAAACCGGTCAACCACTTGTAAAAGAATGAAACTAGAACACTTTCTCACACCATACACAAAAATAAACTCAAAATGGATTAAAGATCTCAACGTAAGAGACCAGAAACTATAAAACTCCTAGAGGAGAACATAGGCAGAACACTCTTTGACATACATCACAGCAGGATCCTCTATAACCCACCTCCCAGAATATTGGAAATAAAAGCAAAAATAAACAAATGGGACCTAATTAAACTTAAAAGCTTCTGCACAACAAAAGAAACTATAAGCGAGGTGAAAAGACAGCCTTCAGAATGGGAGAAAATAATAGCAAATGAAGCAGCTGACAAAGAATTAATCTCAAAAATATACAAGCAACTCCTACAGCTCAATTCCAGAAAAATAAATGACCCAATCAAAAAATGGGCCTGAGAACTAAACAGACATTTATCCAAAGAAGACATACAGAGGGCTAACAAACACATGAAAAGATGCTCAACATCACTCATTAGCAGAGGAATATAAATCAAAGCCTCAATGAGGAACCATCTCACACCAGTCAGAATGCTGTGACCCAAAATCTACAAGCAATAAATGCTGGAGAGGGTGTGGAGAAAAGGGAACCCTCTTACACTGTTGGTGGGAATGCAAACTAGTAGAGCCACTATGGAGAACAATGTGGAGATTCCTTAAAAAACTGGAAATACAACTGCCTTATGATCCTGCAATCCCACTGCTGGGCATGCACACTGAGGAAACCAGAATTGAAAGAGACACATGTACCCCAATATTCATCGCAGCACTGTTTATAACAGCCAGGACATGGAAGCAACCTAGATGTCCATCAGCAGATGAATGGATAAGAAAGCTGTGGTACATAAACACAATGGAGTATTACTCAGCCATTAAAAAGAATACATTTGAATCAGTTCTAATGAGGTGGATGAAACTGGAGCCTATTATACAGAGTGAAGTAAGCCAGAAAGAAAAACACCAATACACTATACTAACGCCTATATATGGAATTTAGAAAGGTGGTAACAATAACCCTGTGTACGAGACAGTAAAAGAGACATTGATGTATAGAACAGTCTTTTGGACTCTGTAGGAGAGGGAGAGGGTGGGATGATTTGGGAGAATGGCATTGTAACATGTATAATATCATATATGTAACGAATTGCCAGTCCAGGTTTGATGCATGATACTAGATGCTTGGGGCTGGTGCACTGGGATGACCCAGAGGGATGGTATGGGGAGGGAGGAGGGAGGAGGGTTCAGGATGGGGAACACATGTATACCTTTGGTGGATTCATTTTGATATATGGCAAAACCAATACAATATTGTAAAATTAAAAAATAAAATTAAAAAAAAATGAAAATGGGTGGAATGCCCCAACCAAAAGACAAAAACTGGTTGAATGGATACAAAAACAAGACCCCTATATACGTTTTCTATAAGAGGCCTACCTCAGAACAAGGAAAAAGATAGATCACGCAAATGGAAACCAAAAGAAAGCAGGAGTAGCAATACTCATATCAGAAAATAGACTTTGAAATAAAGGCCATGAAAAGAGGCAAAGAAGGACACTACATAATGATCAAAGGATCAATCCTAGAACATATAATGATTATAAATATATATGCACCCAACATAGGAGCACCACGATATGTAAGGCAAATGCTAACAAGTTTGAAAGGGGAATTTAACAGTAATATAATAGTAGTGGGAGACTTTAATACCCCACTCACACCTATGGATAGATCAATTAAACAGAAAATTAGCAAGGAAACACAAAATTTAAATAATGCAATGGACCAGTCAGACCTAATTGATATCTATAGGACATATCACCCCCAAAACAATGAATTTCACCTTTTTCTCAAGTGCACATGGAACCTTCTCCAGGATAGATCACATCCTGGGCCATAAATCTAGCCTTGGTAAATTAAAAAAAAAAAAAACTTGAAATCATTTCAATCATCTTTTCTGATCATAATGTGGTAAAATTAGATGTCAACTACAGGAAAAAGAAAACTATTAAAAATACAAACATATGGAGGCTAAACAACACTTTTCTGAATAACCAACAAATCACAGAAGAAATAAAAAATTAAATCAAAATATGCATAGAAACAAGTCAAAATGAAAACACAACAACTCAAAAGCTATGTGATTCAGTAAAAGCAATGCTAATGGGAAGGTTCATAGCAATACAAGCTTACCTCAAGAAACAGGAGAAAAATCAAATAAATAACCAAGCTTTACACCTAAAACAACTAGAAAAGGAAGAAATGAAGAACCCCAGGGCTAGTAGAAGGAAAGAAATCATAAAAATTTGGGCAAAAATAAATGAAAAAGAAACAAAGGAGACTATAACAAAAGTCAACAAAATTAAAAGCTGGTTATTTGAGAAGATTAAAAAGAAAAAGAAAAAGACAAAAGTTTAGCCAGACTCATCAAGAATAAAAAGGAGGAGGATCAAATCAACAAAATTAGAAATGAAAATTGAAAAATCATGACAATACAGTAATACGAAGGATCATAAGAGATTACTATCAGCAACTATATGTCAATCAAATGGACAACTTGGAAGAAATGGATGCATCCTTAGAAAAGTGTAACCTTCCAAAACTGAACCAGGAAGAAATAGAAAATCATAACAGACTCATCACAAGCACAGAAATCACAATGGTAATAAAAAATCTTCCAACAAAGAAAAGCCCAAGAACAAATGGCTTCACAGCTAATTTCTACCAAAAATTTAGAGAAGAGCTAACACCTGTCCTACTCAAACTCTTCCAGAAAATTACAGAGGAAGGTAAACTTCCCAACTAATTCTATGAGGCCACCATCACTCTAATGCGAAAACCAGGCAAAGATGCCACACACACACACACACAAACACACACAACAGACAGAAAACTACAGGCCAATATCACTGATGAACATAGGTGCAAAAATCCTTAACAAAATTCTAGCAAACAGAATTCAACAACATATTAAAAAGATCATGTATCATGACCAAGTGGGCTTTATCCCAGAGATGCAAGGATTCTTCAACATTCCCAGATCAAACAATGTGATACACCACATTAACAAATTTAAAGACACATATGATCTCAATAGATGCAGAGAAAGCCTTTGACAAAGTTCAACATTGATTTATGATAAAAAAAAAAAAAAAAATGAGATCTAACCAGTCCATTCTGAAGGAGATCAGCCCTGGGATTTCTTTAGAAGGAATGATGATAAAGCTGAAACTCCAGTACTTTGGCCACCTCATGCAAAGAGTTGACTCATTGGAAAAGACTCTGATGCTGGGAGGGATTGGGGGCAGGAGGAAAAGGGGACGACAGAGGATGAGACGGCTGGATGGCATCACTGACTCGATGGATGTGAGTCTGAGTGAACTCCAGGAGTTGGTGATGGACAGGGAGGCCTGGCTTGCTGCAATTCATGGGGTCGCAAAGAGTAGGACACGACTGAGCGACTGAACTGAACTGAACTGAAGCAGGCATAGAAGGA
Organism: Bos mutus; assembly: GCF_027580195.1. NCBI lineage: Eukaryota > Metazoa > Chordata > Mammalia > Artiodactyla > Bovidae > Bos > Bos mutus. The sequence continues at coordinate 55,038,950 of NC_091627.1, forward strand.
AGATACATCAACATAATAAAAGCCATATATGATAAACCCACAGCGATTATTATCATCATTGGTGAAAAATTGAAAGCATTCCCCCTAAAGTCAGGAACAAGACAAGGGTGTGCACTCTCATCACTACTATTCAACATAGTTTTGAAAGGTTTAGCCACAGCAATCAGAAAAGAAAAAGAAATAAAAGGAATCCAGATTGGGAAAGAAGTAAAACTCTCACTGTTTGCAGATGATATGATCATCTGCATCAGATCAGTCGCTCAGTCGTGTCCGACTCTTTGGGAACCCATGAATCGCAGCACGCCAGGCCTCCCTGTCCATCAGCAACTCCGGGAGTGCACTGAGACTCACGTCCATCGAGTCAGTGATGCCATCCAGCCATCTCATCCTCTGTCATCCCCTTCTCCTCCTGCCCTCAATCCCTCCCAGCATCAGAGTCTTTTCCAATGAGTCAACACTTCACATGAGGTGGCCACAGTACTGGAGTTTCAGCTATAGCATCATTCCTTCCAAAGAAATCCCAGGGCTGATCTCTTTAAGAATGGACTGGTTGGATCTCCATGTAGTCCAAGGGACTCTCAAGCGTCTTCTCCAGCACCACAGTTCAAAAGCATCAATTCTTCGGCGCTCAGCCTTCTTCACAGTCCAAATCTCACATCCATACATGACCACAGGAAAAACCATAGCCTTGACTAGACAAACCTTTGTTGGCAAAGTAATGTCTCTGCTTTTGAATATGCTATCTAGGTTGGTCATAACTTTCCTTCCAAGGAGTAAGCATCTTTTAATTTCATGGCTGCAGTCACCATCTATAGTGATTTTGGAACCCAGAAAAATAAAGTCTGACACTGTTTCCACTATTTCCCCATCTATTTCCCATGAAGTGGTGGGACCGGATGCCATGATCTTTGTTTTCTGAATGCTGAGCTTTAAGCCAACTTTTTCACTCTCCACTTTCACTTTCCTCAAGAGGCTTTTGAGTTCCTCTTCACTTTCTGCCATAAGGCTGGTGTCATCTGCATATCTGAGGTTATTGATATTTCTCCCGGCAATCTTGATTCCAGCTTGTGTTTCTTCCAGTCCAGCGTTTCTCATGATGTACTCTGCATAAAAGTTAAATAAACAGGGTGATAATATACAGCCTTGATGAACTCCTTTTCCTATTTGGAACCAGTCTGTTGTTCCACGTCCAGTTCTAACTGTTGCTTCCTGACCTGCATACAGATTTCTCAAGAGGCAGATCAGGTGGTCTGGTATTCCCATCTCTTTCAGAATTTTCCACAGTTTATTGTGATCCATACAGTCAAAGGCTTTGGCATAGTCAATAAAGCAGAAATAGATGTTTTTCTGGAACTCTCTTGCTTTTTCCATGATCCAGCGGATGTTGGCAATTTGATCTCTGGTTCCTCTGCCTTTTCTAAAACCAGCTTGAACATCAGGAAGTTCACAGTTCACATATTGCTGAAACCTGGCTTGGAGAATTTTGAGCATTACTTTACTAGCGTGTGAGATGAGTGCAATTGTGCAAAAACCCTAAAGACACTGCCAGAGAACTACTAGAACTAATCAGTGAGAATAGTAAAGATGCAGGATATAAAATTAACACACAGAAATCCCTTGCATTCCTATACACTAACAATGATAAAACAGAGAAATTAAGGAAAAAATTACATTCACCATTGTGACAAAAAGAATAAAATACTTAGGAATAAATCTATCTAAAGAAACAAAAGACCTATATATAGAAAACTATAAAACACTGGTGAAAGAAATCAATGAGGACACAAATAGATGGAGAAATATACCATCTTCATGGATCAGAAGAATCAAAATAGGGAAAATTGGTATCCTACCCAACGCAATCTATGGAGTCAATGCTATCTCTATCAAGCTGCTGCTGCTGCTGCTGCTAAGTCACTTCAGTCATGTCCAACTCTTTGCAACCCCATGGATGGCAACCTCCTAGGCTCCCCCATCCCTGGGATTCTCCAGGCAAGAACACTGGAGTGGGTTGCCATTTCCTTCTCCAATGCATGAAAGTGAAAAATGAAGTCGCTCAGTCATGCCGACTCTTAGCGACCCCATGGACTGCAGCCCACCAGGCTCTTCCATCCATGGGATTTTCCAGGCAAGAGTACTGGAGTGGGGTGCCATTGCTTTCTCCATTCTAACACTATACACAAAAATAAATACAAAATGGATTAAAAATCTAAATGTAAGACCAGAAACTATAAAACCCCTACAAGAAAATATAAGTAAAACACTCCCTGACATAAAGCACAGCAAGATCCTCTATGACCCACTTCCCAGAATAATGTAAATAAAGACAAAAATAAACAAATGGGACCTAATTAAATTTAAATGTTTTTGCACAATGAAGGAAACTACGAAGGAAAAGACAGACTTCAGAATGGAAGAAAATAATAGCAAACAAAGCAACTGACAAATAATATACAAGTAGCATATGAAGCTCAATACCAGAAAAATAAATGGCCCAATCAAAAAATAAGCCCAAGAACTAAACAGACATTTCTCCAAAGAAGACATACAGATGGCTAACAAACACATGAAAAGATGCTCAACATCACTCATTATCAGAGAAATGCAAGTTAAAACCACAATGAGATACCATCTCAAGCCAGTCAGCATGGCTGTTATCAAAAAGGCTACTAAAAATAAATGCTGGAGAGGGTGCAGAGAAAAGGGAACCCTCTTACATTGTTTTTGGTAATGCAAACTAGTACAGCCACTGTGGAGAACAGTGTGGAGATTCCTTAAAAAACCTGGAAATAAAATTCCCATCAGTTCAGTCCAGTTCAGTCACTCCATCGTGTCCGACTCTTTGTGATCCCATGAATTGCAGCACGCCAGGCCTCCCTGTCCATCACCCGGAGTTTACTCAAACTCACGTCCATGGAGTCCGTTATGCCATCCAGCCACCTCATCCTCTGCCGTCCCCTTCTCCTCCTGCCCCCAATCCCTCCCAGCATCAGAGTCTTTTCCAATGAGTCAGCATGTGGTGGTCAAAGTACTGGAGTTTCAGCTGTAACATCATTCCTTCCAAAGAACACCTAATATTGATCTCCTTTAGAATGGACCGGCTGGATCTCCTTGCAGTCCAAGGGACTCCCAAGAATCTTCTCCAACACCACAGTTCAAAAGCATCAATTCTTCGGCGCTCAGCTTTCTTCATTCCCATACGACCCAGCAATCTCACTGCTGGGCATACACACGAGGAAACCAGAATTTAAAGAGACACATGTGTCCCAATGTTCATCTCAATACTGTTTACAACAGGCAGTACATGGAAGCAACCTAGATGTCAATTGGCAGATGAATGGATAAGAAAGCTGTGGTACATATACACCATGGAATATTACTCAGCTATTCAAAATGCATTTGAATCAGTTCTAATGAGGTGGATGAAACTGGAGCCTATTATACAGAGTGAAGTAAGTCAGAAAGAAAACACCAATACAGTATATTAATGCATATATATTGAATTTAGAAAGATGGTAACAATGACCCTTTATGTGAGACAGCAAAAGAGACACAGATGTAGAGAACACACTATTGGACTCTGTGGGAGAAGGCGAGGGTGGGATGATTTGAGAGAATAGCATCGAAATATGTATATTGTCATATGTGAAATAGATTGCCAGTCCAGGTTCAATGCATGAGACAGGGTGCTCAGGGCTGGTGCACTGGGATGACCCTGAGGGATGCAATGGGGAGGGAGGTGGGAGAGAGGATCAGTATGGGGAACACATGTACACCCATGGCTGATTCATTTGAATGTATGGCAAAAACCACCACAGTACTGTAAAGTAATTAACCTCCAATTAAAATAAGAAAAAAGCAACAACAACAACAAAATAAAAGTAAGAAGACTGAATTCAGGGAGATAGGATACTGGGTGTGTGATTGCTTAGTAGGGACAGACACTGAGTTTTTTCTTTGTGTCTAAGGACAAGAAAGTTATTAGATAGGTTCAGGGGATTTAAAGAGCTTGGAGTGAGCCAGCATAAATGTGCTTTACATAATCACCATATTTAAAATGAATATAATTGATTATAAAAGCTCATTACTGAAAATAACTCTGCTTAGCATAAATCATTCTCAGAAATGAAGACTCATATCTATCACATGTTCTGCCTGCCTCGCATTCTCCCTCCCTGGTGATCATTTTCAACCATTGGTATGTTTGGTATTCTTAAGAACTTACTTATACTGGATAATCTTCTGTATTTTGGGATGCCTATTGTGTGATGTGTATCCTTAAGAATTATTTATGTTTGGGAGACATATTAAATACTTTGAAAGAAGGTAAAGTTTAGCTGTACTCTGTGATACAAGCTTTTATTCAAATGCAGAAATTTCCCCTTGTTCTCACTGATTAATTTCCCTATATTCTTTCTTCTGGGGCTTTTATATTATAATACAAATTATTATGCAAACAAAATCAAGATCATATTAACCTCTATCATTTTTTCCATGTTAAATATGTGTACAATAGACAGTCTTGCTCTGAAAATAGAAAACAATGAAGTCATAAAATATGTTAGCTTTCTCAAATCCGAAGATGACCATCTAATTGTAATAACTGTAGGAAGACTCGTTTATATATGGGGAGACTAAGACAGTCACAGCCAGTTATAACAAAAAGTATAGCAATTAGGGACCCTGGTATTTCACCTGGACTCTTCCACTCTCTCAAATTAAATTAATTTTCAACGAAGCATTTTATTGAACTCAATATTTTAATTTTTCTAGATGTAATTCAAACAAGAAAATCTTAACAAAAATTGTAGTATTTTAAAATCTGGTTGCAAATTAAACCTTAATGAAATATTTGCATGGGAGGTACAAATGAAAGGAATCAGAATACATGATTTTTACTGTCTGTCGGGCTTAATAATATACATGACTTTGACATAACATTAAAGCTCCCTCCACTGTAAATTGGTGCTTATCCACAGAACCTCTTCAGAATGCAGCAGTCATGTAATATGTGTAATTCCCCAGGCCTCTTCTCTATGTTCTCAGCAGTGACTCCATAATCACTGATAAAGGACTTTTACTCTTTTGGGGTCTCATCAGCTTCTCACTCTCAAAACTGTGTGTAGAATGGAGCTGGTGATCTTTCTTTTAGAGATATGAGCTTCTTAAGAGATTGTCACCTTCAATTGTCACATAATTACTTTCAAGGGAATATTATTTTAATTGTAAATAAAATTTTAAACTAGAGAAATATCTAATTATAGCATTTCAGCTAAAAAGGAATATTTGAGAAAAAAATGAAAGTAGTTAATATCATAACAAAACTAATCGATAGAGAAATTTCATGTCCGCTGTATATCTTATATCTCACAAAAACGTACATAATCACCATGGCCATAATTAAACTACTTAGATTATTAATAAATTTAAAAATCAATTTATCAGGCTTTTATAAACTGTCCTGTCCAGGTAGGGCATGAACAGAGGACAAATAGACATGGATTTTAGGGAATAAAGGAGCTATCAGATTTATCTATGATTTAACTACAAAAAATCATAAGGTGAGAAAGCCACTCCATATAAGAATGATGGCTGAACACATTCAGGCATAACATAGAGGTAGCTTAGAATTGATAGAAAAATATAAAATAAGCCTACACTTTGGACTGACAGAACCTAGATTGGTATTCAAAGTCCAACAGTTTCTGTGTGTGATCCTGGACAAATCCTTAACCTTTGTCAGTAAAGTTAATTTAGAAGTTGGAGATTGTGAACCACTGGTGATATGACATTGTTAACTAGGCACGGGTTGTAAGCTAATCTAACCTTTTAATATCTGCATGTCCTTGTGAAATTAATCTCTTTGAACCTCTATATCTTTGTCTATGGAATGAAGATAGCATGATTCATCTAAATCATATCTAAGAAGAAACTTCATTTGTAAGCTACCCACAAGGTAGATTTTTGAGGGAACAATAGCAGGTGATTATCACTCTCATTGCCAATGTAAAACTTTGTAAATGCAAATTAGCATGGTAGACATGAAATTCTAAACTAGAGAAAATTTTCCCATTGAAATCCTCAAAATTTGAGGGAGAATCAAAATACTTATGTCCTCAAATACCTTAAAATAGCAAAATTAATGAATAATTTTTAGAGAAAACTATTACTTTCTCCTTTCAAATTTTAGTAGGCCACTGGTTTTAAAACATATTAAGTCTCTGATTCACGAATACAAATGAGTCTATAGTGTATTTTAACTGTGAAAAGAAGGGAAGAGAAAAACAAAGGCAAAATGGAAATACCCTTTTGAATGCAGAGTTCCAAAGAATAGCAAGAAGAGATAAGAAAGCCTTCCTCAGCAATCAATGCAAAGAAATAGAGGAAAACAACAGAATGGGAAAGACTAGAGATCTCTTCAAGAAAATTAGAGATACCAAGGGAACATTTCATGCAAAGATGGGCTCAATGAAGGCCAGAAATGGCAGGGACCTAACAGAAGCAGAAGATATTAAGAAAAGGTGGCAAGAATACACAGAAGAACTATACAGAAAAGATCTTCATGACCCAGATAATCAAGAAGTTGTGATCACTCACCTAGAGCCAGACATCCTGGAATGTGAAGTCAAGTGGGCCTTAGGAAACATCACTACAAACAAAGCTAGTGGAGGTGATGATGGAATTCCAGTTGAGCTATTTCAAATCCTGAAAGATAATGTTGTGAAAGTGCTGCACTCAATATGCCAGCAAATTTGGAAAACTCAACAGTGGCCACAGGACTGGAAAAGGTCAGTTTTCATTCCAATCCCAAAGAAAGGCAATGACAAAGAATGCTCAAACTACTGCACAATCGCACTCACCTCACATGCTAGTAAAGTAATGTTCAAAACTCTCCAAGCCAGGCTTTAACAGTGCGTGAACTGTGAACTTCCTGATGTTCAAGCTGGTTTAGAAAAGGCAGAGGAACCAGAGATCAAATTGCCAGCATCCGCTGGATCATGGAAAAAGCAAGAGAGTTCCAGAAAAACATCTATTTATGCTTTATTGACTATGCCAAAGCCTTTGACTGTGTGCATCACAATAAACTGTGGAAAATTCTGAAAGAGATGGGAATACCAGACCACCTGACCTGCCTCTTGAGAAATCTGTATGCAGGTCAGGAAGCAACAGTAAGAACTGGGCATGGAACAACAGATTGGTTCCAAATAGGAAAAGGAGTACATCAAGGCTGTATATTGTCACCCTGCTTATTTAACATATATGTAGAGTACATTACAAGAAACGCTGGGCTGGAAGAACCACAAGCTGGAATCAAGATTGCTGGGAGAAATATCAATCACCTCAGATATGCAGGTAACACCACCCTTATGACAGAAAGTGAAGAAAAACTAAAGAGCCTTTTGATGAAAGTGAAAGAGGAGAGTGAAAAAGTTGGCTTAAAGCTCAACGTTCAGAAAACTAAGATCATGGCATCTGGTCTCATTGCTTCCTGGGAAATAGATGGGGAAACAGTGGAAACAGTGTCAGACTTTATTTTTTGGGGCTCCAGAATCACTGCAGATGGTGATTGCAGCCATGAAATTAAAAGAGACGCTTACTCCTTGGAAGGAAAGTGATGACCAACCTAGACAGCATAGTAAAAAGCAGAGATATTACTTTGTTCACAACGATCCGTCTAGTCAAGGCTCTGGTTTTTTCAGTGGTTATGTGTGGATGGGAGAGTTGTACTATAAAGAAAGATGAGTGCCAAAGAATTGATGCTTTTGAACTGTGGTGTTGGAGAAAACTCTTGAGAGTCCCTTGGACTGCAAGGAGATCCAACCAGTCCATCCTAAAGGAGATTAGTCCTGAGTGTACATTAGAAGGAATGATTTTGAAGCTGCAACACCAATACTTTGGCCACCTGATGCTAAGAGCTGACTCAAGACCCTGATGCTGGGAAAGATTGCGGGCAGGAGGAATAGGGGATGACAGAGGATGAGATGGTTGGATGGCATCACCTACTCAATGGACATGGGTGTGGGTGGACCCCGGGAGTTGGTGATGAACAGGGAGGCCTGGTGTGCTGTGGTTCATGGGGTCACAAGGAGTTGGACACGACTGAATGACTGAACTGAACTGATAGTGTATTTTTTTTTTCTTTTCTTGGTTTGAATTGAGAAGAGAAAAGGAAGAGAGTGCATGAAAAGCAAATACCTTCAACGTTCTAAAATACTTCTATTATTCACAGTTTGTCATAATTGAAATTTGTCTGTATCTTACAATATATGAAAAGAGAAAGTGTTAGTTGCTCAGTTCTGTCCAACTCTTTGCAATCCCATGGACTTTAGTTCCCCAGGTTCCTCTGTCCATGGAATTGTCCAGGCAAGAATACTGGAGTGGGTTGCCATTATCTTCTCCAGGGGATCTTCCCAACCCAGAAATCCAACAATATATGGCTTATTACAATTGCTGAGGGCCAGGAAGCAGCCCTGATATAGTTGACTGCACTTGGTTGATATTCCTGGTGACAAGACAGGACAACTGCATCCCACCAATGAATTAGTCAACAAACCATTTAAGGGTCCCTTGAGAATGGAATCTGAGTGCTAATTTTTATCCATAACGTTTAGATGTCAGCACCAAAAGTCACAGAGTGAGATGTTAGCATATTGAAAGATATGATACAGAGATCAGACTACAGTAAAATTCTTCTGAAAATTGCCCAGTTTGGTGATTGGAAAATTGGTTAGCTGAGTCATGGGACTCCCTTTTATCTCAATGTTATGAGTTTAGAAATGGCTAGCTTTCTATGGTTTTTGTTGCTTCTTATTCCCAGATGATGGACAGGTGGCCTTCTCAGACAATATGTGAGATAACATCCAAGTTGACTGTCTAGTCCTGAAGTAGTTTGTTCATGTTCCCACTAGCAAGGCTGCTTGTCACTATTGTTCTATGAAAAATGGAAATAATAAGATGGAGCAGGTTGTCTCCATTAGGTTGCAATCCTGTCCTCCATGTCTAGCAGAAGAGCATGCTACTGATTCTCCTCTCAGTACGACAACAGGAGAATTAAGAAACTTAATTCTTCACATCTTTAGGTAAGTATAGCTTTCCAGCTTCTCCAGTGAAATGTTTTCCTTTAGAACTAGAATATGATCGTGGGAATTATTCAGATACCTGGATGACTACAAATGACACTATTTTATAGGGAAGAATAATGTTTCAAAAATAATAACAAAGGCTGTATCTCTAATAGTACTGATGGAACAGATGATGCTATCATGAGCAAGACAAGCACAACAAATGTTCCCAGTCAGGAGATTTAGATTTTGAATGTGAGGAGGTTTTAGAAACACTGAAGTGAATTATTTTGCTGAGAATTTATTTTTATTTATGCACAAGAGTGGTGTAAGATGACAATGTCTAAATAACTATAAAATGTTCATTTAATAAATACAAAAATGCTAAAGTATTTTGAAACAGCATTGAATCATGATTTGAGTTGAAGCCTTTATAATTCTTAGTGATTCAGATAATTTGAAACATTCTTAAAATTTTTGGTGTCATAAACTTAATAATATTCACAAAAACTCCGATAAAAGAGAGTAGCAACTTCAACAACATGATGGCCCCAACATGAAAGTAATTCAACTCAGTTAAATTCAGTGCTGTAGAGAGTGTCCATTTGCACTCCAAACACTTTTTTATCACTGTTAAAACAGGAGGCATTAAAAGTCAAGGGAAAAAAACAAAGAAGGAAGAGTTTGATGTTAAAATACATGGAGTAATTACTATTTAAAAAAATCAAAATTAGTAGGCATATTAACAGTAATTTGGGGACTTAATACTGACTTAATTACAATGTACATGGGGACTTTGAGGAAATGAGATTCAGTCATATTTTATACATGTATGTTCGACAGTACAACTCTTTAACATGTAGTTTCTACTCTTTCTTGAAACCATTTTTCTCCCTGCTTCTCTAAACTAGTAATATAAATGAGGGAGAAGAAGGAAAATGAAAAACTGATCTGTTAAAATTGCAGAACTGTACATTAAATATAGCCCCATGGTAAACATTTTCTTCTAAACAACCATGCCTTTAACTCATGAACTGAGATTGCACGTTATTACTCAATTTTTTTCTTTCTACAAAGCATTCTATATCAATGAACATTAATACTGGGAGGAGAAAATTAGAGGTGCTACAAAAGTGACAACTCTTAGCTATGGCTATTATTATAGCATATCAAAATTAAATAACAAAATTTTTTTTTAATCTTTTATTCTACTCCCCACTCACAATTACATAGCCTGCTTATGGTTTTCTTATGTGGGCTGTTATTGTTTGTGGATGATTGTTAAATGTACTGCCCTTATTCAGTTTTTTTCTCACTGGCATTTAAGTTTTATTTTATTTTTTTAATTTTTAATCTTCCATAATTCAAAGTTTAATAATTCAAAGTTCTCCTTGCCTAACCTATCAGTTTCCAATGTCCATAATATATATTTCTTAGGGGCATAATAATGAGTGTAGCATCTAGTATTTTTCATGAAATATATAATTTCACAGGTAGAGTAGAAAAAGGAAATCATTTTGTGGATCTCAAATTTGTATGAGTGCTTTTTCTGTCAAGAGTTCAAATCATAACTCCATTACAAACTCCCAACTCCCTTATGAATTTGCTTGAGTCAGGGTAATGCTAAAATCATTTCCCAGCCACATTTGCCTAATCTGTAAAAAGAGACATCAGGAGACATATATCTCAGATGCTATGGTAAATGATGTGATAATTTTATTTTTTTTTAATTTTATTTTATTTTTAAACTTTACAATATTATATTGGTTTTGCCAAATATAGAAATGAATCCACCACAGGTATACACGTGTTCCCCATCCAGAACCCTCCTCCCTCCCCATACCATCCCTCTGGGTCGTCCCAATGCACCAGCCCCAAGCATCCAGTATCGTGCATTGAACCTGGACTGGCGACTTGTTTCATATATGATATTATACGTATTTCAATGCCATTCTCCCAAATCATCCCACCCTCTCGCTCTCCCACAGAGTCCAAAAGACTGTTCTATACATCAGTGTCTCTTTTGCTGTCTTGTATACAGGGTTATTGTTACCATCTTTCTAAATTCCATATATATGCGTTAGTATACTGTATTGGTGTTTTTCTTTCTGGCTTACTTCACTCTGTATAATAGGCTCCAGTTTCATCCACCTCATTAGAACTAATTCAAATGTATTCTTTTTAAAGGAATCCAAATTGGAAAAGAAGAAGTAAAACTCTCATTGTTTGCAGATGACATGATCCTCTACATAGAAAACCCTAGACTCCACCAGAAAATTACTAGAACTAATCAATGACTATAGTAAAGTTGCAGGATATAAAATCAACACACAGAAATCCATTGCATTCCTATACACTAATAATGAGAAAACAGAAAGAGAAATTAAGGAAACAATTCCATTCACCATTGCAACGAAAAGAATAAAATACTTAGGAATGTATCTACCTAAAGAAACTAAAGATCTATATATAGAAAACTATAAAACACTGGTGAAAGAAATCAAAGAGGACACTAATAGATGGAGAAATATACCATGTTCATGGATTGGAAGAATCAATATAGTGAAAATGAGTATACTACCCAAAGCAATTTATAGATTCAATGTAATCCCTATCAAGCTACCAACGGTATTCTTCACAGAGCTAGAACAAATAATTTCACAATTTGTATGGAAATACAAAAAACCTCGAATAGCCAAACCTATTTTGAGGAAGAAGAATGGAACTGGAGGAATCAACCTGCCTGACTTCAGGCTCTACTACAAAGCCACAGTCTCAAGACAGTATGGTACTGGCACAAAGACATAAATATAGATCAATGGAACAAAATAGAAAGCTCAGAGATAAATCCACACACATATGGACACCTTATCTTTGACAAAGGAGGCAAGAATATACAATGGATTAAAGACAATCTCTTTAACAAGTGGTGCTGGGAAAACTGGTCAACCACTTGTAAAAGAATGAAACTAGAGCACTTTCTAACATCATACACAAAAATAAACTCAAAATGGATTAAAGATCTAAACGTAAGACCAGAAAATATAAAACTCTTAGAGGAGAACATAGGCAAAACATTCTCCGACATACATCACAGCAGGATTCTCTATGACCCACCTCCAGAATATTGGAAATAAGAGCAAAAATAAACAAATGGGACCTAATTAAACTTAAAAGCTTCTGCACAACAAAGGAAACTATAAGCAAGGTGAAAAGACAGCCTTCAGAATGGGAGAAAATAATAGCAAATGAAGCAACTGACAAACAACTAATCTCAAAAATATACAAGCAACTCCTACAGCTCAACTCCAGAAAAATAAATGACCCAATCAAAAAATGGGCCAAAGAACTAAATAGACATTTCTCCAAGGAAGACATACAGCTGGCTAACAAACACATGAAAAGATGCTCAACATCACTCATTATCAGAGATGTGATAATTTTAAAGTACCTAACAACTTTATTTCTTTTTGATGATAGTTTTTATATATTTCTAAATCTCCCACCCATCATAGTAACTTTGAACCCTAAACTATTAGATGAGTTCCTAATCTTAGAGTAATATTTAATTAGAGTCAGATGAAGTAACTGATCCTGATTTGTAGGGGCTTCCCTGGTGGCTCAGCTGGTGAAGAACCCACCTGCCTATGCAGGAGACACCAGAGACACAGTTTAATCCCTGGGTTGGGAATACCTGCTGGAGAAGGAAATGACAGCCTACTACAGTATTCTTGCCTGGGAAATCCCATGCACAGAAGAACCAGATGGGCTACAGTCCATGAACTCACAAAGAGTCAGACATGAGTGGACTTGCACACATGTTCACATATATCCTGATTTGTATTAGACAGGTCAAGATCTTTGTGTATGTGTGTGTGTTTCATTTAATCTAATCCAGCAGTGATTATAGTGATTCCAAGCCAAGTCACTAATATTTTCCAAATGTCGATAAAATGGTAAGTTGTAAGCACTGAGTTTCAAACATTTCACCAGTATGGATAACAAAGTCTGCTCCAGATTTCCAGCATTACAAAGCAATTTCCATTTTATAAGACATGTAAAAAATGTGCTGAAATGTGAATAATTTTTAATAATGAGAACTAATTCTTCAAATAAATAAAACCATGATTTTCCAAGTGATTTTTCATAAAACATGCTTATAACTAAACAAAGGAATATTGAACTATGTAAGTATCAATACCAGGAAATACAGTAATCTTATAAAATGCAACTTAGTACCAGCAGTGTTATTAAACTTGTACAAATATTAAAAAAAAAACTCACGTTTGTAAAATAACATATATAAAGTTATGAAACAAACCTTCAAGTTTCCAAAGGGTTTCAGTTTTGATGTATAATCATGTATAATCTCTACAAACCAACATAGGGGATTTAGACATGATTTTGATGTCCTAAATGTAAAAGTGATCCTAAAAATGCTAGTCAGATATAAAGAGTGATAGTCAATGATTATCACATTTATTAAAAAAAAAAAAATGTCTCCTCACAGCAAGTGGAGTTGTTGGTACCTACTAGTGGAGGTGATGAAATTCCAGTTGAGCTATTCCAAATCCTGAAAGATGATGCTGTGAAAGTGCTGGACTCAATATGCCAGCAAATTTGGAAAACTCAGCAGTGGCCACAGGACTGGAAAAGGTCCGTTTTCATTCCAATTCCAAAGAAAGGCAATGCCAAAGAATGCTCAAACTACCGCACAATTGCACTCATCTCACATGCTAGTAAAGTAATGCTCAAAATTCTCCAAGCCAGGCTTCAGCAATATGTGAACCATGAACTTCCTGATGTTCAAGCTGGTTTTAGAAAAGGCAAAGGAACCAGAGATTAAATTGCCAACATCGGCTGGATCATGGAAAAAGCAAGAGAGTTCCAGAAAAACATCTATTTCTGCTTTATTGACTATGCCAAAGCCTTTGACTGTGTGGATCACAATAAACTGTGGAAACTTCTGAAAGAGATGGGAATACCAGACCACCTGATCTGCCTCTTGAGAAATTTGTATGCAGATGAGGAAGCAACAGTTAGAACTGGACGTGGAACAACAGACTGGTTTCAAATAGGAAAAGGAGTTTGTCAAGGCGGTATATTGTCACCCTGTTTATTTAACTTATATGTAGAGTATATCATGAGAAATACTGGACTGGAAGAAACACAAACTGGAATCAAGATTGCCGAGAGAAATATCAATTACCTCATATATGCAGATGACACCACCCTTATGGCAGAAAGTAAAGAGGAACTAAAAAGCCTCTTGAGGAAAGTGAAAGTAGAGAGTGAAAAATTTGGCTTAAAGCTCAACATTCAGAAAACAAAGATCATGGCACCAAGTCCCACCACTTCCTGGGAAATAGATGGGGAAACAGTGGAAACAGTGTCAGACTTTATTTTTCTGGGCTCCAAAATCACTACATATGGTGACTGCAGCCATGAAATTAAAAGACGCTTACTCCTTGGAAGGAAAGTTATGACCAACCTAGATAGCATATTCAAAAGCAGAGACATTACTTTGCCAACAAAGGTTCATCTAGTCAAGGCTCTGGTTTTTCCTGTGGTCATGTATGGATGTGAGAGTTGGACTGTGAAGAAGGCTGAGAGTGGAAGAATTGATGCTTTTGAACTGTGGTGTTGGAGAAGACTCTTGAGAGTCCCTTGGACTTCAAGGAGATCCAACCAGTCCATTCTGAAGGAGATCAGCCCTGGGATTTCCTTGGAAGGAATGATGCTAAAGCTGAAACTCCAGTACTTTGGCCACCTGATGCGAAGAGTTGACTCATTGGAAAAGACTCTGATGCTGGGAGGGATTGGGGGCAGGAAGAGAAGGGGACATCAAAGGATGAGATGGCTGGATGATATCACTGACTCGATGGATGTGAGTCTCAGTGAACTCCGGGAGTTGGTGATGGACAGGGAGACCTGGCATGCTGCGATTCATGGGGTGGCAAGGAGTCGGACACGACTGAGCGACTGATCTGATCTGACAGTTGCTATTGTATCTCTGTTGGCTAAAGCGTTACTATCTGCAAGGGATGGGCCTTGACCTCTGACCTACCTCTTAGTCATCTATACTTTCTGGTGGAATCTTTCTTCTGTTACAACTTGGATTAAAACCTTGCTGAACAACAAAAGAGTTTCAAAATTTGTTTGATGAGAACAATCCACAATGCTCTGATTGTTAGCAATAACCCCATATTTCTCTCCCATTCAATTTTTTTTAAAAATGTGAATAAGGAAGATATTATTAGCTGTGTCCAGTAACTCTCTCATATTTTTAACTTAAAGTTATTAGTCTTTTGCTCCTTTGAATGTCACACTGTGCTCATGCTTAGCCGGGTCTGACTCTTTGCAATACTATGGAATGTAGCCTGCCAGGCTCTTCTGTTCATGGGTTTTCCCAGGCAAGAATATTGGAGTGGGTTGCCATTTTCTTCTCCAGAGGGTTTTTCTGACCAGGGATCAAACCTGAGGCATTTCCCTGTGGCTCTTGAATTGACAGCTGGATTCTTTATCATAAGCACACCTGGAAAGTGTATATCTGGACCCATACAAAGACTATAATCTCTTGAATCATTATATGTAGTCAACTGCCTACTTTTTATTGATACACTCATCAGTGTTATATTTCTATGTACACATGAAACTTTACAACTGATTCAGTATAAATTTGTGTATTTATTGGGCATTCCAGGTGGCAATAGTTGTAAAGAAACCTGCCTGCAAATGCAGAAGACTTGAGACTTGGTTTGACCCCTGGGTCAGGAAGGTCCCCTGGAGGAGGAAATGGCAATCCATTCCAGTATTCTTGCCTGGAAATCTCATGGACAGAGGAGTCTGTGCATTTATTAATATTTTCCAAAATAGTGTATGCTTACATGTTCTTAGAGAAACCAAGTATTACCTTTCATGCATAAGAGAAAAAAGAGGAAAATCAGCTTCAGAAATCTGCATGTGTATGTTTAATTTTGACATTAGAATTTAAATGGTGTACAAATAAAGCAAGTTTTCAAATTCTGTCTTCACATTTGGTACAGCTTGGGGGGATTTAGTAGACTTCTCATTGGCTTATTAGTGGTTCTTATGAAACAAGAGCAATTGAAAGAGGAAGGAACAGCTGTTTGGAAATGCAGAATAAGAAATTAGAACAGAAATCCAGGTAAAATATGGGCACTTTTAAAATAATTGCAGTGACATCAAAAAGGTACAATTTAAACATTATTTAAAAATACATTGCAAACTAGTTTAAAACCCAGGGATCCTGAGTCAATAATGAGTTTATGCATCAGCTCTCCAAATGTAATTGAAATGTAGAGAATGCTGTATAAGTTTTTCATTAAAAACTCCATTCCATTGCTGAGTAGGAAAGTAACTCCTTTAAGAGTCAGCACTTTAAAAAAACACTGGGGGAGAGTCAGAAAGGCCATCAGTATTTTGATTCATGACTCAGAATGTCTTGCATGAGGGCATACCTGTCTAATTCAGCAGCTACCTTTAACTATGGAAGGAAGGCATTTGAAGAAGATAAAAATAAAGATTTCAAAAACACAAAGTAGTGATATTTATTTGCATATTCTTCATATAAAGGAAAGGGATTTAAATACTGTAGTTGCATGTAAATTTTTTAGAAAAATAGATGTTCAACTTTACTCTCTTGCACTATTTCAGCTTCCTTCTTTTTAATCAAAGTTCAACCCAAACTCCACATTTCTGGGACACAAATTCTGCTATTTAATGACTAAATTCTTTAAGGCTATTACTTCTCTGGACTTAAAACATCCTTACTCTATGCCCGGCAGACTGCAACAACTTTAATTATTTGATATGCCATCAAAAAAGCAATCAAGTTGACTTTCTTTGTGATGTTTGGATCTCCCCAAAATGTCTTTATTACAATAAAGTATTATGGTACATTTTAACACTGAAATAAGTAAGGGTAAGATAGGAAGTAAGACTCTTAACATTTGTTTAGAAAAATGTTTGTCAATAAAAGTGGAATATGGAAAACTGTCTTCAAATAAAATTTACTTTCTACAATATTCTGTTTGAAGATCAGTTTCTGTATATCCTCTTCAGCAAAGCAAGCATTTAAAATTATTTCCGTGCAGATGGAGAATCACTTGTTTCTTTGTTCATTGAGTTTCAAAATCTGAAAGATGATGAATAATCTAATTAAGAGGCAACAATAGAAAAAAAATCCTTCTTAATGCTTGTTATCTGTGTAGTAAGAAGTCCAAGTTTAGTTTAAGTAGTGCCTATTCTATACTCTTCAAGTGAGAAACTGTTCTGCATAGCTTTCACATTGATAGAAAATCACAGCTTATTGAAAATCAAATAAATGAGAATAATGTCTGGGAGAAATAGCATTGAATCCTTCCTTTTAAAACCTACAACAGCCAATCTAGCTTCCCAGGATAGGGTTTCCATTTGGAGTTGAATTCAAGCCCAATGTAGTCATATTTTTCCCCTTGCAGGCCATAATTGTCATCTATTTCCCACAGAAACTAAAGAATGAAATTTGGTAGAGAAGACTATTCAGTCATTTTGAACTTTCCATGATCAAATATCATGTCAAATTTACTTCATATAAAGGAAGATTTAGTAGATATAAGACTTAAACCAGCAAAAGATGATGTTCAAGTAGGGTGCCTGAAATCAGAGGGAAGCTGAAAGTGTCATCTATCTTGGGGTACAAGGAAGGCACAGAATCTGAGAGGACAGAGATTAAAAATGTGTATCATTGTTCAATTTCAGTTCTGGATATGATAGACTAAGCATCCTTTATCGATTCTATCCAAGCAAAGAGATCCTAATGCATTCAGAAGCATTTTAGAGCTCTAAACTGAAAGTAGTAACAGGAGATTAAAGAAGGATACCAGCAGTAACTTTTTTAAGTTGCCAAAAGTAGCTAAATAATGAGTTTGCCATTTATTTTTCTTGAATGCCCCTTAATCAGAATGCAGCATGAAACCTGTAAGTGAGCAACAACAAACAATCATAGAGAGATCCAGTAGAATTTCCCTAATTCTAAATCAAGGAGTTAAGCAAGAAATTCTTGACTCTCAGCAATAGTGTGGGATTCTCCTCCCTCCCACATTTTATTTCTCTATATTCTCTTACATTCCAGCTTTCAGTTAAATGTCAAGTAATAGTGACATGTCAGGTAGTGAGGTAGGGCACAAGAAGCAAAACTCTGAGAGTGGGGAGCTTTGTTTACAATCAGCAACTCCACGCCAACCCATCACTTCAAAAACAAACAAACAAAAAAACCTTTATCATTTTGTATTTATAAAAGGGAGTCACAGGGAGTC
The DNA here is from genome assembly GCF_027580195.1 of Bos mutus. Taxonomy (NCBI): domain Eukaryota; kingdom Metazoa; phylum Chordata; class Mammalia; order Artiodactyla; family Bovidae; genus Bos; species Bos mutus. The sequence goes on from NC_091627.1 coordinate 55,057,332, forward strand.
ATAAAGTACTTAGAAGATGACACAGGGATGAGCTCAAGAAATCAAGCCCATGAAGTTGTGTATGAAACACTGGATTCATCCAAACTTTCACATGCATTGATATTATCTTAACAACCATAATAATACTGTGATAACTGACCGACGTCAATGACCTAGGGTGAACACAGGTAGTGTGAAACCAGGGCAGATCTGAAAATCAATGAAAAAATATGAAAAAATAAACATATTGAAATCACAACTCATAGAAGGGTGGTAAAAACTTGTGGCTTGAAGTAACTCAACATCCCATTGCATAATAATCAGTGTCCAGAATATACTCCAAAATTGCTCAGCAAAATTTCAACTAATATGGGAATAGACAATCAGCTGGCTCAGTAATGAAATGGCACCAATATTGTAACTTTAGGACACAGTGTTTAGCCATTACAGAAATGCTCTAACAGTCACTGACACTTGAAAAAGTGAATACATTCAACATATCAACAAAGAAACAAAGACTATAAGAAAGAACAAAATAGAAATTTTAGAAGAGAGAGTATAATGATAGGTACGAAAACTTTGCTAAGACAAATGGTAAAATAAAAATGGTAGAATAAAGACTGAACTTGAAAATATGACAATAGAAATAATTTCATATAAGCAATAAAGAGAAAAATTAAAGAAATGAGCAGAGCTCCAGGAATCTATGAGACAAACACAAAACTTCTGATACTTGTTTTAGCAGAGTTTCCAGAAGAAAAGGAGAAAGAGAGCCATGATTAAAATGTATTTGAAGAAATAATGAGCTTGAAGAAATGTACTTGAATGTATTTAAATGTACTTGAAGAAATAAAACAATGAGTAAGTGTAAGCTCTAGGAGTTGGTGATGGACAGGGAAGCCTGGCGTGCTGCAGTCCATGGGATTGCAAAGAGTCAGACATGACTGAAAGACTGAACTGAAGAAATAATAGCTAAAAATGTGCAAAGTTTAGCGAAAGATAAAAATCTATATTGTTGTTGTTCAGTTGGTAAGTTGTGTTCAACTCTTTGGGACCCTGAGAACTGTAGCACACCAAGCTCCTCTGTCCTCGACTATCTCTCAGTTCAGGTCAGTTCAGTCACTCATTCGTGTCTGACTCTGCAGTCCCATGGACTGCAGCATGCCAGGCCTCCCTATTCATCACCAACTCCCAGAGCTTGTCTAAACTCATGTCCAACGATGGCATAGTTGGTGCCATCCAACCATCTTACCCTCTGTTTTCCTCTTCTCCTGAATTCAATATTTCCCAGCAACAGGATCTTTTCCAGTGAGTCAGTCTTTCACATCAGGTGACCAAAGTACTGGAGCTTCAGCTTCAGCATCAGTCCTTCCAATGCATACTCAGGATTGATTTCCTTTAGAATTGACTGGCTTGATCTCCTTGCAGTCCAAGGTACTCTCAAGAGTCTTCTTTAACACCACAGTTCAAAAGCATCAATTCTTCAGCACTCGACTTTCTTTATGGTCCAATTCTCACATCCATACAAGACTACTGGAAAAACCATAGCTTTGACTAGATGGACCTTTGTCAACAAAGTAATGTCTCTGCTTTTTAATATGCTGTCTAGGAAATCACATTTAGAAAAAAAAGAAAAAGGGAGGAAAAAGAAGGAGGAAAGGCAGAGAAAATTAGTTGCAAGTGCATGATAGGTATCATTCATCATTTTGAGATATTGGTGTCCAATAAAAATATAAGAAACATATGCACTTTTAAGTTTTTTGTACCTATATTAAATGAGTGACAGAAACAAAGTTCACTTAAATAACATAATACATATATCCAATTTTATTACTGCATATTCATATATCTATAACAGATACCTATTCTAATAGAATATTAATTACTCCAATATATTCAAAATATTGTTTCAATGTGTAATAAATATAAAAGTATTTATGATGCTTTACATTGTTTTCTTAGTACAAAGTTTTTTTACTATTTGAAATATTTACATATTTTAAGTTTTGTACTAAATTTTCATCAGAATGCATTATTTGTTTTCAGATTTTATAAAATTGAATATTAAAAATGTAGATTAACATGCTCGAGTTCTTCTGAGCACACTTAGTTTTTAGTAACTTAATTGATTAACAGCTTATACATTTAAATTTAATTTTAAATAAAATTTAGTCCTTAGGTCACACTAATACAAATTGGATATATGTATTATATATTATATGTTATACCTTAATTAACAGCTTATACATTTAAATTTAAATTTTAAATAAAATTTAGTCCTTAGGACACACTAACGTAATGGTTTTCATCTTGGACACAGTAGTTCTAGTACATAAATTTAAATTGGTTAAATAAATATATACATATTTCATTTTCAGTAGGTTACCTTCCCTTTAGAAATGCCTCAGCTTTTTTTTTATTTTATTTTATTTTTTAACTTTACAATATTGTATTGGTTTTGCCATATATCAACATGAATCTGCCACAGGTATACACGTGTTCCCCATCCTGAACCCTCCTCCCTCTTCCCTCCCTATACCATCCCTCTGGGTCATCCCAGTGCACCAGCCCCAAGCATCCAGTGTTGTGCATCACACCTGGACTGGAGACTCGTTTCATATATGATATTATACATGTTTCAATGCCATTCTCCCAAATCATCCCACCCTCTCCCTCTCCCACAGAGTCCAATACATCAGTGTCTCTTTTGCTATCTCGTATACAGGGTTATTGTTACAGTCTTTCTAAATTCCAAGATGTCCATCAGCAGATGAATAGATAAGAAAGCTGTGGTACATATACACAATGGAGTATTACTCAGCCATGAAAAAGAATACATTTGAATCAGTTCTAATGAGGTGGATGAAACTGGAGCCTATTATACAGAGTGAAGCAAGCCAAAAAGAAAAACACCAATACAGTATGCCTAGGCTTTTTATAATTTTTATATCGAAACTGTTTTTGTCCTACTGAAGTTTACTCCTTTAAATATTTGTGCTTTGAATGTAACAAAAACAGGAAAAGTGACCGATGTTCAAAATTTCATTTTTTTTGTGGCAATAGTTTAAAACTCTCTGTCTGCCATGATGGTATTTGACAGAGTATCACCCAGCATGGTTTATTAACTGTGTTAGCCTTGACTCTATCTTATACAGAGCATTCTCCCCTTTGATATATATGCTTTATTGTAACACAAAATAAAATAAGAATTTGTGGTTAGTTATGATTTGAATTGGATAAAATTCTCTATTCTCAATATAATGGTGTAATTGCATAATATAAAATCAGTACACTGATCTAATTTTCTACAAAGAGCAGATACCATGACAAAATTCTCCTCACATTTGAGCAGCCCTAGGCATGAAAAACCTATTCCAGTACTCTTTCCTGGAAAATCCCATGAATGGAGGAACCTGGTAGGCTCCAGTCCACAGGGTCGCTAAGAGTTGGGCATGACTGAGCGACTTCACTTTCACATTTCACTTTCATGCATTGGAGAAGGAAATGGCAACCCACTCCAGTATTCTTGCCTGGAGAGTCCCAGGGACAGAGGAGCCTAGTGGGCTGTCGTCTATGGGGTCGCTCAGAGTTGGACACTACTGAAGCAACTTAGCAGCAGCAGCACCAGGCATGAAGAAAAGAAAATATCATCAGCAAAGGATAGCTTCATAGATAAACAGAAAAGTGGGCAATTTTTTTATATAAATGATCTCCTACTTTGCATTTTTGTGCTTAACTTCAGTCTTTCAATATCCTAAGGATCTTAATTCCCCGTTATGCCCCAAGACCTCAGAAGCAATTTCCATAATAATTCATATGAGTATAATTATTGAAATGGAGAGATTAGGAAACAAATTTTAGGGGGAAATTACTAATGAATAAAATATTACAAATTTTGACAAATATTATCCATGTATTTTGTAACACACATAAAAGCACATATCCATCACCTTATGGGGCTTCCCCAGTGGCTCAAGCAGTAAAGAATCTGCCTGCCATGCAGAAAACACAGGAGACACAAGTTCAATCCCTGGGTCAGGAAGACCCCCTAGAGGAGGAAATGGTAACCCATTCCAGTATTCTTGCCTGGAACATCCCGTGGACAGAGGAGCCTGGCAGGCTACAGTCCATGGGGACCCAAAGAGTATGATGTGACTGAGAACACACATGCATTTGATTATCACCTTATGAGGATACATTTGTAGTCATCCATTAGCAAGCAGATTTGGAGTTGGCCAAATTTATCATTTTAAAAGTGGAAAAGTTTCAATGCATTTTTCATAGAAATACAAAAAGTTTAACTTTCATTTGTATATAAATCCTTTTTATATCAGCTTATTCAAAATTATGCTATATTGGGGCTGTTTTTTCTAAATGAACCAGACTTTTTTAGTCTTTGCAACTTGAAATTGGGATGATGGTAGGCCAGCACTGCTATATCTAACTAGTGAACATAAGACAAAAACTTTCTGAGAATGGGAAATGCTGTGAAATTTGAAAAGAATGTCAAAATCATAAGATAAGCAAATTCCACAAGAGTGTGTTTGAGCATCAGAATAAAATTAAGCCTGAATCCAGTCTCTCCTGAATTTTTTAGTTATGTGAACCATGTTTTCCACCATCTAAGTTAGCTTTTGCTGGGTTTTCTGCCATTTACCATGAATAAGTAATGATTCTTATCAGTTCCCTACCACACAAATATGATTTATTTTTCTTTAGTGTCTTCTTTCTACATGTTAGACTTAAGAACGTCCAATATTTGTGAGAGTTAATTCTCACTATTGATTTTTAGCTTATTTAGCAAATAGCTTTGAAGGGGAAGTTTGGATCATTAGGAACAAAATTCAAAACTGTTTCTTTAATATTTGAACCTTTCTTCTGGTGATGGTAAGATGTTTTTTTAGAATTCACCACAGATTTACCAGCAGTCCACTTAGCACTGTTTTTTGCACTCGTGTTACATAAAAAGAAATTAGTAAAATAAAAGATGATAATAATGTTTTACATAACATTTTATTAACTCTTTATATGTTAATGTGTTAATAATGAGAAAACTGGATTCTTTAGATTTTTATGTTTCATCATTATAGAAAAAGAGATATTTCCTTCCCACTAAATTCTTACCAACATTTTTTTTTAATGATAATGTACTTCAATAGCAGTACCATGACTTCAGTATATTCAACAAATTTCTCCTATGTTTTTTTCTTAGTAATGGCTACCACCAACTGGATTGGCATATTTAACTCATATTTCTGATTTATGTATGCATAAAATCAGAAAATATATATAGGGACTTCCCTGGCAGTCCAGTGGTTAAGACAGCATTTCCACTGCAGAAGGTTCAGGGTCAATCCCTGGTCAGAAACTAAGCTCCCACATGCAGAACAGTGTGGCCAGAAAACCTATTTTTTTGTTGTTGTTGTTTTAAGTTAAAACAAACGGAAGAAAAAAAGAAAGCATATAATTTAATGGTGTGCATTTTTTTTTTCCATTTCTTTAAAGCAAGAAAGTGAGATAAATTAGCTAAAGTACTTTTTCTCAACCATGTGTATTTTGCTAAAATTGTCTTTAGTTTTCTTAAGAATGAGAGTAATTAGACTATTTGATGATAGAATGAGAAATATATTCTAGTTGGAAATATCAAAAAAAATGATACATTATTAATACTCTATTGCCAACAAAGTGAAAGTCACTCATCTGTGTCTGACTCTTTGGGACCCTGTGGACTATACAGTCCATGGAATTCTCTAGGCCAGAATACTAGAGTGGGTAGCCTTTCCCTTCTCCAGGGGATCTTCCTAACAATGGGATCAAGGCCAGATCTCCCACACTGCAGGAGGATTCTTTTCCAGCTGAGCCACAAGGGAGCCCAAGAATACTGGAGTAGGTAGCCTATCCCTTCTACAGAGGATCTTCCCAACCCAGGAATTGAACCAGGATCTCCTGTATTACAGGCGGATTCTTTACCAACTGAGCTATCAGGGAAGCCCTCTATTACCAACAAAGGCCCTATTTATATATTTTTCTACTTTTCTGTTAATTCATATGTCAGTTAGTCATACATATTTTTAAGGAATCATTTTTGTGAACAGTGCTGCCAAATGTTAAATTCAGCTTTATATATATCAACCCCTCCCTATAAACTGAGTGGAGCTATCTACTGGTTAAAAATGATAACAATCAAATGATGTCCTGATACAATTAAATGATGTCTTGATACAGAAAAATAACAACTGATTAATTATATACAATGAAATCATGCTATGCCAATAATGAGAAAGAGGGGTAATGAAGAAAGATATGGGATTAAAAGAGCTTATTTCTAATTGACTTTACACTTCCATTTTGAATCACCCAATGTGGTCTGATCATAGTCACTAATGTACATCAGCTAATAGAATATTCATTACCTAGATCATGACCAACAGCTAAGCATGGGGAAAGAGATTACTACAATGTAACATATGTAGTTAAGACACTTCCATCCAGAACACATTGGCCACACTATTGCTATTCAGCCCTTTGCAACTACTAGGGACTAAAGAATATTTTGCAAGCAGTACAAATGAGCACTTCATAATTTGAAGAAAATTTACAGGTCCTGGTAACTTTTAAAGAATCTAACTTTTTAAAACAAAAAAGTTAGATTTTAAAAAGTGTGAATAAATAAGTTGAGCTCATTTTTCATAGAAATATATGTTTTTCTTATTAAATATTAATTTTAAAATGCAATATTTTTAATATTATATTGTAGTATCATAGCAAAATGTTGGTCTCCTTGCAACCCAGTTAACAGAAATTACGTATTCCTGATGTGACCTCATCAAAGACCATAAAGTGGGAAAAATAAAGAATAATCAAATGCAGTGCAACTCTTAAACAAAAGGGCCTCTGATTTTATTTAGAAAGAGTCTGTATATGGCAAACAAAGATTAAGTTGTTTAAAAACATATGGGGTCCAAGCCTGGGGATCTGGAACTTGGTGCTGGGGAGGCTGCTCTGTATCCTTCAACATTCCTGCTCATGAGCAACATCTTCAGCCCCCAGGAATTCTCCTCCACTTGTGTTCAACCTCCTCTGGCAGGTGAGTGCTGATTGAAGCCAGGATAAGCATGCGCCCATGTGTCTGATGACACTGCTTCTGAATACAAGGAAGATTTGAGTGGTGGAAATTCTTTGAAAAGAAAAAAGACAAATGATCTTTTCTTTATGTTTTAATTTCTGGTTCCAGAAATACAATTTATTTCAATATTTAAGGCAGTTGCACATAGAATATGAGGAGCATTTTGTAGAGTCAAACAATTCTGTAGAGTCAAACAATTCAGTCTTTAATTTGAATGTGTGTATGTGTTGGCAAACCATACATGAAGCCTAATACCCTTTCTTTTATTACTATATGGACCCATGTATTATTTTTAAGACAGTGAAAATTGTGATGCAAATGGTAAGTTTTGTGTGATGAAATTAAATTATTGGGTTGGCCATAATATCTTACAGAAAAACACAAATTAACTTTTTGGCCAACCCAATATTTGAGATATTTACAGACTCCTTTCCAATGTTTGCCCAGTCTCTAAGTCTTCTCCAACTTTTTTATGACCTTATGGACTGTAACCTGCCAGGTTCCTCTGTCCATGGGATTTCCCAGAAAAAAATACTGGAGTGGGTTGCCATTTCTTTCTCCATTCCAATGTTTGAAGACAATAAATAACACATTGCTTACAATACTTTCTAATTTACAAGTTCATTATTTTCCTCAGAGAGCAGATTATCCACAATGATTCATAACGGTCATAGTGCCACACTGTGCTTAGCCGCTCAGTAGTGTCTGACTCTTGTGACCCCATGGACTGTAGCCCACCAGGTTCCTCTGCCCATGGGGATTCCCAGGCAAGGATACTGGAGTGGGTTGCCAAGCCCTCCTCCAAGGGGATCTTCGCAACCCAGGAATTGAAACCAGGTCTCCCACATTGCAGCTGGGTTCTTTACCATTGAGCCACCAGGGAAGCCCAAGAATACTGGAGTGGGTAACCTATCCCTTCTCCAGGGGAATTTCCCAAACCAAGAATCAAACCAAGGTCTCCTGAATAGAAGGTGGATTTTTTTTACCAGCTAAGCTACCCGGGAAGACCAAAGGTCATAGTACTTGCCATTATTTTCAATAAACCATATCTAAAGTATTGGTTATAACATTTGAAATTTTGCTAAAAAGAATGTAAAGAAGCCAATTTATATGATAGCAGAATGTACTAGTTTTCTTATATTTTTACTTAACTCATAGCTCAGTTGGTAAAGAATCCACCTGGAATGCAGGAGACTCCAGTTTGATTCCTGGGTCGGGAAAATCCGCTGGAGAATTAGGCTACCCACTCCAGTGTTCTTGGACTTCCCTTATGGCTCAGCTGGTAAAAATACACCTGCAATGTGGAAGATCTGGGTTTGATCTCTGGGTTTGGAAGATTCCCCTGGAGAAGGGAAAGGCTACCCACCCCAGTGTTCTGGCCTGGAGAATTCCATGGACTGTATAGTCCATGACGTCGCAAAGAGTCGGACACAACTGAGAAACTTTCACTTTATTAGGTTACTAATCCAAACTTTAACAGTATTCAGGATAAACACATACAGATATATTCAAAAAGACTTAAAAATAATTAAATGTTTTGTCTTTGAGATTTGCTTATTTTACTCATAAAACTAAAGCTTTACACGCATTTTTCAATTGTGCCAATGTGAAAATAGTTTTGAAATAGGACACCAGAATATAGTACATTTAATGATTTCTGAGCTAAATTTATGTCTTTAAACATTTAGATTTACGATGTAAATTCAGATGTACATCTTCATGTATTCCTTCCTGGACTCCACAACGTTTAATGACAGGCCTAAAGGAAGTGTAATATTCTATTATGTTAATTTTTTAAGAAAGGAGAAATTATTATATATCAAGATGAGAGTTGTGCAAAGGAAATGTGATTCAAATGGGATTTAGACAATAGTTTAGAAGACAGAGATAACTTAGGAAAAAGAAATAACAAAATCATGGAATTAGAAGCAACCAGAAATATCCACAGGATTTAAAGAAGTCACCTAGCTTAGGAATTCCTTGTTGATGAACAGTGGAACAGAAAGGTACAACCTTTCAAAGGAGTTTTTAAAAGACAGGCAGTGGAGTTTAGAATTGAGGTAGTGGTATTATGTGCAGAAATACAAATATTAACTTGGAACCTTGAAAGCATGGATTTCTATACACATCCTATTATAAGATGTTTTTGCAAAGACTGGTTTCACTCTTTTTCTTCCCCAAAAAAACTGGAAAAAAAAAATAATCCACCTTATCTACTATCTTTTAAACTCCTTTGAAATCAAGGATGTTTGCCTTACTCAGATTTTATCCTCTAGTTTGTTTCTCAGTGCTCTCCATTTGGTAATTACTAAATGAATTGTCATTAAATAATAATCATAGGGACTTCTCAGGTGGTGCTAGTGGTAAAGAATCTGCCTCCGATGAGGGAAACATAAGACAGGCAAGTTCAATCCCTTGATTGGGAAGATCCCCTGGAGTAGGAAGTAATCACTCCAGTATTCTTGCCTGGAAAATTCTGTGGACAGAGGAGCCTGGTGGCTTACAGTCCATGGGGCTGCAAAAGTTGACACAATTGAACATGCACACACACATGATAATCATAGTTGTTGAAAGACAATTTTAATATTAATCCTGCCTGGGATTTCTTAGAAGTGAAGAGCAATTCTTTCAGTATGCAGAGCAGATTTATTCAATCTCCAATTGAAGAAAATTTGAGTTGTTCCCAATTTTGAATGATTATAAATAGAACTTTCATATGTTGAATAGTGTCCTCCAAAAATTCATGTTCACTGAGAAACTGTAAATGTGACCTTATTTGGAAAGAGGGCCTTTGTATTATGTAATCAAGATAAATGAGGTCATGCTGGATTATGGTAGAGTTCTACATCTAATGAATGGTTTCTATGTCGGGGTGGGGGATTTATGTATGCAGAGACACAAAAGACTGAAGGGACACAAGGTCATGTGACAACAGATACAAAAGTTAGAGTGACACAGCTACAAGCCAAGGAAAGCAAAGGACTGTTGGCAACCAGCAGAAGCTAGGAGACAGGAAGGATTCTTTCCTAGAACCTACAAAGAAGGACTTCTAGTCTATTGAACAATGAGAAAGCACATTTCTGCTGTTTTAATCCACCTAGTTTATAGTAATTTATTACAGGAACCCTAGAAATCTGCAACATAGCTTCTGCCTTAGGTCATATAATTATGTATTTAACTTTTGTAGAAATTGTCAAATCACTTCTTATTTAGCATTTGCACACACACACACACACAAAAATTGAAAGTTTTTCTTTATCCTGTGCAACTCTTAGTTTCATCAGCTTTTCAATTTTAGCAATTGTTATGGATATGTCAATGCCTATAATTGTGGTCTCAATTTTGCAGTTCCTTAATGACTAATGAGTCAGGTGGCACTGGTGGTAGAGAACACACATGCCAATGCAGGAGACTTAAGAGACAGGAGTTCAATCCCTGGGTTGGGAAGGTCCCCTGGAGAAGGAAATGACACTCATTCCAGTATTTTTGTCTGAAGAATTCCATGGGCAGAGGAGCCTGGTGGGCCACAGTCCATGAGGTTGCAAAGAGTCAGACACAACTGAAGCGACTTAGCATGCAATAACTAATGATGTTGAGCATTTTTTATGCTAATCATTTTTAATATTGTTATCTAAACCTCTGGGTTATATCTTTTTATTCTTATTTTTCTTTTCCCCATTTCCTAAATTGTATTTTTCTTGTCCCCTCCTCTTCACTTAGTGAATTTATGTCATTTAATGCTTTTTAATATTGTGATAATGGAGTTTTGGGAAAGGCTTCATTTTTATTAAAAAAGTTTAAAAAATAAAAATGCATTCTCTTTGAAATTAGCTTTCTGTCTTTATAACAATATAGAAAATGCATATATATTGACTGCATACCCATGACATATCATTAATCATATGATATATCATATGATATCATGACAGTAAGGTATAAACTTACATGTAAGTATGAATAAAATTTCATTCCCCGAGTCATGATAGATTTCATCATTCTCAGTCATTGTTCTTGAAATACTTAACCTCTGTGATGATTTTGAAACACATCTAAATTTTTTTCACACTCCTTTTTCAAGAGATGGGGGTAAACTTTTATTCCTTTGGGTACAGAGTATACTGAATGACTTGTTATTAATGAAAATATTGAGCATCCTTTAGCTTCTCTTTCTAGCCAGCAAAAAGATGTTGTGATTCAGCACTCACTACTATACTTACTTCATACAGGGTCTTGTCTATCCAAGGGAAATGCAGAGTAAACCAAGAAAACAAAATAAACTCCATTGTCTAGTTTCCCTACTTAATTTTCCCTTATCCTGTTCAAAATAATCTGGATTTTTAAAAACTTTATCTTGAGGTTTTGTCCACTGAATTATAATAATGATAATGATAGAGTCCTCTGGTCTGCCATTTGACCTATGAAAGGGAAAAACAGAGAATTCATATAATTTTTTATCTCTCAATAAAGCCTTGTGAAAACTGAAACCAACATATTTTCCTATCCCTGAGACTAGGCAACCTTTCCTGTCTCTATGCTAAACAGCACAGAAGATTAAAAAAAAAAAAAAAGGTTGCCACAGTTAAGTAAGTTTAACACTTGCTCCTGAAAGATAAGAATATGAAGTATCTAAATTCCTGATGTGCTAAGATGAACAGCTTAATAATCCACAAGCTTCAAGACATTAGCCGCCCTGGGCTCACAATCCAAAAGTATTGTTTTACAAATTCCCCTCTATCCTAACTTAAACTCTAATAATACCCTCTCCTGATTTTCTCCTTCTAGGAAGAATTCTACTAATTCTCTACTAAGGGATTTTTCTCCTGTACTGCAGTAAGGCTTAACAGCTTAACTTTGTTTGATCAATAGATTCTCTCCTTCTCTTTTGAGGATCAACCTTCGTTATCAAGATAGTTGTCTTTCTAGGAACAGGTATTTTAAAAATATCAAATGCTTTGACATCTACAGCTAAGTTATGCTTTGATTCTAACTTGTATGTGTCCTTCTATATCTTTAATAAATTGGGAAATATGAGGAGAAAATAAAGGATTTACAGGATGTAAAAATAAAGCTGAAATACTCTAAAATTATACTGGAATCATCTCAGTTTATCACTAAAATCAAATTATTTCTGAAGGGTTCAGGCACTTTATTTTCCTATTAAGTATCTTAAATAAAATGTATATAATGAGTAATACTTGAAACAACAGTAAGAAGTAATCAGAAATTCTACACAGGTTGGCATTATTTAGCTCTTTTTTGTTTATATTTCTGTGCAAATTAATTTCAGATTCTCTATTGAGAGTATAATCTGACAATTCCAGTAGTGCTATGTGGAATAGGGAAGGTAGAATGCCAAGGAATTTATGCTTTTGAACTGTGATGCTGGAGTAGACTCCTGAATTTCCTTGGACAGCAAGGATATCAAACCTGTCAATGTTAAGGGAGATCAACCCTGAATATTCACTGGAAGGACTGATGCTTAAGTGAAGCTCCAGTATTTTGGTCATCTGATGTTAACAGATGACACATTGGAAAAGTCCCTGATATTGGGAACCATCGAGGGCAGAAGGAGGAGAGGGCATTAGAGGATGAGATGGCTGGACAGCATGGCCTTTCAAAGGCATCAATTCCTTGGCGTTCTGCCACCCTATTCCACATAGTACTACTGGAATTGTCAGATTATACTCTCAGTAGAGAATCTGAAATTAATTTGCACTGAAATATAAATAAAAAAGAGCTAAAGAATGCCCTTAATATTTCCTTTTTTTGTTGTTGCTGTTTGTTTGTTTCTTTTAAAGCAGCTTTTGTGGTGCTAAACTCTTTTATCTTTTGCCTGTCAAAATTTTTGATCTTTTCAACAATTCTGAATGAAAGCCTCATCAGGTAGAGAACTCTTGCTTGTAGGTTATATTTTCTTTCATCATTTTAAATATACCATGTCACTCCCTTTTGGTCTGCAAAGTTTCTGCTGAAAAGTCAGCTGATAGCCTTAAGGAAATCCCCTTGTACGTGTTGTGTTTTTCCCTTGCTGCTTTTAATAGTCTATCTTTATCTTTATTTTTTGTCATGTTAACTAGAATATGTCTTGGTGTTTTTTGTTTTTGTTTTTTCTTTAAGATGATACAATTTAGACTCTGTGCTTCTTCCCAGGTTAGGGAGGTTTCAAGCTATTATATATTCAAATATTCTTTCTCTCTTCTCTTTGTGGGACTCATAAAGCAATGGTTAGTATTGATGTTGTCTTCAGTTCAGTTCAGTTCAGTTTAGTCGTGCAGTCGTGTCTGACTCTTTGAGACTCAATGAATCGCAGCATGCCAGGCCTTCCTGTCCATCACCATCTCCCAGAATTCACTCAGACTCACTTCCATTGAGTCAGTGATGCCATCCAGCCATCTCATCCTCTGTCGTCCCCTTCTCCTCCTGCCCTCAATCCCTCCCAGCATCAGAGTCTTTTCCAATGAGTCAACTCTTCGCATGAGGTGGCCAAAGTACTGGAGTTTCAGCTTTACCATCATTCCTTCCAAAGAAATCCCAGGGCTGATCTCCTTCAGAATGGACTGGTTGGATCTCCTTGCAGTCCAAGGGACTCTCAAGAGTCTTCTCCAGCCCCACAGTTCAAAAGCATCAATTCTTTGGCACTCAGGTTTCTTCACAGTCCAACTCTCACATCCATACATAACCACTGGAAAAACCATAACCCTGACTAGATGGACCTTTGTTGGCAAAGTAATGTCTCTGCTTTTCAATATACTATCTAGGTTGGTCATAACTTTTCTTCCAAGGAGTAAGCGTCTTTTAATTTCATGGCTGCAGTCACCATCTGCAGTGATTTTGGAGCCCCCAAAAATAAAGTCTGACACTGTTTCCACTGTTTCCCCATCTATTTCCCATGAAGTGATGGGACCAGATGCCATGATCTTCATTTTCTGAATGTTGAGCTTTAAGCCAACTTGTTTATTCTCCTCTTTCACTTTCATCAAGAGGCTCTTTAGTTCCTCTTCACTTTCTGCCATAAGGGTGGTGTCATCTGCATATCTGAGGTGATCGGTATTTCTCCCTGCAACCTTGATTCCAGCTTGTGCTTCTTCCAGCCCAGGGTTTCTCACGATGTACTCTGCATGTAAGTTAAATAAGCAGGGTGATAATATACAGCCTTGACATACTCCTTTTTCTATTTGGAACCAGTCTATTGTTCCATGTCCAGTTCTAACTGTTGCTTCCTGACCTGCATATAGGTTTCTCAAGAGGCAGGTCAGGTGTTCTGGTATTCCCATCTCTTTCAGAATTTTCCACAGTTTATTGTGATGTTGTCTTAGAGGTCTCTTAAACTGCCCTCATCGTATTCTTTTTCATTTTAGTGAACTACTTTAGTGAACTACTAAATTACTACTCTGTCTTCCTGTTCACTGCTCTGGTCCTCTCTATCTGTTAATTTGCTGTTATTTTTTCTAACATATTTTTAATTTTGGTAATTGTATTCTTCAGTTCTATTTGGTTGTTCTTTATATTTTCTGTTTGTTAAAAACTTTCATCTTCTCATTCTGTTTATCCATAATTTTCCTAAGTTTTTAAAGCATCTTTAGGATAATTACCTTAAAAGTTGTTATTGGGTGGATTGCCTATCTCTAGTTCACTTAGTTCTTCTTCTGGAGCCTTATTTATTCTTTCTTTTGGAATGTGTATTCCTCTGTCACCTCGATTGGCCTATATACTGTTTTCATTTGGAAAATTGTTAATTTCCTGACCCTGCAGAAAGACTCTTCTGTAGGAAATGTCCGATGGGGCCCAATAACACACTCCTTTTTTGTTACAAGGTTATATTCCTGCTTTAGAGGCTGCATGTTTGTTTTGGTGGGCTGACTACTATGGGTATACTAACAGATGTAACTGGGCCCTGGTCTGGTTGATTGCCAGAGATTGTGCAGCAAATGCAGACCACTGATGGGTAAGGCACCTTCTGTAGTTGGCTGTACTTCCAGGGGAGTCCTGATCCTGATGCCAGTCCACAGGTGAACACTGTCAGGTCACAAGGCAACTGGCTATGAAGGCTGAAGTTCCCAGAGCTAGTGTCAGCCTGCTGTTGTGTGGGATCCTGTCCTGAGGATCCCAGGCCTTAAACCAACTTTTTGCTAGATAGAGCCAATTCTTGACAAGGTTGGCTATGGTGTCTGGCATCACCTACAGCTGGTTATGGCTTCCAGTAGGCAGGGCCAAATTCTGACAAGACTAACAAACCCAAACTGTATTTTTCCTGTTGTTGAGCAGACTGGGATCCAGGGTACCTGCTAGGTTGCTTCTGGCCAGTGGTTGACCAGGGCTTGACATGGCTGGTCATAGGACTGAGTTTGAGGCTGGTGGCAGTCTACTGGCAGGCATGGTCAGAATCCAGGAAGTGCCAGGGTAGTGTACACACAGTAGTAGGTGAAGCTGAGTCCTGGGACTAGTGTCAGCTCACTGATGGGGTGCGCTGTGCCTAAGTTCTTTGGCTATAGAGAAGGCTAGAGGGTCTTGGAGCTAATGTCTACCTATTGGTAGGCAGTGCTGAGGCCTAGAAGGACTCAGGGCTAGTGTTGGTACAGAGCGAGGCCCAGGATATTTTACTGTAGGGCCCTGGGGTTCCTGGAGTCAGTGCTGGTCTGCAGATAGGTGAGGCCAGGGCCCAGCAACTCACAGCCCCTGGTGTATGAAGCCAGTGATTGGGCTAGTGCCAGCCTGCTGGTGGGCTGGATTGCGTCTGATGTCCAGCTTCAGGAGGTCTGGGGGTCTCAGGGTTACTGACTGCCCTCTGGTGTGTGGACATGAATTTCCCAACAGTTGGGAATTCAGGGGTACCCAGGCGAGATGGTCTGCTGGTAGGTGGTGCTATTTGCCTAACCAGCTAATTGTCTAGCCTGGGGTATTCCAGGACTGGTGCTGACTGACTTATGATTGGGCCAGGACCTGGCACTGATAAGTTGGGAATAAAATGCTAAAATGGCACTCACCAGCAACAATGTACTCACATGGGATGAGCTGTCCCAAAAGGATATTGTCAGCATCTGTGTTCTGCAGGGTGAGGCTCAGGTGTCTCTGGCTTCTCCCTGAGATTCTCAAAGGTCAGCAGGTGAGGATGGGACTCTTCCAGAGTCCATTCTAGTAACTATTTCCGCCCTGGGTCTTGGAACATGTGAGATTTTGTCTGTACCTTTAAAACTGAAGTCACTATTTCCCCCAGCCATCTGACTCTCCCAAGATTAAATCAGTTGACTTTCCAAGCTAAACATTCTGGGGGCTCATCTTCCTGATGTAGGACCTGTGGGATGGGAAGCCCGATGTGGGGCCTGGAACCCTTGCTCCTTGGGGAGAACCTCTGCCCTTGAAATTACCCTCTCATTTGTGGATCTTTACTGCATTCGTCTCTGACCCTCTCACTCATCTAATCATGATTGCTTCTTTATATCTGGCTGCAGAAAATATTTTTGCTACTCTCTAGGTTGCTCTTGTAAATGTTATCCTGTAAATAGTTGTAATTTTTGTGTGTCCCTGGGAGGAGATAAGCTCAAGGTCTTCTTGGCCACTCTCTTTGTCTTTTCCCTTTTGAATTGGTCAGGTTTCCTGGTTGTTGGTACACTAAGTAAATTTGAATTGTATACTAGATAACATATTATCTAGCTTTGAAACTATGTTTTGATTTTTCATTTTGTAATAATTAATCTGGAGAATCTTGAATTCTTTTGTTTATTTTAACAAGGAATCAGACCTAACTTCAAACAGTCACTTGTGTCTCATCTACTATGGGTGATGGATTACAATGTCAGTTCAGTTTCCAAATCTTTTGCTATGATCTTTGCAGTTGTCCCTCTTATGTGTCACTTCTGTGTTCATTCTTAAATTTGAATAGCTGTTTAAATTCTATTATCAGAGGCTTTAGGAAACTCTTTTATGTATATAATGCTAAGGAAAAGCTTAAATAAATTGTGTTTTTCGCATATACTGTTTAGGGATTGATTTCTCAAGTGGCTTCCTTTCTGTTTCCACAGTACCTTTTCCTGAGTCATCTAGCTACAGTTATGAGGTTCTTTCAGTTTTAACCATGAACAGACTGTATACTGAATAGCTCTCAGGTTAATGGTGCTAAAATAAAGAAATAAATATAGGCATTTTCCTGGCATTCATCATATGACTTTCTTTCTTCCTTTCCCCCCGCCCCCCAATCCACATATATATGTTTTCTCTTAGATTTTTAAGTGTCTTTCTCACTATGACAGCAATGTTTTTATGTTTTGTGTAACTGGGGCAGGAACATGAGAAAAAAAAACTAAAAAACAAACAAACAAAAAGTACACACAAAAATGATGATATTTTTCAAACCCTTGGGTTTACAGATGTTCAGTTTTCATTTGCTAAAAATATAGTTTAATTTTTTGAGATTTTAACACCCTTGCTTGATACACAAATGCTCACTCTACCCAATCATGAGTGAAGGTGGAAGAAAAGAAGAAAGAAAGGAAAGAAAAAATCACCACCACTGTATTGGTAGTTTTCGAGTTTTGACTTAACTCATTCACAAATCGTCTGTTACTATTTACTTTTTAGGGTCCTATGGTGATTTGTTTTGTAATCTTTCTACATATTTTAATAATAATCATTTAGAAAGAAAAATTGAAGTGGAATTGATCCACTTACAGAATATGGTCCGCTGGAGAAGGGAATGGCAAACCACTTTAGTATTCTTGCCTTGAGAACCCCATGAACAGTATGAAAAGGCAAAAAGATAGGGCACTGAAACATGAACTGCCCAGGCCAGAAGGTGCCCAATATGCTACAGGAGATCAGTGGAGAAATAAATCCAGAAAGAATGAAGGGATAGAGCCAAAGCAAAAACAATACCCAGTTGTGGATGTGACTGGTGATAGGAGCAAGGTCCGATGTTGTAAAGAGCAATATTGCATAGGAACCTGGAATGTTAAGTCTATGAATCAAGGCAAATTGGAATTGGTCAAATAGGAGATGACAAGAGTGAACATCGACATTCTAGGAATCAGTGAACTAAGATGGACTGGAGTGGGTGAATTTAACTCAAATGACCATTATATCTATCACTGAGGGCAGGAATCCCCTAGAAGAAATGGAGTAGCCATCATGGTCAACAAGAGTCAGAAATGCAGTACTTGGATGCAATCTCAAAAATGACAGAATGATCTCTGTTTGTTTCCAAGGCAAACCATTCAATATCACAGTAATCCAAGTCTATGCCCCCACCAGTAATGCTAAAGAAGCTGGTGTTTAAAAAAAGTTCTATGAAGACCTACAAGACTTTCTAGAACTAACACCAAAAACAGATGTCCCTTTCATTATAGGGGACTGGAATGCAAATGTAGGAAGTCAAGAAACACCTGGAGTAACAGGCAAATTTGGCCTTGGAGTACAGAATGAAGCAGGGCAAAGTCTAATAGAGTTCTGCCAAAAGAAGGCACTGGTCATAGCAAACACCCTCTTCCAACAAAACAAGAGAAGACTCTAAACATGGACATCACCAGATAGTTGACACCGAAATCAGATCAATTATATTCTTTGCAGTCAAAGATGGAGAAGCTCTATACAGTCAGCAAAAACAAGACTGGGAGCTGACTGTGGCTCAGATCATGAAATCTTTATTCCCAAATACAGACTGAAATTGAAGAAAGTAGGGAAAACCACTAGACCATTCAGGTATGTGCTAAATCAAATCCTTTATGACTATACAGTGGAAGTGAGAAATAGATTTAAGGGACTAGATCTGATAGACAGAGTGCCTGAAGAACTATGGATGGAGGTTCATAATATTGTACAGGAGACAGGAATCAAGACCATCCCCAAGAAAAAGAAAAGCAAAAAAGCAAAATGCCTGTCTGAGGAGGTCTTAAAAAATACCTGTGAAAAGAAGGTAAGTGAAAAGCAAAGGAGAAAAGGAAAGATATACTCATTTTAATGCAGAGTTCCAAAGAATAGCAAGCAGAGATAAGAAAGCCTTCCTCAACGATCAATGCAAAGAAATAGAAGAAAACAGTAGAATGGGAAAGACTAGAGATCTCTTCAAGAAAATTAGAGATATCAAGGAAACATTTCATGCAGAGATGGTCTCAATAAAGGACAGAAATTGTAGGGACCTAACAGAAGCAGAAGATATTAAGAAGAGATGGCAAGAATACACAGAAGAACCGTACAAAAAAGATCTTCATGACCCAGATAATCACGATGGTGTGATCACTCACCTAGACCCAGACATCCTGGAATGTGAAGTCAAATGGGCCTTAGGAAGTATCACTATGAACAAAGCTAGTGGAGGTGATGGAATTCCAGTTGAGCTCTTTCAAATCCTGAAAGATGACGCTGTGAAAGTGCTGCACTCAATAAGTCAGCAAATTTGGAAAACTCAGCAGTGGCCACAGGACTAGAAAAGGTCACTTTTCATTCCAATTCCAAAGAAAGGCAATGCCAAAGAATGCTCAAACTAACACACAATTGCACTCATCTCATACACTAGTAAAGTAATGTTTAAAATTCTCCAAACCAGGCTTGAGCAATACATGAACTGTGAACTTCCAGATGTTCAAGCTCTCTTTTTATATATATATATTTTATTTTTAAACTTTACATAATTGTATTAGTTTTGCCAAATATCAAAATGAATCCATCACAGGTATACATGTGCTCCCCATCCTGAACCCTCCTCCCCCCCCCTCCCCCATACCATCCCTCTGGGTCGTCCCAGTGCACTAGCCCCAAGCATCCAGTATCATGCATTGAACCTGGACTGGCATCTCATTTCATACATGATATTTTACATGTTTCAATGCCATTCTCCCAAATCTTCCCACCCTCTCCCTCTCCCACAGAGTCCATGACTGTTCCATACATCAGTGTCTCTTTTGCTGTCTCGTACACAGGGTTATTGTTATCATCTTTCTAAATTCCATATATATGCGTTAGTATACTGTATTGGTGTTTTTCCTTCTGGCTTACTTCACTCTGTATAATAGGCTCCAGTTTCATCCAACTCATTAGAACTGATTCAAATGAATTCTTTTTAATGGCTGAGTAATACTCCATTGTGTATATGTACCACAGCTTTCTTATCCATTCATCTGCTGATGGACATCTAGGTTGCTTCCATGTCCTGGCTAAAGGCGGAGGAACCAGACAGCAAATTGCCAACACCCACTGGATCATCAAAAAAGCAAAAGAGTTCCGGAAAAACATCCATTTCTGCTTTATTTACCATGCCAAAGCCTTTGACTGTGTGGATCACAATAAACTGTGGAAAATTCTGAAAGAGATGGGAATACCAGAACACCTGACCTGCCTCTTAAGGAAGCTTTATGCAGGTCAGGAAGCAACAGTTAGAACTGGACATGGAACAACAGACTGGTTCCAAATAGGGAAAGGAGTACGTCCAGGCTGCATATTGTCACCCTGCTTGTTTAACTTTTATGCAGAGTACATCATGAGAAACGCTGGGCTGGAGGAAGCACAAGCTGGAATCAAGATTTCCAGGAGAAATATCGATAACCTCAGATATGCAGATGACACCACCCTTATGGCAGAAAGTGAAAAAGAATTTAAAAATCTCTTGATGAAAGTGAAAGTGGAGAGTGAAAATGTTGGCTTAAATCTCAACATTCAGAAAACTAAGATCATGGCATTCAGTCCCATCACTTCATGGCAAATAGATGGGGAAACAGTGGACACAGTGGCTGACTTTATTTTGGGGGGCTCTAAAATCACTGCAGAGGGCAATTGCAGCATGAAATTTAAAAATGCTTACTCCTTGGAAGGAAAGTTATGACCAACCTGGAAAGCATATTAAAAAGCAGAGACATTACTTTGTCAACAAAGGTCTGTCTAGTCAAAGCTATGGTTTTTGCAGTGGTCATGTATGGTTGTGAGAGTTGGACTAAAAAGAAGGCTGAGCACTGAAGAATTGATGCTTTTGAAGTGTGATGTTGGAGAAGACTCTTGAGAGTCCCTTGGACTGTAAGGAGATCCAACCAGTCCATCCTAAAGGAGAGTAGTGTTGTGTGTTCATTGAAGGGACTGATGTTGAAGCTGAAACTCTAATACTTTGCCCATCTGATGCAAAGAGCTGAATCATTTGAAAAGACCTTGATGCTGGGAAAGATTGAGGGCAGGAGAACAAGGTGATGACAGAGAATGAGATGGTTGGATGGCATCACCGACTCGATGGACATGGGTTTGGGTGGACTCCAGGAGTTGGTGATGGACAGGGAGGCCTGGCATGCTGTGGTTCATGGGGTGGCAAAGAGTCCGACACGACTGAGCAACTGAACTGAACTGCTGGTGATTTGTTTTGTAATCTTTCTACAGATTTTAATAATAATCATTTAGAAAGAAAACTTGAAGTAGAATTATTCCATTTTGACTGGCATTTGAATCTTCTTTAATTTTATCTAATTTCTCTGTTTAAGGCAATTGACTAAATCACAAATATATATATATATATACATGCTAGCAAACAGCACATATGCTCACACATATACATACATTTTATTTACTTCTAGTTACAGGGGTTGGTGCTAATGTTGGAAATTTTCAGTTATATCTATGAGAGGGAATGAAGAATTTATGATATTAAATAAAATTTTATTATATTTCAAAGCATTTTATATATCCTATATTATTTAATACTTGATTTATTGAATCAAATTTTTATTAAAGTTAAGGTGAACTCAGCAGAACTATAATATAAAGATTTTGCAACTATTCTGCCTTTCTCTACTTTCTGTTGTTCACTTTACTGGTGTCCTCTGAGATCCACATTTCTTTAAATTTGTCATTCCTTTAGCTTGGAATTATTAAAACATTCTTTTTTAATAAAACATAGAGATGTATATCTACTATTTTATTCTCTTTACTATGACATAGGTATATTATATCTAGAAGGACTTGCTGATAATATTTTATATCAACAAATAAAGCTTGAAAAATAAAATTGTTTTTCCATTATGGGTATATATTATTACACTAAGGTGATTGGAGTGGTTGCTAAATATGTTACATAGTTAGGAAGTATTTAATAATTTCATAAAATAGAATTCTCAGAAAAAGTTCTTTTGCTGGATAAGTGAAAAGCTATTTATCCCAACTTGGGTCATCTCCAAAATCTTTCATTCTTAAGATTCTAAAGAGAACTCCAAGAGAAGGCTTATTATTTGCCTTTAAAATTCATAGAATTATGTTTGAAAATAGAGTATATAGATAGAATTGGATTCTTTGCACACCTTTCTTTAGAAGGTACATGTTTAATAATTCAGGATCATATCTTTTCTCTACAGAACCAATTTAACCAATCATTTTGAGTGACTACAATTTTATAGTCATATTATTAATGATATTTATAGCCATTTTATATATTTAAAATAATATGGAATGCAGAAAATACCAAAAATAAGCCATGCGTGTGCTAATATTTCATTGACTCTCATTTTATATCTCAGAATATCAGTTTTAAGTTCATACATCAAGAAATAGGAATATAAGTGCCACATTTGGTATTATTAGAGAACTACAAATAGAATAAAGCTGGAAATATGGTTTCATCATTTCACCATCCTCAGATAATGTGACTAAAGTTTGAAGAAACAAAAAAGTATTATTATATTTTGTATTATTTTGTACTTATTTAAAATATCTTGGCATGCTCATATATTCCTTTAAATGAACAAGTTAAACATTTGTGTATGTCTCCAAATAGAAAGCACTAATTAAGATAAAAACTTGTGTAACAGAAGGATAAAAATGTTTTTCTTTTTATTATTTTTCCTGGAGTCTTATAAGAAGTCTTAGCATGACATCTTGTAACAAAAATCAGTCATTATTAGTCACAGTTTGGATAATTAAATACAGAGGTTTTTCAAGTTTCGTATAAGTTCTTGGTGAAATGATTAGTATGAGACTTTTGTTAGAGAAGTTAACAGATTATTATTGTGATTATTTAAGATTAATTTAAGCCAGGTAACATTTATGAAATGCATCTTAAAAGCCAATCATTGTTCTAGCTAATAAAAACCCCATGATGAAAGAAACTACTGTCTTTGCTTTTGATAAGTACTTTAGAAATAAGGGGAGAGAGAGTTGAGTTTTTTAAAAGTGATATTCTATGCTAAAAAGAAAAGTAACCTGTGTTATGTTATCCAAAAAGAAACTTATAACTAGACCAAGAATATTAAAATAGCTTAAAAAGGAAGACCTTGAAGGAAAAGCGATACCTCAAAATTAAAAAGAAAGTCTAAGACATGGATAGCAAAATTCAAATATCAGGGCATGTGTGTAATATTTCATGATATCCATTAATGGCCAGAGAAAAAAAAAATAGTAAAGTGAACAGAGGATGGTTGGCTCGTGAAAAACAAACAAACAAAAAGAAATAAACTAAGCCAGAAAAGAGGTTTGGCTTTATCCTAACTCTAAGAATGTACTAATTTATTTTAACAATAGAATATTGAAGATGGATTAAATAGAAGGACACCAGAGCAAAGATGAAATTTAATAAACTATTGCATTATTTCTATCAAGTGGATAGAATCTTGAAAAGCTAAGACTTTAAAGGCATAAATTTTGTTTCATCAGTTGACTGCATTGTTTTTGCTTTTATCTTTTGCACCTTTTTTAGGGAGGAAAAGAAGAAGAATGGTACATATTTTCACAAGTAGAAGCTAATGCTAAGTCAGTTCAGTCACTCAGTTATGTCCGACTCTGCAACTCCATGGACAGCAGCACACCAGGCTTCCCTGTCCATCACCAACTCTCAGAGCTTGCTCAGACTCATGTCCATTGAGTCGGTGATGCCATCCAACCACCTCATCCCCTTCTCCTCCTGCCTTGAGCCTTTCCAAGCATCAGGGTCTTTTCAACTGTCAGTTCTTCTCATCAGGTGGCCAAAGTATTGCAGTTTCAGCTTCAGTCTTTCCAATGATTTCCTTTAGGACTGACTGGTTTGATCTCCTTGCAGTCCAGGGACTCTCAAGAGTCTTTTCCAATACCACAGTTCGAAAGCATGAATTCTTTGGCACTCAGCTTTCTTTATAGTCCAACTCTCACATCTATACATGATTCTGCAAAAACCAGAGCTTTGACTAGAGGAGACTTGTTGGCAAAGTAATATCTCTGCTTTTTAATATGCTGTCTAGGTTGGTCATAGCTTTTCTTCCAAGGAATAAGTGTATTAATTTCATGACTGCCATCACCATCTGCAGTGATTTTGGAGCCCCAAAAAATAAAGTCTGTCACTGTTTGCGTTTTTTCCCCATCTATTTGCCATGAAGTGTTGGGACAAGATGTCATGGTCTTTGTTTTTTGAATGATGAGTTTTAAGCAAGCTTTTTCACTCTCCTCTTTCATTTTAAGAGGCTCTTTAATTCCTCTTCAGTTTCGGCCATAAGAAATAATTTGCATATATAATAGATATGTTATTGTATTCAATGCTTATTTCAGTTAGTAGCACTGATATTTTAATCCCCACCCTAAAATTTTTTTCGAAACATATATAAAACTATTATATTTATGATACTTGAATTTCATATCTCAGATTTGTGATCTTGTAATTTTTTAAAAATTTATAAACTCTATATCCAAATATATAAAAATTATCTACTTTTAAAAAATTGTATTAAGTAAGTCATGCTAATAAAATATTTTTATATCAAGCAGCTTCAAAATATCTCAGTTTCATAGATTTTTATAATATACATAGAGTTGGATCATCAAAAAAGCAAGAGAGTTCCAGAAAAACATCTATTTCTGCTTTACTGACTATGCCAAAGCCTTTGACTGTGTGGATCACAATAAACTGTGGGAAATTCTGAAAGAGATGGGAATACCAGACCACCTGACCTGCTTCTTGCGAAAGCTGTATGCAGGTCAGGAAGCAACAGTTAGAACTGGACATGGAACAACAGACTGGTTGCAAATAGGAAAAGGAGTACGTCAAGGCTATATATTGTCACCCTGCTTATTTAACTTATATGCAGAGTACATCACAAGAAACACTGGGCTGGAAGAAGCACAAGCTGGAATCAAGATTGCCGGGAGACATATCAATCACCTCAGATATACAGATGACACCACCCTTATGGCAGAAGCAAAACTAATACAATTATGTAAAGTTTAAAAATAAAATAAATTAAAAAAAAAAAAAAAGCCTCTTGAGCAAAGTGAAAGAGGAGAGTGAAAAAGTTGGCTTAAAGCTCAACATTCAGAAAGTGAAGATCATGGCATCTGGTCCCATCACTTCATGGGAAAGAGATGGGGAAACAGTGGAAACAGTGTCAGACTTTATTTTTGGGGGCTCCAAAATCACTGCAGATGGTAATTGCAGCCATGAAATTAAAAGACACTTACTCCTTGGAAGAAAAGTTTTGACCAACCTAGATAGCATATTAAAAAGCACAGACATTACTTTGCCAACAAAGGTCTGTCTAGTCAAGGCTTTGGTTTTTCCTGTGGTCATGTATGGATGTGAGATTTGGACTGTGAAGAAGTCTGAGCGCCAAAGAATTGTTGCTTTTGAACTGTGGTGTTGGGGAAGACTCTTGAGAGTCCCTTGGACTGCAAAGAGATCCAACCAGTCCATTCTAAAGGAGATCAGCCCTGGGTGTTCTTTGGAAGGAATGATGCTAAAGCTGAAGCTCCAGTACTTTGGCCACCTCATGCGAAGAGTTGACTCATTGGAAAAGACTCTGATGCTGGGAGGGATTGAGGGCAGGAGGAGAAGGGGACGACAGAGATGAGATGGCTGGATGGCATCACTGACTCGATGGACGTGAGTCTGAGTGAATTCCGGTAGCTGGTGATGGACAGGGAGGCCTGGCATGCTGCAATTCATGGGGTCGCAAAGAGGCAGACACGACTGAGTGACTGAACTGAACTGAGCCAATAATACTGAAAGAACATGGATTTATTTACTGTACATGTCTTTGGATAAATAATACCGTGTTTTTTTCCGCAATACTTTTCTGTAAATTATGCCTGTAAATTACAGGGCGCCTTCATTAGCATGCCCTGTAAGGCTTCTGAAGATCAGCGACGGTTTTATACCCTGTGTCGTGTTCAGCAGGTGGCTGTTGTCTGCCGTCTCTCACGCAACATGTCATACCATTCCCGTCTTCTAGCTCCTGGGACCACCTTGAACTCTGCCCCAATCATCAGCCGCTTTTGAACATTTGCATCACAGTTACTTCATTGAAAAGTGCCTCTCAGTTGATCTGCAGTCTTTTTTTTTTTTAACTAGTTAAAAGCCTCCATTAGATTTTTTTTTTCTCTTCTATTTTGAAAAAGTAAAAAATATATGCTAAGTCACTTCACCCCTGTCTGACTCTTTGTGAACCTATGGACCGTAGCCTGCCAGGCTCCTGGGTCCATGGGATTCTCCAGGCAAGAATACTGAAGTGGGTTGCCACGCCCTCCTCCAGGGGATCTTCCTGACCCAGGGATTGAACTCGTGTCTCTCATGTCTCCTGCATTGGCAGGTGGGTTCTTGACCACTAGTACCACCTGGAAAGCCTGTAAACATACACATGGTTTATTTTTAAAAAGTCGGATACATTATCCTGTCACATTAAAAAGTTAATTCATTCCTGAAAAAAACTCCTGTAGGGTGAATTCTTGCAGGTTGAAATCATAATTAAAACACCAGATGACAATGAAATGGGTGCAATTATTTAAGTAGCTCACATTCTTCATAGCACAGTGTAACAAGGCCATCTCCCTTTGCTCACAACACAGTTCTGCTGCCTCTCAGCTCCTGCTGCAAAGGCATACCGTAATACTCGACTGAACCCTTGCTCACCTCCTCCCTCTGAAAAGAAAAAGAACAAAAGATACCAAGGAAAATAATGCAAAAATATAATGTCTGAGGCTATTGTTATTTTAAATTATCAAGTGCATGCTCCCTAAAAAGAGCTTACCTCGACAGAGGCCAACCATTCAACTCAGAAAATAATTTCTTGGGGACACTCAAATGAGGACTTAACCTAGATAAATCCAAACCAGGCTTCTTAAATGGAAAGAACTGTCATATGCCAACGGCACGGTAAGAAAAGAAATGGTTATCCCTCGATGATTCTATATCACAGTATAATTGTAGGATAAATGAGATAAACTGAAAGTAAGTCTCTCCTTCTGATCCTTAGTTGACCTCCCCAGAAGCAACAACTATTTGGTTTCTTGAATGACTTAAAGACAGTCTGTGTCTATATGTATTGGATCTTAAAGAACATTTTGGCCACCCTTTTACTTTCCTCTTTAAATATGGAAACTTCATTCATTCTTCAGGGCCATACTTTTTCCACCTAAAATATCCAAGATTGTTGTTTGTCAGCACACAAATCTCATCCTTTTTAACTGCTGCATAATGGTTCATAGTATAATTGTGCTGTATTTTTATTAAACTAGCTCCTCATTGATGGGCATTTAGTCTGCTTCCAGTATTTTACAGCCCTAAAACTGATGTGATGACTATGCTGTGAATAAATGTCTGTATGTATAAAAAAAAAAATACCGTGTTATCCTTAATACATGTGTGTGTTATACACTCTGTTATTTGTGTCAAGCAATATGCCAACCATTTTCTTCCATTAATTGATATTCCCATCCTTCATAATCATATACAGAAGATGTACAATTTCCATACATAAGATCAGTTGACTCATATCTCATCTTGACTGATGCAATTATCATCTTATTTTTGATAATTTTTTTTAATCTAAAAGATACCAGTTTCATACTCACTTGGTACTATCAAATTAATTTATACTTGTGAAACTCAAAACAGAAAATAAGAAATGTGCAGATTTTGATTCTTCATCTACTATATTAATTTTCTACTTCAAATGTCTCTGAAATCAGGAAAGATATTGAATATGAAACTGTCTAGGCTTCATTGAAAAACAATTTGAATTGCCATATTTATCATATATCATTCTGAAAGTGAAAGTGTTAGTTACTTGTTGTGTCTGACTCTTTGTGCCACCATGGATTGTAGCCTGCCAGGCTCCTCTGCCCATGGAATTCTCCAGGCAAGAATACTGGAGTGGGTTGACATTCCCTACTCCAGGGGATCTGCCTGACCCAGGGATCGAATCTGGGTCTCCTACATTGCAGGTGGATTCTTTCCCCTCTGAACCACAAGGGAAGCATCTCTAAGTAGGAAATTTTCTATCAGTTGTGACACCATCACATTTGAGGTCACTGGGTTTTTTCTAAATAAAATATAACCTTTCATTCTAAGATGATATTACATGCTTCTGGATTTTCACTCAACTGAGTGTTAACTTATAATTTTAAACTGAATGAGTAAAACACTTTATGCTTTTTTTCTAATGAAGTTCATAGTTAACTATCATAATAACCTTCTTCAACATATTATTAAAAACAAATCTTTCACTATTTTGATGATGTTGTTCAGTTGCCAAGTAATGTCTGACTCTTCTTGACCCCATGGACTGCAGCACACTAGGCTTTCCTGTCCTTCACCATCTCCCAGAGTTTGTGCAAACTCATGCCCATTAAATTTGTGATGCCAACCAACCATCTCATTCTCTGTTGCTTTCTTCTCCTTCTGCCTTCAATCTTCCCCAGTATTAGGGTCTTTTCCAATGAGCTGTTTGCAGCAGATGGCCAAAGTAATAAGCTTCAGTTTCAGCAACAGTCCTTCCAAAGAGTATTCAGGGTTGATCTTCTTTAAGATTGACTAGTTTGATCCCCTTGCTTTCCAGGGGACTCTCTAGAGTCTTCTCCAGCACCACAGTTGGAAAGCATCAATTAATCAGTGCACTGCCTTCTTTATCATCCAGTTCTCACATCTGTACATGACTACTGGAAAAACCATAGCCTTAACTATTTGAACCTTTGTAGGCACAGTGATGTCCTTGTTTTTTTAACATACTATCCAGGTTTTTCATAACTTTCTTGCCAAGAAGCAATTGTCTTCTAATTTCATAACTGCAACCACCATCAACAGTGATTTTAGAGTCCAAGAAGAGGAAATCTGACACTGCTTTCATCTTTTCCCCTTCTGTTTGCCATGCAGTGGATGGGACCAGATGCCATGATATTAGTATTTTTTTTAATATAGAGTTTTAAGCTGGCTCTTTCACTCTTCTCCTTTACCCTCATCAAGAGGCTCTTTAGTTCCTCTTTGCTTTCTGCCATCATACTAGTATTATCTGCATATCTGAGATTGTTGATATTTCTCCCAGCAATCTTGATTTCATCTTGTAACACTTCCGGCCCAGTGTTTCACATGATGTGATCTGTGAATAAGTTAAAAATCAGGATGATAATCAAATGTTGTACTCATATTATGGTGAGAACTTAGGGTACCTCTGAACAGAGTCTATTGCTAGATTAGTTAACTCAGATGTTCACTGAAGCTAATGTAAATTTAAGTTTCTGGGAACTGGATAACTTTGTTCTCTTTTACAGTCTCAAATTAGCTATCAAGTCCATCTTTAAAAGTAACCACCACTCTTTTATGGGCTTCCCATGTTGTCAACTTCCCAGATGGTAAAGACTCACCTGCCAGTGCAGGAGACTTAAGAGATATAGGTATGATCCTTGGGTCAGGAAGATCCCCTTGAGGAGGGCATGGCAATCCACCCCAGTACAATTGCCTGGAAAATCTCATCAACAGAGGAGCCTGGCAGGCTACAGTCCAGAGGGTCGCAAAGAGTCAGACAGACAGCAGCGACTTAGCATGCAAAGCACACACGCCACTTTTTAAAGCACTGTCACTAGAGGTTTTATAGATTTATCTTCATCTTTTTAAACTCAGACTCCTAAATTCCAAAAGGAAGACTCCCTAAGTGGAGGTCTATAATCTAATTTAAATGATATTCCATAGAAGAAAACACACTCTGAATAGAAAATAATTTTTTCACGCTACCCTGTAAGTGGAAAAATAATTTATTTTACTTGTTAGTAGAGAGCCAGGCCACTTTTCTGAATTTAGAGATCTAGTTACTTATTAATAACTAATTTTGGAGATGTCTCAATTTCCATATGCCTATCTTCCTCAAGAAGATTTATATGAAACATTCTGGAAGCTTCACTTTTGTTTCATTCATATCTCAAATTATGTGTTATTCATAAATATGAATTAAAGGTAACACTAGGCCAATAAAAATGAGAGAGAACAAAAAATAAAACTTAGGGTAAAAATTGTGAACTAACATTTGAAAAATGGGATAAAAACAAGACAAAATATCAGAATTAGATCAAAAAGAGATATATTGGCAAAACTTATAATGCAGTTCCCTTTTACTCTCATTAGCAAGGACAATCTAGAAGTTTTGCTGTCGCTGAAATTTGATTGTTTCAAACAAATCCTATTAAGTATAATGATTCATTTTATCTTCCTATTGAATGATTTTGTGGTTTGTCACATTGTCCTTATCACAAGTGGACAATTGTTGACTTTTGGTTTTGTTGACTTGAAGTTTCTTGGAGGCATATAAACCTTGAAAGAAAGCTATTAAAAATGAAATTTAGAGACAAGAATAAAATAATTCCCTTTACACTCCAGCCCATTGAGTTCAGACCTGAGTGAGATCCCCAAAGGACTTTGATGCTCAGGCCACTGTCTAAATACTCATGAATGGTTTATCCTTACATAGAGATGATAGAAATATTCTAATATCATTTGAAGGTATCCAAAATAACTCTAAATCCCAATGCAATCATGAGCATAAGGCTTAAAAGTGTGGGATGATTTCATTGCTTAAGTTCAAATTCCAGTTTAACCACTCAGTAATTTTGCTGCATATGTTACGTGATATTCTTTTGGAGCCTCAGTTTTCCATCTATAATTTAACTATGCCTATTACAAAGTAAATTTTGTATATAGCAAATGATAGAAGATGTATGAACTTGACTATAAGAAGAACCATACTATCACTCATATTAATATCATCAGTAATAAAAATCAAGATTTTTGCTCAAGGATAAGGTTTGCTTAACCTAATGTTGTCAGTTTAATATCTCTTGATCTAATTTAACCTAGGATTTCCATCATTTTAATGACTTCAGATAACCTCTGAACACAATCAGTTTAACTCCATTTTCTTTACCTTATAGCTTAATCTTGGCACTGATGCTTTTCTCTTGTAATTTTCCTCCTGGAAGATTTGCCTCTTCTCCAGACAACTGACAGAACTAGCCTGCATTTTTCTGAGTTACTAAATAATTCTTCTTGTCTCTCACTCTAGAAATTTAAAAGCCTTTTTTAGTATTTTCTGTGTTCTCATTCACTGCAGGGAGCCAGTTAATATTTTACATTTCTAACTCATTAAGTCCATAGTTCTGTGTCTCCTACAAGAGCTTGACTTTTTCCTCATGCTCATCCCTGGTTTTATGGACCAATTTTTTTATATTATGATGTTATTACCACCACCTCACCTCTTTACTTCATATTCTTCAATTCCAAAATAGTTTTTTCTAAAATTCAGATGTATTTACACCCTCTGAAAAATTTTCTTTCCTGAATATACTCTTAATTCAAATATATTTTAATTGTCTTCAGTTTTGCTATCATTGTTATTATTGTTTCAAATTCAATTCAAGCGTATTTAAACACATAACACACTCAAGTAAAGAAAAAACGTCCTTCTCACAATTTGCTTTGCTGGTCAAATCCCCTAGAGGTAATCACTTTTGAGAGTTTCCTGTGACTCTCTCTAAAGATATTTTAAACTCACACACACACACACACACAAACACACAGTTTATGCACAGTTGCATAGGTATTTATGCCTATGCATATGAAGATGCATATGAGATTACAAAAAAGGGTTAGATTGTCAAGTAAAATTCAATTTTACAACAATCTGACATCTTATCCAATATAAAGCTTTTCAAATAGCGTCAAGAATCCTAGTAATCCTAAGGCACAGATAAAGTGTGAAGTAGCTGGAGCTGCCAATGTTGTTCCCAGGTTGTGTTTTTAAATCTTATTTCTTGTGTTCTGGCTCAAATATATGTAGGCACATCATTACCTAGAAGGAATCTGTTTTTCCTTAGTTTATGAAATGTCACAATTTTATGCCATGACATTTATATAAAGCAAACTTCATTTTTCAATGGTAATGCTATTTCTGAATTTGCATTTTTTGTTAAAAATTACTATGAACAGTTTTATTTGTAGCTATCGTTATTTGTAATGTTTTCCCAATATTTAAAAATATACTCTAATTTATCTTTCTTTACCCACACAGATGAATAGTTGTATTTTGATACTACAATGTTACTTCAATTTGTAGAATTTTTATATCTTTTCTCTCATTTGTACAAATATAACTGAAGAAATATTCTTAAGAGGGTTATATATTTTAATTTTGACAGAGAAAGTTCAACTCCAAAGTAGATATTTCAGCTTAAACTCACATTAATTGTATGAGTACATAGTTTATTTTAATAGTTGACATCATTATCATTATTTTTAATTTTTATCAATATTATGAGTAAAAGATGTTTTAATTTCTGTATGGATTTTATTCACCAACAAACATTTTTGGTATGTTTATCAATTGATAGGCACAATTTTTGCAGTTATGATGCAGTGGTAAGCAAAATAATACAGTTCTCACTGAGCTTCAAGGAGGAGAAAGACTGAACAAATAATGATGAAATGGAATGAGTAATTTAGTGATAAGTTCTGTATAAAACTTCAAAGAAAAAATAAAATAATTTAAAAGGATGGGAGGTTGTGGTTTTCTACTTTCACATGGATTGAGTAGAATCACTCTGAAAAGGTACAATGTAAGCAAAAACCTTAGAAAGTGTGATTTTGAGATTTATTTAATGACTAGTCAGATTTTGTATTTCTATAATTATGTTTAAAATTTAGTAACTTACAAGGTGTCTGTGTTTGATTTTCTGGGAATGCTTGCTTACCAAACTGATTATTCTTCTCAGATGCATTTGCTTTATTGTATTTTTTTTTAATTGAATTATAGGGTGGCTTGGGCTTTCCTGGTGGACCAGATGTGTAAAGAATCTGCCTGTAATGTAGGAGACATGGATTCGATCCCTGGGTCAAGAAGATCCCACAGAGAAAGGGATGGCTACTCACTTCACCATTCTTGCCTAGAAACTTCCATGGACAGAGGAGCCTGGCAGGCTACAATTCACGGGGTCACAAAGAGGCAGACACAACTGAGCAACTAGCATTGAATTTGAATTGTTGACATAAAACATTAAGTCAGTTTCAGGTGTGAGTTATATGTTTTATTATACATTCTAAAATTTCTCATGTAAATAGTTTAAATTACATATTTTTGAACTCCAGGGTTTTCTCTCATCCACGTCAAATTCTATCCCATGTATTATATACAAGTTACACGAACTTCTAACTCTATTACAATTTAACTTCTAACTCATATGTGAATCTTTGTGACCCCATGGACTGCAGCATGCCAGGCTTCCCTGTCCTTCACTATCTTTTATAGTTTGCTCAAACTCATGTCCATTGAGTCAGTGATGCCATTCAACCATCTCTGTCATCCCCTTCTCCTGCCTTCTATCTTTCCCAGCATCAGGCAGGGTCTTTTCCTATGAGTCAGCTCTTTGTATCAGGTGGCCAAAGTATTGGAGCTTCAGCTTCAGCATCAGTCCTTTCAGTGAATATTCAGGGTTGATTTCCTTTAGAACCGACTGATTTGATCTTCTTACAGTCCAAGTGACTCTTCTCCAGTACCACAGTTCAAAAGCAACAATTCTTTAGCACTCGGCCTTCTTCATGGCCCAACTCTCACATCGTACATGACTACTGGAAAAATCATAGCTTTGACTATATGGACCTTTGTCAGCAAAGTGATGCCTCTTCTTTTTAATATGCTGTCTAGCTTTGTCATAGCTTTTGTTCCAGTAGTGAGCATCTTTTAATTTCATGACTGTAATCACTGTCTGCAGTGACTTTGAAGACCAAGAAAATAAATTCTGTCACTGTTTCCATTTTTTGCCCATCTATTTGCAATGAAGTGATAGAACCAGATGCCATGGTCTTTTTTTTTTTTTTTCTTTGAGATTTAAGCCAGCCTTTTCACTCTTCTCTTTCACCTTCATCCAGAATCTCCTTTTTTTTTTAATTTAAATGTATTTATTCTATTTAGAGGCTAATTATTTACAATATTGTATTGTTTTGCCTTGCCAGTCCAGGTTCGATTCAGGATACAGGAAGCTTGGGGCTGGTGCACTGGGATGACCCAGAGGGATGGTATGTGGAGAGAGGTAGGAGGGGGTTCAGGATTGGGAACACGTGTACACCCATGGCGCATCCAGAGGCTCTTTAATTTCCCTTTGTTTTCTGGCATTAGGGTGGTATCATCTGCATATCTGAGGTGTTGATATTTCACCTGAAAATCTTGATCCCAGCTTGTGATTCATCCTGCCCAGCATTTCACATGATGTACTTTGCATATAAGTTCAGTAAGCAAGGTGACAATATGTAGCCTTGATGGACTGCTGCTGCTGCTGCTAAGTTCCTTCAGTCATGTCTGACTTTGTGCGACCCCATAGATGGAAGCCCACCAGGCTCACCCGTCCCTGGGATCCTCCAGGCAAGAACACTGGAGTGGGTTGCCATTTTCTTCTCCAATGCATGAAAGTGAAAAGTTAAAGAGAAGTCACTCAGTCATGTCCAACTCTTGACGACCCCATGGACTGCAGCCTACCAGGCTCCTCCATCCATGGGATTTCCAGGCAAGAGTCCTGGAGTGGGTTGCCATTGCCTTCTCCCTTGATGGACTACTCTCCCAATTTTGAACCAGTCCATTGTTTTGTTGGTTCTTGACCTTACATAGAAGTTTCTCAGGAGACAGATAAGGTGGTCTGGTATTCCCATCACTTTAAGAATTTTCCACAATTTGTTGTGTTCCAACATAGTTAAAGGTTTTAGTGTAGTTAATGAAGCAGGAGTAGATTTTTTTTTTTTCTGGAATTCTCTTGCTTTTTCTATGATCCAATGGATGTCTGCAATTTCTAACTCTACATCTTTATCATGTGTTTTCTCCATACAGAATGCACGTGTATAGTCATTAAGACACAGCCTATTTATCTCCTCAGCTGCAAAACCATCCTTGACTTGTCAAAAAACATTTAGCTCTTTTCTTCTCTGATTTCCCAATATTTTATCTTTATTGTATTTATCTCACTCTATTGTAAACATGTGCTTATTTCTGATATAAAAAACTTGATTGTGGCCTCTTAATCATTTGCTTTCCAAGACTGATCACAACGTCTAATGCTTGGTAAGTTTTCAAAGAATATGTTCAAGAAAATAAATAAGTAATTGAATGAATGCAACATTCATGTCCAGAAGACAGATAGACAATAGCTAAAATCTCATTTGCAGATTGTAAACTCATCACTTTCTGTCTTCCCATATAAGAAACATACTCTAGCCAGCTGTAGGGAACAACTTTCCATCTTTTTCCATTTGCATTGACCTTTTGCCTACTAAGCAAAATGATTCACATTTACCTGATTGTGTTTATTCAAGCCATTTATTTCTTTGTGAGTTTTATTCCTTACCTCATACTTCCATTCCTTCCTCCAGACTTTTATATTTTTCAAGAGGTCTGATTGGTATTAGTTAGAAACTCAATTAGAAACATCTCTATTATGTTTGCACATTGTTCCTGAATTCAGTAAGAGGAAAGGAAGTTGGAAGAACTCCCTGAGGTCTTTGACTAGATAATACCTAATGACTAGCTCCTAAAAGTTCCTTAAATATTCCTTTGCTTGTGCCCTTGAGTTATGTCTAAGTATGATATCTTTGTTATGTTTTCAACCCAAGATGATAAACTTGCAGCATAAGAATAAACAGAGTATACAATGAGGCTGCAGCTTGTGGCACATTTTCTAAGGCATTATTTTCTATTGATTTGTGCCCTGGGATTAGAATCTGATTTGTTGTTGTTCAATCTCTCAGTAGTGTTAGACTCTTTGCAAGCCCACGAGCTACAGCATGCCACACTTCCCTGTCCTTCACCAAGGACTGGTTTGATCTCCTTGCAGTCCAAGGAACTCTCAAGAGTCTTCTCCAACACCACAGTTCAAAGCATAAATTCTTTGGTGCTGTCTTCTTTATGGTCCAGATCTCACATCCATACCTGACTACTAGAAAAATCATATATAACTCTACGGACCTTTGTCAGCAAAGTGATGTCTCTTCTTTTTAATAAACCTGCTGTCTAGGTTGGTCACAGCTTGTTTTCTAAGAAACAAGAATCTTTTAATTTTGTGGTTGCAGTCACTGTCCACAGTGATTTTGGATCCCAAGAAAATAAAGTCTGTCCTGTTTCCATATTTTTCCCCATTTGCCATAAAGTGATGGGACAGTATGTCATAATTTAGTTTTTGAATATTGAGTTAAATCTGACTTGAATTGCAACCAAAATCTTGAAGATTTAGATGTGAAAACATAAGATGTCCTCCAGCTGAAACAGGAGGGAAGAGGGCAGGGTACAACATTTATTTAAATGAATGACAAAGGTTGAGGACATAATATAAACTGATTAGCAACAAATAAGCTCAAGATGGTTGATGATTCTACTTTCACTTGACCCTGAGCCT
Source organism: Bos mutus (assembly GCF_027580195.1). Taxonomy (NCBI): domain Eukaryota; kingdom Metazoa; phylum Chordata; class Mammalia; order Artiodactyla; family Bovidae; genus Bos; species Bos mutus. The sequence continues at coordinate 55,094,044 of NC_091627.1, forward strand.
CAGTATATGCCCTTAGTGCCATATAAGTAAGGTAAGTGGCAGATCCACCAGTGCCATGACAGTTCTGAGGCCAAGCATCAAAGACCAAATTCCCAGTTCCTGGAAATCTTCCCTTCACCTGAAATAGTTGAAGTAATCCTCTCACTCTTTAGCTTATGAAATTACTCAGTCCATAAAAACTGTACTGTGCTGTGCTTCATTTCTCTGTCATGTCCAACTGTTTGTGACCCCGTGGACTGTGGCCTGCCAGGCTCCTCTGTCTGCAGGAATTCTCCATTGAAGAATACTAGAATGGGTTGTCATGCCCTCCTCTAGGGGACTTTCCCAACCCAGAGATTGAACCCAGGTCCTTTGCATTGCAGGCAGGCTCTTTACCATCTGAGCCACCAGGGAAGCCCAGGAATACTGGAGTGTGTAGCCTATTCCTTCTCCAGGGGAACTTTCCAACCTAGGAATTGAATCAGGGTCTTGCATCACCGACTCAATGGACATGAGTTTGCATAAACTCCAGTAGTTGGTGAGGGACAGGAAGGTCTGGCATGCTGCAGGCTATGGGTCACAAAGAATTGGATATGATTGAGTGACTGAACTGACTGAACTCTTGCATTGCAAGCAATTCTTTACCAGCTGAGCTATCCAGGAATAGTTTTTTTTTTTTTTTTTTTTAATTCCCACATAAAAACTAACCATGCCATATTTACAGTCTGCTCTCATTCTCTGAAATGGCCCACACTCCATCTATGGAGTGTGTTTCTATCTAAATAAATCCACTTCTTACCTGTCACTTTGTCTCTCACTGAATTCTCCCTGCCATGAGACATCAAAAACCCAAGTTTCATTAAGTCCTGGAACTAGGTGTGTGGTCTCAGTTAAAAGATCATTGGTTTAATTCCCAATCTGGGTTTTGGCCAGTCTGAGCCCTGACTGCATGGGTTCCAGTCCCAGTCTGAGTTACGTGGTTTCACATCTATGCAGGGGCAAGGAAATTGGGCATGTCCATGCCCAGGAAGTGGCTGGTATTCCAGTCACAGATGGAAACCTTGTCAAGCAAATGCTGGTGCCTAGAAATCTAGTTAGAAAAATCACTCTTCACTTGGTGTATCATTTGTAATGATAGACAACAACCCATCACAAATACACTTTTGGTTCAGAGTTTTCCAAAGGTATGTGTTGATTAAACAAATAACTGGACACCATGAGCATGGAGGATAGAACACACTGGGGAATCCAGGAATTGAAGCAATAAGAGACCCTGAAGTAGACCTCTGCTTCCCTGGTGGCTCAGCAGTAAAGAATCTTCCTGAAATGCAGGAGATGCAGGTTTGATCCCTAGGTTGGGAAGATCCCCTGGAGCAGGGCATGACAACCCACTCCAGTATTCTTGCCTGGAAAATACCATGGACAGGAGCCTGGCGGGCTACAGTCCATGGGGTTGCAAAAAGTTGGGCACAATTGAAGCAGCTTAGCATGCACTCATGAAGTAAGCCCACTCCTGATTATAGCTCAGTCAGTGAAATGGAGATGACAAAGCCAGAACAAGTGACTGGGATATTCAAAAGTCCAGACCAAACAGAGATTAAAATCTAATTGCTGTGACACAATCAATCAACTCCAGTTACAACTCAGAGGTCTGACCTTTAGGTGAGGAATCAAGCATGTGACCACCAAAACAAAAAATATCAAAATGCAAAATTTTATTGGAGAAAAGGGAAAACTTCTCTTAGCTGCCAGAATATACTGGTGGAAATAGGCAAATATTTAGGCAAATTAGGCAAACTCTAGGTTTAGAAGAAAGGTAGATAAAGAGAGCACATATTTTTTATTTCATTATTTTCATTATATTTTATTTTATTATTGACTGTGCACAGCAGTAAATGTAGTGTCAGTAGTAGAATTATAGCTAAGAGAAATGTAAGGTCTCCAAGGAACATTCGTTTTAATATATGCTTCTGAAAGAGAAAGCACTTTGAAATATTTGATAATTTCAGAAATGTTAAAACTGGGTCAAAAGCATGTTAGTAAATATTTAAACTTCAAATCATTATAAATGGTACTTTGCAATTCATGTAAATCAGTAACTATCTCAGTCAGATAAAATTTGAAATTTTGTTTTCAGTTCTTCAGAAACATTTTTGTGACAGGGGATCATTCACATGTCAGATCACTTCAACTCTCCCTCTGCCTTTAGAATAAATAATATATACAGGAAATTTATGTAAAATTATTGAAGTTTTCCATGTGCAAAGAAAAACTCATTACAATAATGTTAAGTAAGATGCAGATGGTAGCTGTAGATGTAAGTCAATTGTTTATGTAGAAAGTTATTGCTAATAAAGTTAAAGGTAATTGTTACACAATTTATTATTTAACAGTGCTTTGGCATAGAAATTAAGGCCAGAAACAAGGAAATAAAAGTTCTTATACATTTTTAAAAAGGTTTTTGCATTTCTGACTTAAAGGTTAGATCAATTTTTAAATATATTGAATGCCAAATAATTCTGCTTTCAAAAATCTTATTTCCTGAAAATTCATACTAACAAAAGAATTTTTAAAAAGGAGGGGATCAAATCTATAGGCAATAATTCTTTCCAAAATGATTTATTTTAAAGAAAATTCTAATCCTGTTTCTATAGTTCTTGCAGGAAGGGGGACCCCTTACAGGGCTCAAGAGTGGGCTCCTGTCTAACACTTAAAAATGAATTATTCAAAGAAACAGATTTGCTGATTGAGCAAATGATTTTATTGGGAAGGGGTGCCTAGACAGAGAGCAGCAGGAGGAGGGAGCTCAGGATAATTGCTCTGCCATATGGCTTGCAGTCTTTGGTTTTATGGTAATTAAATTGCTTTCTAGGTTGTCTCTGGCTAATTACTATGAGTCAGAGTGCTTCCTGGTAGTGTTTGCATTGCTCTGCCAAGATGGACTCCAGTGAGAAGGATTCTGGGAGTTTGATAGGACATATGGACTGAAGTTTCTTCTCTCCTTTTGACTTTTCTTGAATTCTGGTTGATAGAAGCTTGGTGGTTCCACATTCCGTACCAAGACCTCTACTTAAGATGACTCATACAAGTGGTTACATTGGGACCTGGTCAGGTTGGGCGGTTTTAGTCAGTGGTTTCACTAACACACTCAGTATAAATTCTGAGTAGTGGGAAAGGCTGATCAGTTTCAGTATCTTTCAATGCAAGAAAATAAAGAGTGAGATATAAGAAGGAAAGGAGAGGGGGCAATACATATAGGAAAATTGAACAAAGTGGAAAATTTAGCAATGTCACAGCATGTATAAAGCCAGACATTTTGGTTATTATTAGTGTAGGATACAAATTAATCAGTAGAGCCTAAACTTCATATTGCCAACAACACTCCATCCAGTCAAGGCTATGGTTTTTCCAGTAGTCATGTATGGATGTGAGAGTTGGACTATAAGGAAAGATGAGTGCCAAAGAATTTATGCTTTTGAACTGTGGTGTTGGAGAAGACTCTTGAGAGTCCCTTGGACTGCAAGGAGATGCAATCAGTCCATCCTAAAGGAGATGAATCCTGAGTATTCATTGAAAAGACTGATGTAGAAGCTGAAACACCAATACTTTGGCCACCTGATGTAAAGAGCTGACTCATTTGAAAAGACCATAATGCTGGGAAAGATCGAAGGCAGGAGGAGAAGTGAACTGAACTGATTGAAACTTTATATCCCCTGACTTTTAAGCACTGTTTTTAAATTTAGATTTAGATTTGTTTTAAGTATTAAGGTTTTTAGGGGTAGGTTTCTAAGGCTTTAAAGGTCTGGTATGCTTTTATCTCTTTTTCTATTTGTTTCTCATTTGATTTGTAATGCTTCTACATTAAGAAAGTAAATAAGTTATCTGAACATGTCAGAGATGAGAATGAAGTCCAGAATTGATGATATAAAACATATGTTCATTATTCAGTTCAGTTCAGTCGCTCAGTCATGTCCGACTCTTTGTGACCCCATGAATCCCAGCACGCCAGGCCTTCCTGTCTATCACCAAATTCCAGAGTTCATTCAAATTCACGTCCATCGAGTCAGTGATGCCATCCAGCCATCTCATCCTCTGTTGTCTCCTTCTCCTCCTGCCCCCAATCCCTCCCAGCATCAGAGTCTTTTCCAATGAGTCAACACTTCGCATGAGGTGGCCAAAGTACTGGAGTTTCAGTTTTAGCATCAATCCTTCCAAAGAAATCTCAGGGCTGATCTCCTTCAGAATGAACTGGTTGGATCTTCTTGCAGTCCAAGGGACTCTCAAGAGTTTACTCCAACACCACAGTTCAAAAGCATCAATTCTTTGGTGCTCAGCCTTCTTCACAGTCCAACTCTCACATCCATACATGACCACAGGAAAAACCATAGCCTTGACTAGCCGGACCTTTGTTGGGAAAGTAATGTCTCTGCTTTTGAATATGCTATTTAGGTTGGACATAACTTTGCTTCCAAGGAGTAAGCGTCTTTTAATTTCATGGCTGCAGTCACCATCTACAGTGATTTTGGAGCCCCAAAAAATAAAGTCTGACACTGTTTCCACTGTTTCCCCATCTATTTCCCATGAACTGATAGAACCGGATGCCATGATCTTTGTTTTCTGACTGTTGAGCTTTAAGCCAACTTTTTCACTCTCCTCTTTCACTTTGCTCAAGAGGCTTTTTAGTTCCTCTTCACTTTCTGCCATATCATCTGCATGTGGTGTCATCTGCATATCTGCGGTTATTGATATTTCTCCCAGCAATCTTGATTTCAGCTTGTGCTTCTTCCAGGCCAGCGTTTCTCATGATGTACTCTGCATAAAAGTTAAATAAGCACGGTGACACTATACAGCCTTGAACTCCTTTTCCTATTTGGAACCAGTCTGTTGTTCCATGTCCAGTTCTAACTGTTGCATCCTGACCTGCATATAGGTTTCTCAGAGGCAGGTCAGGTGGTCTGGTATTCCTATCTCTTTCAGAATTTCCCACAGTTTATTGTGATCCACACAGTTTGACATAGTCAGTAAAGCAGAAATAGATGTTTTTCTGGAACTCTCTTGCTTTTTTGATGATCCAGCAGATGTTGGCAATTTGACCTCTGGTTCCTCTGCCTTTTCTAAAACCAGCTTGAACATCAGGAAGTTCACGGTTCACATATTGCTGAAGCCTGGCTTGGAGAATTTTGAGCATTACTTTAGTAGCGTGTGAGATGAGTGCAATTGTGGGGTAGTTTGAGCATTCTTTGGCACTGCCTTTCTTTGGGATTGGAATGAAAAGTGACCTTTTCCAGTCCTGTGGTCACTGCTGAGTTTTCCAAATTTGCTGGCATATTGAGTGCAGCACTTTCCCAGCATCATCTTTCAGGATTTGAAAGAGCTCAACTGGAATTCCATCACCTCCACTAGCTTTGTTCGTAGTGATGCTTTCTAAGGCCCACTTGACTTCACATTCCAGGATGTCTGGCTCTAGGTCAGTGATCACACCATCGTGATTATCTGGGACATGAAGATCTTTTTTGTACAGTTCCTCTGTATATTCTTGCCACCTCTTCTTGATATCTTCTGCTTCTGTTAGGTCCATAAGATTTCTGTCCTTTTGGAGCCCATCTTTGCATGAAATGTCCCCTTGGTATCCCTAATTTTCTTGAAGAGCTCTCTAGTCTTTCCCATTCTGTTGTTTTCCTCTATTTCTTTGCATTGATCGCTGAGGAAGGCTTTCTTATCCGTTCTTGCTATTCTTTGGAACTCTGCATTCAGACGTTTATATCTTTCCTTTTCTCCTTTGCTTTTCACTTCTCTTCTTTTCACAGCTATTTGTAAGGCCTTCCCAGACAGCCATTTTGCTTTTTTGCATTTCTTCTCCATGGGGATGGTCTTGATCCCTGTCTTCTGAACCTCATTCCGTAGTTCATCAGGCACTCTGTCTATCAGATCTAGGCCCTTAAATCTATTTCTCACTTCCACTGTATAATCATAAAGGGTTTGATTTAAGTCATACCTGAATGGTCTAGTGGTTTTCCCTACTTTCTTCAGTTTCAGTCTGAATTTGATAATAAGGAGTTCATGATCTGAGCCACAGTCAGCTCCTGGTCTTGCTTTTGTCGACTGTACAGAGCTTTTCCATCTTTGACCGCAAATAATATAATCAATCTGATTTCAGTGTTGACCATCTGGTGATGTCCATGTGTAGAGTCTTTTCTTGTGTTGTTGGAAGAGGGTTTTTGCTATGACCAGTGCATTTTCTTGGCAAAACTCTATGAGTCTTTTCCCTGCTTCATTCCATATTCCTAGGCCAAATTTGCCTATTACTCCAGGTGTTTCTTGACTTCGTACTTTTGCATTCCAGTCCCCTATAATGAAAAGGACATCTTTTCTGGGTGTTAGTTCTAAAAGGTCTTGTAGGTCTTCATAGAACCGTTCAACTTCAGCTTCTTCAGCATTACTGAAGGGGCATAGACTTGGATTACTGTGATATTGAATGGTTTGCCTTGGAATGAACAGAGATCATTCTGTCGTTTTTGAGATTGCATCCAAGTACTGCATTTCGGACTCTTTTGTTGACCATAATGGCTACTCCATTTCTTCTGAGGGATTCCTGCCCACAGTAGTAGATATAATGGTCATCTGAGTTAATTCTCCCATTCCAATCTATTTTAGTTCGCTGATTTCTAGAATGTTGACATTCACTCTTGCCATCTCCTCTTTGACCACTTCCAATTTGCCTTGATTCATGGACCTGACATTCCAGGTTCCTATGCAATATTGCTCTTTACAGCATCAGACCATGCTTCTATCACCAGTCACATCCACAGCTGGGTAATGTTTTTGCTTTGGCTCCATCCATTCATTCTTTCTGGAGTTATTTCTCCACTGATCTCCAGTAGCATACTGGGCACCTACTGACCTGGGGAGTTCTTATTTCAGTATCCTATCATTTTGCTTTTTCATACTGTTCATGGGGTTCTCAAGGCAAGAATACTGAAGTGGTTTGCCATTCCCTTCTCCAGTTGACCACATTCTGTCAGATCTCTCCACCATGACCTGCCCATCTTGGGTTGCCCCACGGGCATGGCTTAGTTTCATTGAGTTAGACAAGGCTGTAGTCCTAGTGTGATTAGATTGACTAGTTTTTTTGTGAGTATGGTTTCAGTGTGTCTGCCCTTAGTATGATCTAATTGTTTCCAACACAGAGGAGACTTTAAACCTAAGTTACCATAGCCTGGTGTTATCTATATAAATCCATCCCATAATTGTGGGAGATTTTTTCCTCCTTTGCTGAAACATTTCTTGTTGCTCTGATTGAGCTTGAGTAATAGAAAAAAGCTCAAATTTATGGCCAGAGTCAGAGCAGGCATAATTAATTGGCCCAGTGAGGGGATCACATCTAGTGATATCACAGTAACCTGAATATGACTATAATTTTTTTTTTAAGTAAATTTTCTCAGGGCCAACCAGTTAGAGTCTTTTAGTAGAGAAATTTAACAAGGTAACCCAGAACTAGACACAGGTAATTGGCCACAAACCCAAAAACTGAATTGATTTCTAAAACTAGCATAGAATCAGGCCTATGATAGAACAGCTTTTGATTTATATGCAGAGGTCTAAGAAGTCAAGAAAACATAAATGATCATACAAATCAGGTCCAGCATCTTGAGCAAACTGTCTACCTCTGATCTCGTCATCTTCTCATCCTGGTGTAGTATAGTTTCTCCTGCTTGAGCATCATTTTAAGGTGAGATCAGGTCAGCTGTCTTCTCTATAGACCAATCCACTGTAGGGGCCGGTCAGGGCACTCTGGCCAGTTGTCCGTGTTAGGAGGAGATCAGGGACAAAAGGGTCCAAGTTGTGGCCGCTGGGTCTGGTCCATTGGCAGGCAAGCTGGCCCCTGAGTACCCCGGGTGGTCAGGATGTCAATCTCAGCGAAGAAGAGTCCCCACCAGAGTCTCCATTTGTTGCAGGAAGGCGGACCCCTCCAGGGCCCGAAACTGGGCTCTTGTCTAACACTCGGAAATGAATTGTCCGAGGAGACACATGTGCTGACAAAGCAAGAGACTTTATGGTTGAAACCAAATCCTAGGTTTGGAAGAAAAGTAGATAAAGAGTGCACATATTTTTATTTCATTAGATTTTTTTCATGGAGTTTAGCAAACAACAACAACAAATCATGGAAGAACCTTATAGAATAAAGACATTACTTTTGACTCTGCTACTGCTGCTACTGTTGTTGCTGCTGCTAAGTCGCTGTAGTCATGTCTGACTCTGTGACTCCACAGACAGCAGCCCACCAGGCTCCCCTGTCCCTTGGATTCTCCAGGCAGGAACACTGGAGTTGGATTGCCATTTTCTTCTCCAGTGCTTGAAAGTGAAAAGTGAAAGTGAACTTGATCAGTCATGTCCAACTCTTCATGACCCCATAGACTGCAGCCTACCATCCATGGGATTTTCCAGGCAAGAGTACTGGAGTGGGGTGCCATTGCCTTCTCCACTTTTGACTCTAAAAATTCAAATTTTTCTGGAGCCAATTATACAGAGTGAAGTAAGCCAGAAAGAAAAACACCAATACACTATACTAATGCATATATATGGAATTTAGAAAGATGGTAACGATAACCCTGTATGTGAGACAGCAAAAGAGATACAGATCTATAGAACAGTCTTTTGGACTCTGTGTGAGAGGGACAGAGGGGATGATTTGGGAGAATGGCATTGAAACATGTATAATATCATATAAGAAACGAATCACCAGTCCAGGTTCGATGCAGGATACAGGATGCTTGGGGCTGGTGCACTGGGATGACCCAGAGGGATGGTATGAGGAGGGAGGTGGGAGGGGGATTCAGGATTGGGAACACGTGTACACCCATGGCAGATTCATGGCAAAACCAATACAATATTGTAAAGCAATTAGCCTCTAATTAAAATAAATAAATTTAAATTAAATAAATAAATATTTATTTATTTATTTAAAAACCTTTGAATGCAAATCACTTTTTACTATGTTTAATTGTTTTACATTTTATTTTAAATGTAAGCTTGCTTCATATCAGTGATTGATTACAAGTACAACTGGCATACCTCTGCCATAATATGGAATCACAAGTTCTTGCCACCAAATTACAATTATCTTGTCAATATAAAATGATATTTGTAAAAGGTATTGGGTTAAAAATAAAATGTACTTACATATATACAATCACATTTGTTCCTGTGTGACTCTAAATATCAGTATATAATATTTCATATATGAATAAACAGCTTTTGAGAATTGTTTTGTGTAAAAGTTTGTGTGTGTTTTAGCAATTTTCCTGAAAGTCAATAAAAATGATGAATTGTTCTTGGCCTTAAAACCCTGACTGTGTGATGCATGTTCAGTCACTAAGTCAAGTCTGACTCTTAGCGACCCCATGCACTGTAGCCAATTAGGCACCTCTGTCCATCAGATTTCCCAGTCAAGAATATGGGAGTGGGTTACCAATTCCTTTTCCAGGGGATCTTTCCAAACTAGGGATTGAACTGAGGTCTCTTGCATATCCTGCATTGGCAGGCAGGTTCTTTAACACTGAGCCACCTGGGATGCCAAAATCCAGCTCTAAATCTTCTCTGAGACTTACCCTGTGATAAAGCATCTGATACTTCTGGTAAATAATGTTTCACAAAACATACTTTTTACTTGGACATGAAGAATCACAAAGTCTAAAATAAAGCTATAAAAAATATGTAAGGTTTAACAACAGCAGCTGCTACATGCCACAGAAATTTTAATCAAGAGAGTCAGACAAGATTTGACAATTGCAGTCAATATAAAAATAGTTTTAGAGAACAAAAATTTTGGTGTCTTTTTCCCTGATTGCCAGAGGCAGAGTACTTGAGACACTACACAGTGAAATTAATCCTGTTTTCTTTACTGAGTACTTTAGTTGAAATTTCTTCAAATATATTTCAAAATAACATTGAAAACATTGAGCAGACATTGTTAATAAAACATTCGTTACTTTATCCTAATTTTGTCTCTCACTTTCTTTCTGTGGCAGTATTTACTCTGATAGAAATAAATGAACTTATGATGTAAAAGAATAAAGATTTGTTACAATTAGGAATAGGAAGGGGAGACCACTTTCTCCCCCCAAAATTAATCAAAAGATCATTTGGATGCTGAGGCTCAGCAACTTCCACAAAACAACTTCTGAATGCTGGTGGAGGACACCAGGCACTGAGAAAGGCAGCCCATTCTCTTCTAAAGGAGGGGTGCAATTACTGGCTTGATTGCTCTCTCACCTCTTGACTCTCCCTTTTCTCCGCCAGGTCACCTCTATCTCCTCCCTCCCCCTTCTTCTTCTCTACTTAAATCTGTGAATCTCTCTGGGTGTTCTGGACTGTGGAGAACACTTAGGGAACTGATTACCAGCTAGAGTGGTCTCTCCCCTTTTGATTGCCCTTCTTTTCCTCCTGGTCACCTCTATCTCCCTCCTTCCTCTTCTCTTCTCCATGTAACTCTGTGAACCTCTTTGGTTCCTTCACTGTAGAGAGTTTTTTCACCATTAACAAAGATGTTTCATCATCTGTGCTATATGGATAGAGAAGTCTTGAGGCTACTGTAAGAAAAATATTGAAAGCCAGAGTCAGGAGGCTTAAACCCAAAACTTGAGAACACCAGAGAATTCATGATTCCAGGGAACATTAATCGACAAGAGCTCATCCAAATGCCTCCAATACCTACACTGAAACCAAGCTCCACCCAGGAGCCAACAAGTTTCAGAGCAAGACATACCACACTAATTCTCCAGCAATGCAGGAACACAGCACTGAGCCTTAAAATACAGGCTGCCCAAAACCATGCCAAAACCATAGTCACCCAAAACTCATTACTGGACACTTCATTGCACTCCAGAGAGAAGGGACCCAGCTCCACCCACCAGAATACAAACAGAAGTTTCCCTAGCAAGGAAACCTTGACAAACCACTAGTCCAACCCCACCCACAGGGAGGAACATCCACAATAAAGAGGGGCCACAAACTTCCAGCCTACAAAAAGGCCACCCCAAACACAACGATATAAACAAAATGAAAAGGCATAGAAATATTCAGCAGGTAAAGGAACATGATAAATGCCCTCCAAACCAAACAAAAGAGGAGGAGATAGGGAGTCTACCTGAAAAAGAATTCAGAATAATGATAGTAAAGATGATCTAAAATCTTGAAAACAAAATGGAGTTACAGATAAACAGACTAGAAACAAGGACTGAGAAGATGCAATGTTTAGCAAAGACCTAGAAGAAATAAAAAATAGTCAGTCAATAATGAATAATGCAATGCTGCTGCTGCTGCTGCATTACTTCAGTCGTGTCCGACTCTGTGCAACCCCATAGATGGCAGCCCACCAGGCTTCCCATCCCTGGGATTCTCCAGGCAAGAACACTGGAGTGGGTTGCCATTTCCGTCACCAATGCGTGAAAGTGAAGTTGCTCAGTCATGTCCAACACTAGCGACCCCATGAACTGCAGCCTACCAGGCTTCTCCGTCCATGGGATTTTCTAGACAAAAGTACTGGAGTTGGGTGCCATTGCCTTCTCAGGAATAATGCAATAACTGAGATCAAAAGCAATCTGGAGGGAACCAACAGTAGAATCACTAATGCAGAAGGTAGTATAAGTGAGGTGGAAGATAGAATGGTGGAAATAAATGAAGCAGAGAGGAAAAAAGAATGAAAAGAAATGAGGACAACCTCAAGGACCTCTGGGACTGTCAAATGCCCCAACATTTGAATCATAGGAGTCCCAGAAGAAGACAAAAAGAAAGGCCATGAGAAAATACTTGAGGAGATAATAGTTGAAAACTTCCCTAAAATGGGAAAGGAAATAGCCACACTAGTCCAGGAAGCCCAGGGAGTCCCAAACAGGATAAACCAAGGCAAAAAAACCCAAGACACATATTAATCAAATTAACAAAGATCAAACACAAAGAGCAAATATTAAAAGCAGCAAGGGAAAAGCAAAAAATAACACACAAGGGGATACCCATAATGATAACAGCTGATCTATCAATAAAAACTCTTCAGGCTGGAAGGGAAGAGGATATACTTAAAGTAATGAAAGAGAAAAACCTACAACCCAGATTACTATACCCAGCAAGGATCTCATTCAAATATGAAAGAGAAATCAAAAGCTTTCCAGACAAGCAAAAGCTGAGAAAATTCAGTACCAGGAAACCAGTTCTTCAACAAATGCTAAAGGATCTTCTATAGACAGGAAACACAGAAAAGGTTTATACACTTGAATCCAAAACAACAAAGTATGTGGCAAAGTGATCACACTTATCAATCAGTTCAGTTCACTTCATTTGCTCAGTTTTGTCTGACTCTTTGCAACCACAAGGACTGCAGCATGTCAGACATCCCTGTCCATCACGAACTTCCACAGTTTACTCAAATTCGTATTCATTGAGTCAGTCTTGCCATCCAACCACCTCATTCTCTGTTGTCCCTTTCTCCTCCCTTCATCAATATCTCCCAGCATCAAGGTCTTTTCAAATGACTAAACTCTTTGCATCAGATAGGCAAAGTACTGGAGTTTCAGCTTCAATGTCAGTTCTTCCAATGAATATTCAGGACGGATTTACTTCAGGATGAACAGGTTGGATCTCCTTGCAGTCCAAGGGACTTTCAAGAGTCTTCTCCAACACCACAGTTCAAAGGCATCAATTCTTTGGTGCTCAGCTTTCTTTAATGTCCAACTCTCCCATCCATACATGACTACTGGAAAAACCATAGCTTTGACTAGTTTGACATTTGTTGGCAAATAAATGTCTCTGCTTTTTAATGTGCTGTATAGGATGGTTCTAGCTTTTCTTCCAAGGAGTAAGTGTCTTTTTATTTCATGGCTCTAGTCACCAGCTACAGTGATTTTGGAGCCCCCCAAAATAAAGTCTATCATTGTTTCCATGTTTCCCCACCTATTTGCCATGAAGTGATAAGACCAGATGCCATGATCTTAGTTTTCTGAATGTTGGGCTTTAAGCTGACTTTTCACTCTCCTCTCTCACTTTCATCAAGAGGCTTTTTAGTTCCTCTTCACTTTCTGTCATAAGGGTGGTGTCATCTGCATGTCTGAAGTTACTGATATTTCTCCCAGCAATCTTGATTCCAGCTTGTGCTTCATCCAGCCCAGTGTTTCTCATGATGTACTCTGCATATAAGTTAAATAATAAAGGTGACAACAAACAGCCTGACATACTCCTTTCCCTATTTGGAATCAGTGTTGTTTCATGTCCAATTCTAACTGTTGCTTCCTGACCTGCATACAGGTTTCCAGGACAGATAAGATGGTCTGATATCCCCATCTCTAAGAATTTTCCAGTTTGTTGAGATCCACACAGTCAAAGGTTTTGGCAAAGTCAATAAAGCAGAAATAGATATATTTCTGGGTCTCTTTTGCTTTTTTGATGATGCAATAGATGTTAGCAATTTGATCTCTGGTTCCTCTGCCTTTTCTCAGTCCAGCTTGAACATTTGGAAGTTCATGATGCAGGTCCTGTTGAAGCCTGGCTTGGAGAATTTTGAACATTACTTTACTAGCATGTGAGATGAGGGCAATTGTGCAGTAGTTTGAGCATTCTTTCGTATTGCCTTTCTTTGGGATTGGAATGAAAACTGACCTTTTCCAGGCCTGTGGCCACTGCTGAGTTTTCCAAATTTGCTGGCATATTGAGTGCAGAATTTTCACAGCATCATCTTTCAGGATTTGAAATAGATCAACTGGAATTCCATCACCTGCACTAGCTTTATTCATAGTGATGCTTCCTAAGGTCCACTTGACTTCACATTCCAGGATGTCTGGCTCTAGGTAAGTGATCATACCATCGTGATTATCTGGGTTGTGAAGATTTTTTTTTTTTTGTACAGTTCTTCTGTGTATTCTTGCCACCTCTTCTTAATATCTTCTGCTTCTCTTAGGTCCATACAATTTCTGCCCTTTATTGAGACCATCTTTGCGTGAAATGTTCCCTTGATATCTCTAATTTTCTTGAAGAGATCTCTAGTATTTTGCATTCTACTGTTTTCTTCTATTTCTTTACATTGATTACTGAGGAAGGCTTTCTTATCTCTCCTTGTTATTCTTTGGAACTCTGCATTCAAATGAATATATCTTTCCTTTTTTCCTTTGCTTTTCACGTCTCTCCACAGCCATTTGCAAGGCTTCCACATATAGCCATTTTGCTTTTTTGCATTTCTTTTTCTTGTGGATGGTCTTGATCACTGCAACCTGTACAATGTCATGACCCTCTGTCCATAGTTCTTCAGGCACTCTGTCTATCAGATCTAATCCATTCAATCTGGTACTCACTTCCACTGTATAATCATAAGGGTTTTTATTTAGGTCATATTGAATGGTCCATTGGTTTTTCCTACTTTCTTCAATTTAAGTCTGAATTCGGCAAAGGGAGTTCATGATCTGAACCATAGTCAGCTCTCTGTCTTGTTTTTGCTGACTGTATAGAGCTTCTCCATCTTTGGCTGCAAAAAATATAATCAATCTGATTTTGGTTTTGACCATCTGGTGATGGCTATGTGTAGAGTCTTCTCTTGTGTTGTTGGAAGAGGGTGTTTGCTATGACCAGTGTGTTCTCTTGCCAGAACTCTATGAGCCTTTGCCCTGCTTCATTCTGTACTCCAAGGCCACATTTGCCTATTACTCCAGGTGTTTCTTGACTTCCTACTTTTTCATTCTAGTCCCCTCTAATGAAAAGGTCATCTTTTGGGGTGCTAGTTCTAGAAGGTCTTGTAGGTCTTCATAGAATCATTTAACTTCAGCTTCTTCAGGATTACTAGTCGTGGCATAGACTTGGATTACCCTAATATTGAATGGTTTGTCTTGGAAATGAACAGGGATTATTCCGTTATTTTTGAGATTGCATCCAAGAACTGCAATGTCTGGCTCTAGGACTCTTTTGTTGACTGTGATGGCTATTCCATTTCTTCTAAGGGATTCCTGCCCACAGTAGTAGATATAATGGTCATCTGAGTTAAATTCACCCATTCCAGCCCATATTAGTTTGCTGATTCCTAAAATGTCAATATTCACTATTGCCATCTCCTTTTTGACCACTTCCAATATGCCTTGATTTATGGACCTAACATTCCAGGTCCTTTACATATAAATGAATTGAATGCCCCAATCAAAGGACAAAGACTGGATGGATGGATACAAAAACAAACCCCTACATATGCTGCCTACAAGAGACCCACCTCAAACCAAGGGACACATACAGACTGAAAAGCAAGGGCTGGAAAAATATATTTCATGCAAATGGAGACCAAAAGAAAGAAGGAGTAGCAATACTCAGATAAAATGGACTTTGAAATAAAGGCTGTGTAAAGAGATAAAGAAGGACACTACATAAAGATCAAATGATCAATCCAAGAAGAAAATATAACAATTATAAATATATATGCACCCAACATAGGAGCACCGCAATATATAAGGCAAATGCTAACAAGTATGAAAAGGGAGTTAACAGTAACACGGTAATAGTGGGAAACTTTAATGCCCCATTCACACCTGTGGCTAGCTCAACCAAGCAAAATCAGCAAGGAACCACAAACTTTAAATGATACAATGGACCAGTTAGACCTAACTGATATCTATAGGACATTTCACCACAAAACAATGAATTTCATCTTTTTCTCAATTGCACATGGAATATTCTCCTGGATAGATCACATTCTGGGCCATAAATATAGCTTTGGTAAATTCAAAAAATATTGAAATCATTCCAATCATCTTTTCTGACCATAATGTGGTAAGATTAGATGTCAACTACAGGGGAAAAAAAAAAAAGCTATTAAAAATAAAAATATATGGAAGCTAAACAACACGCTTGTGAGTAACCAACAAATCACAGAAGAAATAAAAAAAGAAATCAAAATATGCACAGAAACGAATGAAAATCAAAACACAACAACCCAAAACCAATGGGATTCAGTAAAGGCAGTGCTTAGGGAACGGTTCATAGCAGTACAAGCTTACCTCAAAGAACAAGAGAAAAATCAAACAAAAGCCTAACTTTACACCTAAAACAACTAGAAAAAGAAGAAATGAAGAACCCCGGGTTTAGTGGAGGGAAAGAAATCCTAAAAACTAGGGCAGAAATAAATGAAAAAGAAATTAGTCTAGAGCAAAATCAGCAAAACTAAAAGCTGATTTTGTGACAGATAAAATAGACAGACTCATCGAGAAAAAAGGGATCAAATCAATAAAATTAGACATGAAAATGGAGAAATCACAACAGACAACAGAGAAATACAAAGGATCATAATAAACTACTATCAGCAACTATATGCCAATTAAATGGGCAACTTGGAAAAGATGGATGTATTCTTAAGAAAGTATTACCTTCCAAAAGTGAACCAAGAAGAAATAGAAAATCTTAACACACTCATCACAAGCATGGAAATCAAAACCATAATCAAAAATCTTTGAACAAACAAAAGCCCAGGACCAGATGACTTCACAGCTGAATTCTACCAAAAATTGAGAGAAGAGCTAACACCTATCCTACTCAAACTCTTCCAGAAAATTGCAGAGGAAAGTAAACGTCCAAACGCATTCTATGAGCCCACCATCACGCTAATACCAGAACCAGACAAAGATGCTATAATAAAAGAAAACTAGAAACCAATGTCACTGATTAACATAGATGCAAAAATCCTTAACAAAATTCTAGCAAATAGAATCCAACAGCATATTAAAAAGATCATACATTCATGACCAAGTGGGCTTTATCCCAGGGATGCAAGGATTCTTCAATATTCGCTAACAAACACGTGAAATGATACTCAATATCACTCATTATCAGAGAAATATAAATCAAAACCACAATGAGGTTTTGAAAAAACATGATCTCTTTAACAGAAAAGACAATCTCTTTAAAAGTGGGAAAACTGGTTAATCACTTGTAAAAGAATGAAACTAAAACACTTTGTAACACCATACACAAAAATGAGCTCAAAATGGATTAAAGATCTAAACATAAGACCAGAAACTATAAAACTCCTAGAAGAAAACATAATAGAGAAACACTCATAGAGCAAAACACTCTCTGACATAAATCACAGCAGGATCTTCTATGACCCACCTCCCAGTGTATTGAAAATAAAAGCGAAAATAAACAAATGGGACCTAATTAAATTTAAAAGCTTTTGCACAAAAAAGGAAACTATAAACAAGGTGAAAAGACAGGCTTCAGAATGGGAGAAAATAATAGCAAACGAAGCAACTGACAAAGAATTAATCTCAAAAATATACAAGCAACTCCTGCAGCTCAATTCCAGAAAAATAAATGACCCAATCAAAAAATGGGCCTGAGAACTAAACAGACATTTCTCCAAAGAAGACATACAGATGGCTAACAAACACATGAAAAGATGCTCAACATCACTCATTATCAGAGGAATATAAATCAAAGCCACAATGAGGTACCATCTCACACCAGTCAGAATGGTTGCTATCAAAGTCTATAAGCAATAATTGCCTGAGAGGGTCCGAGAAAAGGGAACCCTCTTACACTGTTGTTAGGAATGCAAACTAGTAGAGCCACTATGGAGAACAATGTGGACATTCCTTAAAAAACTGGAAATAGAACTATCATACGACCCAGCAATCCCACTGCTGGGCATACACACCATGGAAAAAAGAATTGAAAGAGACATGTGTATCCCAATGTGCATCAAAGCACTGTTTAAAATAGCTAGGAAATGGAAACATCCTATGCCGGGAGCCGGCATATTGCATATTGAGTGCATATTGCATATTGAGTGCAGCACTTTCACAGCATATTCTTTCAGGATCTGGAATAGCTTAACTGGAAGTCTATAACTGCCAGGAGCCAGCATGAGGAACTCCGCCCGTGGCAAATATCATGAGGAAGGAGGCTTGGCATACGCAAAGGCAGGATCGAGCCTCAGGAGTCCCCTGGAAATTCTCCAGCATCTACCCCCCAAACCAGAGTCTGCCTACCTTCTGCTTTGTGCTTTCACCTACACCTCTGACTTTACGGGGGGCTGTCCACCACTACCTCTGTCTGAAAAAAAAGAGTTAACTTACAGCTCCAGTTAATAATTCCTGGGTGTGACAGTGTTTCAACCTACAAACTCCTTTGGAAATCCTCTGGCCTGCCTGAATAGGTTTTTCCGACCACATGTGATTGTTCAGAGCCTCCCAACTGTGAGAGGCAAGAGATGTTCTAAACTGTCTAAACATAGATTCCTTTGAGTAGTTAAAAGATTGATTAGAAATTGTATTGGTGAAGGGTTTTTCACTTGTTGGGCCAATGTTTGCTGCTAAGTCTCCATATCCCTTACCTACTGTGTCCTTGGCAGTGTATTTATTGATATAATGGGTGTATAGAAATGTAAGTAGTAGCCTCAATGCTTGTAACCTTGAGTTAATTCTTTTCTTGATTGAGCCCACCTTTGCCCTGTAGGAATGTGACTTTATCCAGTGCTTTTTGGAGGCTGGCGCCTGACTTTAGAATAATCACCTTTAGAGAAAAATAAGTTTCTTAAAATGTTAACAGGCCTCCTGGCCAGAAGATGATGTAAATCACCTAAACTTTTGCATATGATAAGTTTGAAAGCCTGGCTTCAATTAGGATCTGGAACTGCTGTCCTTGCATGACCCTACCCCTTTCCCCAGTATCCTCTATGCACAACTTAAGGTATAAAACTACTTTGGAAAATAACGTACTCCCTTTTGTTCACCAAATTTGGTCTCCCCATGTCGTTCGTTCTTTCACCTTCTGGCTGAACTTTTCCTCTGAGGCGGGGAAGCTCGTCAAGCCTACTAATTTTGCCTGGGCTTCTAAGATCTGACCGGGGAGGCCTTAGTGTCTCCTCTCCTTCGGGAGAATGGGAGGACGCCTGCGGCCTTCATAGGTGACGTAAATTCCCTGCTTTGGAATTTTATTCAGCCTCTTTTCTTCTCTGAATTTCTTTGCTGAGCTATCCTTATTTCACCACTCTTTATATCCTTAATAAACGTTTAATTAAGCAGTTGTTTCCTGATCCTTGCTGACGCCGTCCCCGCTTCGAATTCCCTGGTTCCACCGGGGCTGGACCCCTGCAATCCTAGATGTCCACCATCAGATGAATGTATAAGAAAGCTGGGATACAGATATACAATGGAATATTACTCAGCTATTAAAAAGAATGCATTTGAGTCAGTTCTAATGAGGTGGATGAAACTGGAGCCTATTATACACAGTGAAGTAAGTCAGAAAAATAAAAACGCCAATACAATGTATTAATGCATATATATGGAATTTAGAAAGATGGTAATGATGATCTTATATGCGAGAAAGCAAAAGAGATGTAAAGAACAGACTTTTGGACTTTGTGGAAGAAGGCAAGGGTGGGATGATTCGAGACAATAGCATTGAAACATGTATATTACCATATGTGAAATAGATCACCAGTTCAAGTTCGATGCATGAACAGACCACTCAAAACCAGTTCACTGGGACAACTCTGGGGAATGGGATGAAGAGCGAGGTGGGAGGGGCGCTGAGGATGGGGGAAACATGTACAGTTATGGTTGATTCATGTCAATGTATGGCAGAAACCACTACAATGTTGTAAAGTAATTAGCCTACAATTAAAATAAATTAATTAATTTTAAAAAACACAAAAAGTTGTATTATAAAGTTGATTTTGAACTCTTTTAAGAAAAGAAGCATTTCTTCATTTGATGATAAAAGTTTCCAGGTCAGAACTTTAAATAATAATCATTTTTGTTCTGTTAGTAGATTGGTAAACACACATTTATTTTTAGTTAATGAATATTTAATGATCTAATTTGGGTTAAATAATTGGATATTGAGATGAGATAAATTTTCCTTGTATCCAGATAAAGACATTTTTTTATGATCAATGTTGAACTAATTTTTTTAAAAGAGAATTTTCTCATATAGAATAAACCCAGAACTTCCATCTCTAGTGTAGTATCTAAGTGGATGTTATTACTGACGTTTTGGCAGTATTAAACAATTATTCTATTAAAATAGCTTTCAAAGAGTTAAACTATGGTTTTAATTAAATATAAAAACCACATGTGTCAATAATGCTATTCAACATAGTAATTAATGAGGAAATCTGTGAGAAAATAAAGCTAGTTAGATAAGAATTTGAGGAAAGAGAAATTTATATATACAATCATAAAGTGCTGAAATAACATTGCTAATAGACACAACAGAAGTTTATTATTCTAGAGCCAAAACTTTATGGTTATCTTTTCTATCTATAGAGACCTACCAATTAATGGGGTTCCCTGGTGGCCCAGAGGATAAAGAATTTGCAATGCAGGAGATCTGTTTTCAATCCCTGGATTGGGACTACCCTGTGGAGAACGGAATGGCTACCCACTCCAGTATTCTTGCCTGGAAAATTTCAAGGACAGAGGAGCCTGGCAGACTACAGTCCATGGGGGTCACAAAAAAATTGGACATGACTGACTAACACTAATGAACTAGAGATAGCTAAAATACATACACACAAATTCATACAATTATGTTTGTGAGACAAATAATTTAAAAATCACAATTAAAATAAATAAATTTACATTAAAAAAATAAAACTGAAAGATTTAAGTATTAAAACAAATCACAACAAAATGGCTTTCAGGAAAAGACCTACTCTTGCATTATTCTTAGTCTTGGTTTAAAAAAATAATTTGGCATACACCAGATTTGATATTTTAATTCCTTGGTAACTTAAGGATGGCTTGCATGAAATTTTTACTCTACCAATAACAGAGAAGGAAATAATAAATGTAAAGGGCATTTCACAGATTATAATCATATACACTTCTTAGTTTCTCATTAAAGTTATCCGGAATAACTTGATAAAAAGGAAATTATTCAGATATTTTTTTTTAAACTATTTTTATTTTAGGTAAAGCATTGAGAGATTTGAGGAAAGCTAGTAATCACACACAGTTCAGCTCAAGTGCGTAAATTGTTCATAGTCTACACAGCAGGAGTATTTTTGTATTCATAGCATCTAAAGGGAGAATAGTCCAGTTATTAGGAGTCTTACTTCATAAAGCCTTTTCAAAAATACAGTTTTGATCTGGACACTTAGATTGACTTCTACACACAGCCTGTACAAATGCCTCTTGTTTAAGGTTGCTCTCATTTTTGTAAAACTGCAACCACTTTTGGGATTTTGCTGAAAATCCATTTCACAGTACAGAATAGAGTTTTACAAACTTTTCTGCTAAAGAAAATAATTATATTTAGTTCCTGTGTTATTGTTTTTTTTTTCCCCCAAATACAAAATGCTTGTATGTGTTCATTTAACACATGCAAAAAGATAACAATAGGAAGAAAACATACTAACAAGAATTTATTGTTACTAATCCCTATACATAGGGATTAGTATAATAGCTATTTGCAAGTTAAAGCTTGACAATTACTGAGCTAAAAGTCAAATTCTTTCTGGAGACACATTCTATAGCTTAAAATTATAATCCTTAAAGTTTCAAAGATTATACATCATAATGAAATACTTTAAAAAGTCAACACAGTGAGGAAAAAGTGATTAGGGTGTTACATATATCTGTAATTATTTGTATGAGAAGGATATCAATAAAATTTACTGTGCCATTTGGTTGAATGGCACTCAATAAACTGTATCATATGTGTATAAAATAAATTGTGGTTGGTCAGTTGCTACGTCGTGTCCAGCTCTTTGAACCACATGAAATTCAGTATGCCAATCTTCCCTGTTTTTCACTATTACCCTGAGTTTGCCCAAACTCATGTCCATTGAGTCAGTGATGCCATCCAAAGATCTTATCCTCTACTGCCCTTTTCTTCTCTTGCCCTCAATCTTTCCCAGCATCAGGAAAGATTCCAGTGAGTCAACTCTTTGCATCAGGTGGCCAAAGTATCAGAGCTTCAGCACCAGTTCTTCCAAAGAATATCCAGGGTTGGTTTCCTTTAGAATTGACTAGTTTGATCTCTTTGCAGTCCAAGGGACTCTCAAGCGTCTTCTCCAGCACCACAATTTGAAAGCATCTGTTCTTTGGCACTCAGCCTTCTTTATGGTCCAACTCTCACATCCATATATGACGACTGGAAAAATCATAACTTTGATTACACAGACCTTTGTTGGCAAAGTGATGTCACTGCTTTTTAATACACTGTCTAGGTTTGTCATATATTTTCTTTTTTTTTTTTTTTTTTTTTTTTAGCCCTGCCGGCCTGCCCAGCGCCAGCCGCGCGCTCGCGGCCCGCCCCGCCCCGCCGTGCGCGCGGGCGGATTCCATATATTTTCTTTGAAGGAGTAAACATCTTTTAATTTCATGGCTGCCATCATCATCTGCAGTGATTTTAGAGCCCAAGAAAAGAAAATCTCTCAACTGCTTCCACTTCTTTCCCTTCTATTTTCCATGAAGTGATAGGACTGGATTCCACTGCAGATATCTTTTCTTAAAAAAAAAAAAAAGTTACAAGAGATTGTGTGTCAACAGAAGTTTGAGACTTTAATTAGTCTCTACTCTCT
Organism: Bos mutus; assembly: GCF_027580195.1. Classification (NCBI taxonomy): domain Eukaryota; kingdom Metazoa; phylum Chordata; class Mammalia; order Artiodactyla; family Bovidae; genus Bos; species Bos mutus. Next base: position 55,116,575 of record NC_091627.1, read on the forward strand.
GTAACTAGAGACAATTCCTCTCTAGTTCCCTGGAACAGCACTACTCTCCTGGCATTTTTTATACCACATGTTTTCCAATACTATCCTATACACTAAACAATCAAATGACTCACAATTCCTTAGACTAGCTGTGAATTAAAGCTATTACTCTTCTTTGATTATGGTTTCTCAATACATAAGCAGCATTCTTTTTTTCCCACCAAAATCCTCCTCTACTATATTTATTCTAAATACTATGTCTTCTCATCTTCTCATTATAATCAATAATTTTTCCACATTTCAACAGGGTCAGCATGTTATTTTGCCTCCTAATTCAAATGCGTGTATGTGTTAGTTGCTCGGTCATGTTTGATTCTTTACAACCCCATGGACTGTAGCCAACTAGGCTCCTCTGTCCATGGTATTCTCCAGGCAAGAATATCAGAGTGGGAGCCATTCCTTTCTCCAGGGGATCTTTGCAACACAGGGATCAAACCCAGGTCTCCTGCATTGCAAGCAGATTCTTTTTTTTTTTTTAACCACTTTTTTTCTGGAGTAAATTATTTATGACCTTTATTTGTAATTGAAACTTATTTTTTTTTTTTTTTTTTTTAATGTCATAAAGTTTTTTTGGCTGCAGATTCTTTACCATCTGAGCCACCAGGGAAGTCCAAACGCTTGCATATCCTCTCACAATAATTAGAATCTATGTGGCTTGAGATATGTACCTACTGTTTTGTTTAAAAGAATGTTGAGTAAATCCAGCATTCTATAAATTCTTATTGAATAATGACATGAAGAAATAAATGCTATGAAAAACTAATAAAGAAGGTCAGCAATGAATAAACAAATAGTGGATGAACACTTCAGAAATGTAGATAATTCAGAAATGATTGAAGCTCTGACCTAGATGATGCACTCCTTCTTGTCCCTTGGAATGTAATGCCTACTCTTCACAGAGTTGATCTGTTTAACGTTCCTTTATCCCTAAACATCTAGATAGAGACAGGTTTTCATTTTAAGTTTGACTTTTCTCTTGTGTGTACATGTTTGTGTGTTAGTTGCTCAGTTTTGTTGAACTCTGTGCAACCCCATGGACTGTAGCCCACCACCAAGTTACTCTGTCCATGGAATTCTCAAGGCAAGAATACTGGAGTACATTGCCATTGTATGCCAACACTGGATTCCATTGCCATCCAGGAGATCTTCCTAACCCAGGTATTGAACCCAGGTCTCTTGCATTGCAGGCAGACTCTTAACCATCTGAGCCACCAGGGCAGGTCATTTAAATATATGTTATTTTTTTTTAATAATAGAAAAAGCTACTTTAAACCAATAGGTACTGTATTAGTCAGTCTATACCAGATTAATACCTCTCACTTCTAAGTCTTACAAGAACCAAGGTCCATTATTCCTGCCAAACATCAGACTATTCTGTGCTGCCTTGAAATTATTATCACACATTATCATCCTCACTTCAGGGACCCTGATTGACAGAACATTATTATGACTATGGCAAAGAAAAAAAGATATGGAGAAGCACAGACTTGCTCTTGCAGACTACAATTGAAAGGCACAAATATCTCTTCTACTCATCCTTATACTCAGGCCCGAGAAGTCACATAGGTGCCCACTTCAATGGAGTGAGAAAGGGAATCAAATATTCTCAAAAGCTAACATAGGTAAATTTTTTTTTAAAAAACCTGCATGCTTTTTATTTTTAAAAAAGTAAACCAAATAAAGGATTTCCTCAAGAGGCTGTTTGCACATCAAAAACAAATAAATATAAATGCCTGTGTTAAAATGATACAACAGCTGGACCTCAAATTAAATTTTCTCAGTTCTTTTTCAGTTCAGTTCAATTCAGTCATTCAGTCATATTCAACTCTTTGCAACCCCATGAACCTTAGCACGCCAGGCTTCCCTGTCCATCACTGACTCCCAGAGTCTAGCCAAACCATGTCCATTGCGTCGGTGATGCCATCCAACCATCTCATCCTCTGTCATCCCCTTTTCCTCCTGCCCTCAATCTTTCCCAGCATCAGGGTATTTTCAAATGAGTCAGCACTTCCCAACAGGTGGTCAAAGTATTGGAATTTCAGCTTCAACATCAGTCCTTCCAATGAACACCCAGGATTGATCTCCTTTAGGATGGACTGGTTGGATCTCCTTGCAGTCCAAGGGACTCTCAAGAGTCTTCTCCAACACCACAGTTCAAAAGTATTAATTCTCCAGCACTCAGCTTTCTTTATAGTCCAACTCTCATATCCATACATGACCACTGGAAAAACCAGAGCCTTGACTAGATGGACCTTTGTTGACAAAGTAATGTCTCTGCTCTTGAATATGCTATCTATGTTGGTCACAACTTTCCTTCCAAGGAGTAAGTGTCTTTTAATTCATTGCTGCAATCACCATCTGCAGTGATTTTGGAGCCCAGAAAAATAAAGTCAGCCACTGTTTCCACTATTTCCCCATCTATTTGCCATGAAGTGATGGACCAGATGCCATGATCTTAGTTTTCTGAATGTTGAGCTTTAAACCAACTTTTTCACTCTCCTCTTTCACTTTCATCAAGAGGCTCTTTAGTTCTTCTTTATTTTCTGCCATAAGGGTGGTGTCATCTGCATATCTGAGGTTATTGATATTTCTCCTGGCAATCTTCATTCCAGCTTGTGCTTCCTCCAGCCCAGCGTTTAAGGAGCCTTGATGTACTCCTTTTCCTATTTGGAACCAGGCTGTTGTTCCATGTCCAGTTCTAACTGTTGCTTCCTGACCTGCATACAGGTTTCTCAAGAGGCAGGTCAGGTGATCTGGTATTCCCATCTCTTTCAGAATTTTCCACAGTTTATTGTGATCTATGCAGTCAAAGGCTTTGGCATAGTCAATAAAGCAGAAATAGCAGGTAAGTGGAAAAATGTTAGTTGTTTTTATTTTTGCAAATAGAATGGTGTTTTGGAAAATCACATTCAAATTATATAATAGATAGTTTCTGATAGAAAGCTCCTTTTTGCTATTAGGATGGGGAATGGAATGTAGAAAAATAAAGTTTTGCAGTGTAATCTAGTTTATTTGCCCTGTGTAGTGCCAAACCAATGTACAGAGTGGCATTTTACTTGCTTTTACATCTGATTAGTTGTAACAGCAAATCTCATCTAAGACACAGAACTGTTTCTGTTTGCCTATAAATTGCAAAACAAATGCATTTTAACCAATGGAAATATTAGTCACTAGACTTCAATGATTTTATGTTTTTTATTAAAGACCTTCTTAAATTTGTGACACATGAAAAAATGTCTATTGAAGAAAGTGGGACACAAATTTGAATATCAGAACCCAAGGCCATCTGAATTGCTACCTTCTTGCCTTATCTCTTGTACTTGTTTTTATTTCCTTCTTATTTACCCTTACTTGATACACAAGAAAAACTATTGCACACCATATTTGTTTAACAAATTATACTGGTTTTTTCATTCTGCCCAATCACAGAATTTCAATCCTGACTTCACTGTTCCCTGCCAACCACATGGTCTCTCCTACCTATTCACAGCCTTCCAATTCAGCTCTCATTAGATCTCAGTACAATTGTCTCTCAGCCAAATAGCATAGTTGGTGACCACTGCAAAACATTATCAGATTTTTGCTTTTTTTGCCCATGTTACCAGAATCATGTCCCTTGTAAGTCCATCAAGTTTCTTGAAATTTCTATCACCAGTCTTCTTTAGATTAAGAAAAGTAGTCTTTATCTACCAAGTTTTTAAATAAAGATACTGTGTGCTAATATGTGGACCTCTCAAGACTTACCAGTCATAAAAGAGGGGTTTATATTTATTTTATTTTTTATTAATTTATAAAAGCAAGCTCTTAGATAAAGGAGCCAAGATCCACCCCTGTCAATAAGATGAGTGATAATAAATGTCTTGAACATAGCATGTTTCCAAAAAGAACTGATCAGATGGTACCTAAAGTTTCTGGTGAGGAAATGTAAAAGTTGGGATTATGTGTACCCCAACACTGCTTGAGTACAAAAACTGTGCCTTGATTATCTTTATATTCTCAATGCCTGTAACAAAACAAGTATATAATAAATGCTTGCCTAGGTTAACTATTTTATCTTTAGAAACTCAACTTTTTCATATGTGAGCATATTCTGTTCTTACAGACAAAATTTTAATACTCATTTTATGTTATTGTTATTAGAAGAAATGGGGGAAAATAGTGGAGAGATAAGGGAGTTAATAGCTAATACAATGAAATGGATCAACTCTATGTGTTTGTGTGCTCAGTTGTGTCTGAATCTGCAGCCCCATGGACCCACTAGGCTCCTCTGTCCATGGAATTTTTCAGGCAATAATACTAGAGTGAGTTGCAATTTCCTCCTCCAGGGAATCTTCCTGATGCAGGAATTGAACCCGTGTCTCTTCTGTCTCCTGCATTGGAGGGTGGATCCTTTACCACTGGCACCACTGTTGAAATGGATCAACTCTAACTGGGCAACAAATATTTATGTTAAATAGATGCATAGACTACACAATTGGAGGAATCTCAAAGTCTTGTTTTACAGTAGAAAAATGTCAGATCAAAACAATATTCCAGACAAATGGTGAAAGCTTTATATAAACATCTCTATTTAGAGAAGTTAGAAGTGCATAAGACTAATAAACTAAGCATGCATGCATTGGAAAATTCTTTTTTTCCCCCAAATAATTCATTCACATGTTAAAAATAGAATACTCTTTGTTTTAAAATGTAGATTTTATTTCTGTTTAGGCATGATGAGGTCAATTGGTCAAGGTAGGACTGCTAAACAAATAACAAACAAAAAATGTTTTATTTATTACTCACAGCTACCAAGAAGAGAGCCACATATAGGCAAAGTCATGCAAGAGAACTCTTTGACAAGGGAGCTATAGGAATTAGGAAGTTATTATTGTGGTTTTCATAAACAGGCCAAGCAGGTTTAGAACTGGTTAGTTTGAACAATTTCAGTGAGTTCAATGTACAGGAGTTGCCCCTAGTTTTCTAGTGCAAGGCCCAAGGTGGTTTGGACATGAAATACTTTTCTGAATGGCAGAGTATCCCCACTTCCCATCCCCACCCCCCCACACAAAAAAAAAAAAAAAAAAAACGGCAGGTGTGGGAAATGGAGATCTTGGATAGATTAGCTTGCCTATCAAAGTCTCATGATCCCTGCAGAGGCAGAACATCCCTGGTCAGTAGGACCCCATATTTCAAACATCAGATTCAGAAACTAGAAAATGTGGTCAAAATGCTTCTACAAACATAAATTGAATATATAGCAACATTTTTACTCAATGTATTATTGAATGAGGGAACCAGTAGAATGGTAAAGTTGGTTCCAAAAACATTTATGCAATCTTCAAAGAAGGAATAAAAATAAGAATATGCAAATGAGTGTTCTAAGTTAGAAATAAAATTCGCCAGTGTTCTAAAAGCAATAAAGCAAAATTTTTAGAATTATTTATTCTAGGAAGAAATATACAAGTTATATAGATCAACATATCTAAACATATATATACATATATATATATATATATATATATACACTGCTGCTGCTGCTAAGTCACTTCAGTCGTGTCCGACTCTGTGTGACCCCATAGACGGAAGCCCACCAGGCTCCCCTGTCCCTGGGATTCTCCAGGCAAGAACACTGGAGTGGGTTGCCATTTCCTTCTCCAATGCGTGCAAGTGAAAAGTGAAAGTGAAGTCGCTCAGTCATGTCCAACCATCAGCGACCCCATGGACTGCAGCCTACCAGGCTCCTCCATCCATGGGATTTTCCAGGTAGGAGTACTGGAGTGGGGTGCGTGCTCAGTCGCTTCAGCCATATCTGACTCTTTGCAACCCTATGGACCATAGCCCACCAGGCTCCTCTGTCCATGGGATTTTCCAGGCAAGAATACTGGAGTGGGTTGCCGTTTCCTCCCCCAATTTATATATGGGCTTCCCAGGAGGCACTAGTGGTAAAGAACCAACCTGCTAATACAGGAGACATAAGAGACGCAGGCTCGATCCCTGGATCAGGAAGATCTAGTGCTTCCTGGGAAGCCCATATATATGGTAACCCACTCCAATATTCTTGCCTTCAGAATTCCATGGACATAGGAGTCTGACAGGCTGCAGTCCGTGGGGTTGTAAAGAGTCAGACACAACTGAGTGACTAAGCATATATCTAAACATAGATTTATAATTGTATAAATTATATATAGAACTTCTATATTTTATAATTAAATTATATATATATATATAAAACTTTGTATTGACAAGTCAAAGACTAAATAGTAAAGTTCAACTCAGTTTTGTTCTTCTAGATAACTATTCTTAGGTGATTCTTAAAAAATGTCAAAGCTTTCCTTTAAAGGACACCACATTTTTCAAATTTTGAATGTTTTCTTAACATTCCATTTCTTTATTATCCTAGCGTGCTTATATAGGTTTTCGAGCTCCTCTGATGGCTCAGTGGTAAGGAATCCGTCTGCAATGCAAGAGACACAGGCAACACAGGTTCAATCCTTGGGTCAAGAAGATCCCCTGGAAGAAGGCATGTCAACCCACTCCAATATTCTTGTCTGAAAAAATCCCATGAACAGAGGAGCTTGGTGGGCCAGAGTACAAAGTGTCGCAAAGAGTCAAATACGACTAACTGATGAAGCACACGTGTGTAGGCTTTACTGTATAAGGATAGAAATTTTAAAGTCTTTATTGATTCATTTACTTTCCTTCAATTTTATTTATTTATTTATTTTTATTACTATTATTATTTTTTATTTTATAATATTGTATTGGTTTTGCCATACATCAACATGAATCTGCCATGGGTGTACACGTGCTCCCCATCCTGAACCCCTTCCCACCTCCCTCCCCATACCATCCCTCCAGGTCATCCCAGTGCACCAGCCTCAAGCATCCTGTATCCTGCATCGAACCTTCAACTTTAAATATATCAGTAAATTCTCTTTCTCGTGTTCATTAGTTTAAGCATGGTTCTCATCCTTTTTGCTCTGCCATCAATGCCGTTATTCCATATCAGGCTGTTTCCATGTCAGGGTTTTATACTAAGTAGAATCCTTTTTTTTTTGTATACTTCTTCTGTGTATTCCTGCCACCTCTTCTTAATATCTTCTGCTTCTGCTATGGTTTTTCCAGTGATCATGTATGGATGTGAGAGTTGGACTGTGAAAAGAGCTGAGCACTGAACAATTGATTCTTTTGAACTGTGGTGTTGGAGAAGAGACTCTTGAGAGTCCCTTGGACTTCAAGGATATCCAGCCAGTCCATTCTGAAGATCAGCCCTGGGATTTCTTTGGAAGGAATGATGCTAAAGCTGAAACTCCTATACTTTGGCCACCTCATGCAAAGAGTTGACTCATTGGAAAAGACTCTGATGCTGGGAGGGACTGGGGGCAGGAGGAGAAGGGGACGGCAGAGGATGAGATGGCTGGATGGCATAACTGACTCGATGGACGTGAGTCTGAGTGAACTCAGACTTGGTGATAGACAAGGAGGCCTGGTGTGCTACAATTCATGGGGTTGCAAAGAGTCAGACTCGACTGAGCGACTGAAAGGAACTAAACTGAGAAAGCTACTTTGCTTGTTCTGTCCTCCCATTTTCTCTCATTTCTAGAATACCATGTGTGTTATTTTCTAACCAAGCTTTTCCCTTGAGATGGTACACTGATGGAGTATTGGCTGGAAATAAAAAATAATTTAAGACAGCTTTTTATTGTTAACCACTTCACATACCACATTTTGTTTTACATTCTTAAATTCTCTATCACTTAACCATTCTTACTTAACAAAAGCATTTTTTTTCTTATCATCTGCCTTTGCTTTCAAGAATGGTGCTTCTTGGTAACTAGGAAGTTTTAGTCTATGGAATAAAACAAAAGAAATTTAAAAATTACAAAATGGTGACTTTTTTTTTTAATTGGAGGAAAATCACTTTACAATGTTGTGGTTTCTGTCATACATCCAGGCATTGTTATACTTACGTCCCCTCCCTCTTGAACCTCCCTCCCTCCTCCCATCCCATTCCCCCCACTCTAGGATGTCACAGGGCATCTGATTTGAGCTCCTTGCCTCATACAGCAATTTTTCATAGGCTATTTTACATATGGTAATGTATGTTTCCATGTTAGTCTCTCAATTTGTCCCAACTTCTCCTGCCCCCAATGTGTCCATAAGTCTGTTCTCTGTGTCTGCATCTCCATTGCTGCCCAGCAAAATAGGTTCATCAATACCATTTTTCTAGATTCCATATATATGCATTAATACACAATACTTGTTTTGTTTTTTTTTATTCTTTCTGACTTACTTTACTTTGTATAACAGGCATTAGTGTAATAATTTGCATAGTTAGACACATCTTTAGAGTCATGTGATATAGATTTACTATGCTTTTTGACACTCTTCCTGTTGAAACCTTGGGTTTAGGTCCTTTCCATCTTGAGTCTGGGAAAGGTTATAACTGCTTCAACAAACAGAATATGTCAGAAGAGAGGCTATACAACGTCTGAGACTAAATCAGAAGTCTTCTCTGCTTTGTTCCTCTAGAATGCTCACTCCCTTGAGACAGTCTGTCTTGAAACTCAGCCTCCTTATTTTATTTTTTTTAAATTGGAGTTTGATTGCTTTACAATGTTGTGTAAGTTTCTGTTGTACAGCAAGGTGAATCAGCTAATGTATACATATACCCACTCCATCTGGAGCCTCCCTTTCAACCACCCGCTAATCTCACCCTTCTAGGTCATCACAGAGCACTGAGCTGAGTTCTCTGTGCTATACAGTAGCTTCCCACTAGCTAGCTATTTTACATGTGGCAGTGTATATATGTCAATGCTACTCTCTGAATTATTCCCACCCTTCCCTTCTCCAGCTTCATGTGTTCACAAGTCCATTCTCTATGTCTGTGTCTCTATTCCTGCTCTGAAAATAAGTTCATCAGTATCATTTTTTCTAGATTCCATATATATCTATGTTAATATATGATATTTGATTTCCTCTTTCTGAATTAGTTTACTTTGTATGCTAGACTCTAGGCTCATCTGAATGTGGATGACCAGTCGCTCATTCATGACTGACTTTTTGCAACCCTCTGGGCTGTAACCCTCCAGGCTCCTCTGTCCATGGGATTCCCCAAGAAAGAATACTGGAGTGGGTTGCTATTCCCTTCTCCAATAGATTCATCCAACTCACAAAAATGACCCACTTTTGTTCCTTTTTATGGCTGAGTACCATTCCATTGTATATTTGTAGTACATGTTCTTTATCCATTCATCTGTAAATGGACATTTACTTCCATGCCCTGGCTATTGTAAATAGTGCTACAGTGCACATTGGGGTACACATATTTTGTTAAATTACAGTTTTCTCAGAGTACATGCCCAGTAGTGAGATTGCTGGATCATATGCACTGATAAGCACAAGCTATTGAGAATCCAAGTGCATTTGCTCAAGCAGGCAATGTCATGAGCCCAAATTATGTGTCATTCCAACTCAGATATCAAGCATATGAGTGGAGAAGCATCCAACTGATTCAAATGATTAGCCATTTTAGAAGCATTGTAGCCAGATGAGTTCTTGAACATTGAAGTACATAGTCCTTTTTGAATTCATGAATATAAATTATGGCATTTTTTTTTCACCAGAAATTTTAGAGTGATTTGTTTTATCACAACAGATCAATAGAAGTTCTGTGCTTAGATGTTCAGTCGGGTCCGATTCTTTATGATGTCATGGACTGCAGCTCTACAGGCTCCTCTGTCCATGGATTCTCCTGGCAAGAATACTGGAGTACGTTGCCATGACCTCTTCCAGGGGATCTTCCCAACCCAGGAATTGAACCCAGGCCTCCTACATTGCAAGTGGATTCTTAGAAGTAGGTCATACTTATTGTGTGGCTGAGGCAGAACTACATCATATGAAAAAGGAGAAAGAAAGACAAAATTGGTAATCTGAGGGCATTATGAAACTGGAAGGAAAAAAGAGCCAATGATACTGGGTAATGAAGAAAGAAAGTACAAAGTAAATGGATCCTCCACTGGTGAAGGACACAGCTAGAGAATTTTGGAAGATAAGTCATTTTGAGGATGGTTCATATAGCTCTGTGCTTTAGAGCAAACATTGCAAAGCCAATTTTAGACTACTTACAAAATATTTTTCTTTTTTTCTGACAGAATGGGTCTTGTGAGTAGGAGAATAATTTGAGACAAATAGGCTTAAATGCTGGTCTCAAATAATGGTATCTCCTACTTCCTATAAAGGGCTTCCCAGGTGGCATTAGGGGTAAAGAAACTGCTTGCCAATGCAGGAGACCAGGAGACATAAGAGATGTAGATTCAATTCCTGGATTGGGAAGATACCTTGGTGAAGGGAATAACAACCCACTCCAGTATTCTTGCCTGGAGAATCCCATGAACAGAGGAGCCTGGCTCCTCTGCAGTCCAAAGGATTGCAGAGTCTGACAGGACTGAGTGACTGAGCAAGCACATACTTCTGTCAAGACTTAAGGTTCCTAAGTAATTTTTACAGAACAAAGAGCTGCAATCTTTGGACCTAAGCTCTTTGTTAGTGTCTGAGAAAATTGTGATAAAACTGAAACATTAAGCCATCCTTTTCCAGGAACTGGAAACCACTGACTCATCTTTGAGTTGTCCTGCACTTCCTATTTCTGTTTTTCCTCCCCTGTGTCATGGACACCTTAAGAACCTAAGCCTCTGCTAACTACCAAAAAGCAGGGCCAGTCTCATTTTCAGACTGAACTTCCTGCCAGCAGTAGACAAAGTTATTTCCCCCACCACTCTTCAGGATTTTCTTGAGATCCTACTTTAGAATCAATGATATCTAACTATGAATCCACTTATCTCTCTGTCAGTCATGATACTCATGTTTTTCAAATGCTACAGAGTTCTAAACTCCCTGAATGTCAGTTAGTTGACTTTATAGGAAATATATGGAAATTTTTTTGCCTAAGTTTGTTACCTACCATCACAGTGGATAGACAAAGAATATAATTCATGCTTACCAAGGTACCTAAAACTATAGAAATTAATAGTCATGTTTTATCACAGATAAAACTCTCAGAAATCTAGGAAAGAAGTGATATTCCAGTCTTGGTGTTTATCATCTCTGGCTTTTGTGGATACTATGCCATCTGTCTCTTATTCCCACTTTAGTCTTCTGTGGCCTTTGCTACTTTAAAAAAAAAAAAAAAAAGGGATTTCCCTTCCTATGACTTGCTGAATTGCATTTGCTCATAGTCATGTCATGTTCCTTTGCCTCTTTGGCAACTGCCCGCATGAAAAAACTAGAGGGGGAGGGGTGGATTTGGTAATTGCTATATATTTCATTTAAGTCTTAAGAATTCCCATTGGATAACTTTATCAACTAAATAGAGAAAGAACAAAAGGCAAGATAGTATTTAACAAGCTCATTTGAGCTTTATTTCCCAAGTCATGATGCTGTTGCTAAAGACAGTCAAGAAACCCTCTAAGGATTTTAGTAAATACATGTGAGAAAACTTCTACTTCCCCATAAGGAAATGAGACATTTTGCTTGTAAAATCAGAATTATAATACTTTGTAATGAACTATTACAGATGCAATTCCTTACGACAACAAAATTATAATTATAGACAAACAGCTGGGTGCATTTTTACTTAGTTAATTGTTTTCATCTAAGAAAAGTTTTAAGGAATAAAGGGGAAAACAACAGGAAGTTCTTTTTCCTTTAGCATCATGCTGTGGCTTTTTTTTTTTTCTTTTAATCTCTTTATTGTATTTTATTTATTCTCATGTTCTTGTCTTTGTTTAGTTGCTAAGTCCTGTCTGTCTCTTTTGAGCCCCATGAACTGTACCCACCAGGCTCCTCTGTCCATGGGATTTCCCAGGCAAGAGTAGGTTGCCATTTCCTTCTCCAGGTGATCTCCTCAAAGGAGAGCTGGAACCCACATCTCCTGCATTGACAGGTGTGTTCTTTACCACTGAGCCACCAGGTGAACTATCTCTATATATTTTCTATATACTATATACTTTCAATTCTAAAATATTTGAAGAACATACCACAATGGACAGTTTTGCTAATAATAATAATAATAATTGAGCTAGAAAAACTACAAGCTTGACCAAATCAATTAGCAAAGAAAAAACCATAACTCATCACCTTATTTAAAGCCAAATTGTTAAACTTGTTAAATGCAGAAAGGAATATGAAGCTATATTTTATCAAATTATTTTTGAGGCAAAACAATTTAATTTGATTATCTAACATGGTTTTATGACTAAATGAAAATTCTGATTTTTATGAGTAACTTTGTTGGTTCCATTGATGGAATTTTGCCACTCCTGTCCCTCCCACTCCCCAGGGAGGGGGAAATCTATGTGATTTTGTAGCCTCTATCCCCCATGTGAACTTCTCAGGTGGTGCTAGTGGTGAAGAACATGCCTGCCAATGCAGGAGACATAAGAGATGTGGGTTTGATCCCTGGGTCAGGCAGATCTCCTGGAAAAGGGAATGGCAACTCATTCTAGTATTCTTGCCTGGAGAACCCCATGGACAGAGGAATCTGCTGCGCTATAGTCCATAGGGTTGCAAAAAGTCTGACCGGGCTGAAACAACTTAGCATGCACCCTCCATTCCAGAGAATTGGCAGCCTGATAGCAGAAGAAAGAGATTTTTTTTTTTTTCCCTCCCTAATGTGCATGCAACTGGGCTTCCCAGGTGGCTCAGTGGGTAAAGAAACTACCTTCATTGCATTAGATGCAAGAGATGCATGTTTGATCCCTTGGTTGGGAAAAATTCCCTGGAGGAGGGCGTGGAAACCTACTCCAGTATCCTTGCCTCTGTCCATAGTGGACAAAGGGCTACAGTGTATGGGGTCACAAAGTGTCGGACAGAACTGAAGCAACTGAGCATGCACACATGTGCATGTGACTAGGAAAGACCATATGAGGACACAGAAAACAACTGTCTGAAAGCCAGAAAACAAGCTCTCACCAGAATCCAACTGTGCTGTCACTCTGATTGTGCACTTCTAGCCTCCAGGACTGTAAGAAAAGTGGTATCTATTTTTTAAACTATGCTGTCTGCAGTATTTTGTAATGGCAGCTTCAGCTGACTGGTACAATCAGATTAATCAAAGTTTATGGGATTATTGGAATACTTGACCTGTTTACATTTCATGTATGGTTGATGGATATGACCTTATTTCTTACCATTTCAGAGAAGATTATTGCTGGGGTCCAGCCCTGGTGGATCCAGGGAATTCAAAGAGGGGACGGCGTCAACGAGGATCAGGAAACAATTGCTTAATTAAACCTTAATTAAGAATATAAAGAGTGGTTAAATAAGGATAGCTCAGTGAGGAAATTCAGTGGAAAAAAGAGGCTGAATAATTCAGCCAGAAGGTGAGAGAAAGAACCACATGGGGAGGCCAAGCTTCAGTGAACAAGGCCCGCGCTTTATTTTCCAAAGTAGTGTTTATACCTTAAGTTGTGCATAGAGGATAGTGGGGGAAGGGGTAGAATTAGCAGTAAGCCAGGCTTTCTTTCTGCAAACTTATTATATGCAAAAGTTTAGGTGAATTACATCATCTTCTGGCCAAGAGGCCTGTTAACATTTTAGGATCTTTTTTTCAGAAAACTTATTTTTCTCTAAAGGTGATTAGTCAGGCGCCACCCTCCAAAAGCATTAGATAAAGTTGCATTCCTGTAGGGCAAAGGTGTGGTGGGCTACAACAAGAAAAAGAATTAACTCAAGGGTCCAAGGTTACAAACATTAAAGCTACTACTTATACCAATTATATTAATCAATACACTGCCAGGGACACAGCAGGTAGGGGATATGGAAACTTAGCAACAAACATTAGCCCAACAAGTGAAAAACCCTTCACCAATACAATTTCTAATCAATCTTTTAACTGCTCAAAAGAATCTGTATTTAGACAGTTTAGAACATCTCATGCCTCTCACAGCTGGGAGGCTCTGAGCAATCACATGTGGCTGGAAAAACCTATTCAGGCAGGCTAGAGAGCACTTCCAAAGGAGTTTGTAGGTTGAAACACTATCACACCCAGGAACTTTATTAACTGGAGCTGTAAGTTAACTCTTTTTTCAGAGAGAGGTAGTGGAGGACAGCCCCTATAAAGTCAGAGGTGTAGGTGAGAGCACAACGCAGAAAGTAGGCAGACTCTGTTCTTGGGGGTAGATGTGCGAGAATTTCCAGGTGGACTCCTGAGGCTCGATCCTGCCTTTGCGTACACCGAGCCTCCTTCCTCATGACCTTTGCCACGGGCAGATTTCCTCACGCTGGCTCCCAGAAGATTATGTCTCAGGACATACTCTTTTTCCAGGATAAAACTGTCTAAAAAGAAATTTTAGCAATAGCCCTTTTCCTACATTACAAAAACATGTCATACTGTTCTTCCCTGAAAAGTTTCACCATGATAATTTGCCTGAGAATTAAAACACACACACACACACACACACACACAAGGCTACCAAACACAGGAAAGCTTTTTTTTTTTTTTTTTACATTCAATGAGTTCATGACAATCAGAATTTATATCCTGGGTTTCCCTACTTTATGCATATTCTGTTGGTGTTAAAGTCATCTGTGAATTTTTCAATCTGATCAGTTACAGACATGGGGGTGGGGGGCAAGAAACAGCTAAGGGTACCCTTCTTATAGGTAGGCTTCCTAGAGAATTTTCTCAAATTTGAATGTGAATACAAACTACCTAGGGATCTTGTTAAAATAGAAATTCTGATTTAATAGATCTGACCTGAAATTCCATATTTTTATCAAGTTCCCAAAGGATATATATATATATATATATAGCTAGTCTATGGAGCAAACTTTGGACAAAATGAAATTAGGATGCTTTGTTTATCACAAGGAGCTAAACATAAGGCATATTTCCCTCTGGGAAACCAGAGAAAGTTGTTTTTGTTAAAAGTTACATGCTCCAAATCACCCAAAGTGGAAATGTAGACCAACTAGCTTCCTCAGATAATTAATAGTACTCTTTTGTTCTCTAATTTGGGTAAAGATTTGTTAAATGCTTAAAACTGCTTAGGAATCCTGAGTCATAAAATTAAGGTAAAACTGGAAAAGGGGATTGGCTTCTCTGGATCACTGGATAGCTAGGTAGATTAATCCCCATGATAGGTTTAGAAAGACCCAGTCATGACCTAGGAGTCATAGGAAAAACCTAGCTTCTACCTTCCCCTAGAAGGTGTCTGCTAATATCCAACTAGATTGGCTGTGTGCTATTCTAAGGGACAGCCAGAGTGTTTAAGCCTCTAGGTCAGGGCAGCAATGCCAGGATGTAGCTTTCACAATGCTCTGTGAGAATGTGGGCAAACAATGAATGTGGCTTGATTTGCAACATTTAACTTTTGAGACAAATGCTATGTGATCCTCCACTTGAATTTTTGTTCTAACCCACTCAAATTTTAGCATCAGGTCTATTGGGAGTTTTCAGCTAGATACTTACTAAAAGTATTGGAAAATCAAACCTAAGTTTGTTCGAATTACAGCAGCATGGGAAAGCCAACTTCAGGAGAGGACATTTATATGAAATTAGGGTGTAGTTGGGATGGGCTTCTCTGGTGGCTCAGAGGTTAAAGCATCTCCCTGCAATGCGGGAGACCTGGATTTGATCCCTGGGTTGGGAAGATCCCCTGGAGAAGGAAATGGCAACCCACTCCAGTATTCTTGCCTGGAGAATCCCATGGAGAGAGAAGTCTGGTAGGCTACAGTCCACGGGGTTGCAAAAAGTCGGACACGACTGAGCTGCTTCACTTTCACTTGGGGTGATTTTAAGGTAGATACTGGGACTTCCCTGGTGGTCTAATGGTTAAGAATCTGTCTTCCAGTGCAGGCGACATAACTTCAATGCTTGGTCAGGGAACTAAGATCACACATGCCAAAGATCAAGTACACCCTGGCACTGCAGTTACTGAGCCCACTTGCTTTGGAACCAAAGTACCACAACTAGAGAGAATCCCATGCACCACAACAAACAGTCCACATGCCACAACAAAGATCCTGTGCCCCAAACAAGACATGACACAGACAAAAATAAATAAACATAAATACATAAATAAATATTTTAGAAAAATAAAGAAGCTCCTGAGAGCCAGGAGACTTGTTGAATTTGGTGGAGTTTATGACAATATATTGTCATCCTTCTCATTTAATTTATATGCAGAGTATATCAGGCAAAATGCCAGGCTGAATGAATTGGAAGCTGATATCAAGATTGCTGAGAGAAATATCAACAACTTTAGATATGCAGATGATAGCACTGTAAAGGCAACTAGTGAAGAGGAACTAAAGAGCCTCTTGATGAGGGTGAAAAGGGAGAGTTAAAAAGCTGGCCTAAAACTCAATACTAAAAAAAAAATTAAGATCATGGCAATGGGTCCTATTACTTCATGGCAAATAAAAGGGGAAAAAGTGGAAGCAGGGACATATTTTATTTTCTTGGGTTCCAAAATCACTACAGACGGTGACTGCAGCCAGGAAACTAGAAGATGATTGCTCCTTGGAAGGAAAACTATGACAAACCTAGGCTGCATATTAAAAAACAGAGACATCACTTTGCCAACAAAGGTTTGTATAGTCAAAGCTATGCTTTTTCAAGTAGTTATGTACAGATTAGAGAGCTGGACTGTAAAGAAGGCTGAGTGCCAAAGAATTGATATTTTCAAATCATGGTGCTAGAAAAACTCTTGAGAGTCCTAAGTACTGCAAGAAAATCAAACGTATCAATCCTAAAGAAATTCATCCCTGAATATTTATTGGAAGGACAGATGCTGAAGCTGAAGTTCCAACACTTTGGCTATCTGATGTGAAGAGCTAACTCATTGGAAAAGACCCTGATGCTGGGAAAGACTGAAGGCAGGAGGAGAAGGGGACAACAGAGGATGAGATGTTTGGATGGCAACATCAACTCGATAGACATGAGTTTGAGCAAGCTCAAAGGTCAATAGTGCTAAAGCAGAAAAAACATGTCCTATACTCTTGCCTGATTATTATACTTACTCTCAGAATTGTTCACCATGGAGACAGCATTTCAGTATTATTTAGCACAGAGAGTAGAAAATATATTAGTTTCAGTTCTGGGGTCCAGATTATTAGAACATCATGTCAATGTTTTAATTTTGTTTTTTTTTTTTTGTTTGTTTGTTTTTGTTTTTTTGCTATCATGATTTGTTAAGTCATATGACAAAACAGCAATTTCACAGCAGAATTTAAGACTCTGCATATTACATGTATGAACTGTGCACCCCAGAGAAAAGCTAAGAAAGAAATTATAATCAAACTGTATAAGCTTAGAATTTGGAACTTAAAATCCTGGAGTCCCCAAATTAGACCAACAGAACTGTTAATGTCTTCAGTCTGAAGCACATATAGAACCAGAAATGAGGGTTTTAGTCAGAATCACCCTAATTTCCCTAGCTGTTTCTGTTGAGTCTTGCCCCAGGCAAAAGGTTCAAGGCTTTGCTCCATGGCCACAGAAGCAGAGCCCAGAACAAAGGTTCTGAAGCTGACTGAGTCTCTTTGTAACCTTGCCAAAAGTTCCTGATCATCACTAACAAGCGTCCTGAGTCCCAAGTAGGCAAAAATGCCCACTTCAGTAAATACCCTATAGTGTCCCAATCAATCACCTAATGACAAACTTCCAGCAGGAATATTCTTTGTCTTTAGGCTATAAAAATTGGCTACTAACACAAAAACTGTTGACTCTCCCTGGTCTGTCAGGAGTTGTCGGCCCGCTACACTCACAGCGCCCACTTTATCTCTGCTCTTGGTTCTTAATAAACTCTCTCTCTTCTGAAATGCTCTGTATCTGGAAATTATTTTGCATTCTGCACTCAGACTGCCTTAACCATTTCCTCTTTATTTCTATATTCATTTTTATAATATAAATGTTACCAGAGAGCTTTGTGGCTACATTTTTCTTCTAAGACAGCAAAAATCCATTATTGAGAGTCCAGCATTGTATCTAAACAAGTCTACTTTTCTTTTAATTAAGAGTACTTTATATTGTCATGGAACTCAGGCAAGAAGTTCTAAGACCTTAGTTGCATGGTTCAATGTCCCTGCTCAACTAGACAGTAAAACAAGTAGTGAGTCACCCTACTTGAGTGTCTCATAATAGAGAGTGAAAGGGTTTGGGGTATGCTGTGTTCATAGATCTTGCATGCTCAGTCGCTTCAGTCATGTCTGACTCTTTGTGACCCCATGGACTGTAGCCCGCCAGGCTTCTCTATTCATGGGATTCCCCAGGCAAGAGTGGGTTGCCATGCCCTCCTCCAGGGGATCTTCCTGCCCCAGGGATTGAACCTGTGTCTTCTGTGTCTCCTGAATAACAAACAGATTCTTTACCCACTGAGCCACTTGGGAAGCCTTTAGGGTAGCAGAAAACTTGAAAAATTCTACTTAAGTTGCTAAAGATTTTGAATACAAATTGAAACATGATTTTCTTCTTTTTAGAATTCACTTATCCAATGATCCAATAATCTTTTTTCTCTGAGACAGGAAACTGATAAACAAAATAGATCTTAGAAATAACAGGGACTACAATGAATGCAGCCATACGTTTACTGAGAGAACACATCCCCACACAATTTGCTTGCAGTAGTAAATATAGACTATTGTACTTTAAAAACATAATAATAGATGTTATAAGTCACTCAGTGATCTTTTTTTCAGCTGTACTGAGATATAACTGATACACAACATTTTGTACCTTTAAGATGTTTAACATAATGATTTGATTCACATAAATATTGCAAACTGTTCACCACAATAAGGTTACTTAAAACATCCTTTATCTCATATAATCACCATTTTGATCTTGTTATGGTGAGGACATTAAAATTCTATCACAGAAGTTTTAAATTATGCAATACAGCACTGTAAATTCTACTCTGCTGCTGCTGCTGCTAGGTTGCTTCAGTCGTGTCTGACTCTGTGCAACCCCATAGACAGCAGCCCACCAGGCGCCCCTGTCCCTGGGATTCTCCAGGCAAGAACACTGGAGTGGGTTGCCATTTCCTTCTTCAATACGTGAAAGTGAAAAGTGAAAGTGAAGTTGCTCAGTCATGTCCAACTCTTAGCGACCCCATGGACTGCAGCCCACCAGGCCCCTCTGTCCATGGGGTTTTCCAGGCAAGAGTGCTGGAGTGGGGTGTCATTGCCTTGTGTATTAGATTCCTAGAACTTATTATTTTTGTAACTGGAAGTTTGAACGCTTTGACCAACATCCCATCATTTCCCCCAACCTTCAGCTCCTAGTGACCACCATTCCACTCTCTCTCTATGAGTTCTATGAGTTCAATGATTTTAGATTCCACATATAAGAGAGGTCATGCAATATTTATCTTCCTTTGTCTCACTTATTTCAAGTATCATAGTACCCCAAAGGTTCACTTATGCTGTTATAAATGGCAGGATTTCTTTCTTTTTATGGCTAATAATATTCCATCACATATGTAAAACATTTTCTTTATCTAGTCATTAATAGACAGACATGTAAATGATTTCTACATCTTGGTTATTGTGAATAATGCTGGAGTAAACTATTTCTTTGAAAGAGTGATTTCATCTTCTTTAGATATATATCCTAAGGCGGGATTGCTGGATAATATGATAGTTCTATTTTTAACATTTCAAGGAACTGCCATAATGTTTTACAGTAGCTCTACCAATTTACATTTCCATCAACAGTGCACCAGGGACCCCTTTGCTCCATATTCTTGCCAGTGTTTGTATTTCCTTTTTGTTATCATCAGTCTTGTCTTTTAGATAAGGGCAATGCTAAGAGGTGTGAGATGATATTGTGGCTTTGATTTATATTTCTCTGATTAGTTATGTTGAGCATCATTGCAGGAACTTGTAGGTTGTGCAAGTGTTTAGAAAAGTATCTACTTAAATCCTTTCCTCTTTCAGAATTTTCCACAGTTTATTGTGATCCACACAGTCAAAGGCATTGGCATAGTCAATAAAGCAGAAACAGATGTCTTTCCAGAACTTTCTTGCTTTTTTGATGATCCAGTGGATGTTGGCAATTTGACCTCTGGTTCCTCTGCCCTTTCTAAAACCAGCTTGAACGTCTGGAAGTTCACGGTTCACATATTGCTGAAGCCTGGCTTGGAGAATTTTGAGCATTACTTTACTAGCGTGTGAGATAAGTGCAATTGTGCGGTAGTTTGAGCATTCTTTGGCATTGCCTCTCTTTGGGATTGGAATGAAAATGACCTTTTCCAGTCCTATGGCCACTGCTGAGTTTTCCAAATTTGCTGGCATATTGAGTGCAGTACTTTCCCAGCATCATCTTTCAGGATTTGGAATAGCTCAACTGGAATTCCATCACCTCCACTAGCTTTGTTTGTAGTGATGCTTTCTAAGGCCCACTTGACTTCATATTGCAGGATGTCTGGCTCTAGGTCAGTGATCACACCATCATGATTATCTGGGTCGTGAAGATCTTTTTTGTACAGTTCTTCTGTGTCTTCTTGCCATCTCTTCTTAATGTCTTCTGCTTCTGTTAGGTCCATACCATTTCTGTATACATACCCATTATCAAATATATGGTTTGCAAATATTTTCTCCTGTTCCATAGATTCCCATTTAATTTTGTTGATTGTTTCCTTTTTGGTAGAATCCAGCAGTAAATCCATCAGGTCCAAGGTTTCTTTTTGTTGGGTGAGATTTCATTAATGATTCAATCTTCTTACTTTTTATTTGTCTGTTCTGAGTTTCTTTCTTATGTCTTGTACTTGTAAGGTTGTATATTCCTAAGAATTTATCCATTTTTTCTAGGTTGTACAACTTCTTTTTGTTTAATTATTTATAATAGGGTGTTATTACCCTTTGTATTTCTATGGTGTCAGTTCTAATGCTTTACTTTCATTTGTAATTGTGTTTCAGGAATTTATCTTTTTTTTTTTTTTTTCCCTTGAGAAGTCTGGCTAAAGCTTTGTCAATTTTGTTTCTTCTACAATTATACATTTATGTATATTCTTGACATAGTTTCACTGGTTTCTGAGACTCTGTCTACTTGTCTTTCTTATTTTTCCTCTCAATTATTTCAATTAATTACTTTTTTATTGGCCTCTCTTAAGAGTCTCTGTTAAGCTATGGGTTTCCCTTGTAGCTGTAGACTTTCTCTGTAGCTCAGCTGGTAAAGTATCCACCTACAATATGGGAGACCTGAGTTCCCTGGGTTGGGAAGATCTCCTGAAGAAGGGAAAGGCTCCCCATTCCAGTGTTTGGCCTGGAGAATTCATCTTGCAAAGAGTTGGACACAACTGAGCAACTTTAACCACTTTTCCTCTTAAGAGTCATTGCTGCTTCATCAGATATGCTGTGTAAATATTCACTTAGTGAATATTTTATTCAGTCATTGTATGTGCTACCTCAAAAATCTAATTTTGTAGTTTCTATTTATGAAATAGAATCCCTTATTTGTTAAATAATTGCTATTACATATTTGGACATCAAACTTGGTAAGATTTTACTCTCTCTTGAAAGATCTGTGTGTTTGGTCTTGGGGGCACTTTCAAATCTTAGTCTACAAGTCTTCCTTGAATTTTACTTTCTGTGGGAATGACTTGTCTCCCCACTTGGCTAAACATATACTTTTCTTTTTCTGTCCCTACAGTTCTTTCTCTTCACAGTATCTGTGGTCCCTTTACCAAAATATTGTTTCTCTGATGTTTTAATAAATCAAAGTATTTAACCATTTTGGTGGTGGTGGTTTAGTCAATAAGTCCTATCCAACTCTTGTGACCCCATGGACTGTAGCTTGCCAGTCTCCTCTGTCCATATGATTCTCCAGGCAAGAATACTGGAGTGGGTTGCCATTTCCTTCTCCAGGGGATCTTCCCAACCCAGGAATCAAACCCATGTCTCCCACACTGCAAGCAGATTTTTTACCAACTGTAAAAGCCCATATTACTGTAAATTCATTAGTTTGGTAAATCTTATTCTGATTTGTTCTAAATCCTATTTAAAATGCTCAACAGTGAATTGACTATCTGTTGCAATGGACTGAATCATGCTCTGATTGAATATCCACCCAAAAAAATATATTCTATTCCTAACTTTCTGTACCTGTGATTGTAATTGAATTTGAGAATAGATTCTTTACAGATACAGTTATACCATATTTAAGATAAGAATAAGAAAGGGCATGGAAAGACATGCACTCCAGGAGAAGAAGAGCATGTAAAACTGGGGTAAAATATTGGAGTAATGCATCTATAAGCCAAGGAATGCCAATGATTGATAGGAGCCACCAAAATCTAGGAAGAAGCAAAGGTCAGTCCTTTCCCAGAACCTTCAAAGAGAACAAGGCTCTGCTAGCATCTTGATTTAGGACTTCTTGCTTCAGAACTGTGAGAGAATAAATTTCTGTCTTAAATCACTCAGTTTGTTGTACTTTGCTTTGACAGTCCTAGTAAACTAATATATCTGTCAAGGAGACAGTCAAATTTCAGATTGTGCATTAAACCCAACTTTTCTGGTTCAAGATGATACGAAAAAAAAAAGAAAGAAAGTGAGAGCTATGATCAGATGGGGCTTCCCTGGTGGTTCAAATGGTAAAGAATCTGTCTGAAATGCAAGAGACCTGGGTTTGATCCCTAGATCAGGAAGATCCCCCGGAGAAAGGAATGGCAGCTCACTCCAGTATTCTTGCCTGGAGAATTCCATGAACAGAGGATGAGCTACAGTCCATGGGGTCACAAAGAGTTGCACACAACTTAGCAACTAATAATACATAATCAGGTTTGGTTTGCAATCTAATTTAGAATATTGTAGAAATGTTGTAACTGGACTACTCTGAAGTATCAAATATACCTAATTTTTCTTTAATGTCCACTAAATTAATTTCTAAGTTAAAATTTCCACCATCTTCACAGAAAACCCTTTGAAAATAGCAAGTCTTAAAAATATCTTGTATACCATTTAGCAGAGTGTTGCTATTATCTAAACATAAATTTTTATGGAGCAATTAAGGGTCTCTTAGGGTTTCTTCAGATACATTCTAATTTCTCTTTATCATCCATTTTTTTTAATATTATGCTTTAAAAAACACATGAGTTAGATTACAGTCATTATATGTAAGAAACTAGTTTGTCCTGAAAGATCATGGATACAGACTGAAAAGAAAACATGAATTGAATATCTAACAATGGTTCATCATTTGTGATCCTGACCACCTTTTCTGTTAGATCAGTCATTAAGTCATGCCCAAATTTTGTGACCCATGAACTGCAGCAACCAGGCATCCCTGTCCTTCATTGTCTCCCTGAGTTTACTCAAACTCATGTCCACTGAGTCAGTGATGCCATTGAACCATCTCATCCTCTGTCATCCCCTTCTACTCTTTCCCTCAATCTTTCCCAACATTAGGGTATTTTCCAATGAGTCATCTCTTTGCATCAGGTGCCCAAGTATTGGAGTTTCACCACCAGTCCTTCCAATGAAAATTCAGGACTGATTTCCTTTAGGATGAACTGGTTTGATCTCCTTGCAGTCCAAGGGACTCTCAAGAGTCTTATCCAACACCATAGTTCAAAAGCATCAATTCTTCAGCACTCAACTTTTTTTATAGTCCAACTCTTACATCCATACATGACTACTGGAAAAACCATAGCTTTACATGACTACTGGACTTAATAATTAGCCATCTCCTATTTGAATCCAACAAACTGAAATTCACAGAGACAAAAATTTGAGGAAATCTCCCTGGTTTATGTTCTCATGGACAGAACAAAAATTGCCTGTGAAAAATCTTAATTATCTTGCTTGGATGCTCAGTCACTTCAGTCATGTCCAACTGTTTTTTACCCCATGGACTGTAGCCTGCCAAGCTCCACTTGCCATGGGATTCTCCAGGCAAGAATACTGGAATGGATTCCAATGCCCTCCTCCAAGGGATCTTCCCAATCCAGGGATCAAACTGGCATGTTTTACCTCTCCTGCTTCAGCAACCAGATTCTTTACCACTAGTACCACCTGGAAGCCCCTTAATTATCTTAAGTGATACCAATAAAATACACTGTTCTGAGGAAACCTTTGAAGTCATCAGCCACATTTTTGACATATTACCATCTTTTACCCTAAAATCTTCTTCATTTGAAATTGCAACAAACAATAAGGGAAACAGATGTATAAAGATGTGTAAAATAAATTGCACTTTTTAAAGTAGCAGGCATGTTTCTATCTAACCAGATAATCAAAAATGATCCACAAAGGACTCATTATCCCTAAAAACCAAAATGAATGCAAAATTTAGGACTCAATGAGAAGTATTTGGAGAACAGATGTGATACAAAACAAAAGGGAGCTCCAAAGGCCTCAAGGAACAATGGAACACACAGTTGAAATTTAAGAACCTCAAGCTATGGCAAAGAGAGATCTTGACAGAATCTTAAGCTTGCTAGTCATTTTTCAATGTAAGTAGATTAAACTCTCCAGCCAAAAAGTAGAGATTGGCAGAATGGGTAAAAACAAAACAGAAAAAAAAAAAAAAGTCCTCACTTTAGATACAAAGAAAGTAATAAATTCATGCAGATAGTTACTACAAGTAGCTAAGTGTCAGATAAAGTAAACTTTAAATAGAAAAATTTATGAGGTAAGAAAGAACATTATATATTAATAAAAGGTTCAGTATCACAAGATGATATATCAATTATAAACATTTACTAGCTAATAACAGAAAACCAAAATATATAGAATAAAAATTGATGGAACTGAAGAAAGACAGAACTACAATAGTAGTCAGAGACCTTTATATCAGACTGTTAACAATGGATAGAACAAAGAAACATAAATTTAAAGAAAGATAAAAGAAAAAAGAAAATAGAGGACAAATAACATGATAAACTAACTAGATCTAATAGATTTGCATTCATGAAAATTTAAAAATATTGTATATCAAAAAACACTTAAGCTTCATCCCAGCTAAGGATCCCACAGATGTTAAGGGTTTTAGAAGTCTAAATATAATAAGAGACAGGATTTTCCTTGATCGTATTGGTGGTACACATCTGTTTTCCTGTGCAAAATGAGATATAGTCCTGATTAACCCCTCAAAACTCATCTCCCCTCAGTTCACAGGCCCCACTTGCAAAGCATTAAAAAAAAAAAAAAAAAAAAAAAAAAGTAAAGTCCTCAGTGGAGTGAAAAGGCAACCTGTGCTGTGGAAGAAAAAGGTTTCCAAATCATATATTTGATGAGGGATTAATACTGGGAATATACAGGAGACTCCTAAAACTTGACAAAAAATATCAAACAAATTGAATCTAAAATAGGAAAAGGTTTGAATAGATATCCAAAAAAGATATGCCCCAGTAAGCAAGAAGCACACAAAAGATGTTCAATATCACTAATCAATAAGGAAACTCAAATCAAAACTACAATGAGGTACCACCTCATACCAATTATCATGGCTACTATCAGAAAAAGAAAAAAAAAACAAAAAAAATAACAAGTGTTGGCAAGGATGTATAGAAATTGGAACTCTTTTGTACTACTGAGAGTGTAAAATGGGACAGATATTATGGAAAACAGTATGATTATTCCACACAAATTAAAAATGGAGTTACCACATGTTCCAGCAATTCCAATTCTTGGTATATACCCGCAAAATTGAAAGCAAAGTCTTGAAGAAATATCTGTACAGCCATGTTATTAGACACATTATTGACAATAATATTATCTTCTTCTAGATGGTCTTCCCAGGTGGCAGAGTGGTAAAGAGTCCACCTGTCAATGCAGGAGACATCAATTCAATCACTAGTATGGGAAGATCCCCTGGATAAAGAAATGGCAACCCACTTCAGTATTTTTGCCAGGATAATCCCAAGTACAGAGGTTGGTATACTAATTTAGGAAGAGAAAGCCCTCCACTGTTAGAGTTCCCTCCCATGCTTTTCTGGCCAACCACTACCACTCCTATGACACATTCTGCTTTTCCAGCATAGGAATTTCCAGCTTATTGATTTCAAGGATATTTATTACAAACATTTACCCTTTATCATTAAAAGTACAATACACATGTTTAAAACAAACCAAAAAATCAGCTTGTGATATTCAACAAAGTGGTATTTTGCGTAAATTTTAACAGGTTGCAAATTGACAGTGAAAAATGAAGAACTAAATAGAGAATGAATTCCAGCCTTCAGATGGCTGTAATTCAGAGTAAAAGTTATTTCTGTTCCTCTCGCCATAAAAAGTCTTTTGCTCCTTGGCTTAATGACTAGGGTCAGATGACCTGCAGGATTCTTAGGTTAAGATTTGAGAAGATATGTGAAGAGTTGATTTATTGGAAAAGACCCTGATGCTGGGAGGGATTGGGGGCAGGAGGAGAAGGGGACGACAGAGGATGAGATGGCTGGATGGCATGACTGACTCGATGGACGTGAGTCTCAGTGAACTCCGGGAGTTGGTGATGGACAGGGAGGCCTGGCGTGCTGCGATTCATGGGGTCGCAAAGAGTTGGACACGACTGAGCGACTGATCTGATCTGATCTGAAAATGATTATAAACCCTATAGCAAATAAATAACTCAACAGTTTCCATGCCAGCATCGTCTATTCTATATGACCACAGAATTAGTTTTCTCAGACATAACATTTGGAATCTACAGTTTATAATCTTGAAAAGATTTAATCTCATAAGAAATTAAATCTTTAGATGATAACCTGAACCCAGACTGAAAGATAGGCCTTCCCAGGTGAAGCAGTGGTGAAGAGTCTGCCTACCAATGCAGAAGACACAAGAGTTGTGGGTTTGATCCCTAGGTAGGGAAGGTTCTCTGGAATAGGAAATAGCTACCCATTCCAATATTCTTGCCTGTAAAATTCCATGGACTGAGGAGCCAGGCAAGCTACAGTCCATGGAATGGTAAAGAGTCGGATACAAGTGAGCACACACAGACCTGTGAGCTCAATGTGCCAGTGACAGTGCCATGCTCAAGAGAAATTCAATAAAAACTATTTGTTTAACTTTCCAGTTGCATTTATATTATATCATAGAAGGATACTGTTAGAAGGATACTCAGCAAGTATCCACTTGGACCAACTATCCTTTCTTCCATCAGGCAGGTTACAAATAAAAAAAAGTAAGATTTATAGAAATGAACAATTGCAAACTTAGTTATCTTCTAAGTCCATTGTTTTTTTTCCCCCTTACCCTCAAACATACTATCTAGATTAACAACTAGGATTTATGGTAGTCTTCTGAATGACTAGCACTCTACAAGGTTTTCTGTGCAGAAGCTGCTGCTGCTGCTGCTAAGTCACTTCAGTCGTGTCCGACTCTGTGCGACCCCATAGACGGCAGCCCACCAGACTCCCCCATCCCTGGGATTCTCCAGGCAAGAATACTGGAGTGAGTTTCCATTTCCTTCTCCAATGCATAAAAGTGAAAAGTGAAAGTGAAGTCGCTCAGTCATGTCCAACTCTTAGGGACCCCATGGACTGCAGCCTACCAGGCTCCTCTGTCCATGGGACTTTCCAGGCAAGAGTACTGGAGTGGGGTGCCATTTATTTCTCCGGTGCAGAAGCTACTCCCCCACAAAAAGCCATGTTACTTTCTCTCTAATAATTTTAAATAAAATAAATAAGAACAAGCTTTACTATTGAGATGGACAAAATGTTACAGAAAAACTCAAATAAAATTTGGACAACCCATAGTATGCAAGATGACAGACTTTAAGAATGGATAGTGCACTACATGGAACTTTGCTCAAAGTTATGTGGCAGCCTGGATGGGAAAGGAGTTCGGAGAGGATGGATACATGCATATATATGGCTGAGTCCCTTCACCATTCACCTGAAACTATCACAACATTGTTTTTGTTATTTGACTACACCCCAATATAGAATAAAATTTAGAAAACAAAAACACAAAGTAGTATTCCTTTTTATTAAAAAAGAGAAATTATATTGCACTCTTAATTACTATTAAAGAAGATAGTAAAAAAAAAAAAAAAAAAACCAGGACAGTAAGTCAGCAGATATGTTCTAGTAGAGTAAATGCTCATCCATGGCGGCCATGTAACCCTGCATGCGTTTAAGTAGGCCTTTAAGTAAAACTCAACCACAATCAGATTGAACCACTGGTGAACTACCTGTAAACCTCTATACAAAATGACAAGATAAGCAATTTTATGAGGAGGTTCTCAAAGTTTTTTAATTTGACTGCATATCTAATGCGGAGCTCCCATGAAGCATTTTATCATTCATCTCCCAGGATCTATTAAGGCCTGGATCTGTCCATCTCATCCCATACAGATACAGTTGTAGACTATAAAACTGTCCATAGTTCAGGGTTGTCTCCTCTGTCTGCCTTCACTCCCCCACCATATAGCTTATAGTCTTCAATCTCATTCCTTTGGTTCATTGTCATCCTATACGACTATTGTCACAAGATGGTAACACCACACTGATTTTTCTTGTCTGTGTGTGTAAGTAATAAACTGCCTGCATCCATTTGGGGTCATTGTCTCCTTACTGCTTGAATCTATGGGAATGTTGCAAGCCAAACTAATGTGTCAGTAGTCATCTGCTTAGCAGTTGCTTGACCATTTGACAGTATATATGCCCTAACTGGACTTCCCTGGTGGCTCAGATGGTAAAGCTTCTGTCTACTATGTGGGAGACCCAGGTTCTATCCCTGGGTTGGGAAGATCCCCTGGAGAAGGAAATGGCAATCCACTCCAGGACTATTGCCTGGAAAATCCCATGGACAGAGGAGCCTGGTAGGCTACAGTCCATGGGGTCACAGAGAGTCGGACATGACTGAGCAACTTCACTTTCACTTTCATGCCCTAACTATTAACTACTTGGAAAAAAAAATGAAAGAGTAGTACAAGAAAATAATCAACCAATTACACAGTAAATGATAGAATTATGGGCCCTCTTTTGAGAGAGGTGTTTTTTTTTTTTTTTTTTTTTAAGAACTTACCTAGAAACAAACAAACAAAAAATAAAAGAAATGATTAGGGAAAGCTGAAAACTGAACAGAAATGGAAACAGAAAGAGTTTTAACACTATGGACTTTGGAGGATGGAAATTCTCTGGCATTATCTAAATTAGATACATACAAAGCATATCTTTCATTGAAGGGAATGAACACTGTAAAGGAGGGTGGAAAGTACAGGATGGGTGTTGGAAGAGTCAGGCTTGGTTGAATGTAAGGAGAGCTGACAAGCATACTGTGGACAATATGTCAGGACCAGAACATCAACCCGAGAAGTTTAGGTAAACCACCTGATCTTCAAATACCAATGTAGTTTTTCATGGTAAACTTTTCCCAGGAGTTCTATTCAAATATATTGGGAAAGAAGTATTGAAGAAATTGATATTAGTACAAATAATGGAGGTATCAAAATAAAAATTAACCTGTCATTCTTTCCCTTGATTTGTATATGCATTTTTATTCTGATTCTATCAATAGTTTTAAAGTGTTTAAAATGGAAATTTGCATGCAGGATTTTTTTATTGTTTTACATTTAATTACATTGAAGTATTTTACTTAAAAACACCTTATATCAAGGTTAAATGTAGTCCTTATGTGTGACAATTAATTGTATAGATCTCCTACAATGCGGGAGACCCAGGTTCAATCCCTGAGTTGGGAAGATCCCCTGGAGAGGGAAATGGCAACCCACTCCAGTATTCTTGCCTGGAAAATCTCATGGATGGAGAAGCATGGTAGGCTATATCCATAGGGTTGTAAAAAGAGTTGAACACGACTGAGCGACTTCACTTCACCCGGGTAAAAAGAAAATGGTTTTTATGAAAACAGATTGTTAATTAAAATTTTCTGAAGTCTACTTTCTTAAAGCTGGTGACAATTTTTGATATTTCATAATTTTACAGATAAGACAAAATTGACTTCATCACCTTAAGACTGCTTTATTTTAGTGTTGGAAATATAGGAAGGGAGAAACTGTGACCAAAAAAAAGCTTAAAATAAGTAGTCTCGGGACAGAAAATGAAGATTTAAGTAATTATGAAAATTTGAAAGCAATATACAAGTAGTAATGGTCATTTTATAGGACTCTTTTAGGCTTTACTTAATTAAGTTATTTAAACCAGTATTATGTTATCACTGCAAATAAAAAATACAGTAATACAGTAACAGTAAATTCAAAAAATTAAATCATCCCAAATCACACAATTATAAATTCATTATTAGAGTTGAATATTCATGTATCTCTAACATTATTCCTTGATTGTTTCTTAAATTTATATGAACACATCATTTTTTATTAAGACACATTTCTAGTGGTTATTTAAGTTATTTTTAAAATTATTGCTATTTCAAACTGTTGTACAGATTACATCTATCCAAAGTTTACATGATTTCAAATCTTTCAAATATTTGCTGTTTCTATTTGTAATCTAAGAACCACCTATGTTAGTTCAAGATTCTCCAGAGAAACACAATTAAAAGGAGGTATAAGTGTAAGTGTGTGTTTGTGTGTGTGTATATGCATACATAGATTCATGTGAAACTGGTAAATTCTAAATCTGCAGGATAACCAGCATACTGGAGACCCAGGAAGAGGCAATGCTTCATCAAAAGTCCCAAAACTGCTGATAGAACCCTCTCTTGCTTGGCGGAAATCAGCCTTTTGTTCTGCTCAAGCCTTCATTTGATTGGATGAAGTTCACTCACATTAAGGATGTGATGGTGAAGGACAGAAAAGCCTGGCATGCTGCAGTCCATGGGGTCACAAAGAGTCAGACACAAGTGAGCAACTGAACAACAACACATTATGGAAGGTAACCTACAATAGTTTGTTCAAGGTCCATTAATTTAAAAGTCAACCTTGTCCAAAAACACTGTCACAGAAAGATTCAGAATGTCTGACAACACATTTGGGAACCATGTCCCAGCCAAGTTGATACATTAAATTAATCTTGAGACAAGTCCACACCTTGTCAGCTTAGGACTCATATATATATATATCATAAACTATAAAAGACAAAATCACATAATTTGCACCCATTAAGATTATAAAAAATATAGTTATGGTATACCAAGTTATTTAAAAATATCACATTACATCTAGATATTCTGCCCACATGGATGCGATACCTTTATGCTTCTTGTATTTAAGCCTACGTTCTCTAAAATAACTTTATTGATAACACCAGTTTCTTTTAGAAAGTCTGCCTGTGAATTTTGTTGCCGTTGTTTGTTTGTTTGTTTGTTTTTTAAAGAATGATTATGCTTACAGCTAAGGGCCTGATGATCTCCACCTCATTTTCAGTCTCAAGAAGAAAAATGATGAAATGAAACTTCAGCATATGATATGTTTTTCATAAGATAAGATTGGAACACTTAATATTGCCAGTGCCAACCCAGATATCCTGCAGGGTATAAGCTATTTAAGCCCTTTGAAGGATGTTGGCTTGGATTGTCTTCATTGTCAATAAATGGACATCTGTAGGAAGCCATTGTAGAGTTTGTCAATTTTATTGACAGAGCCAACTGCATCCATTAAAGAGTTACAAAGGTTTTAATCACACCATAGAAAACTGCAACTGATCTATCCAGCTTGTTAAAAATTAATTTTAGTCTTGCTGAACTGTTAAAACCCATGTAAAACATAACTCTTATTTTCTTTAAATTTGATTAAAACCAAATGTGATATCAGTAATTCTTTTTTTAAATTTAGAATTATGGTTTAGATTGAGTATCCTGTATTCATTTCTTCCATCCTTAAGAGTCAACACACATTTTATAGTCTGGATAACATACTACATGTTGATTCTTAAGATATAACATCACAAAATCAGATCTGCTGATGGAGTACGAATGAGTTTTGTTTTAAGACTCCTGGATGAGAATGGATTCTAAGATTCCATACAAATTCCTCACCTGATTGCAGACTATCTGAAATCTTTCTAACCAGTTCAGTTTCTAGTTTCTCACTCAAGGATAGGTAATACTTGGGTGTGACATACGTGGACAGAATGACTATAAAAACTTAATCTTTATGTCAAGTCTGTATCTTTCACTGAATGTATGAGTTATTTTACAGTCTAAATGGTGTCAATATTTTCGTAATGAATGACATCACACTTCACTTATTTTAACCTTTCATTTGTCATTCAGAAAGACCCCATAAGGTGGATAGATGTCTTGTTCAATATGCAGGCATTCTCCAAAATGACTAGAGAAAGAAAAGTTTTAAGACAGATACATTTTTTGGGGAGGGAGTAAATATAAAAGACATTTTTGTTCACTGGTAGAATATAATTATTTAATTGCAAAGAGAATAACAATTTATTATGGATTTATAAGAATCGTAGAACTTAAATCTATAATTACAATAGCACTAAAGGACAGAATAGAAGTACATTTTTGTAAAGCCATCATGTTAAAAATTTAGCAGTATACTATTTCCTTAAGATAGCCTGTGAGGGGCTAAATATTGATAGTATTAACTCTAAAGCAACCACTAGGAAGTCAGTTGGAGAAGGCAATGGCACCCCACTCCAGTACTCTTGCCTGGCAAATCCCATAGACAGAGGAGCCTGGTGAGCTGCAGTCCATGGGGTCGCTAAGAGTCAGACACGGCTGAGCGACTTCACTTTCACTTTTCACTTTCATGCATTGGAGAAGGAACTGGCAACTCACTTCAGTGTTCTTGCCCGGAGAATCCCAGGGATGGGGGAGCCTTATGGGCTTCCGTCTATGGGGTCGCACAGAGTCGGACATGACTGAAGTGACTTAGCAGCAGCAGCAGCAGCAGGAAGTCAGTAGTGGAGATGAAATGGAATGCTAAAAATAATCATAAAGAAATCAGGAAAAGAATAAAAAGGGAACAACAAATAAATGAGAAATGCATAAAACAAAAGCAATATGGTCAATTTAATTCCATAATTACAGCAAACACTAATGATCTAAACATTCTATTAGAAGGATAGAAACTATCAAACTACATTAAAAAAACAAGGCCTGGTGTAATAAAGAGCATGACTCATTTTTGATATTTGACTAAGGCAGAAGAAATATGGCAAATCTTACTCAAACTGATGCTTAAGTACAATTTAAAAATTCTGCAAACTATCATTATATCCTATCTACCTCAGCCTCATGTCCATCCTCTTCTGAACATCCTCACTGGTTCCACTGGATTACTGTAGCAGTAGATAGATTTTATGCTCATGACCCAGTTCTGAGTGCTCCAGTGCAGTATGAATTCCGCATATTAGACATCACTTTCTCGACTTGCAAAGTCTACCAAATTTCCAAACCTCTCGTATGGTTCATAATGAAGGTTTTCATAATTAATCTCCAAGGATTTCAGCAAATTAGTCTCACAAGTCTTTGGATTAGTTGAGTCTAAAGGCCTCATAGTTTCTTCTGAAGGCCAATTCAGCTTTTATTCTCTTGTCTCATACTATTCAGTCAGAAAACTGAGCTACTTAAAACTCTGGCTTTTGATCCTGCTTTGCAACTTAGACTCGGGTACATGGAGATAATAAATACTCCAAATTTATTATGTGTTATCCAAGAAGTCAATTTGGGTAATACATAATCTGTCCTCTAATGCAAATCCTGCCTATCTTCCTTACAGTGATAATTGAGGAACTTTCTGCTGTAGTTTCAATCCTGTCTCTTCCCCTCTGGTATCTCCTTTTCTCTAACTACATTTTGGCAC
Organism: Bos mutus; assembly: GCF_027580195.1. Classification (NCBI taxonomy): domain Eukaryota; kingdom Metazoa; phylum Chordata; class Mammalia; order Artiodactyla; family Bovidae; genus Bos; species Bos mutus. The sequence continues at coordinate 55,150,281 of NC_091627.1, forward strand.
TATTTACTAATGTAGAGTGACTGAGCTATTGTAGATCCATGTGTTGGGTTCCAATCTCTATTTTATAAGAATCCTTGAATCTCTAACAAGACTCGAATCTTTTGTTAATTTTCTTCACATGTCCTCTTGTGTTACAAACTTTAAAACTGTGGGGTTGGAAAAACTTTTAAGAGTTCCTTGGACAGTAAGGAGATCAAACCAGTTAATCCTAAAGGAAGTCAACCTGGAATATTCATTGGAAATACCAATGCTGAAGCTAAAGCTCCAATACTTTGGCCACCTGAGGTAAAGAGCTGACTCATAGGAAAAGACCCTGGTGCTGGGAATGATTGAAAACAAGAGGAGAAAGGGACAACAGGGAACAAGATGGTTGGATGGCATCACCAACTCAATGGACATTCATTTGAGCAAACTCTGGGAGATGGTTTAAGACAGGGAAGCCTGGTGTGCTGCAGTTCATGGATAGCAAAGAGTTGGACACAACGTAGTGACTGAACAACAACAATGGAGACTTAATGTTAATTTCACACTCATATTAACTTGCCTAAGTTAGAATTTTCAACTCCTAATATAGATTCTATGTCCTACTATGGAAACTTAACTTGAAACTTTACAATACCTAGCTGTTTAGTCTTGCTATCCTTGGACTGCTCCAACCCTCTTTGTTTTCCCAAATCCACCTCACATAAAGGCATGTTTCTTATTCAGTCTTAATAAATCTCTTTATGTTGTTTTTAAGGAGCTCAGTCAGTATATTTAGAACAATTAGCAAGGTTGCAATCATAAAAGTAATCTCAATTTTCCACTATTAGAAAATTGTGACAGTGCAAGATGTATTATAAATTCAAATCATTAGATTTAAAGTCCTTAATTACTCATGTCCTTATCAAACCTCTTTGAATTCTCACATCACTTAATAATTAAACCACTCTTTTGAAGTAGTATATACAATTTTGCATGCTTATTCATTGCTACTTATGTCATAGCTAGAAGTTACTAACTTGTTCCATACTTATGTTATGATGCCCATACTTATATATGACCCCTTGCATCTTGCTAGATTCATTGAATCTGTTCAGTAGATGTATATTTAATGAGCACTAGTTCTTTTACTTCGGAGAAGGCAATGGCAACCCACTCCAGTACTCTTGCCTGGAAAATCCCATGCACAGAGGAGCCTGATAGACTGCAGTCCATGGGGTCACTAAGAGTTGGACACGACTGAGTGACTTCACTTTCACCTTTCACTTTCATGCATTGGAGAAGGAAATGGAAACCTACTCCAGTGTTCTTGCCTGGAGAATCCCAGGGATGGCAGAGCCTGGTGGGCTGCCGTCTGTGGGGTTGCACAGAGTCGGACACGACTGAAGCAACTTAGCAGCAGCAGCAGCAGCAGTTCTTTTACCTACTAAATAGTGTAAAGGAACTGGAAAAACCAGATAGCTTCTTATTTATATCAGACTGAGTTTCAAGAGTTATTTTAGATTATTAAAATAGGTTCCATCACTTCATGGGAAATAGATGGGGAAACAGTGTCAGACTTTATATTTTTGGGCTTCAAAATCACTGCAGATAGTGATTGCAGCCATGAAATTAAAAGATGTTTACCCCTTGGAAGGAAAGTTATGACCAAACTAGATAGCATATTCAAAAGCAGAGACATTACTTTGCCAACAAAGGTCCATCTAGTCAAGGCTATGGTTTTTCCTGTGGTTATGTATGGGTGTGAGAGTTGGACTGTGAAGAAGGCTGAGTGCTGAAGAATTGATGCTTTTGAACTGTGGTGTTGGAGAAGACTCTTGAGAGTCCCTTGGACTGAAAGGAGATCCAACCAGTCCATCCTAAAGGAGATCAGCCCTGGGATTTCTTTGGAGGTAATGATGCTGAAGCTGAAACTCCAGTACTTTGGCCACCTCATGTGAAGAGCTGACTCATTGGAAGATTCTGATGCTGGAAGGGATTGGGGTCAGGAGGAGAAGGGGAAGCCAGAGGATGAGATGGCTGGATGGCATGACTGACTCGATGGACTTGAGTCTGAGTGAACTCCGGGAGTTTGTGATGGACAGGGAGGCCTGGCATGCTGTGATTCATGGGGTCGCAAAGAGTCGGACACAACTGAGTGACTGAACTGAACTGAACTAGAATATTTAAATTATTTTAATCTATGAGGATAGATACATGTAGCAATTCAAATATTAAGGTTAATCTCTTAAATGAACTCAATCACTAACAAACTCTATAACTTTATAAACACTTTAAATAACAATATGAAGAGCATATGACATTTAATTATAGTCCAAACTTTACCATCATGTTAAAACTCATGACCTAGTATTTGCTATGTAAGTTCCTCTCTTGAGTTTCTATGTAACTATTTCAAACTTTGGGGGAATAAACATGTTAAAATATTGAAGAGATACTAGAGGGGTGGGATGGGGAGGGAGAAGGGAAGGAGTTTCAAAAGGGAGGGGATATATGTATACCTATGCCTAATTCATGTTGACGTTTGACAGAAAACAGCAAAATTCTGTAAAGAAATTATCCTTCAATAAAAAATCTAATTAATTAAAAACATTCAAATAAAAAAATTTAGGAGATAAAATATATTTATTGCTTAAAAGAATTACATAATTGTTTATTAGGCTAAAAATACATTTTAATGGCATTTATTCAATGTAATTCCAAGAAAAGTCAAAACAAAATATTTTAATTTTTAGTGAATTTTCTGTTCATCATTATATTGCACAATGTCAGATTTAAACCAAATATGAATATGAAATGAAATATTAGTCACTCAGGTCTGTCTGACTCTGTGGTCCCATAGACTGTAGCCTGCCAGGCTTCTCTGTCCATGGAGTTCTCCATGCCACAATACTGGAATAGGTTGCCATGCCCTCCTCCACATCATCTTCCTGACCCAAGGATCAAACCCGAGTCTCCCACATTGCAGGCAAATTCTGTACCGTCTTAGCCATCATGAAACCAAATATAAGGGCATTGAACTCACATGAGGATTCATCAAAATTATACAATTTATATTCCATAGAAGCAACATTTAGAACCGGACATGTAACAAGGGACTGGTTCCATATTGGGAAAGGAGTACATCAAGACTGTATATGGTCACCTTGCTTATTTAACTTATATATAGAGTATATCTTGCAAAATACTAGGCTGGATGAAGCACAAGCTGGAATCAAGACTGCAGGGAGAAATATCAATAACCTCAGATATGACACCACTCTTATGGTAGAAAGTGAAGAGGAACTAAAGAGCCTCTTGATGAAGGTGAAAGAGGAGAGTTAAAAAACTGACTTAAAACTCAACATCCAAAAACTAAGATCATGGCATCTGGTCCCATCAGTTCAGTTCAGTTCAATTCAGTTCAGTCGCTCAGTCGTGTCTGACTCTTTGCGACCCCATGAATTGCAGCATGCCAGGCCTCCCTGTCTATCACCAACTCACAGAGTTCACTCAAACTCATGTCTATCGAGTCAGTGATGCCATCCAGCCATCTCATCCTCTGTCATCCCCTTCTCCTCCTGCCCTCAATCCCTCCTAGCATCAGAGTCTTTTCCAATGAGTCAACTCTTCACGTGAGGTGGCCAAAGTACTGGAGTTTCAGCTTTAGCATCATTCCTTCCAAAGAACACCCAGGACCGATCTCCTTTAGAATGGACTGGTTGGATCTCCATGCAGTCCAAGGGACTCTTGAGAGTCTTCTCCAACATCATAGTTCAAAAGCATCAATTCTTTGGTGCTCAGCTTTCTTCACAGTCCAACTCTCACATCCATACATGACCACAGGAAAAACCATAGCCTTGACTAGATGAACTTTTGTTGGCAAAGTAATGTCTCTGCTTTTGAATATGCTATCTAGGTTGGTCATAACTTTCCTTCTTACCCCTTAAAAGGAGTAAGCATCTTTTAATTTCATGGCTGCAATCACCATCTGCAGTGATTTTGGAGCCCCAAAAAATAAAGGCTGACACTGTTTCCACTGTTTCCCCTCACTTCACAGCAAATAGATGGGGAAACAATCAAAACAGTGACAGACTATTTTCTAGGGCTCTAAAAATCACTGAAGATGGTGACTGCAGCCACGATATTAAAAGACACTTGCTCTTTGGCAGAAAAGCTATGACCAACATAGACAGCATATTAAAAAGCAGAGACATTACTTTGCTGACAAAGGTCCAACTAGTCAAAGCTATGGTTTTTCCAGTAGTCATGTATGGGTGTGAAAGTTGTATTATAAAGAAAGCTGTGGGCTGAAGAACTGATGCTTTTGAAGTGTGGTGTTGGAGAAGACTCTTAAGAGTCCCTTGGACTGCAAGATCCAACCAGTCAGTCCTAAAGGAAATCAGTCCATGGACTGATGCTGAAGCTGAAACTGCAATACTTTGGCCACCTATGGGAAGAACTGACTCATTGGTAAAGACCCTGATGCTGGGAAAGACTGAAGGTGGGAGAAGAAGGGGCTGATAGAGGATGAGATGGTTGGATGGCATCACCGACTCAATGAACATGAGTTTGAGTAAGCTACAGAAGTTGGTAATGGACAGGGAAGCCTGGAGTCCATGGCGTCGCAAAGATTCAGACATGACTGAGCAACTGAACTGAACTAAGGATCTTGAAACTGTCAGTAACTTTACTCTAGAATTTGTGTTTTTTGAGTGAAGTCCAATGGCACAATGGAGCATGTGCATAGAACAGGGATGTGCAATGTACCTTTAGCTTATCAGTAGTGGTGGCTTAGGCACTAAGTCGTATCTGATTCTTGTGACACATCATGGTTACAGTCAAGAGTCGGACATGACTTAATGACTAAACCAGTTAAAGAACTTGCCTGACAATGCAGGAGATATAAGAGACATGAGTTTGATACCTGGGTGGGAAAGATTCCCTGGAGAAGGAAATGGCTACCAATTCTAGTATTCTTGCCTAGAGAATATCATGGGCAGAGGAGCTTGGCCAACTTTGAACCCAACTCCACAGGGTTTCAGAGTCAGACCCAACTGAAGCAACTTAGCACGTGCAATATACATGCCTATTAGTCTTTGTCATCAAATCCCATTGTGGGACAGCTTTATTTGTTTAAAATACAGTTTGCTGCTGCTGCTGCTGCTAACTCGCTTCAGTCGTGTCTGACTCTGTGCGACCCCATAGACGGCAGCCCACCAGGCTCCTCTGGCCCTGAGATTCTCCAGGCAAGAACACTGGAGTGGGTTGCCATTTCCTTCTCCAATGCATGAACGTGAAAAGTGAAAGTGAAGTCACTCAGTCGTGTTCAATTCCTAGCGACCCCATGTACTGCAGCTCACCAGGCTCCTCCATCCATGGGATTTGCCAGGCAAGAGTACTGAAGTGGGTTGCCATTGCCTTCTCCGAAAATACAGTTTAAAGGTGGCCAAAGAAAGTAGTTTCAAAAATTATAGTAATTAAATTCATTAGTATACAAAAGAGTAGTTAAATTAATTCAAACACTAACTGGCAACAGAGAACCTGGAAATGGGAGAGGTCTCATGCCCTTTGAAAAGTAATAGCCAAAGAACAAAAAAGATTTTGATGTGGAAAATGATTGCCTGCAGCAATGTTTTGTGAGCAACACTTTCACACTAGTACCACCAGATTCACTAAGGAAAGATGTTGAATAACAAACGTTGAAAATTCTCATTTTTAAAATATGTTTATATATTGAAGTAGAACTTACTAATACCAAAGGATACATTATAAAATGAAATGTTTCCATGTTATAAAATTATTAAGACTCTTTGGATGTGTTATCTGCTCAAGTGTATTAATGAGCGGGGATATAATCCAGATTTCATGCAATGGAGATATACAGCTTTTGTGGAATGATTTTAGTGTCAGGAACTTGAGTTTTCAGGGAAAAAATAACTGAATTTTTTCATTTTAAATACTTCATATAATACGTGGATTTCCAGTGTGAGAAAATCACATATGCATTGTCTACAAAATTCTGGGGAAATCAAAATATGAAGAAAAGATATTAATTCTTAAATATCATTTAAGTATAATTGCAAAAATTATACATCATCCTTTCTTGAAAAAAAAATTAAAATAAAACTCATCAGTGATACGACTGAGCAACTTCACTTTCACTTTTCACTTTCATGTATTGGAGAAAGAAATGGCAACCCACTCCAGTGTTCTTGCCTGGAGAATCCCAGGGATGGCAAAGACTGGTGGGCTGCCATCTATGGGGTCGCACAGAGTCAGACATGACTGAAGTGACTTAGCAGCAGCAGCAGTGATAAAATCCAGGAAACCAATAGGTTAATTACATTACTATTACTTTTTTAAATCCAGGAATGGAGAAATTATCATAAAATCATTGTTAATGAACAAAGATGTCACATGACTATAGCAAAATGATTCAATAATTTAAATAATCATGGTTGGAAAAAAATATAAAAATTTGTAATTTAACTCAGATGACCATTATATCTACTACTGTGGGCAGGAATCTCCTAGAAGAAATGGAGTTGCCATTATGATCAACAAAAGTGTCTGAAATTCAGTACTTGGATGCAATCTCAAAAATGACAAATGATCTCTGTTTCCAAGGCAAATCATTCAATATCATAGTAATCCAAGTCTACACCCAAACCAGTAATGCTGAAGATGCTGAAGTTGAACGGTTCTATGAAGACCTACAAGACCTTTTAGAACTAACACCCAAAAAAGATGTCCTTTTCATTATAGGGGACTGGAATGCAAAAGTAGGAAGTCAAGAAACACCTGGAGTAACAGGCAAATTTGGCCTTGGAATACGGAATGAAGCAGGGCAAAGACTGATAGAGTTTTGCCAAGAGAACACACTTGTCATAGCAAACACCCTCTTCCAACAACACAAGAGAAGACTCTACACATGGACATCACCAGATGGTCAACACCGAAATCAGACTGATTATATTCTTTGCAGCCAAAGATGGAGAAGCTCTATACAGTCAGCAAAAACAAGACCAGGAGCTTACTGTGTATCAGATCATGAACTCCTTATTGCCAAAATCAGACTTAAATTTAGAAAGTGGGGAAAACCACTAGACCTTTCAGGTATGACCTAAATCAAATCCCTTATGACTATACAGTGGAAGTGAGAAATAGATTTAAGGGACTAGATCTGATAGATAGAGTGCCTGATGAACTATGGATGGAGGTTCATGACATTGTACAGAAGACAGGGATCAAGACCATCCGCATGGAAAAGAAATGCAAAAAAGCAAAATGGCTGTTTGAGGAGGCCTTACAAATAGCTGTGAAAAGAAGAGAAGTGAAAAGCAAAGGAGAAAAGGAAAGATATAAGCATCTGAATGTAGAGTTCCAAAGAATAGCAAGAAGAGATAAGAAAGCCTTCCTCCGTGATAAACGCAAAGAAATACAGGGAAACAACAGAATGGGAAAGACAAGAGACCTCTTCAAGACAATTAGAGTACCAAGGGAACATTTCACACAAAGATGGGCTCAATAAAGGACAGAAATGGTATGGACCTAACAGAAGCAGAAGATATTAAGAAGTGGCAAGAATACACAGAAGAACTGTACAAAAAAAGATCTTCATGCCCAAGATAATCACAATGGTGTGATCACTCACCTAGAGCCAGACATCCTGGAATGTGAAGTCAAGTGGGCCTTAGAAAGCATCACTATGAACAAAGCTAGTGGAGGTGATGGAATGCCAGTGGAGCTCTTCCAAATCCTGAAAGATGATGCTGTGAAAGTGCTGCACTCAATATGCCAGCAAATTTGGAAAACTCAGCAGTGGCCACAGGACTGGAAAAGGTCAGTTTTCATTCCAATCCCAAAGAAAGGCAATGCCAAAGAATGCTCAAACTACCCCACAATTGCACTCATCTCACATGCTAGTAAAGTAATGTTCAAAATTCTCCAAGCCAGGCTTCAGCAATATGTGAACTATGAACTTCCTGATGTTCAAGCAGGTTTTAGAAAAGGCAGAGGAACCAGAGATCAAATTGCCAACATCTGCTGGAATCAAAAAAGCAAGAGAGTTCCAGAAAAACATCTATGTCTGCTATTGGCTATGCCAAAGCCTTTGACTATGTGGATCACAATAAACTGTGAAAAATTCTGAAAGAGAAGGGAATACCAGACCACCTGACCTGCCTCTTGAGAAACCTATATGCAGGTCAAGAAGCAACAGTTAGAACTGGACATGGAACAACAGACTGGTTCCAAATAGGAAAAGGAGTATGTCAAGGCTGTATATGCCACCCTGCTTTTTTCACTTCTATGCAGAGTACATCATGAGAAATGCTGGCCTGGAAGAAGCACAAGCTGGAATCAAGATTGCCGGGAAAAATATCAATAACCTCAGATATGCAGATGACACCACCCTTATGGCAGAAAGTGAAGAGGAACTAAAAAACCTCTTGATGAAAGTGAAAGAGGAGAGTTAAAATGTTGGCTTAAACTCAACATTCAGAAACCTAAGATCATGGCATCTGGTCCCATCACTCCGTTGCAGATAGATGGGGAAATAGTGAAAACAGTGTCAGAATTTATTTTTTGGGGGCTCCAAAATCATTGCAGATGGTGATTGCAGCCATGAAATTAAAAGACGCTTACTCCTTGGAAGGAAAGTTATGACCAACATAGATCATGTTCAAAACCAGAGACATTACTTTGCCAACAAAGGTCCGTCTAGTCGAGGCTATGGTTTTTCTAGTAGTCATGCATGGATGTAAGAGTTGGACTGTGAAGAAAGCTGAGCGCCGAAGAATTGATGCTTTTGAACTGTGGTGTTGGAGAAGACTCTTGAGAGTCCCTTGTACTGCAAGGAGACCGAACCAGTCCATTCTAAAGGAGATTATTCCTGGGGTTTTTGGAAGGACTGAAGCTAAAGTTGAAACTCCAGTACTTTGGCCACCTCATGCTAAGAGTTGACTCATTGGAAAAAACTCTAATGTGCTGGGAGGGATTGGGGGCAGGAGGAGAAGGGGATGACAGAGGATAAGATGGCTGGAATGCATCACCGACTCAATGGACATGAGTTTGAGTGAACTCCGGAAGTTGGTGATAGACAGGGAGGCCTGGCGTGCTGCAATTCATGGGATCCCAAAGAGTCAGACATGACTGAGTGACTGAACTGAACTTAACTGAAAGAAGTGTTAAAATTCTAAAAACTTTGTTCATTTGAGAAAAGCAGTCCTTTTTGCTTAATAATATGGACATTTTTAAAATGATGACACCAAAAGCTTAATCATTTTCATAATGTTTTTTCTTACTTTTACCTGGTAATTTTAGGCAGCACTGCTCTCATGGTTACTAAACAGTAATCTGAGTTTTACTAACTATTCCATGTTCCTTTTTAAAAAACGTGATGCCCTTTCTTACAAAATTATTTTTAAATTTTATTTATTTATTAACATAGCATGAGCCATTGTGTGATTTCTGAAATGGTGTTCAACAATATGCTTACATACACAGTGGTGTACTGGAGCTGGATTATACAAACTGAAATAAACTAATTGCTAAATTTTGATAAATTTTGTAAGCTGGTTGTTAAACTATTGAGTTTTTAAAATTTGCCATGCTGGGAGTATTGCCATCACAGAAATGGAAAGACACTCTAAAATAAAGCATTTTTTATTTTTTCCTTCCAGACAACCAATTTGCTGAGACACCATTAAACAAGATGCTACTTCTTTGAACATGTTTCTTCTGACTGCCTATTTAGTCAACAAACATACATCATGATGATCAAGTAGGAAAGGTATTTTTAAAAGAGCAAATAAAAACTACATTTCTAAAATTTGTGAAAAAATTTTCCTCATAGGTCCCATCCACTGCAATTGACTATCTTTAAGAGGAGAAGGGGATGACAGAGCATGAGATGGTTGGATGGCATCACAGACTCTATGGATGTGAGTTTGAGTGAACTCGGGGAGTTGGTGATGGACAGAGAGGTCTGGTGTGCTATGATCCATGGGGTCGCAAAGAGTCGGACACAACTGAGTGACTGAACTGAATTAAACTGAACTGAAAGGTTGAACAAAGCAAGGTTCTTCCCTCACACAAATGATAGCAATTTCATAGCTTGGAAGAATGTCATCCACTTACTTAAACAATTTTTCAAAAGTTTTATTTATTTTAATTGGAAGATAATTGCTTTACAATATTGTGATGCCTTTGATCCCCATACTGTCTGGAAAAAAAGAAAACAATTTCAAAAATTTAGAAAATGCAAGTAAAATGTGAATTTCAATAAGTTCTTCATCTCTAGGTTACACTTGAAAAAAGAAAAGAAAAAGACCTTTAATGTGTTAGAGGAAATACATATGTTGGTTGTGGGGAGGAATTTACCTTAACTCTTGGGATGCCTGATTTATTTAAAGATATGTATGTGTGTGTATGTGTATGTGTATGCTTTAGAGGTCATGCCCAAATCTTTCTGGGATCTCATGGACTGTAGCCTCCCAGGCTTCTCTGTCCATGGGATTTTTCAGGCAAGAATACTGGAGTGGGTTGCCATTTCCTTCTGCAGGGTATCTTCTCCACCCAGAGATCAAATGCACATCTCCTACATTGCAGGCAGATTCTTTACTGCTGAGCCATCAGGGAAGCATTAAACAAACAAACAAACAAACAAAAAACTGTAACACTAGTGCATATGTTATGCATTCTTCTGCTTTATCTAGACCATTCTTTCATGTTTTAACTTATCTTCATTAATTGCAGCAAAATTCTCTAGCATTGTTTCTCTTTATCTGTTTCTCTATTTTTCAATTCAAATTCCTCCCTGACATTTTAAAATTAATCTATTGGTTCTAGTATTTATGGAGTGTGAACTTATAAGTTTTGTGCATTGAGCTGTCTAAAGTCATTTGCTCTTCTTTTGTTATCAGTTCTTTATAAATGGTTTCATTCACCAAAAAGAGCTACTTGTTTTGTTCTAGTCAATACATATTTTCTCTGAATGACTTTCAAGTTAAATTAAATCCCATATTGATTTAATAATGTATTCAATATTTGTGGCCAAAAAAACAAAATTTAGGATTAACTGACTCATTGATTTATACCCTACTAAACTCACAAAGTATATTGGATGGCTTATGAGAAGAGTTTCCCATATTACTCCATTCTGGATTTTTAGCTGACAAACTTCAACTTGCAAGTATCATCAATAAGTGTTTGCAGGGAAAATATTAACATATCATGCTAATCCTACACAAACAACAGGTCAGAGCAGCATCAAACTATATTTACTTTATGATCACAGTTTATGACCTGTCCTATCCCCTCCCAAACATCCAATCTCTCTCCTGAAGAAAATGCCATACAGCTAAGATTGAGCTATTCTCTCTAGTCAATGGGAAGATACTATAGAAAGGAGTTTCTTCTGAGCAATGACTTGTTACACCTCTAGGCATTGCCAGCCTTGAAAAATATACTTGTTGGTAGATTTCACCTTCCACCAGAAATAGCCATCATGAGTAAACAGTGTGTCCTCCCTTAATCTTCTGGCTTCCTTGTTCTTGGTCTTTGGAATTTCTTGGCTCTACTTCACCATTATTATTGTGGTGAAGACCCAGGTAAAATGGCAGGGCTGCTGTTTGAACAGGAGTGTTTAAAGATATCCTTGAAAACATGTACATGTTGGTGTCTATATCTCATTGCATCATACTTTGTTACTTGGGAAGGTAAGCAGTGCCACTTGTGTACTTGGTTCTCAGGGTCATTCACAAATAGAGACCTTTTGCCTTCTATCTGAAGTTCCTCTTACTGTGAAATTCAAATACCACCCATAATAACAGGTTAGACATGTACTACTCTGCCCACCCACTTTCCCATCCCTGCATATTCCTCTCTGTCTTCAATAATCTCAAATCATCTATTCATACAAACAAGACTACAGGATATGAATCCCTGATGTTGCCTGCATGGCCCCCTCACTAAATATCCTTGTCAGACATATACTAACTATAGTCTTAATTTAGACCACTATTTGGCATCTATTTGGCACTTTAGTAGGTCATAATGACTAAGGTACTTATTCACCATTCTGTTGTAATCTTTTCCTTTTCTACTCTGGGTTTGCATCAGACTTACCACCTATCTTGTTATCAGATTCTCTTGTAGGGGGAGTATCACTGTTCTCTTAACCATCAGTTTGTCCTGGGCTTTACTAGTAGGCCATATCTTCATGCCCAAACCTACAACTTCACTTCCCAGGCACCCACCTACCCCACTAACCCTTAATTGACATCTAGACTATTGCACTGCTGGACAGTTTTGAGGACTTTCTTTTCTGTTGTTGATATTGTTGCTGTTTTGTTGATAAGTCTTGTCCAACTCTTTTTGTGACCCTATGGACTTGAGCCTGCCAAACTCCTCTGTCCATGGATTTCCCAGGCAAGAATACTGGAGTGAGTTGCCATTTCCTTTTCCAGGGCATCGATCTTCCTGACCCAGGGATTGAACCCACAACACTTGTACCAAAAAGCAGGTTCTTTAGCACTGAGCCACCAGGGAAGCCCAGCTTTCTTTTCTACCTATCTGCAAGTTTTTAGAACTATAACATTCTCAGACTGGGGCATAAGATCACAGGGAAAACTGCTCAGAAAACAGGAGACAAGTCTTAAAGAGAAAAAAGACTGCTGAATTTGGAATTGGAATTTTCAAGGGGATTTTTCAAGAGCTTGGAGGCTAGACTTAGAACAAAAACAGCTTGTGTTCCAGGCCTACAGATTGCTCTCTGGGCCTCAGCAGGAAACAGTTGTAGTATATTCTGAAGCTTTTAGAGATAAACATTTTAACAACTTGGAAATACCAAATCCAGTTCTATTACTGACAGAAAGCAAGAATGCAAATCAAAGCTATGGTAAGGATCATTTTTCTGCACTCACAGGAGAAACAACTATGAATAGGAAATATTTTCTGAATCTGATTCTCTGTTTACTTGGAAAGTAAAATACTAGTCTCTGGCAAAGAATATTCCACATTGGACTCAAAAGTTTTATAAATGGGAATCAACCATACATGAGAAATTGATTTTTTTTTTTTTCATGCAGTTGCTGGGTGAGACATACTTTATGAAAGCAAATGAAATTCTGTCTCAAGATAATGAGACTACAGTTGCCAAGAGAAGTTGTGAAATGTTCCCTATAGATCATTTTTCCCACTTGATACTACATTATGTAATTATTTTTGGAACACTTTCAAAGTGGTGTTGATTTCAATGTCATAAAATGAATAAAGGTAAGGGCAACCATTCCCAATTAAGATTGGAAAAGCAATAAGAGTACAAAGAATATGAGGACCCCTGCCAGCTCTGTATTATATTTTGAGAGGCAAATACTGAGACTTTTTTTTTTCTTTCAAATGCCAGTAATTATCTACAGCTCCAACATGTAGTTGCCTTTTAAAATCTTAAAATAGAAATTTATTTAATACATGTGCAATGGACAAAGATAAAGTAGGCTATCCTTCACATGGCTGCCCACATCCCTTTTTTACAAAAGTATGCCCCAAGATATTCTTATAGTCTGATAGTCTTTTCTCTGAATGCATACATCTAGTACATATTATGAGAGTGATTTGCTTTTGAAGACTGAAGCATGGATGCTATTGGCTCTGGTTTTCTTGGGTTTTGCTGTGTGTTTTTGTATGTTACACTTAATGTTTTTCAGAGTAGCTTTAGATTCTCAACAAAACTGAGGGAAAGGTATACAGATTTCTCATATATTCTCCTTTAGCTGTTTTTCAGTTTTTAATATTCTTTTTTTCTTTTTCACTTTTGATCTACTTGGTTTAGAACTTTCTATATGTGTAATATAAGGTACTTATTTTTTCTTAACTTTTTCTCCTTCTCTCTTCCTTATTACTGCAGTATGCACCTTCACATTTACCTTTCTGACCACATCTCATGTCTTTTACTAACTCCTATTCTGTGTCTCACTTCTTAGATATGAAAATGTTCAAAAGTTTAGTCCTTAATTCTCTACTGCCTTATTTCATGGTCATTATCTTCTCTCAATACATCACAAATTCTCTGTGTGTTTGGATCCTGAAACTTCTTAAATAACTCAACTTATTTGAATTTCTCTTTGATTTCATTACTTCCTTCAGGTTTATTGCTAGTAAAAATATTTCTTTCTAAAAGAGCTTTCCTGATTCCTCCTGATGTAAAGGAATGATTTTAAGAAGCATTTTATAGCATAGTCACAATATATTACAAGCATTTATTGCAAATCCTTGAATATGAAAAAGGTGCATAAATGGGAAGTGGTTTGTCATCTCAGATCTGCTAACTGACCACTCACATGTGTACAAAAAGGGGAAAACTCACCTTTAGGTGCTCATCATATTCCAAGTTCAGAAAGAGTATATGTTTAGATAATCTAATTTTGGTACAATGTGATTCAAGCTTACAAAATAGATAGAAAACAGAAATGCAAAGACCTCAAAATTTAATTGCAATAGCTAAATACAACTTCAAGAAATGAAAATTTTTTCTTCATTAACTAATCAGGCCTTCTTTTTTGTTACAGAATAATGCAGTTGGAAGGTCAAATTCTAATCATAATTCTAATTAGTTAGTATATAATTTCTACATTAAAATATGTATGAATGCCTCTGTACATTAAGATCTCCTCCAATACCCAGGTTTTTAATTTACTTGTTTATATTTTCCTACCTGAATAGCATATTTTTTTTCCTATATTTACTGATGCCTTAAATAAGATTAATGTCAAATATTATCCTGGGATGTATCTTGCCTTGAAAAGAGTTTTGAATATGGATGGTATGCTCTTTCTAACAGCCATTTAATAGGTTAAAATTTGAAGGAACATTTTATTGTCTTATTTTGAGATGCAGCCAGAAGAGATTGCAGGAAGGGAGGAAATGGATTTTGTCTTATATGCTAGGTGTTCTTGATCATTTGGTATAATATCCCAGAAGAAACAGTGTAAAATCAGAAAATACGATTGGAAAAAAATAATAAAGAAAATGAAGACTTGAATGAATTGCTTCTTTTTCTGTTAAACATGAACCCTGAGGAATTGCAGTTATGGGAAATTACTAGAAAATTTTCTAATGACCTGTATTATAGTTCCACTTCTTCCTCTCTATAGAGATAGACATGTTAACATTATGTATTTGAAAATTGGGAATTGTTTTCTTATGATTTGTATTTATGTTTGGTTGTTCTGGGCCTTCATTGCTTCTCACGGGCTTTCTCTAGTCTTGGGGCATGAGCTTCTCACTGCAGCAGCTTCTCTTGTTGTGCAGCATGGGCTTTAGGGTGCTCAAGCTTCAGAAGTTGCAGCTTGTAGACCATTCATTGTGCCACGGCATGTGGAATCCTCCATGACCAAAGATCAAACCCGTGTCCCCTGCATGGGTTCTTAACCACTGGACCACCAGGCTTGAAGTCCTGTTATGATTTTTTTTATGCTCACATAAGAAGTGAAACAGAAGACCTGTAACCTAGGGATGAGTTTGTTTGAAAGAAATTTTTGTAGGGGGAGTGAGAGAAATACTCTAAATATTTTATTTTTAACCCAGAATTTCAATAAATAGAACTGATTTCAGCAGGGGGAAAGTTCTACAATTTTGTCTACTTTGTGTATTGCATTCTTTTCTCTTCTTTTTTAAGTATTTATGTATTTGGCTGTGCTGGGTTGTAGTTGTGGCATATGTGATCTTTAGTTGTGGCATTTGAACTCTTAGTTTCAGCAAGCAAATTCTTATTTGTGGCATGTGGGATCTAGTTTCCTGACCAGGGATCAAACTCAGGCCTCTACATTGGGTGCAAGGCCCCTTAGTCACTGAACTACCAGGGAAGTCCCTCTGTATTGTATTCTTAAGCTTCATTTAAGGGGGAACAATAATGAAAGTATGGAGTAGGAAACTTGATTTTATATTGTTCTTTCCTGAGCCCATAAGTGTTGATAGGATTTCAGAGAGTGAACAAATCCTAGCGAAACTCAGAAACACTGCCAAGACTGTATTATAGTGTTGCCTGTGAGAGCAGTTTGTTTAGGTCTTATTTCAGTATCATAGGTCATTCAGGCATTCACATAACTGAATATCTTATTTTGAGCATCTCTTTGGTCCAGGAACTATTTAGTAGTAGTTTCTAAATTTAAGCATCTCTGTGATATCATTGGATTTCCCTGGTAGCTAAGTCAGTAAATAATCCACCTAAAATGCATGAGACCACCTGCAATGCAGGAGACTGGGATTTGATCCCTGGGTCAGGAAGATCCCTTGGAGAAAGAAATGGCAACACTTTAGCCTTGCCTGGGAAATCCCATGGACAGAGGAGCCAGCCAGGCTACAGTCCATAAACTTATGTTCACACCACAAAACACATATATTGTCATAACTGGCACTCGTTCAGAGGTAAGCCATTGATGGTAAACATACATTATTTTAGCTGGTAATGTTCTCACTTCTTTGCATTGACCTAAACAAAGGCACAACACACAGAACAACTTCTGTATGTCCATGAGAGATTTGACATTTTGATTATTTTGTGCAATTCATTCTTCTTTTTTTTAAATTATTATTTATTTATTTATTTTTACTTTACAATATTGTATTGGTTTTGCCATACATCAACCTGACCTCCCACCATATTAAAAAAATGAGGCAGATTCATGTTGATGTATGGCAAAACCAATACAATATTGTAAAGTAATTAACCTCTAATTAAAATAAATATATTAAAAAAAAGTTTGCTTGAAACCATTTATTTAATGTCCTATACCAGTTGGTATTAACACCTTGTCCTTGGATCAGCAACATCAGTATTACCTCTTGACTTATTACAAGGCAAATTCTCAGGACCCATTTCAGACCTGCTGATTAGAAAGTTGGGTAGGATCCAGCTATGTGTGTTTAAACAAGAGGTTTAAATGATTATAATCCGTGAAAAAGTTTGAGAATCACTGCTCTAATATTGTTACAAGAAGCTGAACAACCCTCTAGCAATGTATAAACACTTGATGACATAGTACTATTGTACATATGTTATCAATTGGCAATTTCCAACTATTAGTAAATCTAAAAACTTAGATCTGCAGAGATGAGAAAGTCCAGTATTTGAGTAAATTCAAGTAATTGCCAACCAGTAAAAGGTGAAATAAGTTCATACTAGACTTCATTTTTTAGCCAGGATGACATTCGATACTATGAAAAAAAAAAACAATAAAAGTTGGATCTAATTTTTAAGTGTTGGGAATCTACCTAACATAAGCTTCAAAAGCAAAGTAAAATCAGACATGACATGCATTTAAAAGACAGTGGTGGGGAATTTGAAATTGAGTTCCTACATTCAGAATCTGCTTCAGTTGCTTAAGAATTGGGTGCCCTTTCGACAAGCTAAAGGATTTACAAGGTTGTGTCGAAGTGGCACCAGATAACCTCTGGAAGTTTCTAACAGAGATCCTGGAACAGAATAAGTATTCAGTGTGTACCTCCAAAGCCTATGTATTCCAAATAAGTACCCGATATGTACTCTGAAAACTAGATTCTGGAAGTTTTCTTCCCTTTGCGTGCATGAACCTCGATTAATGTCTGAAACCTCATTACCCCAGCTCTCTACTTCAATCTGCATGGAATCCACAGTCATTTTATCAAAGCAGCAAAACAATTCTCTCTTGAATATTTACACTTATATTCTCAAGAGATTTATGCAAATGTACAAGATGCCCTTGAGGATTTTGCATTTGGATCTGTGACTGAGATAAAATAAAACAAGCACATTTTGCTTGGCAGTACTCTTGTGGCAAAACATCTAAAGGAACTCAAGAGTCATCACTGTTGTTATTTTCCTGGACACTGGCACTGCATTTCTTTTCCTAAAGAGCCTTAAAAATTATCTGCTGCAGATAAAAGTATGTAAATAAATTCTCATTCACTTGTACAACTGTATTATTGAGCTTTCTAGAAGAATAAGGTGAAGGAGATCTGAAGTTCAGAAAGGACACAGTCTTAGTGTCTCACTACGTGTGTACAGTGAAAGTGTTAATTGTTCAGTCGTGTCTGACTCTTTGTGACCCCACCAGGCTCCTCTGTCCACGGAATTCTCCAAGCAAGAATACTGGAATGGGTAGCCATTCCCTTCTCCAGGGGATCTTCCCGATCCAGGGATCAAACTTGGATCTCTCACATTGCAGGCAGATTTCTTTACTGTCTGAGACACCTGGAAAGCCTAAATAGCTTTAAAATACACTCAATTATTTTGAGATTTACTGGGTAAATGGTCTTTGTTATCTCTTCAAAAACAGCAACAAGATCTTTGTTTTTCTGCTTATTTTACAAGTAATAGCCTGAACAGATTTTTTTTTTTTTTTTAGCTCTATGTAAGTTTGCATGTCTTAGAAGTGACACTGAGGTCTTGTCACGGCAAATCTATCCAGCTAAGAAAAAGAGATAAAGGAATTCTTACAGAGATATGAAACGCCGATGTCACAGCAGTGATATACACCAGAGAGAATGAACCTCTGAAATGTTTTGTCCAGTAAGAGTTTTAAAGAGCATCAATAAAATGCTAATGAAAACCCATCAGTTACACTGTGTTTCATGTAAAAGGTTTGGCACACATAACGTGTTTTTTATGAGACTACTCCTTAAAAACTAATCAAAGGTAGTATATTTCCTTTCAGGTTCAAAGTGTGGGGAGAAGGAGATCATTGTAACTGAAGGTCACTTGGCAGCTAGACTGCATATCTCCCTAGGAAGCTGCCTTGTTCTATTCCATTCCCATTCTCGCATTGTCTTCAGGCTCTCCACCTCAGGTCTGTAGCCATACAACTCAATCATTTTCAATAGTGCTGACTGTGCCCACATTATTGGGCAGGCATCTAACCATTCACTGCAGAGGAAAGAAACAGGAAAAAGCAAAAGTCAATTGGCCACAAAGATTGCCTTCAAAGATCTTATACTTACTTTGAGAGGCAAGATAAGATCAGTATGTGAGTCTTTGGGAATAGAAAAATTAAAAGAAGAGATGATATTTTTGTGGGAAGAGACTAGAAAAATCCGGTTATATGTAGGCAGAATTTTTAAACATAAATATAATTTAGATTTCAAGATAGCGATTTTGATAGGTCAGCGGATTTAATGAATCCCTCCCTACTTTTGACCTCATGAAAATCCTAAAAATAATAGCTTTAACTGAGCTCTGAAGGATTTATCCAGGCATTTCTTCTTTAGCGTTGTTTACTTTCTTCTCATTTTCCTTTTCTAATAAATAAATTCATCTACCTGTTAATTGGAATTCCAGTCTATACTGAGCTAATTTGGGTAACTAGTTGAATGGTCTGCTTTGTGTTATTTATTGTTTAATTCAATTAATATTAATTACATGCAATGGGAAGAATTTCACAGTAATAGGGACTAAGACAAGAGACAAAAGAAAGAGTCCCTTTTCTCATGGAGATTGTATCTTCTGACATCCAATGATGTTGAAGATCATCTTTTGTTTTCATGTCTATTCATATTATTAACTCTAAAATTCTTAAATTATCTCCATATTCAACACAACCTATCTACAATTTGGTCAGTTTCCTACATGAAGCCCAGATAGGTAATGTGTTGAAATATAGTTTGCATGGGGAAAGGATTTATAAATATGAAATGCAGCCATGATAGAACAGAATACTGAGCAGGCAGGAAAGCACAGAGTGGATGCCACCCACTCAGAAATGAATTATCTGGAGTACTTGAATAGTAAAAAAACATTTAGGACCCAGATCACTGATTACTATAACACAATACCAGGTTAAGTGATTAAGGAAAAGCCTTAAATTCTTCAGGCTGTTAGAAAAGAACAAATGGACAAGATTTCAAGTAAAGTAAGAAATATTTCATGAGACTATTTGCAAGAAGACTTGGACTGTCAAGGGCAAAGAATGCATGTTTTTCAAGTGAATCATTCTAAGGGGACTCTCAGCATAGTGATAATATTAGGCCAAGATGCTCTTGAAAGCCAAGTGACTCTGCAGTCAAGGCTTCTCTAATAGTTCTAGAATCATAAATAAATCATTGACCTTTATGTCCTATCCAATTAGCTGAAATTTCATCAAATAACTGAGCTGTGGAGCCACTTTTGTATGTGAAGCCAGATGTCAATGTATGACAATTTGAAAGAGGAGGAGAGATTTCCAAAGAGAATTAGGGAGTAGAGATCTGTAGGTATCAGGCAGGAAACAGTGTGTTCTTTGTATATATACATATATATATATATATATATATATATATGTACAAAAGTCTTTATAATATATATAAAATTACTTTAAGTCTTTATTGAATTTGTTACAATGTTGCTTCTGTTTTATGTTTTTGTTTTTTGGCCAGGAGGCATGGAGTATCTTGGTGCCCAACCAGGGGTTGAAGCTGTGCCCTCTGCATTGGAAGGTGGAGTATTAACCACTGCACAGCCAGGGAAGTCCTGAAACAATGTGTTCTTAAAATAAGATGACTTGAGTTTGGAGAGAGAGACTTCTAGCATCATGGAAGTTTCAGAACTCATTCTATCTTCATGTGTTCAGATTAATAAATTTCCATTTCAAATGTTGCTTTCTTTCACTATGACTTTAATAACTAAATTAAACTAGTTTTTCATTTATATTGCATCATTTTGCACTTCATTTTTCTACATAAATGTCTATATCTTTCTCTCAAATATCCCATTGCATAAGTGGGGACAACTTGATCCATAATCCTCTAAGCATTTAGAACAAAGCAAAGCTCCAAATATGAAATAGGTTCAGATTTAATGTTTCATAGATCTGTGATCAGTGACATAGCTAACTCTCAGAAAGTCTCTATTGTGCCGGGACCCACAGATGAGTAGAACCCACAGCAGGAGCAGAACTGGAGCCAGTGGCCCACAGAGCTGAGAGGCCAGCAATGGTGGGCTATGGCAGCTGCCACAAGATTACAAACTGCGATGCTGGTCTGGAATCAATTAGAAAAAGATGTTAGTCAAGGAGAAATGTGTTTCCTCCATTCTTTCTTGAACACCTGCACCTCCTAATTTAACATGATTTATTCAACAGAGTGGGCCACTTAGCAGGCCACAAAACCATGGCCAGCATCCAATATCCATGACCCTATTAAACCCTAATCAAGTGGGAGGAAATGGGAAGAAAGGGGGACGGTGTCATCTTTTTCTTTTTTTCTTTCTAGACTCTTAGAGGCCAAAGAAAGTACATATTTGGAAACAACACAGATATAGGTCAAATTATGTGTGTACAAATTAAACACATAATTTTGTGTTTAATTGACAAAATTAACACATGACAACCTATCTAATTTTATGTCAAATTTCTGGCAACCTCAGAGCTCTGGAAGAGGACCAACTATATGAAAGGGTAAAAAAGACAAACCTGACATGTTTACAGTTTATGTAGCTTATGAAAAACTCATATACACTGTTTTCCTTGAGAGTCACAATAGTGACATAAAGCTTTTAGATTATCAACACATGCATTTTCCTCAAAAGGAGGCTAAGGCAAATACAGTCATAGGAATAATAATAGTAACTCTCATTTAGCAAATTCTATAGAAATTCTATCAAACCTCACAAATGATGAGGTTATAATTCAAATCATCGAAGTTCACTCTGTGCATGTAAGCCTTCTCAGTCGTGTCTGACTCTGCTATCCCAAAGACTATAGCTTGCCAGGCTTCTCTGTCTGTGGGATTTCCCAAGCAAAAATACTGGAGTAGGTTGCCTTTTCCTCCTCCAGGAAATCCTCCTTACCCAGGGATCGAACCCGCATCCCCTATACCTCCTGCATTGGCAGACAGGTTCTTTACCACCACACTGCCCAAGAAGCCCTATCTTTCACTCTGGGCTCAGGTTATCTTCTAAGGATTCAATCTCTTATAGTGCTCAAGATTATAATGCTCAAATGTATGCTTCTGAGAAAGCTAATTATGTGGTCATATAGAACAGAAAAGGATAGCATAGACATTGTTGAATGGTTTATTTACTCTTGGATTTATAAACATTTTACTTCTCAAACCTTAAAATCTTAAAGTAATTAAAAGACAAGGGGGTTGGTACAAGCAAGACACTAGTAGCAATAAAAAGTCACAGTTAAGAATGAAGAAGGTGAAATTAAGAAATCATACACTTTTGTACACATACATAAATATAAATACTACAAAGAGAAAATCATGTGTCTTTTTAGTTGTAAACAAGCTGCTTCACATAGTGTAATAATATATACACCTTGTCTTACCTCACATTGAAATAACTCATTCAAAATGATGACCCCAAGGCACTGATAAACATAGAAACTGAGTTTGGAGTATTCCAGCTAAATAATCAAGTAATTGTGTTATAGAATTGACATTTTCACTAAAAGAGTTCAGTTCAGTTCAGCTCAGTTCAGAAGCTCAGTTGTGTTCAACTCTTTGCAACCCCATGAACCACAGCATGCCAGGCCTCCCTGTCCATCTACAATAACAACAACAACAAAATAATTATGCTTTTGATGGGCCGAGCTCTAGGTCTTTGGTAAAAGCACTAACATGACATGTAAATAACATGCATTTCATTTCAAAGTAAGATTTTAAGAGCCAGTAAAATTAACTACAAAAATAAGAGTATATTAAAACAATTAACAAGCAAGTTTATTAATGTCTCTTAAAAATAATGAAGATTAAGAATGTAACAAAGATGCCAAGATTGATGGTGGAGTGGAAGGAACAGTTTATGAACTTTCCATTGATAACTACACAGTTTGACAGCTCCTTAGGCAGTCCAGCTGGAAGAGGAAACCACTTCCATGCCAGTTTATAACCATCCAGTGAACCTCTCTGTTGTGGTCTTTTTCAAGAATAAGGGCACCCATTTCTTTGTTTGTGATTGATTTTTCATATCCCTCCTGAATTGGTGGGTCCAAAGCATGTGTTGTTCATTTATTCAGATACACATTTCAAGTGACTCATGTATCCTGGGGAATATGACAGTTCAGGGGGATAAAAAGATAAATAAGATTTTAACCTAGCTTTCTAGGTATGTCTTCTTCATACAATGAAAATATATTCTTTTAAATCTACTGAAACCACCCGCACTATTAACAGGTTTGAAATATTTGCAAAAGGGTGGCATTATTTTATGTTATGAACTTCCTTAAATAAAATAAAAATATTAATAATAACAAAAGCAAAGCATCTGTATATAGAATCTTCAGTGTTTTGTGTTTTTTTTTTTAATAATTATATAACAGGATGTGAAAGGGCAGGGGCAACAGGGTTTTCTGGCCAGAAGGGGAAGGATGAGAAGAGCAAGAAATGGAAATGCTGGCCTATGAGGCATACAGTTAGCAAACAAAGAGGAGCAGAGGGCACTAAAGATGCACTTCATTGGCTTCATTTTTTTTAAAGACTCTGGAATAATGTACAACTGAGATTTAATTGCTTTTCACTTGCAATGCCAAGAAACTCTGAAAATGGGGGCACTGCCTTTCCATGTACATACCAACTTAAAAACTTCATGGAATATTAAAAGGAACTCAAGAGATAAACCTGAAATTCAACCTTAGTTGCTGTACTTTCTAAACTTGTAAACTTGGGCAAAATACATAATGTTTTTTCAAATTTCAAAAATTAGTTACACCATGCTAATAACACTCTACTATTCATGGAGACTTATGACACATAGACACTGTTCTGAGCATTGTAACTATATCAGTTTATTTTTTCTTGCAGTATCCCAGTCCAGGATTGATGCACGATACTGGATGCTTGGGGTTGGTGCACTGGGACAACCCAGAGGGATGGTATGGGGAGGGAGGAGGGAGGAGGGAGGAGGGTTCACGATGGGGAACACATGTATACCTGTGGTGGATTCATTTCGATATTTGGCAAAACCAATACAATATTGTAAAGTTTAAAAACAAAATAAAAATTTTTTAAAAGTATTACTATTATTAATGCTATTTTACAAAAAAAAGAAACTGAGTCACAATGTTCTTAAAGAAATCACCTAAGGTCACAAAACTAGGAATTATCACAGACAAAATGAAATATCAAGACCTCTGGCTTCATTTTGTTCTAGATAAAACATAATAACTTTGCAATTAATTTAATGACAACTGGTAATCATCAAATTAAGAATAGTTATTTTCAAAATTATTATACAGGCTGAGCTGTCATTTCTCACGATTGATCAGATAACTTGAGTCACAGATATTTTCCACATAAGATGCATCATATAAATCAGACTTGGTTTATTATCAGCATTTATAAAACTAGATTTAGATGAGAACTAGGTCTGTGGACATGTGTATGGTCTTCATATAGAAAATGTTTAGCCTTCCCTAATTATTAAAATATCAAAACAGTGAGAATATCCACAGGCTGGCTCCTTTAAAACTCGCTCTGACCACTTCAGTGGTTGAAAATGATACTCCAGCAAAAATGAGATACCATTGTTCACATATCGGAATGACTAAAACCCAAAATACTAACAAAACCAAATGCTGACAAAGACGTTGAGCAACAGGAACTCTCATTGACTACTAGGGCAGAGGTAAAATGATACAGCCACTATGGAAGATGGCTGGCTACCTTCTTACAATGTGAAACACAGGCTTGCTACAGAATCCAGCAATCATACTCCAAGTGAATGAAAAACTTATCTTCACATAAATCTCTCTAAATGAATACTCATATAGCTTTAATCATAATTGCAAAGATTGGAGCAATTAAAATTTCCTTCAGTAAGTGGATCAAGAAACAAATTGTAGCTCCTTCATTTAATGAAATTATTACATGATAAAAAGGAAATTAGCTATGAAACCACTAATAAACATGGAAGAAGTTATATGTTTGTTGTTGAGTTATTCAGTCACTCAGTCACATCTGACTCTGTGACCCTGTGGACTGCAGCACACTAGGCTTCCCTGTCTTTCACTATCTCCTGATGTTTTCTCAAATGTATATGTGCATTGAGTCGATGATGCCATCTAACCATTTTGTTGAGAAGATTGTCCATCTATTCCACCATATTGTTGAGTAGAAGTCAATCTGAAAAGGGCTATATATTGTATGATTCCAACTTTGTGATATATTGAAAAATGAAAAATTACAGAGCAAATAGAAAAATCAAAGTTTCCCTGGGGCTTGAGGGGATGGGAAGAGAGATGAATTGGCAGGACATATAACATTTTTAGCTTGGGAAGATTATTTTGTATGATCGTGTGATGATGGATAAATGCCATTATGCATGTGTCAGAACCAATAAAAAGTACAACAAAAAATGCTAACTCTAATGTAAATTATAGACTTTAGTTGATATAAATCTATTCATCAAGATGTAACAAATGTACCACACTAATGGACATGGAACAACAGAATGGTTTCAAATAGGACAAGGAGTATGTCAAGGTTATATATTGTCACCCTACTTATTTAACTTATATACAGAGTACATCATGAGAAACGCTGGACTGGAGGAAGCACAAGCTGGAATCAAGATTGCCGGGAGAAATGTCAATAACCTCAGATATGCAGATGACACTACCCTTATGGCAAAAAGTGAAGAAGAACTAAAGAGCCTCTTGATGAAAGTGAAAGAGGAGAGTGAAAAAGTTGGCTTAAAGCTCAACATTCAGAAAACCAAGATCACAGCATCTGGTCCCATCACTTCATGGCAAATAGATGGGGAAACAGTGGAAACAGTGGCTGGCTTTATTTTGGGGGGTTCCAAAATCACTGTAGATGGTGATTGCAGCCATGAAATTAAAAGACACTTACTTCTTGAAAGGAATGTTATGTCCAACCTAGATAGCATATTAAAAAACAGAGATATTACTTTGTCAACAAAGGTCCATCTAGTTAAGGCTATGGTCTTTCCAGTGGTAGTATATGGATGTGAGAGTTGGACTATAAAGAAAACTGGGCGCAGAAGAATTGATGCTTTCGAAGTGTGGTGTTGAAGACTCTTGAGAGTCTTGAGAGTCCAAGGGACTGCAAGGAGATCCAACCAGTCCATCCCAAAGGAGATCAGTCCTGGGTGTTCATTGGTAGGACTGATATTAAAGCTGAAACTCCAATACTTTGGCCACCTAATGTGAAGAGCTGACTCATTTGAAAAGACCCTGAGACCCTGATGCTGGGAAAGATTGAGGGCAGGAGGAGAAGGGAACCACAGAGGAGAGATGGTTGTGTGGCATCACTGACTCAATGAGCATAGGTTTGGGTGAACTTCAGGAGTTGGTGATGAACAAGGAGGCCTGGCGTGCTGTGGTTCATGGGCTTGTAAAGAGTTGGACATGACTGAGCAACTGAACTGAACTGAACTGAATGCAAATTGTTAATAATAGGAGGAAATTTAGGGATAAGGTAGAAATGAAATCTATG
The DNA here is from genome assembly GCF_027580195.1 of Bos mutus. Lineage (NCBI taxonomy): Eukaryota > Metazoa > Chordata > Mammalia > Artiodactyla > Bovidae > Bos > Bos mutus. The sequence goes on from NC_091627.1 coordinate 55,176,657, forward strand.
TGAACTCTGCACTTATTGTACAATTTTTCTATAAAGCTAAGACTGCTGAAATATAAAATTAATTTTATATTTAATTTATTTATTAATATTTAATTATAGAAAGTCTACACTTTAGTGTTTTGAGGAGTAAATGAAATAAAGTTGTGTAAGATACTGAATCCAATTCCTTGTAAAAACTTCAAGGAAGGAGGTCTACAGAGATTACTACACATTTTTATAATTACCATCAAAGATAATCTCAAACTTTGAAAATATTTCCAAAACACACAGCTTCCCAGGGCCTAACAATTCCTGAAGCTGTGTTTCTTCTACTCCTAAAAGAAAATTAAAGGAATCCCCTCAGGGCATTCTCATCATTAAGTGGTAAAGCACACTTCAAATAATGAAAGTTCAAACTTTTTTCTCTTCTTGCCAAATTTATCTTCATGATGCACTTTTACTAATTGCTTCTTTAACAGTCCAACTGTGTTTACCTGAAATCTCTGGATGGTAAACTTTTCTAGAGCTAACCGTACTTTATATAAAATAAAAGTTTATTTTCCACTTAGCATGATCTTAGTCCCAACAATAGTGCAATTCTTTAAAGAAAAGCTTTCAAGAGAGTCATCAAATGAATTTCCCTCTTTTCAAATACGATTGTATGTAAATTGAATACAAACATTGTTAATCAAATCTTTTTAGTATTATGATGGTCACTGAAAGAGTCCATTTTCAGGACTTTGTGGAACTGGCAAGATGTGTTCAAAGGATAATGAAATTAGACTCTTTAGTAAACAAACGTAATTCAATTATGTATATACTCAATAAAACCATTTAAAAATATAGGACTATAATAATTTCTCACCAAAACTTTAAAACTATATATTTCATGTTTAGGATTAGCATTTTTTTAAAGCAAGGAAGAGAAAGAAAGGCAAACTGTTTTCTAAATGCTGAATTCTTTCTAAAGAGTTTAGTGAAGAAAACTGGAAGATTTAAAATTGTGCTTGATTTTTGTCTCCTCTATGAAAAGATTGCTGTTTAATAAATATTGTTTTCTCCTCACCAGATTTGCGATGCTAAGTACAGGAATAATCCAATGTTACAGGTAAAATTAGCTAATCTAGGAGCCTTAGTCGGAGAAGGCGATGGCACCTCACTCCAGTACTCTTGCCTGGAAAATCCCATGGATGGAGGAGCCTGGTAGGCTGCAGTCCATGGGGTCGTGAAGAGTCGGACACAACTAAGCGACTTCACTTTCACTTTTCACTTTTATGCATTGGAGAAGGAAGTGGCAACCCTCTCCAGTGTTCTTGCCTGGAGAATCCCAGGGACGGGGGAGACTGGTGGGCTGCCATCTCTGAGGTCGCACAGAGTCAGACACGACTGAAGCGACTTAGCAGCAGCAGCAGCAGCAGGAGCCTTAGAACCAGTTATATCATTAGCAGGGAGTTTCAGCTCATACAGTCATGAGTAGAAGGAACTTCAAACATGATTACTGAACACCAAAATGACCTCACCATCATCAGTCTTTCTCATCTGTCAACTCCAATCTTATACTCCAACTTTACAACTGGTGATGAGCTCTGTTCTTGCAGGGAGTCCTCTCTGGATGTTCAAACTACAACAAAAGTGATCACTTGTAAAATTCAAAATATCCTAAAAGAATAAGCAAATCACATTCACAGGAGAAGTAAGACAGCACAATTCTTAACATTCAGAATAAAGAAAACGTTTCCACAAGGATTCCAATGTGAAAATCATCATTGACGAACAAGACAAAAAAAAAAAAAAGAAATCATAGAGCTGCTTCTTTATGGCATCAGGCCAAGAAACATTCAATTTAAGCAGTTATACATGGAACCAGAATTACATGATCCTGGTGCAATTTTCTGATAGTCTAACTCAATCCATACTTTACAATTAAGAGTATCTCAAATGGCAATCCCCTTTTTTCTTTTTTTATTGTTTTTTGGGGTTTTTATTTTGGGGGTGGGGATATGTGTTTGTGAGGTAGATGGACAACATGGGTAATGGGGGATTTGGGAAATTTTAGAATTTAACAGAAAGTTTGGATCCTATGCTTTTTAACATGCTGTCTAGGTTTGTCATAGCTTTGCTTCCAAGGAGCAAGCATCTTTAATTTCATGGCTGCAGTTATCATCAGCAGCCCAAGAAAATAGTCTGTCACTGTTTCCTCTTTTCACCACCTATTTGCAATGAAAAAAAAACTCCTCCAAAAGCTTAGTGATAGATTTCCATCCTGCACACAGTAAAGTCAAGTTGTCATTCTGTATGTATGCTGGGACAGACTATTATTTCTCTTCAGTCTCCTTAGGCTTTGGTCTAAGGATAAATTTTTCTGTGTGATAATTTGGAAACTATTCAAGGAGATTCTAAAAAACCCATCAGGTTAAAATTACCTGAAAAGCTTTTAAAAATGGGTCCTGTTCCCAGAAGGTCTAATATGGTTAGTCTGGATGAGGTTGTAGGCATAAGGTTTAGTAGAATTTTTGAGGGGCTTAACTATCCTGAGCAATCACCTCTGTTGTCTTAAATACATATTCATTCAAGGGGGCATGGAAAATCCCAAGGCCAGACTCATCAGTATCAACTGTATCAGCTTTGTTAGCAGTTAGAGGAAAATTTTAGTCTAAAATATGGTTTCTGTAGCTGGCACAAGATTTATAATGCATTTCCAGAACCAAGATCCTAGAGTTAAAGAAAAACTTTGTGATATGCAAACATATCTGAGAGAATAAAAGATTTCTATATCCTAAGGTTTATCATCAACGCAAGAGCATTTGCTTAATTTTTAGAATCAACATAGGAAAGAGTACAAAAAGAGCTGCTATTTACTAATTTGAATATATTAGCAAGCATTTTTTCTTGTATTGAGCATAGTGATCCAATGTTATTCATAAGAATTGCTTTCATTTAACATTTTCGGGATATTTTCAGGCTTCCCTCAAGGCTCAGTGGTGAAGAATCCACCTGCCAATGCAGGAGACACAGGTTTGATCCGTGGTGGGGAAAAAATCCCACATGCTTCAGAGCATCTAAGCCCCTGTGCCACAACTATTGAGCCTGTGCTCTAGAGCCTGGGAGTTGCAACTACTGAATTCCATGAGCCCTAGAGCCTGTGCTACACAAGAGAAGCCATAGCAATAAGAAGCCCATGCACCACATCTAGAGAATAGATGCTGCTCTCTGCACCTAGAGAAAAGTCTACACAGCAACGAAGGCCCAGAGCAGCCAAAAATAAATAAATAAGTAAAATTATAAAATTATCAGGATATTTTGTATAACCATATTAACAATTACTGAGTAAAATGTTTTACTCAACATGAAGCTGATTTTCAGCATCTGAGATTCCTAGTACTTTTTTGCTTCTACACACGGGTCAGCAAGCTGACCCAGTAACCAGTAACTAACTTAGTTACTATCCCAGTAACCTATGTGACACATCAGGCCTACCCTCTATTTTGGTATGGGTTTTCAAATAGTTGAAAACAACTCAAAGGAAGAATAATATTTCATGACATATAAAAATTATGTGAAATTGAAATCCCAGTACTCATAAATAAAGCTTTATCAGGACTCAGTCATGCTTATATAATATCTATGCTACTTTTACACTACATGATACTTATAATACAGAACATATAGCCTTCAAAGTCTAAATATTTATTATCTAGGATTCTACACACACACAAAGTTTGCAGATCCTTATTCTATACCTGGGGCTTTCCAGGTGGCGCCAGTATTAAAAAACCCACTTGCTAATACAGGACACTTAAGAGACTTGAGTTCAATCATTGGGTCAGGAGGATCCCCTAGAGGAGGAAATGGAACCTCACTCCAATATTCTTCTCAGGAGGAGTCTATGGGCAGAGGAGCTTGGCAGGCTACAGTCCATGGGAGAACAAAGAGTTGAACATGACTGAAAGTCTCAGAACATACACACATGTTATGTATTAAATATTCTAAAATTATATTGAAGCATTGAAGGTAATGTATCTAACCAAGTGCCAGAGATTATCATACTAAGTGAATGGAGTAGGATAGAGAAACATAAATATCACTTATATGTGGAATCGAGAAAAATTTATACAAATGAATTATTTCCAAAACTGAAAGAAATTCACAAGTATAGGAAATAAACTTGCGGTTACCAAAGGAGGATGAGAAGAGAGGTAAATTAGGAGATTGAGATTAACATATACACACTATTACATATAAAAGAGAAAACCAAAGCAAGACGTATTGTATAGCCCAGGGAACTGTACTTAATATTTTACAATAACCTCTCCCAAGTGCCTCAGTGGTAAAGAATCCTCCTGCAATGCTGAAAATGCAGGTTCAATCCCTGAATACGGAAAATCCCCTGGAGGAAGGCATGGCAATCCCCTCAAGAATTCTTGCTGGGAGAATCCCAAGAACAGAGGAGCCTGGCAGGCTACAGTCCATAGGGCTGTAAAGACTCTATCTGTGGTAGTCCATTTATCTTTGCCTGAAATTTTTTCTTTGGTCATGTTCCCCAAATCTATTCTATTCTAGAATTATTTCTATATTTTCCCTCATCTTCTTTTCTCATTCCTTTTTTCTTCTTCTTCTCTCTTCTGGTTTCCTTGGGGGCAGAGGTGAGTATCTCAGAGGTTGAAGGATCTGATAATCAAATTATTCAACAGATAATCATGCTAAAGTGCTTGCTGTGTATCCTTCGTATGTGTTCTTGCAAAATCTATATTGCTTTGACTGTATTTTTATATTTATATAAGTGATAATGTATGATAATGTTTTCACATGGTAGTTTGCTTTTACTGCTAACATCTAGAAGATCATTGCTCTTAATTTCTTCACATTTTTCTCATATTAGGCTTTTTTATATATTCCTTTTTTTTTTCCTGTGCACTCTCACACTGATGGACACTAACCTGGACTGCTTCCAGCTCCCAGACACAAATAGCACTGCAAATAACATCCTTCTATGTGCTCTTTATGAATTCAAGTGAAAATTTATTTAACTTACATCCTCAAAACAAAAATTCTATTATCATAAACATACTTATACTAAATTTGTTCAGATACCATCAAGTCTGTCTCAACAATAACTACATTGATATGCATTCCCAACAGCGGAGTATAAATATCTCAAGAACTCAAGGATTTACTTTCTAGAGTAAACATGAAGCACCAGTTACATGGTTTTATGCTGAGGTATAACTGTAATGCTTGCTAATCTCTCAATTTCTAATTTTCATGAATTACAACTTGTATTTTAATATTACTACATCTTTAGTGTGTGGCACATATTATATTTATTAAAGCAATGAATTATCTAAATCAACCTTTTTTAATATATAAAATGAAATTATGTTTTATTACTTACCAAAGAGTTTTAACTTTAATAAACAATGTGGTACACAGAATAATGCCCCAAGATATCTGTATACTAATCCTAGGAACCTATAAATATGTTATAATATGTTATGTAAAAAATGAGAATTAAGTTTTCAGAAAGAATTAAGGTTGTTAGTTAGCTCCTCTTAAATATGGATAGCACTGTAGAATATCTGAGTGGGTCCAAAGTAATCATAATGGTCCTTAAGTGTGGAAGATGAAAGCAGAAAAGTCAGTTAGATTCAAATATAATGATGGCTTTAGTGTCAGCATGATACACTGTAGGAAGGATTTCACTGATTATTGCTGATTTTGAAAATTAATCAAGACTGCCATGAGCCAAGGAATAAAATCAGCCTTTAGAGGCCTAGAAGGACAAGAAAACTACACTCCCTATCATAGGATGGATAGTGATTTCCTCAAATTTATTGTTGTTGTTTAGTCACTAAGCTGTTATCTGACTCTTGTGTGATGCTGTAAAAGAGTCAGACACAATTTAACCTACCAGGCTTCTCTGTCCATGAGATTTCTGTAGCCCACCAGGCTCCTTTGTCCATGGGATTTCTCAGGCAAGAATACTGGAGTGGGTTGCCATTTCCTTCTCCAGTGCATCTTCCTGATCCAGGGGTCAAACCCGAGTCTCATGAATTGCAAGCGAATTCTTTACAACTGAGCCACCAGGGAAGCCATTTTCCTCAGATGTTCACATCTTAATTATGAAACCTGTGAATATGTTAACTTCCATGATAAAAAGGGACTCTGCAGATGTTATTAGAGTAAGAATGTTGAGTTTAGTTAATCTGTGATTATCTCTTTGGGCCCAATGTAATCACCACTTTAGTTCACTCGCTCAGGTGTGTCCAACTATTTGTGACTTCATGGACTGCAGCACTCCAGGATTCCCTGCAGTCCATCACTAACTCCTGTTTAATCAAACACATGCCCATCGAGTTGGTGATGGACTCTGTCCATCTCATCCTCTGTCATCCCACTTCTCCTTTTGCCTTCAGTCTTTCCCAGTATCAGGGCCTTTACCAAATATTCAGTTCTTTGCATCAGGTGGCCAAAGTATTGGAGCTTCAGCTTCAGCATCAGTCCTTCCAGAGAATATTAAGGACTGATTTTCCTTAGAATTGACTGGATTGGTCTCCTTGCAGTCCAAGAGATTCTTAACAGTTTTTCCAACACCACAGTTCAAAAGCATCAATTCTTTGGCACTCAGCTTTCTTTACTGTCCAAATCTCACATCCATACATGACTACCAGAAAAACCATAGCTTTGACTAGATGGACCTTTGTCAGAAAAATAATGTCTCTGTTTTTGAATATGCTGTCTAGGTTTGTCAAAGCTTTCCTTCCAAGGAGAAAGCATCTTTTAATTTCATGGCTGTGGTCACCATCTGCAGCAATTTTGGAGCCCAAGAAAATAAAGTCGGTCACTGTTTATATTGTCTCCTCATCTATTTGCCATAAAGACATGTGATCAGATGTCATGATCTTTGTTTTTTGATTGTTGAGTTTTAAGCCAGCTTTTTCTCTCTCCTCTTTCACTTTCATCATGAGGCTCTTCAGTTCATCTTCCCTTTCTGCCATAAGAATGAAGTCATCTGTGTATCTGAAGTTATTGATATTTCTCCCTGCAATCTTGATTCCAGCTTTTGTTTTATCCAGCCCAGCATTTCACATGATGTACTCTGCATATACATTAAATAAGCAGGGTGACAATATACAGTCTTGATGTACTCCTTTCCCAATTTGGAACCAGTATATTGTTCCATGTCCAGTTCTAACTATTGCTTCCTGACCTGCATACAGATTTCTCAGGAAGCAGGTAGGGTGGTGTGGTATCCTCATCTCTTGAAGAATTTTCCACAGTTTGTTGTGATCCACACAGTCAAAGGTTTTAGCGTAATCAATGAAGTAGAAGATGTTTTTCTGGAACTCTCTTGCTTTTTCTATGATCCAATGGATGCTGTCAATTTAATCTCTGATTCCTCTGCCTTCTCTAAATCCAGAGAATTTAGAATTTGAATATCTGGCTGTTCTTGGTTCCTATACTGTTGAAGCCTCAGTTGGAGAATTTTGAGCATTACTTTGTTAATGTTTGAGATTTGTGCAATTGTGCTATAGTTTGAACATTCTTTGACATTGCCTTTCTTTGGGATTAGAATGAAAACAGAAACTTTTCCAGTCCTGTGGCCACTGCTGAGTTTTCCAAATTTTCTGGCATGTTGAGTGCAGCACTTTCATAGTATCATCTTTTAGGAATTGAAATAGTCAGCTGGAATCCCATCACCTCCACTAGCTTTGTTCATAGTAATGCTTCTTAAGGCCCATTTGACTTTGAATTCCGCAATGTCTGGTTCTAAGTGAGGGATCACACCATCGCAGTTTTCTGGGTCATTAAGAGCTTTTTTGTATAGTTCTGTATATTCTTACCACCTTTTCTTATTATCTTCTGCTTCTGTTAGGTCCATACCATTTCTGAAACACAATGGAGTTTATCCTGTTGAATTTTAAGACTGCTTAGAACTAATGCTTCCCTTTTCCTCTCATTTTCTCCCTTTTGAATAGGAATGTCTAAAATTCATATCCAGTGTCAATTACATTTTAATTTTTAGTATTGATAATTTATTTTCTAGTTTCATAGGTTCAAAAACACATAGGAATTTTGCCCCAGGATGTTTCCTCTATACTCTTGTGATGAGATGCGGGTCTTTTGAGCTGATGACATCAAAATGAGATTTCTGATTTGGAAGTGTTGCTACAGTGGGATAAGACTTTGGGGTGTGGCAAGTGTATTTTTTTCATGTGTGATAACCATGGATCTTTGTGGGACAGATGACAGGCAGCAGTAAGGTTGAATTGCCTTATTCTCACCCCAGAAATGGAATGTATAACATGGCACCCCACTCCAGTACTCTTGCCTGGAAAATCCCATGGATGGAGGAGCCTGGCAGGCTGCAGTCCAGGGGGTCGGTAAGAGTCGGACACGACTGAGCAACTTCACTTTCACTTTAGTGAACATTAAAGATATGCTTAAAAATCTTGAAATTAGTCTTACCCTGGATTAACTGGGTGAGCTCAATATAAATGAAAGAGTCTTTACAAGAGGATGACAGGAGGATCAGAGCAGTAATAAATGTGATGATAGAAGCAAGATGTTGGAGTAATATTAGGATGGGATGATGATCCAAGGAATGTAAATGACCTTTAAAAACTGAAAAAAAGTCAAGTAAATGGATTCTCCTCTAAGTGAACTGAAAGTCTCTCAGTCATGTCCTACTCTTTGCGACCCCATGAACTATAAAGTCCGTGGGATTCTCCAGGCCAAAATACTGGAGTGGGTAGCCTGTCCCTTCTCCAGGGGATCCTCCCAACCCAGGGATCAACCCAGCTCTTCTGCATTGCAGGCAGATTCTTTACCAGCTGAGCCATGAGGGAAGACCATTCTTCTCTAAAGTCCTCCAGAAAGGATTACAACCCTGCTGACATATTGATTTAAGTCCAGTGAGCCCTATTTTGGACTTATAACTTACAAAAGTATAAGATGATAAATTTGTGATATTTTAGTTCACTAACTTGATGGTAATTTGTTACAGTAGCAATAGAAAACTAACATAAACAATGACAGTTTTGATGTTGGAAAGACCTTTGGATTTCCCAGAATCTTTGAATGAACAGCTTAAAATGGGTGATTATTTTGGGATATTTTTATTTATATATTGAGTTTCAGAGCAGGATCACATCCAAGTTCAGCTATTATGAAGCTTGTCTGAGTTGATATATGTTTGCAACAGAGTGCTTTGAAAGTAAGTGAAAGCTGGCAGAGATACCTTAGCATCTGGGAAATGCTACAAATTGTGATAATCTGATAAAATAGATAGATGGTAAATTTCTGAAGAAATGCAAGCATAATCTTATAACAGTAAGATTCCAGCAACTGAAACAGTTCCTGGCATCTGGTGGTCAAAAAATATTTATCAAATAAATGTCATCAAATCACCTGCTCTTCCCAGAGATATTGTGTTGTTTCTTATCTTCAAGTGCTTCTCTTTCTGTTATCCTCTGTCAGAGATGGCCTCCATTCCCTTCTCAACTCCTGAATCTCCACCTTTCAGATATGTATTTTCCCTGCAATCTTTTGCTATTGCTCTTTGTATAATCATAGTAGTTTGTGTGTATTTTTATAATAATAATTGTTTTATTAATATTACAGATTCCTGTGTTTGTCTCCTACAACACAAGGTGATTTTTTTTTTTTGGTGAGCAATCTTTTGTATTTATTTCTATATTCCATGCATTTCTTCACAATGGGAAGAACTCAGAGCTTATGAATGCAAATAAGAAACTAACAAATTATTATGTAAATGAAAGTGCAAAAGGATAAGCCCAAATACTTGTATATATGAGGGAAGATAATTTCCAGGTCTTTCCCCTATTTTTTTCCCATGTATTGTCATAGCTACTTAAAAGATTCCAATGACCTATTTCCTTTTCTTCAAATGAGACATGATGGCATATAACATTGCATAAGTTTAAGGTGTACAGTATGTTGACTTGGCACATTTGCACACTGCAATACAATTGCCACCATAGCATTGGCTAACATCTCAAATTTTCATCATGCCACCTAATTGTCACATAACTATCACTTCTTTTTTTGAGGCAGGAATATTAAAGATCTAGTTTCTTAATGACTCTGAGGTATATAATAGAGTTGCTCAGAAGTAAATACAGTTTCCCCCTTATAGCTGTTATTATTGTAAAATAATTAGAAGATTTTAAAAATATGCATATACTGTCTAAACACATGAGATTCTTTAGGTGAGTAGTTGGTGATGCCATGCTCTTCAGACTAACAGGAGTTGATTTCAGAAGCAAACCTTGGACTCAAAAGTCATCTATGGAAGCTATGCACTGATCACTGCTTCAAAGTTGATATTTCCCAAGCTATCCATAAAATAGCCCTGTCTTAGTTTTTTTGGTCTGTTGTAACAGAATCACATAAACAGGGTGATTCAGAAGCAACAGGAGTTTATTTTTAATATTCTGGAGATTGAGAAGTCCAAGACCAGGTCACCAGCAGATTCAGTGTCTAATGAAGACCCACTTCTTCCTTCAGAGTTGGCCATCTTCTCATTGTCATGTCAGAGGAAAGTGTTCTTCTATTTTACAATAGAAGGTCTATTTTACAAGGTCACTCTCCAATACTTTGGCCACCTGAAACAAAGAGCTGACTTATTAGAAAACGATCCTGATGCTGGGAAGGATTGAGGGCAGGAAGAGAAGGGGGTTACAGAAGATGAGATGGTTGGATGGCATCATCTATTCAATGGACATCAACTTGGGCAGACTCTGGGAGATGGTGAGGAACCGGAAGGCCTAGTGTGCTGCAGTTCATGTGGCTGCATAGATTCAGATATGACTTGGCAACTGAACAATAACATCATTTTCATTCATTTCAACCCTCCCTCATAACATAATCACCTTCTAAATTCTTCACTTTCCAATTTCATCACATTAAAGATTAGATTCTAATATAAAATTTGGTGGAGAGGGGAGTGACACATAAAACTTCAGTCTATATCAAGCCCCCTTACTTTGTTCTGATTTTATTCTCTGAACTCTTAAGTTGATAGAATCAGGATTTAGAAGTAAAAGTTTGTGCATAAAGTTGGAAAGATCAAAATAATCAATGATGGCTGGAGAGAAAAGAATTCCTGAAGTTAAAAAGGACAATAGAAATCAGAAGCATGAATCTTGGAGCCATTAACACAAACAAATAATCTTATTTTAATAATTTCCCCAAATAGTATAGCAATTAAGAAAGTTACAATAACTACTATAAATAAGATAACAACATACAGTTAAACTGCCTGTTTATAAAAGTTTTAAGTAAAAATCTTACCAATAAAAACTAAACAGTTAAGCAGCACATACTTTTAATTTGATAAGAAATATTGTTTAATAGCACCACTAAAGCATTATTTCTCAATAAATAGGCAATAATTAATATGACATATTAACTTACAGATTTTTTTTTCAGAGGTATAAATTTTCTCTACCTTGTTAAATACAATATAATAACCCTAAATAGCATTATTGTTTTCCCCATGAGACATTGACAAGTTTTAATATACATTAGCAACCTTTCTAACATTATCTACACAATTGCTAACATTTCAAATGTCCTTTGAATCAGCTTTCTCATCTTACCGTCCCCCTCAAATAGTGAATGTTATAAAATATTTAATATATATTTATTTTATGGGTCATTTTAATTTTTTAAAAAAGCATACTTTACCAAAATGTGTTATAGTGTGTCCTACATTAAGATATTTATTTACTTATTTATTTTTACCAGAACAATTTGGTAGTTGATTTGAATTTATCATGGCTCCAAAACCCTGAAAAGATATTTCACTTCTGTGGTTCTAGTCTTTCATTTTATAGAAGGAAGTGGCTGCTCTAGATTAGTGGGTGTCACCTGTAACTTTAACATCCCATGATTCAGTTTGGCCTTTAACCAGAGAATATTCCATCTTATTAAAGAAAACCCAATATAAAGAAAAATCTCTCAATTCAGACCAATGAGGGTCTGAGGAAAGAGCATCCAATCTCCTGCCTCATCCTTAACACTCAAGGTTATTTAATTATAAACATAGATGGTCAAGCTCATCAGTGCTTGCTAGTTACTGGTGCTACCCTTTCTACATTAAACACTGACACTCTCACTCAGGTACCTTTGCTAAACCTCTTACTCTGACTAAATATACCACAGAGATTATCCCTATCTCCCATCTTTTAAATGTACTCTTTCTGCCCTTGCTGGAAAAATATAAAAATAAAGAACACAATCCTTTCTGCCTGTGATACCACCTCTGTGAATTTAATAAGGAGAGATTTGCTTACAAATGGAATAATAATATTAGATGTCCATTAGATGGACTATTTATTGAGGTTCCGGAGGATGTCTCTATTTCTAATCAAATTGTATCTTCTCTGGATGTACCTTTGCCTTATTTACTATATTTGATGAAAACCTGATAAAGCTTTTGACACCAGAGCTGATACTCTATAGTTCAGAAATTCTTTTGACATGGTAATGACAGTTGAAACAAAGAATGTCAAATATACTTTCAAAAACCATCCACATAAAAGGACAAGATCCTCCAATTGGAGCATACTTTCCCTTTTTTTTTTTTATTATAAAATTTTAACATTCCCTGCCTGCCTCCAAATCTGTCAAATGCAAATGATATTGACTAATGTGAATAAATAGTTTCTATTTGTTCTCATGGGGCTTCCCAGGTGGCACAGTGGTAAAGAATCAGCCTGCCAATCCAGGAGACATAGGAGATGTGGGTTTAGTCTCTGAGTCAGGAAAATCCCTTTGAGTAGGTAATGGCAACCTATCCCAGTGTTCTTGCCTGGAAAATCCCGTGGACAGTGGAGCTTGGTGGGCTACATTCCTTGGAGTTGCAAAAGTCAGACACTACTGAGTGACTGAGCATGCACACAATGCATGCACACATTTTTTCTCATTTGGATCATTTTTATTTATTTATGGGAAATAGATGGGGAAACAGTGTCAGATTTTATTTTTCTGGGCTCCAAAATCACTACAGATTGTGACTGCAGCCATGAAATTAAAAGACGCTTACTCCTTGGAAGGAAAGTTATGACCAACCTAGATAGCATATTCAAAAGCAGAGACATTACTTTGCCAACAAAGGTCCGTCTAGTCAAGGCTATGGTTTTTCCTGTGGTCATGTATGGATGTGAGAGTTGGACTGTGAAGAAGGCTGAGCACTGAAGAATTGATGCTTTTGAACTGTGGTGTTGGAGAAGACTCTTGAGAGTCCCTTGGACTGCAAGGAGATCCAACCAGTCCGTTCTGAAGGAGATCAGCCCTGGGTATTCTTTGGAAGGAATGATGCTAAAGCTGAAACTCCAGTACTTGGCCACCTCATGTGAAGAGTTGACTCATTGGAAAAGACTCTGATGCTGGGAGGGATTCGGGGCAGGAGGAGAAGGGGATGACAGAGGATGAGATGGCTGGATGGCATCACTGACTCAATGGACGTGAGTCTCAGTGAACTCTGGGAGTTGGTGATGGACAGGAAAGCCTGGCGTGCTGCAATTCATGAGGTCGCAAAGAGTCGGACATGACTGAGCGACTGATCTGATCTGAAAGGTGACTTATATGTAAAGGCATCTTCAATCAGAAGCTATAAGTAGAAAATTTATTTCAAAGCTTTTGAAAGGAGAGCTAAGAGAAAGAAACTCTCTGTCTGCTGGATTGGGTGTTTGAACAGAAGTATTGTGTAAACAATTCATTTTATGTTACTAAAGATGGTGGAGTAGAAAGATGTACACTCATCTTCTGCAAGAACACCACAATTGCAACCAACTGCTGAACAACCATCAACAGGAGAATGTTGGATCCCACAAAGAAAAGAAAACCCACATCCAAGGGCAAAGGAGAAGCCCCAGGAAGATGGTAGAAAGGGTGAAATCAAATTTAGAATCAAACCCCATATTGTAGAGACACCCAGAGGGCTCAAACAAAACCTTATGAGCACCTGGACCCAGGGATCCCACAAGAGACTGAGCCAGACCTGCTTTTGAGTTTCAAGTGTCTCCTGTGGAGGCACAGGTCAGCAGTGGCCTGCTATGGGGACAAGGGCTCTGGCTGAAGCAGACCTGGAAGAAGCCAAGTGTGAGCCCCACCACAGAGCCACCAAGCAGATGACCTACAAACTGGAGAACAACTATACCAAAGAAGCTTTCATACTGTGCAAAAGTTCTAGGGCCCACAGCAGATTTCCCAACCTGAAGATCCTGCAAAGGGACTGAGAACCCCCAGGGAATATGACTTTGAATGCCAGTGGAATTTTATTACAGAACTTCCACAGGACTGGGGAAACAGACTCTTGGAGGGCAAAAACAAAACCTTGTGCACACCAGGACCCAAGATAAAGGAGCAGTGACCCTACAAGAGACTAAATCAGACTTGCCTATGAGTGCCCAGAAGTCTCCATTGGCAGAGTGGGTTGATAGTGGCCTGCTGTGGGGTCAGGGGCTCTGAATACAACAGTCCTGGGAGCTGTGATGTGCTGGCATAAGTACTTTTGAAGGAGGTCACCATTACTGCCATTAACCTTACCATAGTTTGGCTTCAGGCCAAACTACAGGGAGGGTACACAGCCACAACCACCAACAGAAAACTGGATTAAAAATTTACTGAGCATGGCCATCAGAGCAAGACCCAGATTCCCCCACAGCCAGTCCCTTCCATTAGGAAGCTTCCAAGAGCCTCTTAATCCTTATCCATCAGAAGGCAGACAAATAAAAACCATGGAGGCATAAAACTAACCAAACTGGTCACATGGATCACAGGCTTGTCAAACTCAATGAAATTATGAGTCATGCCATGTAGGGCCACCCAAGATGAACAGGTGATGGTGGAGAGTTCTGACAGAATGTAAACCACTTCAGTATTCTTGCCTTGAGAACCCCATGACCAGTATGAAGAGGAAAAAAAAGATATGACATGGAAAGATGAACTCCTGAGGTCAGAAGGTGCCCAATATGCTACTAGAGAAGAGTGGAGAAATACACCAGAAAGAATGAAGAGGCTGAGCCAAAGCGAAATAAATGCCCAGTTTTGGATATGACTGATGATGTAAGTCAAGTCCGATACTATAAAGAACAATATTGATTAGGAACATGGAATGTTAGTTTCATGAATCAAGGTAAATTGGAAGTGGTCAAACAGGAGATGGCAAGAGTGAACATCAACATTTTAGGAATCAGTGAACTAAAATGGACTGGAATGGGCAAATTTAATTCAGATGATCTTTCTATCTACTACTGGGGGCAAGAATCCCTTAGAAAAAATGGAGTATCCTGCATAGTCAACGAAAGAGTCCAAAATGCAGTACTTGGTTACAATTTCAAAAATGAAAGAATGATCTCAGCTCATTTCCGAGGCAAATGATTCAATTTCACAGTAATCCCAGTCTATGCCCCAATCCCTAATGCCAAAGAAGCTGAATTTGACCTGTTCTATGAATCTCTATAGACCATCTAGAACTAACATCAATAAAAAGATGCCCCTTTCATCATAGGAGACTGGAATGCAAAAGTAGGAAGTCAAAAGCTACCTGGAGTAACAGGCAAGTTTGACCTTGGAGTAAAAAATGAAGCAAGGTGAAGGCTAACAGAGTTTTGCCAAGAGAACACAATGGTCATAGCAAACGCAATACAAGACATGACTCTACACATCGACATCATCAGATGGTCAATACTGAAATCAGATTGATTATATTCTTTATATCTGAATATGAAGAAGATCTATACAGTCAGGAAAAAAAAAAAAAGACCAGAGGCTGTCTGAGGCTCAGATCATGAACCCCTTATTGCCAAATTCAGACTGAAATTGAAGAAAGTAGTGAAAACCATTAGAACATTCAGATATGACCTAAATTAAATCCCTTAGGATTATACAGTGGAAGAAACAAATAGATTCAAGGATTAGATCTGAAAGACAGCCTGAAGAACTATGGACAGGCGTCTGTAACATTGTACAGAAGGTGGTGATCAAAACCATCCCCAAGAAAAAGAAATGCAGAAAGGCAAAATGGTTGCCTGAAGAGGGATTACAAATTGCTAAGAAAAGAAGACCAAGCAAAAATCAAAGGCGAAAAAGAAATATATATCCATCTGAATGCAGAGTTCCAAAAAATATCAAGGAGAAATAAGAAAGCCTTCCTAAGTGATCAACACAAAGAAATAGGGGGGAAAACAGAATGAGAAATATTAGAGATCTCTTCAACAAAATTGGAAATATCAAAGGAACATCTCATGCAAAGATGGGCACAATAAAGGGCAGAAATGGTATGGATCTAACAGAAGCAGAAGATATTAAAAGAAAGTGGCAAGAATACACAGAAAAACTACACAAAAAAGATCTTAATGACTCAGATAAGCACAGTAGTGTGATCACTCACCTAGAGCCAGATATCATGCAGTATGAAGTCAAGTGTGCCTTAAGAAGCATCACTACAAATATAGCTAGTGGAGGTGATGGAATTCCAGATGAGCTATTTCAAATCCTAAAAGATGATGCTGTGAAAGTGCATCACAGCACTCAATATGCCGGCAAATTTGGAAAGTCCGTAGTAACCACGAGACAGGAAAAGGTAAGTTTTCATTCCAATCCCAAAGAAAGGTAATGCCAAAGAAAGTTCAAACTACAGCACAATTGCACTAATCTCACATGTTAGCAAAGTAATTCTCAAAATTCTCCAAGTTAGGCTTCAGTAGTATGTGAACTGAGAACTTCCAGATGTTCAAGCTGGATAAAGAAAAGTTAGAGGAACCAGAGATCAATTTGCCAACATCTGTTGGGTTGTAGAAAAAGTAAGAGAATTCCAGAAAAACATCTGCTTCTGCTTAATTAACTATGCTAAAGCCTTGACTGTGTGGATCACAACAAACTGTGGAACATTCTTTAAGAGATGGGAATAACAAGACCACTTACCTGCCTCCTGAGAAATCTATATGCAGGTCAAGAAACAATAGTTAGAACCAGACATTGAACAATGGACTGCTTCCAAATTGGTAAAAGAATGAATCAAGGCTGTATAGTGTCACCTTGCTTATTTAACTTACATGCATAGTACATAATGCAAAATGTTGGACTGGATGAAGCACACCTGGAATCAAGATTTCAGGGAGAAATATCAGTAATCTCTGATATGCAGATGACATCACCCTTATGGCAGAAAGTGAAGAAGAACTAAAGAGCCTCTTGATGGAAGTGAAAGAGGAGAGTGAAAAACCTGGCTTAAAACTCAACATTCAAGAACCAAAGATCATGGCCTCTGGGTCCATCACTTCATGAAAATGGTTGGGGAAACCATAGAAACAGTGACAGACTTTATTTAATGGGCTCCAAAATTACTTCAGATGGTGACTGCAGCCATGAAATTAAAAGACACTTGATCCTTAGAAGAAAAGCTATGCCAAACCTAGACAGCATACTCAAAAGCAGAGGCATTTATTTGATGACTAATGCCCATCTAGTCAAAGCTATAGCTTTTCTAGTAGTCATGTATGGATGTGAGAGTTGGACTATAAAGAAAGCTAAGTCTAAAGAATTGATGCTTTTGAACTGTGGTCTTGGAGAAGACTCTTCAGAGTCCCTTGGACTGCAAGGAAATCAAACCAGTTAATCCTAAAGGAAATCAGTCCTGAATATTCATTGGAAGGGCAGGTGCTAAAGCTGAAGCTCCAATACTTTGGCGACCTGATGTGAAGAACTGACTCACTGAAAAAAATGCTGTTCTGGGAAAGATTGAAGGCAGGAGGAGAAGGGGATGAAAGAGTATGAGATGTTTGGATAGCTTCACCAACTAGATAGACATGAGTTTGAGCAAGCTCTGGGAGTTTATTTTTGGACAGAGAAGTGTGATGTGCTGCAGTCAATGGGATTGCAAACAGTTGGAGAGGACTGAGTGACTGAACTGAACTGACTGAAACAACCCATGAGAGTGAAAGTGTTAGTCACTCAGTAGTATCCGACTCTTTGCAACCCCATGGGTGGTAGCCCACAGGCTCCTCTGTTTATGGAATTCTCCAGGCAGGAATACTGTAGTGGGTTGTCATTTCCTTCACCACAGGATCTTCCCAACCCAAGGATTGAACCTGGGTCTCCTGCATTGCAAGCAGATTCTTTACCTTCTGAGCTACCAGGGAAGCTCCAAATAACCCATACTATGGGAATTGCAAGTATTTTCTGTAGAAGAACTTGCGCTGGTGTAAAGAATGCTCAGGAGAAAATGAAAGGAAAGCTACTTTCAAATCCATGACAATCAATTTAGTAAACATCTAAAATGATGCAGTTTTGTTTAAACAGCTTATGCAACTTTAAGAATGCCAGAATTATACAGACAAAAAGGAGGTTGCTCCCTATCCTGAAGGTAGATATCAGAAGCATACTACATACAACATAGGGAATAAGTTCTAGAATTTGCAGAATAAGTTTCATTTCTCATAATTTCTATGGTTTTAAGCAGTCACATCTCTTTTCTGGACTCAGATTTCTGATTTGTAAAATGAGGAGGTTTAATTCAATTTCTGTGAATACTTTCTCCATATGTAAATATACTAGTAAGAGCCCTTAGTGTCTTCATCAGCATAATATGTGATGAGGTATAAGAATTTCTGTAGACATTGTTCTTTCAAAAATATTTTTATGACCTTTGGGCAAATCAGTTTGAGACAACCCTATTTTGCTTCACATTAATTCACATAACAGATATAAAAAAGGGAAGATTTTACATTGTTCCTGTTCTAACTCAGAAAGAAAAGTAATTGGCAGTCCAATTATTTTAATATTGAAAGTTTGAGTTGGCATACCAAACTCTCACTAGAATTCTAAATTTGTTGGAGCTCAACTTCATTTTCCAATCCCCATTCCTTAGCTTAGAGATGGGTTTTCATTTTTTTCCTCTCTAAATTCTCTATTCAAATGTTAAGTACAGCAATCAAAAGAGATAAAGCACTGAGAATACCATCTTACAGAATTCAGAATTCCCTAAATACAAAGCTATGTACTGATAATGCTGCCTGAAGTATAATATAGGAAGCATAAATTTGCTAGATACATTTACTATTTTCAAACATATATCATATTGAGAGCTCTTTAGTGTAGGATTTTGTGTATTTGAATCCTTCCTTTACAAGATCATTCTGAATAAAATGCCAATTTCTTCAGTTCCATATGGAAATATTACACAATAGATTTAGAATGGTGTGGCTTGCTTATTTTTTATTAGCAACATGTCGTAAAACTGATGATCTTTAATTTGGAATGTAGGATTCTTTTCTATCCAAATTCAGGACAATAGGACATGAACTGTTTTTCTAGCTGCAATGAAAACATTTAATTTCTCTGAAAGTTAATGTGCAGCCCTGGACTTCCTAATTTGATTTTATTTCTTAGCTCTTCTCTTTTACTTCCCTCAGGCTCAGTTTTAAAATTGTTTACCAACTGCTGCTTACAATTAAAACCACTGTATATTTTGATAATATAATGAAGAAACAAAATAGACATTTTCCAAGGTCTGGGTTTATGTCAGAATGTGTCAGAAGGGTCACATTTCACTGAGATTCAGTGAAAGAATTCAGTTGAAGGATTCAGTTCCTTAAAGTGTTTTCTGTTCTCTTTCCTCTTCTTCTTTTTTTTTTTTAATTTTATTTTATTTTTAAACTTTACAATATTGTATTAGTTTTGCCCAACATCGAAATGAATCCGCCACAGGTATACCTGTGTTCCCCATCCTGAACCCTCCTCCATCCTCCCTCCCCATACCCTCCCTCTGGGCTGTCCCAGTGCACCAGCCCCAAGCATCCAGCATCGTGCATCGAACCTGGACTGGCGACTCGTCTCATACCTGATATTATACATGTTTTAATGCCATTATCCCAAATCTCCCCACCCTCTCCCTCTCCCACAGAGTCCACAAGACTGATCTTTCCTCTTCTCTATGTTAGCCATGATTTTGAGCAAACTCCTGAAGATGGTGAAGGACAGGGAAGCCTGATTTGCTGCAGTCCATGGATTCGCAGAGTCTGTCACAACTGAGCAACTGAACAACAACAAACAGGCCCTGAATTAGACTATGAGCATGCTCCATAGCTTCAGTCAAGCAGGCTCTTTGAGATCCCATGGACTGTAGTCTGCCAGGCACCTCTGTCCGTGGAATTCTTCAGGAAAGAATACTAGAGTGAGTTGCCATGCTCTCCTCCAGGGAATTTTCCTGACCCAGGTATCGAACACACATCTCCTGCATTGCAGATGGATTCTTTACCACTGAGCCATCAGGGAAGCCCCCTGAATCAGATTAATGAATGTCAAATGCAAAAATGTGCCTAGATTCTTGGGTGGAGTTTCAGGGCATGAGGAAATTATACCTCATTAGGCTACAGGAAACCAAAGGAATAAAGTGACTTGGTCAAAATCAAATCCAGCTCAATTTTCTTTTGTTAAATAAACTGTTGTCATTGTTTAGTCACTGAGTCGTGTCCAACTCTTTGAGATCCCATGGACTGTAGTCTGCCAGGATCCTCTGTCCATGGGATTTTCCAGACAAGAACCCTAAAATAGATTGCCATTTCTCTCTCCGGGGAATCTTCCCGCCCCAGGGATTGAACCCGTGTCTCCTGCATTGGCAGGAGAATTCTTTACCACTGAGCCACCTGGGTATCGTTATGTAAATATTCATTGCCAAATACACATGTCCAAGTGGTAAGCAACACTAACTTCTATCATCTATTAGATCTCTGTCTTTAGGAAGTTTAGAGTGTAGTGGAGGAAACAGACCTTTTCATTCTAGTCCATCACCATTGTATTAAATCTGTTCCAGTTTAGAGCAAAATTGTGTGGAAGTATATAATACCAAATGCAAAGTTTTTTGGTTTTTTTTCTCTCATTTTTACCTTAATCAACTTATTAGCAGAATTTGACCAACTTTTTAATTCCTCTTACTTTCAATAGGTAAAGTTACTCACAACATAAGCAGTGTGTTATGACAAAAGAATATCGTCACCAACAAATACTCTTTATCCTACCTTTTCTGAAGGAATTTCTAAGAAACATGGTACCGGGTAACTTTAACTGAATACGTATTCATTATAATTGATTGTCTTCTGTTCTAGAACTCTGTTTAAGATGCATCCTGTTGATGGGAGCATGGGAGAAAATAAATTTTAAGGACTTCCTATTAGTTTTTTTCTTTGAAATCTAGAGGCAACAGTGCTTAGGTTCTCATTCCTTGTCTTATTTCACACCTTTAACTCTCTAGAAGGCAAAACAACACCCTCCCCCCCCAAAAAAAAAAAAAAAAACCTACACAAATAAAAGATTCATCCAACTTTATGACTTCAGACCTCAAAGAGAGAAGGTAAGAGAATAAAGAGAAAGGAGAATTCTCTATTTTTCCACCCCTCTCAAAATTTGATTCTATGTTGACTCTTGTAGGTGTTTCCCAGGTGGTGCTAGAAAAGAATCCTCCTACCAATACAGGAAACTCAGAAGACATGGTTTCAATCCCTGAGTCGGTAAGATACCCTGTAGGAAGTGACAACCACTCCAGTATCCTTGCCTAGAAAATTCCATGGACAGGGGAGCCTGGCATGCTACAGTCTGTGGGATGCGACTGAGCACACATGACTCTTGTATGCTGTTGATGGTTAGAATAATCCAATCTTGAATATTGGCATGAGAGACAAAGTGAGCTGCATATGCATCAGAGAAGTTGTCTGATTCTTTGCTTTTAAATGCAAAAGCAAAAGATGTTGGAAATAGAATTTCTCATAGAAGGATTTGCTTAGTTTCCCTAATCTAAGCTTGTGTACAGTTAATGGATCTCTTGTGCTGAAAACAAGTGCATCATATTTGAAAACATTGTATGTTCATTGCCAATACTTTCCAACTTCATAGGAAAGCATTCTATGCATTTATAATTCTAACTATAAATGTGGTTATAACTACAAGTATAACTATAACCCATGATTGGACAAATTGAATCTGTTTGTTTAAATTGAAAAAATAACATGTTTAAAAAGCAAGTGGATTGCTAATCTGCACTTACTCTTAATAAAATTATCCTGTAGGTAGGTCTGTTTTGTGGTTTTCATTGTAGACTATGAGAAGATTTCCCAAAATCTAACAAATCATTAAGCTTTAAAGTTGGAAAAATCTTAACAACCATCCAATCCAACTACCGAAATGCTGGTGTTGAAGATGTTATACTATTTTCCTAAGTACATTTTTTCACAATGTGATTAATCTGTGGATTGTATGCCTGAAAGTTACATCAAGAAAGAAGGACAAAGAGACACCACACATTCACTATCTAACGATTACTTTCAAAATTAGTGATTGCATAATTTTTATCTTCTGTTTTATATTTAAATATTTTAAGATATGGAAAATATTATTTATGCCAAACAATTTCAGAGCTCCCAATCTGATAGCTTTTGATGGTTCTCCTTAATTTTTTTAAGTTGTGATAGGTGAGGAAAGAAAAGAACTGAAATTAATAAAACTGATTGAATCTATACTTCACAATAAATTCACATACAGAGGATTTTCAAAATGCAGGAAATGCCAAATCCAGTAGAAAGTTGTTGACTTTTATTTACTGTCTTTACTTCAGGAAAGGTTTTGTTTGTTTCTTTCTTTTTTCCTTTAATAGAAAGAACATATTCCCCAGTCTGTTCATTTTGGCATAATAATTTTGCTTACTTTTCAACCTCCTATTTAAATATTAAAGCTATTCTTCTAGTAAGCAGGAACATCTAATTAAGGCCTACAAATGTTTTACAGTTTTATGATTCAAGAAATCAACTGGGGCATGAATAATAGGTTATATGCAACCTGGGATTTTAGTTTAATGGAAACATATGTAAGACAGTGACATGGGAAATGCAGATCATTCAGTTAGACTCAACAGCAGTTAGCATGAACATATGTCTAAAGCTGAGTTGTCTCCTAATTTCACTGTTACTTAAACATTAAATTATTTAAACACTTACTACCAAAAATTTATTTGGGCCAAATCTGGTTTCAAAGATCTAAATTTAATAACTTTTGGCAGTTTCCTTAAATGTTTTCAAGCAGTCTAAGATGAAGCTATAGAAGTACTTCAATCAAAGGGCCAGTTAAATTTGATGTTTAAAATGAGTTCTCAGAGTCCTTGTCAAGAGTAGAAATGTTTGGTAAGTGTGCACTATTATGGAAAGGGCTTCCCAGGTTGCTCAGTGGTAAAGAATATGCCTGCCAATGCAGGAGATGCAGGAAATGTGGGTTCAATCCCTGGGAAAGGAAGATCCCTTAGAGATGGAAATGGCAACCCATTCCAGTATTCTTGCCTGGAAAATTCCATGGACGTGGAGCCTGGTGGGCTACAGTCCATAGGTCTCAAAGAGTGGGACACGACTGAGCATGCACACACATGCACATAATGGAAGATTCAGGTACACTTTATTCTAAGGTTTATTGCTGAAGAGTGTATTTTTTTTTTTATACTAAGGAGTTACAAATATCCTCTTCTTTGGAAAAGACCCTTTAAGATACCATTAAAGAAGAGAATACTCTTCTTTAATGTTGATATTCTGGATACTCTGAATAGTGAACTTGATAAATATAACACTAATTTCTGGTAATAATGTAAGAGATTATTTTTTAAAAACTTAAAATATGTTTTAGAATCCACCATATATTGTAAAAAGATCTTTTTTGCTGTTCAGTTGCCCAGTAATGTCCCGTTCTTTGCAACCCAATGAACAGCAGCACACCAGACTTCCCTGTCCTTCACCATCTCCCGAAGTTTGCTCAAACTCATGTGCATTGAGTCAGTGATGCCATCCAATCTCTCATCCTCTGTTTCCCCTTTATCCTTCTGCCCTCAATCTTTCCCAGTATCAGGGTCTTTTCCAATGAGTCAACTCTTTGCATCAGGTAGCCAAAGTATTGGAGCTTCAGTTTCAGGATCAGTCCTTTCAATGTATATTCTGGGTTGATTTCCTCTAAGATTGACTGGTTTGATCTCCTTTCTGTCTCTGAAGGGACTCTCAAGAGTCTTTTCCAGCACCATAGTTTGAGAAAATCCATCCAGATCATGAAAATTGCATTGAAATAGGATATAGTAAATATTAATTTCTATATGAGCCAAAATATGTGTTATCTAGTCCAAAATATGGAGAATGATCTGAAAATATGCCAGCATGCCCTACACTTTAGTAAACAGTCCACCTTACATTTTCAGAATTGGGCAGAAGACAACTTGCCCTTGGGAAGAAAGCCTATGAATCTAAATGAATTTATAAAATGCAGAGAATAAAAATATTCTTTTGATCATAGAATTAAAGTAAAAATAGCAAAACGGGCAATATGTAAATATAACAATTATACTTTATTCTACATTATGGTTGACCTTTGCCTCCTAAATAGAAAATAAGTGTCTCTTGGACAAGTTTCAATTTTCTTTCTTTTTGTTTGGAACATTTCTCTTCTTTACTGACAATTTTTCAAATGTTCAGGTTAGAAATATTGACTTTCATTGGTGGAGTGTTAATCATTATCCATTTCTGGAGTAAATCCAAAGCTGTAAATTAGAACAGGATATCAGTTATCGTTGGCTTGTAATGCTGAGCTGGGAGTTTAAAAACCCATATGCAAAAATAGCCTTGAATATATTGGATAGGAAGTAAACCTGGAAACCAAATAAAGTGGCCTCAAAGTGTAAAGCCTGATTAAGAAAGTGATAAAGAGATGGCTAATGAAAAGGAAGCAAAGAGCTTGTTTAAAAAATTCTGAAAAGCAATTGCATAATATTGTTACTTTTGCATTTATTGTTTAAATATTTATTATATGATCTGGGCAATATATGCATATATTTGTTGTTGTTTAGTTGCTAAGTTGTGTCTGACTCTTTTGTGACTATATGGACTGTAGCCCACCAGGCTCTGTCCATGGGATTTTCCAGGCAAGAATACTGGAGCGGGTTGCCATTTCATTCTCCAGGGGATCTTCCCCACATAGGGATCAAATCTGTGTCTCCTGCATTAGCAGGCAGATTCTGTATCACTGAGCTACCTGGGAAGCACCATATACTTACATACATAAACATTAAAATATTGCCTTTTCCTTTAAAAAATGGAAATTGGGAGGGAAACACATACATAAGAAAAGCTTACAATGAAATGGACTAATTGCTATGTATTAGATAAGAGCAAGCTGATACTGAAAGTAATAGGACGTGATTAAATCAGCTATGGTTTTACAGAGGATGAGGAACCAGAAAGAGATATTAAAAGGGTGTGTCATATAGAAAGCAGAGATGAAATCACTTCAGAGTGTGGTAAGAGCATATGAAAATGTTTCGAGTATGCCAGTTAGCAATTCTTCTATTACCAGGATAAAAGATACTTGCAGAAAGTGAAGTCTTGGCAGGTCAAGTGGTTTGGAGCATGATTTGGAACAATGTTAGGGGTAATGACAAGTGCATTGCAAGTAAAGAAACAATTAAGGAAAAGTAAAATAAATCAGGATGTTTGGGGACACTTCTAAAGGACAGAATAGTAGAATGCCTTGATTAAAATCCTATCTAGTTTTTTCTAGATGCAGTTATGTTTTCTTTAAATACATAAATCTACTGATAAATAAATTAAAAAACCTAGCAAAGCATGGAGAAAAGGAATAGATATTAATAGTTTCAAGTGTCAAAAATAGAAACATAATCCACAACTTAAAAGTGAGACTTCTATAACCATGATAGCAAAACAGAAAGAAGATAGTAAAATAAAAGTTAAATAAAGGCTAATTTCACTAATACAAAGTCACACATGCACAAATTCTATGAAAATATTATTAATTTTATCTAGAAATACAGTAAAAAAAACATGGCAAAGTAAGTTAAACTTAGAAATATAAAGATATTAGGAAATAGGAGTTACTCATATTTACAAATAAATACAATTACCATATTTTTAAAATGTAAAGGCAGATAGAATTTTATGGAAAAGATAACCAGAAAAATGGAACATGACACTGAACTCAGAAACATTCACACACATATTTGGAAACTGCTTTGTAGAGAATTTTGCCCAAATCCATAAAGCTGTATGTGCATTTACTCTACCACATTTCAATTATATATCAGGTTAAATAGTAATTTGTGTAAACCTCTATCACATACCAAGTTTCTTCTTTACACTATTGCTTGTTGTTTAGTTGCCAAGTCATATCTGACTCTTTGCAACTCCATGAACTGTGTAGCCTGCCAGGCTCCTCCGTCCATGGGTTTTCCAGGCCAGAATACTGGAGTGAATTGCCATCTCTTCCTCCAGGGGATCCTCTCACCCCAGGGATCAAACACACTTCTATTATATCTTCTGCATTGGGAGTAACAATAAAGAATAACAGAAAGTTCTGTCCATATAGGAAAATAAAAGTACAATGTGATATTTCACATTGTGGAGGATCTTAGAGCAATTAAAAACAGAGAACTTGAAATACATTGATTCACTTCAAAAATGCAACTGCCAAGTAAAAATTAAAGTTGTAAATTTATGTATATAGTATTTTACCTTGAAAAACTTTTTAATTCCCAAGACCATAATATATTTACAGTGGTGTCATACATGCATTAAATATGTCATCATATAGATTAGAACTATAGGAAAAATATTCATACATGTCCTTTTTGTAAGGCATATGGAAAAAACATTGGAAAGACATAAAAAGGAATTCAATATTAATCACAATTATTTATTTACAAAAATGCAAATACAGTAAGACAATCTAATTTGTATGATGAGTGCATAACTTTTCACTCTATTTTTCTCTATATATTTTGTGACTTAATTTTCCTAAAGTTAAAATGTAAAAAAAAAAAAAATTCAATGTGAAGTACAATTAATAATGGATGGAAGGACATCTATGTTGTAGGTTGTAAGGATGTTTTAGGTGAAGACTTGAACTAACCAAGTAGTCTGGGATTTGTAAGTAGGGGAATGACTTGAAAACACTTTGTCAGTACAAATAAAAGGGTGCAGTGATGGATGAGATGTAGAAGTTTGGGGGAATAAGGCAATTGGATAGACAATTGGTGAGAAAATTAAAGAAGTGAAAGTCCTACTATGAACATGAAGGTCAAATGTTATCTTTAAAGCCAAATTACAGTATGCCAAAGTCTTAGAACAGAGAGGAACTTTATTTTATTTTTTTAATTTAATTTTATTTTTTAACTTTACAATATTGTATTGGCTTTGCCATATATCAACATGAATCCGCCACAGGTATACACATGTTCCCCATCCTGAACCCTCCTCCCTCCTCCCTCCCCATACCATCCCTCTGGGTCAAGAGACCTACCTCAAGTCCTGTAGAGTACTAGACAAATAAATCAACATAATTAGCATAAACAGCGAAAAGAAGAAGGGGACAGCAAAGAACGAGATGATTAGATAGCATCACTGATTCAATGGCCATGAGTTTGAGCAAACTCCAGGAGATAGTGAAGGACAAGGAAGCCTGGTGTGCTGCTGTCCATGAGGTCACAAAGAGTCAGATATGATTTAGCAACTGAAAAACAACAACTAACATAGTGAGCAGAAAGAGGAACCACAGATACATGGATGAAAACCATGCATCTAATGTATTAAAAGTCGAATGTGTGTGCATGTGCAAAGTGCATATGTATCTAGTATTCTTTTATTTCAGTGAAATTCACGTAACATAGAACTAAACAAATTAAAGTGTAAAAACCATTTACTACATTCACAATGATATACAGCCAGCACCTCTATCAAGTTCCAAAAATATTTTCATTACCTCTAAAGAAATCTGCATGCCCATTAAACAATATCTCTTTCTTCTGTACTCTCCATCCTTACAAATTGCCAATCTGCTGTTTGTATGGATACACCTAATCTAGATACTTCATATAAATGGAATTATATGATATGTGACTTTACATGTCTGGCTTCTCTCACTTAGCACAATGCTTTCAAATTTCACCCAATTTGATGCATGCCTCAGTATTTCATGGACTTCCCAGGTGGTACAGTGATAAAGAATCCACCAGCCAATGCAAGAGACCTAGGAGACACGGGTTTGATTCCTGGCTCAGAAGCAACTCCTGTAGAAAGAAGTGGCAACCTGTTCCAGTATTCTTGCTGGGGAATCCCATGGACAGTGGAGCCTGGTGGTCCATGGGATCACAAAAGACTTGGACATGACTGACAGCAACTGAGCCCACATGCACATCAGTACTTCATCATTTTATATGGTTGAATAGCATTCAATTATATGCTTATGCTAAATTTTGTTTATCTAATCTTCAGCTGATCGACATGTGGATTGTTTCCATTTTTTGGCTAGTGTAAACAGCGCTGCTACAAACTTTTGTATACAAGGTTTGAACACCTGTTTTTCATTTTTCTGAGTGTATATCTAGAAAAGAAGGCAGGTGGCCTGTTCTTATCTCCTTACTTCTTGGGAAATAAGTTAATGCTCTCTGTTAAGAGAAACACAGCTTATCTACTGGATTTCTTTATCACCATGTCTCTACCTAAAGTATTACTTAGAGTAAATTAACCCAGAACTTTTAAATGCTTCTTGAATCTGAAGCTTTCTCTTCACGCTGCTGCTGCTGCTGCTAAGTCGCTTCAGTCGTGTCCGACTCTGTGTGACCCCATAGACGGCAGCCCACCAGGCTCTCCTGTCCCTGGGATTCTCCAGACAAGAATACTGGAGTGGGTGGCCATTTCCTTCTCCAATGCATGAGAGTGAAAAGTGAAAGTGAAGTCGCTCAGTCGTGTCTGACTCTTAGCGACCCCATGGACTGCAGCCCATCAGGTTCCTCCGTCCATGGGATTTTCCAGGCAAGAGTACTGGAGTGGGGTGCCATCACCTTCTCTGATTGTTCTCCATAGTGTCTGTAGCAATTTATATTAAGAGGGTTCTTTTTTATGAATATATTATAAATGCTCAAAATTCTCTAAGCCACGTTTCAACAGTGCATGAACCACGAACTTCTAGATGTTCAAGCTGGATTTAGAAAGGGCAGAGGAACCAGAGATCAAATTGCTAACATCTGCTGTACCAACAAAAAAGCAAGAGAGTTCCAGAAAAAAAAATCTATTTCTGCTTTATTGACTATGCCAAAGCCTTTGACTCTGTGGATCACAATAAACTGTGGAAAATTCTGAAAGAGATGGGAATATCAGACCACCTGACCTGCCTCTTGAGAAATCGGTATATAGGTCAGGAGGTAACAGTTAGAACTGGACATGGAACAACAGACTGGTTCCAAATAGGAAAAGGAGTACCTCAAAGCTGTATATTGTCACCTTGCTTATTTAACTTATAAGAAGAACACCATGAGAAATGCTGGGCTGGATGAAGCACAAGCTGGAATCAAGATTTCTGGGAGAAATATCAATAACTTCAGATATGCAGATGACACAACCCTTATGGCAGAAAGTGAAGAAGAACTGAACAGCCTCTTGGTGAAAGTGAAAGAGGAGAGTGAAAAAGTTGGCTTAAAGCTCAACATTCAGAAAACTAAGATCATGGTATCTGGTCCCATCACTTCATGGCAAAAAGACAAACAAACAGTGGAAACAGTGTCAGACTTTATTTTTGGGAGCTCCAAAATCACTGCAGATGGTGACTGCAGCCAAGAAATTAAAAGACTCTATTCCTTGGAAGAAAAGTTATGTCCAACCTAGACAGCATATTAACAAGCAGAGACATTACTTTGCCAACAAAAGTCCATCAAGTCAAGGCTATGGTTTTTCCAGTAGTCGTGTATGGATGTGAGAGTTGGACTATAAAGAAAGCTGAGCAGTGAAGAGTTGATGCTTTTGAGCTGTGGTGTTGGAGAAGACTCTCGAAAGTCCTTTGGACTGCAAGGATATCCAACCAGTCCATCCTAAAGGAGATCAGTTCTGACTATTCATTGGAATGACTGATGTTGACCCTAAACTCTAATACTTTGGCCACCTAATGCAAAGAAGAATCATTGGAAAAGACCCTGATGCTGGGAAAGATTGAAGGCAGGAGGAGAAGAAGACGACAGAGGATGAGATGGTTGGATGGCATCACCTATTCAATGGACATGAGTTTGAGTAGGCTCTGGGAGTTGGTGATGGACAGGGAGGCCTGGAATGCTGCAGTCTATGGGATTGCAAAGAGTTGGACATGACTGAGCAACTGAACTGAACTGAGAAAAGGCAGAAGAATCAGAGATCAAATTGCGAACATCTCTTGGATCATCAAAAAAGCAAGAGAGTTCCAGAAAAACATCTACTTCTTCTTCATTGACTATGCCACAGCTTTGGCTGTGTGAATGACAATAAACTCTGGAAAATTCTTAAAGAGATGGGAACACCAGACCACCTGAGAAATCTGTATGCAGGTCAAGAAGCAGCAGTTAGAACTGTACGTGGAATAACAGACTGGTTCCAAATCAAAAGGAATACGTCAAGGCTGTATATTGTCACCATGCTTATTTAACTTATATGCAGAGTACATCATGCAAAATGCTGAGCCAGATGAAGAACAAACTGGAATGAAGATTCAGTTCAGTTCAGTTTAGTTCAGTCGCTCTTTCATGTCCTACTCTTTGTGAGCCCATGAACTGCAGCATGCCAGTCTTCCCTATCCATCACCACTTCCTGGAGCATACTCAAACTCATGTCCATTGAATCGATGATCCCATCCAACCATCTCAGCTACTGTCATCCCCTTCTCCTCCTGCCTTCAATCATTCCCAGCATCAGGGTCTTCTCAATGAGTTAGTTCTTTGCATCTGGTGGCCAAAATATTGGAGTTTCAGCATCAGTTCTTTCAATGAATATTCAGGACTGATTTCCTTTAGGAAAGAGTTGTTGAATCTCCTTGCTGTCCAAGGGACTCTCAAGAGTCTTCTCCACACAGTTCAACACCACAGTTCAAAAGCATCAATTCTTTAGTGCTCAGCTTTTTTTATAGTCCAACTCTCACATCCATAAATGACTCCTGGAAAAACCAAAGCTTTGACTAGATGGACCTTTGTTGGCAAAGTGATGTCTCTGTTTTGTAATATGCTGTCCTGGTTGAGTTTTAAGCCAATTTTTTTACTCTATGTAAAGTCTCTCCAATGGCACAATCACTTTCTTATAACTTAATCTATATTCTATTTAAATTTCACTTCCAGTTATCCCTGTTTTTTGCTGACTTTCATTTTTGATGGCCACTTCTCTTCTTTAATTATTTAATTTTTGTAAATTGTCATGAGAGTTTGTAACTGAGACAAATATATAACACAAGTATAGCATTTATTGTTAGTACATGAATTGAATGACAGATGAGCAGTGACTAGTTACCAACAGAGTTTGAAACAGGTGATGTGATTAGTCACTATGACATGCCTCTGTATTTCACATGGGGGTCTGTGCACTGAAGAGGAAGCAACAAAATTGGTACTTTATGCAATTATTCATAATTAAAGTACCATGGGATTTAACTCAGATGATATTATATCTACAAGTGTGGGCAAGAATCCCTTAGAAGAAATGGAGTAGCCAACATAGTCAAAAAAAGAATCCAAAATGCAGAACTTGGATGCAATCTCAAAAACAACAGAATGATTTCTGTTTGTTTCCAAGGTAAACCATTCAATATCAGGGTAATCCAAGTCTATGCCCCAACCAGTAATGCTGAAGAAGCTGAAGTTGAACAGTTCTGTGAAGATGTACAAGACCTTCTAGAACTAACACCCCAAAAAATCTGTCCTCTTCATTATAGGGGACTGGAATGCAAAAGTAGGAAGTTAAAAGATACCTGGAGTAACAGGCAAATTTGGCCTTGGAGTACAAAATGAAGCAGGTTAAAATCTGTAACAGAGTTTTTCCAAGAGAATGCACTGATCATAGCAAACATACCCTTCCAACAACACAAGACTCTACACATGGATATCACAAGATGGTCAATACCAAAATTAGATTGATTATATTCTTTGCAACCAAAGATGGAGAAGCTCTATACAGTCAGCAAATCAAGACCAGGAACTGACTGTGGCTCAGATCATGAACTCCTTATTGCCAAATTCAGACTTAAATTGAAGAAAGTACTAGACCATTCAGATATGACCTAAATCAAATCCCTTACAATTATACAATGGAAGTGACAAATAGATTCAAGGGATTAGATCTGATAGACTGCCTGAAGAACTATGGATAGAGATTTGTGACATTGTACAGAATGCAGTGATCAAGACCATTCCCAAGAAAAAGAAATGCAAAACGGCAAAATGATTGTCTGAGTAAGCCTTGCAAAGAGCTGAGAAAAGAAGAGAAGCTAAAGGCAAAGGAGAAGAAGAAAGATATACCCATTTCAATGCAGAGTTCCAAAGAATAGCAAGGAGAGACAAGAAAGGCTTCCTCAGCAATCAATGCAAAGAAATAGAGGAAAGTAATAGAATGAGAAAGGCTAGTGACATCTTCAAGAAAATTAGAGATACCAAGGGAACATTTCATGCAAAGATAATCACAATAAAGGACAGAAATGGTATGGGCCTAACAGAAGCAGAAGATATTAAGAAGAGGTGGCAAGAATACACAGAAGAACCCAGATAACCATGATAGTGTGATCACTCACCTGGAGCCAGACATCCTGGAATGTGAAGTGGGCCTTAAGAATCATCACTATGAACAAATCTAGGAGATGTAATGGAATTCCAGTTGAGATATTTCAAATCATAAAAGATGATGCTGTGAAAGTGTTGCACTCAATATGCCAGCAAGGTTGGAAAACACAGCAGTGGCCACAGGACTGGAAAAGGTCAGTTTTCATTCCAATCCAAAGAATGGCCATGACAAGGAATGTTCAAACTACTGCACAATTGCGTTCATTTCACATGCCAGCGAAGTAATGCTTAAAAGTCTCCAAGCCAGGCTTCAACATTACATGAACCATGAAATTCCAGATGTTAAAAACTGGATTTAGAAAAGACAGAGGAACCAGAGATCAAATTGCCAACATTTGCTGGATCATTGAAAAGACCAGAGAGTTACAGAAAAACATCTAAATCTGCTTTATTGACTATACCAAAGCTGTGTGGATCACAATAAACTCTGGAAAATTCTGAAAGAGATGGGAATACCAGACCATCTGGCCTGCCACCTGAGAAATCTGTATGCAGGTAAAGAAGCAACAGTTAGAATCAGACATGAAACAGACTGGTTCCAAATCGGGAAAGGAGTTTGTCAAGGCTGTATATTGTCACTCTGCTTTTTAACCTTATATGCAGAGTACATCATGCTAAATGCCAGGCTGGATATAGCACAAGCTGGGATCAAGATTGCTGAGAGAAACATCAATAACCTCAGATACACAGATGACACCACCCACAGTCACAAAGAGTTGGGCATGACTGAGCTATTGAACTGAACTGAACTGAACTGAACTGAAACAATGGAAGCTGGAATTTGAACCATGATTTTAAGGGACTGCTGTTTTTTTACTAAATCTTGGTAACTGAAATTTGTGCATTTCTGAATCAAACCCACAAAGAACAGCCCTTATCTATTTCTTTCTTGTAACAACTAACAATGAGGGTGAAAATATGATGATTAATTTAATCCAATTAGGATGTACCTTCAGAGCTCGTTCCTAGGATCCACACCACATCACTGCTAAACATCCTTAGAATAGTTGCAGAGGATAACACCCCTGTAACTCACCTCCCCATCATGCTTTCATGTTCGTGGAGTCCTTGGAAAGCCAAAAGACTTCAACAATAAGAGATGTCAAAAGCCAGCAACAGCTTATGAAAGACTTGAGGCATGTGATGTCTATTGGATACATCACTAATGTATAAGAAACAAAAAATCAAATATTATCAGGAGTGAAAAAAAAAGATCTATGTCCTCAATTCCATAAAACCCCTGCCTAAAATTTCCTGTGCTTTAGGTGACATCTTTCTCCACATTTTCTAAGAATTTTGTGGTATCATTATTTGTGGCTGTCTACAGATTTCTGACACTTCACATTTTGAAAATGCCCACCATTGTCAATCTCTTTTCCCATATGGAAGGAAATACACATGCACACACTCCCTTGCAACTAGGGTGCTGATCTGTGACATGACAGCCATTTGCCTGGTTTAGGTGGAGCAGAGACTGCATGGAGGTTTTGGGGATGATAGCAGGTGGTCTGAGTTTCTCAGCAGCAGATTTTTGATCATGGCAGATTTGCTATGGTTTGGAGTTCAGCAGAATCAGCAGTGTCCTTGTCTGGCTATTTTGTAAGAGTTCTCTGGTAATTGTTCATATAAGCTCGGATATGACTAAGTTCTCCATCACTCCAAATGAATGTTTAGATGAGCTGGTATTCTTTAATATAGATTTCTTTTCTGTGAACTGGCTAGTGCCAACTCAGTCTTTTGTAATTAAATACCCAAATCTATTTTACAGTGTTTTACTCTTCTTGGATATTTAATTTCTTCTCCTTCGCTAACTCTTAGATATATATAATAAATTAATAAGTCATCCTGAATACAGGTATCTCCATTTATAAACTGTCCTTTTCATTAAAATATTCCTCAATTTCACCCTTTATTTCCAGTATACAATTTTCCCCTTAACAGTCTTCACCTCTGACACTGCTCTGAAAGGAACACCAATGTTACACTAATGATCAGCTTAAAGGAACACATTATAGTCCTAGCTGTAACTGACTTTATTGCAGGAATTATGGACTATTCTTTCCTTCTCCAAAATGTCTTAGTTTATCAACCAGCTTGGCTTCCCTCCTTCTGCTCTAACTTCATGTATCTCTCACACGCTCTATTGTTTTCTTTCTGTACCTCAAGTATCATTTTCAAAACCTCTCCCTACTGTTAAATGGTTGATCTTGTGTTAAGTGTTTTCTCATTTTAATACTCATGTTAATAATGTCATGTAGTAATACTCACATTAAAGGGCTACAAGACAGATTGGGATGTTGAAGATCATTTACCAGGCACATGCCTGACACGTGGTTCATACTTACTAACTAACAAATCTTTCACATTTCTAGTTCTCTTTCTCCTCTCCTCTTCTTTCTTATTCTCCCTGGTGTTCTAATATCAAATAGTATATTTAGCTTTATTATTTTGTGTCAAATAGCTTGCTACTGAGTTAAAGTAACAAAAAGTCAGCTTAAATGTGCTTAACACTATTAAAGGTTTTTGGGGTTTTTTTAACCCACATAACTGGAAACACAGTGTTACGTGAGGTTTGAAGTCATGGGCTCCATATCACTGCCTTTCTTTATGCATTGGCGCCATGCATACTTTCTCTCATGGTCATAAGATCATTGCCAGGTGACATAATGTCAGTACTCCCTTTGTTGTGCCTGGGATGCATTTCACTGGGAGAGAGAAAAATAAGTCCCTTCTGTCTTTTACCTAAGAACAAAAACATTTGTATTCCTAGATGCTTCCCACCTGTCTCAGCGGCTCATATTACTTTTACTTTAACTACTCAGCCTGGCAACTATGGAAACAGAATCAAAGAGAGAAAAGAATGTGGGGGGCTTCCGCTACCCCCACCCCCAGTGGCCCACCCCATGCCTCAGCTTCATGTCTGTCCCATTCCCATACCATCCTGACTCTGTTGTATGTATTATAGGATTTGTATTTTCTCTTTTTTTTTTTTTTTCCTTTCCTCTCTTCCTCCTCCCTTGCATTCAAGATTATGAAACTTTGCTGTGGGCCCTGCCCTCTCTTCTCCTCCTCCTGTTCACCCTGGTGGTGTGTGGGTGAGGTGGGGAGGGGGGACCCCCAAATATATATCAGCCCAACAGCCCTAAGTCTCCTCCTTTATTATTAGGAAACAAAACAACAACAACAAAAAATGGCGTCATGAATATGAATAGCATTGCCAGATAAATTAGTTGAAGTGTTTTTTTTTTTTTTGTACTATGTCCTCAAATTTAATGGATTAATGTGTCTTGTATATATAAAAAGAAAACCTCTAAAAAAAAACAAACATGGACATGGAACAACAGACTGGTTTCAAATAGGAAAATGAGTACATCAAGGCTGTATAATATTACCCTGCTTATTTAACTTATATACAAAATACATCATGAGAAACACTGGGCTGGAGGAAGCACAAGCTAGAACCAAGATTGCCAGGAGAAATATCAATAACCTCAGATACGCAGATGACACCACCCTTATGGCAGAAAGTGAAGAGGAACTAAAAAGCCTCTTGATGAAAGTGAAAGAGGAGAGTGAAAAAGTTGCCTTAAAGCTCAATATTCAGAAAACTAAGATCATGGCATCTGGTCCCATTACTTCATGGGAAATAGATGGGGAAACAGTGGAAACAATGGCTGACTTTATTTTTCTGGGGGTCCAAAATCACTGCAGATGGTGATCGCAGCCATGAAATTAAAAGACACTTGCTCCTTGGAAGGAAAGTTATGACCAACCTAGATAGCATATTAACAAGCAGATATATTACTTTGCCAACAAATGTCCATCTAGTCAAGGCTATGGTTTTTCCAGTGGTCATGTATGGATGTGAGAGTTGGACTATAAAGAAAGCTGAGCACAGAAGAATTGATGCTTTTGAACTGTGGTGTTGGAGAAGACTCCTGAGAGTCCCTTGGACTGCAAGGAGATCCAACCAGTCCATCCTAAAGGAGATCAGTCCTGGGTGTTCATTGGAAGGACTGATGTTGAAGCTGAAACTCCAATACTTTGGCCACCTGATGCAAAGAGCTGACTCGTTTGAAAGGACCCTGATGCTGGGAAAGATTGAGGGCAGGAGGAGAAGGGGATGACAGAGGATCAGATGGTTGGATGGCATCACCGACCTGATGAACCTGGGTTTGGGTAGACTCTAGGAGTTGGTGATGGACAGGGAGGCCTGGCGTGCTGCGGTTCATGGGGTCACAAAGAATCCAACATGACTGAACGACTGAACTGAACTGAACAGAATAATGGAAAAGAAAAAACAATGAGTAGCCACCTCTAGTTAGGACTTACCTCTGGAGTTATTTTCAGATAAGTGAAGCTGCTGATTCTGCTAACCCCCTAAACACAATAATCTGTCATCATCTGATAGATGCTGCTGCATATGCCAGAACCATCCATAGCCATCCTTATAGTTCTCCAATCTTGTTCCACCATCCCCTTAACCACATTGCAGCACACATAGGGCAGAGGTGCACTGACTCTTGGATAGTCATCCATGGTGTCCATTCTCTACTACATCTGAAATGTGAATCCATATTCCAATATGTTACCATAGAGGTAAAAAAGAAGTTCTTAAACTGTTCAGAATGAAGTCTACCCACATATCCATATACCCAGTAATCTCTTTTCTCCTCAGTATAATAGTAATAATAATAAGGAATGAAGTGCTTCAACTTTGTCCTGACATCTTCATCTGACATCATTCATCCTTCCTAGTACACACACACACACACACACACACACACATGCACTTCTACAGATGTGTCTTAAGCATGGCAACATAATACAATATCCTACTTTCATTAACTTAAAGAAATTGTATTTTCTGAAACTTTCAGAGCAATGAAATCACTAAACAATTATGAAAAATATATTTTCTATTGTGATACAGGCTAAATTTTATAAAATATTATAATCATCAAGTAGGGGAAAGACACTTTAAGAGCTTATGAAACTACCTTTCATTTCCTGTTTATCTTTCTCTTGTTTAACCATAAGTTTTGGCCTTTGTTATTTGTGATAATGAAATCAATTTGGTTCAACAATAAGTCAAAGAGACCTTAAGTATTTTGAAAAAGGTTAGTCTAAAATGATACAGAGAAAACAATCCCTTGCCTACTGTAATTTCCTGCTTGGCTGCACAACCATTTTCTGCCAGCAACTGAATGGATAGGAAAGCTAAAATATTTCTGGAGTGGGTCTTAAAACTAAATTCATCTTTAAAAAAAATACTTTTACTTTGTCAATAGAATTGTTATTTTCTTTTCTTGGTAGATGTTCTTTTTGAACATTTTATTTTCTGTATGTAGCAAATTAAACACACAAACACACACAGCAGAAAGAAGCCTGCATTTTTTCTCCTTTTAAAAATATTTAATCTCTATTTTAGACAATGAAAGTAATAATACTCCTTAGTTCATAATATATTACCATAACCTGTAGTGCAAAATTTCTTTTTTGGTCTAGTTAGTGTTTTTTTTGTTTTGTTTTGTTTTAATTCTTTGTCCTAGTACATCTACTTCCCACTCATAGGCATCTATTCTAATACTTCTGATCATTGTTTCTTTACTTCTTTCACACTGTATTACGTATTTTATGATTTGAAAGTACATTTTTATGATTTGAAAAACTAGTTCCTGTTTTCTATATGTTGTAAAGTATCTCAATGAACATATATCAGTGTCCTCTTTGATTAGAAACACAGGTTGCCTTCATCTCCCACTTCCACAACAAAAGTCAAGCCAAATTGTTTTCTTTCCAGAATTCCTGCACCAGTGTGCTCTAACAGTGCTAATATACTTCATGCCAATGTTTGCTATTATATTCTTCCCTTCTTTGGCCTTTTTGGTGAGTGCAAAGCTCAGAAACATGCACTAAGTGCTGTGTGAAACATTCATAATAACTCCATCATCTTACTAATTCCTTATTGACTTTCAATAGCCTGTGTCAATGCTTTCTACCATCCAAAACTGAAGTGGTTCCTGAAAGAAAAACAGACTAATGCTGAGATTTCTAAAGGGCAGGGGAGAAAGATTCAGAGGAAAGAGAAAAAAAGCTGTAGATATTATTATCTATCCTTTTGCCTTTCTCAATTATTGTATATGGAAATTGTCATTTTTATGTTGTTAATTCATATGCCTAGAGTCAGGCATTGGTGTTCACCACTGAAGATGATGAAGGGCCTGTGTTGGTACTGTCATCCATATCATTCCTGCCAATGCCTCTGGCAGAAACATGACTTCTGATTACCAACCAGTGCTGTGACCTGCACAGCCAGTATTAGCGCCATATGTGACTGTCATAGCACTGTAACAGGAGGGCTTGCCTCCAGCACTCCTGCTGTCAGCAGCATTGTCACCAGCCTCAATAGCATTGCCAATGCCAGTTAGTGCAAGTGTGATGCCTGTCTCTACCACCCTGGAACCAATGCTCTAACCACCTGTGACCTAATCAAAATCCAAACTAATGCTCACCAAAATTCATAGAAATAACTTTAAAATAATTTTTAAATTTTTGTTTTATTTGTATTTCCTAAGCTAAGATATTGAGTATACATTTATAGTATATTCAGCATTAATTTACTTTTATTATTTTACTCTTTATTAGAAAATAAACTTATTTTCTAAGTTTCCTGATCCTATAGGATAACTCTCATCAGGTTCCTTATTTTACCATAAAATTGTTCTGAAATTAATAAATGCCAAAGTAGGTCTGGTTTTCAGAGCAAACAAAACTGTTTCTCAGAGTGGGGCCCTTGTGACAGAAGGTGGAAAAAATTTAGAAGTACTATAGGAGAGATACAGATAGAATTACCTTTCATCAGAAGGCAAAGTGTTTTTTGGTTTTTTTTTTTAAGTATTTTTTTTTTTTTTTAGAAAGCAGCAAACATTTTAGTGTCTCTTAGTTATAATGAAAAACTAATAGTGACTGATATGAATAATAATATACCAAATAGCTCATAAAAATTTATAGCAATGTGATCACACTTAAATTTTTATTTGGAATATTAGCTGAAAGATAAAATAGAAATAAAAAAGGTGGCAGGGACATAATTGAATAGAACATACTGACAGAAACTTCCAGCTACACTTTGCCCAACAGTATATAGCAGGAGACACACAGGTCTTTCAGAGCTTAGACCTTTAATGTTATTGAAAAATTTGACTTTGGAAAGAAATATGTTGGTCTAGGATAATGTTTCTCCAAGTTTATTTAATGTATAAATCTATATTAAAAGGGAAATATGAATCTTCCAATGTTAAGCTAAATTATTTTGATTACGTTACTTAAATATGTATAAACATAAACCCTTAATGTTATAGCTTTTATACAACCATAAAACTAAAACAAGTGTATACATTACATAAAATAAAATAACAACAGAGTCAATAAAATTCAAATTAGCAACATTTATTTAAAGTGTCAGTTGAGGGTTTTCTGAACTAAATTGCTACTCACTAAAGGAATATGCTATTGACTACCATGGTACAGATTCTTTTGAGTCAGCATTCTTCTACTTCCCTTAGCCCTTAAAGGACTCAATTTCCACCACATTTCCCTATTCCAAGGAGTGTGTAAAATTCCTTTGTAAGGCATGCTATGACTCAATTGACTTTCAGTTGGCATAAAGTCATCTTTTACTTATTAAATTTACTTCTTTTCTAATTATACTAAGACAATTAAAGTCTTACTTTTGGCACCAGCATAATTTTAAGCACAAACAAAAATGCTTATTCTGAAAGAGTATGGATTTACTTGGTTTTACATTGGCCATCCAAACAATCTGAATATGTTTAGATTTGCTTATATCATTGAAATAAACACACTCACATACATGCACACACACTCTTAGTTAAATCTCAGGATTACTTCATTTTGATTTAGCTGAAAGGTAGAAGGAAAAATTACAATATGCAGAAAGCTAGAGCACTAGAAATAAATGAACACGAGGAAAGGAAATATTCTAACATGGGAAGCTTAGAAAGTTTTATTAATGGGATCCTATTGCTTTCATAACAAAAAAATTATTGAGCATTAATCTTTGATATAGTATGGTCCTGGAGGAACTGGCCTACAAAGATAAATGATTCATTTGTGTACACTCAAGAAAATTAAACCCAGAGTAAGACATCTTCACAAAAGGCTAAGTATATATAAGGTGGTGATGGTTTTAATAGTGGCATGTATAAGTTACATTCAACAATTAAAATAAGAGCATTGGTAAATAAACCTTGATGTGTCCGTTTGCTATAACATATCTCTGGCTCATTGATTGGTTCTTTGAAAAAGATGTTAAGCTTCAATTTAATCTTACATTTGAAACATCAAGGGGAAATTTAAAAGCATCTCAGTCTCCAATATTCCATTAGTTTGTCGCCCTCAGAAATGTTTTCCACATTGTGTTAATTTTTGTACTTTGGATTCAAGCAACAGAAATCAACTGTAGTTAATGCTAGTAAAAAGAAATTGATAGAAAGGATACTGTATGGAATTATATGGAATCATGTGTGAAACTTTTGAAAACATTATAGAATTTTTAAAACTCTTTCATGTAATAAAAAAAGTTGAAAAAAAGAAAGAGTGCTGTACAATTCACAACATCAAAGCAACCCAAGAATAGTTCAGTCATCACAAAAATCAAAGGCTCTCTAACTATATAGAGAGAACTGGTAGTGGTGGTGGTAGTAGTATTGAGTAGTCCAGGTGTGTCTGACTCTTTGTGACCCCATGGACTGTAGCTCACCAGTCTCCTCTGTCCATGGAATTTTCCAGGCAAAAATACTGAAATAGGTAGCCATTCCTTTCTCCAGGAGATCTTCCTTATGCAGAAATCAAACGTAGGTCTCCTGCAATGTAAGCAGATTCTTTACCATCTGAGCCTCGAGGAAAGCCCATAGAAAAAAACTAAAGAATCCTTAACACCAACCAGTTCCACCTATTTTCTGTCCTTGCCTTTCTTTACTCTATATTCACTTTTTGGTAAAGTTAGTCCAAATTTCCTAACTTGAATATTAAGTTCTATTCTCCACATGTAGATCTCTTAATGATTATTTATCTGCTTTATATCAGAATCTCCAATTAAAATG
This sequence comes from Bos mutus, assembly GCF_027580195.1. Classification (NCBI taxonomy): domain Eukaryota; kingdom Metazoa; phylum Chordata; class Mammalia; order Artiodactyla; family Bovidae; genus Bos; species Bos mutus. The sequence goes on from NC_091627.1 coordinate 55,218,441, forward strand.
TACATACAATAAGGGAGGAATCTTTTCTGTTTGGTTTACTACTGGATCTTCAGTGCATGTCTCATTGTCTTGGATATAGTTTCAGCTTAATAAGAATTGGTTATAAACTAATGAACAAATTCTCCATCTTCTTGACCAGGGGAAGAATGCCTTGATCAGCAGACTTACAAACACTGAGCACAGTAGGGGGATATTTCTCCATGATAAAAGCAGAAAAGGAATCTGATACCAGAGACAGGGAAAATCGATGCTGGAAAGGTAGTAAAAGGGGAGGAAACAAATGTTTATTGAAAACAATCAGATTGATGTAGGTGTAAAAGGTATGTTTGAGAATATTTACTGCTATCTTCTATGTAGTTATTAAGAGTATTTTTACTTTCCTTCAGCATTAAATCTTATATTAAAAAAGATGAAAATAAAAGATGCAAAATTCCACAAGAAAATAATAAAAAGAAGAACAGTTTTTTTTAATTATGTAAAATAATACAATAATACCAGCACAAATAAATAAAAATAGAAAAAAAAAAGAAAACAATCAAGGCAGACAAAATTGGTTTTATAGGAAAACCAACCACCATTCAGTGATTAGATCAAAGAAACCAAGTAGAGTGCCCCAAAATAGACCCATGAGAATACAGTTAACTGATCATTGACAAAAGAAAAAGTCAATTCAATAAAATACAATCTTTCAATAAATGGTGCTATGACAATTGGACATATACAGGTCAAAAAATAAATTTTGACACAGACAGTATACCTTCAAAAAAAAAAAAAAAAAAAATGGACCTAAATGTAAAATGTCAAATCATAAAACTTCCAGAAGATAGCATAGGAGAAAATGTAGGTGACCATTGGTTTGGTAATGAAGTTTTAAAACAGCATCAAAAGTACAGTTCATAAAAGAAAAGTTGATAAATTGAACTTCAATAAAAATAAAACTTTGTCCTATGGAAGGCACTATTAAGAGGAAAAAGATAAGATCCAGACAGGGAGAAAATATTTGCATAATATATAGACCTCTTAAAACTCATAATAAAACAAAGAGTTCTTAATCAGATAAGATATTCAAATGACAAAAAAAAAAAAAACTGTCCAACATTATATAACATCAAAAAATTGCAAATTAAAACACCAATGAAAAACCACTGCACAACTATTAGAACCAAGTTCTAGTGAGAATATGGAGCAACTGGTACCCTTATTTACTGTTGGTAGAAACTTTAAAAAAGATACAGTCAGCAGCCATTTTGGAAGACAGTTTGGCAGTCTGCTAGAAAGTTAAACTCAGTCAAAGCATATGGTCCAGCAATCGTATCCTAGACATTTAACAAATTAGTTGAAAATTATGTCCACACAAAAACCTGCACATAAGTGTTTGTAGCAGCTTTTTATATTATTCCCAAAACTTTAAAAAACCAAAATGTCTTTCAATAGATGAATGGAAAAACAAAACAAAAACAAACTGTGAAATGGTGGCCCATCCCTACAATGCAATACTTAATAATATGGAAAAATGAATTATCAAGTCACAAAATGACATGAAGAAACCTTAAAAGAATATTGCTTAAACCCCTATGTAAATGCAGTCTGAAAAGGCTACGTACCGTATGATTACAACTATATTACACTGGAAAAGATAAAACTTTAGAGACAGTGAAATGTTGAGTAGTAGCTTGAGATTCGGAGAAGGCAATGGCACCCGACTCCAGCACTCTTGCCTGGAAAACCCCATGCACAGAGGAGCCTGGTAGGCTGCAGTCCATGGGGTCGCTAAGAGTCAGACATGACTGAGCGACTTCACTTTCACTTTTCACTTTCATGCACTGGAGAAGGAAATGGCAACCCACTCCAGTGTTCTTGCCTGGAGAATCCCAGGGACAGGGAGCCTGGTGGGCTACCATCTATGGGGTCGCACAGAGTCGGACACACGAACAAAGCGACTTAGCAGCAGCAGCAACAGCAGCTTGAGGTTTCTGTGGTAGGATGGGAACAAGCAGGTAGAACAGGATATTGTTTAGGATTGTGAAACTATACTGCATGATACTGTAATGGTGGGTAAGTGACATTACCTATTTGTCAAAACTCATGAAACTGTACAACACAGAGAGGGCACTACTGTAAACTGTTGTTGTTTGGTTGTTAAGTCGTGTCCAACTCTTTAGCGACACATAGCCTGTCAGGCTCCTGTGTCCATGGGATTTCCCAGGCAAGAATACTAGAGTGGGTTCCATTTTAAGCTGCAGATTCTAAATAATAGTGCAAGATAATACTAGCAGTATTATCTACTAATGCAAGATAATAATAGCAGTGCATGTGTGTTCAGGCACTAAGCCGTGTCTGACACTGTGACTCCATGAACTGTGACCCACCAGGCTCCTCTGTCCATGGGACTTTCCAGGCAAGAATACAAGAGAGTATTGGCATTTCCTCCCCAGAGGCTCTTCACCACCCAGAACAGAACTTGTGTCTCCTGCCTGTGTCTCCTGCATTGGCAGGAAGATTCTTTACCATTTGAGCCACTAGGAGACATATGTCCAAGGAGCGGCAGCTGCACAGGCAAAGGAGGGGCCGAGAGGAGCTACTCCATGTTCAAGGTCAGGAGGGGCGGTGTGAGGAGATACCCCTCATCCAAGATAAGGAGCAGTAGCTGCACTTCGCAGGAGCAGCCGTGAAGAGATACCCCAAGTAAGACGGTATGTGTTGTGAGAGGGCATCAGAGGGCAGATGCACTGAAACCATAATCACAGAAAACTAGCCAATCTGATCACATGGACGAAAGCCTTGTCTAACTCAGTGAAACTAAGCCATGCCATGTGAGGCCACTCAAGACGGGAGGGTCATGGTGGAGAGGTCTGACACAATGTGGTTCACTGGAAAAGGGAATGGCAGACCACTTCAGTTTTCTTGCCTTGAGAACCCCATGAACAGTGAAGTGAAGTCGCTCAGTTGTGCCCAACTCTTTGCGACCCCACGGACAGTAGCCTGCACCAAGCTCCTCAGTCCATGGGATTTTCTAAGCAAGAGTACTGGAGTGGGTTGCCGTTTCCTTCTCCAGGGAATCTTCCTGATGCAGGGATCAACCCAGGTCTCCTGTATTGTAGACAGATGCTTTACCGTCTGAGCCACCAGACCATGAACACTATGAAAAGGCAAAATGATAGGATACTGAAAAGGGAACTCCCTGGGTCAGTAGGTGCCCAATATGCTACTGAAGATCAGTGGAGAAATGACTTCAGAAAGAATGAAGGGATGGAGCCAAAGAAAAAACAATACCCAGTTGTAGATGTGACTGGTGATAGAAGCAAGGTCCAATGCTATAAAGAGCAATACTGCATAGGAACCTGAAATGTCAGGCCCATGAATCAAGGCAAATTGGAAGTGGTCAAACAGGAGATGACAAGAGTGAACATCAATATTCTAGGAATCAGTGAACTAAAATGGACTGGAATGGGTGAATTTAATTCAGATGACCATTGTATCTACTACTGTGGGTAGGAATCCCTTAGAAGAAACAGAAGCCATCATGGTCAACAAAAGAGTCCAAAATGCAATACTTGGATGCGATCTCAAAAATGACAGAAAGATCTCTGTTCGTTTCCAAGGCAAACCATTCAATATCACAGTAATTCAAGCCTATGCCCCAACCAGTAACACTGAAGAAGCTGAAGTTGAACGGTTCTATGAGACCTAAAAGACCATTTAGAACTAATACCAAAAAAGATGTCCTTTCATTATTGGGGACTGGAATGCAAAAGTACGAAGTCAAGAAACACCTGGAGTAACAGGTAAATTTGGCTAGGAGTACAGAATCAAGCAGGGTAAAGGCTAATAGAGTTTTGCCAAGAGAACACACTAATCATAGCAAACACCCTCTTCCAACAACACAAGAGAAGACTCTACACATGGACATCACCAGAAGGTCAATACCAAATCAGATTGATTATATTCTTTGAAGCCAAAGATGGAGAAGCTCTATACAGTCAGCAAAAACAAGACCAGGAGCTGACTGTGGCTCAGACCATGAACTCCTTATTGCCAAATTCAGACTTAAATTGAAGAAAGTGGGGAAAACCACTAGACCATTCAGGTATGGCCTAAATCAAATCCCTTATGATTATATAGTGGAAGTGAGAAATAGATTTAAGGGACTATATCTGATAGATAGAGTGCCTCATGAACTGTGGATTGAGGTTCATGACATTGTACAGGATACAGGGATCAAGACCATTCCCATGGAAAAGAAGTGCAAAAAAGCAAAATGGCTGTCTGATGAGGCCTTACAAATCGCTGTGAAAAGAAGAGAAGTGAAAGGCAAAGGAGAAAAGGAAAGATACAAGCATCTGAATGCAGAGTTCCAAAGACTAGCAAGGAGAGATAAGAAAGTCTTCCTCAGGGATCAATGCAAAGAATTAGAGGAAAACAACAGAATGGGAAAGACTAGAGATCTCTTCAAGAAAATTAGAGATACCAGGGGAACATTTTATGCAAAGATGGGCTCGATAAAGGACAGAAATGGTAGGGACCACATAAGCAGAAGATATTAAGAAGAGGTGGCAAGAATACACAGAAGAACTGTACAAGAAAGAGCTTCTCGACCCAGATAATCACGATGGTGTGATCACTCACCTAGAGCCAGACATCCTGGAATGTGAAATCAAGTGGGCATTAGAAAGCATCACTACAAACAAATCTAGTGGAGGTGATGAAATTCCAGTTGAGCTATTTCAAATCCTGAAAGATGCTGCTATGAAAGTGCTGCACTCAATATGCCAGCAAGTTTGGAAAACTCAGCCGTGGCCACAGGACTGGAAAAGGTCAGTTTTCATTCCAATCCCAAAGAAAGGCAATGCCAAAGAATGCTCAAACTACCACACAATTGCACTCATCTCACATGCTAGTAAAGTAATGCTCAGAATTCTGCAAGCCAGGCTTCAGCAGTATGTGAACCATGAAATTCCAGATGTTCAAGCTGGTTTTAGAAAAGGCAGAAGAACCAGAGATCAAATTGCCAACATCTGCTGGATCATCTAAAAAGCAAGCGAGTTCCAGAAAAACATCTATTTCTGCTTTATTAACTATGCCAAAGCCTTTACCTGTGTGGACCACAATAAACTGTGGAAAATTTTGAAAGAGATGGGAATACCAGACCACCTGACCTGCCTCTTGAGAAACCTATATGCAGATCAGGTAGCAACAGTTAGAACTGGACATGGAACAACAGACTGGATGCAAATAGGAAGAGGAGTATGTCAAGGCTATATATTTTCACCTTGCTTATTTAACTTATATGCAGAGTACATCATGAGAAATGCTGGGCTGGAAGAAACACAAGCTGGAATCAAGATTGCTGGGAGAAATATCAATAACCTCAGATATGCAGATGACACCACCCTTATGGCAGAAAGTGAAGAGGAACTAAAGAGCCTCTTGATGAAAGTGAAAGTAGAAAGTAAAAAAGCTGGCTTAAAGCTCAGCATTCAGAAAACTAAGGTCATGGCATCTGGTCCCATCACTTTATGGCAGATAGATGGGGAAACAGTGGAAACAGTGTCAGACTTTATTTTTGGGGGCTCCAAAATCACTGCAGATGGTGATTGCAACCATGAAAATAAAAGACACTTACTCCTTGGAAGGAAAGTTATGACCACTCTAGACAGCATATAGAAAAACAGAGATATTACTTTGCCAACAAAAGTCCATCTGGTAAAGGCTATGGTTTTTCCTGTGGTTATGTATGGATGTGAGAGTCGGACTGTGAAGAAAGCTGAGTTTCAAAGAATCGATGCTTTTGAACTGTGGTGTTGGAGAAGACTCTTGAGAGTCCCTTGGACTGCCAGGAGATCCAACCAGTCCATCCTAAAGGAGTTCAGACCTGGGTGTTCATTGGAAGGACTGATGCTGAAGCTGAAACTCCAATACTTTGGCCACATCATGTGAAGAGTTGACTCATTGGAAAAGACCCTGGTGCTGGGAGGGATTGGGGGCAGGAGGAGAAGGGGACAACAGAGGATGAGATGGCTGGATGGCATCACCGACTTGACGGACAGATGTTTGAGTGAACTCCGGGTGTTGCTGATGGACAGGGAGGCCTGGCGTGCTGTAATTCATGGGGTTACAAAGAGTCGGACACGACTGAGTGATTGAACTGAACTGAACTGAAATGAGGGGAAAGCAGGTATATGACAACTGCATGTGATCTGCTAAATTTTGTGTAAACCTAAAGCAGTTTTTCTTTAAAATAAAGTATATTAACCTAAAAAATAATCTATGGTTGATATTAATCTTGTATATATCTTATAATAATAATATATATTAGAATATATGTATTTTATATTATATATAACAATATTATATATATATATTCTTCTTCTGATTTTCTTCTTCTTTTTTTTTTTTTTTTTTAGTCACTCAGTCATATCTGACTCTTTGCTAACCCATGAACTGTAGCCCACCAGGTTCCTCTGTCCATGGTATTTCCCAGGCAAGAATACTGGAGCGGGTTGCCATTTCCTTCTCCCAAGAATCTTTCCAACCCAGGGATTGAACCTGCATCTTCAGCATTTCAGGATTCTTTACCACCAGAGCCACTTGAGACAAGTTATTAAAAAAGTATAGGTACAGTTCCCTGTGCTGTACTGTAGGTTGTTTTTGATTATCTATTTTATAAATATAATAGTGTGTATATGTTTATCTCTACCTCCTAATTTATTTCTTTTCCCACCTGTCTTTCTTTTTTGGTATTCACAAGTTGATTTTATGTGCTTGTGAATTTCTTTCTGTTTTGGAAATAAGTTCATTTCTTTATTTCTAGATTCCACCTTTCTTTTTTTTTTAGATTCCACATATAAGAAATATTTATTTTTCCCTATTTGACTTGGCTCACTTAGTATGATAATCTCTAGGCACTTGATTGGTACTGCCACTTGATGGTGGTGGTGGTTTAATTGCTCAGTCATGTCTGACTCTCGAAATCCCTTGGGCTGTGACCTGCCAGATTCCTTTGCACAAGGGAGTTTCCAGGTGAGAATACTGGACTGGGTTGCCATTTCATTCTCCAATTTGCTTAGTCCAGTTCAGTTGTTCAGCTGTGTCAGACTCTTTGCGACCCCATGGACTGCATCATGCCAGGCCTCCCTATCCATCACCAACTCCTGGACCTTGCTCAAACTCATGTCCATGAAATTGGTGATGCCATCCAACCATCTCATCCTCTGTCAGCCCCTTCTCCTCCTGCCTTCAATCTTTCCCAGCAATAGGGTCTTTTCCAATGAGTCAATTCTTCTTATCAGGTAGCCAAAGAATTGGAGCTTCAGCTTCAGCATCAGTCCTTCCAATGAATAACAGGACTTATTTCCTTTAGGATGGACTGGTTGGATCTCCTTGCAGTTCAAGGGACTCTCAAGAGTCTTCTCTAACAGCATAGTTCAAAAGCATCTATTTTGCAGTATTCAGCTTTCTTTAAAGTCCAACTCTCATATTCACACATGACTACTTGAAAAACCATAGCTTCAACTATATTTGTCAGCAAAAGAATGTCTCTGCTTTTTAAGGTACAATCTAGGTTGGTAGTAGATTTTCTTCCAAGGAGCAAGCATCTTTTATTTATTTATTTTTATTTCTTTTTTTTATTCTTCCAATTTTATATTCTTTTAATTTCATGGTTGTAGTTACCAGCCACAATGATTTTGGAGCCCAAGAAAAAATGTCTCTCACTGTTTCCCCATCTATTTGCCATGAAGTGATGGGACCAGATGCCATGATCTGTTTTTCAAATGTTGAGCTTTAACGTAACTTGGTTTGGTACATTACCTTTAATGCTTCAATATGAATTTAGAATATTTAATATATATCATGAGCATGTGTGCTCAGTCAGTTGTGACCAACTCTATCATGCCCATGGGATTCTCTTGGCAAATATACTGGAGTAAGGTGCCATTTCCTTCCAGCCCCAGGGATCATATCTATATTTCTTATGTCTCCTGCACTGGCAAGCTTATTCTTTACCATTAGCACCACCTGGGAAGCCCACTATTTATAATAGTGTTAAGGATTATAGAATATTGGATGAAAATTCACCCATTCTATTTATTATAAAATATTTAATGACAATTTTGTTCTCTTCAGTCATTATATTCTACATAAAGAATGATAGAAGATTTTAGAATATCAACCTTTGTCCAGTTCCTTATTCTCCTTCATTTCCACCTTCATTTAGTAGATATACCAGACTATGTTAAGGAATCCCTTTCAACAAAATGTACTTTATCACCTAACTTTAAAAATGTATTAATGTAGTTGAGCTTCTTTTATTGATAGGGCCTTATTGAAACTTGAAATTTCATGATTAGTTATTTTAAGGCCCCTTAATTACAGGGGCTTCTCTTGTTAATTAACTATATTGGTACTGTAATTACTTCAAGGAAAGACAATCCCATATTCTATCCCTTAGAGTCCCATTAATGATATGCTACAACATAATCAGGTATGTATTAAAAGTCCCAGTAGGTAAAGAAGTGATTCCCTGCAATTTTCCAACAATAAAACTGGTGGCAAGCATCCCTCTGCCAAAAGTAATTTCTCACATAAATTTCCTAGTTACTTTCAGTGCACCTAGAGAAAATGTTCATCATTCTCAAAACACTGCCTCACTGACTTTTCCCCAACACTTACTTTAATATGAGTACCTAAAGTCTCAGAAGGTAATAAGCATCACAGGCTATCAGAGTATAAGTACTGATATCACATTGGGGTTTCTATCCTTTCGTCTCATATTGAAGTTTCTTTAACCTCTGCTGTGGGTCAGAGCAATTGTCAAACTGAAGATAATGTTTCTGTTTCTTTTTTTCCCTTTTAGTTCTCTCTTTCTCTGTTTTAATGGTCTGTTTACACACTTTTTTTAAGCTACCTTCTTAAGTTTTACCAGCATACAAATCTCCTTGAAAAGATATGATTTGATTAGTCACTGAAAATCAGTCAGGTGATCATATTTCTTGGGTACCCAACTATGTTTTAGGATGATGAAGGATATCTAAGAAAACAAAATTAAATTCATCTGCAGCCAACTTGAATTTTATGAAACAAAATGCAGGAAAAATTCTCAATATAAACTTAATTCAAACTCTAGGATTTGTATCTCTTTCAATCTTTGCACATCATTGGCAATATTATCATCAATAGTATGAATGCCATTGTATTAGGAAACCGAGATTCAAAAAGCTTAATGAATTTTCTCTGTGTCTTCATTGTTTTGAAAAGAAAAGAGCATGGGTCCAGAGGAAAAAAGAGAACTCATTTCAGGAGTAATAAGATAATGCTTCTACACTGTAATCATCCTCAGAATAGTTTCTTTTCCCACAGTGTCACAAAAATCAATGAAATCTCTCTAAGTTTGGAACCTATTATATATTGCTGTTCTTGGTTGCAGAGACTAAGCTCCTAATCAGTGAGCATTGCAAGTGTTCCAAGACATTTGAGCAGAGGAACATCTTCCTTATATTCTGTATTTCATGTGAGTGATCAATAGCAAGAGAAAGAGAAATTAAGAAAATAGCAAGCAAGAAAATAGACACATTTTTGGAATTCATAACTGATTAGAAAACTTCCCTACTTTACGACTATATGGATTATGCACACAGGCCCACATATACACATATATTCATATGAACACGCATATACATATGTACATGTGTGTGTCCTATGCATGAAAGACACAGTGCTGGTTCCCAGAAGATACAGAGCCAAAGATGACATAAACCTTGTGTTCAAGGATGTGAATATTTACTAAGGAGTATGCTCAAACCAAACTTACAACAAAAAGCCCAATAGAAAGCATCATGACTAGGTTTAAAAGTAGCACAAAGTGATGAATTCCACCTGAGGTCTAGGAAAGATCAATAAAAGGAGACATATACATTGGGTTGAAAATGAAGAGGTAATTAAACCAGCCACAGAGTATGCCATGGGTATTGTAATAAAAGAGTTATGTGGTGGCGCTAATGGTAAAGAGCCTGCCTGTCGATGCCAGAGATATGAGACACAGGTTTGATCCTGGGTTGGGGTGATTCCCTGGAGAAGGTAATGGCAACCCACTCCAGTATCCTTTCCTGGAGAATCCCATGGACAGAGGACCCTTGTGGGCTACAGTCCATAGGATCGCAAGGAGTCAGACATGACTGAAACAACTTGGCATGCATGCACGTGAGTCCTTCTAGTGAATTAAACCTGAGAAAGTTCATGGAAACCCCAGATCAGAGGCCAGTTGATCAGAATTATAGGTAGAGCATTGAAGAATTGATATCTTTGAACTGTGGTGCTGAAGAAGACTCCTGAGAGCCCCTTGGACAGCAAGGAGGTCAAACCAGCCATTCTTAAGGGAAATCAGTCTGAATACCCATTCAAAGGACTGATGTTGATGCTGAAACTCCAGTATTTTGGTCATTTGATGCGAATAGCTGACTCATTGGAAAAGTCCCTGAAACTGGGAAAGATTGAGGGCAGGAGGAGAAGTGGGCATCAGAGGATGAGATGGCTGGATGGTGTCACTTATGCAAAGGACATGAACTTGGGCAAATTTTGGGCGATGGTGAGGGACAGAGAAGCCTGGCATGTTGCAGTCCATGGGAGTCACAAAGAGTCAGACGTGACCTAGCGACTGAACAACAATAAACGAGTGGCCTAGGGATCCAACATGCAATTAACATCTAAAGTAAGGGTGAGCTTGTTGGGAATCATATTCTTAAACTGCAGATTCTATTAATAACACTAGGGCCAGGTGGTTGGCATCAGAATTGAATTATATTTCTGTACAATTGGTGTCAGAATATAGAATCTCTTTTATTCGTTGTTGTATTATAAGGATATGAGAATAAATCAGATTTGACTGAAGATGTGCGGAATATTGATGCTTCTATTTTCGTTAGAGTAAAAATATTTTAATTGTCTTTGAATTGGACATGTATTGCCTTTACTTACAATTAACATCTTCTTTTAAAGAATAGATTACTAATTGATATGGTCTTGAAATTCAAGGAAAAGTAGAAACGTGAAACATAACAAGTAGCTGAATCTAGATTATAAAAATAAACTACAGTAAGTGGGAATACTTGTCAAATAAAAATAACAATTAGAATATAGGCTTAAATAGAGTACAATGCAAATTATTAAAGCACAAAAAATAAATGCAAATCAAAACCGCAGTGAAATATCACCTCATACTTGTTAGAATGGCTATTATCAAAAAGAAAGTATATAACAATTATTTGTGAAGATTTACAGAAAAGGAAAACCTTGTGCAGGATTAATGTGGATGTAATTTGATGTAGTCACTGTGGAAAACAATATGAAGTTTCTCAAAAAATTAAAAAAATAAAACTACCATAAGACTCACCGATTCTACTTCTGGGAATTTATCTAAAGAAAATTAAAACATCAACTTAAAAAGATATAGGTATCCCATGTTCACTATAACATTATTTACAATAGCCAAGATATGGAAACAACTTTAGTGTCCATTGGCATTTGAATGTATAAAGAAATTATTCAGACATTAACTATATATATATATATATATATGTGTGTGTGTGTGTGTGTGTGTGTGTGTGTGTGTCGCCACTTGCAACAACAAGGAGAGAGACTTGAGGTTCTTTTCCAAGTATAATGTCAGACAAAGGAAGACAAATCCTATATCACTTTTTGTATGTAGAATCTAATAAACAAACAAGCTACAACAAGAAAAGCAAGTTCATTGATACACAAACTAGATTGGTGGTTACCAGAGGTGGGGAATGGAGGAACAGAAAAAATGAATGAACTATTTTTTGTTTGGTTAAATAAATTAACATTTTTAAAAAAAAATTCAAAGTATAAATTGAGTAGCTGCTAAAATCCAACACCAGTTTCTTTAACACATTTGAAAAGAAGTAACTTCCAGGCTTTTTCCGTCAGTAAGATTTGCTTACTTTGATCATACGATGGAGAATTTCATGGCTGCTATTTGAAATATCACAGCTTTTGAAGTGGAGATCCTAATGTATTTAATTTGTTAGTAAATTCTGAAAATGAATTTCAAAATAAAATACTCTTTTAGATATTACTTGAAATTAGGAAGCTAACTCAATTAGATAAATTTAAATGAAAACCACCACTATTCATCTCAGCTTGATGTTTGCCTTTAAGTCCTTTTCAATTTTTTTCTCATTTCAAGTGCTTTGTCTTGTCTTCATTTGATTATACCTCTGTTTTCAGTTGACTTTTAGTTATTTGAGCCCATCTTCTGGGAAATATTTTGTTGGAAGTGGTTATTTTCAGTTTAATGTATTTCCACATAATTGAAAATTTGAAGGAACCCAGGGAGTGGTAAGTTAATTTTTTAACCTGGTGCTAGCAAATACTCTATTGAGTTCCCTCCTGGAGAAAATAAATTATAACACCTGTAGAAGCGGGTAACAGAGGATGAGATGGTTGAATAGCATCACTGACTCAATGGACATGAGTTTGAGCAAGCTCCAGGAGGTAATGAAGGAACAGGGAAGCCTGGTGTGCTACAGTCCATTGGGTCACAAAGAATCAGACAAAACAATGACTGAACAACAACAAAAATCCAACAGGGAGTTCTTGGTTCACATCATCTACTCCCATACTATATATTAAAAAAAAAAAAAAAAACTTAAAAATCTGAGTATATTATAGAGACTGTTTAACTATTCTTTCCTCTCCTGAACCTCCAGAGAACTTTAGTCTACGGCACATAGTCGATACTCAGCACTGACACTTATTTTGGTATTTACTATTTTGTGTAAGTGCACATTCTTCTTAGTTGATTGCGACCATTCAAAAATAAACCTTACTGCCACTATTGCCTGGTGGACGTTTTTGTATAGATTGTATGTTTAAGAAACACCTAGATGTGTTGGTAATTGAAAAGCCTTTCAGTGCCTACCTGGGGCCATACTCAGGAAGTACACAACAGTAGCTTTGTAACTTCCAAATTTTCATCAGCCCAAGATGGAAGCAAAATCACAATCACCACTGACAGTCATAAGAATGTAGTTCAGCTGCAGAAAAAGTGTGATTGGATAGATAACACTTAATAGCTATTTTTTTCTTAATCCTATATTTATTTACTTTTCAAATAATTTTCATTGTAGTCAGATTCAATAGCTACAGTTTTCCAAATGTGGTAAAGAAAATAGTGTTGGATTTTAGCTTCTATTCAGTCTATATTTATGTATTTAAATGATATATTTTAATGATTAATTTTTTAGTTGGCAACATCCTTAGTTCCTTTGGCTTATTTCATAATCTAAACTAGGTGGCTCATTTTTAGCCTTATATTAGGTCCAGAGAAATTCATCAGTGTTCTTGAATGCCTCATGATTTCTCTATTCACTTTCGAAAATGTATTTTTACCCTAGATGCTTACATTATTAGGTGTATATGCTGAGGAAGAGGCACCCAGAGGCTCTTCCTGTTGTCTACTTTTCTTCATTATTCTGGAGGACATGGAAAGGAAAGCATTTTTATTTTACATGTTTAGCATAAACAACAAACATAATATTATAAAAAAATGGAAAAAAGTTTTACCAAAGAAAGAATTCCAAAGGTTCAAATGTCTCTCAAAATATTATTTTCCAAAGTGCTCATTTAGAGAAGACAGAAGGAGGTCAACAGTCACAAATGATATTTCTAAGGTGCTGGAGATGTTTATATATTGTTTGGGGGAAGAATTTAAGTAGTTAATTTCAGAATCATGTTGATGGTGCAAAATTAATTTTACAAAAGTTAATGTATATTTAGCAATGAAAATAAGTTAAAAAAAATGAGGAATTAAAACTAAAAATGTATCCCACAAAGAAAGTTTGACTGTGCTTGCTTACACTGTGGGGCTTCCCTGGTGGCTCAGAGGGTAAAGCATCTGCCAGCAATGTGGGAGACCCTCATTCGATCCCCGGGTGGGAAAGATTCCCTGGAGAAGGAAATGGCAACCCACTCCAGTAATCTTGCCTGGAGAATCCCATGGACAGAGGAGCCTGGTAGGTTACAGTTCACTGTGTTCCTACACACACACATGCATACCCTCACATACACAACCTGTTTTTAACCTTTGTTAATAATCTTTTTGTGGCTCAGACTGTAAAGAATCTGCCTTCAGTCCAGGAGACCCAGGTTCAATCCCTGGGTCCAAAAGATCCCCTGGAGAAGGGCATGGTTATCCACTTCCCTATTCTTGCCATGGACAGAGGAGCCTGGTGGGCTGCAGTCCATGGCATCACAAAGAGTCAGATGTGACTGCCACACACACAATAATCATAGAATAACATGGAATCAAAAATGATGCCCAGTTGTGACCTATTCGTCATGAATCTTATGGGTTATAAGGGTTGTATCTACTTCCTTTATAATTAAATACAGACAAGTCATTCAATAATTAGTCCCGTGGTCTCTTCTCTGGAAAATGAAAGATGAGCATAAACAAAGTAGAGCTCTACATTTTTACCACCAGTAGGGATGATTAAATTGACATAGCAACACACATTTACACCTAGCTTCTTGATGTCCCTAATAGTATGATTCCTTTAGCAGAGTGTGTGAACATACATTTCTGAAAGATACAACACAAGGAAAGTACCAAAGACATTCTTTAATTGGGATGAGATCCCTTTTCTTGTTATCTTCTGTGCTGAATTAGACACAAATAAAATGATAAAGTTCACCTTTCTTTTATCCTTATAGTCAGAGCCAATAGTAAAACAGAGCTCTTTGACTCCTCTGTCCTGGAACCCAATGCATGTTTTTCTCAATTATCACACTATTGTATTTTGTGTTATATAAAACCCCTCACTGTGCAGGAGGTTTACTCAAACTAGTAGTTTCAGCCAGGAAATATCAGGAGCCGTACCACCATATCACACTTTTCTATTAATAAATGACCTTTGGAAAGGAACAACGTCATTCCTGGTTTAAAACAATTATATCTCAAACAGGCTTGAGATTTATAAGATGTCTCCTGTGCACCAGATCTTTAGAAGGTCAGACCAGGCCATGCCTCAAGCACCTTCATCTTCACCTTGTAGTCATCTGAATTTATGTCTTATTCACTTTAAAATTTTATAGTGTCTGTGATCCCGCAAAGGGGCCACAAAGAGAAAGACGTTTGCCCTGTCTCTTTCTCTGTGTGTAAGGCTATCCCACAATCCTCAGGCTTTTCTCATCTGTATTGATACTGTATAGTATTTCTATTGTAGATTTATTTTTCTTTTAATACTTCCATGTAGTATTCTTGATGTATAACAGGAATCTTTCTTATGGGCATTGTGGTCAGAAGTTTAAAAGAGAGGAGTATTCATATTTTACTTAAAAAATGATGGTAAGCATTCCTCGGCCTTAGTAAAATAAATATGAAATAAAAATCAAGAAAATACATTAGAAAATATCTATCTAAAAGGAGATTTTTATTGTATTTTATTAGTAAAGTTATTTTTATCATATATGATAAAATAGGGGATGGAAATTAAAATTCTATGCTCTTCTCTTCTCATGAAGAACATAAATAAATATGCACATACATAAATCTCCTGATTGAAGCCTTATAATAGAGAATTTTTCTGTTGGAAGCATATATTCACAAACCTCTGATCAGAAATATGTGTCACTTCTGGCACTGGATTTTAAGAGTGAAGCTGCAAAGTCATTAGTTACAGAGTCTCCCCTAACTTCTCGAATGTTGGGGCTTATTTCTCATACATGTATTGGCCTGCACCCTGCAAGTCTATAAAACCTATACTTATCCAGCTTCAAGACCAAAGAAAGAGCCCACAGTCAGTGACAGAGACATCAAGCAATGGTTGATGGATAACAGGAGCTTATATCTAAAACAAGTTCCTGGAGCAGCACTCCACCCTTGTGTGAATGACGGTGGACCAAGACATGACTGCAGTCTTCACTCCCAGAGGGAGGGCAGGTTACTAATTATAGGGAGACTTGAAGTCAGGTTGACTCATTAGTTACCAGGGAAACCTGGTAAACTCCTCAGCACACCTTGAATAAGCTATCATATGGAGAGATTCTGATCTAAAGTTAGAGCAATCACTAGCTGGGGCCAGAGCAAGTATGTCAGAAGATCAGTCATGTGAGTAGGGTGAAGCTGAAGCAGGCACTGGTGGAGTAAGAGGTATACAGAGAGCAAGAGAACAGCCATCTTGGCTGGCCTGACCATACAGCTTGCTTATCCATAGTCAGCACTGTTCATGACGAAAATTAGAGGTTTCTAGACCAGCTGGCTTTATATATTTAGAGTGTTTATTCCAGCTGCCTTTATGTGTTAAGAACTTTTTTTTTTCATTTAAATTCTAATATTTTTACTGGATGTATATGACACTGAGCTATATCAGTTCAGTTCAGTTCCTCAGTTGTGTCTGACTCTTTGTGACCCCATAGACTGCAGTACACCAGGCTTCCCTGTCCATCACCAACTCCCGGAGCTTGCTCAAATTCATGTCCATTGAGTCAGTGATGGCATCCAACTATTTCATCTTCTGTGGTACCCTTCTCCTCCTGCCTCAATCTTTCCCAGAATCAGGGTATTTTCTAAGGAGTCAGTTCTTTGCATCAGGTGGCCAAAGTACTGTAGTCACAGCTGCAGCATCAGTCTTGTCAATGAATATTCAGGACTGATTTCTGATATTCAGGATATATACTGAGCTATAGCCAAGGGTGAAAAACTGCAATATTCCTTGTGTTTAAGTATCTTATCTTTTAATACAGATAGAATTGGCTCTCATACTTCTGTTATAGGTGAGATGATATGTATACATGTGCGTGCTAAGTTGCTTCTGTCACGTACAACTCTTTGAGACTCTGTGGACTGTAGCCCACCAGGCTCCCCTGTTCATCAGATTCTCCAGGCAAGAATACTGGAGTGAGTGTCCATTTCTTCCTCCAGGTCATCTTCCAAACCCAGGGAGGGAACCCGAGTCTCTTAGGTCTCCAGTGTTGGAATATAGGTTCTTTACCACTAGTGCCACCTGGGAAGCCCCATGTATATATAAGGGTTTCTCTGGTGGCTCAGACAGTAAAGAACCTGCCTGCATTGTGGGAGAGCTGGGATCCGTCCCTGAGTTGGGAAGATCCCCTGGAGGAGGGCATGGCAACCCACTCCAGTGTTCTTGCCTGGAGAATCCTCATGGAGTGATGAGCATGGTTGGTTACAGCCCATGGGATCACAAATAGTCAGATATATAGATAGATAGATTTAATGTATGTATATACATAACAAATTATATGAATAATATATATTATATGCTTATTTAAAAATATATATATATTATATTATAGTTCTGTGCATTCTTGCCACCTCTTCGTAATATCTTCTGCTTCTGTCAGGTCCATACAATTTCTGTCCTTTATCATACCTGTCCTTGCATGAAATGTTCCCTTGGTATCTCTAACTTTCTTGAAGAGATCTCTAGTCTTTCCCATTATATTGTTTTCCTCTATTTCTTTGCATTCATAACTGAGGAAGGCTTCCTCATCTCTCCTTGATATTCTTCGGAACTCTTCATTCAAATGGGTATATCTTTCCTTTTCTCCTTTGCCTTTCATTTCTCTTCTTTTCACAGCTATTTGTAAGGCCTCCTCAGACAACCATTTTGCCTTTTTGCTTTTCTTTTTCTTGGGGATGGTCTTGATCACTGCCTCCTGTACAATGTCATGAACCTCCATCCATAGTTCTTCAGGCACTCTGTCTATCAGATCTAATCCCTTAAATCTATTCCTCACTTCCACTGTATAATCATAAGGGATTTGATTTAGTTCATATCTGAATGCTCTAGTGGTTTCCCCTACTTTCTTCAATTCATATCTGAACATGGCAATAAGGAGTTCATGATCTGAGCCATAGTCAGCTCCTGGTCTTGTTTTTGCTGACTGTATACAGCTTCTCCATATTTGGCTGCAAAGAATATATTCAATCTGGTTTTAGTATTGACCATCTGGTGATGTGCATTTGTAGTCTTTCCTTGTGTTGTTGGAAAAGTGTGTTTGCTATGACCAATGTGTTATCTTGGCAAAACTCTATTAGCCTTTGCCCTGCCTCATTCTGAACTCCAAGGACAAATTTGCCTGTTACTCCAGGTATTTCTTGAGTTCCTACTTTAGGATTCCAGTCCCCTATAATGAAAAGGATATCTTTTTTGGATGTTAGTTCTAGAAGGTCTTGTAGGTCTTCATGGAGCTGTTCAAATTCAGCTTCTTCAGCATTATTGATCAGGGCATAGGCTTGGATTACTGTGATATTGAATGGTTTTCCTGGGAAATGAACAGAGATAATTCTGTCATTATTGAGATTGCATTCAAGGAGATGGTAAAGCTTCTGCCTGCAATGTGGGAAACCTGGGTTTGATCCTGGGTCGTGAAGATCCCCTGGAAAAGGAAATGGCAACCCACTCCAGTACTCTTGCCTGGAAGATTCCATGGACAGAGGAGCCTGGTAGGCTACAGTCCATGGGGTTGCAAAGAGTTGGAAACAACTGAGCAACTTCACTTTTTTTCTTTCTTTGCTACATTTTGAACTCTTTTGTTGACTCTAATGGCTATTCCATTTCTTCTACGGGATTCTTGCCTACAGTAGTAGATATAATGATACAGTTAAATTCACCTATTCCAGTCTGTTTTAGCTCACTGATTTCTAAAATTTCAATGTTCACTCTTGCCATCTCCTTTTTTTTTTTTTGGTATATCTTTTTGCCTTTCCATACTGTTCATGGGGTTCTCAAGGCAAGAATACTGATGTGGTTTGCCATTCCCTTCTCCAGTGGATCATGTTTTTTCAGAACTCTCCACCATGACTTGTCCTTCTTGGGTGGCCCTACATGGCGTAGCTCATTGCTTCACTGAGTTATACAAGGCTGTGGTCCATGTGATCAGATTGGTTAGTTTTCTGGGACTGTGGTTTTCAGCCTGTCTGCCCTCAGATTTAGAAGGGTAAGAGGCTTATGGAAGCTTCCTGATGGGAGAGACTGACTGAGGGGAAAACTGGGTCTTGTTCTGATGGACGGGGCCATGCTCAGTAAATCTTTAGTACAATTTTCTATTGATGGACAGGGCTGTGTTCCTTCCCTGTTATTTGACCTGAGACCAAACTACAGTAGAGGTAATGAAGATAATGATGATCTCCTTCAAAAGGTCCCATGCTACACTCAGTGCCCCCTACCCTGTAGCAGGCCACCACTGACCCACACCTCCAGTGGAGACTCCTACACACTCATCTGCAAGTCTGGGTCAGTCTCTTGTGGGGTCACTGCTCCTTTCTGCTGGGTCCTAAGTGTGCACAAGGTTTTGTTTGTGCCCTCCAAGAGTCTGTTTCCCCAGTCCTGTGTAAGTTCTGGCAGCTCTATGGTGGGGTTAATGGTGACCTCCTCCAAGAGAGCTTATACCATACCCATGTCTACTGCACCCAGAGCCACTCCCCCTGCAGCTGTCCACTGCTGACCCATACCTCCTCAGGAGACACTCAAACACAGTTTTGTCTCAGTCTCTGGGGGATCTCTGGTTCCTGGTGTGCACAAGGTATGTTTGATATCTCTGAGTGTCTCTGGTGGGTATGGGATTTGATTCTAAATGCAATTTTTCCCCTCCTACCATCTTGCTGGGTTTTCTCCTTTTCCCTTGGATATGGAGTATCTCCTCAAAGTTGCTCCAGCACCACGCAGCTGCCACTCAAGTGCTGTGTCAGTTCAGTTCAGTTGTTCAGTCATGTCTGACTCTTTGCAACCCCATGAATCGCAGCACGCCAGGCCTCCCTGTCCATCACCAACTCCCGGACTTCAATCAGACTCACCTCCATCGAGTCAGTGATGTCATCCAGCCATCTCATCCTCTGTCGTTCCCTTCTCCTCCTGCCCCCAATCCCTCCCAGCATCAGAGTCTTTTCCAATGAGTCAACTCTTCGCATGAGGTCACCAAAGTACTGGATTTTCAGCTTCAGCATCATTCCCTCCAAAGAAATCCCAGGGTGATCTCCTTCAGAATGGACTGGTTGGATCTCCTTGCAGTCCAAGGGACTCTCAACAGTCTTCTCCAACACCACAGTTCAAAATCATCAATTCTTCGGTGCTCAGCCTTCTTCACAGTCCAACTCTCACATCCATACATGACCACAAGAAAAACCATAGCCTTGACTAGATGGACCTTTGTTGCCAAAGTAATGTCTCTGCTTTTGAATATGCTATCTAGGTTGGTCATAACTTTCCTTCCAAGGAGTAAGCGTCTTTTAATTTCATGGCTGCAGTCACGATCTGCAGTGATCTTGGAGCCCCAAAAAATAAAGTCTGACACTGTTTCCACTGATTCCCCATCTATTTCCCATGAAGTGATGGGACCGGATGCCATGATCTTCTCTTTCTGAATGTTGAACTCTAAGCCAACTTTTTCACTCTCCTCTTTCACTTTCATCAAGAGGCTTTTTAGTTCCTCTTCACTTTCTGCCATAAGGGTAGTATCATCTGTATATCTGAGATGATTGATATTTCTCCTGGTAATCTTGATTGCAGCTTATGTTTCTTCCAGTCCAGCGTTTCTCATGATGTACTCTGCATATAAGTTAAATAAGCAGGGTGATAATATACAGCCTTGATGGACTCCTTTTCCTATTTGGAACCAGTCTGTTGTTCCATGTCCAGTTCTAACTCTTGCTTCCTGACCTGCATACAGATTTCTCAAGAGGCAGGTCAGGTGGTCTGGTATTCCCATCTCTTTCAGAATTTTCCACAGTTAATTGTGATCCACACAGTCAAAGGCTATGGCATAGTCAATAAAGCAGAAATAGATGTTTTTCTGGAACTCTCTTGCTTTTTCCATGATCCAGCAGATGTTGGCAATTTGATCTCTGGTTCCTCTGCCTTTTCTAAAACCAGGTTGAACATCTGGAAGTTCACGGTTCACGTATTGCTAAAGCCTGGCTTGGAGAATTCTGAGCATTACTTTACTAGCATGTGAGATGAGTGCAATTGTGTGGTAGTTTGAGCATTCTTTGGCATTGCCTTTTTTGGGGATGGGAATGAAAACTGACCTTTTCCAGTCCTATGGCCACTGCTGAGTTTTCCAAATTTGCTGGCATATTGAGTGCAACACTTTCACAGCATCATCTTTCAGGATTTGAAGGAGCTTAACTGGAATTCCATCACCTCCACTAGCTTTGTTCGTAGTGATGCTTTCTAAGGCCCACTTGGCTTCACATTCCAGGATGTCTGGCTCTAGGTCAGTGATCACATCATCATGATTATCTGGGTCATGAGGATCTTTTTTGTACAGTTCTTTTGTGTATTCTTGCCACCTCTTCATACTATCTTCTGCTTCTGTTAGGTCCATACCATTTCTTCCCATCTTTGCATGAAATGTTCCCTTGGTATCTCTAATTTTCTTGAAGAGATCTCTAGTCTTTCCCATTCTGTTGTTTTCCTCTATTTCTTTGCACTGATCACTGAGGAAGGCTTTCTTATCTCTTCTTGCTATTCTTTGGAACTCTGCATTCAGATGTTTATATCTTTCCTTTCCTCCTTTGCTTTTTGTTTCTCTTCTTTTATGGAAATATATATATATTTTTATATAATATATACTTTTTCCACTAAGGAGGATTCAACTAGTAACATGTTTGAGTGTAGACAAGCAAGGCCTGGGAAAGGAGACTAGAGTCAGAGCATAGTAGGAACAGAGAGTGGACCATCAGAGAACTCTTGCAGCAAGTGATGAGCACAGATCTACCTAAGCAACCAGAATACTATCCAAGCAATAGGAAAGAGTTGAGTGTCCAAATGAAAACTCAGAAAAGAGATAGGAACTGTACATTATCCTTTTTTGGCTCCTTTTCCTCCCACTTATCTTTGCCTTTGTCCTTTGATCTTGTCTCTCTGTCAGAAAACATTAGCCAAACTGGATAACTTAATAAGTTCTGAATATGGAAGCTTTATTAAACAATATATAAAAGTTACAGTTGACAAAAGAAAAACTCAGTGAAATTAATTACATCAAAATTAAAATTTAATTTTACCAAAAGGCAAAACATATCACGAAGTATTTGTTTGTAAGACTGGAGAAAGGAAAGGAGAAAATTTTTTCACATAGAGATGAAAGGGGATTTGTATCCAGAATATATAAGAATATTTTATGACCTTTATGACCTATTAGAAAAGTAGAAACATGGCAAAAGTCATTAGTAATGTTTCAAGCAAGAGAAAAGGTGAATAGCCAATAAAATATAATAATGAAAACTACATCACTTTATTTATTTATTTATTTATTTATTTTTGCATTTTTTAAAATTTTATTTTATTTTTAAACTTTACAATATTGTATTAGTTTGCCAAATATTGAAATGAATCCATACACAGGTATACCCGCGTTCCCCATCCTGAACCCTCCACCCTTCTCCCTCCCTCCCCCTCCCTCTGGGTCGTCCCAGTGCACCAGCCCCAAGCATCCAGTACCGTGCATCGAACCTGGACTGGCGACTCGTTTCATACATGATATTATACATGTTTCAATGCTATTTTCCCAAATCTCCCCACCCTCTCCCTCTCCCACAGAGTCCATAAGACTGATCTATACATCGGTGTCTCTTTTGCTGTCTCGTACACAGGGTTATTGTTTCCATCTTTCTAAATTCCATATATATGCGTTAGTATACTGTATTGGTGTTTTTCTTTCTGGCTTACTTCACTCTGTATAATAGGTTCCAGTTTCATCCATCTCATTAGAACTGATTCAAATGTATTCTTTTTAATGGCTGAGTAATACTCCATTGTGTATATGTACCACAGCTTTCTTATACATTCATCTGCTGATGGGCATCTAGGTTGCTTCCATGTCCTGGCTATTATAAATAGTGCTGCGATGAACATTGGGGTACACGTGTCTCTTTCCCTTCTGGTTTCCTCAGTGTGTATGCCCAGCAGTGGGATTGCTGGATCGAAAACTACATCACTTTAGAAAGACCCATCAAACAGCTTTAAGATTTTTCTACAAACTGTCTCTAAAAGGTCTCTGTCATTAGTACAAAGATACATAGTTTGTAGGAAACCAGAATTTCTCTTGGTAAGATAACAATAAAATTGTCAAATCTATGAAAACCAGGGGCAAAAAATGGAAGCTAATTTTTTTTTTTTTTTTTTTAGAAGATTTAAATTGCCTACAACATTAATTTTTAAAATAGCAATTTTAAAATGTAGGCATTAGTTTTTCTCTTTTCATGTTTTTGTAAAGCCTCAGGTGACATTAACTTATTAAAACATTTTTTTATCCTTCCACATTCTATGAGGATCTTTGCTTCACACTATTGTTCCTTTAACCCAGTTTTTCTAATGTGACTAACATGAACTGTAATCCTCTCAGTTGGTTTTCTACTTGCCTGAGGATAAACTCCTAGGTTGGAATCAACTCTTGGAATCTGAATTTCACAACAGTCTGGTAAAACTCAAACTATCAAATCTACTTTTCCTTAACAGCCAAAGCTAATTCTCTTGATTCACTCAACTTCTCATCATTCCTGAAGCCTGGCATACTCTCTGACTTCACTTGGTGCATCTTATTCTTTTATCATCCTAAAGAAGTACACATTTTCCTTTGTCTGACAAGGTCTTATGTCTTGTACATTTAAATTTATTTTTCACCTTTCCCATTACAAACAAACAGGTGAAATACACACATAGTAAAAGTCCATAGCAATACTTATTGCCTAAAAAACCATTGGTTATCGTTTTCTTCTCCAGTAAATTGTCCTGCAAGTATTTATTTTATTCATAAGAACATTGACCCTTATAGTTTCTGCTATTTTTTCCAATGCTAACATTGACCAAAATTAAAGAATAACTTGTGCAGAAAAAAAGTATTTTATATATTTTTGCTAAGAAAATCAATGAACTTAAGAGAATTTAAAATAAAATAATGTGACTAAATAAAATAAAATGATGTGACTTTTATAATACAGACCAATACTTAAACAATGCGAGTACCTAAAACCATCTTTTTTTAAGGGATTTTTATTTCTCTGAAATTATAGATCAAAAGCTCCTTGATTACCTTTTGATCATCATCCCCTACTTTTGACTTTCAAATTAATAGGCATCCATGTGCTTGTCTATAAATCTGCTTCCTGATCTTGTAATTAAATAATTAAATTAGCTGAGGAGTTAGATGGGATCTTTGGGAATTTCACAGTGATTTTTATTGTACACCTAATCTTGTATTATTAATTTCATTTTCAAATTGAGATTATAATTATTTAAGGTTCATAGTTACCAGAGGTTAATTGTAAGATGATTTGGAATGAACATAGTCTTCTCCCCTGGAGGAAAAGTTTATAAAGACAGTGGGGAGGGAATAAAGTATTCCATAATATCTAGTATGAAAATAAATGGAGATCACAGGCTTTCATATACAAATAAAAGATGCTACCATATATTTTCAAAATATAAGCCTGTCTAGCATGAAGAATTCTCACTTTCCACACAACCATAAAAACTTCTTCATAAAGCACATCTTCATATAATGCACATACCAGTTTTTTTTTTGTTGTTGTTGTTATTGCATTGTGCTGTCAAACTTACGTAGAACATTCAGATCCTCAACTGGTCATCTAAGAATTCCATAAACTCTGGTATCTTAAAGTCTTGTCATTGTGTGTGTGTGTGTGTGTGTGTGCAGTGTGCATTTGACTCTTTTCAACCCCATGGAAGAGCCTGCCAGGCTCTTCTGTCCATGGAATGTTTCAAGCAGAATACTGTAGTGGGTTGCCACTTCCTACTCCAGGGAATTTTCCCCACCCATAGATCGAATCCACTTCTCTTGCATCTCCTGAATTGACAGGTGGATTCTTTACCACTCTGCCATCTGGGAAGTCACATCTTGTCTTTAGATAGCTCAATAGATTCTCTTTCTAGTATGAGTGATTTTTGTAGCTTAAAATTACAAAAAATTCATATCCTATTTTCCTGATCTGATAATAGTCTTTGTTAAAACAATATAAATTATAAACTATGTGTGTAGTCATATAATATACTTTAGGAAAGTTGTATTAAATCAAGATATAAATCAGAAGTAATAAATATCAATGTTTGAAAACCTGCTTATATGGATTGTTACAAACCCCTTCTGTATCTGCTAAGTTGAGATAGAAAATTCTGCTGTTTTCAGTTGGTGACTCTTCATTAACTGAAAATCCCTAGTGGAAAAATCACACAGCCCAGCCCGTCATTTATTTTTTTAATTTACTTATTTTAATTGGAGGACAATTACTTTACAATATTGTGATGATTTTTGTCGTACATCAATATGAATTTGCTATAGGTATACATGTGTCCCCTTCATCCTGAACCACCCCCCCCACCTCCCTCCCTATCCTATTCCTTTAGGTTGTCACAGAGCACCAGCTCTGTATGCCCTGCTTAATGCATCAAACCCACACTGGTTACCTATTTTACACATGGCAATGTATACGATTCAGTGTTATTCTCTCAAACCATCCCACCCTCTTTTTCATCCACTGAATCCAAAAGTTTGCTCTTTACCACAAATATCACATCATGATTCAACAGTGATCAGATATCCTGCTATTTTTTTCCAGTTAGTTTGTTCCCCATTCTGATAAGCCCCATGTTCTCACTTTGTGCCAACACCAAGTTCATGGCCTTGCTTCACTGAGAAAATGGGATCAGACAGGAAATCTTTCTTTTCAATACAGTCACCAACAGACCTCATCCCCAGCCATATTTTTCTCATCTTTTTTTGCAACGGTGACAGCATCTATATCAGTCAAGATGTTATCATAGAAGCAAAACAACTACAAAGAGATAAAGATATAAGAAACTCATCAAAGAGATTAGGCCTCAAGAAACTAGTAGACCTGGTGGAGAAGACTGTACAAGGCTATTTTTTGTGGGTCAGATGATCAGACTTTGTGGGTCAGATGATCAGAGTAAAGTCACTACAGTTAAGCTAGATGAATAGTCAGGAAGAAAAGCTTTATGTGGACAAAAGCAAGGACAAGGAGAGTAAACAAGGATGAATGGAAATCATGAAGGCAAATCTTAACTCACAAGTGACTCTCACATCTCCAATGTCATTGCCATGGGAGACTTTCAGGAGACACTGATGCTGTTTGGGGCTAGACAACCAAAATTCAATGAAGCTGAAGGAGGAAATCTATCCAAAACCATATCAATAAATGGTACAAACTTCCACTTAATTTCTTAGGAAAAAGAAAAGTTGTTATCCTTGATTCCTGTCTTGTTTCAACAGTATCTAATGGTACATCAAGGCATGTCATCATTATCCTAAAATATGTTTTGAATTTGTTTCTCCTTAGCAGTGTAGCTAGCACCTGATTCCAAATGATGATCCTATTTCAAATATGGACATGTATTTCTGTCTAAATTCCAACTCAACGATATGGACTCCACACCACAGACTTGCTCCATGACACTTAAGATCAAATCCAAAGTCCTTCCCTGAGCTCCAATTGCTGCCTCTAGCCCCTTGATCTAAGAACGTACTGAATACTACTTTCTTCCACATTTTTTTTTTTACTCTCTTTACTTCACCTCTGCCAAACTGATCTTCATTCTGTTTTTGAAACATTTTATCACATTTCCATAGTTTTACCCTTAGCCAGGATTATTCTTCCTTTAGTTCTTTTATGCATGACTCATTATCTTTCAAGTTCCATTTCAAATATCTTTGAGAATGGATTTTTAAATTACCACATCTACAGTAAGTACTCCTCACATTTCAACCCTCTATAAATACACACATAGAGACACACACACACACAGTATTACTCTCTAATATATTTTCTTAACTTTTTCTTGGTCCTCATAATGATGGAAATACATTTACATAAATAAGTCTTAAATCAGAAAAGCAAAATCTAGTGCTTTTTATTTTCTTCTTTTTCTTTTTTGTCGCTCAATCACATCCAACTCTTTGCAACCCCATGGACTGTAGCCTGCCAGGTTTCTCTGTCCATGGGATTTTCCAGGCAAGGATACTGGAGTGGGTTGCCATTTCCTTCTCCATGGAATCTTCCCGGCCTAAGGATTTAACTCAGGTCTCCTGCACTGTAGGCAGACTCTTTACCATCTGAGCCATCAGGGAAGCCCAAATCTAGTGCATTCAGTTAAAAAATATTTGTAAAAAGACAAAATTATTATTTTTGTATGTATTTTATTAATTGAAATATTGAAAGTCATTTAAAATAGTCATTTGCAATTGGCAAATCTTCTGTAGATGGACAATTAGATTGTATTATTTGTTTCTTTTTCTTGCCTTTCATCTTATTCATAATATCTTATTTATTGGTAAAGGCTAATTATATTACATAGGAAGAATATCTAGTTTTCATCTCTCATATGTATAGTATTTTTCACATGATTTTTTAAACTTTAAGTTTGCTATAATTATTTTACATTTTCAGTATCTAAGCTAACTTTTAACTTTCCTGACTTAATATGCCAATGAAATTGCTTTTCACCACAGAGAAAAAAATCAACTAAATACTTTAAATAAAATTATATCAAAAATCAAATAAATTTTTTATCTATAACACATTCTATACTTTTAAGCTAATTATGGAACCATTTGTGATCTATTTTGTTTAATGTACTATAGGGTATCTTGCATTTATTTATTTATTTATCCATTATTTATATGTGTTCTAAGTGATACTGTCAAAAACCTTTGTTTTGCTGATCTTCAGTGAAGATGTTAAGATTTCAATAAATATATCTTCAAAATAAATTCTCACATATTACATTTCTATTTAAGACTTTTCAGATTAGTGTCATATATGTTCTGCCAGATGAAATTAAAATAATTTGAAATTACTTTATAAATGTATAATCATACCTATAAGTGTTAGTGAATGAAAATACATGATTTTATCTTATGTTTGTTTTTGCTATAAATTTGAGGAAAACATGTGTTTTGTTAGCTTCTGAAGCATTTGAGTTTTATTATTACCCATCAGAAACTATGTAAATAACTCTTCCTAAATTTTCCTTTGAATTACAATATGGGAAAGGTTTATGAATAAAACTATTTTTTACCTGCTTCAAATCACATTCATATTTGTATTTCCTAGGTAAGATTCTCATCATAAACTCAGACCGGAATTGAATCAAATTTAAAATAAAAAGCAAGATACATGTTAGCATTAATATCTTTAAATGATTTTAAAATAATGTAAGGTGTATATACAATACCGTGTGGGGCCACCCAAGATGGAAGGGTCATGGTGGAGAGATCTGACAGAATGTGGTCCACTGTAGAAGGGAATGGCAAACCACTTCAGTATTCTTGCTTTGAGAACCCCATGAACAGTATGAAAAGGCAGAAAGATAGGACACTGAAAGATGAACTCCTCAAGTCATAAGGTGCCCAATATGGTACTGGAGATCAGTGGAGAAATAACTCCAGAAAGAATAAAGGGATGGAGCCAAAGCAAAAACAACAGTCAGTTGTGGATGGGACTGGTAGAAGCAAGGTCTGATGCTGTAAAGAGCAATATTGCATAGGAACCTGAAATGTTAGGTCCATGAATCAAGGCATATTGGAAGTGGTCAAACAAGAGATGACAAAAGTGAACATCGACATTCTAGGAACCAGCGAAATAAGATGGACTGGAATGGGTGAATTTAACTCAGATGATGATTATAACTACTACTGTGGGCAGGAATCCCTTAGAAGAAATGGAGCAGCCATCATAGTCAACAAAAGAGTCTAAAATACAGTACTTGGATGCAATCTCAAAAACGACAAAATGATCTCTGTTCATTTCCAAGACAAACCATTCAATATCACAGTAATTCAAGTCTATGCCCCAACCAGTAAGTTCCGCCTGAAGAGGCGGAAGTTGAATGGTTCTATGAAGACTTACAAGACCTTCTAGAACTAACACCCAAAAAAGATGTCCTTTTCATTATAAGGTACTAGAATGCAAAAGCACGAAGTCAAGAAACACTTGAAATAACAGGCAAAAGTGACCTTGGAGTACAGAATGAAGCAGGGCAAAGGCTAATAGAGTTCTGCCAAGAGACCGCACTGGTCATAGCAAACACCCTCTTCCAACAACACAAGAGAAGACTCTACACATGGACATCACCAGATGGTTGACTATGAAATCAGATTGATTATATTCTTTTCAGCCAAAGATGAGAAGCTCTATACAATCAGCAAAAAAAAAAAAAAAGACCAGGAGCTGACTGTGGCTCAGATCATGAATTCCTTAATGCCAAATTCACACTTAAATTGAAGAAAGTAGGGAAAACCACTAGACCATTCAGGCATGACCTAAATCAAATCCCTTATGTCTATACAGTGGAAGTGAGAAATAGATTTAAGGGACTAGATCTGATAGACAGTGCCTGATGAACTATGGACAGAGGTTCCAGAAATTGTACAGGAGACAGGAATCAAGACCATTCCCAAGAATAAGAAATGCAAGAAAGCAAACTGGCTGTCTGAGGAGGCCTTACAAATAGCTGTGAAAAGAAGAGAAGTGAAAAACAAAGGAGAAAAGGAAAGATATACCATTTGAATGCAGAATTCCAAAGAATAGAAAGGAGACATAAGAAAGTCTTCCTCAGTGATCAATGTAAAGAAATAGAGGAAAACAATACAATGGGAAAGACTAGAGATATCTTCAAGAAAATTAGAGATACCAAGAGAACATTTCATGCAAAGGTGGGCTCAATAAAGGACAGGAATGGTAGGGAAATAACAGAAGCAGAAGATATTAAGAAGATGTGGCAAGAATACACAGAAGAACTGTACAAAAAGTTCTTCACTACCCAGATAATCATGATGGTGTGATCACTCACACTCACCTTGAGCCAGACATCCTGGGATGTGAAGTCAAAGGGCCTTAGGAAGCATCAATACAAACAAAGCTAGCAGAAGTGATAGAATTCCAGTTGAGCTATTTCAAATCTTCAAAGATGATGCTGTTAAAGTGCTGCACTCAATATGCCAGTAAATTTGGAAAACTCAGCAGTAGCCACAGGACTACAAAAGGTCAGTTTTCACTCCAATTCAAAAGAAAAGCAATGCCAAAGAATGCTCAAATTACCACACAATTGCACTCATCTCACACACTAGTAAAGAAATGCTCAAAATTCTTAAAGCCAGGCTTTAGCAATACATGAACTGTGAACTTTCAAATGTTCAAGCTGGTTTTAGAAAAGGCAGAGGAACCAGAGATCAAGTTGCTAACATCTGCTGGATCATTGAAGAAGCAAGAGAGTTCCAGAAAAATATCTACTTCTGCTATATTGACTATACCAAAGCCTTTGACTGTGTGGATCACAATAAACTGTGGAAAATTCTGAAAGAGATGGGAATACCAGACCACTTGACCTGCCTCTTGAGAAACTTATATGCAGGTCAGGAAGCAACAGTTAGAATTGGACATGGAACAATAGACTTGTTCCAAATAGGAAAATGAGTACATCAAGGCTGTATACTGTTACCCTGCTTATTTAACTTCTATGCGGAGTACATCATGAGAAATGCTGGGCTGGAAGAAACACAAGCTGGAATCAAGATTGCCGGGAGAAATATCAAGAACCTCAGATATGCAGATGACACCACCCTTATGGCAGAAAGTGACAAATAACTAAAAAGCCTCTTGATGAAAGTGAAAGAGGAGAGTGAAAAAGTTGGCTTAAAGCTCAACATTCAGAAATCTAAGATCATGGCATCCGGTCCCATCACTTCATGGCAAATAGGCAGGCAAACATTGGAGACAGTGGCTGACTTTATTTTTGGGGGCTCCAAAATCACTGCAGGTAGTGATTGCAGCCATGAAATTAAAGGAAGCTTACTCCTTGGAAGGAAAGTTATGGCCAACCTAGACAGCATATCAAAAAGCAGAAACATCACTTTGTTAACAAAGGTCCGTCTAGTCAAGGCTATGGTTTTTCCAGTGGTCATGTATGGATATGAGAGTTGGACAATAGAGAAAGCTGAGCGCCGAAGAATTGATGCTTTTGAACTGTGGTGCTGGAGAAGACTCTTGAGAGTCCCTTGAACTGCAAGGAGATCCAACCAGTCCATCCTAAAGTAGATCAGTTCTGGGTGTTTATTGGTAGGACTGATGTTAAAGCTGAAACTCCAGGACTTGGGCCACCTGATGAGAAGAGCTGACTCGTTT
The DNA here is from genome assembly GCF_027580195.1 of Bos mutus. NCBI lineage: Eukaryota > Metazoa > Chordata > Mammalia > Artiodactyla > Bovidae > Bos > Bos mutus. The sequence goes on from NC_091627.1 coordinate 55,249,636, forward strand.
GAAAAGACCCTGATGCTGGGAAAGATTGAGGGCAGGAGGAGAAGGGTATGACAGAGGCTGAGATGTTTGAATGGCATCCCCGACTCAACGGACATGGGTTTGGGTCATGGGTCCAAGAGTTGGTGATGGACAGGGAGGCCTGGCATGCTGCACTTCATGGGGTTGCAAAGAGTCGGATACAACTAACTGAACTAAACTGCTACTTTCTAGTCATAAATACCACTAAAGCCACCTCTTTTATTTTCATTATACCTGTTTCCTCATTTTTTATAACAGTATAAGCATAAATCAAATAACTGATTCTATATTTAATGTTTAGATCTTCTACTATCCTAGTCATTATCAGAGAGTAGAAACCTAGCAGGTCTCTCTATTATTGAACTCTGCATCCAAAGCACTGCTCCTGACACATAGTAACTCCTCTGTAAGTATCTGCTGAACATGTGAATTCATGCTTGAGTTAAATTTTTCTGAATGAAAATTAGAAAATCTGTAGGGAGCTTCCTTAAAAACTGAAAAACAGATTTATGTTACCCAGCAATCCCATTCATAGGCGTCAGTTCAGTTCAGATCGGTCACTCAGTCGTGTTCTTCTCTTTGCAACCCCATGGACTGCAGCACGCCAGAACTCCCTGTCCATCACCAACTCCTGGTATTTACTCAAACTCATGACCATTGAGTCAGTGATGTCACCCAGTCATCTTACCCTCTGTTGTCCCCTTCTTCTCCTACCCCAATCTTTCCCAACATCAGGGTATTTTCAAATGTTTCAGTTATTTGCATTAGGTGGCCAAATATTGAAGTTTCAGCTTCAGCATCAGTCTTTCCAATGAATATTCAGGACTGATTTCCTTTAAGATGGACTGATTCAATCTCCTTGCTTTCCAAAGGACTCTCAAGAGTCTTCTCCAACACCACAGTTCAAAGCATCAATTCTTTGGTGCCCAGCTTTCTTTAGAGTTCAACTCTCACATCCATACATGATTACTGGAAAAACCATAGCTTTGACTAGATGGACATTTGTTGGCAATGTCTCTGCTCTTTAATATGCTATCTAGTTTGGTCATACCTTTTCTTCCAAGGAGTAAGCGTCCTTTAATTTCATGGCTGCAGTCACCATCTGCAGTGACTTTGAAGCCCAAAAGAATAAAGTCAGTCATTGTTTCCATTGTTTCCCCATCTATTTGTCATGAAGTGATGGGACCAGATGCCATGATCTTAGTTTTCTGAATACTGAGCTTTAAGCCAACCTTTTCACTCTCCTCTTTCACTTTCAACAGTATGCTCTTTAGTTCTTCTCGCTTTCTGCCATAAGGGTGGTGTCATCTGCATATCTGAGACTATTGATATTTCTCCTTGCAATCTTGATTCCAGGTTGTGCTTCATCCAGTCCAGCATTTTTCATGATGTACTATGCATATATGTTAAATAAGTAGGGTGACAATATACAGCCTTTATGTACTCCTTTCCTGATTGGGAAGCAAATGAGTCTGTTGTTCCATGTCCATTCTAACTGTTATTTCTTGATCTGCATACAGATTTCTCAGGAGGCAGGTCAGGTGGTCTGGGATCCCATCTCTTTAAGAATTTTCCACAGTTTGTTGTGATCCACACAGTCAAAGGCTTTGGCATAGTCGATAAAGCAGAAGTAGGTGTTTTTCTGGAACTCTCTTGCTTTCTCGATGATCCAATGGATGTTGGCAATTTGATCATTGATTCCTCTGCCTTTTCTAAATCCAGCTTGAACATTTGAACTCATAGGCATAAACACAGAGAAAACCATTATTCCAAAAGATACATCACCCTAGTGTTCATTGCAGCACTATTTATAGTAGCCAGGAAATGGCAGCAACCTAAATGTCCAAGAAAGAAATGGATAATGAAGATGTGGTTAATATATATAATGGCATATTCCTCAGCCATAAAAAGAGTGAAATTGTGTCTTTTGTAGAGATGTGGATGGACCTAGAGACTGTCATACAGACTAAAATAAGTCAGGAAGAAAAAAACAAAAACAAAAACAAATATCATATATCAATATATATGTGTGGAATCTAGAAAAATGGTATGGATGAATCTATTTGCAAAGCAGAAATGGAGACCCAGACATAGAGAACAAATGTATGGACACCAAGTGGCGTGGGTGATATAAACCTGGAGATTGGGATTGACATATATATACTTCTATTTGTAAGATATATAACTAATAAGAACCTATTGTATAGCACAGGGGGGAAAAAAGAAGGTACAATCTGTTTGTAGTCATGTATTAAGCTACAATAGGTGCAGGCAATAAAAATAAATAAAATGTAAATAAGTTGTTCTATATTTAATATTTTGATCTTCTACTTTACTAATCATTATCAGAGAGTAGGAACCTGGTAGGCCCCTCTGTATCCTATAGTGCTGCATCCAAATACTAATCCTGAAACATAATAAGTCCTCAATAAATATCTGCTGAACATGCTTGGATCAAGCTTTTCTGAATGAAAACTAAAAATTTTTTTTATGTGAATAAAAAATACACAGGCATCTGAAATTATCTCTGAAATACAGTCTTAAGTACGAGTTGGTGGGAAAAGAGAAAGAATCAACAATCAGTTATTATATCTTTTTATTTCCTCAGTCACTGAAATTTTGGATTTTGAAAGAAACTGCATACAAACCAATTCATGAATATTCAAAATACTTTGACTTTTATTAAAGTTGACCTTACAGTACCTGCACCTTATAAAACTCTGTGAACATGGGTATTATTGAAATGCACTAGGAGGGGAATGTATGAAAGCATCAAAGCAATGAGCTAATTTGATAATTATCCTAGAGACTGTTCAGGTATATGATGGGAGAGCCATTATCCAAAATAATATGTTTCTAAATTCCTCTTCCTCCTACAAAGACACACTTAATTATTTCAATATTAAATGATCAAACTTTTTTCCCAACCACTTATCAAACATTTATCTAGAATATTTTATAAATTTGACCATTATGAGACTGGCACTAACAAGATGAAATAATAGCCTGTGTCACATGAGCTCCTGAAATAGTCAAGTGAAACAAAATCAATAAATAAAGATTTTTAGGAGCCACTTTGTCTAATCTTTTCTCTTCAACAACAGCATAAACCGTTATAATTCAATTTACCTTAATTATCCTTGACCTTGATTTTCTTTTCTATTTAATAAATATTCAGCTGAATCATCACTGTGGCCACACATTTAACTTTTGGATCAGTTTATCAATACAAAGGTTAATGAAGGTTAAAATGTAGGAATGCCTTATTTTTTAGAGATTTTGTTTTATTCAGAGTTATTACTGTATTTTAATTGCAGATTATTTTAAACAGTAGACTTTTATAACTTCACTAGTGGTTAGTCAAGTGGAATTTTTTCTTAACCTATCCAGCTGAAAATAGTATTATAAGGCTTAAAAAATAATGTCTGTCCCAAAGTGAATTTAGACTTCCCATTCCCATTAATTTCTTTTTTTTTTTAATTTTACTTTACAATACAATATTGTTTTGGTTTTGCCATACATTAACTTGAATCTGCAATGGGTGTACATACGTTCCCCATCCTGAACCCCCCTCCCACCTCCCTCCCTATCCCATCCCTCTAGGTCATCCCAATGCACCAGGCCCAAGCACCCTGTATCATGCATAGAACCTGGACTGGCGATTCGTTTCATATATGATAATTTACATGTTTCAATGCCATTCTCCCATATTAATTTCTTTTGAACTGTGGTGTTGGACAAGACTCTTGAGAGTCCCTTGGACTGCAAGGAGGTCCAACCAGTCCATCCTAAAGGAGATCAGTCCTGGGTGTTCATTGCAAGGACTGATGCTGAAGCTGAAACTCCAATACTTTGGCCACCTGATGCGAAGAGCTGACTCATTTGAAAAGACCCGGATGCTGGGAAAGATTGAGGGCAGGAGGAGAAGGGGATGACAGAGGATAAGATGGTTGGATGGCATCACCGACTCAATGGGCATGGGTTTGGGTGGACTTTGGGATTTGGTGATGGACAGGGAGACCTGGCATGCTGTGGTTCATGGGGTCGCAAAGAGTTGGACACGACTGAGCCACTGAACTTAACTGAAGTGAACTGAGCTAGCTAATAAAATACTTTTTCCCTGGCCCCTCATATCCTCTGGCTGGTGTTCATCATCCTCCATCCTCTCCTACTGCTTTGTCTCTTGGAAAGTTTTCTTTCTGCTTCTTCCTTTGTGTTCCAGGACCACTTCAAAGTTTTCATTATATCTCTTTCTACAGGAAAACATCATCCCAGTACAATTATTTGGTAAACAAACAAACAAACAAAACAGATGTTATAACAGACAAGTCCTACCACTAGAGATCTACAGGTGAATATTTAAACAACCATTTAAACAACCATGTTGCTTCTGTCAAGGAAATATTCTCAGATTTGTTTTGTTTGTACCCAATGAGAACACATGTTATTGTTCTGCTAGCTGCTCATGATCCTTGGGGATAAGGGTACCCCAAAAAATGGACTTTTGAATCAGAAAATCCAAGTTTCAAATCCTTGTACTACAATATAAAATTCAAATATGTATAAAAAGATGATTTTATGAAAAGCTAAAATTGTAACTGCCATGCAGATATAAAAATAAGCAATTCTAAAGATTTTATTCTTCTCATTAATGAGGAAACTAGGATGTTGCTATATACATGCTGGTGTGTTATATTGAAATGATTATGCAATTTTAGAAGCAAAATTGGTTTCTCCACATGGAAGAAAGTAAGAAAAATGCTTTTATATAGGATCAGAAGGTTTTGCACATCTACCAGATAACTACAGCTTACAAAATATTGTACATTAGCTTAAAGGTAATGAAAGGTTAACATCAGATAACCTGTAAGGATGTCCTCTAGACAATGCATACCTTTCCACTCGAGTTCAATTTCTCCTAGAGGTGGCTGAAAATAAGTTACTTTACCTATTTGTACCTCAACTTTTTCATCTGCAAATTGTGAATTTCTTCTGAGATCTACATATGAGGTCATGGTCAATGAGTGCCCCACTACATATTAAAAACTCACTAAACAGCAATTTCCTCTTTCCTAATATGTATATTATATAACTTAAATTCAAGTTATTAGTCCATTCAAATATTTTAAATCACTTAACAGCATACTAAAAAGTAAAAACATTACTTTGACAACAGAGGTCTGTCTAGTCAAAGATATGTTTTTTTCCAGTAATCACATATGGACGTGAGAGTTGGACTCTAAAGAAAACTGAGCACCAAAGAACTGAAGCTTTTGAACTGTGCTATTGGAGAAGACTCTTGAGAGTCCCTTGGACAGCAAAGAGATCCAACCAGTCTATCCTAAAGGAAATTGGTCCTGAATATTCATTGGAAAGACTGATGCTGAAGTTGAAACTCTAATACTCTGGCCACCTGATGCAAAGAACTGACTCATTGGAAAAGACCCTGATGCTGGGAAAGGTTGAAGGCAGGAGGAGAAGGGGATGACAGACAATGAGACGGTTGGATGGCATCACCAAACCGATGGACATGAGTTTGAACAAACTTTGGGAATTGGTGATGGACAGGGAGGCCTGGCGTGCTGCAGTCCATGGAGTTGCCAAGAGTTGGACATGACTGAATGACTGAACTCAATTAAACTGAAGCTATTTCCAGGAAAAAATACTGCACAATTATTGTGTGGAGTCTAAAGTTAAACTTTTCCCTCTCACTTTTAGAATACAATTTGAGACTGGTGAGATGTGATATGACAAATTTTTTGTCTCTTATAGTTAAACTACATGTTGTGGCCCATGTAGCTGATATGCATTGTATTTAGCATGGTAAGGCCCTAGCTATTATTTATATCCAGGGACAATTTGTATTGCTGATTACTTTTTATGATTTATTTTATACTTTTAATTTTTCACAATTATTAAAAGATTAATTTTCTTAATGACAAAGGTGATGCTAGTAGGTGTGTTTCTGCAAGACCAATTGTGATCTGCTGTTGCTGAAATTAATTTTGTTATTTTTGAGAATATATTTGGACACATGTAAATGAATTTCATTCTTAATAACTGAATTTGAATATGGGAAGTAAACTTTGAACTAAAATCTTGCAATATCTATTTTCACTTGTCCTATAAGGGTTTCATCAATTTGTAATGTTGTTTTTGCTGCTCTTACATCAATTTACCATTTTCTTTGGATTATTTTCTCAGAAGATGCTTTGAAAATTCCAAGGACATCTGTCCTTGGAAATAATGTGCCTAGTTGCATATTTTAGCATATACTTTAGAATCTACAAAATCACCAAGGTGATATTTAGTAGGAAAATTTTTGCACAGATTTAGACAGTAGATATTGGCTTTATTATACCAAGTTGACATTATTCTCCTGAAGACTACCTTTACTTGTTTCAAAAATAAAATTATCTGATATGTAGATGAAAAAATTGATGAATAGAATATAAAAAAATGCATCAAATTAGTAAAGGTTACAAAAAAAGCAAGCTCACAGATATAGGGAACAAACAAATGTTTACCATTGGGGAGAGGAAAGTAAGGAGTGGTAATACAGAGATGGGAGATTAAGAGGTATAAAATAAACTATGAGAATATATTGTACAAAACAGAGACTATAGATAATATTTTATAATAACTATAAATGAACTATAACCATTACAATTATGAATCTATATTGTATACATGTAACATATAATATATGAACTATACTGTATACATGTAACATATAATATTATACATGAACTATACTGCAATCAAAATTTTTAAATAAAATAAAATGCAAGATTAACATCAAAAAAATATGCATCTGACACTGTTAAACTTTGCCAGAGCCATATAATCATAGAAAAGAGTAAAAATTAAGAAATCTACCCTCCACCTTTCTCTTTTTTCAAAAAATGGCTTACCTCTAAGAAACATTTTTCTTAGAAGTAAACATCCCTAAGAAAACATCCCTGATTATCTCTCCATATAAAAGAAAATCCCTTTTATCTAGTATTTGAGATGCTGCAGATTATTTTTTCTTTTTGCTCCTCTTACTTTTCTTATAATAATGCTTTTTAAAATATAAATTTATTTATTTTAATTGGAGGTTAATTACTTTACAATATCATATTGGTTTTGCCATACAACATGGACACTATATGCAAGACAGCAAAAGAGACATAGATGTATAATAATGCTTTTTAACTAGAATCTCCTTAGTAAGTCCTGATTTGTTTTTGTTTGATGTATCACAGACTATTAACATAGCTGGGGAATAAATCTCATCAGTAACCCTGGTGTTCTCCTTACTCCCAAAACATCTGGACACCCATCTCAGGTAATATGGTTTCTGAATATTTGTTAGAAATATCTCAGTTCCTGATATCTGGGCTCAATTCTTTGTCCACTAGGTTATGTTTTTAGCTTCTGACTACAGCTAAGAGCCAAAGAATATCAATTTTAAAAGCTTTATCTGTTTAGTTATTAATATGCTTAATCTAAATTGATAGGTCCATTTTATATGAAATTCAAGCAGTCCAGGAATGTGATCCAGATTAAAAACTTTCCCCTGCTGCCTAATTTAGTATTTGAAGTAAAACGAGCTTGAGTGTCTTAAAATCTGAGTTTCAAACTTCTTACTTTAATTTCTGTCACCTTGGGGTATGTCTGTTAATTTTTTGATCCTTAATCATTTTATCTGTACATGATGATGGGCTTCCCAGGTGGTTCAGTTGTAAACAACCTGCCTGCCAATGCAGAAGACACAAGAGAAATGGATTAGATATCTGGGTCGGGAAGATCTCCTGGAGTAGGAAATGGCAACCCACTCCAGTGTTCTTGCCCAGAGAATCCCATAGACAGAGGAGCCTGGTGGGCTACACTCCATAGATTCACAGAGTCGGACACGACTGAAGCAATTTAGCATACACAAACTGTTAAAGGAATGATGCTGGGAAAGACAGAGGACAAGAGAAGTAGGCAACAGAGGATTAGATGGATGAATGGCATCACCAACTCAATGGATATGAATTTGAGCAAACACTGGGAGATAGTGAAAGACAGGGCATGCTATAGTCCATGGGGTCACAAAGAGTCAGATATGACTTAGCGACCAAACAACTACTCGTTTAAATACTCTCTCAAAAATTTCATAACTGAAATTATTTCACTTAAGAAGTGTTTAAAATGTCAAAAAAATTCTCAATATTACACATCTTTTTCTAGAAAGTTGAAGTGCAGTGAATACTTCTCAGTTAATTTAATGAGTGTGCATGCATAAACATCTACATGAAGATGTTAATACTTACTCTGTGTTCCTTAGATGATCCAATAAGTATTTAACATGGTGGTATATAAAAATGTTCTATAATTTATAAATCACTATAGTGATGAAATGAGTTATTAATTACTTTACTCCCAGTGACTTACTAAGATAGCTGTTTCTGGTTAGGGCATTTTCTCTCAGTGGTTTCTTTTGCAAGTGTATTATAGTGTTCTGCTTTATTTATTCACGTTTATTTCTATCTTATTATGAACTTTTAGCTAGCTAGTAAATTACAGGCTTATTTCTGGAGGAGTCTTTCATTTGGAAGTGGCAGATCAAAGATTCTTTGGTAAGAGCTTATTCCTCTTGGGCCTTGGCAAAATAAACCTATCATTCAGAAAAAGAAAGAAAGAAATATTAAATCAATAAAACTTGAGAGAGGCTGTGAATGAGTAAAAGCCAGGTGACTGGGAACAAGAATGTTCCAGAAGCCATTAGCTTTCTCTAAATATAACATGGGCAGTGATAATGGTGCCAAACTACTATTCTGGCTCATGAATTTGTGTGAAAGCTGTGTTTCTGTTGCCTCGAAGCAAAAGAATTTAGATCTGTTGTGATTCCTCTATATGTATTTTCCCTTTCCATTGTAATCTTGAATATCATAGATGCCAGATAAAATATCCCTCTACTGATGAAAATCTTTGAGAGATATTTAATTCTAAGTTGTTAAGCTATTGGGTATTAGGGTATATTTTGGTGCCACAGTATAGGCTACTCAATACCATTCAATACGTTGGATACAGTAATCCAAGTCTATTCCTTGACCAGTAATACTGAAGAAGCTGAAGTTGAACAGTTCTATGAAGACCTACAAGACCTTTTAGAACTAACACTCAAAAAAGCTGTCCTTTTCATTATAGGGGACTGGAATGCAAAAGTACGAAGTCAAGAAATACCTGGAGTAACAGGAAAATTAGGTCTTGGAGTACAGAATGAAGCAGGGTAAAGGCTAATAGAAATTTGCCAAGAGAACGCACTGGTCATAGCAAAAACCCTCTTCCAACAACATAAGAGACAACTCTACACATGGACATCACCAGATGGTCAATACCTAAAATAGATTGATTACATTCTTTGCAGCCAAAAATGGAGAAGCTCTATAAAGTAGGCAAAAACAAGACCAGGAGCTGATTGTGGCACATATCATGAACTCCTTATTGGCAAATTCAGACTTAAATTGAATAAAGTGGGGAAAACCAGCAGACCATTCTAGTATGACTGAAATCAAATCTTTTATGATTATACAGTGGAAGTGAGGAATAGATTCAAGGGATTAGATCTGATAGAGTGTCTGAAGAACTATGGATGCAGGTTCATGACATTGTACAGAAAGCAAGGAGCAAGACTATCCCCAAGAAAAAGAAATGCAAAATTGCAAAATAGTTCTCTGAGGAGGCCATACAAATAGCTAAGAAAAGAAGAGAAGCAAAAGGAAAAGGAGAAAAGGAAAGATATACCCATTTGAAAGCAAAGTTCCAAAGAATAGCAAGGAGAGATAAGAAAACCTTCATCAGTGATCAATGCAAAGAAATAGAGGACAATAATAGAATGGGAAAGACTAGAGATCACTTCAAGAAAATTAGAGATACCAAGTGAACATTTCATGCAAAGATGGGCACAATAAAGGACAGAAATGGTATGGACCTGACAGAAGCAGAAGATATTAAGAAGAGGTGGCAAGAATATACAGAAGAAATATACAAAAAATATCTTCACAGCCCAGATAACCACAATGGTGTGATCACTCACCTAGAGCTATGTCTATCACTCACCAATGTCTATTCTGGAATGAGAAATCAAGTGGGCCTTAGGAAGCATCACAAACAACAAAGCTAGTGGAGGTGATGGAATTCCAGTTAAGCTATTCCAAATCCTAAAAGATGATGCTGTGAAACTGCTGTACTCAATATGCCAGCAAATTTGGAAAACTCAGCAGTGGACACAGGACTAGAAAAGGTCGGTTTTCATTCCAATCCCAAAGAAAGGCAATACCAAAGAATCCTCAAACTACCACACAATTACACTCGTCTCACACACTAGTAAAGTAGTGCCTAAATTCTCCAAGCCAGGTTTGTATGTGAACCACAAACTTTCAGATGTTCAAACTAGATTTAGAAAAGGCAGAAGAACCAGAGATCAAATTGCCAGCACCCACTGGACCATCAAAATAGCAAAAGAGTTCCAGAAAAACATCTACTTTTGCTTTACTGACTATGCCAAATCCTTTGAATGTGTAGTTTACAACAAACTGTGGAAAATATTTGAAGAGATGGGAATACCAGACCACCTGACCTGACTCTTGAGAAATCTGTATGCTGGTCAGGAAGGAACAGTTAAAAGTGGACATGGAACAACAGACTGATTCCAAATTGGGAGAGGAGTATGTCAAGGCTGTATATTGTAACCGTGCTTATATAACTTATATGTAGAGTACATTGTGAGAAACACTGGGCTTGAGAAAGCGCAAGCTGGAATCAGTATTGCAGGGAGAAATATCAATAGCCTCAGATATGCACATGAAACCACCCTTATGGCAGAAAGTGAAGAAGAAATAAAGAGCCTCTTGATGATAGTGGAAGAGGAGAGTGAAAACGTTGGCTTAAAACTCAACATTCAGAAAAATAAGATCATGGCATCTGGACCCATCACTTCATGACAAATAGATGGGGAGACAGTAACAGACTATCTTTGGGGGCTCCAAAATCACTGTGGATGGTGACTGAAGTTATGAAATTAAAAGACGCTTTTTCCTTGGAAGAAAAGTGATGACCAACATAGACAGCATATTAAAAAGCAGAGACATGACAGCCAACAAACGACCATCTAGTCAAAGCTATGGTTTTTCAAGTAATCATGTATGAATGTGAGAGTTGAACTAGACAGAAAGCTGAGCACTCAGAATTGATGCTTTTGAACTGTGTCAGAGAAGACTCTTGAGAGTCCCTTGGACAACAAGGAGATTTCAACCAGTCAATCCTAAAGGAAATCAGCCCTGAATATTCATCGGAAGGACTGATGCTGAAGCCAAAACTCCAATACTTTGGCCACCTGATGCAAAGAGCTGACTCATTTGAAAAGACCCTGATGCTGGGAATGACTGAAAGCAGGAGGAGAAGGGGACAGCAAAGGATGAGATGATTGAATGGCATCACTGACCCAGTGGACATGGGTTTGAGTAAACTTTGGGAGTTTTGATAGACAGGGAGTCCTGGCCTGCTGCAGTCTATGTGGTTGCAAAGAGTTGGACATAACTGGTGACTGCTGAACTAAACTGAGCCTATTTTGTAAAAAAGGATGCATTTGTATGTGGATATTTTAAATTGAAATATCATATAATAATAATGTTTTTATTATTATAATTATTAAAACTTAATATGAAAATGGCCTTGAAGAAGTCCTGGAATCATGGAGACACCTATCAAATTGTAGCTGGGATAATGAAGATATTGCTATCGATATTGATGATGATGAAGAGTCTTTCACTTAGATATCTAAATCTGGCCAAAAAGCGATGCAGAGACAGATGTAAGAAAACTGAGAGCCCAGCATATACAGTCAACTCATATTTGATAACTAAGCCAAGAATACCCTATGGAGAAAGGATAGTCTTTTTATAAACTGTGTTGAGAAAAATGGATATCCACATGCAAAAGAATGAAACTGCATTTCTATCTTATATCACTCATAAAAATAAACTCAGATTGGATTAAACACTCAAATGCAACACCTGAAATAATAAAATTCTAGAAGACCCATGGGGGAAAAGTTCCTTGACATTGGTTTTGCAACATATTGTTGCATTTAATACCAAAAATAAAATCAACAAAAGCAAAACCAAACAAGTGGGACTACATCAGACTAAAGATCTTATGTTATAGAAAAAAATTCTGATAACTAAACCACATGCGGAATGGGAGAAAAAAAAATGCAGTTTATATATCTGATAGAGGTAGCAGTCATGTTATGTTAAATAAAATTTATTTTAACATAAATAAATATGTTAAAAAAACCAGTCAAAATATGTAAATAAAAACAAGCAAACATACAACTCAATTCAAGGAAAGTCAACCCAGTTTTAAAAAGAATTTAAATAGATATTTTTCCAAAATAGATATACAAATGGCCAGTGGGTAAATGAAAATGTGCAACATTACTCATCATTAGGGAAATTCAAGTGAAAACCACAATCAGGTACCATGTCACATCTGCTAGAATGACTATTATTCAAATAACAAGAGAAACAAATGTTAATGAGGATGTGGAGAATAGGGAAGCCTCGTGAACCTTGGATGGAATGTAAATTGATGCAGCCACTATGGAAAAAAATATGGAAGATTTCTGAAAAAATTAAAAGTAGAACTCTCATATGATCCAACAATCCCACTTCTGTATATTTATCCAAATAAAATAAAATCACTTTCTGGAAGAGATTTCTGCATTACAGCATTTTCTCCTATAAACCAAGACACTTAGGAAACAATCTAAGTGTCTGTCAAGGGATGACTATGTAAAATGTGATAATACCTATAATAAAATATTATTCAACCATTAAATAAAATAAGAAAATCTTGCCATTTATGAAACAGGGTTGAACTTAGAGGACATTATGCTAAGTGAAGTAAATCAGATAGAGTAAGACAAATGCTCTATGACAGCACTTATATATATAGAATATAAATAAAATCAAACAGAACACAATACTTATAAAGACAGAGAATAGATTGGAGGTTGTCAAGAGTGAGGGAACAAAAGAGTAGGGGAAATAGATGAAAGAGATTAAAGTGTACAAACTTCCAGTTATCACATGAATGAGTTCTGGGAATCATTCATTAGATTAGATTAGATTCACTGGTCATCTTTCATTAGAACTTGGTGATTATAGTTAGTAATACTGTACTGTATACTCGATAGTTGCTAAGAGAGATAATCTTAAAAATGTTCTCACACACACACAAATAAAAAGAAACAAAAACCCAAAGTAACCACATGAGAAGATGGATGTGTTGATTTTCCTTATTGCGGTAATCACTTCACAATATAGCATATATCAAATCGTCTTGTTATACACCTTAAACTTATATAATCTTATATGTAAATTATAACTCAATAAACCTGGGGGAGATAAAAATTCTTGACATAAAATCTATGGTCATAATAAAATTATTTCTCTATTGAGTTTGGAGGTGATTATTCAGTAACAGTAACCAGAATATCTTGATACTGTGCAAAATTTTGTAGAGGATGGTGAACAACCTTGATCCTTTTTCACCATATAAGTGCATATAAGTGTTAGCTGCTCAGTCATGTATGACTCTATGCAACCACATGGACTGTAACCCGCCAGACTCCTCTGTCTATGGAATTCTCTAGGCAAGAATACTAGAGTGGGTAGCCATTCCTTTCCCCAGGGTATCTTCCTAACCCAGGGGTCAAATCCATGTCTGCTGCATTGCAGGAGGATTCTTTACCATCTGAGCAATTAGGTGTGTGGGTCACTCAGTCATGTTTGACTTTTCACGCCCCCATGGACCATAGCCCTCCAGGCTCCTCTGCCCATGGGATTCTCGAGGCAAGAATACTAAAGTGGGTTACCATTCCCTTTTACAGGAGATCTTCCCAACCCTGGGATCAAACCAAGGTCTCCTGCATTGCATGCATATTCTTTACTGTCTGACTTACAGGGAAGCCCTCACCACAGTTAGCATCTTTCAGTAAAAATTAGAATGGGCTTATACAAGACTAAATGGCAACCCACCCCAAGTACTCTTGCCTGGAAAATCCCATGGACAGAGGAGACTGGTGAGCTACAGTCCAAGGGGTAGCAAAGAGTCAGAAACAATTGAGCAACTTCACTTTCATTTTCCCTTATTTTTTTCTATAGGTTCTCTGGAGCATATTTTGAGATGTGAATTTAGGGGATTTGAATATGCAGACACATAAGCTGAAAAAAAAAATACTAAGAGATTTTCCTATTAACAGTAAAAATAAGTCCCGTTTCTCAAGTCTAAGCTCATTTATCTTAGAATCACAACTTCCCACCTGCTTTCCTTTGTCTTTTGAAAATCCTTGCACTGCATTTCCTTTGGTCATGTTTTGAGAGGCATATATGCCACGTACTTTTGAAGTAGATATTAATAACGCATTCCATGTACTCACCCTCTACCCTAATCATTGCTGGTGCACTAGTTCTGTGTAACCAAAATGCTGAATTGATTGTGTCTGTAAATCCAAGGCCAGATTTTAAATTTTTCCTTGGCAATAGAAATAGCTAGAGCAGGTTGTTCCTTGGTTAGAAGGGAACTTCTGTGAGATTTGAAAAGTGACCCTTTCACTGAGGGTCACTTTCTTTACATCCTCCCATAGACAAATAGCTCCCATAGACAAATACCATCTTTGATTAGGTTTTTTTTTTTTTTTTTTTTTTTTTCAACACACACATGGCACCAGGATATTTATTTCAGACTTGGGAGATAAGAATTCTACAAGAGATTTTGACTTTGAAAAAAAAAAAATTGTCTTCACCGTTGAGTCATTTTTGCTAAATGAGAATTTGATTTAGGTTAGTGTTAGTTGCTCAGTCATGTCCAATTCTTTGCAACCCCATGGACTGTAGCCTGCGAGGCTACTCTTTCCATGGGATTCTCCATGCCAGAATACTGGAGTGGATCCCACTTCCTTCTTCAGGGTACCTTCCTGACCCAGAGATCGAATCCATGTCTCTTGCATCTCCTGCAATGGTGGGCAGATAGATTCTTTACCACTGATCCACCTGGGAAGCCCCTGATTGGTTAGCAGTAGAAATCCTTTTCTACATATATTTTTATAAAGTGAAACTGTTCTTGGCACTCTCTGATTCTCTTCCCTTCACATGTGAAGTACCAGGGTAAAAACACTGTATTCATTGGCATTTCAAACCCTATATTTTTAAACAGCAATCTTAACAAGAACTGATTTGTGATCATCTTTAATATATTTATTTTTATGATGCACAAACACTCATACACCCCTTTCTTTAGAGGTTTTTTTTACAATTCAATGCAGTATTTATTTTTTGTTGAGGTAAAATTCACATAAAATAAATATTTTTAAGTGAACAATTTGGCAATATATAGTACATTCACAATTTTGGACAAATGCCAGCTGAAGTTAGTTCCAAAACATTTTCATCCTATTTATTATTTTTAAATAACTGGTTTCCTGTTCAAGAAATAATGCATTTTTAAAAAGTAAAAAGATGAGTCAAGATGAAAATTAATATAAAATCAGCATTAGTAATATATACAATTCTAGGATTAAAGTTTTGGAGCAGACATGTATGCAAACACACACACACACTCGTTTAATTTCATGGATTATCTTTTTTGCAGAGTAATATAGCCAGAAGCAAAACTGACAACATAGCAGTTTTATATGTTGAAATACAAATAATATTTTAGAGACAGGATTATTTATAATCTATAGAAATATATACTATTTCCAAGAAACAGGGAAAACACCTGTGTGCTCTTATTGGTGTCAATAAAATATAACATCATTCAAATATTACAGTTTTATATACATGCTCAATATGAATTTCCAAATATTTCATAAATGAACTAATATTAATGTGTTACCTTGAAAAAATGCTCTGCTTGGACTCTACCTAAGGACAAGCACTTCCCATATTTAACAATATGATGACACAAGCATGAATGTGTACAGCAGAAATTTTCACAGGAAAATATACAGAACTCTGAAGGAGTCCTGGGTGTGAACAAAGTTGTAGTCAAAAGAGAGAATAAAGGAAAGTTATTTGCTTTGTTTTGTTCTTATTTGTTTGTTTTTATAAATATGACGATCCAAAACAACATGTTTAAATTTCTGGATCATTCCATACTTTTGCATCTTCTACCTTCTCTGGTCAAAGTATTAATTCAGAAGTTGTGTATTATGAGGTTGCATGTCTATTCCGATTCTCCTATTTCTCTGTTCAACAGGGTTGCCCACAGGAAATCATGTCAGCAAAAAATTCTTCTAGTGCTGTGTCTGGGTGAGGAATAGTCAATCAACCTCCTGTCAAAATGGTCCTTCCATGGCAAATGGACATTAGATGTTTCCCTTTCATGAAAGGGGCTTCCCCTGTGGCTCAGCGGGTAAAGAATCTGCCTGCAATATGGAGACCTGGGTTCAATCC
Organism: Bos mutus; assembly: GCF_027580195.1. Lineage (NCBI taxonomy): Eukaryota > Metazoa > Chordata > Mammalia > Artiodactyla > Bovidae > Bos > Bos mutus. Next base: position 55,266,144 of record NC_091627.1, read on the forward strand.
CTGGGTTGGGAAGATCCCCTGGAGAAGGGAAAGGCTACCCACTCCAGTATTCTGGCCTAAAGAATTCCATGGACTATATAGCCCATGGTGTTGCAAAGAGTCGGACACGACTGAGCAACTTTCACTTTCATAAAAGAGGGAGTTTCAGACTGAGCATCATTACAATTATGTATTATAACCTTTTCCCACTTATTAATATTCTGTGACTGTTTCCTCATGACATCAAATATTCTTCTATGTAATAATTTTAATGATGAAATCCTTTTCTACTGTATGTTTGTTACCATAATTTATTTAACGTTACTGAGAAATTCGAACTAGCATTTCATGGGAAATACAAGTGCCATCTTCATAAACAGTATGGGATGGCAGGAAAAACTACTTTGAATTCGTATAAATTTAAGACAGTATAAGGGCTTGGCTTTATTTCTTGAGTATCCCAGTTTTTCTTTAATATTATGTTTTACGTGAAACTTTTCAGCTGAAGAGGATTTCCCCCCATAGGACCTCTGGTGATGTCTGCAGACAGTTTTAGTCATCATGTTCAGGGAAAGTGGAGGAGAGGGCTACTGGTACCTAGTGTATAGAAGCCAGGGATGTGGCTAAACATCCCGCAGTACACAGTACAGCACTCCCTTCCCCCACACCCTCAGCAAAATATTTTCTGGCCCTGAATGTGAATAATGCTGAAACTGGGAAAACCAACTCTACAAGAACTGCAAAGAGGGAGGCTACTATTTCAGACAGCTCATTGACCATGTCCAGCTTCCCTCATAGCTGTCAGTAAAGAATCAGAGCTTCCCTCCTGGCTCAACTGGTAAAGAATTTGACTGCAATACAGGAGACCTGAGTTTGATCCCTAAGTTGGGAAGATACCCTGGCAAAGGGAAAGGCTACCCCACTCCAGTGTTCTGACCAGGAGAATTCCACATACTATATGGGGTCTCAAAAGAGTCCGACACCGACTCATCAACTTTTGCTTTCACTGACCATGTCATCTTCCTGATAAACGCTTATTGGACTTATGTTAAACAATTCGAATCACTAAAGATGATTACATGGAGGCAGGTTTGATCATATATATAAAATAAACCTTTTGGCTAGCCTCTGTTCCTGCTTTTCTGAATGAACTTCCAAATGTGTGAAGCTACATCTCTTTCTTTAAACTAGAAGCCCAGCTTTCCTCACTTCATGCCTGCCATTCCGAGTTTTGAGGATGACAGTTCTGCACATAAGGGAAGAAAACTTAGGCTCAATGGTTATTTTGTTATCTAATTTTCTCCTGCTGAATATCACTGGGCCTGCTCTGCTTATGTTTTATTATTTAGATATTTTTCTTATCCGCAGTGTTACATGGACTTTTCCCTACAGCCCAGATTTTACACTGATGCTTTCAATTTGCTCCATTTCTTTTACAGATCTGGATCCTATACTTACTTCCTTCTCCTCTCTCAGTGGAAACCCTTGGAATGCTTTAACTCATCCCCAAATAGCACTTCTAGATCTATGACTGAGCACATCTCTGACATAAGACCTTTGATCACCTGTTTAGTACCATGAGCAACTTCTTTGCTCTCCTGAACTATTGTTACTTTGACTTATATTAAATTCGTGTAGAGGTGTTCTTAACCCAAATATTGAGACTTTACCATGCCATGTCTTATCCCAGCCTCATCATAGGATCTGCCAATAAGTTTTCAACTTAGAGAAAAATCATACTACACTGCTTTAACAAGAAATTCTCAAATAGATTTTGCAGTCATTGCTAAGTCATTTGGTCTGATGGCTTTCAATGTAAAACATTAAAATAGCAGTTAATACCTGGCCTACAAGGATCAGTTAGAATCCCTTTTTAGGGAATTTCAAATTATAGCTAATAGATTCCAGTAGTCATGTACAAATGTGAGAGTCAGACCATAAACAAGGCTGAGCACCAAAGAATTTGTGCTTTCAAACTGTGGTACTGGAGAAGATTCTTGAGAGTCCCTTGGACTGCAAGGAGATCAAATCAGTCAATCCTAAAGGAAATCAACCTTGAATATTCACTGGAAGGACAAACGCTGATGCTGAAGTTCTAATACTTTGGCCACTTGATGTTAAGAGCTGACTCATTAGAAAAGACCCTGATGCTGAGAAAAGTTGAAGGCAGGAGAATAAGGGGGCAACAGAGAATGAGATGGTTGGATGGCATCATTGACACAATGGACATGAGTTTGAGCAAACTCCAAGAGATAGAGAAGAATGGGAAAACCTGGCACACTGCAATCCATGGGGTCTCAAAGAGCCAAACATGATTTAGTGACTGAACAACAACAACAGTCCAAAATTAGATAACTTACTTTCATGGAAAAGCAAGAAGTGACATTGGGAATAGTAATAAGTTAGAGAGGATACACACATCAAGTGACAATGGTAGTTCAACTTCTATGAATGGCTGCTCTCTGAAAACATACCAAATCTTTCCACAATTTCTAGTCTAATTATTAAAATAAGCTACATGTCGTCTTTTTAATGAAATTCTCTTAATATAATTATTGGCTCAAATACTTTTGTAATATACTATAAATCAAGGGAAAAAAATAACATCGGTACTTGCTTCTCTGGACACTAGCTTCTAGTTTGCAACCTTAGTTCTACTTAGTGAGTGTTGCTTTATTCCATTCATGAAAATTTTATGGTATATTTTTGCAAATTGATTGACAAACTAGCCATACTCCATGAATATTAGTAGGCCAAAGGTCTCAATGTTTGATTAACTGGAATAACTTTTGCATTATGGCTTCAAAGCAGTATGGTTATATTTTAAAACAAACCTTTTGGTACCTTTAGCCCAAGGGAGTAAATGATGAAGAACTAAGTGCTGTAAGAAGATGGTAGGTAGTAAATCCTCAGTATATGAGAGATGAAGATTTTCAGCTTCTCTAAGTAAAAATTAGCCACCTGCATAATGATTTATAGTTTAAATTCCATGTGACAATGCTAATGAATTTGATGCACAGAATAATCTATGTAAGGCCACTCCTATTATGTTCATTTAACAAATTTTAAAAATTCAGTCAAAGACTTGGTAGATACAGATTTCAAGTAAAAACACCAGACCAAAATACTGATGATCTGACTTCAAGTTTCAGATTTCACCCACTGCATAAGGCTGGTTGTTTTGAAACACAGAGTCTGTGCATTCATCTTCATAAGCCTGTCCCAGGGTATAAGTTAAACAATGAACTCACACAGTGACTTTGAAACATAGAATTATACTACTCTTGATTTTAGTGACTCTACTATCACCTACGGATGAAGGAATCCTGAGGATTGTCATCTCCTAACACTTCGTTTTTTGTTTTTTTGTTTTTTTTGTTTTTTTAAACTTTACATAATTGTATTAGTTTTGCCAAATATCATAATGAGTCCGCCACTGTACTCAAGGGGGGACCTCTTGGAAAGGGAACCATGTTGTGGCCTGACAATTGCCCCTAGTTTACAGTTCAAAACAATATTAAATTTTAAAAAATACACACTGTGCTTACAACTGTGTGCTATCCTGACATGTCAAAATAATGAGGACCAAAGGCAATTTCTTTATTGTGTAGCATGTGTGAGTGTAATTATATGACTTCTTCAGGACAAAATGCTAATATGATACTTTACTTTTAAACAGAGTTTTTAGGCTACATTAAAAGCTTGCCCAAAGCAAATTCAAAATTAGTTTTGTCCCTGAATTGATCATGAGCTGATTTTTCTTTAACATACTTTTCAAATTAATGATCTGAAGGAAATATTGGGTTTCCAAATTTCCCCAGTCTTTATTCATGGATTTCAAGTTGTGAGTAAAATTGAATAATTCTCTAGGTCAGTTGGCTCGAGGTGATTTCTGTGGGCTTTGGGGAAATCATGAACTTTTGCTTTGTTTTTTTCTTTCAGACTCTTGCAGGAAGAAATCATAACATTGTACTCCCTGATAAAGGAGTAACTTTGCAAAGGGCTAAAAGTTATTTCATTTCCACAGTACACTGATGTATAACTACTTATAGAATCTCTAACACTGAGGACTTATTTTTCCCAGTGACTGTTTAAAGATTTGCTCTGGGCTTCCTGCTTTTGGGGATGGGCCTGAATCCTAAGAGAGATAGGCAGAAACTTAGGTGAGCTGAAGAGGAAAGTAAGCATGGAGAAAATGGCTTAGCCTCTACTTTGTATGATAAGGATTTGTTATTAGGATTGTTAAATGGAGCACAGTGGGCAATATGGTGAGCTGTGGCTCAAAAAAGATCACCAGACAAACTGGAATAGAGACGTATATCACTCATAAGTCCTGAAAGAATTGTGAAGCACACTTGATGAGTCCACACAAGTGGAGCTAAAGGCAGGGGCAGGCAGTGAATGAGGCAGGTCCTGGGGCATGCCCCTTTATATGGGTCCATGGGTGGGATGTTTTGGAATTTTGGAGCTAAGCCCAGACTGGTCAATTCAAACCCAAAAGAGTGTAATTTGGATAAACTCCTTGGGGGTCTTATCGAAGGGTGCACAAAGAAAAGGTTCTGGGAGGTGGGGAAATTGTTGACCTATTGGGGAAGACATATCAGGACCTTATACTTTATTGTAGGGCTTCCCAAGTGGCTCTGTGGTAAAGAATCCTCCTGCCACAGCAAGAGTCTCAGGAGGCACAGGTTCAATCCCTGGGTCAGGAAGATTTCCTGGAGGAAGAAAAGGCAGCCCATTCCAATATTCTTGCCTGGAAAATCCCATGGACAGAGGAGTTGGGCTGGCTACAGTCCAAAGGGTTGCAACGAGTCCAGCAAGACTGAGTGACTAAGCACACATGCTTTCTTGTGATTCTGCAAGCTGTTATCTAGAACATGCACTTGCATGACCGGTCTAGTGTCAGTTTAAGGCTCCCCCTCAGCTTCCTGGACAAATAAAATAGATGCTGAAGTAGTAATACCATGCAGTATCTTAGCTAAATTCTTGACAGAAGAAAATATATTTTACTGTTTTCTATTCTTTTTTCAGCATTCTCTTTGTCTTTTTTCAATATAATAGTAGAGAATTCTAAAGGGCCATATAAATACAGTGTGGACCTAGATAAGAATTTTAAAAAAATTATATTCTATATCTGATTGAGAGGATCTGCATACATTTGGACATCAAACAGGTGTTAGAATTTGCAGATTGCAGACTGGAATAAAATATAGTAATGCATAGAGTAACTTCACTGTACTCTTTCTCTGTGCATATACCCTCCAATTTGTATCATTCCAGAGTTATATTTGCAGAGAAGGCAATGGCAACCCACTCCAGTACTCTTGCCTGGGAAATCCCATGGATGGAAGAGCCTGGTAGGCTGCAGTCCATGGGGTAGCGAAGAGTCAGACACGACTGAGCGACTTCACTTTCACTTTTCACTTTCATGCATTGGAGAAGGAAATGGCAACCCACTCCAGTGTTCTTGCCTGGAGAATCCCAGGGACGGGGGAGCCTGGTGGGCTGCCATCTATGGGGTCACACAGAGTTAGACATGACCGAAATGACTTAGCAGCAGCAGCAGCAGAGTTATATTTGCCAATTTTTTTGATATTAATCACAAAAAGGTATGAATTAGAAAAAAAAATGTATGGATTAGAAAACTACAGTCAGACAGGTACAAAGGCCTGTGTTTTATAAGGAACCTTTTAGGAAAAACTATTCTCTGTTGTCCTATTGGAAAAAAAAATCTAATGAAACTATTATTCTGACTGTGATTGAAAATTTTCTGACAAGTATCTTTTCAGATTCCTTGGAATGTATATATCTGGGTATATACAGATATATACTTACTCTCCCAAATGTTGTCATAGTTGAATTTACTATGAACAAAATCTGACACAAAATTAATTTAAAATATGATAATGTATAAAACATCTAAGTTTTTATATGTGCCATCCCTCTTTGGCTAATTCCTGATGATATATGGCAGAAAAGTCAAAGTGAAAGTGTTAGTCACTCAGTTATGTCCCAAAGTTGTAAAGCAATTAGCCTCCAAGTAAAAAGACATAGATTTAAATATTTTTAAAAAAAAGAAAAAAATAATAGAATTATTAATTAATAATAGAATAAATGTATGAGTTTAAAGTTAACTCTGGTTTGTATGAAACATATTTCAAAGACAGTCACATTTTTCATGAGCAAGTTCATGCATTGAGAAAGGGTATTGAATTTTGCATCGAAAGTAACTAGTTTTTGCTAGAAATGGGGGATCCTTTTCTAGAGATGCATTTGCTGTGCCAATGAATAGAATTTATATGGTGCTCAGTCATGTCTGATTCACACCACTCCCATGGTATGTAGCCCACCAGACTCCTCTGTTCATGAGATTTCCTAGGCAAGAATACTGGAGCAGATTTGCCATTTCCTTCTTCAGGATATCTGAGCCAGAGATCGAATCTGCATCTTTTGTGTCTCCTGCATTGACAGATGGGTTCTTTACCACTGGAGCCACCTTGGAAGCCCAGAATTTATATGGAATATAGGGTTATATCAATATATGTCAAACTATTTTAATGTTTATATTTGGTGATGGAATTAGAGAGGAAGTGACTCGCTTTCTAAAATGTAGATGCTTAAATTTGATATTATCATATTTATATTTATCATGAGTGAGTGAATGAGTGAAGTTGCTCAGTCGTGTCCGACTCTTTGCAACCCCATGGACTGTAGCCCATCAGGCTCCTCCATCCATGGGATTCTCCAGGCAAGAATACTGGAGTGAGTTGCCATTTCCTTCTCCAGGGGATCTTCCCAACCCAGGAATCGAACCCAGGTCTCCCGCATTGCGGGCAGATTCTTTGACCTCTGAGCCACCAGGGAGGCCACATATTTATCATATATCATATTTATTATTGAGTCTCATGTAGTTGGAAATAGTGAACTTCCTTGATAGCTCATATGGTAAAGAATCTGCCTGCAGTGCAGGAAGCCAAAGTTCAGAGTCATTTCAGCTTCAAAGTATTTATCCAGATATATATATTTCAAGGAATCTGAAAAGATACCTGTCGTCAGAAAATCTCCAATCACAGTCAGGATGATAGTTTCATTAGAATTTTTTTTCTAATAGAACAATAGAGAATCATTTTTCCTAAAATGTTCCTTCCTTACTTCTTCCTCAAAATTCAGCTTCATCAGTGTAGATATCAGGTCAAGAATTCAGAGATTCAAGATTCAACCATATCTTTACTTTTTTCAACATCAAATATACGCATAACTTTACCCAGACACTATGCTGCTATTTTTAGTTCCCTTAATCACTTGATATTCTTAACCCTCCATGTTGTGGAATCTTCAATTCTATCTCAGCTCTGCTACTTATACAGAAATGTCAGCATAAATCAGAAAGAAGCTGTGTTCCCTGTGAAGCCAGATTCCTGAAATACATTGATCAAGGTCAGAGATGACATTTAAGATGTGAAATTTAAGGATAAGAATATTGCAAAACCTGGGTTGAAGCAGTTTAATACAAAGTCAGACCAAAACTTTTAAGGGATGTCAGAGAGAAAATGTATCATAAAGAGTTACACAGATACCAATGAAGTTTTCAAACAAGAAAATTGAAAAAAGTGCAGTTAAAGGTACAGAGTCTGCGTTCCCTGATAGGCAGTTAGATCTATTCACCACTGCCTTACAGTGTGACTGAGATGAGGATGCTGACTTCAGAAAATTTGAGAGTAGTTTATTTGTATGTAACTATGGGCCATTTGGAAAGAAGAGTTGTAAGTCTGTTGTTTATGAATTTTTTCGGTCTTGCATTTCTATTGATTTTGATCCTACTATTGCTCCTACATAATTTGTTGTCTTGGGATAAAAGAAAGAACAACCGCAAAAGTGTGCAATAAACAAGCATGAAAAGCAAATCTTCCTTTCGCATCAGTAGAGTTTCTACACCCAAAAGAAACAGGAAGGTTATGGATGTCATTATTTCTTCACCTAATCAACAGGATTACAAAGTGACTGTTCAATTCTTTTTCTTTTTAATGCCTTGATATTTGGCTATTTGACAAGAAAAATTATTTAATTCTATTACAATTTAACAAATGTATATTTAACGACTGCAATTTTGTCTCTTATTAAACTTTGAAAAGTGGGTGTTATTAATTTTATTGATTATGAAATCTTAGCTTTAAAACCTACAGAAATTTGGTGAAAGCTAGATGGATCTTATTTAACAGATCATGTTCTTTCCATGAGACCATCTTTGCTCTCTTCAAGCCTCTTTCACCTGCAGAGTTTCTTTCACTCTGAGTGATTAACAACTTTAAAAATTTGACTAAGATTATTTTAGAGAATGACATAATTTTGAAGTTCAGTGACAGCTTAGAAATTTCTAGACAAAAACCCCACCCCATGTAAAAATAGTGCCTTAAATTTATCTGAAAAATGTTCTTTCATCCTTGATCTAAACATGCCATCTAATAGGAAGTAGGGTATTTTGCTAGGCAGAAAATGCATTATTTCATTACCACACTCTTTTCCTGATCCTTTTTGTAGCACTATTTAGAAAAGAAATCAACTTTTCTTATATATAACCTAGAAAACATTAAGCAATGGTTAAGCCATTTGTTTTCTGGGCTAAACATTTTTAGTTTCTCCTGTGCCAGTAGAGGCTGAGGAAAGCTTCCATTCAGACTAGAGAACATATTAGTCATTTTCCAAGTAACAATCCTTTCTTTGCCTGGAAAATAGTTTCATAAAAGGTCATGTAAAAGGGGGAAGGAGATAGAAGCATATCATGTTTTGCCAAGCTCTAACTTTGTGATTTCTGTCCAGGTAAATTATGCACCCTTGCCTTTTTCTTGATCTTAGTGTGAAAACTTCATTTCTCACTATTAAGTATGACATTTGCTGTAAGTTATTTGTAGACATTATTTATAGAAGTTGAAGAAGTTTCCTTCTATTCCAAATTTACTGAGAATTTTTAATCACAAATAAATATTGGATTTTGTAAGATTCTTTTTCTGTGTTTATTGATATAATCATGTGATTTTTCTCTGTCTTTTGAAATGATAAACTACATTAACGAATTATTGAATATTGAACCAATCCTGCATAACTAGTATAAGCTGCACTAAGCCATGGTGTGATATTCTTTTTATGCATTGTTTAGATTTGTTTTACTAATATTTTGTTGTGGATTTTTACAGTTATATACATGAAATATATTGATCTCTAGTTTTTTGTCCGTTTGTTTTCGTCTAGAGATGTCTTATCTGGTTTTGGTATTAAGATTATACTGGCCTCATAGAATGACTTAGACAGTATTCTCTCAGCTTCTATCTTCTGAAAGATATTATAAAGCATTGGTACAATATCTTTCTTAAATTTTTAGTAAAATTAACCAGTGAGATTATCTGGGCATGATGCTTTCTGTTTTGAACGTTATTAATCATTGATTCAATTTCTTTAATAGATATAGACCTATTAAGATAATTTACTGTCTTTTGTATGTGTGTTGTAAATTGTGAATTTGGAGATAATTGGTTCATTTCATCTAGATTATCAGCTTTGTGGGCGTTATTATTATCATTCTCTTATTATCCCTTTAATGTTCAGAGGATCTATAATGATGCACCTCTTTCATTTCTGATATTACTCATTTGTGTACTCTGTCCTTTTTTAACTTATCATGGTTAGAGACTTATCACAATCTTTGCAAAGAATCAGTTTTTAATTTCATTAATTATCTCTACTGATTCCCTGCTTTCAATTTCCCTGATTTCTACTTCATTTCTTTTCTTTGTTGTTGTTTTTTTAATTTTATTTTTTAACTTTACAATATTGTATTGGTTTTGCCACATATCAACATGAATCTGCCACAGGTGTACACATGTTCCCCATCCTGAACCCTTCTCCCTCCTCCCTCCCCATACCATCCCTCTGGGTCGTCCCAGTGCACCAGCCCCAAGCATCCAGTATCATGCATCGAACTTGGACTGGCAACTCGTTTCATATATGATATTAGACATGTTTCAATGCCATTCTCCCAAATCTTCCCACCCTCTCCCTCTCCCACAGAGTCCAAAAGACTGTTCTATACATCAGTGTCTCTTTTGCTGTCTCGTATACAGGGTTATTGTTACCATGTTTCTAAATTCCATATATATGCGTTAGTATACTGTATTGGTGTTTTTCTTTCTAGCTTACTTCACTCTGTATAATAGGCTCCAGTTTCATCCACCTCATTAGAACTGATTCAAATCATCGCAGCACTGTTTATAATAGTCAGGATGTGGAAGCAACCTAGATGTCCATCAGCAGATGAATGGATAGGAAAGCTGTGGTACATATACACAATGGAGTATTACTCAGCCATTAAAAAGAATACATTTAAATCAATTCTAATTATTTCCTTCTGTTATCTTCCTTTGGATTTAATTTGCTCTTGTTTTTCTGTTTCTTATGTAGAAGCTTAAGTTATTGATTTTAGATCATTCTCCTTTTCTAAGAGACACATTCAATGCTCTACATTTTCCTCTGAACACTGCTTTTACTGCATCCCACAATTTTCATGAGGTCAATCTACATCTCAGCTCTGATTCATCCAGAGTCAAGATCCAAGGACAAGATCTGCTTTCCCAAGACTTAGCTGACTTGGCTCAGATAAATAAGAATGACAGATAGCTACTTGTTTTCTAATTTTGGACCCTGATAAAAGTATGTTTTGTTTTGTTTTGTTTTGTTTTGTTTTGTTTCCATTTAAGACTGGAATAATTACCTTAATGAGCTTGCATAATTTGTTGTTGTTGCTGTTGTTCAGTTGCAAAGTCACGTCAAACACTTCGTGAACCCATGGACTGAAGCACACCAAACCCCTTTGTCCACCACTATCTCCCAGAGTTTGCTCAAATTCAGATCAGTTGAGTTGATGGTGCTATCTAACCATCTCATCCTCTGTTATCCCCTTCTCCTTTTGCCTTCAATCTCTCCCAGAATCAGGGTCTTTTCAAATGAGTCGGCCAGCTCTTCGCATCAGGTAGCCAAAATATTGGAGCTTCAGCTTCAGCATCAGATTTTCCAATGAATAATCAGGGTTGATTTCCTTTGAATCTGACTGATTTGATCTCCTTGCAGTCTAAGGGACTACTGGAAAAAGGCAAAGACGTCTCCTTTTACCTTTCTTTTACAACATCATTCCAAAAGTCCTAGCTAATACAATAAGAAAAGAAAAGGAAATTGCAGATATAGACTGAGAAGGAAAGAATAAATAAAAAAAAAAAATAAGACTACCTGTTTGCAGTTGGTATAATTATCAATGTAGAAAATTTGAATTTTTTTAAAAAAAGGCTTATGAAATCTATAAATGATTATAGAAAGGTTACAGCAATGAACAAGTGGATGTTGAAATGAAAAACATAATACCACTTACATTATCACAAAAAAATCTTTGAGTATAAATCTGCTAAGTATGTGCAAGATCTTTTCAAGGAAAACTAAAAAAAAATTGATGAATGAAATGAAAGAAATAACTAAAATGGAAAGGTATTGATGTTCACAAATTGAAAGACTCAATATTGTCAAGATGTCAGTTCTTTCTAACTTGATCTATATATTCACTGTGAGTAACCCAATAACAACTAAATCAACAAAAACAAGAATAATTACAGCGTTGTCTTACCTGATAGTATTAGTTTCCTAACTAATTAATTTCCTAACTAAAAATAAGGTTTTCATAACAAAGGATCACAAACTGGGTGGCTTAAAACAACAGAAATGTATTGCCTAAAGAGTTCTTGAGGCCAAATGTTCAAAATCAAGGCAGTAGCAAATCTATGCTCCCTCTGAGACCTGTTGGGGAGAATCCTTCCTTGCATGTTTCTAGCTGCTTTTCTTTTTTTCTCAATCCTTTGTGTTCCTTAGCTTGCATTTGCAATAATTCAATTTCTGTTTCTGACACTACACAACTTTCTCCTATGTGTCTGTATGCAAATTCTCCTATTCTTATGACATCAGCCATATTGAATAAGGGGTCTATCCTGCTCCAACCTTTACATAACTAAATTAATTTACAATGATTCTATGTCCAAGTAAGGTCAAATCCTGAGGCATGGGGGTTAAGTTTTCAACACATCTTTTCAGAGGTCACATATCACCCCATAAAAGTGATATTTTTATCAATCAGACTAGTTTATACTATAGTAATAAAGCCCAAGTAACACATGGCTTACAGTAACAAAGAATTATATCTTAGTCATGGTAGATGATAATATTCTGCTTATCAAAATCACTCAGGAAATCAGGCTAATGGAATAGTACCCTAAAAATCTTACTAGAAGGCAGGGGGTGTCAAAGCACCACTAATATCAGATGCTTTCAGTCACATGGAACAGAAAACATATAATAATTGTTTTATCATATGTTATATCATACATCTTAGTCATTTTCTGTTAGTTAGTAAACTTTTTACTGATTAGAAATCAAAGGGCTGATTTGTTGCCTGATGATATGTTATCAAGAACCCAGGAGTTTATTTGTATCTCTCTCTTTCTCCACCCAACCATCAGAGTTATGTGCAGTCGTTAATCAGTCAACACCACAGGTGTATGGTTGCCATCATTAGCTTGGACCTATTCTGATACATCCTTTAAGGACAAAGATGTGCCATTCAAACTAAATTAGTACTGTGTGCAAGGAGAGAGCATGAATTAGTGAAGTGCTGTAGAGTAAGGAAAAATGTGTGCCACAAATGTACGCTATAAACAGTGATGAAATAATGAAGTTCAAATTTAAGCATTATTTTACAACATATGCAATGAATAAATATCTGGGTAAAAATAATTTTTTTAATTTGAATATTTTAGGTTATTGAGAAATAAATAAAATTTGAGTGTGGGCTTTAGCTGGCTGATACGACAATTTGTGTGTTTAATAATTGCTCATCAAATAATAATAACTTATTCCATGGGTATAATATTTGTTATGTATGTTATAACACAGTTTCATTGGTTTGCAGAAAATAGAAAGGTCATAATTAAGTCACAGAGAGGAAATTATCATTTAATATTACTTAAAATAAGAAAACAGATTGAAGAGAGCACTATGAGTAGGACTTCCTAACCCTAACCAGTGCATTTTCGGCTACTCCCTGGTGTGTCCTCCTCCTTTTAACCTTTTTCCATTTCTATAGTAATTTATTCTCAAGAATAAAACCCATAGGACCAATTACATTGCCCATATGTTCAATCTTTAGATTTCCCTTGAGCCAGAGCACAACTAAAACTACAGACTAGTATTTTGGAAATAATTGAAATTTCAAGGAAATAAACTCTATTTAATACTTTTCCTGCTTCAAATGAGAAGGTAAGATTAGATACCAAAGAGTAATATACAGAGACTAAAATATGTTTGATTTCCAAAGATTTTTATATTGAAAGTCCTCTTCTTAAAATGCATTCCATATATACAGCCACACATATGTATGGAATTGGTGATGTATCTAGTCCTAAGCCATCATTTATAAAAAGCTTCAACATTTTCTTTAGAAATGCCATGATTATCACGGTCACTCAAGGATGACTCCATGCATTTGATTGCCCTGAATTGCAACAAAGGCAATTCAAACTCCAATAGGATTTTTATCATGCAGAGGGATCTCAGAGCATTTTGAAATCATATTAAAAATAAAATGTAAGTCAAACTTGAAATGTTTGTAATTCATGAAATGTTGATGAGCAAGTCTGAGTGCCAAGCATCCTATCAATGTGAAGTGCTTGCCCCTGGGGATTGTGGCTTCATTGCTAGAAACCCAGAACAGTCATGTCATACAAAACAGAGACAGCATGTGTCCCTGCCTGACAGATGCTGATAAAATGGTGACAAGAATAACAAGTGACTCAAGAGATTGTTATGCCAAAATCCTCTCTCTGGTACTACACAGAGTAGTATAAACATCAGCTGTAGTGGTATATGATGCCCTTCCTCCCCTTGAAAATCAATAAACTCTGTCATGCCCTGCAGACACAGACTTGCAATATTGAAAGGCAGGGATTCTAGAACCTACCAATGAAGAAGACATGTCACCTGCAGAGATGTTAATGGCATCAACATTAATATAGAGTAACAGCATCAAAAGCTTGAGTGTTGGAGCTTGGTAACGTGTTTAAAGTTAAGAATAAAAATCCTGTCAGTTGTCAGCCAAGAGATGACAGGAATAAGATACAAGTAAATAAATTCAATGTATGCCAAGAATACTGCACTCCTGCTTAAGATATGTCTTCCTGAATGACAGTTCAGTGTCTTACTCACAATAAACTCTAAATAATCATGTAATGAGTGAAATAAAGTTCATCTTTAAAGAAAACCCAATTATATTAAATGATATAAGCTGCTATAGAACTTATCAATATCTTTCTTTATTTTCTTTGTTCTTTGGTTTACTGCCCTTCTTGTCACTGGGATATGTAGAACAAAAGAGCTTGTGTTATTAGCACAAATATTAGTGCCTTTTAGGTAGAGCAAAGCCAGAGGGCACAAGTAGACATAACTTCTGAGTAATCAATAAGCAATATTTACTACAGGAAGGAAAGAACCGTTCTAGATAACCAGAATAAAGATGGCAAGCATAGACTCTGCCACCTGTATTTTCAAATTGAGATGGACAGACAAGTGCTGATTTACATTCTCCACAGCTCTGGGCTGTGTCACAATGGGACATGGATAGTCTCTGACTGTTGACAACAGGTGTTCCTCCTCATGTCGTCTCCCCACATATCCTTTCCAATCTGAGTCCTATAGGTCTCTGACCCTCTTTTATTATTTCTTGTTTCCTATTTCACCTCTTACTGGGAAAATCTTTTACTATCCAGGGTGAGAGGATTGTTCTCATTTATCAAGATATTCATTACTTTGCAGCCTTGGCTTTTGAAACTAAAATTTATTCTCTGTATGTCTGTTTTATAATTTTTTCTCCATGGCATCAGGTATCTCAGAATCTACCTCCTCTAAGGAGGAAGAAGAATCAGGGTAAAAAGATACCAAACATTTGTCTTGCTTTTTCTCACAGCTTTTTTCTCTCATCTATCATACTCCAGCCACACTGACATGTGCTTGCTTTCTTGAATATTCCATTCCCTTGGGACTCAGCACCTTCAAACATTATGTTCTCATTCTTTAGACTTCTCCCTCCCTTTAAAAGCTGATTCTTCTCCTTCAAGTCCTAGCTGCAATGCCATCCCTTTAAATATGTCTTTATGATCACAGAACCCAAAGTGGATCATGATGTCCCTAGTGTTCAAATACTTTTTTAAATAGTATTTTAGTCTTCTTATAGAACATGTACTACAATTTGCAATTATAAATATGTGTATACACTTATTAGCTCACTATTTAGTTTTTCCTCATTCTTCTATACTCCATGAGGATAGAGAATAGGGACTATGTTGGTTTTGTTTAACTCTAGAATCTGAGCCCATGATAAAAGGATGTTAAACAAATATCTGTTGAAGAAGCCTGCAGAAAGCATGTATACCCAATATATAATCTCTCTTTCTCTCTTAATAGCAGAATCACAGTATTTAGGCAATACTAAGCACTGAATAGAATACTTATTTCTCACTACTCCATTGTACAAGGATCATAACACACAATTTTGTCCAACTTAATGGAAGGATCAGACTCAGAAACGGTCAGCCTCAGTCTTTTGTATTTCTCTTCTGCTCACTATATGTCCTCTGGAATGTGGATATATAATCTCAAAGAAAATAAGTCAGGATAAGAGCACAAGTGAAAAAAATCACTGAGGATAATGGATGAGAAACCTAGCTGAGCTCTAAGCCCCTAATGGCTTCTTTGAGTACTTGCTCAAGGCTTAGATTGTGCCTCTGGATTTCTTCACACATGAGAAGTCAATCTTAACTTGCTTAAGCCAGTATAGGAAGGTCTCTGTTATCAGTTCAGTTCAGTTCAGTTGCTCAGTCGTGTCCGACTCTTTGCGACCCCATGAATCGCAGCACGCCAGGCCTCCCTGTCCATCACCAACTCCCAAAGTTCACTCAGACTCACATCCATCGAGTCAGTGATGCCATCCAACCATCTCATCCTCTGTTGTCCCCTTGTCCTCCTGCCCCCAATCCCTCCCATCATCAGAGTCTTTTCCAATGAGTCAACTCTTCACATGAGGTGGCCAAAGTACTGGAGTTTCAGCTTTAGCATCATTCCTTCCAAGGAATCTCAGAGCTGATCTCTTTCAGAATGGACTGGTTGGATCTCCTGGGGCATCTGTTATATGCAATCCCAATTCAAAACATGGTTTGGGAAACTTACTCCATAAGACAGGTCCTAATTTGTCATTTTGTCAATGGACTGGACAATTTAAAGATCACCAGTTCTAACATGAGTTTTCCTTTAGAATAAAAACATATTTTATCCAAATATCAGCATATCTTTGAATTTAAATTATCCCTTTCATTTTTGAAAACCAATGTGATATGTGAATTTTTGAATAACGACTATGTATAAGACAATATACCAGATGGCTTAATTAGCAGTATTTCCTTTTGAAATGCACATGCTGTACATGTTCCCCATTTCCCATATTTTCCTTGCTGTTTTTAAAATATCAACATATCATTAATTTAAATGATTGTAATTAAGTATTCATGAGGAGACTAAAAGGGACCGTTATCAAATTTACTTTTATGCCATCAAATATTATTTTCTTTAGGAAATTGTACTGAAGATCAGATTGTGATAGAGCAGGGAATATGTGTAATTTGAGTCAGTGTTTCAAAAATGCTGGTTTACAAACCAATGCTGAACAAGCTACATCTAAATAACTTGGGAAACTTTATAGTCCCTTCCCCAATCTCCATAGGAAATAAAAATTTAATGTTGCACAGAGAGCCTAGTATTTGTTCTTGGCTTCTGGGAACTAATGCCCAAGCACTTGGAATGTCATACTGATGTTTGTGTGTTCCACTGTGTCCAACTCTTTGGACACCATGGACTATAGCTCACCAGTGTCCTCTGTCCATTATATTTTCGAGGCAAGAATATTGGAGTGGGTTGCCTTTTCCTACTCCAGGAGATCCTCCTGACCCAGATATTTTCCAGGCAAGAATATTGAAGTGGGTTGCCGTTTCCTAATCCAAGAGATCCTCCTGATCCAGATATCAAACCCATGTCTCTTGGGTCTTCTGCATTGGCAGATGGATTCGTTACCACTGTGCCACCTGGGAAGCCCTATCATGCTGATAGAAGTCTTTTTATGTATGTGGGCTTTAAGCCAGTCTGATATTAATAATGTCATTAAGCTATCGCTGTGTTAGTCATTCAGTCATGTCGGACTCTTCACAGCCACATGAAGAGCCCACCAGGCTCTTCTGTCCATGGGATTTTCCAGGCAAGAATACTGGAGTGGGTAGCCATTTCCTTCTCCAGGGGATCTTCCTGACCCAGAGATCAAACCTGGGTCTCCTGCATTGTAGGCGGATTTTTTACCATCTAAGCTACCAGAAAAGCCCAATGTCATTAAGATTGGGGGCTAAAAGCTACCAGAAAACATGGCTTAGGTTGAGAACTCTGGGTCACATGCTATCATCTCAACATTATGAAAGTCTGGAAACTGGAATCAGGCACATGGACAATGAACCATGCCTATTTGATGAAGCTGAAATGTAGACTCTGAACACCAAAATTCGGGTGAACTTACCTGGTTGACAGTAGTCTATGTGTATCCTCCTATATCATGGACAGTAGTCAATAATGCTGTCTATAACTCCACAGGGAAAGGACGTCTAGAAGCTTCATGGCTGAAACTCTTCTAGGCTCTGTCAAGTGCATCTTTCTCTTGGATGTTTTTAATGCATAAAATCATTATATATTACATTTTAACAAACCATATGGTGAGTATGGGGCTTCCCTTGTAGCTCAGCTGGTAAAGAATCTGCCTACAATGTGGTAGACTTGGATTCGATCCCTGGGTTGGGAAGATCCCCTGGAGAAGGGAAAGGCTACCCACTCCAGTATTCTGGCCTGGAGAATTCCATGGACTGTATAGTCCATGGGGACACAAAGAGTCAGACAAGACTGAGCGACTTTCACTTTCACTTTCATGGTGAGTATGAACTTCCCTGGTAGCTCAGCAGTAATGAATTGGCCTTCAATGCAGGAGACACAGCAGACAAGGGTTCAATTCCTGAATCAGGAAGAGCCTTCGAGGAAGGTATGGCAACCCACTCCAGTGTTCTTGCTTGGTGAATCCCATGGACAGAGGAGCATGGTGGGCTACAGTCCATGGTGTTGCAAAGAGTCAGATATGACTGAAGCAACTGAGCATGCACACACACATTGTGAGTATAACAACTTTCAGTGAGTTTTCTGAGTCCCTTTAGTGAATTGTTGAAATTGAAGGTCATTTTGGGAACTGCCTGAACTTGCTATGTTGTAAGGGAAGGCAGTCTACTTGAGCTCTTTTCGCTAACTTTGCAGTTGCCTAATTATTTCACACCAGATACTCAGATTCAATAGGTCCCTGGTGTTTACAGATACTTTGATTTGGAAACCATATGAGAAAACAAGTTGTGTTAAGCAGTTAAAAAAGAGACATTTCTAAGTTAATAATCTGTGCATATATATTAACAAAAAACATATGCTTATTTAATTTTTCTTTACCATGTATGTGTGTTTGTGTATATAATGGTAGATATGTGCATAGTTACAGTCATTTCTATAATTAAGCAAGCTCAATGGTAACCTTTCTTTCAGAAAATATTTGGTTTGACTATGTAAAGTTGTTTTAGTTATTTGACCAAATGAAATATTATTTTTTGAAGTAATTTTACATAGTAGGAAAGGAAAAATGTTGTTAAAGAAACTGAATTCAATTTAACCTAAAAGCTGTAGCGGTGAGGTGATGTCTTAGAAAGGTAATGTATAAATTATACACAAATGCTATTTAAGATGATTCTAAAATCTGTTTATTCTCTGATGATCCTTTTACATTCATCAAAGGGTACCCATAGAATCAAAGTGCTCTGGGGACATTCTTTTTGTATAATTTCTATAATATGATTAAACTTAACCTACATAGTCATACTTGTAACCCAGTTTTATTATCCATACTTGTCATTTCACTCCTCCTTCAAGAACAACAACAAAAAAAGACTAGGGGTCATGAATTTAGAGATTATCACTTTTCAAAATCATACACAGTAAATAAAATAATGCTATTGATTTGGAGAGGCAAATTATTTAAACTTCTTTTCATGGTTGCCTATCTTTCCCCTATTAGTTGATGTTAATAGGGTGTGTTAGGGATGACCTCCAGAGAAGGCAATGGCACCCCCACTCCAGTACTCTTGCCTGAAAAATCCCATGGATGGAGGAGTCTGGTAGGCTGCAGTCCATGGGGTCACTAAGAGTTGGACATGACTGAGGGACTTCACTTTCACTTCTCATTTTCATGCATTGGAGAAGGAAATGGCAACCCACTCCAGTGTTCTTGCCTGGAGAATCCCAGGGACTGGGGAGCTTGGTGAGCTGCCGTCTATGGGGTCACACAGAGTCGGACACAACTGAAGCGACTTAGCAGCAGCCGCAGCAGCAGGGATGACCTCAGAAAATTCTAGAACAGTGGTAGAAAAATAAGACAAGGGAGGGAATCGGACAATAAACAGTTACTTATCAAGCTATTTAGTACTATGGTACAAAGTACTTTAGCACAAAGCTAACTTTGCCTGGGGAACTCTGAGGATCTCTGCAGAATATATACTTTATCTCAGCAAAGAGACAAGTGAGCTGGGATGTTTATGAACCAACATTTTTTTTCTCAATTTTTGTTGAAGTATAGTTGATTTAGGGCTTCCCAGGTGGTGCTAGTAGTATAGAACCCACCTGCCAATTCAGGAGACATAAGAGATGTGGGCCCAATCCCTGGGTGGAGAAGATCCCTTGAAGGATGACACAGCAACAACTTGAGTATTCTTGCCTGGAGAATCTTATGGACAGAGGAGCCTGGCAGGCTACATAGTCCATGAGGTCGCAGATAACTGGGCATGACTGAAGCAACTTAGCCCTGCACATAGTTGATTTATAATGTTGTTAGTTTCAGGTGTACAGCAAAGTGAATCAGTTATACATATACTCCCTCTCTTTTTAGATTTCCTTCCCCTTTGGGTCATCACAGAACACTGAGTAGAGTTTCATGTGCTTTATAGTAGGTTCTCATCAGTTTTCTATTTCATGTGAATTAGTAGTATGTATATGTCAATCTAATCTTCCAATTCATTCCATCCCACTTCCCCTGTTGGCATCCATGTTTATTAGGAGCCAACTCTTGTCTGTCATTGGATGATGATTATTACTAGGAAATAATATTTTTTTCCAGGTTCTCTGGCCAGCATTGCTGATAGATAGAGAGATTTATGGCCTATAGAGAAAGTTCTCATGCAACTGGAAGCCAAACCCACTGCAATGAAAGATCTGAAAGCTATGGACAGGGTATAAATAGTTTTTATTGTATGGCTGATACATACTTAGTACCAGGAGTGGTTGAAGGAAACGGACATAAAAAGAGTTATGTGATTGTTTACTATAATTTTTGATCTTGAATGCAGTGGGAAATTGTGCTTTATAACAGCACATGCTATGCAATGGCATCATAACTAATTGGAAAATCACCTGTGGTCAATTGATATCAAGTGTCTATTAAAAAGGAAGTACTTTAGGCAGACCAAGCAGTTTGTTTAGTTTAATCCATGACAGTAATGAACACTGCATAGACTCGGGAGTGGGGTTATTATTTCTCAATGCATTCAACAGATCTGAGAAGGTAACAAATACTAAGCTCAGGACTTTGAGTTCTCAGTTCAAATCATGGTCCTAATATTTTAGTTCTTTTGTAGTAGTCGTAGTTGTTGTTTAGTTGCTAAGTTGTGTCTGACTCTTTGTCACCCCATGGACTGCAGCATGCCAGGTTTCTCTGTCCTTCACTACCTCCCGGAGTTTGTTCAAACTGATGTCCATTGATTTGGTGATGTCATGTAACCACTGCATCCTATGTCACCCTCTTCTGCTGGCATCAATCTCCCCTAGCATCAGGGTTTTCTTTTCATTTTTTGTAATGGACCCAACCTATATGAAAATAAAGCCCAAAGATAATTTTACTGTTGGAAAAATCACTGTAAAAGACCCTGATGCTGGGAAAGACTGAAGGCAGGAGGAGAAGGGGACAACAAAGGATGAAATGGTTGGATTGCATCACTGACTCAATGGACATGAATTTGAGTAAGTTCTGGGAGATGGTGAAGGATAGGGAAGCCTGGTGTGCTGCAGTCCATGGCATTGCAGAGTCAGATACAACTGAGCAACTGAACAATGTCATAATGGAAGTTGAATTCACAACATTGCTATGCTTTTTATATGAAAATAAGGGCATATTTTAACAATAAGTGAGATTCCGAACCTTGGAACATGGGCATCTGTGTGTATTGAGACAAAGTTGAAAATCTTCAGTGCATGAGTTTCCCTGGGGTGTCATTGTCAGTAAAGCAACTTGCACTCTTATATCTGAGGTCATCCTAAATTGCCAACCATGCAATATTATCACTTAAGTTAGTCATCTATTAATGGATATCTATTCTTCTTAGGACATACTGTAGCAAATTTTTATTTCTCCTAGTCTTGTAACTATGATGAGACCTTAACCTGCCCCAGAGGGACAAGTGCCAAGCTTGACCTGGCATGAAATAGCTTCTACTCCAAAAAGTTGCAAGATGCTACTAACTCATTTCACTAGACACCTGTGGAATATGTGTGGGAAAGAATGACAAGTGAATCAATCCAAAGAGGATAGAACACATTTCAGAATTTATCAATGTGGATATGTTTACCCAAGATTCCAGAATTATGTTATCTCACACAACACAAATCAATGAGTTACTTTGGTTGACTGAAAATCAGGCTCAGTAATAGACCACTTACAGTGACTGTAACCATGAAATTAAAAAAAATGCTTGCTCCTTGGAAGAAAAGCTATGACAAACTTGAAAGTGAAAGTGAAAGTCATTCAGTCGTGTTGGACTCTTTGTGATCCCATAGACTATACAGTCCATGGAACTCTCCAGGCCAGAATACTGGAGTCGGTAGCCTTTCCCTTCTCCAGGGGAGCTTCCCAACCTAGGGAATTGAATCCAGGACCACCTCATTGCAGATGGATTATTTACCAGTTGAGCCACAAAGGAAGCCAAACCTAACATATTAAAAAGCACAGACATTACTTTACTAACAAAGTTCTATCTAGTCAAAGCTATGTTGTTTTTCAGTAGTCATGTACAGATGTGAGAATTCGACCATAAAGAAGGCTGAGAGTTGAAGAATTGATGCTTTCAAACTATGGTGCTGGAGAGGACTCTTTAGAGTCCCATGAATTGCAAGGAGATCAAACCAGTCAATCTTGGAGGAGATCAGCCCTGAATGTTCATTGGAAGGACTGACGCTGAAGCTGAAGTTGCAATAATTTGGTCACCTGGTGCTAAGACCTGAGTCATTGGAAAAGACTCTAATGCTGGGAAGGATTGAAGGAAGAAGGAGAAGGGAGTGACAGAGGATGAGATGGTTGGATGACATCACAAACTCAATGGACATGAGTTTGGGCAAGATCTGGGAGATAGCAAAGGACAGGGAAGCCTGGTGAGCTGCAGTCCATGGGGTCACAAAGAGATATGAATTAGAGACTGAACAACAACAAACGGACTACTTTCAACAAGACTGAGATGCCACAGGTTCTCATTTCTAATATGCAGTAGGGAATCCAAAAGCTTAGAGAACCAGAAATGATGGGGTAAAGATTTCATTTGTGAACTACAAACAGCTTCCCTTAAACACACACACACACACACAAATACTATATCCCCGGAGAAACTCAATGGATACTCTACTAAGACATGGAGAAGCAGTAAGGGAAGCAACACATCCCCATAAACATTCCCAGTCTCTGTCCTTTGCAGGTTGAAGATAATGGTGGATGTGCCATCATTGAGGTTAATTCTCTAAACCTGATGGAATAAATGCTGTCTAGGAAGCTCCATAGATAAGATGAATTTGGTCATTGTAATAGGCAGCAAGAGTAGGGATATTTTTACCAACAGGAGTCTTAGTTGATAATAATGCTCCTAAAAATAAAGTAGATGAGAAACCCACTGGGCAAGAAAAGACTAACTCAACAGGACCTTGGTGCTCAAATTCTGCACATTCCAAAGAAAGCTTGTTTTTAGGACTGATCCTTAACTGACTACTGGGAAATAACTTCTGAGGTCTTAGAATATTTTTCCTGGCAAGAATGCTTTTGTATACCTGAAGCCTTGTACATTGTTGTACCAGTTTGACCACCAGTTTTAGTTAACCCTAACAATGTAACATAAATTGAATGCCTATTTTTTAACTCTGAGAGTAAATGTGGAGTAGGGAAACTGAGGTCAATCAAGTGGTTGCTGTATGCTTATGAGATAGACCCCCTGGGATTAGGTGAGCTCCCCTGTTTGCAACACTTCACGTCTGTTATTGCAAGGTGCAAATGTGAGAATAAATTGTCTAATAATTGTCAGGTACCATTAAAAGGGACAACTAGAAGTTTTCCTTAGTTTCTCTTGGACTTGACTCATGCTTCTTTTCCCTTTGCTGAATTTGATCACTATTATTTTTTTCTGTAATAAATCACAACCATGAATATAATAGCTTTTCTGAATTCTACCGGCCCTTCTAAAAATCATGGAGCCTGAGGGTGGTTTTGGGGGCCACTGACCCATTTACTAAAGTGTTATTTCATCTACACAATAGGGGAAAATATAGATCTGATCTCTAGAAGCTCGACTTGAGTGGCGATAAAGAGACATGGCTCCTCTCCCAGGTTTCCAATTTCAGTCAGTATATTAACCAGAGTTCTGATTAAAATGAAAACACCCTGGGGAAATCACATGGCAAAAAGTATACATAATATCTCTTCTTCCAAGATTTCCCCAGAGTCATATGATTGTTCATGATGGAAAGACAAATATGAAGACTGTTTAGGGATTACTAGATCCCAGCTCTGAAATTATGTAAATTCCTAGGTACCCATAATGTCATTGTGGTTCACCAAAGTAGGAGTTTAAGATTAAAGTGGCGGGGGGAGGAACAACACAAAACAAAGCTCCTATACAATTAAAATTGATTATTCTATAGTTGATGAATACACACACATCCCCATGTTTGATTCATTTATTAGTATACTCTTTGTGTGAAATGGCAAATTATTAATTTTAATCATAAAGAATTAATAATATGTCCAGTAACTACAAAATTTGCCTTTCAGAATTTCCTACTCTATAGTTGACAATAGTTATAAGGTGTAGTTATAAATCATTGAAACTATATTAATTTAACAAGCACACCAGATCTTCTAATGAAAATCATAAGTACCTATCAACCTCAAGTGATCATCTGAATAGGTAGTACATGGATTCAAAGAATCAGATTCACTAAATTTTTTAGAGAATCTAAAGAATTGCTTTTGTTTATTTTCTCAGGAGGGCTGCATTTGTTAACTGTTGCTAGTTTTATCCTTTGAAAGACAAATTCCTTTTTCAGAAAGTTTAAATAAGCATTTATAGGCAGATATAGTACATAAAAGGAGAAGGCAATGGCACCCCACTCCAGTACTCTTGCCTGGAAAATCCCATGGATGGAGGAGCCTGGTAGGCTGCAGTCCAGGGGGTCCCTAAGAGTCGGACACGACTGAACGACTTCTCTTTCACTTTTCGCTTTCACGCATTGGAGAAGGAAATGGCAACCCACTCCAGTGTTCTTGCCTGGAGAATCCCAGGGACGGGGGAGCCTGGTAGGCTTCCGTCTATGGGGTCGCACAGTATCGGACATGACAGAAGCGACTTAGCAGCAGCATAGTACATAAATAACCGGAAGAACAGTCTGACTAACCAAAAATAGAAAAGTTCCATTGTAGTTAAAAAAAAAAGGCAGGAGAGCATTGGCATGCAAAACAAATAAACCACTACCACCCAACCATAAATATTATCTTCAAAATGTCTATATTACAAGCCGTTGTTGTTGTTGTTGTTGTTTTTTCTGATCTACCTTGTGGGTTGGGATTCTTCAGGAACTATGTCACAAATGTTAGAGGAATATCATTATTAACATCACCTGTGTTATTTTGACACACATATTTTCTCAGATCTCTAAGGACCTGTGTAGTTTTCCCCAGAAAATTTTTTTTTTTTTTTTGTCTCTGGGTTTGATCCCTGAATTGGGAAGATTCCCTGGAGGAGAGCATGGCAACCCACTGCAGTAGTCTTGCCTGGAGAATCCCCATGAACAGAGGAGCCTGGCTGGCTACAATCCATGGGGTAGCAAAGAATCAGACATGACTGAGTGACTAAGCACAGTACACAAGTTATCTACTTGAATGAACTAAATCTCGGAACTTTTTATTATTTTATCAAAATTATGAGACATTGTCTGCCTATGTCACATGCCATAATTTATGTATTTCCTTTTTTTTAATGTATTTAGTGTCAAGTCAGACACGCAGTCCTATGGTATCTATGTATTAATTCCTAAATTTATGTGCAGAGTTGCTTAACATCACACAAAAATTTACATTTGGTTTTTGTTCTATTATATCAATACTCATTTTTATACAACACAAAACACTGCCCATGTCTACTACCAACATTTGTTCAGAAGGGAAAAATCAAACTTATCATTTGATCTCAAAATTTTGTTGTTGTTGTTGAATCTAATTGTGATAGTTCTTTGCTAAGAACAAGAAACCAAAAAAGAAAACAAAAAAACTTTTATTCTAATTTTTAAAATCCAAAACCCCAAAAAGGAAGTCTTTATTTATTCTGTAATCAATTAACTGCCTTTCCCTCATACACAAAATTAAGTGCATTTTCTTTGAGATGAAGGAAAGCTTTGCTTCAACTAATATGACCTTCTGAAATACCCAGTGTTGACAGTAAAGTGCCATTCTATATGAATCAGAGAGAATGTAATCTCAGTTTAAAAGCAAATTAAGTGTGGTATTTAGCTAAGGTTTAATCATAGGTTGCATATAATTTTAAATCAATGTATCTCTAATTTCTATATCATATAGATTATCTCTACTCTTTCTATCTTTTAGCCTAAATTTCCAAAGAACATGCAACTCCTTTTTGTTATCTACTGGAGATATCTTGCGAATACATTCTTCAACTAACAGAAAAAAGACAACACCAAATTTCCCATCATTGTTATCTATCCCCCTAGACCAATGACAAAATAAACTCCTGACTCCTCTTCCTCACAAGTTATCCTGCTTAACTTCATTCCAAGTGGTAGTCAAACTGAGGTATGGTCCTTCAGTAAACAATCAACTCTATTTAGTTCTTTGGCCCATTTTTTGATTGGGTCATTTATTTTTCTGGAGTTGAGCTGGAGGAGTTGCTTGTATATTTTTGAGATTAGTTGTTTGTCAGTTGCTTCATTTGCTATTATTTTCTCCCATTCTGAAGGCTGTCTTTTCACCTTGCTGATAGTTTCCTTTGATGTGCAGAAGCTTTTAAGGTTAATTAGGTCCCATTTGTTTATTTTTGCTTTTATTTCCGATATTCTGGGAGGTGGGTCATAGAGGATCCTGCTGTGATGTATGTCAGAGAGTGTTTTGCCTATGTTCTCCTCTAGGAGTTTTATAGTTTCTGGTCTTATGTTTAGATCTTTAATCCATTTTGAGTTTATTTTTGTGTATGGTGTTAGAAAGTGTTCTAGTTTCATTCTTTTACAAGTGGTTGACAAGTTTTCCCAGCACCACTTGTTAAAGAGATTGTCTTTAATCCATTGTATATTCTTGCCTCCTTTGTCAAAGATAAGGTATCCATATGTACGTGGATTTATCTCTGGGCTTTCTATTTTGTTCCATTGATCTATATTTCTGTCTTTGTGCCAGTACCATACTGTCTTGATAACTGTGGCTTTGTAATAGAGCCTGAAGTCAGGTAGGTTGATTCCTCCAGTTCCATTCTTCTTTCTCAAGATCGCTTTGGCTATTCGAGGTTTTTTGTATTTCCATACAAATTGTGAAATTATTTGTTCTAGCTCTGTGAAGAATACTGTTGGTAGCTTGATAGGGATTGCATTGAATCTATAAATTGCTTTGGGTAGTATACTCATTTTCACTATATTGATTCTTCCAATCCATGAACATGGTATATTTCTCCATCTATTAGTGTCCTCTTTGATTTCTTTCACCAGTGTTTTATAGTTTTCTATATATAGGTTCATTTCTCCAAAGAAGACGTAACAGATGGCTAACAAACACATGAAAAGATGCTCAACGTCACTCATTATCAGAGAAATGCAAATCAAGACCACTATGAGGTACCATTTCACACCAGTCAGAATGGCTGTGATCCAAAAGTCTACAAATAATAAATGTTGGAGAGGGTGTGGAGGAAAGGGAACCCTCTTACACTGTTGGTGGGAATGCAAACTAGTAAAGCCACTATGGAGAACAGTGTGGAGATTCCTTAAAAAACTGGAAATATAACTGCCTTATGATCCAGAAATCCCACTGCTGGGCATACACACTGAGGAAACCAGAAGGGAAAGAGACACATGTACCCCAATGTTCATCGCAGCACTGTTTATAATAGCCAGGACATGGAAGCAACCTAGATGTCCATCAGCAGATGAATGGATAAGAAAGCTGTGGTACATATACACAATGGAGTATTACTCAGCCATTAAAAAGAATACATTTGAATCAGTTCTAATGAGGTGGATGAAACTGGAGCCTATTATATAGAGTGAAGTAAGCCAGAAGGAAAAACACCAATACAGTATACTAACGCATATATATGGAATTTAGAAAGATGATAACAATAACCCTGTGTACAAGACAGCAAAAGTGACGCTGATGTATGGAACAGTCTTATGGACTCTGTGGGAGAGGGAGAGGGTGGGAAGATTTGGGAGAATGGCATTGAAACATGTAAAATATCATGTATGAAACGAGATGCCAGTCCAGGTTCAATGCAGGATACTGGATGCTTGGGGCTAGTGCACTGGGACGACCCAGAGGGATGGTATGGGGAGGGAGGAGGGAGGAGGGTTCAGGATGGGGAGCACATGTATACCTGTGATGGATTCATTTTGATATTTGGCAAAACTAATACAATTATGTAAAGTTTAAAAACAAAATAAAATTAAAAAAAAAAATAAATAAAAAAAAAAAAAAAAACAATCAACTCTAAATTCAACTTGCTTTCAGCTCTGTTCTTGCTCAATTCTGCAGTTTCTCTGATCATGTATTAGTCATAGCTGTTAGCTTTAATACATAATAACAGGAAAAATAGAAATAATCAGATCAGAATTACCATAAATTTCCACTCTCAAATGTGTAAAACTACCACATTCAAAACCCATCCATCCTTCCTCCCTGTTACTGTAATACATGAATTCCCTTTGTACTATCTGAAATCAGTTATCCATACCTGGTCTAGATCTCACCCTCCCCCACACCTTCTCAAGGATTAGACCACCCATCACCACTTCTCCAAGATCATCCCCTTGTTCCAGTCCATTGTTTACTGATTCAGCACTTTAGAACCATTCTCTCTGATTGTCTATTCCTAACTTCAAAAGTTAGCTTAAAGTTCAACATTCAGAAAATGAAGATCATGGCATCTGGTCCGATCACTTCATGGGAAATAGATGGGGAAACAGTGGAAACAGTGTCAGACTTTATTTTTTTGGGCCCCAAAATTACTGCAAGTGGTGACTGCAGCCATGAAATTAAAAGACGCTTACTCCTTGGAAGGAAAGTTATGACCAACCTAGATAGCATATTCAAAAGCAGAGACATTACTTTGGCAACAAAGGTCTGCCTAGTCAAGGCTATGGTTTTTCCTGTGGTCATTTATGAATGTGAGAGTTGGACTGTGAAGAAGGCTGAGTGCCGAAGAATTGATGCTTTTGAACTGTGGTGTTGGAGAAGACTCTTGAGAGTCCCTTGGACTTCAAGGAGATCCAACCAGTCCATTCTGAAGGAGATCAGCCCTGGCATTTCTTTGGAAGGAATGATGCTAAAGCTGAAACTCCAGTACTTTGGCCACCTCATGCGAAGAGTTGACTCATTGGAAAAGACTGTGATGCTAGGAGGGATTGGGGGCAGGAGGAGAAGGGGACAACAGAGCATCCTCTGATGAGATCGCTGATGGCATCACCGACTCGATGGACATGAGTTTGGGTGAACTCTGGGAGTTGGCAATGGACAGGGAGGCCTGGCGTGCTGCGATTTATGGGGTCACAAAGAGTCGGACATGACTGAGTGACTGAATTGAACTGAACTGAACTGCCAACACCCCTCCTCACTTAGTACTTCTCTCCCCAACTCCTCCTCAATAGTATTAATTTTCAAATGTAGTGAATTCTCACTTTCTTAAAAAAAAAAAAAAAAAAGAATGAAAGGAAAAAGAAGGAAGCAGTTTCCCTTTTATAAAAAAATAAAAATTCCTAGGATAGATACCCTAAAAATGCTGCTGTTTAGTCACTTCAGTGGTGTCCAACTCAGTGCGACCCTATGCACTTTTAGCTCACCAGATTCCTCTGCCCATGGGATTCTCCAGGCAAGAGTACTGGAGTGGGTTACCATGCCCTCCTCCAGGGCTCTCTATAAGTAAACGTATGTTTCTGGAATACAGAGCAATTGTAAGTCATTAAATCAAAGAAATACTTCCCTAATGACAAAATGTACAAGTATTATAAAGTTCAAATTGCAAAGATTTTTTTAGATTGATGATATCTTGAAAAACACCAAAATCATACCAGGTATATCTTAATGTACTTTAAACAAAATTCCTCTGAATATTTACATGCACATGGACACACATGCACACAAACATACATATGCACAGATTTTCAAGTGGTTTTTGCTAAGTTAAATAAGTATTCTTGTTCAGCTTGTATTGGGGAGGAGGTAGGCCATAGCTAACGCACATGGTAAGGGAAGGATAGGCTTTTGCTTCTGTCTCTTTTTTCTATCCCTTCTGAAGTTCTACTACTTCACATTGTTTATCATGATTACACTCAATTTATGGTAGGAGTTTTACCTCTTACACAACATGGTTCCATCCTTCTTTGTTTAATGATGCCTATCACATCGGTTGAAAAATGTTCAGTTCAGTCTGGTCATTCAGCTATGTCTGACTCTTTGCAATCCCATGGACTACAGCATGCCAAGCTTCCCTGTCCATTACCAACTTGCAGAGCTTGCTCAAACTCATTTCCACTGAGTCAGTGATGCCATCCAACCATCTCATCATCTGTTGTCCCTTTCTCCTCCTGCCTTCAGTCTTTCCTAGCATCAGGGTCTTTTCTAATGAATCATTTCTTCATATCAGGTGGCCAAAGTATTGGAGCTTCAGCTTCAGCATCAGTCCTTCCAATGAACATACAGGACTGATTTCCTTTAGGATTGACTGGTTTGATCACCTTGCAGTCCAAGAGACTCTCAAGAGTTTCCTCCAACACCACTGTTTAAAAGCATCAGTTCTTCAGTGCTCAGTTTTCTTTAAAAAAAAAAAAAAATGTTACCTGCCAGTAAACAAAGGATGCTGCAGCCATCAAGCCATCAGTCACTGTAGTCTTCTGCAATGGTACATCCTGAGGAGACTCAGGATGGGAAAGTAAAGGATACTGGCTCCAGATAACTGAGCTGAAAATCAAAGGAATGATTTAAACAAGCCCAGATTTTGCATCTTCCCATACATGAAAAAACCCTACAGTCCTTGAGATACCTGGTTTTCTTTCATCAGCAGCAGCCTTTTGAAGAAGCTGGCTTAAAACTCAACATTCTACAAGACAAAGATCATGGCATCTGACCCCATCACTTCATTGCAAATAGATGTGGAAGAACTGGAAACAGTGATAGATTTTTTTCTTGGGCTCCAAAATCTCTGTGGACAGTGACTGTAGCCATGAAATTAAAACACACCTGCTCTTTGGAAGAAAAGTTATGACAAACTTAGAAAGCATATTAAAAAACAGAGACATCATTTTGCTGACAACGTGATGGTCCATATAGTCCGTATACAGACCATAGGTCCGTACAGTCTAAGCTATGGTTTTTCCAGTAGTCATGTATGGATATGAGAGTTGGATGTAAAGAAGGATGAGTGCTGGAGAATTGATGCTTTCAAACTGTGGTGTTGGAAAAGACTCTTGAGTGTCCCTTGGACAGCAAGGAGATTAAATCAGTCAATCCTAAAGGAAATCAACACTGAATATCCATTGGAAGAACTGATGCTGAAGCTCCAATACTTTGGCCACCTGATGTGAAGAGTCAACTCATTAGAAAAGACTGATGCTGGGAAAGATTGTGGAGAAGGCGATGGCACCCCACTCCAGTACGCTTGCCTGGAAAATCCCATGGATGGAGGAGCCTGGTAGGCTGCAGTCCATGGGGTCACTAAGAGTCAGACACGACGGAGCGACTTCACTTTCACTTTTCACTTTCATGCATTGGAGAAGGAAATGGCAACCCACTCCAGTGTTCTTGCCTGGAGAATCCCAGAGACGGGGGAGCCTGGTGGGCTTCTGTCTATGGGGTCGCACAGAGTCGGACACGACTGAAGTGACTTAGCAGCAGCAGGGAAAGGTTGAGAGCAAGAGGAACAGAATGAGATTGAGAAACAGATTGAGAGCAAGAGGATGAGATGGTTGGATGGCATCAATGACTCATTGGACATAAGTTGAGCAAACTCCAGAAGATAGTGAAGCACAGGGAAGCCTGGTATGCTGCAGTACATGGGATCTCAAGGAGTAAGACACAACTTTGCAACTGAACAGCAACAACAATTTTTTCGAAGTTCTCACTACCCAGTCTTTGTTGCAAGAATTCCTATATATACTGGTTCCTTCCTTCCCTCTGCAGAGTAGTCTCTCAGAGCTACCTGAGAGGCTGTGTCCTGAGCTTAAGTCTTCAGCTTTGTCTGCCAAGTAAAACATAATTCTCACCTTTTAGAGTGTGCTTTTTTTTTTTTCATTTGACAATCATATACTCTGCATGTCAAAAAGAGAATTTAGAAAATGTAGAATTTGTTGTTGTAGCTTGTTGGTTGGGTTTAACCTGAGACTCTCAATCTTCTAACAAAATCAGCCTGAATTATAATCCCCTCCAAATTCAAATTTTGAAGTCCCTGCCCCCTGTTTTAGGATGTACCTCAGAATGTAAACATATTCAGGGGTAAGTTTTGCAAATAGGTAATTGAGTTAAGATAAAGACAGATATGACACTTCTTTTA
This sequence comes from Bos mutus, assembly GCF_027580195.1. Lineage (NCBI taxonomy): Eukaryota > Metazoa > Chordata > Mammalia > Artiodactyla > Bovidae > Bos > Bos mutus. The sequence goes on from NC_091627.1 coordinate 55,298,438, forward strand.
CAATCTGAAGTGGATTAGGGTGTGGCCATACTCCAATCTGACTGGTGTCCTTAGAAGAAAAGGGGAAGGTGGGGTGAACTGGGAGATTGGGATTGACATATGCCCACTATTGACACTATGTATAAAATAGATAACTAGTGAGAACCTACTTTACAGCATAGGGAACTCTACTTAGTGCTCTGTGGTGACCTAAATGGAAAGGTAATCCAAAAAGAGGGGATATATGTGTAAATATAGCTGATTGAATTTGCTGTACACTAGAAACTAAAACAGCATTGTAAAGCAACTATACTCCAATAAAAATTAATTTTAAAAATAGTAAATAAAATAAAAACAACACAGAAAGTCAAAAAAAAAAAAATAAGAAGATAGAGGAAAGGGATACCAGGAGTTTGTGCACAGACAGGAGACCATGTGAAGAGGTGGCAAGAAAGTGGCCATCTGCAAGCCAAGAAGAAAAGTCTCAGAAGAAACCAACCTCCCTGGCACATCAATCTTAGACTTTCAGACTCTAGAGCTATGAGAAAATACAGTTCTGTTTGTTTAAGCTCCCTAGTCTGAGGTATTGTGTATGACATCTCTAGCAAACTAAGGCATCAGAATTCTGTGATTAAGAAATGAGGCCACACACAGTAGATTTGAAAACAAGGGTTTTTCTTAGAGAAGAATGTATCAGACTGCCCTCTCCCCATCATCATTTTTGCATCTGGTTACATCATTTACTCGTCATCTCTAGGCAAGTTTCTAAATTCTTGTGGTTTACAACCAGAGAAGGTTCTTGTTAAGGGTCCTTACCTATACGGAGATGTATCACCTATATGAAGATATTAACAGCACTTATCAATAGGATAGGTTAGATGATGAAATAAAATAAGGTTTATAAGTTTACTAACATGGGTTTGCTTTAGTAATGTTTTCATCAAAGTTATATACTTGATTTGTGATAATTTTCAACATGTCAATTCTTTTATAAATTTTTTTTCTTTTCCTTGAACATAATGATCAAATGTTCTGAAATCTATTTAAAAACACAAATATATCATCTTACTCTCTTAGAACTCTTTAATCTGCCTATCATGTTATTTTACTACACAAAAATAATGAGACTTATTTTCAAATAAATATCTGTTTGATTAAGGGCATTTTACAGACACATTCAATAAGATAAACACCCCTTCATGTTGGCTTCAATTAATTATTTCTTTAACAATTTTCTCACAGCAAGAAGGAAATAATAAGTTTTCAAACATTTAAAAGACAGAAGGAATTATATGCCATTTTCCAGAAAAATAGCTACCCATGAAAGATTTGCAACCTGAACTTGAAGTTAGTGCTTGACAGTGGTTGTCAGAATTGTAAACACTGGTTGCTTCAATTTCTCCGGTCAATTGAAAGAGCAGATATAAAGGGTAGTATCAAATAGAGTTGGGGGCATAGAAGTGACAATCAAGCACTGCAGAAACAAGTGGGAGAAAAGTTAGACTATGGACTCTCAGAGGGTACAGTTCATCTATCACATAACCACCCCAAATCACTGGAGCAAAGATGAATCTCATGTCTCAGTCTTCATATGGGGAAGTAAATCAAGAGATTTAACCACTTCACAAAAAGATAACCCACATGGTTCAATATAAACTGACATCAACATGCTCAGTCGCAGAATCATGTCCAATTCTTTGGCTCCATGGACTGAGTCTGCCAGGCTCCTCTGTCCATGGAATTTTCCAGGCAAAATATTGGAGTGGGGTGTCATTTCCTACTCCAGGGGATCTTCCTGATCCAGGAATCTACCCACATCTCTTGCATTCGCAGAAAGATTCTTTACTACTATCACCACCTGGGAGGCCCAACCTTACATCATTTAAAAAACATTAAGAAATTGATTAAAACTAGAAATAAAATAAAAGTAACTGATTAATCAATTAAATATTTTTGAAGATTTTTGTACCTAGCTTATGCCCCACACCTCACACATCCTTCCTCCCATGGCCTGACTGTTCTGCTAATGCTTAAGCAAGCTCTATAGCAGAACTCAGGAAGATTAGTATGTCTCTATATGGTTCATGAGCCATACAGAAACTGGCATTGTTTAGCTCAATAGTTTGTAAAACTTTGTTCTAAACCATTGAAAAATGTCTTTGTTTTTGTTTTTTATTTTTCTGTGTATTACAGCTGAGCGCAAAGTTTAAAAAAAAAAATGTAGCCACTCTGAAAGGATAGAAGAATGAGAATACTTCAGATTATGTTCCTACAGAAGACTAGAACTAAATATCCAGGCTGATATTCAGCTGGTAAATTATTACATCAAAATGGCTGATATCCACTGTAATCAACTGGCCTTTCTGAGTTACCACTGTTAAATGTTTTGAATATCATTCCTCATATATTTCAAACAGCTGTATTGAGATATAATTCACATGCATATACACATCAATTTTAAATGATTTATTTCAATGATTTTTGATAAATTGCATTGTTGTTTTTTAAGTTATGGTAAAATATATATAACAAAATTTGCTATTTTATTCATTTTTAAATGCACATTTCAGTGGTGCTAACACTTTCATAATGTTGTGTAATGATCATGTCTATTTCTGAAACTTTTTCATCAACTTAAATAGACATGCTATTACCACTTAGCAGTAACTCCTAGCATCTGGTAGTTTCTAAACTACTTTCTGTCTCTGAACTTCTCTATTCTATGTATTTCACATAATAGGAGTCATACAATATTTGTCTTTTCACATCAGGCTTTTTTTATTTAGTATAATGTTTTCAAGGTCCATTCACACTGTAGATTGTGACAGAACTTTAGTATTTTTACGGTTGAATGATACTGAAGCTCCAGTATTTTGGTAACCTGATGTAAACAACCTCATTGAAAATGTCCCTGATGGCAAAGATTGAGTGCAGAAGAAGAAGAGGATGTCAGAGGATGAGACGACTGGATGGCATCACCGATGCAATGGACATGAACTTGGACAAGCTCTAGGAGATGGTGAGGGACAAAGAGGCCTGACATGCTTCAGTCCATAGGGTCGCAAAGAGTTGGACACAAGTGGGTGACTGAATAGCAGCAATATTCCTCTATAAATCTAGACAACATTTTTTTTCTTATCCATTGATTGATGCCTTGGTTGTTTCTACATTTTGACTACTGTGAATAATGCTCCAATGAACATCGGTATATAAGAATCTGTTTGTCTCCACTTTTTAATCACCATTATTATTATTATTAGGCTTCCCAGATGGCTCAGTGGTAAAGAACCCACCAGTCAAGGCAGGAGACACAGGGGATGTGGGTTCAGTCTCTGAGTCAGGAAGATCCTCTGGATTAGGAAATGGCAACCCACTCCAATATTCTTGACTGAAAAATTTCAAGGAGAGAGGAGTCTGGAGGGCTACAGTCCACATGGTCACAGAGAGCTGGACATGATCATTCTTTAGTGTTCATTGGAAGGACTAATATTGAAGCTGAAACTCCAATACTTTGCCCACCTGATGTGAAGAGCAGACTCATTTGAAAAGACCCTGATGCTGGGAAAGATTGAAGGAGGGAGGAGAAGGGGATGACAGAGGATGAGATGGTTGGATGGCATCACTGACACAATGGAACATGAGTTTGGGATTTGGTGATGGACAGGGAGGCCTGGTGTGCTGCAGTCCATGGGGTCACAAAAAGTCAGACAGGACTGAGTGACTGAACTAAACTGAACTGAACACACAGGTGTGATGACAAGCATGGATGAATGCAAATGTTTTTGTCCGTCAGAAAGAAGGACAAAGTAAAACACAGATATCAGAGCTAGCATGCAAAGATAAAAAAAAAAAGGGCGAAGTCTCAGAAATGATGTGTGAATCAAGATACTAGCCCAAGAACAGAGCATCTCATTTAGGGTTGGATAAAGTGCCTTGCTGTCCTGTCCTTAAATATGAGGTTACATCTACTTTAAGAGCTTCTGCTAAAGGCACCCAGTTTCTATAACTGAGATGGGACTCAGCTTACAAATCTGGATAAAATAAAGCCATAGGGAGTGAAACATGGGGGAAAGACAGCTTTAAAGTTATTTAAAAGCACATGATGTACATTGAAAATATTAGTTGCCTAGAACTAATGTTAGCAGAGATCAAGTATACAAAGGTGGCTTTTGGTTAGACTTATATGATAAAATTGTTTACCCTGGTAACCCCATTATAATGCTTTTCTGAGTTTACTATTTAGCTCAAACACTGAGGGAGAAAAAGAAGCTTTAGTATTGATATGTCTTAAGGACTATCTTTTTTTCCACATTCTATCATTTTTGATATCTTGTTCTTCCCCCTCCCCCCGCCAGTGGCAAGAAAGATAAGTGATATTAGATATTTTCCACTGGTAAAGAGTTCTAAGAATCATAATGTTGCAGAAACCAGTAATTGAGAAACCAAGCACCACACTCAGAGAGTTGGAGAACTCAGGTTTATTATGCCGGCAGGCCTAGAGGAGTTAACACTCCAAGCTCTGAGCCCCAAACAACGGGGTTACAGAGTTTTATAGACAGACTATAGTGGGCAACACTAGCTGCTAAAAGGCTGGTTAAAAATAAGGGGTTTCGCGAGCACAGGAACAGCAGTCAAGACAGGAGGGAGATGCCTGACCTTTACAGGGACAGGCATGATTAAGCAGGTTTGCAGCTGCTGGGCAACTGCAAAGAGCAGGACAAGGATTAGTGAGATAAGCTCCAGTTCCTAGTATTTTAAGTCCCCACTTTCTGAGACTTACGTGACCTATGTAATCCAGAATTTGCAAGGAGCAAGCTGAGTTAACAGAGGCAGAATGAGCGGGAGGTTATGTAAAATTTTAACTTTTTAGAAAATTTTAAATTTTATGTAAAATTTAACTTTTCCTCTTCAGTAATATTTGAGATACACAACCTTGCAGAATTCTGTCAGTTGTCACTAACATATGCATAGTTACTTGAAGTGGTGCATTTCCATTTTTTGAGTAACAGAACTAAGAGTCTGGCTCTAAGAGAAACCCTCAGCTCCCATTTTCTCCTGTAACTTTACAAACTGTGAGTTTCCTCATCAGTATTATTGTGAAAATAGCAAGCTGAAGCACTGTGACTAATGAAGGAAATAATCTCTACTTACTGCTACCGCTAAGTCGCTTCAGTTGTGTCCGACTCTGTGTGACCCCATAGACGGCAGCCCACCAGACTCCCCTGTCCCTGGGATTCTCCAGGCAAGAACACTTGAGTGGGTTGCCATTTCCTTCTCCAATGCATGAAAGTGAAAAGTGAAAGTGAAGTCGCTCAGTCATGTCCAACTGTTAGTGACCCCATGGACTGCAGCCTACCAGGCTCCTCCATCCATGGGATTTTCCAGGCAAGAGTACTGGAGTGGGGTGCCATTGCCTTCTCTGAATCTCTACTTACTATTGGTACTTTATTTTACTTTTCAAAGATCAAGTCACTCACTAACTGATCACAGCCTTTCCATTTAACCTTGGATAAGTCATTGAATCTGTGGTCTCTGGATTCTGTCATGCTCTATAGAGCATTGATTTTTTTTTTTTTTTTCATTTAAAGCAGGGAGTTAACTGAGTTAGATTAAAACTCTAAACTCTTTCTCCCTTGCAGTAGGCAGGAACTAAAACTTTTGTTTAATTCTGATAAAGTTAAATTTTCCTTGAAGTATTTATGCTTTTATTTTGTGCCATGTTGGGTCCTAGTTGCAGCTCACAGGATCTTTGCGGCATGCATGAGTGATCTAGTTCCCCAACTAGGGATAGATCCTGGGATGCCTGTACTGGGAGCAGAGAGTCTTACCCACTGGATCACCAGGGAAGCCCCCAAACTTAGCTATGTCCCCAAACAGGGTTTCCTGAAATCTGACCTACATATGGGCAGTTCATAGATCACTGGATTGCTATTACACTTTGCAGCATCTGTGCTCAAGGTGAAAACTGTAGTCTCAGTCCTCAAGCATTAAGAATGTAGCTTTTTTTTTTTTTTCGTAGCTTTACCTACCCTAAGATTTGCATCTAGATGAAAAGTCGTAAAATAGGAACACTTCTCCTACACCCTCAGACAAAAAGCCATAAAACAAAGAAACTCCAGGTGTTGCCTCCCTCCTAGAATTTGCCTTCGTGTATTAAAAAAAAGGGGGGGTTAGTTATTTGGACAAGAGGGCTACTCTGATAATGAGATACTCTATCATTACTGGAAGTCAAATTCAAGATTTATTTCTAATGCAAAATTTCTGAAGCTTTTATTAAAATAGTTATTTTGTTGACATATAATCAATACATACAATCACTCTAAAGTATGTAGTATGTGTGTGCTCAGTTGCTTCAGTCGTGTCTGACTCTTTATGACCCCATCGACCTTGACCAGCCAGGCTCCTCTGTCCATGGGGGTTTCTCAACAAGAATACTGAAGTGGGTTGCCATGCCCTTCTTCAGGGGATCTTCCTAACCCAGGGGTCAAAGCTGCATCTCCTGCATTGTAGGTAGATTCTTTACTGCTGAGCCACTGAGGAAGCCCTAAAGTATGTAAAGATAGTAATAAAGAAAGAAAATATTCACCTTTATCTGTGATTTCAGCAAAATAGATCAATAATAAAAATGTATGTGCTGACATACATTCTGACAGCAAATGTATGACAGCTAGCATCTAGCAAGTTTAGAATTCAACACGGACCTTCATTACCTATCCTGTCTCATCAGAATTCTTCTGTGTGGGAATGAGGTATGTGATTAAAAGAGCTGACTGACCACATCTATGGAAAGAAGTAAGATATAACATGTTTTCAAAGGCACTATGACTAATTGAAAATATTTTCATATCTAATGGGAAAACTGATTACATTTACAGAAGAAATGGGGTAGGGTTATTTATCTTACCAGCAGAATATTTTTCTTTCATCGTGAAGGAGGCCTTATTATAAGATTATTTCTTGAAGATCATGAAAATAATGTCTCCATGCTAATTACTTTAAAAGACTGGGTGGTGGTGGTTTAGTCTCTAACTTGTGACCGATTTTTATGATGCCATGGACGGTCACCCAACAGGTTCCTCTGTCCATGAGACTTCCCAGGCAAGAACACTGGAGTGGATTGCCATTTCCTCTTCCAGGGGATCTTCCCAACCCAGGGATGGAATATTTGTCTCCAGCATTGCAGGTAGATTCTTTACCACTGAGCCACCAAACAATAAACTCTCTAAACAAAGATATCGGAGATTGAAAATTAAGGTCTCAAAGGGTGACCAGTATCTGAAAGTATTGACGAAGTTTTTATTTGGGTGAGTCATGCAATATTTGACTGAACTTTGGGATTACACTTCTTCTGCTGTGTTTTCTTCTTGGATCCTGCTCTAACTTTGCATATTCTCTTTTAGTTTATTTTTTATTTATTTATTTTAATTGAAGGTTAATTACTTTACAATATTGTAGTGGGTTTTGCCATACATTGACATGAATCAGCCATAGTTGTACATGTGACCTTCATCTTGAACCCCGCCTCCCTCCTCCTTCCCCATCCCATCCCTCAAGGTCATCCCAGTGCACCCACCGGCCCTGAGTGCCCTATCTCATGTATTGAACTGGACTGGCGATTTATTTCACATATGGTAATATGCATGTTTCAATGCAATTCCCTCAAATCATCCCACCCTCACCTTCTCCCACAGAGTCCAAAAGTCTGTTCTTTACATCTGTGTCTCTTTTGCTATCTTGCATATAGGGACACCGTTACCATCTTTCTAAATTCCATATATATGCACTAATATACTGCATTGGTGTTTTTCTTTCTGACTTACTTCACTCTGTATAATAGGCTCCAGTTTCATCCACCTCATTAGAACTGATTCAAATGCATAGTTGATTAATATTCCATTGCGTATATGTTCCACAGCTTTCTTATCCATTTATCTGCCAATGGACATCTCTTTTAGTTTTAAAACAAATTCATTATCAAAAAAATCAATTTGTGTTCTAACCTCAATTACCACTATAAATTATGACTTGCTTGTTGCCTACTCTTTTGACTATCTGGGTTGACCCCAGTCAGAACAATATAAAATCTCATATTTAGAATTCTATAACACTTATCATTTAATATTGTTACCAAAATCCACAGGAAAACTCCATTTTAAGCAAGTCTTGCATGTAAGGAACAGAAAAAAAAATAAGACGAATATGAAGCATTGATAAGTATACAGTATGTCCTAATTTTAAGAATTTCCCACATTATATATGTACAACACAGTTTGCAACAATTGAACCCTGCAGTGGTGTCCTTTTCTGAAATGAAAATATAAGATGCCCAAATGTATAAAATTGGAAGCAGTAGTATAATGTTAACCAACCTTTTTTGATACAATTAATATTTTGAATGTGGCTAGAATACATAGTGGGAAAACTTGATAAAAAAAAATCTTGTTTAGTTAGAAGTTCCAAAATATTTCAGTATTTAAAGATGGACACAGACACATAGAGAGAAATCAACCATAAAGGGCAGGAAATATTCTAGAAAAAATTGATGAAAGATAAACATTTTATCATAGTAGTAGGATAGAAGATTATAAACTGATAATGATAATAGTTCCTGGCTTCTTAGATATAAACAAGAAATCACCCAGATTAGAAAATAATGCCCCAATACTATACCTATCAACAAAGCCAATAGAGAGCAAATTTTGGCTCTGCTAGAGACTGATCCTAAAAACATGCCTGGCATTCTGACAGCCGTGAGTACCAATACTGTACTTCCAACACTATCATGTTTCTGACATTAGCCTGAGAGATCTCATCTTTTCTACCTCCGGGGGATCCAAAATCTGTTTTGATGTCGTTATATTTCATCAGATGAACCCAAATAGCTGAAGAACACTGACTTAGTAGGTTGTAGAAACAGTGAAGGAAAGGTAAAGCCCCTACTATGTTCAGTCAGTTCAGGTGAGTTCAGTCGCTAAGCCGTGTCCAACTCTTTGCCACACCATGGACTGCAGCACGATGGGCCTCCCTGTCCATCAACAACTCCCGAGGCTTGCTCAAACTCATGTACACCAAGTCAGCGATGCCATCCAACCATCTCATCCTCTGTGTCCCCTTCTCCTCCCACCTTCAATCTTTCCCAGCTTCTGGGTCTTTTCAAATGAGTCAGTTCTTTGCATCAGGTGGCCAAAGTACTGAAGTTTCAGATTCAGCATCAGTCCTTCCAATGAATATTCAGGACTGATTTCCTTTAGGATAGCCTGGTTGGATCTCCTTGCAGCCCAAGGGACTCTCAAGAGTCTTCTCCAACACCACAGTTCAAGAGCATCAATTCTTCAACTTTCATTATAGTCCAACTCTCACATTCATACATTACTACTGGAAAAACCATAGCTTTGACTAGATGGACCTTTGTTGGCAAAATAATGTCTCTGCTTTTTAATATGCTCTCTAGTTGATCATAACTTTTCTTCCAAGGAGCAAGCATCTTTTAATTTAATGGCTGCATTCACCATCTGCAGTGATTTTGGAGCCCCCAAAATAGTCTCTTACTGTTTCCATTGTTTCCTCATCTATCTGCCATGAAGTGATGGGACCGGATGCCATGATCTTAGTTTTCTGAATGTTGAGCTTTAAGCCCACTTTTTCACTCTCCTCTTTCATTTTCATCAAGAAACTCTTAAGGTCTTCTTCCCTTTCTGCCATAAGAGTGGTATAATCTGCATATCTGATATTTCTCCCAGCGATCTTGATTCCAGCTTGTGCTTCATCCAGCCCAGCATTTCTCATGATGTACTCTTCATAAAAGTTAAATAAGCAGGGTGACAATATACAACCTTGATGAACTCCTTTCCCAATTTGGAACCAGTCTGCTGTTCCATGTCCAGTTCTAACTGTTGCTTCTTGACCTGCATACAGATTTCTCAGAAGCAGGTCAGGTGGTCTGATTTTCCCATCTTTTGAAGAATTTTCCACAGTTTGTTGTAATCCACACAGTCAAAGGCTTTGACATAGTCAATAAAACAGTAGTTGATATTTTTTTGGAACTCTCTTTTTTTTTCAATGATCCAAAGGATGCTGGCAGTTTGATCTCTGGTTTCTCCGCTTTTTCTAAATCCAGCTTGAACATCTGGAAGTTCATGGTTCACGTACTTTTGAAGCCTGGCTTGGAGACTTTTGAGCATTACTTTGCTACCCTGTGAGATGAGTGCAATTGCGTGGTAGTTTTAAAATTCTTTGGCATTGCCTTTCTTTGGGATTGCAATGAAAACACCTGTTCCAGTCCTGTGGCCACTACTGAGTTTTCCAAATTTGCTGGCATATTGAGTGCAGCACTTTCACAGCATCATCTTTTAGGATTTGAAATAGCTCAACTGGAATTCCATCACCTTCACTAACTTTGTTCATAGTGGTGCTTCCTAACACCCACTTGACTTTGCATTCCAGGATGTCTGGTTGTAAGTGGATGATCACACCATTGTGATTATCTGGATCATGAAGATCTTTTTTGTATAGTTCTTCTGGGTATTCTTGCCACCTCTTCTTAATATCTTCTGCTTCTGTTAGGTCCATAGCATTCCTGTCCTTTATTGCACCCATTTTTCCATGAAATATTATCTTGGTATCTCTAATTTCCTTGACAGGATTTCTAGTCTTTCCCATTTTGTTGTTTTCCTCTATTTCTTTGCACTGATCACTGAGGAAGATTTTCTTATCTCTCCGTGCTATTCTTTGAAACTCTGCATTCAAGTGGGTATATCTTTCCTTTTCTCCTTTGCCTTTCACTTCTTTTCTATTCACAGCTATTTTCAAGGCCTCCTCAGACAACCATTTTGCCTTTTTGCATTTCTTTTTCTGGGGATGGTCTTGATTGCTACTTTCTGTACAATATCACGGACCTCTGTCCATAGTTTTCAGGCACTCTTTCTTTCAGATCTAATCCCTTGAATTATTTGTCACTTCCACTGTATAATTGTAAGGTATTTGATTTAGGCCATACCTGAATGTTCTAGTGGTTTTCCCTGTTTTCTTCAATTTAAGCCTGAACATGGCAATAAGGAGTTCATGATCTGAGCCACAGTCAGCTCCCTGTCTTATTTTTGCTGACTGTGTAGAATGTTTCCTTCTTTGGTCACAAAGAATATAATAATCTGATTTCAGTATTGACCATCTAGTGATGTCCATGTTTAGAGTCATCTATTGTGTAGTTGGAAGAGTGTGCTTGCTCTGACCAGTGCATTATCTTGGGAAAACTCTATTAGCCTTTGCTCTTTTTTATTCTGTACTCCAAGGCCAAATTTGCCTTTTACTCCAGATATTTCTTGACTTCCTACTTTTGAATTCCAGCCCCTTTTAATGAAAAAGATGTCATTTTGGGGTGTTAGTTCTAGAAGATCTTGTAGGTCTTCAACTTCAGCTTCTTCAGCATTACTGGTCAGGGCATAGACTTGGATTACTGCGATATTGAATAGTTTGCTTTGGAAATCAACTGAGATCATTCTGTCATTTTTGAGATGGTATCCAAGTACTGCATTTTGGACTCTTTTGTTGACTATAATGGCTACTCCATTTTCTCTGAGGGATTTTTGCCCACAGTAGTAGATATAATAGTCATCTGAATTAAATTCACCCACTCCAGTCCACTTTAGTTCACTGATTCTTGCAAGGTCGATATTCACTCTTGCCATCTCCTGTTTGACCACTTTCAATTTGCCTTGTTTCCTGGGCCTAACATTCTAGGTTCCTATGCAATATTTCTCTTTTACACCATCAGACTTTACTTCTATCACCAGTCACATCCACAACTGTGTGCTGTTTTTGCTTTGGCTCCATCTTTTCATTCTTTCTGGAATTATTTCTCCACTGATATCCAGTAGCATACTGAGCACCTACCGAACTTGGGAGTTCATCCTTCAGTCTCCTATCCTTTTACCTTTTCATATTGACCTTACAAATGCACTATTTTTGAGACCAAGTGTTAAAGTGGTTTAATTTGAAAGGAAAGTAGAAAATGCCATCTGTACTGAGAGCTAATTTTTTCTGCCTGTGCACAGACAAAGCTTGGGCCTTTGTACACTACCACATGCTTAAGTCACATCAGATAGTGAACATCTTATCATTAGCTGGCTTTCCTTTTCCACTCTGTAAGTCCACAGAATGAGCAGATATTGTGGAGAGACATTGGAAGAGTCAGTTGATTTGATGCCTCACTGATGTCATAGAATAAAAAAAAAAAAAAAAAAAAGGTCTCCTTGAAACTTTTTCAGCAAGCATTCATGGAGGAAAAGAAAAGAAATGATAGTTAGCAGTATTAGGGCTCTATGAGGGGTAAACTTTTTGAAGATGAAAAGATCCAAAATGCTGATAGTGGTAGAAAGTAGTAAAGGATAATTGGAGAAAAATTCAATATGAATCTTCCCTTATGGATACATCATCATTAACACATTAATACATACAACATTAAATGCTGAAGGCAATGAGGACAATGGCCAAGTGTGTGATGGACAGCAAACCTGGACTAAATGGAAAATTCTTCACTGTCTGAAAATCAGGGAGAAGAAGGAACTAGGAGTAAGCACAGTGGATGTGAGAAAATGGTGCCTACGTGTCACATTCATGTTGTCCTTATTTTTTGTCCTTATTTACACCAGGTCCTCTATTCATAATGTCCTCTCTATAATTTATTCTTCAAATGTCTTCTTCTGATACTCATAACATCCAGATAGCCAGTCCTTTTGTGTTTCTAAAAGACTTTGTGCATTTCTTTAATATAGTCTGTCTCAAAAGGTTTTATTCAGTTTTAAGTATTATTGACTTACAAACAAAATAGATATCAGTTGGAAGGTTTACTATTTCAATTTTGTATGTACTCATGAAAATTATATTTTTAATATTTTAGTTACCATGTGCTATTTTCAGTCAGGTAGACAAAAAAAATAAACAAAGTGAAGAATTGATTACACAAAATTAACAAAACTAAATCCTTAAGGTCTTGAAATAATGAAACTTTCAGATTGTTTTCACAAGTGTGTATCATTTATTTTCTGAAATTATTCATATTTAAAACTGCTTCAAGACTCTTAAAACACTCTCTACTAAACATTTCAGACTGTAATTTATTATGTTTATTAATGTATGTGACTATTTCAGCCCCTTCCGTGGTGGCTCAGAGGTTAAAACGTCTGCCTGGACCCACACAATAAATGTGTTTTTAAAGGTGACTAGGTCTTGTATCATATTTATCTTCATGATTCCCTAGGCTGTAATGGGGCCTAGAATACATTGAAGCTTGATAAATAATTTTATTATTTGATAAAATAAATACATGAATGTGGGCCAATTATTTGTTAACTCAAACAATTTTCTTTTTTCGACATTTTCATATTAGAAGAACCTGGAATCTCAAATGGCTTTAGGTCAATGCCTAGTGCCAAGCTAACAAGAAAAAAGAATGCTCCTATTCAGGGCACTTACAATGTACTTCACACCGTTAAATCTTTTCTTTTCCAAAATAAAAGCTAAGTCATTCCTTATAGTAAGGAAGCCAAACAAAACTATCTTCTTTCTCAATCCCTTTTTTCTTTATGGAAGATATATGTGGCTGTACAATCAAAGCCTGGATATTATACTGAAAGTATTTTCTGAAAGCTCTAGTTCCTGGCTTATAAATAAATATTTTAGCTTTACAACACTAATAACTGTGTATTTCTGAGCCTATATAAGCAATAGGGCATGGCTCATCACATCCTTGATGATATTGGAACCAAAACACTTGCATCCATAAGGAGTCTATCTACTTATAAGGAGATTCACAGCAGATAGAAAGTACACTTTTCCCATTCTGTCTGGGCATAGATGATACCAGTGAAAACTGAAGATGAATGTAACTAATACTTATTTTTATTGGGAATAGATTAAATTGGTCTAAGAGGTAGGCAATCAGAGAAGTAGAATGGTACTGCAAATATATATGTGCACAAATGCTTTATAATTGTGCAACTATGGCTTTGAAAAATGTCCATGTCACTTAAAATGTATGGGATTTAGATAAAAGCTATTATCACATTATGGTAATTCATATGACAATATTAGTTTTAAAGTTATTGATCAAGATAACATGAGGTAAGAATTAAATATATTTACTGGCATATACATACTCTATAAATATAATAATCCTAATATTAGTCTCACTACCTGAGAGACTGCTCCAAATAAATATTTAAATTACAGAGCCTCCCTGTCCATTCCCTAATAACTTACTCAATAGGAACCTAGTTTTGATGTCTAATTTCTTAATATAACCTTAATAGAATCACAACAATATTTGATAATCCCCTCACTTGCATGTAAATTTCTATGCTGGCCGATTAGAGAGAAACCTATAAGTGAAAGAGGTAGCTAGAAATTAACATGAGATTAAAAGATGACTTAGAATTGAATAGTTTTGACTATATTCTTTTGGAAATCTTTCTTTATACTGAGAAAAAAGTGAAACTGTTATATTCAATCTAGGCTGAATTTGGATATTTTTAGTATTGTGGGTTTAATTTAGTGGTTTTTCATATAAAATATTTCTGAGCTGAGATAGATTTGATTGTACGAGTCCTCTTATCTGAAACTGAAGATCCACAGTTGGGAAGTTATTTCAATTGAAACATGATCAGGTCTGAGACAATTTTCCTTTCCTAGATCCTTAGAAAACTATAAATTATATGAAAGTTTTTAGTGCCAAAGGGAGAAAACCTAGTCAAACTTTGTTGAAATAATCTTGTTAATTTTTAAACATGTTCACAAACCTATGATTGTGATTATAACCAAGACAAAAATTCAAATTTAAAATGAGTATCTATCTTAACTTCTGAATCTACCTGGATAAGAAATAACTCTATAAATCCATATGGAGACATACCACTGAATTTGCAACATGTACCCCTAAATTACCAGTATGATGCTACTGAAATCCATAATAGTAGCACTGTTAGCAATTTTAAAAAATGCAATACTTAAATATCATTTCCTGAAAATATTTTGGAACATGAGATTAATTTTATTTAATCTGAATTTAACTTTAATATAATTTAACTTTAAACTTGAACTTAAAATTTAAATTGTTAAATGTAATCTTATAAAAGAACATAATAAAATGTTGAAATTGACAAAATCTTGATTATATTATGAAAAAGTTTGTATGAGAATATGAAATCAGTCATGTAAAGCAAAGTAATTTTAGTAAAAGTTATTGCTGTCTTCATTTTATAATGAAAATGCTTCAGAGAATATTAGAGTTTGAAATGATATTAATGAAACTGAATCTCACATTCTCATTTTACCAATGAGAGTAATTTGTATAAAAGAGAATGTATTTTTCTAATGTCACTTAACTGTTATGGGTTGATTTGACTCAAGAAAAACAGACACTTGATTCCTGTTATAAAATACATGGGTTGGCCAAAAAAATTCTTCTTTCTTTTCCATGAGATGGCTATAGTAGTGCTTAGTTGTCTTTAATTTCTTTTGAAACAATTTTATTAGCTTGTATTGCTGTAGCTGTCATATCAATGTGTATTAAAAAAATCTTGTCAAATTGGTAAATTTCTTTGTAGTATTTTATTGTTTAAGATGGAAGCATAAAAAGCAACATTTTTAGCATATCATGCTTTATATTTCAAGAAAGGTTAAAAAAAAAAGGACAAATCTTTTAAACACACACAAAAAATTGTGCGGTGTATGGAGAAGGTACTGTAACACATCAAACATGCCAAAAGTGGTTTGTGAAGTTTCGCGCTGGAGATTTCTGGTTGGATGATGTTCCCCTATCAAGTAGGTCAGTTGAAGATGATAGTGATCAAGTCCAGATATTAACTGAGAACAACCAGCATTATACCACAAAGGAGATAGCTGAGGTATTCAAATTATTCAAATCAGGCATTGAAAATAATTTGCACCAGCTTAGTTATGTCAATCACTTTGATGTTTGGGTTCCACAAAAGTTAAGTGAAAAAAAAAACCCAAAACATCTTGACCATATTTTCACATGTGATCTCTACTGAAACATAACAAAACTGTTCTGTTTTTAAAACAAGGTGATGGGTGTAATGAGAAGTGGATACCATACAGTAATGTGAAATGGAAGAAATTGTGGGGCAAGTAAAATGAACCACCAACCACACTAAAGGCCAATCTTCGTCCAAAGAAGGTGATGCTGTGTGTATTGTACGATTGGAAGGGAGTTCTCTATTATGAGCTCTTTCTGAAAAACCAATCATTTCCAACAAGTACTGCCCCCAGTAAGACCAATTAAAAGCAATATTTGACAAAAATGTCCAGAATCAGTCAATAGAAAATGCATAATGTTCCATTAGGATAATTCTAGACTGCATGTTTCTTTGATGACCAGGCAAAACTCTTACTTTTTGGCTGGGAAGTTCTGATTCACCCACTATATTCACCAGACATTACACCTTCAAATTTTCATTTACTTCAGTCTTTACAAAATTTTCTTAATGGAAAAGATAAAATAAAATAAATTCCCTGGAAGACTATTAAAGGCACCTGGGACAGTTCTTTGCTGAAAAAGATAAAAAGTCTTGGGAAGATGGAATTATGGAGCTGCCTGAAAAATGGCAAAAGGTAGTGGAACAAAATGGTGAAAACTATTTAATAAAGTTCTTGGTGAAAATGAAAAATGCATCTTTTATTTTCACTTAAAAATTGAAGGAACTTCTTGGCCAATCCAATAGTTAGGACTTATAATGTCAAGTGATTCTGAATTTGCATAGGTCTTTTAAGGAGTCATAAGTCAAAAGCAGGTAAAAATGTAATGGACACAGGTTTGATTAGAGAATACACTGAACCAAACATTTGTGAAACAAACATTTTATAATTGAAAAGTGTAAGTATAATAATATATAATAATTTTCTGTGCATTTTGATAAAGAATGTTGGTAACAATGTCTTAGCCTACAGTACTAATATTAAATGGCTGAAATACAAAAACATTGTCTTTATCTTACATTGAAAAGTTTCCCAAACATGTGAGTATTGTTGGGAAGCAAGATTGTTCCATTATAAAGTTGAAAAGGTCATTTTGCAGCTTGGATATAGGCATGTGTCTTTGAATTAAAATAAGAACTCCCCAGACAACAAAAGTTCCATCCACAAATCTATTTTGGTGATGATGAGAGCATGGGCATAGAATCCAAGTTGTAACAATGGTAAATCTTCAGCATACAGTATCTAGCAATGAAATGACCTTGTCCTTATCAGATTGCTCTGAGGCACACTTGTGGCCATAGATTCTACATTTTCCCTTCCATTTCTACTAGCCATCCCAAAGCTTCTAAATAGTTTCCTAATATATATCAGCTATAATCAGCTTTTGTGGCATAAACATAAATGCCAGGATGAGTACAGAGTATTTCAGTTCAAACAACCCATATATGTAATAGCTCTCTGTAATTACTGCTGCTGCTGCTGCTGCTGCTAAGTCGCTTCAATCATGTCCGACTCTGTACAACCTCATAGACAGCAGCCCACCAGGCTCCCCCGTCCCTGGGATTCTCCAGGCAAGAACACTGGAGTGGGTTGCCATTTCCTTCTCCAATGCATGAAAGTGAAAAGTGAAAGTGAAGTCACTCAGTCGTGTCCGACTCTTAGAGACCTCATGGACTGCAGCCTACGGGGCTCCTCCATCCATGGGATTTCCCAGGCAAGAGTACTGGAGTGGGGTGCCATTGCCTTCTCCGCTGTAATTACTGGTAAGCTTAATTATTAAGTATTTTAAGACTATAGTTTAAACTTTTAAAAAGTTAAGCAACTATTCCATTACTTTATGTAATAGATTTTTGAGGCACAGTGCCACTGGTTTAGGAATTTACATAAAAACACATAAACTGTCGTCATTTCTCCCTATCCACGCATGATATTTTTTTCCTGTTTTTCCAAACCTTATTTCTAATTGACTAACCTTTTTGAGCCTGTTTGGCACATTATTATACTTTTACACACAAAATGATTCTTAGTTCAGGAAATTGTTACTAAAGGAAAGGAATGAGATCTGTATTCTGCATTGGCTCAAAGGTATCTGAGCTTCTAGGTAAGCAATTACAGTATGCATCTTAAAGAATGGGTCCCCAGTCTCTGGGATCTAATGCCTGATGATCTGAGGTGAAGTTGATATAATAATAATAGAAATAAAGTGCACAATAAATGGATTGTGCCTGAATTATCCCCAAATCATCCCCACAATCATTTTGTCTTCTACAAAACCAGGTTCTAGTGCCAAACATATTGGGGACCACTGCATTAAAGGATGGTCAATTCTTTCATTTGGCTGTTTGGTCAACTTGATATATGTACTGAGCCAGATAATGACTAGTATAAGCTTTTTTTCCTTGTTTAGAAATCAGTCCTCATAAACTGCCTTTTTTTTTTTTCAATTATTCAAAGCAGCGAAGTTGTGGTCTCCCTTTTATTTATTTATTTATTTATTTATTTTAGTGCTTTTTCAATGTGTCTCTCAGTGCCTTGAGCCTCCAGGGAGTCTTCCCAACCCAGGGGCTGAACCCAAGTCTGTTAAGCCTCCTGCATTGGTAGGTGTGTTCTTTAGCACTAGTGCCACCTAGGAAGGAAGGCTCATGTTTATTTCTCAGGTATTAAGAAACATTTACATAAATAACTGCTGAAAGTGTTCCCTATCTGATGAAAAATAAATCTACTCATTCGATACAGTCAAATAAACATAAGCACAATAAACACAAAGAAAGCCACACAACATCATATTGTAATCAAAATGTTGAAAACCAATGATAAAGAAAAAATCTTAAACAGTTTATAAAACTACCCTTGAGGGACCATTTATAATTTAAATGTGGTCAGTATGATATTTTTTGAATAATGCTAATTTATTTAATACAAAGGGGTTTCCCTAGTGGCTTGGCCTTAAAGAATCTGCCTGCAATGCAGGATACACAAGTTCATCCCTGGGTCAGTCAGGAAGACTCCCTGGAGGAGGGCATGGCAACCCACTCTGGTGTTCTTGCCTGGAGAATCTCATTGACAGAGGAGCCTGGTGGGCTACTGTCCATAGAGTTGTACACAAAGACACAATACACAGCACACAATACAAGGACATAAATACTTTTGATTTTATAAAATAATGTCTTTACTTTTAGATTTACATCAGTTCAGTTCAGTTCAGTCACTCAGTCGTGTCCGACTCTTTGCAACCCCATGAATCACAGCACGCCAGGCCTCCCTGTCCATCACCAACTCCCGGAGTTCACTCAGACTCACGTCCATTGAGTCAGTGATGCCATCCAGCCATCTCATCCTCTGTCGTCCCCTTCTCCTCCTGCCCCCAATCCCTCCCAGCATCAGAGTCTTTTCCAATGAGTCAACTCTTCACATGAGGTGGCCAAAGTACTGGAGTTTCAGCTTTAGCAGCATTCCTTCCAAAGAAATTCCAGCATGCTTAAGTATTTAAAGGTGAAGTATTTGCAACATACTTTTGAATGGATTGGTACAAAATAGGATGAATGGATTATGATAGATAGATAAAATATTAAAGCTGTGTGGATGTCCATTGAACTATACATTTCAACTTTTCTGTAAGTTTGACTTTTTTTTTTTTTTTTTTTGAAATGCTAAATTCAACCTCCAGGGCCTGAAGAGATTTGTTTTGTGAGATATAGAGAAAAAAGCTGTCAGAGTTTCCCCTGGAGCATATGGGAGAAAAGAAATACTAAGAGAGTAAAGCAGGGAATAAGGTGGAAAGCCTCAGGCATTTGCTGAAGTGATTTCTCTCATCAATATTACTAAACTCATGAAGGGTGTGGGCTTGTGATCAACCAACTTTTAATGGAAATTAATAATAGTGAATGCTTCACGTTATGGACTTGGACAGAACAAGGCAGGGTGAAGGAGTATGCAGAGTAAGAAAAGAAGGAGGGATAAACTCCCAAAAATCTCTAGGAATCACTGGACAGCATTTGATCTCTGATGGGCCTATGGAATCAAGATCCAGGAATCAGTCCACAGCTAGACTAGAAACAGGGAAGCGTATATGACATCTGTATTATAACTCACAGATTATTTTTATGAAATAACTTTTGGTTAGGCTACTTCCTGCTCTTAAATGCTACTTCAATGGCTCTCAAATTCTCAAAGAATAAAGTTAGTATTTTTATCCTAAAGTTGTAGCATCTCAATTATTGGCAACTGACTCAATTTCTAAATCTTCTCTTTGACTTAAAATATGCTACAGCCAACCCAAATTATTATTTGTCCTCTATACACGCATTTATTTAGATTTTCCTGACCCTGTGTTTGTTATAGCTCTTACCTGAATGACACTATCCTCTCTCACCTGCCAAACATTACTCATGCTGCTGCTGCTTCTGCTAAGTCGTTTCAGTCATGTCCGACTCTGTGCAACCCCACAGATGGCAGCCCACCAGGCTCCCCCGTCCCTGGGATTCTCCAGGCAAGAACACTGGAGTGGGTTGCCATTTCCTTCTCCAATGCATGAAAGTGAAAAGTGAAAGTGAAGTCACTCAGTCGTGTCCGACTCTTAGCAACCCCATGGACTGCAGCCTACCAGGTTCCTCCATCCATGGGATTTTTCCAGGCAAGAGTACTGAAGTGGGGTGCCATTGCCTTCTCCGAAAATTACTCATACTTAAACCCAAATTCAAATTTTCCCTTTTTTAATGTCATCAACAGAAAACAGACATCTTCCAAATTCTCAGATGACTCCATCTGTTTCCTTTATACAAAATGTCTCAAATGTGTTTGAAATATAATTTTAATATATTTTGTCTTTTATGCTTTATGAGAGATATAAAGGGAAATAAGCATAATTTTTCAGAGATTTACAACTATATACACTACCATGTGTAAAACAGATAGTTAGTGAAAAATTGCTATATAACACAGGGAGCCCAGCCTGGTCCTCTGTGATGACTTAGAGGGGTGAGATGGTAGAAATTCAGGGAGGCTCAAGAGGGATAAGATATATATATAATTATGGCTGATTTGCATTGGACCACAGAAACCAGCACAACATTGTAAAGCAATTTTCCTCCAATTGAAAAACTAAATTGTAAAAAATGCAAAATAAATAAATAAAACAAACTATCAATTTGGAACATCAGAATATCACCTTCATTAGTTAATAGAGACTATTAAAATTGGCAACAGAATGAGAGCCAAGTTGGTTTTAAATAATGAAGCCCTATGATTACCTTGTTTCAAAAGGAAAGAAAGTAGAGCTGAGCTTCCTCTCTCCAGGTTCCAATTATCCACAGTAGTCACTCTACCCTTCTTTAAGGTAGAATATGTAAAAAGGTGGAGAGAGATAAGCAGTTAAATTATATGAACTCTCTTGGCATGCAAAAACACTCAGGAGTAGGGAAGCAGCCTTTTTCTCTGAAAAGCACATCCAGAAGTCTGAGCTCATTAAAGGCAGAGTTTACGTCTTGAGGGTTGTTTCTCTCTCTCTCGCTCTCTCCCTTTTTTTTTTTTTTTTTGCACCACATGGCATGTAGGAACTTAGTTCCCTTTGTAACCTCCACTTTGCCAAACAAATGTAGTGCTCTGGGAAGCAGTTGAGAAATGTACGCTGGCTCACTGATAAATTAATGAATTTGTATTAGTGCTCATGAAAGAAACCATATTTCACCCCAAAAATATTTATCTGGTATAAAAATTATATTGTGCTGAAGACAAGCAAGAGGCAGCAAATATAAGAGGGGCTCTCTCTCCCTTCTCCCTTCTCTGCCTGAATAATGGATATAAAGTCTTATTGCTGAAAGGAACTTTGGACTCTTACCAGCACAGAGATGCTGCCAGAAAAATTTGCAATAATATTGTTAAACTAACCCTTATCTTCCTGTTTCTTTCCCACCATTAACTGCCCTGCCCAAGCCCCTTTTTGCTTCAGATATGCATCATAATATACTACCCTTTTTCCAAAATAGTACAAAAACTGGTCAACTCTAACTACTTCTTTGGGTATTAATTTTCCTTGTGAGGGCTCCCTTGTTAAGTATGAAATATGCATGTCTATCAACTTCTCTTTAGTTTCTCTTGCTGATCTGTTTTGTTGTGGGAGTCCCAGATTCTACTTGTGTGTGTGTTTTTAGTTGCTCAGTCATGTCTGACTCTCTGCAGCCCCATGGGCTGTAGCCTGACAAGTTCCTCTGTCCATGGAATTTTCCAGGCAAGAATACTGGAGTGGGTTGCCATTTCTTACTCCAGGATATTGTTCTAATCCAGATATCAAACTCACATCTCCTGCATTGGCAGGTGGATTCTTTACCACTAGCACCACCTGGGAAGCCCTAGATTCTGCTTAGAAAGGTAGAAAGAATGGAAAATACGATTGTTTTTCCTTCTCTACACACTTAAATTCAAATAGTTTACAAAAAATGTAGAGAAGGAAATGGTAACAGTAGATAGAATCTACAGCTAACTGAAGAGCAGAGTCTTGGCAATAAAATATTTAAATTAAAATAATAATATTAATAAACACTGTAAAAGTCAACCAAAAACAAAAAGAGGACTGATTCAGCTCACAAGACATCTATATATTCACGTTAGTTATTCTTGCATCAATTTATTTGCATTTTTATCTTTCTAATTTGAACATGTCTAGAGGGAACTATTGACATCATAATCTATGTAAGTGTTCTCACTTGGCATTTACTCTATGGTGGCCCAGGGAATTTAGGATGCTTTATCTCATGTTAAATTAAATTCAGATAATATTTTAAATGTGAGAAAGCAATCCATTTGCTTGCATATATATCTATATACATTCATATTCCTCTTTACATTTTTTTAAATTTTATTTATTTTTTAACTTTACAATATTGTATTTGTTTTGCCATATATAAACATGAATCTGCCACAGGTATACACGTGTTTCCCATCCTGAATCCTCCTCCCTCCTCCCTCCCCGTACCATCCCTCTGGGTCGTCCCAGTGCACCAGCCCCAAGCATCCAGTATTGTGCATTTTTTTTTTATACACATTTTTGGGTCCACGATAACTTACTTAAGCCAATCAAATCATGTCATATAATGTAGGCTATCATCTTTCCCTTACCTACCTTGTTTCACAAGCAGAATTAGGACAGTATATTGGAAATGTAATAACACTATGATTGTGACAGAACACAAAGAAGAAGAGCAAAAAATCTATCTTTAAATTGTATATACACAGGCACTCTCATACTTCTTATTTTACTGTTGTTGACATCGACATATAAAATTATTTTCATTTCATAAGTACAGTATAGTGATTCAACATTTAGAGAAATTGTAAACTGTTACCTCCATAAGTCTAGTTAACACCTGTCACCATATTTTGTTCATACATACATATTTTTCTTGTAATGAAACTTATAAGATCTGTTCTGTCAGCAATTTTTAAATATGCAAGACAAATTCTAATTTCTTGTTGCAGGGCTGACTAACAGACATTATGATACAGTAATTTTCATTTTCCTTTCATGCCATATATATTGTGTTTAGATGTGGTCTGTTTGAAGTTTTTGCATCTTTCTGATAAGACAATGTCCTCAGGGACTCTCCTAATGAACACTTCTCTCTGCCTGTCATTTTAAGAAAGAGGATATGCTTGTCCAATATTTAAAAGGTACATCAGATATCTTAGACTATTACAGAAAATCTGAAGCCACAATGGCTTGGTTTAAAAAGAAACAGCTTGAGGAAAAGAACATTTTTTTCTTTAAAGCATGGCAAAACCAAATGATTACTGCTATTGTATTTTATATTCTATATCCAACTCCAGCGTATTTTTGATAACCATTAAAAAAAAAAAAAAAAAAACTTGATCAGAACAACCTTGCTAATAATAGTCATCTTAATAGTAACATTTTACAAGTCAAGGAACTTATAATGTCTCCTCCTTCCTCAAAACTTCAGTTCAGTTCAGTTCAGTCTCTCAGTCGTGTCCGACTCTTTGCGACCCCATGAATAACAGCATGCCAGGCCTCCCTGTCCATCACCAACTCCCAGAGTTCACTCAAACTCATGTCCATCGAGTCAGTGATGCCATCCAGCCACCTCATCCTCTGTCGTCCCCTTTTCCTCCTGCCCTCAATCCCTCCCAGCATCAGAGTCTTTTCCAATGAGTCAACTCTTCGCATGAGGTCACCAAAGTATTGGAGTTTCAGCTTCAGCATTATTTCTTCCAAAGAACATCCAGGGCTGATCTCCTTTAGAATGGACTGGTTGGATCTCCTTGCAATCCAAGGGACTCTCAGGAGTCTTCTCCAACACCACAGTTCAAAAGCATCATATCTTCGGCACTCAGCTTTCTTCACAGTCCAACTCTCACATCCATACATGACCACTGGAAAAAACATAGCCTTGAATAGACGGACCTTTGTTGGCAAAGTAATGTCTCTGCTTTTGAATATGCTATCTAGGTTGGTCATAACTTTTCTTCCAAGGAGTAAGTGTCTTTTAAATTCATGGCTGCAGTCACCATCTGCAGTGATTTTGGAGGCCATAAAAATAAAGTCTCACACTGTTTCCACTGTTTCCCCATCTATTTCCCATGAAGTGATGGGACCAGATGCCATGATCTTCGTTTTCTGAATGTTGAGCTTTCAGCCAACCTTTTCACTCTCCACTTTCACTTTCATCACGAGGCTTTTGAGTTCCTCTTCACTTTCTGCCATAAGGGTGGTGTCATCTGCATATCTGAGGTTATTGATATTTCTCCTGACGATCTTGATTCCAGCTTGTACTTCTTCCAGCCCAGCGTTTCTCATGATGTACTCTGCATATAAGTGAAATAAGCAGGGTGACAATATACAGCCTTGATTGTACTCCTTTTCCTATTTGGAACCACTCTGTTGTTCCATGTCCAGTTCTAACTTTTGCTTCCTGACATGCATATAGGTTTCTCAAGAGGCAGGTCAGATGGTCTGGTATTCCCATCTCAGAATTTTCTACAGTGTATTGTGATCCACACAGTCAAAGGCTTTGGCATAGTCAATAAAGCAGAAATAGATGTTTTTTTCTGGAACTCTCTTGCTTTTTTGATGATCCAGCGGATGTTGACAATTTGATCTCTGGTTCCTCTGCCTTTTCTAAAACCAGCTTGAACATCTGGAAGTTCATGGTTCATGTATATCAAGATTTCAAGGTCTCTTAAATGAAGACTAAAAGCTTCCTATTAGAATTCGTGACAAGTTTTATATACAAGATCATATCATCAACAACAAAAGATGATTCTGCTTGTTCTTTTCCCATCTGAAGAATCGATTAACTTTTGGAAGGGCAGTGCCAAAGAATATTAAAACTACCATACAAATGCAAACGTTTCACATGCCAGAAAAGTAATGCTCAAAATCCTTCAAGCTAGGCTTCAACAGTATGTGAACTGAGAACTTCCAGATGTACAATGTGGATTTTATTTATTTATTTTAATATAAATTTATTTATTTTAATATAAATTTATTTATTTTTAATATAAATTTATTTATTTTAATTGGAGGCTAATTACTTTACAATATTGTATTGGTTTTGCCATACATCAACATGAATCCACCACGAGTGTACACGTGTTCCCCATCCTGAACCCCCCTCCCACCTCCCTCCCCATACCATCCCTCTGGGTCATCTGAGTGCACCAACCCCAAGCTTCCTGTATCCTGCATTGAACCTGGACTGGTGATTCGTTTCACATATGATATTATACATGTTTCAATGCCATTCTCCCAAATCATCCCACACATCTGTGTCTCCTATGCTGTCTTACATACACAGTTATCATTACCATCTTTCTAAATCCCATATATATGTGTTAGTATACTGTATTGGTGTTTTTCTTTCTGGCTTACTTCACTCTGTATAATAGCCTCCAGTTTCATCCACCTCATTAGAACTGATTCAAATGAATTCTTCTTAATAGCTGAGTAATACTCCATTGTGTATATGTACCACAGCTTTCTTGTCCATTCTTCTGCTGATGGACATCTAGGTTGCTTCCATGTCCTGGCTATTATAAATAGTGCTGCGATGAACATTAGGGTACACTTGTCTCTTTCAATTCTGGTTTCCTCAGTGTGTATGCCCAGCAGTGGGATTGCTGGGTCATAAGGCAGTTCTATTTCTAGCTTTGACTGATCTGATCTGATCTAAGGAATCTCCACACTGTTCTCCATTGTGGCTGTACTAGTTTGCATTCCCACCAACAGTGTAAGAGGGTTCCCTTTTCTCCACACCCTCTCCAGCATTTATTGCCTGTAGACTTTTGGATAGCAGCCATTCTGACTGGCGTGAAATTGTACCTCATTGTGGTTTTGATTTTTATTTCTCTGATAATGAGTGATGTTGATCATCTTTTCATGTGTTTGTTAGCCAACTGTATGTCTTCTTTGGAGAAATGTCTATTTAGTTCTTTGGCCCATTTTTGATTGGGTCGTTTATTTTTCTGGAATTGAGCTGCAGGAGTTTCTTGTATATTTTTTAGATTAGTTCTTTGTCAGTTGCTTCATTTGCTATTATTTCTCCCATTCTGAAGGCTGTCTTTTCACATTGCTTATAGTTTCCTTTGCTGTGCAGATCAGATCAGATCAGATCAGTCGCTCAGTCGTGTCCGACTCTTTGCAACCCATGAATCACAGCACGCCAGGCCTCCCTGTCCATTACCAACTCCCGGAGTTCACTGAGACTCACGTCCATCGAGTCAGTGATGCCATCTAGCCATTTCATCCTCTGTTGTCCCCTTCTCCTCCTGCCCCCAATCCCTCCCAGCATCAGAGTCTTTTCCAATGAGTCAACTCTTCGCATAAGGTGGCCAAAGTACTGGAGTTTCAGCTTTAGCATCATTCCTTCCAAAGAAATCCCAGGGCTGATCTCCTTCAAAATGGGCTGGTTGGACCTCCTTGCAGTCCAAGGGACTCTCAAGAGTCTTCTCCAACAGTACAGTTCAAAAGCATCAATTCTTCAGCACTCAGCCTTCTTCACAGTCCAACTCTCACATCCAGAAGCTTTTAATTTTAATTAGGTTCCATTTGTTTATTTTTGCTTTTATTTCCAATATTCTGGGAGGTGGGTCATAGAGGATCCTGCTGTGATTTATTCCAGGGAGTGTTTTGCCCATATTCTCCTCTACGAGATTTATAGTTTCTGCTCTTATGTTTAGATCTTTAATCCATTTTGAGTTTATTTTTGGTTATGGCAACCCACTCCAGTATTCTTGCCTGGAGAATTCCATGAACAGAAGAGTCTAGTGGGCTGTAGTCCATGGGGTCGCAAAGAGTCCGGCACGACAGGGATTTCACTATGGTGTTAGAAAGTGTTTTAGTTTCATTCTTATACAAGTGGTTGACCAGTTTTCCCAGCACCATTTATTAAAGAGATTGTCTTTTCTCCATTGTATGTTTTTGCCTCCTTTGTCAAAGATAAAGTGTCCATAGGTGCATGGATTTATCTCTGGGCTTTCTATTTTGTTCCATTGATCTATATTTCTGTCTTTGTGCCAGTACCATACTGTCTTGATGACTGTGGCTTTGTAGTAGAGCCTGAAGTCAGGCAGGTTGATTCCTCCAGTTCCATTCTTCTTTCTCAAGATTGCTTTGGCTATTCGAGGTTTTTTATATTTCCATACAAATTGTGAAATTATTTGTTCTAACTCTGAAAAATACCATTGGTAGCTTGATAGGGATTACATTGAATCTATAGATTGCTTTGGGTAGTACACTCATTTTCACTATATTGATTCTTCCCATCCATGAACACAGTATATTTTTCCATCTATTAGTGTCCTCTTTGATTTCTTTCACTAGTGTTTTATAGTTTTATATATATATATAGGTCTTTTGTTTCTTTAGGTAGATATATTCCTAAGTATTTTATTCTTTTCGTTGCAATGGTGAATGGGATTGTTTCCTTAATTTCTCGTTCTATTTTCTCATTATTAGTGTATAGGAATGCAAGGGATTTCTGTGTGTTGATTTTATATCCTGCAACTTTACTATAATCATTGATTAGCTCTAGTAATTTTCTGGTGGAGTCTTTAGGGTTTTATATGTAGAGGATCATGTCATCTGCAAACAGTGAGAGTTTTACTTCTTCATTTCCAATTTGGATTCCTTTTATTTCTTTTTCTGCTCTGATTGCTGTGGCCAAAACTTCCAAAACATGTTGAATAGTAGTGGTGTAAGTGGGCACCCTTGTCTTGTTCCTGACTTTAGGGGAAATGCTTTCAATTTTTCACCATTGAAGATAATGTTTGCTGTGGGTTTTCATATATAGCTTTTATTATGTTGAGGTATGTTCCTTCTATTCCTGCTTTCTGGAGAGTTTTTATCATAAATGGATGTTGAATTTTGTCAAAGGCTTTCTCTGCATCTATTGAGATAATCATATGGCTTTTATTTTTCAATTTGTTAATGTGGTGTATTACATTGATTGATTTGCAGATATTGAAGAATCCTTGCATCCCTGGGATAAAGCCCACTTAGTCATGATGTACGGTCTTTTTAATGTGTTGTTGGATCCTGATTGCTAGAATTTTGTTAAGGATTTTTGCATCTATGTTCATCAGTGATATTGGCCTGTAGTTTTCTTTTTTTTGTGGCATCTTTTTCTGGTTTTGGTATTAGGGTGATGGTGGCCTCATAGAATGAGTTTGGAAGTTTACCTTCCTCTGCAATTTTATGGAAGAGTTTGAGTAGGATAGGTGTTAGCTCTTCTCTCAATTTTTGGTAGAATTCAGCTGTGAAGCCGTCTGGACCTGGGCTTTTGTTTGCTGGAAGATTTCTGATTACATTTTCAATTTCCGTGCTTGTGATGGGTCTGCTAAGATTTTCTATTTCTTCCTGGTCCAGTTTTGGAAAGTTGTACTTTTCTAAGAATTTGTCCATTTCTTTCAGTTTGTCCACTTTATTGACATATAATTGCTGATAGTAGTCTCTTATGATCCTTTGTATTTCTGTTTGTTGTGATCTCTCCAGTTTCATTTCTAATTTTATTGATTTGATTTTTCTCCCTTTGTTTCTTAACGAGTCTGGCTAATGGTTTGTCAATTTTATTTATCCTCTCAAAGAACCAGCTTTTGACTTTGTTGATTTTTGCTATGGTCTTTTTTGTTTCTTTTGCATTTATTTCTGCCCTAATTTTTAGGATTTCTTTCCTGCTATTAACCCTGGAGTCCTTCATTTCTTCCTTTACTAGTTGCTTTAGGTGTAGAGTTAGGTTATTTATTTGACTTTTTTCTTCTGTCTTGAGGTATGCCTGTATTGCTATGAACCTTCCCCTTAGCACTGCTTTTACAGTGTCCCACAGGTTTTTGGGTTGTTATGTTTTCATTTTCATTCATTTCTACTCATATTTTGATTTCTTTTTTTATTTCTTCTGTGATTTATTGGTTACTCAGCAGTGTGTTTTTCAGCCTCTATATGTTGGGATTTTTAATAGTTTTTCTCCTGTAATTGAGATCTAATCTTACTGCATAGTGGTCAGAAAAGATGCTTGAAATGATTTAAATTTTTTTGAATTTACCAAGGCTAGATTTATGGCCCAGGATGTGGTCTATCTTGGAGAAGGTTCCGTGTGCACTTGAGAAAAAGGTGAATGTCATTGTTTTGGGGTGAAATGTCCTATAGATATCAATTAGGTCTAACTGGTCTATTGTATCATTTAAAAGTTTGTGTTTCCTTGTTAATTTTCTGTTTTGTTGATCTATCTATAGGTGTGAGTGGGGTATTAAAGTCTCCCACTATCATTGTGTTACTGTTAATTTCCCCTTTCATACTTGTTAGCATTTGTCTTACATATGGTGGTGCCCCTATGTTAGGTGCATATATATTTATAATTGTTATATCTTCTCCTTGGATTGATCATTTGATCATTATGTAGTGTCTTTCTTTGTCTCGTTTCACAGCCTTTGTTTTAAAGTCTATTCTATTTGATATAAGTATTGCTACTCCTGCTTTCTTTTGATCTCTATTTGCATGGGATAACTTTTTCCAGCCCTTCACTTTCAGTCTTTATGTGTCCCTTGTTTTGAAGTGGGTCTCTTGTAGACAACATATATAGGGGCCTTGTTTTTGTATCCATTCAGCCAGTCGTTGTCTTTTTGTTGGGGTAGTCAACCTACTTCAGTTCAGTTCAGTCGCTCAGTCGTATCCAACTTTTTGCAACCCCATGAATCGCAGCACGCCAGGCCTCCCTGTCCATCACCAACTCCCGGAGTTCACTCAGACTCAACGTCCATCGAGTCAGTGATGCCATCCAGCCATCTCATCCTCTGTCGTCCCCTTCTCCTCCTGCCCACAATCCCTCCCAGCATCAGTCTTTTCCAATAAGTCAACTCTTCGCATGAGGTGGCCAAAGTACTGGAGTTTCAGCTTTAGCATCATTCCTTCCAAAGAAATCCCAGGGCTGATCAACCTACTTATGATTAAGGTAATCATTGATAAGTATGATCCCATTGCCATTTACTTTATTGTTTTGGGTTCGAGTTTATACACCTTTTCTGTGTTGCCTATCTAGAGAAAATCCTTTAGCATTTGTTGGAGTGCTGGTTTGGTGGTGCTGAATTCTCTCAGCTTTTGCTTGTCTGTAAAGCTTTTGATTTCTCCTTCATATTTGAATGAGATCCTTGGTGGGTACAGTAATCTGGGCTGTAGGTTATTTTCTTTCATCACTTTAAGTATGTCCTGCCATTCCCTCCTGGCCTGAAGAGTTTCTATTGAAAGATTAGCTGTTATCCTTATGGGAATCCCCTTGTGTGTTATTTTTTGTTTTTCCCTTGCTGCTTTTAATATTTGTTCTTTGTGTTTGATCTTTGTTAATTTGATTAATATGTGTCTTGGGGTGTTTTGCCTTGGGCTTATCCTGTTTGGGACTCTCTGGATTTCTTGGACTTGGGTGATTATTTCCTTCCCCATATTAGGGAAGTTTTCAACTATTATCTCCTCAAGTATTTTATCATGGTCTTTCTTTTTATCTTCTTCTTCTGGGACTCCTATGATTCGAATGTTGGGGTGTTTAACATTGTCCCAGAGGTCTCTGAGACTGTCCTCATTTCTTTTAATTCGTTTTTCTTTTTTCCTCTCTGATTCATTTATTTCTACCATTCTATCTTCTACCTCACTAATCCTATCTTCTGCCTCCATTATTCTACTATTTGTTCCCTCCAAAGTGTTTTTGATCTCAGTTATGCATTACATATTGACTCTTTTTTATTTCTTCTAGATTCTTGTTAAGCCTTTCTTGCATATTCTCAATCCTTGTCTCCAGGCTATTTATCTGTGATTCCATTTTGTTTTCAAGATTTTGGATCATTTTCACTATCATTATTTAGAATTCTTTATCAGGTAGATTCCCTATCTCTTCCTCTTTTGCTTGGTTTGGTGGGAATTTATCCTGTTCCTTTACCTGCTGGGTATTCCTCTGCCTCTTTATCCTGTTTATATTGCTGTATTTGGGGTGGCCTTTCTGTATTCTGGCAGTTTGTGGAGTTCTCTTTATTGCAGAGTTTCCTCACTGTGGGTGGGGTTGGATGGTTGGCTTGTCAAGGTTTCCTGGTTAGGGAAGCTTGTATCTGTGTTCTGGTGGGTGGAGCTGGATTTCTTCTCTCTGGAGTACAATGAAGTGTCCAGTAATGAGTTATGAGATGTCAATGGGTTTGGAGTGACTTTGGGCAGCAAGTATATTGAAGCTCACGGCTATGTTCCTGTGTTGCTGGAGAATTTGTGTGGTATGTCTTGCTCTGGAACTTGTTGGCCTTTGGGTGGTGCTTGGTTTCAGTGTAGGAATGGAGGCGTTTGATGAGCTCCTGTCGATTAATGCTCCCTGGAGTCAGGAGTTCTCTGGTGTTCTTAGGATTTGGACTTAAGCCTCCTGCTTCTGGTTTATAGTCTTATTTTTACAGTAGCCTCAAGACTTCTCCATCTATACAGCACCATTGATAAAACATCTAGGTTAAAGATGAAAAGTTTCTCCCCAGTAAAGGACACCCAGAAAGGTTCACAGAGTTACATGGAGAAGAGAAGAGGGAGGAGCGAGATAGGGGTGACCCGAATGAGATGAGGTGGAATCAAAAGAGGAGAGAGCAAGCTAGCCAGTAATCACTTCCCTATGTGCTCTCCACAGTCTGGACCCCTCAGAGATGTTTATGAAGTTATACAGAGAAGAGAAGAGGGAGGAAGGAGACAGAGGTGACCAGTAAGATAAAGGGAGGAATCAAAAGGAGAGAGATCCAGCCAGTAATCAGTTCCCTAAGTGTTCTCCACCATCCAGAACACATAAAGAGATTTACAGAGTAGGGTAGAGAAGAGAAGGGGGAGGGAGGAGATAGAGGCGACCTGGTGGAGAGAAAGGAGAGTTCAGAGGAGGGGAGAGCAGTCAAGCCAGTAATTTCACTCCCAAGTAAAAATGGGTACTGAAGATTGGGCTCTTAAAGGTACAAAATTGATAACAAATACCAAAAAGCAAACATTAAAAATCTAGAGTAGAGGTTGGATTTTCAAAAATACAATATTAAAGAAAAAAAAAAAGTAACAAAAATTATAAAATATATATATATATATGAAATTTGCTTTAAAAAATAGGGTCTTTTTTTTTATTGCAAAGTAATGCTGCTGCTGCTAAGTCGTGTCAGTCGTGTCTGACTCTGTGCAACCCCATAGACAGCAGCCTACCAGGCTCCCCTGTCCCTGCGATTCTCCAGGCAAGAACACTGGAGTGGGTTGCCATTTCCTTCTGCAATGCATGAAAGTGAAAAGTGAAAGTGAAGTTGCTCAGTCGTGTCTGACTCTTAGCGACCCCATGGACTGCAGCCCACCAGGCTCCTCCGTCCATGGGATTTTCCAGGCAAGAGTACTGGAGTGGGGTGCCATTGCCTTCTCTGTTTGCAAAATAATAGTAGGTTATAAAAATGAAAATTAAAGGAGTAATAAAGGACTTAAAATAATTTTAAAAAATTAAAGAATGATAGTAAAAATAGTAAAAAAAAAAATATATATATATATAGGACTTTTTTCTGGTGTTGTTGTGGGCAGTGTCCGGTCAGTTCATTTTTGGATAGTTCCTTGATCCGGCTTATATTTCTCAAGATCTATAGGCCCCTTCCTATGTAATCGGTGCTAACCACAGGGTTTTAATCTCTTGCACCTGTCACTTCCAAGGAGTTCCTTCTGTTTTAGCTTCTCCTGTTTGCTGATCTCTTCAGTGTCTAATTTCCGCCCTGACACAAGGGGGCGGTGGTGGACACTTTTTTAGTCTCACTCGTTCAGTCGTGCTGTTGGTAGGGAGGGACGCTGCAAACAAATAACACTGGTGTTTGCTCGCAGTGTCTCGGCCACACTGGGTTTGCCCCCTGCTCATGGCATGTGTAGTTTCCCTGTCTACACTGCTTAGGCTCTAGGTTGCTCTGCCAGGAACTGTCTGAGGCCAGCCCTGGGTTGTATGCACCTCCCAGGTCTAAGCCGTTCAGTTTCAGGTACTTGGGTAGTCCTCAGAGGTGCAAACTCGGTTGGGCCTGCGTTTTGTGCCCTTCCCAGGTCCAAGCAGCTTAGGTGACCAGGTGTTTGGTGAGTGCAGTCGCTGTGAATTACCGCCTCCCCCATCCCTGCCGCTTGGTTTTCTGGGTGTACATCCGGCACACCTTCTCAGGCAGATGTTGACCATCCAGAATCCCAAGAAGTCTTGGTTAGCAATGAAGCCTGCTTGCAGTTTGGCAGATCATGTCTCTCTGGGGTCACAATTGCCCCCTTCTGGCTCTGGCTGCCCTCGCCTGCCTGGAGGAGGAAGGGCTGGTCTGCAGCCAGCTAGCTCTGCTCAGTCCTTTGTTCTGTGAGCGGGCCTGGTGGTGTCTTAGGTTAGGGCTTTTCGCGTGGTAGCTATCCCACAGTCTGGTTTGCTATCCCAAGTTAGTTCCCTCAGATTGCCTTGGGACCTTCAGGCCAGGTCCTTACTCTAAGCAATGCAGCCCGTGCCTCCCTGCCCAGCTCCCGCTTGCTAGTGGTGGATGCAGGCGTCTGCACTGCTTCTCCACTTGGGGGAGTTACCACTGGGCACGTAATCTGTGGGTTTAAATTATTTGTTTATTTTTCCTCCCGGTTATGTTGCCCTCTGTGGTTCCAAGACTTGCCACAGACTCGGCAGTGAGAGTGTTTCCTGGTGTTTGGAAACTTCTCTCTTTTTAAAGACTCCCTTCCTGGGATGGAGCTCCATCCCTACCTCTTTTGTCTCTCTTTTTATCTTTTATATTTTTTCCTACCTCCTTTTGAAAATAATGGGCTGCTTTTCTGGGTGCCTGATGTCCTCTGCTGGCATTCAGAAGTTGTTTTGTGGAATTTACTCAGCGTTCAAATGTTCTTTTGATGAATTAGTTGGGGAGAAAGTGGTCTCCCCGTCCTATTCCTCCACCATCTTAGGACCGCCCCCCAATGTGGATTTTAAAAAGGCAGAAGAAACAGAGACAAAATTGCCAGGATTAGTTGGATCATAGAATAGCAAGGTAATTCCAGAAAAACATCTACTTCTGCTTAATTCACCATGCTAAAGCCTTTGACTGTATTGATCACAACTAACTGTGGAAAATTCTTGAAGTGATGGGAATACCAGACCACCTTACCTGCCTCCTGAGAAACCTATATGCAGGTCAAAAAGCAACAGTTAGAACCAGACATGGAACAATGGACTGGTTCCAAATTGGGAAAGAAGTACAGCAAGGCTGTATATTATCACCCTGCTTATTTAACTTCTATGCGGAGTACATCATGTGAAATGCTGGGCTGGATGAAGCACAAGCTGGAATCAAGATTGCCAGGAGACATAGCAACAACCTCAGATAGGCAGAAGATACCTTTTTAATGGTAGAAAGTGAAGAGAAACTTAAGAGCATCTTGATGAAAGCGAAAAAGGGTGAAAAGGCTGGCTTAAAACTCAGCATTCAAAAAACTAAGATCGGGGCATCCAATCCCATCACTTCATGGTATATAGATGAAGAAAAAGTGAAAACAGTGGCAACCTTTATTTTCTTGGGCTCCAAAATCACTGCAGACAGTGACTGTAGCCATGAAATTAAAAAAAAAAAATGCTTGCTTCTTGGAAGGAAAGTTATGATAAACCTAGACAGCATATTATAAAGCAGATACATCACTTTGATGCCAAAGTTCTGTATAATCAGAGCTATGGTTTTTCCAGTAGTCATGTACAGGTGTGAGACTTGGACCATCAAGAAGGCTGAGCACCGAAAAATTGATGCTTTTGAAATGTGGTGTTGGAGAAGACTCTTGAGAGTCCCTTGGGCAGCAAGGAGATCAAGCCAGTCATTCTAAAGGAAATCAACCCTAAATATTCATTGGAGGGACTGATACTGAAGCTGAAGCTTCAATACTTCAGCCACCTGATGCAAAGAGTTGACTCATTGGAAAAGACCCTAATGCTGGGAAAGATTGAGGGCAGGAGGAAAAGGGTGTAACAGAGGATGAGATGGTTGGACGGCATCATCAACACAATGGACATAAGTTTGAACAAACTCCAAGAGAGAGTGAAGGACAGGGAAACCTGACTCTGATGTGCTACAGTCCATTGGGTGGCAAAGAGTCAGACATGACTTAAGTAACTGGCAAGCCAATGATGGACTTTCCAGATGGCTCAGTAATAAAGAATCCAGCTACCTATTCAGGAGATATGGGTTCAATCCCTGGGTTGGGAAGATCCCCTGGAGTTGAACATGGCAATATATTATTGCCTGGGAAATCCCACTGACAGATGAGACTGGTGAGCTGTAGTCCATGGGGTTCTAATAGACTCAGACATTACTTAGCAACTAAAAACAACAAAAACAACAATCCAACACTGTGTTTGTGAGATGAATCAAAATGAACATGGTATATAATCAGTTTTGTTTATGTTACCAAGTTTAGTTTTCTAGTTCTTTTTTTTTTTTTTTTTCTCTGCCTTTTTTAATTTGTTTGTTTTAAGAGGAGAAGTGTCCATGAGAGATGGTGAGCTGGCATTTTGTTTTCTCATGTCATCGATGTTGGAATCAAGGGTAGTGCCGGGCCTCATAGAATGATTGAGTGGTGTTCCTGCTTTCATTTTAGGAAGAGTTTGTGAACACTTTGTTTTAATTCTTTATGAAATGTTTGCTGGAACTTACCAACTTTTAAAGAAAAAAAAAAAACTTATTATTATCATAGTTTACATCCATACTCCGCTTTCATTT
Source organism: Bos mutus (assembly GCF_027580195.1). Taxonomy (NCBI): domain Eukaryota; kingdom Metazoa; phylum Chordata; class Mammalia; order Artiodactyla; family Bovidae; genus Bos; species Bos mutus. The sequence continues at coordinate 55,334,639 of NC_091627.1, forward strand.
TTCTTACTAGCATTTATCACTCCCTGATGTTATTTTATTGGCCTATATCTTTCTATCACTCTGCAATATAAAGTCTATGAAGACAGGAAATTTCTTAATTCATGATTAAAAATTAAGATGCCTACAAAATGTTCCTGACTTATAATGAAAACTCAATAAATATTTTCCAAGTGATTATGAATAATGACACAGTTACTGGAGGAAAATGGTAAAAAGGACTGAAGATATGGTCAAGCTTCACAAAGTCTTCATGAAGGGAAAGAATCCATAATGAAAATGGAAAGAATTAGAAATATTGTGTCAGATTCTGTGTAGCGTTCAGCTATAACACAGAAATATCTCTAATGTTAACTGAAATAACAAAAGAGAAACAACAAAGAAATTAAATTTAAAAAAATACTTTAAAGACAAACTTGGACCCAATAAAAATTAAATAGTACATATGTACAGAATATAAAGATCTCATTCAAATACAGACATAAAATGATATCCCAATAGTTAAATGTGGAAAGGATATAAACTCACAACACAAGTAAACAACACATGAGAAATTATACCAAAGCATAAACAATTAAATAAATACCAAGTAAAGGAATATCAAAATATCATTTTACATTCATAAAATCAGTCAAAAATAAGAAAACACAATACCTAAAATGGTTGCAATGTATTGAATTGTGTAATATGCCCCCCTATTCCAAATCCATATGTTGAAACCTTCATCCTCAATGTTTTTCATGATACCTTTGGGATTTAATTAGGTTTAGATGAGATCATGAGAATGGTCCTAAAGGAACCAAAATATGACAACCCAAAATATTCCTCTTTGACATAAAAATTATTTTATAATGAAGTCAGTCAAGAAAGAGCAGAAAAAATCTTCCCCTTTGGAGCCTAAAGGCATGATATAAATTATTTTCTTGAAGGCTGAGTCTTATCAAACCCAGAGAAGGCACAGCAGAAATCTAAACAAACCTCAACTCTATTTTTTTCCTCCCATATATGCACTTCCCACAATTTGCCACTCTTGGAAACTGCAAATTGCCTTTTTTCCCTGTCATTTTTCTACAAATTTATTATTCTTTGATGGAGATGCTATAGAAGGTGGGATTCAGAATTGTTACTTTGAATCATTTTTGGTTTAGGTGATATGTACTTGCTTGTTAATAGATTGTTTTTCTCATGTTAGTCTATCATTTTTTTAAAGTACCAGCATAAAACCTAAGATAGGCAAGGGTAAGTTGTGCATCTTCTACAGTGCTCTCACAAGGGCATGAGTCCTCTTGTAAGAAAAGTCAACAGAGTTTTCTCACTTGCTCATATTTCCTCTCTTCCTCTCTCACTCTTTCTCCACTGGTACTCATAGAAAGCCCAGTGAGGGCACAGTGTAAGAAGTGAGCTGACACCAGACACCAACCCTTTGGCACCTTAATCTTAGATTTCCAATCTCCAGAACTATAAAAATTAAATTTCTATTGTTTAAGCCACTCAGTCTGGAGGCATTTTATTATGCCAACCCAAACTGATTAATACAATGGGAGTGGTTAAAACAAGTTGTAATAAACTTTATGACAGAAACTGGGCAAGAAAATAAAAAGATGACTGAACTCAGAAATAATGGCCTTTAAACTTAGATATGCGTTTCCCTCTTTTATGCATGCTGTTTTAGATTACTACAAATACAGATTTTCACTTTTTAATATACTTATATATTTCCTGTTATTGTTTGCACACATAATTTTAACATCTACATCAAATTATGTAATCATTTTACTATTTCATAGCTTTACTGACTTTAAAAGCTGATTTTCTTTGTGCATATCCTTTATTTGTTTTATACACAGGGATGATCTTCACATAAATATGTGCCAGTATTATATGTTTGCTCTTAAGGGTAAATTTAAAAGTAGAATTACCAGGTCAAATATAATGAATAATTTAATTCCAATTACTAGCTTGTAAAATTGCTTTCTAAAATTATGTTGTTGCTCCTAGAATCTGAACTGACAGACTTCCAGGAGATATTGAAGAATGTGATAGTGAGTTTACAATAGGAGTTCTTAAAGTTAGTCTGCTGCTGCTGCTGCTGCTGCTGCGTCGCTTCAGTTGCGTCCGACTCTGTGCGACCCCATAGACAGCAGCCCACCAGGCTCCACCGCCCCTGGGATTCTCCAGGCAAGAATACTGGAGTGGGTTGCCATTTCCTTCTCCAATGCGTGAAAGTGAAAAGTAAAAGTGAAGTCGCTCAGTCGTGTCTGACTCTTAGCAACCCCATGGACTGCAGCCTATCAGGCTCCTCCGGCCATGGACAATCAAGTAAATACTTTAGTATGACTTTTCATTTAATATTCATATAGTGGAGACACTATATGAATGAGAAATTCAGTTCATCATCAAATTCCTGTGCATATAGGATAACAGAAGAATTCACTTCCATTCCTGAAAACATAATTCCTTTATCATAGATAAAATTTCCTTTTTGCTCATCTAAAATATTTTATTTCTTGAGTTTACATAGTAAGAACTGTATGAGTAAATAAGCCACATGAATAACAAATGAAAAATTAGTGGTCATTAGCCTGTATAGAACCCACAGTTACACTTTTTGCTTGCTCTATTTCTTTTTTAATTTAAATGCTGTAATCTGGCCACTCAGCCCATATTCCTGTTACTGTTACCAAACCAACTTTGTTTGCCCAATTTCTCAGTAAGCCAAATGCTGAGACTCTGAGATTTGTAGCCAAAAAAGAGTTTATTCACAAGGCAGCCAAGTGAATAAATGGAGAATAAATCTCAATTCAACCTTTCCAAAGGTAAGGGCCCTGGGCTATTTATGGATAAAGAGTATAAAGTGGGTAAACCAACTACTCAAATTAAAGAAATAAAGAATATAGGTGGTCAGTGGTGCAGGAGAAAGTGATCGGAAGCAGGAAAAAGGATATGATCATTTTTCAGCAAGTGCTGCTGAGCTTCATACTTCTTCACAGGATGGATGTTCAGAAAACAATGGCCTTAGCACAATCCAAGGGTGGAGTTTGGGGTCTTCTGATGCCAAAAGGATATCCACCAGACATTCAGGTGGGCTCAGGTGAAAGTCCTGTGGTCTCCACCAGTTTGAGCTGGATTAAAACTATTAATAACTTCAATTTCCTGAAAAACAACTTAAACAACTGTTACTGTATGTTACTATAATGACACATTTATAAAAGGTGTTATCTGTAGGGGGACATTAAAGGGATCTTATGATATATTGTCTAAAGCCACATGAAGCTTGGAGGGTATGTGATTTGCAATAACAATTAAAGTGAGAGTGACAAGTAAAAGCAGATTTATTTAAATTTACTGCTTATTAGGCAAGAAGGTCTAATGGATCTAATCCTCAGTTTCATTACTACCAGAGTGAATAATTCATTGATGTTACCTCCTTGACCCTGTGGGAAAATGAACATTTGACTGCTTGGCTGCTGCTGCTGCTGCTGCTGCTGCATCGCTTCAATCATGTTCGACTCTGTGCGACCCCATAGACAGCAGCCCACCAGGCTCCCCATCCCTGGGATTCTCCAGGCAAGAACACTGCAGTGGGTTGCCATTTCCTTCTCCAATGCTTGAAGGTGAAAAGGGAAAGTGAAGTCGCTCAGTCGTGTCTGACTCTTTGCGACCCCATGGACTGCAGCCTACCAGGCTCCTCCTTCCATGGGATTTTCCAGGCAAGAGTACTGGAGTGGGGTGCCATTGACTGCTTGGCAAGTACACTTAACGCCTCTGAGCAATAGTCCTCACAGATCCACAGGACCATGTTGCTTTTTATGAGGAGGCCCTGGGCTTCATTTGCCAAAATATGTACAATTTAACCATCTTTTAAAGTACCATTCTAGGACAAAAGAAATATTGAAAAGCGAAAAATATGGTAGTTAAAAAGGGCTAAACCTAGATAGCATATTCAAAAGCAGAGACATTACTTTGCCAAGAAAAGTCCGTCTAGTCAAGGCTATGGTTTTTCCTGTGGTCATGTATGGATGTGAGAGTTGGACTGTGAAGAAGGCTGAGTGCCAAAGAACTGATGCTTTTGAACTGTGGTGTTGGAGAAGACTCTTGAGAGTCCCTTGGACTGCAAGGAGATCCAACCAGTCCATTCTGAAGGACATCAGCCCTGGGATTTCTTTGGAGGGAATAATGCTGAAGCTGAAACTCCAGTACTTTGGCCACCTCATGAGAAGAGTTGACTCATTGGAAAAGACTCTGATGCTGGGAGGGATTGGGGGCAGGACGAGAAGGGGACGATAGAGGATGAAATGGCTAGATGGCATCACTGACTCGATGAACGTGAGTCTGAGTGAACTCCGGGAGTTGGTGATGGACAGGGAGGCCTGGCGTGCTGCAATTCATGGGGTCGAAAACAGTCGGACACGACTGAGAGACTGAACTGAACTGAAACATTTAAAGCAGTCATTTAATTTATTTTTTCTCAAGAATCTGCATTTTTCAGTTTCATCTCCAGCATGTAAAGATCTTGGAAGGTTTTGCTCATATCTTAAAATAAAAGACAAACAAAAATATAAGTATACTTAAAATCAATTAATTTTGTGGGGCTAAGGAGAAAATGGAAATTATAAGACACATTAGCACCCCAATATATACAAGACCAAGCAAATCTAGAAAACATAGCAGACATTAAGTAACCCAAAGTAAAAATCACTGAAGCCGTAAACTTAAGTAGAAATATTTGATTTATCAAAATGTTTAATTTTGATAAAATGCTGCAGGCTGAGTACAAAAGAGAAAAATTCCTGGAGGCCTTGCAGTCTTAGGTGGGGCCCTCACATTTTAACCAACTTTACTTCAGGTACCCTACCATGTACTCATGGTGAAGAGTCAAGAAAAATTTCCTCTGGAAGTGGGAGAATATAAATAGCAATTTTGAGATATTCCCAGAGTATTTTCTATAACAAAGTCCTACTCTCTAGAGAGAAGGACTTTAAAAGAATCTTATCCCAATAGTGCATGCTGGCTCTGTCACTGTCATGTCCAACATGACCCAGTCAACTGCAGCCCACCAGGCTTCTCTGTTCATGGGATTTTCCAGGCAAGAATACTGGAGTGGATTGCCATTTCCTCCTCCAGGGGATCTTCTTGATGCAGGGATTTAACCCACATCTCCTGCTTTGACAGGTGAATTCTTTATCACTGTGCCACCTAAAAAGCCCTACAGAGAAGGACATTTATTCCTAACGAATCCTATCTGGCCTCCCTGTCCCACTTAAGGGGCCAGAAGCTAAGAAATCCTTGTGAAAGTCAGAAGGCATGAAGCCAGGCTCAGCAAATCACTGAGATTTAATCATAAGATTGTAGAAACAATTCTTTCCCCATAACCTATTAACACACCCACAGGAATGTGGCATAATAAGAATAGATTGCAGGTAAAATGCTGTATGGAGCAGACTCTGTTTAAGAAGTTCTTAGGCAAATCCAAAGACAAGAGAAAAGACAAATATAAATAGAGAAGTTTGAAGCATAATGAACCTATAGTTACCACAAATGTAACACAACCCAACTCCAAGTCAGACTAACATGTAATTTCAAAGTAAAGACCTGTTTACCTCAGACCCCATTACCTGATACATAATGTCTGACACAACAACAACAAAAAACATTATAAAGCATGCTAAAAGTCAAGAAAAACCCAGTCAGACCTAAAAGTTTGAACAAAAATTAACTCAAAATGGATAATATATCTAAATGTAAAAACAAAGCAAAAATAACCAAGCAAACAAACAAACAAAAAAACACACAGACACAAACTAGAAAATTTCTAGAAAAAAGTAGGAAATCATCTGAGTTTAGTGATGTCAACACCAAAAGCACATTTCATGAAGAAAAAAAAAAAGATTTCATTAAAATTAACAGCTTCTACCCTGCAAAAGGAGTGAAAACACAAGCCACATACTAAGAAAAAAAAAAAAAAACTATTTGCACAACACATATAAAACAAAGTATTTTCTGAAAGAATTGGTATCCAAACTGTTCAAAGTACTCTTAGAGGTCACCAATAAATAAACAATCCCAATTAAAATATGGACAAAAGAACTGAACACACAATTGTCAAAGAAACTACCCAAAGACAAACATATAAAAAGATGTTCAACATAATTTGCTCTTAAGGGACTGGAAATAAAATAACAAGGAGATCTCACCACTGCAGTGACAGACTTTATTTTGGGGGGTTCCAAAATCACTGCAGATGGTGACTGCACCCATGAAATTAAAAGATGTATGCCCCTTGGAAGAAAAGTTATGACCAGCCTAGACAGCATATTAAAAAGCAGAGATATTACTTTGCCAACAAAGGTCGCTCTAGTCAAAGCTATGGTTTTTCCAGGAGTCATGTATGGATGTGAGAGTTGAACTATAAAGAAAGCTGAGGGTCAAAGAATTGATGCTTTTGAACTGTTGGAAAAGACTCTTGAGAGTCCCTTGGACTGCAAGGAAATCAGTCCTGTTATTCATTGGAAGGACTGACGCTGAAGCTGAAACTCTAATACTTCGGCCACCTGATTTGACCAACTGTCCCATTTGAAAAAACCCTGATCCTGGGAAAGGCTGAGGGAGGGAGGATCAGGGGACAACAAAGGATAAGATGTTTGGATGGCATTACTGACTCAATGGACATGAGCTTGAGTAAACTCCAGGAGTTGGTGATGGACAGGGAGGCCTGGTGTGCTGCAGTCCATGGGATAGCAAAGAGTCAGACACCACTGAGTGACTGAACTGAATTGAAGTGATCACCACCACATATCTAATAGAATGGCTAAACTCCAAAACACTGACAATAGCAAATGCTAACAAAGATGAATAGCAATAGTAACTCTCATCCATTGCTGGTGGGAATGCAAAATGTTACAGTCAACTGGAAAACAATGTAGAGTTTTTTGGTTTTGTTTTGTTTTTAATCAAAGCAGTATTTGATATTCCTCTACAATGCAGTAAATGTGTTTCTAGGTATTTAGCCCAGGCATTTGAAGTTGTATATTCACATACATACCAGCTTTCTAATTTTTAATATCAGCTTTATTTATAATCACCAGGACTTGGAAGCAAGCAAGCAGTCTCAATAAATCAGTAAGAAAAAAACCTGTCTCAGATCAACAGCAGTCAATTTAACAAAGGTTTATTTATACATTTGAAATATCCACAATAAGGTTTCAATTATTTCATATCAATCTTTTATCTACCCTCCCCAAAATAAATTTCTAACAAAAATCAACACATAGCTTTATTATCTTCTTATTCTGATAGGAGATAAAGCAACTAGAGCTTATCTGTCTTAAGAATTAGCCAGAAGCAAGAAAGGACCTTGCTAATAGTCTTGTTTAAGTGTTATTAGGAGAATCCTGGGAATGTGTGTTTATTATAACAATAGCTTAAGTGGAAGAGAACAAGAGATTTCTGAATTATCTTGTTTTACACGGTAAAAAAAAAAAAAAAAAAAAAAAAAGCTCCTTTGTATATATGAAGCACTTGCATCACAATGAGATTGTTCAGTTCAATTCCCATTCTCTACAAGCTCCAGTGCAGAAAAAGAAGCACTTTCCAAGCTCCATTTCTCCCTCTTTTCTCCAGAGGGTGTTTTGTAAGTTACAGCTTCTGCACACCGCATGGCTCCCTAGTGGCATGCTATAGCTAATATAGTTCCCTCAAAGTTCATAATGACTCCCAAGATGCAACTTATATAGTGGGGAATTATAATGAATGATGGAAAGTGAAAATACCCCGGTGTTCCTTTGGGAGGGAAGGGGGACCCTCTAATGGTATCAGATGTAGTGCAAATGGCATCAATTCAGACTTGTTGCCCACAGCTGCCCAACACAGACACAGATCCTGGAAACAGACATGAAATAAACCAAAGGGATTTTTCTATTCATATTCTTTGTACCAGCAAGCTCCTCTGTCCCTGGGGATTCTCCAGGCAAGAATACTGGAATGGGTTGCCATGCCCTCCTCCAGGGGATCTTCCCAACTCAGGAATCAAACCCAAGTCTCCCATATGGCAGGTAGATTCTTTACCATCTGAGCCACCAGGGAAGCCCTCTCTGTACCTAATTTATAGATATCATTGTTCTGGCAATGCCTTCAATATACTTTGAAGTCTCATCAGTCAGTTCAGTCGCTCAGTCATGTCCAACTCTTTGTGACCCCATGAACTGCAGCACCCCAGGCCTCCCTGTCCATCACCAACTCCCGAGGTTCACTCAAACTCATGTCCATCGAGGCGGTGATGCCATCCAGCCATCTCATCCTCTGTTGTCCCCTTCTCCTCCTGCCCCTAATCCCTCCCAGCATCATGGTCTTTTCCAATGAGTCAACTCTTCTCATGAGGTGGCCAAAGTACTGGAGTTTCAGCTTCAGCATCAGTCCTTCCAAAGAACACTCAGGACTGATCTCTTTTAGAATGTACTGGTTGGATCTCCTTGCAGTCCAAGGGACTCTCAGGAGTCTTCTCCAGCACCACGGTTCAAAAGCATCAATTCTTCAGCGCTCAGCTTTCTTCACAGTCCAACTCTCATATCCATACATGACCACTGGGAAAACCATAGCCTTGACTAGACGGACCTTTGTTGGCAAAGTAATGTCTCTGCTTTTCAATATGCTATCTAGGTTGGTCGATTCATAGATGCTTTTAAAACACAGAGGCCTTCGGAGGTGTCTCTATGATCTCATTGCTTAAAGGTCTAAATCTTCTCACTAAATATATAATGAAATATTGTATACATTATATTGGCCTGGGTTTGCTTCTAGAAATATTTCAGGATTCTTCTGGCAATAAAAGATGAGCAATGTCAGGATATCAGTTAAATAGACATACAGACATCTGTGAGATTCCCTCAAGTGCAGACACTGAGAATTCACTGATATTCTCAGCATTGTTGTGTATATCAAAACCATGGAAACACCATGTGATTTGCAAGAAAGCTTCTGGGAAACAAATAAGGAAATGGCACTATGGGAAGTACAGTGCTTAAGGGATGAAAATGAAGTTTTCCTGACTGGACTACATTTGGGTTCAAAAGAGAGTGACTCTCATCAACATATTTTTAGTAGGCCACTGTTTCTCTGTTCACATCAAGCTCACTGAACCCCAAATCTGACATGGTGTCTTATTTTCCCAAGTATCTATTAATCTCCAGTGTTTTAACTTAGACCAACCATCCCACAGTGTCAGACTTTTTTTTGGGCTGCAAAATCACTGCAGATGGTGATTGTAGCCATGAAATTAAAGGAAGCTTACTCTTTGGAAGGAAAGTTATGACCAATCTAGATAGCATATTGAAAAGCACAGACATTACTTTGCCAACAAAGGTCCGTCTAGTCAAGGCTATGGTTTTTCCAGTGGTCATGTATGGATGTGAGAGTTGGACTGTGAAGAAAGCTGAGTGCCAAAGAATTGATGCTTTTGAACTATGGTGTTGGAGAAGACTCCTGAGAGTCCCTTGGACTGCAAGGAGATCCAACCAGTCCATCCTAAAGGAGATCAGTCTTGGGTGTTCTTTGGAAGGACTGATGCTAAAGCTGAAACTCCAATACTTTGGCCACCTCATTCGAAGAGTTGACTTATTGGAAAAGATCATGATACTGGGAGGGATTGGGGGCAGGAGGAGAAGGGGACAACAGAGGATGAGATGGCTGGATGGCATCACTGACTCGATGGACATGAGTTTGAGTGAACTCCGTAAGTTGGTGATGGACAGGGAGGCCTGGTGCTCTGCAGTTCATGGGGTCGCAAAGAGTTGGACATGACTGAGCGACTGAACTGAACTGAACTGAACTGAACCATCCCACAATATGCCAAATATGTACCTTCACCTTGAACCCTCTATCTTTGTCCTTACCATTCTGCTACAATGTGTTTTATTCTTAAATGTTCTCGGCCTTCCTGTTTCTTGCTAATACATTTTTTTTTTTTCCTGAATCGTGCTATTCCTTAAGATTTGATTATGGATCTTGACATTCATTCTTTTATTTTTCAACTTTAAAATAAAACTGATGTATTAAAAAACTTTTCAAATATTATATCAATGTAAAAATAATGTTATATCCTGGACTTCCATGGAGGTCCAGTGGTTCAGACTCCTTGCTTCCACTGCAGGAGCTATAGGTTCAGTCCTGGGCCAGGGAACAAGATCCTTCATTCTAACCATATGCTACCCTCCAAAAAAGTCACCTCCTATGACTATTCTCTCTCAAATCAGATCCCGTCTTTCGACTGCCAGAACAAATGATTACTATTTTTAATTCACCCAAAGGATTCTTCTTTTTAGCTTTTTATTTTGCCTTGGGGTATAGCCAGTTAACAATGTGATAGTTTCAGGTAAATAGTGAAGGGACTCAGCAGTACATATTCAGTATCCATTCTCTCCCAAACTACCCTGCCATCCAGGCAGCCACATAACATTGAGCAGAGCTCCCTATTAGGCCCTCCTTGGTTATCCATTTTAAATATCAGTGTGTGCAGACAACCATTAGTTCATTCTCTAAGTCGGTGAATATTTTCTGTTTTGTAAGTAAATTCATTTGTATCATTTATTTTTAGATTCCACATATAAGGGATGCCATATGGTATTTCCCCTTCTCTGTCCTATTTAGTTCACTCACTATGGCTATCTCTAGGTCCGTCCACATTGCTACAAATGACATTATTTCAGTCCTTTTAACGGCTGAGTAATATTCCACTGTATAAATGTACCACTTCTTCTTTTTATTCCTCTGTCAATGAACATTTAGATTGCTTCCATGTCTTAGCTATTGTAAATACTGCTACAGGGAACATTAGGGAGCAAGTATCCTTTCAGATCATATTTTTGTCTGAATACATCTCCATGAGTGGAATTGCAGAGTCATGTGGTGGCTCTGTTTTTAGTTTTTTAAGGAATTTCCGTATTGTTCTCCATGCTGCTGCTAAATTGCATCAGTCGCGTCTGACTCTGTGCGACCCCATAGACAGAAGCCCACCAGGCTCCTCTGTCCCTGGGATTCTCCAGGCAAGAACACTGGAGTGGGTTGCCATTTCCTTCTCCAATGCATGAAAGTGAAAAGTGAAAGTGAAGTCACTCAGTTATGTCCGACTCTTAGCGGCCCCATGGACTGTAGCCTAGCAGGCTTCTCTGTCCATGGGATTTTCCAGGCAAGAGTACTGGAGTGGGGTGCCATCGCCTTCTCTGATTGTTCTCCATAGTGTCTGTAACAATTTATATTAAGAGGGTTCTTTTTTATGAATATATTATAAATAAAAATTTTAATTATTTTCTTCTCACATTATTCATTGCATATCACTGTGTTGTCTTGAATTTTTTGTTCTTGTTGTTTTGTTTTGTTTTACTTAATAAGACCTACCTAATTAAGTCATTCCCACCAGAACAATCTCACCTTTGACTTCTGTAAAGTTAACTGATTATAGAACCTTAATTATATCTTGAAAATCTCTTTATAGTTAGTTCATATCTTTGTATAATCATAGGAGTAACAACCCAACACTTTTACCATATTTATTGGTTCAGAAGCAAGTTATAGGTGTAGCCTACCTCACTCAAGGGTCTGCGATTGCACAAGGACATGGGTCATTATGTGTATCTTCTTAAAATTCTGCCTACTGCAAATATATTCCTTACATGAAATTGTGGGATCAGTTGTTATTTTGAAAAAATTTGACAAAAGGCTCTCTCTAGAGAATTACACTTTCAAAAATTTCCTTATGGGCCTCAACAGTACTATGTGTTAATATATTTTGGAACGATATTAGTTTGACAAGTGAATTGGATATTCTCCACATAATTTTAATACTTTCTCCTATTATAAATGAAATTCAGTAGCTTTTCTTATGTTTAAGTACTATTTATATGTTATCTTCACTAATAGTATTTTATTTCTTCTTCCATTTTCCCCCATTGGGTTATTAGTCTTTATCTTATTTATATGAGAATTTTTTTAATATTAGAAAAATTAGGTGTGTCTGTGTTAGGAGTTGTAAACATTTCACAACTTTAAGTTTACCATCATTTTTCACTGTGTTTATAATTTAAAAAATTTTGAACCATGCAGAAATTTCTTTATATTATCAGATTCACATATTTTATTTTTTATGTTTTGGGCTTATCTATTGTTGCCAAAATCTGCTGGATCATAGAAAAAGAAAGAGAGTTCCAGAAAAAATCTATTTCTGCTTTACTGACTATGCCAAAGCCTTTGACTGTGTGGATCACAATAAACTGTGGAAAATTCTGAAAGAGATGGGAATACCAGACCACCTGACCTGCCTCTTGAGAAACCTGTATGCAGGTCAGGAAGCAACAGTTGGAACTGGACATAGAACAACAGACTGGTTCCAAATAGGAAAAGTGTACATCACCCTGCTTATTTAACTTATATGCAGAGTACATCATGAGAAACACTGGGCTGGAGGAAGCACAAGCTGGAATCAGGATTTCTGGGAGAAATGTCAATAACCTCAGATATGCAGATGACACCACCCTTATGGCAGAAAGTGAAGAGGAAGTAAAAAGCCTCTTGATGAAAGTGAAAGAAGAAAGTGAAAATGTTGGCTTAAAACTCAACATTCAGAAAACTAAGGTCGTAGCTTCTGGTCCCATCACTTCATGGGAAATAGATGGGGAAACGGTGGAAACAGTGTCAGACTTTATTTTTCTGGGCTCCAAAATCACTCCAGATGGTGATTGCACCTGTGAAATTAAAAGATGCTTACTCCTTGGAAGGAAAGTTATGACCAACCTCTGTTTAAAAACAGAGACCTTACTTTGCCAACAAAGGTCCATCTAGTCAAGGCTATAGTTTTTCCAATGGTCATGCATGAATGTGAGAGTTGGACTGTGAAGAAAGCTGAGTGCGGAAGAATTGATGCTTTTGAACTGTGGTGTTAGAGAAGACTCTTGAGAGTCCCTTGGACTGCCAGGAGATCCAACCAGTCCATTCTAAAGGAGATCAGTCCTGGGTGTTCATTGGAAGGACTGATGTTAAAGCTGAAACTCCAATATTTTAGCCACTTCATGCAAAGAGTTGAATCATTGGAAAAGACCCTGATTCTGGGAAGGATTGGGGTCAGGAGGAGAAGGCGATGATAGAGGATGAGATGGCTGGATGGTATCACGGACTCAATGGACATGGGTTTGGGTGAGCTCCGGGAGTTGGTGATGGACAGGGAGGCCTGGCATGTTGCAATTCATGGGGTCACAAAGAGTCGGACACAACTGAGCAACTGAACTGAACTGATTGTTTTTTATTTTTGACATTGAAAAACCAATTGCTAATATTGTTTCTAATAATTTGTGGTTGTAAAATTTTATGTGGGGACTTCCCTGGTGATTCAGACAGTGAAGAATCCACCTGTAGTACAGAAGACCTGGGTTCAATACATGCATCGGTAAGATCCCTGGAGAAGGGAATGACTACCCACTCCAGTATTCATGCCTGAAGAATTCCATGGACAGAGGAGCCTGGCAGGCTAAAGTCCATGGGATTGTAAAGAGTGAGATACGACTGAGCGACTAACACACACACACAAACAGACACACAATTTTACAATACATGTGTTTAAAATTTCCTGATGAATCGTGTTAAATACAGATTTGCATGTTTCACTAGGCTATGCACACCATTTACTGCATGTGTCTTTTCCCATGTGAACGAACTTTTCATAAAATATTATATCTTCTAAATATTGGCTATGTGAGTTTCTTAGGATAAAACCTGCCAAAGGCTTCTGCCTGCCTTTTTTCCTGGAAATGTGCCCTTGGAAGCTTGAGTCACCATGTAGAGACAAGCTACCCTGTCACTACTTTGGTGGAGAAACCACACAGAGAGATCACATAGAGAGATTGAGATACCTATGGATCCCCAACTCTTTCATCATTCAGTTCTCAGTTCAAGTACCAGTTTTTTGAGTGAAGAAGCTTTGGAGATGACCACAGGAATAGCCAGGATGAAAACCCCACAGCTAAGATGCTCCCAAATTTCTAAGCCACAGAAATCAAAGCTGATTATAATGATTATTTTAAACCACTGAATTTGGGAGTAATTTCCAACACAGTAGTAGTAACTAAATTTTTCCTGTGGTTTACAGGCTTTTAAAAACAGATTTTTTAAAATAGTTATGTTACCAGAAATATTCTTGTTTTTAAACCTCTAATTTCACTGGATACTAGTACCAAAAATAAAAATAAAAAAATAATGATAATAAAAAGATATCTTTCTTTTATTTTCTGTATCTAGTCAAAATGTTTTCAGAGCTCTCCAATTAAGTGAAAAGATGTCTGTGGAACAAAAGAAATAGTTTAAATATTACCAAACTACTTATATATTCCTAGTTTTTAAATGAATGCCTCATTAAAAATATGACTGTCACCAAAATTCTGGTACCTTTCACCTAGAAAGCTCAGGACAGACACTCAACTGACCAACTCTAACTGTGGGACCTTATTCAGATTTTCCTAACTGTGATTTGTATCCTTTGACTCTACTCAATACTACAGGATGCTGGATTATTTATACATTTTAAAATTTTATGTTCAATTTTATTTTATATACAAATTCCTGTAGAAAAGAAGCCCATATCTTCTTGGAGGGTTCACACATCTGTGGTGCTCCTTTTAGAGGGGTATAAAGCCCTACAGTCAATCAGTGCTCCTTAAATAGCACTGTGTGATATTTAAGTGTTACACAAAACCATAAAAAAATAAATTTTCCTTTCTTCTTTCCTGAACTTAATATGTATTTTTTGAGTAGCACTGTATTTGTTTAGAGTTCTAAATTGAGTGGCATATTGAGAATATTTAAAATTCATGAGTATTATATTTACATCAAATACTGTTTTTATATTTCAAGAAAATTTCTGTGCCAGATTGCAGAAGAAAAAAGATTGTTTATGAAATTCAGCATTGAATATCCTGGTATTATTTGGGGAATCATCATCTATTTTATCCCAGATTTTAGCAATTTATAGAGATGACAAAGAAGATTAGGGAAAGTTTTAGATTTGTGTAATAGCTGCATTATAACTGTGCAATATTTGTACAATAGCTACATGGTACCCCTACTGTGTGGGACCATGAGGATTTTATACCATCTGTCCTCAGGTAAGACTACTAAAATCATATATAGTCAAGAGTCTATATTTTTTCCCCTTAAAATGTTTATGGAATCAAGTTATAAATATCAATTATTCACAGTCCTGGCTCTTAACCATTTAAAAAAATCCAAAATATATCCTACCTTTGCAGAATAAACATTTTCCCCTAATTCATCATCAGTGGATATCATCTCTCTCCTATAACCCCACATTATTTCATTTCCTTATGCCCCTCTCCCTCCTTGTTTTGAATAGAACTCTGTCTTTTCTCACTGTTAGTGAGAAAAGGCTTTTCATACTAACTTTCATTGGGTAATTTAGAAATGCTCAATGAATGCTTCATTTTTGCCAGGAATTCTACAACTATTGGAAATGTAATGGTAACTCTGAAAGACAAGGTCCCTCATTTCCCATTGAGTATGTTTGGGGTAAATGAGGGACTGAATGAATGATTGTTACTAATACTATTGCTCTGTTGAAGTTAGGAATGATTCCTTTTTTATATTTGTATCCTCTTTGTCTATGATTGTCGTGTTGAATAAACATTAATTTGATTAAAGAAGGTATGATAGAATAGTATCCAAATAGAAAGATTTAGGAAGCAGGACCAGTGTATAAATTTAATATCAGGTTTATTCTGAAAATTAAATGGAAGAAGAAAATAACTGGAGTGGTGTTGATGAAAGCGATGCAGAGGGAGAGAGAAGAGCTTAAGAGTCCATCTTTGGGTAGCTATATAGTTGAGGAGAATGGAAAAGTGGAGATAAAAGGAAAGGAGCAAAAGACAGTAAAAATTGACAATGGGAAGCAGAAAATTGTTCAGTAAGGTAGAGTAAAGCAAATTATGTAGCATCAGTGATGCTAAATGAGCAGTGAGATGCTAAAGCAGATCCAGAAGCTAGAAGTTGGCAAAAATGCTTTCAGACCTCACATGATGTCATGGGTTACTCTGAAAGCCCTTTTTTTTTTGGATAGTTTCATGTATATGAGATTTATTTTCCCAACAAGTTATAAGTCCCTGTCACAAGGGCAGAGACCCCATTTTAATTTTACTCAAATTATTAACAACCCCTGGCCTAGAGACATCGCAGAATAGGATTTTCTTGAAAATATGCTGACTCATCTCCACCATTAGTCACATCACTTCACTGACGTCTACATTCCCTGATGTTTCTTATTTCATGAATTTATCTTTTTTTTTTCTTTTTCTGTTTTTGGACTAACTTTACGTGCTAAATTCAATGTTTCTGTCCTTTGTTTTCTTTCTTTTTATACCTTTGAAATTCTCAATCCTTATGAAGATTAGTAGTTGAAGTGGGTCCCTCCTGTTAACTAAGTTTGGATCTATAAAACAAAATACATAAAAACATAGGATAAGGAGCTAATAAATTTAGTTGGGGTCTCCACCATATACAGAATATATTAAAATACATTTTTCAACACGTTTAAGCTTGTTGTGATATTTATATTGATATTTGATAGTAACACATCAAACTTTGACCACCAATGCAGTATACATTGATGAGCTTGCTTTTATATCAGCTTACATTTGCCAGGAGACATCTGGTGGGATATACCTCCTCTATGGCCATGTAAGTTAGGCTTACCTGCATTTCTTCACTCCCATACATACAGTCATCCTGACATTTATGAAGAAGTCATGCTTCTGATTATATAACTCTTACCTGATATTTCTCAACTACAGTATTTGAACTCTTTTTTTATCCCTGAGTAGCTTGTTCTTGGTTCCTCAATTCATCTATCAATACCAGTTTCTTTGTTATCTTTGCCTGTATCCCTGTCTTGGTATTTTGTGCAGTATCTCTGAGAGCTCTAAAACTAAGACCCAAAACAGTGTGGGCAATGATATAAGTTCTGTCTGATTCCTGCCTTCCTATCTTCCATATAAAGCAAAAGCCTCAAAATGCTGAAGGAACAAAATTGGTCACCTTAACAGCATTTGTGAAGACTTGTCCTGGGCAAGATGCAGGAAACTCCTGGTTTCAGACCATTGGAGATCCTCTACCAATTAGGGAAGGGCAGGATCACTGAAAAGATGTCATTCTAAAGAATCAGCAATATAACATCTGATTAAGATTGAACAGACAGAGAAGGCAATGGCACCCCACTCCAGTACTCTTGCCTGGAAAATCCCATGGACAGAGGAGCCTGGTGGGCTGCAGTCCGTGGGGTCGCTAAGTGTCGGGCAGGACTGAGCGACTTCACTTCCACTTTTCACTTTCATACATTGGAGAAGGAAATGGCAACCCACTCCAGTGTTCTTGCCTGGAGAATCCCAGGGATGGGAGAGCCTGGTGGGCTGCCATCTATGGGGTCGCACAGAGTTGGACACAACTGAAGTGACTTAGCAGCAGCAGCAAGATTGAACAGGACAATAGAGAGTGCTTGTTCCCCCCTATATTTGGCCAGAAAACCTACTGCTAGAAATAGGGCAGGTGTAGAAAGAGAACATATGATCTATAAGTTGAAAGTGCAACACTCATTGAAGAAAACTCAGTAGGTTCCCATAGTAAAGAGTATGTAGTGCTGGAGGATTTTGATGTCTATAGTTTGCTGAGGCTAATGAAAGTAACAACAAAATCCAAACCCAGCACAACACCGGATTTGATGGATTTAATGTTGTCCCAAGACTTCCCTGGTGGCTCAGATGGTAAATAATCTGCCTGCAATGCAGGAGACTCAAGTTTGATCCTGGGTTGGGAAGATCCCTTGGAGAAGGATATGGATACCCATTACATTATTCTTGCTTGGAGAATTCCATGGACAGATGAGCCTGGCAGGTTACAGTCTGTGGGGTTGCAAAGAGTTGGACACTACTGAGCGACTAACACAACACAAAAACAATGTTATCCCACAATAAAATCTTAGCTGAAAAGAATTGTGCCCATCTTCTGGTATAACTATAATCTATCTCAATCTCTAGTGCCCCAAACAAAATGACTGGCTTTCAACAAAAATTTAAATCAAGAACAACTGGAGCCTATTATACAGAGTGAAGTAAGCTAGAAAGAAAAACACCAATACAGTATACTAACGCATATATATGGAGTTTAGAAAGATGGTAACAATAACCCTGTGTATGAGACAGCAAAAGAGACACTGATGTATAGAACAGTCTTATGGACTCTGTTGGAGAGGGAGAGGGTGGGAAGATTTGGGAGAATGGCATTGAAACATGTATAATATCATGTATGAAACGAGATGCCAGTCCAGGTTCGATGCACGATACTGGATGCTTGGGGCTGGTGCACTGGGACGACCCAGAGGGATGGTATGGGGAGGGAGGAGGGAGGAAGGTTCAGGATAGGGAACACATGTATACCTGTGGGGGATTCATTTCGATATTTGACAAAACTAATACAATATTGTAAAGTTTAAAAATAAAATAAAATTTAAAAAAAAGAAAACAAGAAGTAAAACAATATACTGCAAGAGACAACTCAATTTCCTAAACCAAACTGAGATATGGCCCAGATGATGGAACATCTGTCAGGAAATTTAAGATAATTAGTATTAATATGTTAAAGGTTCTATTACAAAAGGTAGACATCATGCATCAACAAATAGGGAATTCCAGTGGAGACAGAAGGAGAAGAGAGAAAGAGAGAATGGGTCAAAATAAAAATTTCAACAGATGATGGCTGAGAATTTCCAAATTTAATGAAATAAAACAAATCAAAGATTCAAGAAGCTAGGGTTAGGCTGCTAAGCTGCTAAGTCGCTTCAGTCGTGTCCGACTCTGTGCAACCCCATAGATGGCAGCCCACCAGGATCCCCCATCCCTGGGATTCTCCCGGCAAGAACACTGGAGTGGGTTGCCATTTCCTTCTCAATGCATCAAAGTGAAAAAAATAAAGTGAAGTCGCTCAGTCGTGTCCGACTCCTAGGGACCCCATGGACTGCAGCCCACCAGGCTCCTCTGTCCATAGGATTTTCCAGGCAAGAGTACTGGAGTGGGTTGCCATTGCCTTCTCCGAATAGGGTTAGGCAAACAGGACTTAAAAAAAAAAAGTATATAAATGTCAAATAAGTGAATGAATAGGAAAAAAATCATCAAGATATATCAGATTCAAATTGCTGAAAATTAAATGTGAAGAGAAAATTTTGAAAGCCCCACCAAATAAAAAGCATAATATGTAAAGAAGAAAAAAGAGCATCAGTATTCTCCAGGGAACACTGTAAGCTGAAGATAATGAAATTGTACATTTTAGGTACTGAAAGAAGAAAGTCTGTGAACCCAGAATTCTACATCTAGTGAAAATACCTTTCAAAAAAATGAAAAAGAAGATTTTTTTCAGATAAAAACTGTCAGAAGTCTTTGACAGTACATTTGCACTCTAAGTAATATTAAAGCAATTTTTAAACAAAAGGAATTGTATCAGACTGAAACGTGGAACTATACACACTTCCAGGAGCATATAAATGAAGAATACTAGAAATTTGTTGGTTTGCAAATTTGGCGACTTGTCAAATAAAATCTGAAACTGGCCCCCATACATGCAGGCAAGGAGAAACTGCAGAAAGAGACAGACCACTACAGATTGGAAGGTGGCAGATTTAATGAGCAAGGGAATTTACATTACAGGCTTGCCTTGTGTGGCTGCAAGATAGTAGATCTCTGCATTTACCTACCAGAATCTTGAGTTTATATGGAGGCTATAACTGAGTTCAGTCACCTCCACCATCCAGATGGTCTCAACAACACATTGCTCTCTCAAGGGTGCATCTTTTAAAATAGCTCAAGCCATGGGAACACTTGGCAGAAGGACATTCCAAAGAGAAAGTGAAAGTGAGGAACTCCCTCTGGCCCAGCTCAAGTCAACAGAGGACCTTCTCCAACAAAGTAACATAAATTAAGGTAAATATAAAATTTAATTCTTCTTTATTTTCAATTACTAAAAAATATAACTCCAGGTCAAAAAGTAATAGCAATGTGTTGCATGTTTAAGGCACATGCAAAAGTAAAATGCATTACAATAATAGCACAAAAAGACAAAGAGAGATTGGTAGTAGACTTCTGTGAGATCTTCACATTACACGTAAAGTTCTTTAGTGTTATTTTAATGGCATCATCATTCAGTCACTCAGTCATGTCTGACTCTTTGCAACCCCATGGACTGCAGAAAGCCAGGCTTCCCTGTTCTTCACCATCTCCCAGGGCTTGCTCAGACTCATGAGCAACTTTGGGATGCCTTCCACACAATTTCATCTTCTGGCATCCCATTCTCCTCTTGCCTTCAGTCTTTCCAAGCATCAGGGTCTTTTCTAATGAGTTGGCTCTTTGCATCAGGGGCCAAAGTATTAGAGCTTCAACTTCAACTTCAGTCCTTCCAGTCAATATTCAGGATTGATTTCCTTTAGGTTTGACTGGTTTGATCTCCTTGCAGTCCAAGGGACTCTCAAGAATCTTCTCCAACACTACCATTGAAAAGCATCAATTCTTTGATGCTCAGTCTTCTTTATAGTTCAACTCTCACTTCATACATGACTACTGGAAAAATCATAGTTTTGACTATATGGGACTTATTGGCAAAGTAATGATTTAAATAATATTTTAAGGTGGACTATGATTAATTATGGAAACAGTGTCAGACTTTATTTTATTGGGCTCCAAAATCACTGCAGATGGTGACTGCAGCCATGAAATTAAAAGACGCTCACTCCTTGGAAGGAAAGTTATGACCAACCTAGATAGCATATTCAAAAGCAGAGACATTACTTTGCCAACAAAGGTCTGTCTAGTCAGGGCTGTGGTTTTTCCTGTGGTCATGCATGGATGTGAGAGTTGGACTGTGAAGAAGGCTGAGCGCCAAAGAATTGATGCCTGTGGTGTTAGAGAAAACTCTTGAGAGTTCCTTGGACTTCAAGGAGATCCCACCAGTCCATTCTGAAGGAGATCAGCCCTGGGATTTCTTTGGAAGGAATGATGCTAAAGCTGAAACTCCAGTACTTTGACCACCTCATGCGAAGAGATGACTCATTGGAAAAGACTCTGATGCTGGGAGGGATCGGAGGCAGGAGGACAAGGGGACAACAGAGGATGAGATGGCTGGATGGCATCACTGACTAGATGGACGTGAGTCTGAGTGAACTCCGGGAGTTGGTGATGGACAGGGAGGCCTGGCGTGCTGCGATTCATGGGGTCACAGAGTCGGACACGACTGAGCGACTGAACTGAACTGAACTGAACTGATTATTAATTAAACATGTATAGATTAAGTCCTGGAGAAACAACAAGCACACAACAGTTAGAGAAAATGAGTTGTGTCTTACACTGATCTCTCCCTGCTGCTTGCACTGAGAGTAACCTTTTGAAAAGGGAAGTGTCCAGGGATTTCCCTGGTGGTCCAGTGCTTAAGAAATCACCTTGCAATGCAGGGGATGCAGGTTTGATCCCTGGTCAGAGAACTAAGATCTCATATGTCTCAGAGCAACTAAGCCCATGAGCCACAACTAGAGAGCCCATGTGTGACAACTGCTGAAGTCTGCATGTTCTGGAGCCAGAGCACCACAATGAAAGATTCTACATGACACAATGAAGATCCTGCATGCTGCAATTAAGATCTGACACAGACATATATATGTAGTGTCCATGAACATTATGAGTAACTCTATAAAGTTACATTACATATATATATATATATATATATATATATATATAATATAAAAGTGTCTTTAAGCATTATGGGTAACTATAAACAAACTGAAAATTTACCTGTAGTCCAACAGACAAGATTAAACAGTGTTCGACACTGATGTTAAATTTAAGCACATAAGTAGACAGAAAACTTCCTCTTTCTCCAACTAAACCATCAGATAAACCCTGAAAACTAACACTTCAGAAGTTCCACATGTCATGAAGCACTGAAGATATTTTAGTACATGCTAAGCATCCATGATGCACCTACTAGGCAACAGGAGAGAGAGCCTCCCTCTGTGCTGTTTTGGAACTATGAAATCATAATTTAACAGACTTGCTTCCCTGCTTACCTTAAAAGGGCATCCTACCATATTAAGATGCAAATGGTAACAGCTACTAAAGCTATTCTCAGGTTTGGCTGCTTGAAGTCATTTTTAGTTCTGTGTAAATTTGTTGCAAGTAATAGCTCACAAAAGGACATAAATAACACCTACATCAAGGCCAAGTCCATTACTTCAGGGACACAGGCGTGAATAAGTAACTCCAAACAGATCATGGTTTAATACATTTGTATATGGGAAGACTAACTCAAAAAACCCTTTACTCTGAAAATCAATTCTTCCTCTCAATACCTGGCTCATGTGGAGACAGTGGAGTTTATAGCACAATAGCACCAAACTGTCAGTTTTAGCACAGTCATTAAATGAGAGGCATATTTCCCATCCAGATGATATCCATGCCAGAGGCTAAAGGTTTATGTTTATATTGTAAACCACCAAGATAAGGGCTTCCCTGGTGGCTCAGACATGAAAGAATCTACCCGCAATGTGGGAGACCTGGGATCGATCCCTGGATCAGGAAAATTCCCTGGAGAAGAGAATGGCAGCCCACTCTAGTATTCTTGCCTGGAGAATTCCATGAACTGGAAGGCTATAGTCTGTGGGGTCACAAGATGAATATTTACAAAGAGCCTGTCATGCTAAGAAACTGTGTTCATCTAACACTGATCCTTCTACTCCAGCACACCCTGCCCTCCTGTATTCCCCTCCACGCACTCTGATTTCTGGTGAATTCACCAAATGGATAAAATATTAACACTGAAGCTTTGGAGGTTTTTCTGATTTAGAGTCCACCTGGGAGCCCTAGATGAGTCAGCAGAAAACTTATGTTCATCTTTCCCCTCAGTCCATGTGAAACAATTTCTAGGAGGATGGGGAGTTTTGTTGAGGGACAGGCTCACTGAAAAACAGTGCAATGAGGAAAACATGCCCCCCTCCAATGTTAAGCTCAAGGATTTGCATGTTTAGGACAATCCTATATCATGCTTTTACTGTTGATAAGTAGAGACTCAGATTTACATTCAAGTCTATTTTCCGCTTGACAACAGAGGATGAGATGGTTGAATGGTATCAATGACTCAATGGACATGAGTTTGAGCAGGGTCCAGGAGTTGGTGATGGATAGGGAAGCCTGGTGTGCTGCAGCCAATGTGGTCTCAAAGATTCAAACATGACTGAGTGACTGAACTGAACTACTTTCTGCTATCTAACAGTTGGGTGACTTGGGATAGGTCACACATGCTCTGTAGGCTTCAGCTTCCTACACTGTGAAAAGAGATCATGTTACCTCATGGTCATAATGATATTTAGATAAGACAACAGGAATTGCCCATCACAGAACCTAATACGTAATCTGTTATTAACACTGATCAGTAAATTCTATCATCTTTCCTTTGGCTTCCAAAGCTTCACTAATATAATCTTCTGTCTTTGTCTAATGTAAACTATGTCCAATCCATTTTTTGGATAAAGAAAGTGTGCAACTAAGATATTTCAAATTAAGCAATTAATGCTTCTGACAGCAGTTCTCTCTCTCTATGTGTGTGTTTGTGTGCTATGACCAGTGCATTCTCTTGGAAAAATTCTATTAGCCTTTGTCCTACTTCATTCTGTACTCCAAGGCCAAATTTGCCTGTTACTCCAGGTATTTCTTCACTTCCTACTTTTGCATTGCAGTCCCCTATAATGAAAAGGACATCTTTTTTGGGTGTTAGTTCTTGAAGATCTTGTAGGTCTTCACAGAACTGTTTAACTTCAGCTTCTTTAGCATTACTCATTGGGGCATAGACTTGGATTACCATGATAGTGAATGATTTGCCTTGGAAATGAATAGAGATCATTCTGTTGTTTTTGAGATCGCATCCAAGTACCGCATTTTGGACTCTTTTGCTGACTATGATGGCTACTCCATTTCTTCTAAGGGATTCTTGCCCACAGTAGTAGATATAATGGTAATCTGAGTTAAATTCACCCATTACAGTCCATTTTAGTTTGCGGATTCCTAAAATGTTGACGTTCACTCTTGCCATCTCCTTGGGGATGAATGTTTGACCACTTCCAATTTGCCTTGATTCATAGACCTAACATTCAAGGTTCCTACGCAATGTTGCTCTTTACAGCATTGGACCTTGCTTCCATCACCAGTCCCATCCACAACTGGGTGTTGTTTTTGCTTTGGCTCTGTCTCTTCATTCTTTCTGGAGGTATTTCTCCACTGATCTTCAGTAGCATATTGGGCACCTACCGACCTGGGGAGTTCATCTTTCAGTGTCCTATCTTTTTCCTTCTCATACTGTTCATGGGGTTCTCAAGGCAAGAATACTGAAGTGGCTGCCATCCCTTTCTCCATTGGAGAACACTTTGTCAGAACTCTTCACCATGACCCGTCCATATTAGATGGCCCTATACAGCATGGCTCATAGTTTCATTGAGTTAGACAAGGCTATGGTCCATGTGATTAGATTGATTAATTTTCTGTGACTGTGGTTTTCAGTCTGTCTGCCCTCCGATAGAGATGGATAAGAGGCTTATGGAAGCTTCCTGATGGATGAGACTGACTGAGGGGAAAATTAAAAAGATTCACAAACTTCTCTGGTGGCTCAAATGGTAAAGAATCTGCCTGCAATGCAGGAGACCCAGGTTCAACCCCTGGCTTGGGAAGATATCCTGCAGAAGAGAATGCCTACCCCTCCAGTATTCTTGCTTGGTGAATTCCATCGACAGGGGAGCCTGGCAGGTTACAGTCCTGCCAGGTCTGTAAGAGTTCACAGAGGTCACAAAGAGTTGGACACGACTGAGGAACTAATACTTTCACTTCACTTTTTTTTTTTTTTTTTTTAGGAACTCACAGAATCTGTGTTCGAAATGTGGCAATGCTTCAACTCCTGTTTTTAAACTTAAAGCCTTTTCTGAGCTACCAACCATAACCTGCTTCTTTTCCTGATTTAAGTACTTGACCTTGACTTTAGTCACTAACTTCTGTCTCCAGAACTCTCATCGAAAAAGCTACTTCCTATCTATAATACTCAGTTTTTAACCTCTATGAATATATATGTAACTTCTACACTTCTTACTTAATACTTTAAACCTCTCCTAGTGATTCAAGGAAGCAAAAGCCTAAATTAAAATACTATTCTCAATATTTTTATCATGATTTTGGTGCAGTTTACTCCGATTTTCTGTTTCTGTATCCATAATAATATGTGCTTCAAAGATTTGTTGTAAAGATCAAACAAAGATTAATGTATCTAAATGTTCCAAGAATAGTTTCTGGTATATTGTAGGCACAGATCAAATTCAATTTCCTATTTCAATTGATATCTATGAAATTAATAAATGTATAAAATACATAGCATCTGACACTCTCTATGCACATTCTAAGTTATTCTTATTATTACATTCTTTAGTTTCCTGTTTCCTTCACACTCTCCTTTCTTTACCATCATAAAAATACCTTATTTGGGGGGGTGATCTGAGCAATATTTATCACACAATTAAAATTTATAAATATCTTTTCATCAGAACTGAAATATTTCCTTTGTTAAATAGTTTCAAGCCCTCCTCTGCCTTCCATCTCAGCTGACTCACTGCTATAACCACGTAGGAGGAAAAGTATGAACAGCCTCTCTGTTTACTAACCACAAATCTGCTGACATGAGAAGGTAATTTGAAAATAATGAATATTCCCTTCAAGGTACACATGGAAACTATTGTAAATTCTCCCCCTTAAGTTTACTCATCTATCAAATAGAACAGAAGGTTCCCACCTTATCTCCTGGAAATTGCTGCCAAGTGGATATATT
Source organism: Bos mutus (assembly GCF_027580195.1). Lineage (NCBI taxonomy): Eukaryota > Metazoa > Chordata > Mammalia > Artiodactyla > Bovidae > Bos > Bos mutus. Next base: position 55,360,571 of record NC_091627.1, read on the forward strand.
GATTTAGCTGGCCATTTAATGGGCTGTGTGTCTATTATATTTTACCACATTGGTAAATGGGGTTTATTTAATCCCATTCTCAGTTTAAAAGGTTTCAGCATTGATAAAATCTGCAAAGACAGATGTGCAATAAATTGTGCTCTTTTAATGGAATTACTACAGAGAATAAAATGCCAAAGAAAGATGCTCACCCCAAAGTGTAAATCACCTGAGGATTTCTCTGCTTCAAATATGTTTTGGAAGAAATGCTGTTGACAAGTTGAAATGTTTAACTCTTGTAAATACAGCTTCTCTTTTCAAAAATTTATTTTCCTCATGTCAAAGTCATTTTCTGACAAGTAAAAGAAAAACAAAGAATGGAAAATTATACCATCCATTGCACTAATTTATTTAGCAAATTAAGATAATGCAAGCAAGATAAAATTTAATTTTATATCCATGATACATATCACCTCTATCTATAGTAAGTAAAGTATGTTAAATATGTGTGTTAAATATGAGCTTCAAATTTATCTCTCCTGCTTGCTTGAAATTTAACAGTCACTAGTTTACTGTATATATGCTGCTGCTAAGTCACTTCAGTCATGTCTGACTCTGTGTGACCCCATAGACGGCAGCCCACCAGGCTCCCCCGTCCCTGGGACTCTCCAGGCAAGAACACTGGAGTAGGTTGCCATTTCCTTCTCCAATGCATGAAAGTGAAAAGTGAAAGTGAAGTTGCTCAGTTGTGTCCAACGCTTAGCGACCCCATGAACTGCAGCCGACCAGGCTCCTCCATCCACGGGATTTTCCAGGCAGGAGTACTGGAGTCTAATATTAAATGGCTATTTTATATATAATTGTCTCACTTATACATTCCTCCCTATATGTCTTATTCTGCAAATTTCTTGTTGTTCAGTTGCTCAGCCATGTCCTACTCTTTGTAATCACATGGACTACAGCACACCAGGCTTCCCTATCCATCATTATCTCCCAAAGCTTGCTCAAACTCAAGTCCAGTGAGTCAGTGATGCTATCCCACCCATATCATACTCTGGTGTCCCCTTCTCCTCCTGCCTTCAATCTTTCCCAGCATCAGGGTCTTTTCTAATGAGTCAGCTCTTCACATCAGGTGGCCAAAGTATTGGAGCTTCAGGTTTAGCACCAGTCCTTCCAATGGGTATTTCAGATTGATTTCCATTAGGATTGATTGGTTTGATCTCCTTGCTGTCCAAGGGACTCTCAGAAGTCTTTTCCAACAGTAGTTCAAAATCATCAGTTCTTTGGTGCTCATCCTTCTTTATGATCCAACTCTCACACTGCACATGACTCCTGGAAAAACCATAGCTTTGACTAGATGGAACTTTGTCAGCAAAGTAATGTCTCTGCTTTTTAGTACACTGTCCATGTTTGTCATACAGTTTCTTCCAAGAAACAAGTGTCTTAATTTCACAGGTGCTGTCACCACCTACAGTGATTTTGGAGGCCAAGAAAATAAAGTTTGTCACTGTTTCCACTTTCTCCCCATCTATTTACCATGAAGTGATGGAACCAGATGCCATGATCTTAGTTTTTTGAATGTTGAGTTTTGAGCCGCCCTTTTCACTCTCTTCTTTCCCTTTCCCTGGAGTAGGGAATGGCAACCCATTTCAGTATTCTTGCCTAGAAAATTCCATGGATAGAGGAGCCTGGCAGGCTACAGTCCATGGGGTCACAAGAGTCAGACTGAGTGACTTTTATGTTCTCCTTCACTTTAATCAAGAGGCTCTTTAGTTCCTCTTTGCTTTCTGCCAGTAGTGTCATCTGCAATCTGAGATTATTGATATTTCTCCCTGCAATCTTGATTCCTGCTTGTGCTTCATCCAGCCTGGCATTTAGCATGATATACTCTGCATAGTAAGGAAAGTTATGACCAACCTAAATAGCATATTCAAAAGCAGAGACATTACTTTGCCAACAAAGGTCCGTCTAGTCAAGACTATGGTTTTTCCTGTGGTCATGTATGGATGTGAGAGTTGGACTGTGAAGAAGGCTGAGTGCTGAAGAATTGATGCTTTTGAACTGTGGTGTTGGAGAAGACTCTTGAGAGTCCCTTGGACTGCAAGGAGATCCAACCAGTCCATTCTGAAGGAGATCAGCCCTGGGATTTCTTTGGAAGGAATGATGCTAAAGCTGAAACTCCAGTACTTTGGCCACCTCATGTGAAGAGTTGACTCATTGGAAAAGACTCTGATGCTGGGAGGGATTCCCCAATTCTTCCCCAGCAGGAGGAGAAGGGGACGACAGAGGATGAGATGGCTAGATGGCATCACTGACTCGATGGACGTGAGTCTGAGTGAACTCCGGCAGTTGGTGATGGACAGGGAGGCCTGGCGTGTTGCGATTCATGGGGTCGCAAAGAGTTGGACACGACTGAGCGACTGAACTGAACTAACTGACTCTGCAAAGAAATTAAATAAGCAGGGTGACAACATACAGTCTTGACATACTCCTTTCCCCATTTTGAACCAGTCCGTTGTTCCGTGTCCAGTTTTAACTGTTGCTTCTTGACCTGCCTACAGGTTTCTCAGGAGGTAGGTAGGTGGACTGGGATTCCCATCTCTTTGTCTGACTCTTTGTGACCCCATGGACGGTAGCCTACCAGGCTCCTCTGTCCATAGGATTTTCCAGGCAAGAGTACTGGAGTGGGTTGTTATTTCCTTCTCCAAAGAAGGATCTTAGTACTTATTAAATTCTATTATTCGTTTGGCCTCCACAGAGATGCTTCCCAACTATACATGAGCCATATTTGTATCTCCATAAAATTAACTCATGCTCATAGTGATTTCAGAAAAAATCTAAAAGTCTAGAAAAAAGTTTTGAGAGAGTAAAAAAATATACAAATCAATCAGTGTTGACCATTGTCTTCATTTGATAAATTTCCATCAGATTGTGTCATATACACAGCTTGTCTTTTGCCTTGACTCATATTTATATCACAAGAACTTCATCAAAAGTTATAAATATACATTTTTAAAAATATTTATTTATTTATTTTTGGCTGTGATGGTTCTTCATTGCTGCACCTGGGCTTTACTTAGTTGTAGCAAGTGGGAGCTACTCTTTCTTGTGATTGTGCAGGCTCTTGGAATACAAGCTCAGTAGTTGTGGCCCATGGGTTGAATTGTTCCAGGGCATGTGGGATTCTCCCAAAATAGAGATAGAATTTACGTCCCCTTCATTGGTAGGTGAATTCTTAACCAGTGGACCACCAGAGAAGCCCATAATCATCATTTTTATGACTATAATAGTCTGTTTTAAAGGATGCATAATTATAATTTTGGATATCTACTTTTAACCAATATAATATTGTAAAGTAATTAACCTCCAATTAAAATAAATAAATTTATATTAAAAAATATTTTCTTTCAGTTTTACTGAGACATAATTGATATGCTGTATTATAAAATTTGAGACATAGAGCAAAATAATTTGGCATAATGCATATATTGCAAAATTATTACTACAATGTTTAGTTAACATCCATCCCCTCATATGGATACAAAAAAAGCTATCATGTTGTACATTGCATGTGTGCTCAGTCCCTTCAGTTGTGTCTGACTGTGACTCTATGGACTGTAGCCCACCAGGCTCCTCTGTCCATGGGATTCTCTGGGCTAGAATACTGGAATGGGTTGTCATGCCCTTCTTCACAGGATCTTCCTGACCCAGAGATCAAACCTGTGTTTCCTTCATTGCAGACAGATTCTTTACCAGCTGAGCCACCAGGGAAGATGCATGTTGTACATTACAACCCAATAGTTATTTATTTTATAGCTGAAAGTCTGTACCTTTTTATCACTTTTAACCAGTTCCTCCATTCCCTACTCCAGCCTTTAACAACCACAAATCTGGTCTCTTTTTCTATAAGTTTGGTTTGCTTTTAAATTCCGGATATATGTAATGTCTTACAGTATTTGTCTTCCTCTGTCTGACTTATTTAAATTAGCATAATGTCCTCAAGGTCCATTCATCTTGTTGCAAATGATAGGAATTTCTTCTTTGTGTGGCTAAATAGTTTTCCATTACATATATATGTATATTATCTTTATTCATCTGTCGGTAGACACATAGATTGTTTCTATGTCTTGGCTATTATAACTAATGCCACAATGAACTTGAGGGTGAATGTATCTTTTTAAGTTAGTATTTTTTATTTCCTTTGAATAAATACCCAGATGTGAAATTACTGGATCATATGGTAGACCTATTTTTAATTTTTGAGGAAACGTCATACTATTTTACTATAGTGGTTATACAAATTTACATTCCCACACACAGTGCACAGGGCTTCTATTCTATCCACATCCTCATAACAATCCCTATCTCTTGTTTTTTTTATGATAACCATTCTAACAAATGTGGGTGAAATGTCATTGTGGCTTTAATTTGAATTTCCCCAATGATTGGTGATGTTGAACACCTTTGCATGTACCTGTTGACTGTTTGAATATCTTTGGGAAAATGTCTATTCAGGTCTTTTGCTTTTCTTTAAACTGGATTATTGCTTTTTGTTGTTGTTATTTAGTTGTATGAGTTCTCTACCTATTTTATATATTAATCCCTTATCAGACATACGATTTACAAATAATTTTCTCTCATTCTGCAAGTTGTCTTTTCATTTTGTTCATTGTTTCCTTTGCTGTGTGGAAACTGTTTAGTTCAATGTCTTCCTACTTGCTTATTTTTTATCTTGTTTCTTGTACTTTAGGTATCATATCTGAAAGGTTACTGCCAAGACCTATGCTATAAATATCCACTTTTATTTTTTTTCCCACTTTTATTTCTAAATTTCTCCTGCTATAAATAATGCCACAAGAAATAATTGAAATTAGACACTTTCCCTTAAGATACTATGGATTCAAATGTGTGCATTTTAAAGTTCCAAAAACACTATCAGGTATGCAAAGCCTTATCTGGAATTCTGAAAGTCAAAACATGTTGAAACTTAAAAGTCTTTTTCATAAACCATTTAACAGCAAAACCTGATTGATTTAAATTCATTTAGCATCGAAAACTGATACAATATGAGGTATTGAAGCCTTCCATCCAAAACTATTAGTAACACACCTGAAACTGAGAAAACTTTATTTATTACTCAGTATAGAACACACAACATGAGGATCCCTGAGTTATTTCAGTAAGAAGGTATCAGAAAGGATTACTTATAGATCTTGAGCTTTGATTGGGCGAAGTTGAAGAAAGTCTAAGGAAATGGGGTGAACTCTAGATTAAATGCTATCAGAAAGCAAGGGAAATTCTTTGATTGGCTATCTCAATAAATTTTATCTACAGGAAGGGCAGACTATAATGAGAATAAAGTTTTACCAAAACACATTTGGTAAAGAAGTAGCAGTCACTCATTTTACTCCAGAGAGCAAATGCTAGGCAGGCTTTAATTTTTTTTTTTTTAATTTTTACTTAGACAATTTTTTTTTTAATATGAAGTTACAATGTTTTGTACACTTTATCATAGAATCAGAGTAATCTTGTCTGAGGTTGGTTTCCTGTGAAGTTGTGTAGGTAAGATAATAGGAGAAGAGCATGGTCTAGCAGCACAGCTTCTGGATATAAGAGGCTTCTTTTGTTTTACAGTCTCAGAGGTTAATTTTATACTTTATTTTTTCTAGTGTATGAAATAGCCATTGACTTTGCTGCATAAATCATAAAATGTTTTGGATGCTGAAAACTGTCTTGGCTTTCTAATCTTTGGAAAAAATATTGAATTCCAAGAATCATTTGTTTCAACGCTTTTAAGATAAGGGTAATTGGATCCGTGCCATTTTGTAATTATATATACAAATGCTTAAAACTCAGCTTTCAAAAAACTAAGATCATGGCATCTGGTCCCATCATGTCATCACAAATAGATAGGGAGAAAATGGAAACAATGACAGGATTTATTTTCTTGGGCTCCAAAATCACTTTGGATGGTGACTGTAGCCATGAAATTAAAAAGTACTTGCTGCTAGAAAAGCTATGACAAACCTAGACAGCATATTAAAAAGCAGAGGTATCATTTTGCTGACAAAGGTCCCTATAGTCAAAGCTATGATTTTTCCAGTAGTCATGTATGAATGTGAGCATCGGACCACAAAGAAAGCTGAGCACCAAAGAATTGATGCTTTCAAACTGTGGTGCTGGAAAAGACTCTCAAGAGTCCTTTGGACAGCAAGGAGATCAAATTAGTCAATAATAAAGGAAATCAACCCTTAATAGTAATTGGAAAGACTGATGCTAAAGCTCCAATATTTTAACCATCTGATATGAAGAGCTGACTCACTTCAAAAGACCCTGATGCTGGGCAAGATTGAGGGCAAGAGGTGAAGGGGGTGATAGAGGATGAGATGTTTGGATGGCATTACCGACTCAATGGACATGAGTTTGAACAAATTCTGGGGGCTAGTGAAGGACAGGGAAGCCTGGCATGCTTCATTTCAGTCCATGGGTTCATAGAGAATCAGATATGACTGAATGACAGAACCACAACAAATATACAAATGAACTGGAAGCACCATTTCATTGCATACATGTCAGCATTAAGTATCCTCATTGTATCCTCTCTTCTCTTACTACATCAGTGGACTGATGGGCACCATTCCTAACTGGATGCCCAACTCGAATATTGGAATTGAGTATGATTGAAGACACAGTCCACTGGCATTGATGCTAGGTTTCAAGCCTTCATGAGTACTGTCTGTGGTCATGCTCTGTGGTAGCCTAACTCTCCCATAGTCACTTCACTCAGTTCCTCTCTAAATTCTGCAATGATCATTTTAGAGGGACTCAACCGATAGAGAAAATGACATACCAAGACGGGGAGCGGTGTTGACCAGGAGACAGGACATTAGCTGTCTCAGAAAGTGGCTACTGACTAAGATATGGGCAATTATCCTACTTTCAGTTTGCTAGAAATGCCCAGAGCAGACAGAAGAGAGAAATAAAATAATTTCTTGTTTCTGCCCATATCGATATGCCTACTTTGTATCAGAGTGATAATAATTTGAAGCGGATCAGTATTCAAACTGGAGTTATGAAGATAGTGAAGGAAAGGGAAGCCTAGCATGCTGCAGTACATGAGGTTGCAAAGAGTCAGACAGGACTTAGAAATTGAACAACAAACATATGAAACCAATGTTAAAACTGCTGCTTAAATTAATGAATATACAGCATTTATTGAAATAAAGTCAAGAAAGTATTGTATCCTCAAGACTGTGCATCTATCAGCAGTCCAAAAATGTTATACTGCACTGAAATATATGAGTAATTATTCAAAATGTAGTTTTTCAGCTATTACTATTACTGAATTCAGATTCAACGACTTGTGACAGAGCTTGGGAATATGCAGAGTATGAATCTTGTGTAAGAAATCCAACAAAAGGATGCTTCCCCTTTGAATCAGAGTTGTAAATCACTTATCAGCTTCTCCTGAAATCACGGGTATAGTTAGCAAAAAGGTCTTGATGAATGCCTAGACATTTTAAGCAGCTTTTTTGTTATTAAACACTTTAGACCTGGATGTAGGATTATTTTTAATCCTTGATCTTAAAAATGTGCTTATCCATGAAATGCTTTCAGAGAGAACTTTCCTGTTGGAAAATTGGAGATGGTTTTCTTAAAAGGTCTTCAGAATGGAAAGTCATATTTAGACACTGGAAGCTGTTGGAATGACATTTAATTTCAACTCACAGCCCAGAGATGTTTGGACTATAATGTGAACTGTTTCAGAAAGGAGTCTGACACTATTAATACAACCAGGCACCACTATTTAGCATGGGAGTTTACCATCCTTTCTAGAAGAATGCTAATGGCATATGTTGATCTAATGTAGAATAAGATAGAAAAGAGAACTCCTGGAGTTTCTCAGATGAATAAAAATAAGGAATCAGTGGAAGTGAATATGGAGGTAGAAAACATAATATTCAAGAAATTCAAGATGCTTGCAACAGGCATTGACATATTAATATATACATTACCATGTACAAAATAGATAACTAATGATAACTTTGTATAGCACAGGGAAGTCTACTCAGTCCTCTGTGGTGACCTAAATGGAAAGGGAATCCCAAAAAGAGGGGAAATATGTTTATGTACAAATGATTCACTTTGCTGACAGCAGAAACTAATAGGCATTGTTATCAACAGTACTCAAAAATTAAAAATAAAGAAATAGATGCTTGTGATTGATTGTGGAGCAAATCAGGAAATGAAGCAAGTCCTCAGTAAGTGAAAGAGAAAATTGAATAGGAACCCAAACAAGGTTCATTTTATAATCTTGAACTCAAGGTATCCCTGGGGGCTTTTAGGAAACAGATAAATCAGTTGTTTTATTTTTCAATTTTTTTTCCTGGGATTAACTATTATTCAGCATCACTTGCCTTTACTGAATAGAAATATCCCAGACTCCTTTTTCTTTCCTAAACCAAGTATCAATCAAATATTTTTAAAACTCATACTGGCTTATAATCTCCTCAGTTGCTCACTATGCATGGCACTACAGTGGCTATTAAGTGTCATTATAGTCATTACTACTCTTCAGAAACTTAGACCAGATTCCCAGGCCAGTAAGTTACTGACTAAACTCACAACTTGACTTTTAAAAAGCTGAAATTAAATGCAAATACAGCTTAAATAAATTTATGAGCAGAGACTGGTGTTTTATACCAGCTGACCTCCCCAACACCAGAAAACCAATTACATGAATCCATGTAGGAAGCTTCCGAAAGGTTTTCCATAAGGGGGAAAAGATGTGGAGGCAGAGGAAAAAGGGAACAATACACCAATGAAGTGCCTCTTATGAAAATGACTTCCTGGTATAGAGCAGTTTTCCAAAACCCTGTACAAAGAATGTTTTCATTTTGTACTCAATGAGCCCACAAAAGAAACTCTACTTAAAGTTAAGCCATGAGTTTTGTTTTTTTTTCTTTTAATTCACCTCTGATGTAAGTGCAGGCATACATTTCAGTTCCATTCTTAGACCCACAGTCAATCTCAAGTTGTCAATGAACCTGCATCAATGTTCACAAAATCAGGAAAATTTTCTAGGGCAATCTTGATTTTAAACATTACTTTCCTATTTCTTCATAAAACATTAAAAACCTGGAAACACAGCTAACAGTAATGAAAATTATTTTAAAAAGTTAATCCTTGATTTTTTGTTTGTAAATCATTAACTTATTTTAAAATATACTTCATTTTAAAAGGTAAATAAAATAAAATATACTATATTTTTATAGACAACTATCCAGTTACCTCAAACTCTCCAGTGTTAAAAATAAAATGTCAGATAAAGAATGAATATTTTCAATTTTGAGTTTTGGGTCCTATTTTACCGATTAGAACACTGAACTCAGACCCTTAAGTTTCTTTGACTAGTTTTCTATCTCAGAAATTGTGTCTGAGAGAAACCATGAAAACATCAATATTCGAAAATACCAACAATTTTTAGCCTCTGCAAAGTGGGATGGATGTGCTTGTGTCTGTATCTTAAAAGGCTCACATGTCACTTTGAAATGATCATTTTGCAAACATATTCAGTGCTAGAGCAGAATCATTTGCCAGTGCCTTTTCCCTCTAGCCAATCTCCTTTCCACTTGGAACTTGCCTTAATGGGGGTAGCCATGAACAACAAAAGAAATAAAAAGGTTTTGATAGAGACAAAGTAGGTGATTAAATAGGGACTATAAATAGAAAAAAAAAACAGGTGACCCTTGTAAGTTAATGATTACATAAGAAAATGGGTTTTCTTAATGCAAAACCAAGCGGGCTTGCTTAGAAACAAAAACATGCAACAGAAGCGTGAGACATGCCCCCAAATGATAAAACAATGGTAGCATGAGGCCCACATCCTGCTCACTGAGCTCGATAAATTAGAACATGCTCTCTGCACACATAAAAAATATTTTGTGGATCTATGTCGACCACAGAAACAAGAAAACTCTCCTGCCCAACCTGGAGGAGGAACTGATGAAGGAAGCATGATGTCTACTTAAGAAAGATGAAAAAGGTCTTCTTCCTCTCCCTGTTTTTCCTTTGATTATAAAATTGTAGCCTTGTAAGTTCTTGGGGCTTGGTACCCCCTCACCCACCCACTTGTAAGCCTCACAAGCATCCTATTCTAATAAATCACTTCTTGCCTGTCACTTTGCCTCTTGTTCAATTATTTTCTGTGCTGAGATACAAAGGATTGCAGTTCTTTGGATCCCCCAAAAATGCCACTTAATGGTTTCAGTTGAAAGATGATATTGGATGCTTGGGGCTGGTGCACTGAGACGACCCAGAGGGATGGTATGGGGAGGGAGGAGGGAGGGGGGTTCAGGATGGGGAACACGTATATACCTGTGGCAGATTCATGTTGATGTATGGCAAAATCAATACAATACTGTAAAGTAGTTAACCTCCAATTAAAATAAATAAATTTATATTAAAAATAAAAGAATTATTTAAATAGTGAAAAAAAAGAAAGAAAGATAGAATAAAAAAATAAAATATAGAGGATGGGGATGGTTAAAAAACAATTTTTAGTTATGTATTAATAACTGGAGATCAAAATTAAACATTAGTGTTGTAATCTAGGCTCTTCTAGAAGCATGTCATTCATCTAGATTTTTCACTGACTGTATTAAGTGGCACAAATTTTCAAATGACTATAGTTCATACATCAAGAACATATGCTTTTCTTTTGAACTACTTGGGGTTAAAGATGTTTTAAATATGCTACATTCATCTCTATAATATCCTATGTGTGGATATTTAAATTGAAGTTTAAATTATGATTCTCTCCTAGTTCTCTCCAACAATTCATTTTACAGAGTTAGTCTTACAGTGTTTCTATAACTCTCACCCCAGCAGCTCCATGCATGAATGGTTTGACGTGTGACCATATGGAGGCAGAGTAGAAAAATAAATAGTATTCTTTTCCAAAAGTCAGGAGATCTGGCTTATCATTTCAATTCAGCTAGCTGCTGCTGTAAGGTCTCAAGTAAGGCATTTAATTTTTTTAGGACTATTTACTCATCTCTAAAACAAAGGTTGAACCCTCTGCCAATTCACTATTCTTCCTTCATAAAGAAAGAATAGAAAATGTAATGTCTTAAAAATAATTATCATAAATAACAGTTTTTATTTACATAAACATTATAATGCATAATGAGTCCTCATATTATATTACCAATTGTCATTGCATGTGGATAGAAAGATGGTTATTTTATCTCTATACTATAGGCTTACAGAGATTGCATAACCATGTAACTGGGAAGGGTTAATTTTGAGTCTGTGCTGGATCTGTTTCTGTGACTTTAAACCTTGTTTTCTGCTGCATTTGTTGTTATAGCATATATAATGGCCTGCCTTGGGGAACCCTGCCCCCTCTGCCTAACTGTTAAACTAAGCTGCCTTTGTTCATAAACCTGTCCACCTGTAGATTGCAGGAAGAAAGAAATGAACACATTCCCCCTGCCTGGGGCTTGCCAATCTAGGAGATATTTGCAAGAATTAAATGGTCCAATTACTTTGTTTCCTCACCTCCCTCCACCTCTGATCCATAAAAGAACCTGGCATCCAGGCCTCAACAAGATGGTTATTTTAAGACTTAGTAGTCTACCATCTTCTTGGCCAACTGGATCTCTGAATAAAATCATATTCTTTGCCTCAGTATCTCATCTCTGAGATTTATTGGCCTATTGTGTGGTGGTGTCAACTACAAATGGGCACTTGTCAAGAACATTGCCAGCAACTGAACAACAAGGGCATTTGTCATCTGCCTCTGTGGAGATTGAAACCAGTACTACCGCAGCTGTCAACCTTCAAAATCCCCTAGGGGAGTTCAAGGTGGAGTGAGATGAGCTGTCTCCAGGAACTCTGGTGAGACAGGTCTTTATATAGCTGGATATTTTCAGGAATTGATTTCGTGACTCCAATCCTTATATCTCCTCATATCTAGAAAAGCACTAAATGCCTTCATGGTGATGTCAGATCCTTGTGACTAGCAGAAAACCTTTTGTAAAATGAGTGCTTAATGGTATTGAACTCCCCCTTCACCAAAACCTTATATATTGACCTTCCCTCACTGCCTCTTTGGAACAGTATCTCAGAGCTATCTGAGGTGCTGCCTCCCAGGCTGCAGTCCTCATTTTACCCCAAATAAAACTTAACTCACAACTCTCAAGTTGTTTCTCTTTTTTAGTTGACAGGGAGCAGAGTGAACTTGGATTCTGTAACAATTGCTGATCTAATATTGAGTTTGTAAAAGTGTGATATTCAGGTTAAAAGTTGTTACAAAAAAAAAAAAAAGTTGTTACATACTGGGAAAAAAAAAAAAAAAAGCCTACCAATGATCATGTAAGTTTGGGAAATGCTAGTACAAACAAAGTTTTAAATTTTTCTGGAAAGGTTTCTCAGAGGCCTAATACCTTCACATTTCCCACGGATGTGTGAGATGAGGACATACATTTTTTGCAGTATGTTCAACTCCAAAGTGCCTGAGGGACTGCTTCTGCAGAGTTCTATTGGAGAAGCTCATCTTATATCGCATAGCAAGCAATTTGCTGAAATTGGCTGAAAAAAATATATAAAGCCTGAAATATCTATATCTATCTAGCTATATAAATAGATAGATGGATAGACATAATTTTGTCAAACCAAAAAGAGTTACTTCCACCAAAATGCAGTGAAATGTACAGAAATATGACAATTGTGTTACACAAAGTTTTGTTGATACTCATTCCTCTTACTACCAACTGAATCTTCAATTTTTTTGTCTTTCCTTTTCTCTCTGTCTTTTTCCTCTCCTTCTCTCCTCTTAACCTATATGGCTAACATATTTTCATATTTATATGAAATTATATAATATAATATATAAATATATATTATATTTATAATATATAAGTGTGAAATATGAATATTAAATTTTATAAATATTATATATATATATATACACACACACACAGGATTCCCTAGTAGCTCAGATGGTAAAGCATCCCGCCTCCAATGCAGGACACTCGGGTTCAATCCCTGGATTGGGAAGATCCCCTGAAAATGGAAATGGCAACCCATTCCAGTATTCTTGCCTGGAGAAAACCATGGACAGAGGAGCCTGGTGGCTGGTGGGCCACAGTCCATGGAGTCACAAAGATTCAGATATGACTGAGCGACTAACACACACACACACACACACACACACACACACATATATAGGCATGCATGCATGCTAAGTTGCTTCAGTCATGTCTGACTCTGTGATCCTTTGGACTTTAGCCCACCAGGCTCCTCTGTCCATGGGATTCTCCAGGCAAGTTACCAGTAGAGCTAAAAAAAATAATAATTAAAAAATTAATTATTTCAGCAACGTTTCAGTGCATAAAACACATAAAACCAGTTTTTTTTTTAATACTAGCAATGAAAACTTGAAAAGGAAATTAAACAAACAAGTTCACTTCTAATAGTATCAAAATCATATTATACTTAAGAATACATTTAACTAAGCAGGTACAAGCATTACTCACTGAAAACTACAAAATGGTGCTTCAAGAAATTAAAGTAGGCCTAAGAAAGTGAAACTTCACAGATTGAAATAGTTGATAGTGTGAAAGCAACACTATTCCTAAAATAGTTTTCCAAGTTCAGTGCAGTTCCTGTCACAATCCCAACAATCCTGAAGCTAATTCTAAAATTCATATAAAAGAGATGCCAAATATCAAAACATTTTTGAAAAAAGAACAAAGTTGGGGGCCTCATCCAATATCAGATCTTACTGTAAAGTTTTAATAAATAAAACAGCATGGTACTAACACAAGGATAGACATATGGATCAATGGAATATAACTGAGAGGCCAAAACGAAACCCATGTATCAATGTTAAGTCGATTCCTATAGAGCACCAAGACTATTCATTCAATGAGGAAAGAACAGTCTCTTGAAAAACTAGTGCAGAGAAAACTGGCTACAGGCAAAATATTAAAGTCCCTTAAGTCATGCCATGTCATGTACAAGTTTAACTGTAAATGGGTCAAAATCTAAATTTATGAGTTTATAAAACTCTCAGAAGAAAACATAGAAGTAAATATTCATAACTTTGGACTTGACAATGGATTATTAGAAGGAATGAGTCACAGAAGAATAAAATTCATATACATCTATGACTTTTCAAAATGAAACTTTTGTATATCAAAGAATAAATATATGCACATATGTACCTTTTATATATACATTAATAGAGTGAAAAATTTAAAGAATGGGAAACAATATTTGCAAGTCAATATATGTGATGAAAGTATAGTATTCAGAATATGTGTATTAAAAAACTTTTTTTTTATTTTTATGTTTGATTATTTTATTTTTTAACTTTACAATATTGTATTGGTTTTGCCATATATCAACATGAATCTGCCACAGGTATATATGTGTTCCCCATCCTGAACCCTCCTCCCTCCTCCCTCCCCGTACCATCCCTCTGGGTAGTCCCAGTGCACCAGCCCCAAGCATCCAGTATAGTGCATGGAACCTGGACTGGTGACTCGTTTCATATATGATATTAGACATGTTTCAATGCCATTCTCCCAAATCATCCCACACTCTCCCTCTCCCACAGAGTCCAAAAGACTGTTCTATACATCAGTGTCTCTTTTGCTGTCTCGTATACAGGGTTGCCAAAGTCTTTGACTGTGTGGATCACAATAAACTGTGGAAAATTCTGAAAGAGATGGGAATACAAGATCACCTGACCTGCCTCTTGAGAAATCTGTATGCAGGTCAGGAAGCAACAGTTAGAACTGGACATGAAACAACAGACTGGTTCCAAATAGGAAAAGGAGTACATCAAGGCTGTATATTGTCACCCTGCTTATTTAACTTTTATGCAGAGTACATCATGAGAAACGCTGGACTAGAAGAAACACAAGCTGGAATCAAGATTGCCGGGAGAAATATCAATAACCTCAGATATGCAGATGACACCACCCTTATGGCAGAAAGTGAAGAGGAAATAAAAAGCCTCTTGACTAAAGTGAAAGAGGAGAGTGAAAAAGTTGGCTTAAAGCTCAACATTCAGAAAACGAAGATCATGGCATCTGGTCCCATCACTTCATGGGAAATAGATGGAGAAACAGTGGAAACAGTGTCAGGCTTTATTTTTGGGGGCTCCAAAATCACTGCAGCTAGTGACTGCAGCCATGAAATTAAAAGACGCTTATTCCTTGGAAGGAAAGTTATGATCAACCTAGATAGCATATTCAAAAGCAGAGATATTACTTTGCCAACAAAGGTCCATCTAGTCAAGGCTCTGGTTTTTCCAGTGGTCATGTATGGATGTGAGAGTTGGACTGTGAAGGAGGCTGAGCACCGAAGAATTGATGCTTTTGAACTGTGGTGTTGGAGAAGACTGTTGAGAATCCCTTGGACTGCAAGGAGATCCAACCAGTCCATTCTGAAGGAGATCAGCCCTGGGATTTCTTTGGAGGGAATGATGCTAAAGCTGAAACTCCAGTACTTTGGCCACCTCATGTGAAGAGTTGACTCATTGGAAAAGACTCTGACGCTGGGAGGGATTGGGGGCAGGAGGAGAAGGGGACGACAGAGGATGAGATGGCTGGATGGCATCACTGACTCGATGGACGTGAGTCTGAGTGAAATCCGGGAGTTGGTGATGGACAGGGAGGCCTGGCGTGCTGCAATTCATGGGGTCGTGAAGAGTCGGACACTACTGAGCGACTGAACTGAATTGATACAGGGTTATTGTTACCATCTTTCTAAATTCCATATATATGCATTAGTATACTGTATTGGTGTTTTTCTCAAAATAAAAATAAGGCAACAGACTTGAATAAACATTTCTCCAAAGCAGATACACAAATGATAAACAAATACATGAAAAAAACTCAAGAGCATTAGTCATTAGGGAAATGCAAATTAAAACCAAAATTAGATACCATTTCACCCTCACTAGGGTGACTATAATTAATCTCTTTAATTAAAACATGGGAAAATAATTACATGTTGGCAAAGGTATGAAGAAATTGGAAGTTGGTAGGAACTTAAAATGGTGTAGCCACTCTGTAATATAGCTTGGAAATTCCTCAAAAACTTAAATTAAGTGTTAGCATGTACTGTCCCATGCTTAGTCGCTCAGATCTGTCTATTTGCAACCCCATGGACTGTAGCCCACAAGGTTCCTCTGTCCGTGGGGATTCTCCAGGCAAGAATACTGAAGTGGGCTACCAACCCTCCTCCAGGGAGTCTTCCCACCACAGGGATCAAACCCAGGTCTCCCACATTGCAGGTGGATTCTTTACCAGCTGAGCTACCAGGGAAGACCAAAGAGTTACCATAGTTCCTAGAAATGTTAACAAAATCTAGCAGGACTCTGTGGGGTCCTCACTTATACAGAAGTCTTTCTCTACCCCCAATTCCTTATTTGCAGGAAAATGTTTCAGTTCCCTAGACCTTCCCTGAGTTCCAAAGGGCAGATTCGGTTACTAAATAGGGGAATAAGGAAATACAGAATCAGTAACACAGCATGGGGCAGGGTTCTGGCCTCTTGGAGAAGGTGATGGCACCCTACTCCAGTACTCTTGCCTGGAAAATCCCATGGACGCGGGAGCCTGGTAGGCTGCAGTCCATGGGGTCATGAAGAGTCGGACACGACTGAGCGACTTCACTTTCACTTTTCACTTTCATGCATTGGAAAAGGAAATGGCAACCCACTCCAGTGTTCTTGCCTGGAGAATCCCAGGGAAGGGGGAGCCTGGTGGGCTGCCGTCTATGGGGTCGCACAGAGTAGGACACGACTGAAGCGACTTAGCAGGAGCAGCAGCAGCGATGTGCAAAGCAATCTGACACAAATCTCTGAGTTCTACAGGAGCTAGGCTTGCATCCAGGTAAATATGTTGACTTCAACCTTAGCACAAGCACACGGACCTAGACTGGTTGGAACCAGAGGACTGATTAGTGAGATCCCTGGACCACCCTGTTACCTCAGTGCCAATCAATTAGAGGTAGGTTATACACCCTGCAGTCGCCCAATCCCCCACTACATTTTACTTATAAAAACTCTACCCCAAAAACCATTAGGGAGCCAGACTTTTTGAAAACAAGCTGCCCATTCTTCTTGACCCTGCGATAAGTTTCTCTGCTGCAGATTCCAATGTTTTGGTTTCTTTGGTCTCCCTGTGCATCAGGCACACAAACCTGAGTTTGTCAATATACAGACTAAAAAGGAACTTAAAAAAAAACTTGCAAGATGTGTTTGTAGCAGCACTATTCACATTAGCCAAACAGTGGAAATCATCAAATGTCCATCAGCTGATGAGTGGATAAGCAAAATATAGTACATACATACTGATGACGTATTTAAGATCATTTAAAAAATCAAAATGGAGTACCTATGGTTCAGGCTTCCAAACGGAGCCACATGGCCATTGTATATGTGGCTTAAGTATGTTCTTACCTTACTGAGAGCTTGAATTTTCTGAACTGTATCAAACTCAAGAACATCAGCAGCAGTTTTTGAAACAATATCTGCTAACAGCTGCCAGCTGCAATCTTGTAGTTTCAGTGTTCCCATCTCCACCTGACCCTTTGCCTTCACCATATGTAATCATTTTGGACCCTGACCAATCCTTGCTTAACAAAGACCCTTACATCTTGTTAGCTCTAATCCCAATTCTTGACAAACATGTGGCCTTGTGGGGAGTTTTTTTGCCTCCCCTCATCTTGTAGTCCAGAAGTCCTCCCTCATCTTGTAGTCCAGAAATTACAGTACAAGTGCTTAGTGGATCTGGGTCTCCTCAGTTGCAGTTTTACCAAACCCCAAGTAGTCTTTTTTTTTTTGTCTCAGCCAGGTCCCCATTCTTGAAATTCTTGATTAATAATGCAATGGAATATGTTTAGCCATAAAAATAAATGAAGTGGCTCGCCTAGGATCCTCTGCCCATGGGTTTCTCCCAGCAAGAATATTGGAGTGAGTTGCCATTTTCTCCTCCAGGTCATCTTCCTGACACAAGAATCAAATCTGTGCCTCTTGAATCTCCTGCATTGCAGGCAGATTCTTTACCACTAGCACCACCTTGCAAGCCAAAAGTACCATTGCTGCTGCTAAGTCATTTCAGTCGTATCCAACTCTGTGCGACCCCATAGACATCAGCCCACCAGGCTCCCCTGTCCCTGGGATTCTCCAGGCAAGAACACTGGAGTGGGTTGCCATTTCCTTCTCCAATGCATGAAAGTGAAGTTGCTCCGTCATATCCATCTCCTAGCCACCCCATGGACTGCAGCCTACCAGGCCCCTCCATCCATGGGATTTTCCAGGCAAGAGTACTGGAGTGGGGTGCCATTGCCTTCTCCGAAAGTACCATTACATGCTACAATATGGGTAAATCTTGATTACATCATGTTAAGTGAAAGAAGCCATGCAAAAGGGCATAACTGCATGATTTCATGTAAATGGTATATGAAGAAGAGTCAAATTTATGGACACAGTATTTTTGTTTGTCATGTGTCTGTCAAACACAGATAGTGTTTGTCATGCAGAGCAGAATGAGGATATTGCTTAATAGGAACAGGGTTTCTTTTCATGGTAATGAAAATATTGGAACATACAAGATCTCACTAACATAGTTGAGACAGCTGTATGATACTGTGAATATAATAATATCACTGATTTATACACTAAAAGAAGTTTACAATGAGAGATTTTACATTATGAGTATTTTATCACAATGAAAAAGTTTCTTTTAAATGGGCCTAAGGTAGTGATTTTACAAAAGGACTTATTTTAGCTCTCAAAGGTGTTAATTGGTTAATTCTATTAAAGATATTTATGAGAGCTCATCAAATGTATCAAACAGCATTTCATTTTATTATTTTGCCGCCTTCTAAGCCAAATCTTGAAATATAACAGGACAAGTTATTAAGAAATAAATGATAAATTAGAAACTCTTTCTGGGGGAAAAACAAGACAGAAGGAAATTTGTGGAACCTCCTCCCAGCTTATTGATATAGTGCATTCGTGCTCAGTTGCTTCAGTTGTGTCCAACTCTTTGTGATACTATGGATTGTAGCCCACCAGTCTCCTCTGTTCATGAGATTATCCAAGCAAGAATATTGGAGTGGGTTGCCATGACCTCCTCCAGGGCACCTTCCCGACTCCGGGATCAAACTCAATCTCCTGCATTGTAGGCTGATTCTTTACCTATTGAGCCATCTGGGAAGTCCTATTGATAAACTAAGCAATAATAAATTACCTTGTCATGGGCCTTTTTGTAACCTTAGCCTAAACCAGAGAACATAGAAACAGGAAAGAGAATGGAAATGGAAACTCACTAGGCAGTTTTAAAACTGTATCTATGATGTAACTCTTTATTCCTTTTACGGTGATGAAACTAAAGGGACAGTATTTGGACCATTTGTTTAAAACAAGAAAGGACAGTCTATGTGAAACTTTCCAACTCTGGATTTAGGTTCTGGGACTAATCCTACCTTTCCCTTCCCCCATGACAACATTTTCTAGGTGATAGCCACTAACAAATCCTTCTTGAGTATCTTCTAATGGTTCCATGCGCTAAGTGTTAGTAAGGTCCTGCTGTTGCTGCTGCTGCTGCTGCTGCTAAGTCGCTTCAGTCGTGTCTGACTCTGTGCGACCCCAGAGACGGCAGCCCACCAGGCTCCCCCAACCCTGGGATTGCCATTTCCTTCTCCAATGCATGAAAGTGAAAAGTGAAAGTGAAGTCGCTCAGTCATGTCTGACTCTTAGCGACTCCATGGACTGCAGCCTACCAGGTTCCTCTATCCATGGGATTTTCCAGGCAAGAGTACTGGAGTGGGGTGCCATTGCCTTCTTCAAGTAAGGTCCTAGGTATGACATTTCCTAGATCTGTATTGCTTCCCACATCAGGATACTTTCATTTGTCAGTGTCACAAGTAAAACGTAGCAGTATCCATCTTAGTGACTGTAACCATGTCGATTACTCAGAATTGCCTAGAAAGATTTTCTTCATTGGTTAAAGGAGGGTTTCCCACAGTTTAAATTTATAAAGAATTTGGGTACCACTGACCTAGCCATTAACATCAACTCTGATTCTCACCATTCCCATCCAAATCTTCTATCCCATATTTTAATCTGCTTGTTATTCATTGAGCAACATTTCCTCTTACTCACCACCTAGTTTTGTAAAAAGAAACAGCTTCTTTTTGAAAATATCTTCATATTTTTCTCCAAAACTCATATGCATTACTTATTAAAAGCTAACACTTTCTTGAGTGTCTCTCTGAAACTTACATACTATTCAGATCCCTTTCACATTTTCTCAGCGCTTCAGAAGAATAAGTTAATAAGCTTTCAATATTCTAGGAGAATGACCTACTGGAAAGTCATTTTTTCCTACACAAGCGCATCTTACTTTTCTTAAAGGCAATGAATACCCCTGTGCCTGTCATTCACTCATAAATTATGTAACATAATACAGTATATTGCTTGAATCAAAGGAGGCTCTTCTTAAATATGAGTACTGAGATCACATCTCAGTACTGCTTCAACTTTGCCACCCAAGCACAAATAAGTCATCCCTTAAGTTCAGGACTGCTATTTATCATTATCCCAAGGATGTGATTTTGTACCAATATTTTATTAATAGCAAATGCTAGTGACGTCTCCTCCAGCATATCTATTCTTCCTCTGATACTCAAAATTTGAATCTGTTTATAATGGTCCTTGTCTCACTCTCACTACCCCCATCAGGCCTATTTCACCATCAGGAAGACTAAGGATTAGGTCTTACCACTGAAATGCCTAGAAAAGTCATACAAACAAAATGCCCAGTGGCAGAGTAAAAGGAGGGAGGCAAAAATAATGAGCACTTTACCTACCCTCAAGATACTGGCTTCAGTAACCTAGTCAATTCAAGAAACACGAACAGAAATTCAATGTTATGGACATTTATAGCTTTATGTTATTTGTCGAGGGGACTAACTGGAACTAGCTTGACCTCAGTCAATCTCCCCTAAGAGGATACTGAGGGAGTATATACAGAAAGAACAGTAGCAAATAGCAAGTAAGATACCAGTGTTTATTATTTGATGATGACCTTTAAAAATACTTTTGGTAAACTGTGTGGACTCACTTTCAGTGAAAGAAAATCAATAGATTCTCTCCTTTTCCATTAGCCATGTCTAAATAGTGAGATTTTACCCACCTTTGACTTACTCAAATAACAGGAGAATTAAATGGTGATAAATGTACACACAAACACATGTAGATAAATGTAATTTAAAACAAACAAACAAAAAAGCAAAAAACAAAAACTGAAGGATGTGTGAATAACAAGGCCCTTATGTTCCTATTTCATTGATACAAACACAGACTTTGAGTCCACGTCCCAAACATAAAAATAAATATATGTAATCTGTGTGTATGGATGCTAAGCTGCTTCAGTTGTGTCCGATTCTGTGTGACTCCGTGACCTGTAGCCCTCCAGGCTCCTCTGTCGATGGGATTCTCCAGGCAAGAGTATTGGAGTGGGTTTCCATCACTTTCGGAGTGGGTTTCCATCACTTTCTCCAAAATATAGCCTGTATTTGAGGATCATGGCATCTGGTCCCATCACTTCATGGCAAATAGATGGGGAAACAATGAAAACAGGGACAGACTTTATTTTCTTAGGCTTCAAAATCATTGCAGATGGTGAGCGCAGCCATGAAATTTGCTCCTCGGAAGAAAGACTATGACAAACCTGAACAGCAAATTAAACAGCAGAGACATCACTTTGTCAATAAAGATTCATATAGTCAAAGCTATAGTCTTTCCAGTAGTCATGTATGGATGTGAGAGTTGGACCATAAAGAAGGCTGAGCATCAAAGAATTGATGCATTCAAACTGTGGTGCTGGAGAATACTCTTGAGAGTCCCATGGACAACAAGGAGATCAAACCAGTCAATCCTAAAGGAAATCAATCCTGAATGTTCATTGGAAGGACTTATGCAGAAGCTGAAACTCCAATACTTTGGTTACCTGATGTGAAGAGCTGGTTCATTAGAAAAGACCCTGATGCTGGGAAAGATTGAAGGCAGGAGAAGAAGGGGATGACAGAGTATGAGCTGGTTGGATGGCATCACCAATTCAATGGACATAAGTTTGAGCAATCTCTGGGAGGTGATGAAGGACAGGGAAGCCTGGTGTTCTGCAGTCCATGGTGTCACAAAGAGTCGGACATGACTGAGCAACTGAACAACTACAAAACTGGAACAATGGCATTGCTACAAAAATACAATCTCCTATAAACATGACTTATCAATTGGACAACAGAAACAATAGTCCTCAATATTGTCAAACATTTCCTATGAAAGCTAGTTCAAATTTGACTATTTCTCTCAAGATATGAAAGATTGTCACAGCCTAAGAAGCCATGGCAATTAAATGTAATAAGGTACCCTGACTGGAAGAAGCACAAGCTGGAATCAAGATTGCTGGGAGGAATATCAATAACCTCAGATATGCAGATGACACCACCCTTATGGCAGAAAGTGAAGAGAAACTAAAAAGCCTCTTGATGAAAGTGAAAGTGGAGAGTGAAAAAGTTGGCTTAAAGCTCAACATTCAGAAAACAAAGATCATGGCATCCGGTCCCATCACTTCATGGGAAATAGATGGAGAAACAGTGGAAATAGTGTCAGACTTTATTTTTTTGCGGGCTCCAAAATCACTGCAGATGGTAACTGCAGCCATGAAATTAAAAGACGCTTACTCCTTGGAAGGAAAGTTACGACCAGACTAGATAGCATATTCAAAAGCAGAGACATTACTTTGCCAACAAAGGTCCATCTAGTCAAGGCTCTGGTTTTTCCTGTGGTCATGTATGGATGTGAGAGTTGGGCTGTGAAGAAGCTGAGCACCGAAGAACTGATGCTTTTGAACTGTGATGTTGGAGAAGACTCTTGAGAGTCCCTTGGACTGCAAGGAGATCCAACCAGTCCATTCTGAACTTTGGAAGGAATGATGCTGAGGCTGAAACTCCAGTACTTTGGCCACCTCATGCAAAGAGTTGATTCATTGGAAAAGACTCTGATGCTGGGAGGGATTAGGGGCAGGAGGAGAAGGGGACAACAGAGGATGAGATGGCTGGATGGCATCACTGACTCGATGGACGTGAGTCTGAGTGAACTCCGGGAGTTGGTGATGGACAGGGAGGCCTGGCGTGTTGCGATTCATGGGGTTGCAAAGAGTAGGACATGACTGAGCGACTGAACTGAACTGACCCTGTATGGAATATGGAAATAGTAAAAGGTTATTATTTTGAAAGTAAGGATTTGAATAAAATTTTGACTCATTAATAACAGGGTATCAATATTACTTCATTAATTATGACAAATATGCCACTTTAATGTAAGATGTTAATATATGGAACAATGGGTATGAGTATATGAGAACTCTCAGTACTGTCTCCTAGTTTTACTGAAAATCTAAAACTCTTCCACAGTTGGAAAAGTTTACTTACAAATGGACAAAAAAGATTAATAGGCACTTCACAGAAGAAGATATCCATATTGCCAATAAAGTTATGAAGTGGTATATAACCTGAATAATCACCAGAGTAATTCAAGGAAACCACAGTGAGATAAAATTACAGACTGACAATACCAAGCATTGACAAGAATATACAGCAAAAGGAATTTTCATACACCATTGTTGGACATGTAAGTTTACAATTCTAGTGACATTATTTGCAGTGCATACTAAAGCATAATACGTATACTCCTTTTGTTCTACCAGTTCTGTGTGTGTGTGTGTGTGTGTGTGTGTTTGCTTAATCATGTCCAACTGTTTGTGATCCCATGGACTATAGCCCATCAGGCTCCTCTGTGCATGAAATTTTCCAGGCAAGAATATTGCTAAGTATGGCTGTCTCTGGTGGCTCAGACAGTAAAGTATCTGTGTGCAATGCAGGAGACTCAGGTTCAGTTCCTGGGTTGGGAAGATCCCCTGGAGGGGGAAACTGCAACTCACTCCAGTGTTCTTGCCTGGAGAATTCTATGGACAGGGGAGTCTGGCAGCTACAGTCCATGGGGTCACAAAGAGTCAAACAACAGAGAAAGTATCACTTCCAATTTCACTATATACTTAAACATGGAGCAAACCTATGTTTGCTTGTACAAGCCAAAGACTTGTACAAAAATGTTTGCAGCAGAATTATCCATAATAGCCCAAAAAAGAAACAATGTAAATGACTACAAAATTGTTTCTGTTGTCACTTCAGTCATGTCTAACGCTTTGTGATGCCATGGACTGTAACCCACTAGGCTTCTCTGTTCATAGGATTCTCCAGGCAAAAATATTGGAGTGGGTTCCCATTTCCTCATCCAGGGCTTCTTCCTGACCCAGGGCACCCCTTATACCTCATATAATGCCAGGCAGGTTCTTTACCTCTAGCGACACCACCTGAATAACGTGTGATTTTTTTATACATTCAGTTCAGTTCAGTTGCTCAGTCATGTCTGACTCTTTGAAACCCCATGACTGCAACATGCCAGGCCTCCCTGTCCATCACGAACTCATGTCCATCAAGTCAGCGATGCCATCCAACCATCTTGTCCTCTGTCATCCCCTTCTCCTTCTGCCTTCAATCTTTCCAAGCATCAGGGTCTTTTCTAATGGGTCATGAGGTGGAGAATTCTATGGACTGTATAGTCCATGGGGTCGCAAAGAGTCGGAACATGAGCAACTTTCACTCACTTTTCACATCAGGGGACTAAAGTATTAGAGCTTCAGCTTCAGCATCAGTCCTCCCATTGAAAATTCAGGACTGATATCCTTTAGGATTGACTGGTTTTATCTCCTTGCTATCCACGGGCTTCTCATGAGTCTTGTCCAACATCACAGTTCAAAAGTATCAGTTCTTTGATGCTCAGCTTTCTTTATGGTCTAACTCTCACATCCATAAATGACTACTGGAAAAACCATAGTCAACCTTTGTAGGCAAAGTAATGTTTCCACTTTTAAATATGCTGTATAAGCTTATCATAGTTTTTCTTCCAAAGAGCAAGCATCTTTTAATTTCATGGCTGAAGTCAACATCTGCAATGATTTTGGAGCCCAAGAAAAGAAAAGAAAATCCATCATTGTTTCCCCATCTATTTACCATGAAGTGATGGGACCACCATATTAAAAAGCAGAGACAGTACTTTGTCAACAAAGGTCCGTCTAGTCAAGGCTATGGTTTTTTAAGTGGTCATGTATGGATGTGAGAGTTGGACTATAAAAAAAGCTGAGCACAGAAGAATTGATGCTTTTGAACTGTGGTGTTGGCTGCGACCGGCGTGCGCTAAGTGCAGGCGGCTGCGACCAGCGCACCACCCCACATCCAAGGTCAGGGGCAGAAGCCGGGAGGACCCCATGCCTGAAGGGCAGCGGCCAAGAGGAGCTACCCTGCGTCCGAGGTCAGGGGGGCGGCAGAAAGGAGATACCCAGTGTCCGAGGTCAGGGGCGGTGACAAGAGGATTTACCTGGCGTCCCAGGTCAGGGGCAGCGGCCGGGAGGAGACACCCCACGCCCCTAAGCCCAAGGCCAGGGGCGGCGGCCGGAGGAGCAACCCCAAGTCCAAGGAGCCCTGGCTTCGCGGGTGCAGGAGGGCCTAGAGGAGCTATCCCAGGCTGAAGGTCAGAAAGGATGGCTGTGAGGAGATACCCCTCATCCAAGGTAAGGAGCAATGGCTGCGCTTTGCTGGATCAGGCGTGAAGAGATACCCCACGCCCAAGGTAAGAGAAACCCAAGTAAGATGGTAGGTGTTGCAAGAGGGCATCATAGGGCAAACACACTGAAACCATACTCACAGAAAACTAGTTAATCTAATCACACTAGGACCACAGCCTTGTCTAATTAATGAAACTAAGCCATGTCCATGGGGCAAACACAAGATGGGCAGGTCATGGTGGAGAGATCTGACAGAATGTGGTCCACTGGAGAAGGGAATGGCAAACCACTTCAGTATTCTTGCCTTGAGAACCCTATGAACAGTATGAAAAGGCAAAATGATAGGATACTGAAAGAGAAACTCCACAGGTCAGTAGGTGCCCAATATGCTACTGGAGATCACTGGAGAAATAACTCCAGAAAGAAAGAAGGGAATGGAGCCAAAGCAAAAAGAATACCCAACTGTGGATGTGACTCATGATAGAAGCAAGGTCCGATGCTGTAAAGAGCAATATTGCATAGGAACCTGGAATGTCAGGTCCATGAATCAAGGCAAATTGGAAGTGGTCAAACAAGAGATGGCAAGAGTGAACGTTGACATTCTAGGAATCAGCGAACTCAAATGGACTGGAATAGGTGAATTTAACTCAGATGACCATTATATCTACTACTGCAGGCAGGAATCTCTCAGAAGAAATGGAGTAGCCATCATGATCAACAAAAGAGTCCGAAATGCAATACTTGGATGCAATCTCAAAAACGACAGAATGATCTCTGTTCGTTTCCAAGGCAAACCATTCAATATCACGGTAATTCAAGTCTATGCCCCAACCAGTAACGCTGAAGAAGCTGAAGTTTAACAGTTCTATGAAGACCTACAAGACCTTTTAGAACTAACACCCAAAAAAGATGTCCTTTTCATTATATGGAATTGGAATGCAAAAGTAGGAAGTCAAGAAACACCTGGAGTAACAGGCAAATTTGGCCTTGGAATACGGAATGAAGCAGGGCAAAGACTAATAGAGTTTTGCCAAGAAAATGCACTGGTCATAACAAACACCCTGTTCCAAAAACACAAGAGAAGACTCTATACATGGACATCACTAGATGATCAACACCAAAATCAGATTGATTATATTCTTTGCAGCCAAAGATGGAGAAGCTCTATACAGTCAGCAAAAACAAGACCAGGAGC
The DNA here is from genome assembly GCF_027580195.1 of Bos mutus. Classification (NCBI taxonomy): domain Eukaryota; kingdom Metazoa; phylum Chordata; class Mammalia; order Artiodactyla; family Bovidae; genus Bos; species Bos mutus. The sequence continues at coordinate 55,387,457 of NC_091627.1, forward strand.
TGACTGTGGCTCAGACCATGAACTCCTTATTGCCAAACTCAGACTTAAATTGAAGAAAGTAGGGGAAACCACTAGACCATTCAGGTATGACCTAAATCAAATCCCTTATGATTATACAGTGGAAGTGAGAAATAGATTTAAGGGCCTAGATCTGATAGATAGAGTGCCTGATGAACTATGGAATGAGGTTCATGACATTGTACAGGAGACAGGGATCAAGACCATCCCCATGGAAAGGAAATACAAAAAAGCAAAATAGCTGTCTGGGGAGGCCTTACAAATATCTGTGAAAAGAAGAGAGGTGAAAAGCAAAGGAGAAAAGGAAAGATATAAACATCTGAATGCAGAGTTCCAAAGAATAGCAAGAAGAGATAAGAAAGACTTCTTCAGCAATCAATGCAAAGAAATAGAGGAAAACAACAGAATGGGAAAGACTAGAGATCTCTTCAAGAAAATCAGAGATACCAAAGGAACATTTCATGCAAAGATGGGCTCAATAAAGGACAGAAATGGTATGGACCTAACAGAAGCAGAAGATATTAAGAAGAGAGGGCAAGAATACACAGAAAAACTATACAAAAAAATCTTCATGACCCAGAAATCACGATGGTGTGACCACTGACCTAGAGCCAGACATCCTGGAATGTGAAGTCAAGTGGGCCTTAGAAAGCATCACTACGAACAAAGCTAGTGGAGTTGATAGAATTCCAGTTGAGCTATTCCAAATCCTGAAAGATGATGCTGTGAAAGTGCTGCACTCAATACGCCAGCAAATTTGGAAAACTCAACAGTAGCCACAGGACTGGAAAAGGGCAGTTTTCATTCCAATCCCAAAGAAAGGCAATACCAAAGAATGCTCAAACTGCCCCACAATTGCACTCATCTCACATGCTAGTAAAGTAATGTTCAAAATTCTCCAAGCCAGGCTTCAGCAATATGTGAACCATGAACTTCCTGATGTTCAAGCTGGTTTTAGAAAAGGCAGAGGAACCAGAGATCAAATTGCCAACATCTGCTGGATCATCAAAAAAGCAAGAGAGTTCCAGAAAAACATCTATTTCTGCTTTATTGACTATGCCAAAGCCTTTGACTGTGTGGATCACGATAAACTGCGGAAAATTCTTCAAGAGATGGGAATACTAGACCACCTGATCTACCTCTTGAGAAATTTGTATGCAGGTCAGGAAGCAACAGTTAGAACTGGACATGGAACAACAGACTGGTTCCAAATAGGAAAAGGAGTACGTCAAGACTGTATATTGTCACTCTGTTTATTTAACTTATATGCAGAGTACATCATGAGAAATGCTGGACTGGAAGAAACACAAGCTGGAACCAAGATTGCTGGGAGAAATATCAATAACCTCAGATATGCAGATGACACCACCCTTATGGCAGAAAGTGAAGAGGAACTCAAAATCCTCTTGCTGAAAGTGAAAGTAGAGAGTGAAAAAGTTGGCTTAGAGCTCAACATTCAGAAAACGAAGATCATGGCATCCAGTCCCATCACTTCATGGGAAATAGATGGGGAAACAGTGGAAACAGTGTCTGACTTTATTTTTCTGGGCTCCAAAATCACTGCAAATGGTGACTGCAGCCATGAAATTAAAAGACGCTTACTCCTTGGAAGGAAAGTTATGACCAACCTAGATAGCATATTCAAAAACAGAGATATTACTTTGCCAACAAAGGTCCATCTAGTCAAGGCTCTGGTTTTTCCTGTGGTCATGTATGGATGTGAGAGTTGGACTGTGAAGAAGGCTGAGTGCTGAAGAATTGATGCTTTTGAACTGTGGTGTTGGAGAAGACTCTTGAGAGTCCCTTGGACTGCAAGGAGATCCAACCAGTCCATTCTGAAGGAGATCAGCCCTGGGATTTCTTTGGAGGGAATGATGCTAAAGCTGAAACTGCAGTACTTTGGCCACCTCATGCGAAGAGTTGACCTATTGGAAAGACTCTGTTGCTGGGAGGGATTGGGGGCAAGAGGAGACGGGGACGACAGAGGATGCAATGGCTAGATGGCATCACTGACTCGATGGACATGAGTCTGAGTGAACTCCGGGAGTTGGTGATGGACAGGGAGCCCTGGCATGCTGCGATTCATAGGGTGGCAAAGTGTCGGACACGACTAAGTGACTGATCTGATCTGTTGAAGAAGACTCTTGAGAGTCCCTTGGACTGCCAGGACATCCAAGCAGTCCATCCTAAAGGAGATCAGTCCTGAGTGTTCATTGGAAGGATTGTTGAAGCTGAAACTCCAATACTTTGGCCAATTAATGTGAAGACCTGATTCATTTGAAAAGACCCTGATGCTGGGGAAGATTGAGGGCAGGAGGAGAAGGGGACAACAGAGGATTAGATGGTTGGATGGCATCACTGACTCAATGGACATGGGTTTGGGTGGATTCTGGGAGTTGGTGATGGACAAGGAGGCCTGGTGTGCTGCAATGCATGGGGTCACAAAGATTTGAACACAACTGAGTGACTGAACTTAACTGAACTGATGGGACTGGATGCCATGACCTTTGTTTTTTGAATGTTGAGTTTTAAGCCAAGTTTTTCACTCTCTTCTTTCACTTTTAGCAGGAGGCTGTTTAGTTCCTCTTTGCTTTCTGCCATAATGATGGTGTCATCTGCATGTCTGAGGTTATTGATATTTGTCTCTGTAATCTTGATTCCAGTTTGTGCTTCATCCAGCCCAGTTTCTCATGATATACTCTGCATATAAATTAAATAAGCAAGGTGACAATATACAGCCTTGAGGTGCTCCTTTCCCAATTTTGATCCAGTTCATTTTTCCATGTCCAGCTCTGACAGTTGCTTTTTGATCTGCATACAGATTTTGTAGAAGGCAGGTCAGGTGGTCTAGTATTGCCCTCTCTTTAAGAATTTTCCACAGTTTGTTGTGATCCACACAGTCAAGGGCTTTAGCATAGTCAATGAAGCATAAGTAAATACTTTTCTGGAATTGTCTTGCTTTTAATACATCAGAATACTATAAAACAATGAAAGTTAGTGAACTACTACTTCATGAAAAAATAGAGACAATAGATTAGTTACAAAATATTGACTGAAAGGAGACAAAAAAGAATGCAAATCATATTTCTGTTTAAACGAAGTTCAAAAATACTCTTATGTGTTGGACATCTCATTGCATTTACTCTTTTAGGGAAAGGCAGAGATACTAACTGGGAAGAGAGACATTTTAGATTCTGCTGATTCTATTTCGTGGTCTACATAATGGTTTCAGAACTTTTTCCATCTTGTGATGATTTATGAAGCTACCTGTTTATATTAGACATCAAACATGTATTAAACAAAAGCCATTTACTTTTTTTCACAATTACTTCTAGATTCTCTACCTTCTGAGTACTTTGATATGCTTCTTAATATAGTCACCAGGGATTCCCTGCTTGCTTATGTGTAATAAATTTTCATTTCTTTTCCATTCTTGATCACAGTCATATTGATTATTTTGTAAAGTATTTTCTTCACCATTCCATCTGACTCTTTTTTTCTTTTTTTTATTAAATGTTTGTAATCTAGGATTCTAATATTTGTACTTACCTTATTCAGTATATAAATCAAAATATATAGATTGAAAAGGCCTTTATTTAAAATTGGTCATATGGTAATACCCACTCCTGACAATCAAGCCTATATATTCAACTATTTACTCAACATCTTCACATTTATTTCCTTAATATTATTATTAATTATTTTCACTAAGTCAAATCTGTTGAGCCCATATATATAGCCATTTCTTGTCTTCTCCATGTCTACATATTAGATCTAATTCCTCAAAAGAGTAGACAGTACATTTCAAAGACTTGACCCTATCTTGCTACTCTTAATGCAGCCATTGCTAAACAATACATCCCCATTTTGTTAATACTCTTGTCCTTCAACATCTGTCATGACTCTGTGCCTAGACATGGGCTCTGTTAAAACAAGATTTCCACTGGTCATGTCTTTCTGGAAAATTCTATCCCTCTTTCAAAGTCAATGTAAATTGTATTTGTGTTTTTGCACATCTAGAGATCATTGTGTCACTCTCTGTTCCCAAGTATTCCATTTCCAAAAGTGTGATTCTAATTTTAGAAAAAAAAAAAAAGAACATATGAGACTATATTATACTTAATAACTTTATTTATTAAAGATATTTTAAATTGACTACAATTATATACATTAATACACACTAAAAATATCCAGAGGCTAGTTTAAAGGCAAAAATCACAAAGTATTTTTAATAAGAAGACACACCCACCCTCCCCTCCTGCTGTGGTGAATTTTTTAGCATTCTTTAGTATTGTGTAGGATATCCTTTAAATAATTTTATTTATATAAAAAAGTAAAAGTTCTTGCTAATTTCGTACTTGAAAAGACTGACAGGATGAAAGATTTTTTTCTGAAATTTTTCCTATATTTCTCCTATGTTTCCTCTGACTCTCCTTCTATCAAGCAAACAAATTTTACAGTGTTCATGTCTCTGTAGCACTGTGGCAGTTTAAACAATGATTCACATCATCATAACTTCCATTGTGGGAATTATCATTAGAGCTTATTTACATACATAATGAGAATTTTCTGGATGCCTGAGACAGGCCCAACAGTGAATAAGTAATGCTTGCTCATCTTGTGAATTTTATTAATTATAGTCAACCTCGAATAATATTTTCCTGGTTGCTATTTGATGTGGAAGCACGATTCATTAAGATAAACTTAGAAAAACTCCAAGTATATTTCATAAATATATAATCTATGGCTTGCCTGTGGTGCATTAGTAATTTTTCATTAGAAAATAATTAAAGAAATGGCTTGCAAATAAAACATTCTAGTTGCTGGGGTTGATGAAAATAATTACAAGGCAAATAAACAAAATGAATTGTAAGGTAAAAGAAAGAAAAGATCTTTGTTCATGTCCATGACAAGTATTCCTTTTCAGTCAATAAAAATGTTTGCTATATATAATAAAATTGACAATTTAGAAGATTCTAGAATGATATCTTATCTATAAATAGGATGGGGAAAGTCTGCCAATTACTTTAAACTTATAATTACCATTGTACATGTTTTTTTCAGAGAGTAGTTTTTTTTTTTTTAATAATTATTGGTAACATTATTATAGAGAAAGAAACATAAATACACTGGAATTTTCAAAAGAGCTTAGACAAAAAGCATTACTTTTTTCATCACTTGTTGTCTATGGGTCTTACATTTGGCTTTTTGACAAACAGTAGTAATAAGAGGAAATAGTTTTATGTTGTCTTTTACAGGCAGAATAAACTCCAGATCAGGGGAAAAGAAAACCTATTTCTTTAAGGATCAGTTGGGATTTAGCACATAACTAATTAGCTTAGGATACTTAAGAACTTAAAACTGAAATTACATAAAGTGCACCATTAATTTTGCAGTATTGTGGGATTATATTTTATTTATTTATTTTATTTTTATTGAAGTATAAATACTTTACAATGTTGTGTTAGTTTCAAGTGTACAGCCAAGTGAATCAGGTATACATACACATATAATGTATCCACTGTTTTAAGATTATTTTCCAATATAGGACATTATTATTGAGTAGAGTTTCCTTTTTTATACAGTAAGTGAAAGTGAAGTCGCTCAGTCATGTCCGACTCTTTGCGACCCCATAGACTGTAGCCCACCAGGCTCCTCAGTCCATGGAATTTTCCAGGCAAGAGTACTGGAGTGGGTTGCCATTTCCTTCTCCAGGGGATCTTCCCAACCCAGGGATTGAACCCAGGTCTCCCACACTGCAGGCAGACGCTTTACCATCTGAGCCACCATAGGTCAATATATACAGTATATACAGTTATACAGTAGATTCTTATTAATTATCTATTATAGTAGTACCACTGTTATATATGATGCTCAGTCTCTCAATCATATCTAACGCTTTGCAGCCCCGTGGACTGTGATTCATCAGGCTCCTCTGCCCATGGAATTTTCCAAACATGAATACTGGTGTGGGTTGCCATTTCCTACTCTAGGAGATCTTCCTGACCCAGGGATTGAACCCACATCTCTTGCATCTCCTGCATTGGCTTCTTTACCACTAGCACCACCTGGGAAGCCCACATTATATATAATAGAATATATATGCCAATCTAAGTGTCCAATATTAGATTATATTTTAGATAACATAAACTCACTTCTTTCTTAAGTGTGCCACTAACATAATATGATAAGTCCTGAAACATCAGCTATTCAAGTAATTAACAGTAACCTCAAGAATGAAAGTTTATCCTCACAGAGCCTACATCTGAGTACAAACAGCACTCCTTCTTTGTTGAAATTTTAAACAAAACACATCATCTATCAATTTTTTTTCATCTCTTATCTCTTACAGACTTTTTTGCAAAATCTCACAGTCAAAATAAGATCACTTTTTTCTTTATTCATCCACTTTCCTGTTTAATATATGATTATCTTTGCATGTGTGTGTACATAGATTTTGAATTTAACAGTGATTGATTTCATGAGAGTGGTTAGATATACCACCATCTGTATCACAGAACTTATCTGTTTCTCTTGACTGATAGGTGAGAAGTAAGGAAGCCCCATCCTCTTGCCACAATTACTCAGGATGTAGTTTCTGCCATGAAGACTGAGGGTTGGGGTGGAAGTAACTCATGGCTCAAGAGCTGCAATAATCCCTGCTATTATGTACATTTAGTGGATGTTCTTGGGTGTTTATATTTTTTCTATGTCCTCAGTACAATATGCATTTTTACAGATTTTAATAGTAGCTTCCCTGGTGGCTCAATAGTAAAGAATCCACCTACAATACAGGAAACTGCCCTCAATGCAGGAGACCTGGGTTCTATCCTTGTGTTGGGAAGATACCCCAGAGAAGAAAATGGCAACCCACTCCAGGATTCTTGCCTGGGAAATCCCATGGACAGAGGAGCCTGGTGGGCTACAGTGCATGGAGTTGTAGAGTCAGACATGACTAAATAACTGAGTGCAACAGCAACATCTTTTTAATAGTTTTCCACAGTTATGTCTGTTTATTAATTTTGAAGGTTGTTATAACAAATTTCTACAACTTGGAGGCATACAACAGAAATATGTTTTGGGAGCCAGAAATGTAAAATCAAGGAGGCAGGAGGGTCATGCTTTCTCTGAAGGCTCTATACAAGTATCGCTCCTTACTTCTTTCAGCTTTTGGTCACTGTTAGATTTCTGGATTGTGGCTACATAACTCTAACCTCTACCACTGTCTTCACATTGCCATCTTTTCTGTGCCTTTGTGTGTGAACTCTCCTAATAAGAACACTGATCACTGGATTTAAGGTGATGGCATATCAAGATGTTGAACTTGATCATATCTGTAAGGACCCTATTTCCAAAGAAGGTCACATTCTAATGTTTTGAGTTAACATGTATTTGAGGAGGATACTATTCAACCATTGTTGTTAGTTGCTTTCTGTTCAGTCATGTCCGACTCTTTGCTGCTGAAGCATGCTACGCTTCCCTGTCCTACACTATCCCTCACAATTTGCTCAAACTCATGTCCATTGAGTCAGTGATGCCAACCAAACATCTCATCCTCTGTTGCCCCCTTTTTCTCCTGCCTCCAAGCTTTCCCAGCATCAGGTCTTTTTCAATGAGTCAGCTCTTCACGTCTGGTGGCCAAAGTATCGGAGTTTCAGCTTCATCAGTCCTTTCAATGAATAATCAACTGTTACAAGTTGTTTTAGAAAAACAGATCTGTGAAGCAACTCACACTGCCATATCAGAAGTGGGAGCCCTACTTCTTTTTATTTTCAGCTTTAGTGAATTATACTTATGTGTGTGTGCTCAGTCACTCAGTCATGTCTGACTTTGCAGCCTCAAGGACAGTAGCCCATCACGCTCTCCTGCCCCTGGGATTGTCCAAGCAAAATTACTGGAGTGGGATGCCATTTCCTCCTCCAGGGGAATCTTCTCTACCAAGGGATTGAATGTGAATCATCTCCTGCATCAGCAGGTGGATTCTTTACCCCTAGAAGCACCTGGGAAGCCCAAAGTATAATTAATAGACCAAAAACATCCACATATTTAATGTCTGTATTTTGATGAGTTTAAACACATGCATATACTGTGATGTTATCATATTATCGAGGCAATAGTCATACCTATTACTTCTCAAAGATTCCTTGTGTCCTTTTACTCTTGGGTGTGTATTTGGTAAGAACACATTATGAGATCTATGCTCTTAACAAACATTTAAGTGCAAAACAATGTCTCATTGACTGTAGATACTAGGTTGTACAGAAGATCATCTACTATAACTGTAAACTTATACCTATCAAACAACTACCCATTTCCACCTCTCCATATCATTGGAAATCACTATTCTATTCTCTGATTTTATGAATTTGACTATTTTAGATTCTACATATAGTGAAATTATGTGGTACTTGTCCTTCTGTAACTGACATTTCACTTAGTGTCATGTTATCCAGGACCATGTGTATTGAAAAGTGCTAGTTGTTCAGTCAAGTCTGACTCTTTGAGACCCCATGAGCTGTAGTCTACCAGGATCCTCTGTCCAAGGGATTATCCAGGCAAGAATACTGGAGTGTGTTGCCATTCCCTTCTCCAGGGGATCTTCCTGACTCAGAGATGGAACCTTAGTCTCCTGCATTGCAGGCAGATTCTTTACCATTTGAGCCATCAAGGAAGACCTCAGCCCTATCTATATTATTGCAAATAGTAGGATTTCCTTCATTTTAAGGCTAAATAATGTTCTATTGTAAGTGTACACCCTATTTTCTTTATCTGGTTGTCATAAATAGTTATTTCCATATAATGGATGCTGTGAATAATGCAACTTAATTGCTTCTTGATTGCAATTTGTGTGGGAGAATTATCATTAAGCTCTATTTCCTAATAATATTGATGCCCTAGTTAGTTTCCCAATTATATAAAAATAAACTTTGATAGAATACATGCTAACATTTCCCATTTTTATCACTTGAAATGTTTGATGTTCTAAATAACTTTGACTCTTGTTTTGATGTAGGTTGTATTTGAAGGAAATGCTATTTCTTTTTAAATTTTTCACTTTTTCATTTAAAATATGCTACATGATAATGCTATCAGGATAATTTTTAGAGAGAAAAATGAAATTATTTCCTGGAAAGCTACTTTCCAAAGCTTATATACTACTTCACTGGAACTGTCACCCAAAATATAATAATTAATAGTCATCATTTACACTAGTGCCATGAGTCTCAATGCAAAGAGTTTCTCTGTATGCTGACCTCAAGGATTTTGAAATACTACTAATAGTATTTCAGTATTAAACGGTGAGGCAAAAACCTAACCCTAAACTCTAAGTTCTATGAATAGAAAGGGAGCTTGTTCTCTGAAAGACACGTATTCTGGCTCATATAAAATCTTAAATGTCACATTTCTATCTTGAAACACATATTTTTTAGCATTATTTTGTGTGTGAAAAACAAGCAGAATGAAATGTCAGTAAATTAGTACAAACAATAAACAAATTCTAATTCTCCATGCAGACCAGCAAAAACAGAATTTATTTTAATGTACTTAATAAGCTTAAAATTTGAAAATTAATAATACCCAGATACTATAAAATGAAGAAATGTAATAAACTCTCAAGTGTTTGGGGTAATAAATTGGTGGAGGTTAAGACTGTGAGAAATGATTCAGAAAGAACAGGTAGAAGCTAAGTTCTACAAGACCTCAGTATAAGCAAAGGAGTTTAGACCTGAAAATGTTAAGTAGAAAATAACTATAGCATAAAGAATTTTCTCTGCTGCTTTCATCAGAGCTTTTAAAATGTATTTTTAGCACCCACAACAAACAATAACTTACTCTAACTGAAACTTTACAGAAGATCTCACTATAATGAACACAGGAAAGTTAGCTTCCCTCATTGATTCAGAAACAGGGTTCAGAATCCTTGTCTTCAGACTTCTGTCTCTCTACCCTATGTGTCCAAGGTTGAAATTTCTCTGGAGAAACGTGAGCTTCTCATGATGCAGAAGCACCCTGCTTCACATTATAAACTACCAGGAGGAGACTAAATCAGTCTCCTCCAATACTTTCCTGTTTCCTAGGTTTTGTTTTCACAGGGAAGATTTAAAATATAAGACAATAAATTCATTTCATGGATAAGTTATAAAAGAAAAAATTTCTTGGCATATCTTTCATTCAGATAATGTCATATGCATTGGGAGTAGTCAGAGCTGGGAGACTGTGTTCTCTCTATAACTCAGTTTGTGTTCCCACCTATGTGTGTTCCTAGGTCCTTCTACTGTCTTATATCAGAGCACAGATGATACTACTATATAATTTTGTGTAATTTATGTGTCATCCCCTTAAACTATAAGATAAGAAACTTTTATTTATTACTTTCTATTTATCTAGCACTTCATACAATGATTAATATAAACAGACAATACATAATTTGTCTACAAATAAATAACATTAGAAAGCTGTGCACTTCATGTTCTGAGTTTTTCAGTAAATGAAGTAGATTTCTTTTAAATCTCCAATACCTGGAAGACAGCCCACTATTTACTGAAAATATCAAAGATCACAGGGTTATATTATGATGCCATAGTGCCTGGAGCAAGACCAATGAAAGCTGGCAGACAGCAGATGTGTTTTTAACAAAATCCATTAGAGCTTTCTGAGACTTGTATCACTGAGTCTATGTCTGATGCCTGGAGAATCACCAGGGTTGCTTGGCCCTTTCCCTTTGCTTCATGGCTTAGGTTCTTCATTGAATTGATTTCTAGGCGTTCTCCTTGGAATTGACCATTAATAACTATACTGACAGCCAAAAACTGCCCTCTGAATGACAGATCAGTTGAGGCCCAATCTCACTTCACCCTCTCACTGATTTAACCCATGTAGACTTTAAGCCAAATTAGAAAAGTGACAAGTCAGATGACTTAGAATGCCAGTTTATCATGGAAATATTACATGATGGGTAAACATTATCTATTACCAGAACCGCTCCTCAGGAGTTTAGTTTTAAGAAGTACTGTGGTAAAAAGGCTAGGCTTTCCTCATGGCTCAGACCTTAAAGAATCTGCCTGCAATGACCCAGGTTTGATCCCTGGATTGAGGAGATCCCCTGGGGAAGGGAATGGCTGCCCATTCCAGTATTCTTGCCTGGAGAATTCCATAGACAGAGGCATCTGATGTGCTATAGTCCATGAGGTCGCAAAGAGTTGGAAACAACTGAGTGACTAACACTGATAAATAGACTAGGTTATTAGGTGCTCAGATTTTTAAGATGGCTAACAAACACATGAAAAGATGCTCAACATCACTCATTATCAGAGAAATGCAAATCAAAACCACTATGAGGTACCATTTCACACCAGTCAGAATGGCTGCAATCCAAAAGTCTACAAGCAATAAATGCTGGAGAGGGTGTGGAGAAAAGGGAACCCTCTTACACTGTTGGTGGGAATGCAAACTAGTACAGCCACTATGGAGAACAGTGTGGAGATTCCTTAAAAAACTGGAAATAGAACGGCCTTATGATCCAGCAATCCCACTACTGGGCATACACACTGAGGAAACCAGAAGGGAAAGAGACACGTGTACCCCAATGTTCATCACAGCACTGTTTAGAATAGCCAGGACATGGAAGCAACCTAGATGTCCATTAGCAGATGAATGGATAAGAAAGCTATGGTACATATACACAATGGAGTATTACTCAGCTATTAAAGAGAATACATTTGAATCAGTTCTAATGAGGTGGATGAAACTGGAAGCTATTATATAGAGTGAAGTAAGCCAGAAAGAAAAACACCAATACAGTATACTAACACATATATATGGAATTTAGAAAGATGGTAACAAAAACCCTGTGTACGAGACAGCAAAAGAGACACTGATGTATAGAACAGTCTTATGGACTCTGTTGGAGAGGGAGAGGCTGGGAAGATTTGGGAGAATGGCATTGAAACATGTATAATATCATGTATGAAACGAGCTGCCAGTCCAGGTTCCATGCACGATACTGGATGCTTGGGGCTAGTGCACTGGGACGACCCAGAGGGATGGTATGGGGAGGGAGGAGGGTTCAGGATGGGGAACACATGTATACCTGTGGTGGTTTCATTTTGATATTTGGCAAAACTAATACAATTTTGTAAAGTTTAAAAATAAAATAAAATTAAAAAAATAGGTATTGAATAAATAATACAGAAAAGGCCTAATTAAAGCTTTTCAAAATTACTAGCCTTTTTTGGTCCATCTTGCCTATATAGTATATTTGTCCAAATATGCCACATTTTGAAAGAATAATAAATCAATATGATGCTTAATTGTAAAAATAGTAATCATGAACTAAGCATTTATTTAGTGACTACTATTTGACTGTCCGGAGAAGGCAATGGCAACCCACTCCAGTACTCTTGCCTGGAAAATCCCATGGATGGAGGAGCCTGGAAGGCTGCAGTCCATGGGGTCACTAAGAGTTGGACACTACTGGGCGACTTCACTTTCACTTTCATGAATTAGAGGAGGAAATGGCAACCCACTCCAGAGTTCTTGCCTGGAGAATCCCTGAAGATTCTAATCTCTTGCTTTGTATATTCTAAATGAGCAGGACAGAATATAAACAATAACAAAAGAAATGAACATCAAAATGTCAGCTAAAAATCTCAACAAAAACTGATTTATATGTCTATTGTACAAAATGCATACCAATTCAAATGGTGATTAAGAATAGAGAGTAATCACTTTGGCCAAATTTAGTTCAATTTGGAACAAAAATATCAAGAAAAATAGAAAATTTTAACAATTTTAAAAATGAAAAGAATTTGAGTCAAGTTCTTTAAGTTGAGAAGAGCATGAGCCATAAGTTCATACCATTATAACAAGTAGCATGTCATAATAACTTGTTGTTGATGTTCAATCACTAAGATTTGTCTGATTTTTTGAGGCTCCAAGGACAGAAGCATGCCAGGCTCTTCTGTCCATTACTATCTCCCACAGTTTGCTCAAATTTATGTACATTGAGTAGGTGGTGCTATCTAACCATCTCATCCTCTGTTGTTCCCGTCTCCTTTCGCCTTCAATCTTTCCTAACATCAGAATCTTTTCTAATAAGTCAGCTTTTCACATCAGGTGGCCAAAGTATTGGAGCTTCAGCTTTGGCATCAGTCCGTCCAATGAATATTAGGGATAATAACTTGTTTGGGTGGGTTAATTGCAAGGGTGATAGGATAATAGAATCCTTTAAGAATCTTGTAAAAGTGAATGATAACTTCAGGGGAAAAAAATCATTCAACTTCAAAAATTCATATGCTAATCTAGGAATGATAAGACTGTAGGTTAAAAACCAGATCCTTACCAAATGGAATTAATAAGTAAATTTGATGCCCAAGAACTGAAGAATTGACAATGTCTATCAGATCTTAAAAATTACATAAAAGTTATTTTTTCATTATTCATAGCAAAAAATAAAAGCATAACTGCAAGGTTATCAATATCTTGCCAAAGTTTCAAAATAACTTTTTAAATATGTTAGGCTTATAGGATAAAATGTAATTATTGTTTTTAGCTTTTTAAAAGTATAGCTAAGTGAAATGTACCATAGTATCCTTCTTCAAACTTGTACTGATATTTATCTCCTATGATCCCAATATGCATGAAAACACAAGGCACATAAATATTGAATTAGAGAGGGATACATTTTACCTTCTGTATGATTCTTAGTGCATTCAGATAAGACATAAAATATAGTTTTCTAAATTCCTCTGCACTCTCCCAGCATGCCTTGAGGTTTCAGCCACAAACATTTTTAGAATTTCTTCTTTGAAGATATTTTATTTTTCTAGGCAAGTTAAATGTCTTCCAAGTCAAAACATAAGACTGAAATATCCCAAAATCAGATTATAAGGTTTTTTTTTTTTTTTTTTTTTTTTTGAGTCAGTTTTAATCCTTCAGATCAGTTTTAATCATTAGGTTAAAATTCATAATCTTGATTGGAAATTCAGTCCATTCTAAATAAAATTCTAGTCTTTTTATTTTTCCGACTTTGTCATTTGCTAAAGGTTTAAAATTTCATCTTGTGAAATTGAGGTGTTCTAGAAATAACTAAAGCAAAGGAAATCATTTAAATTTTATGAGGTTAACAAAATTCACACATTTTTCTCAATCTGATCTTCAATGTTGACATTCCATCTTGTGTAACTTTTTTTAAAATATTGAATAAAATTCATTGATTTTTCTTAGGATGGCAGTTTTTATTGAGAAGCATCTTAATTAAGAGATCTACCTGTATGATTCATTTTGATATTTGGCAAAACTAATACAATTATGTAAAGTTTAAAAATAAAATAAAATTAGAAAAAATAAAAAATTTTTAAAAGTAAAAAAAAAAAAAAAAAAAAGATCTAGGTTTGGGTAAATAAGCTAAAGGGAATAATTCCAGACTTCCAGGCTCTCCTCTCTTCATTCCAATACTATAGTTTTCAATCTTTAGGATGCACATGAATTACCTGGGGTGCTTGTTAAAACTGTAGATTCACATGCACAGTTTCAGATATTCTTATTTGGTAGGTCAAATAAGTACTAGGAAACTGCAGCTGAATAATTTCTCAAATGATTCTGATGCAAGAGATCACCATGACAAGCATCCTGCCAAGTCTTCCATAATCTGACATTTGGGTACATGTTGCTTGTTTTATAGCTCCATATGTCTTCATTTACTGTAATTGAGCTTGAACCAATTCAGTAATCACTAAAAACTAAAATTCAGAGTTTTATTTAGAAAGAACAAAAACTTTAAAAAGTAGTAAAATGAATCTAAAATAATTTCCTATGACCATATGTTAAGATAGTTTTCATTTCTGTTAAAACAAATACCACTGGGTTTGGTAGTAATTAATCCTGGGACATCTTTTATTTTATATTTTTAACTAAAGTATAGTTAATTTATAATATTGTGTTACTTTTAGGTATACTCTAAAGTGATTCAATTACACATGTATATGTATATGTCTATATTCTTTTTTATTATTTTGCATTATAGTTTATTATAAGATATTGAATATAGTTTCCTATTCTATACTGTAAATCCTGTTTGTTTATCTATTTCATATATGGCAGTGTGCAACAGTTAATCCCCTACTTCCAATTTATCCCTCCTTCCCCTTTGGTTTTCTGTGTCTTTGTGTAGGTTTCTGTTCTGTAAATAAGTTCGTTTATAACAGTTTTTTAGGTTTTACATATAAGTGATATCATATGGTATTTGCCTTTATCTGTCTGACTTACTTCACTTAGTATGATAATCTGTAGGTCCATCAACGTTGTTGCAAATTACATTACTTCATTATTTTTATTGGTTGATTAATATTCCATTATATATATATATATATATATAAAACTGTATACATATATATACATAATAGATACACATACCATCTTCTTTAGCCATTCATCTGTTGACCTATGGCCTCAGAGAAATTATTTACAAATGGTGAGACTGACAAGAGCTTAATTTCCAAAATATATAAACAGCTCATACAACTCAATTAAAAAAAAGACTCAATCAAAAATTGAAGACAAACAGGAATTTCTCCAAAGAAGATGTACAGATGGCCAACAAGCACATGAAAAAATGCTCAATATAGCCAATTATTAGAGAAATGAAAACTCAAATGAGGTATCACCTCACTCCTATCAGAGTAGCCATCATTAAAAAGTCTACAAATAATAAAAGTTGGAGAGGGTGTGGAGAAAAATGAACCCTCCTACACTGTTGGTGGCAATGCAAATTGATATAGCAACTATGGAAAACAGAATTCTTTCAAAAACTAGAAATACAGTTACCATATTTACCAGTACCATTCTTGGGCATGTATTTGGAAAAGATGAATGCTCTAATTCAAAAAAGATACATGCACCCCAGTTTTCAGTGGCACTGTTTACAGTGGCTGTGACATGGAAGCCACCTGGGTCATTTTCTATAACATTAGGTGAACACATAACATAGATCTCTACCGCACTGTTAATAATCCAGACTTTAGCCACATAGCAGGCTTCCCTGTTCACTCAGCTGGTAAAAAATATGTCTGTGATGTGGGAGACCTGAGTTTGATCCCTGGGTTGGGAAGATCCCCTGGAGAAGGGAATGGGTACCCACTCCAGTAGTCCAGCCTGAAGAATTCCTCTATAGTCCATAGGACATGAACTGAGTGACTTTAATTTTCACTAGCCACATAGCAAGGCTGTAAGATCAATACTAGTCTCTGAATTATGTCTTGATTTCTCCTTGTTTAATTCAACTCATTTGAAATTAAACAAGTGTGTTGTATGTATGCACAAGATGTTATGAGAAATACAGTCTTTTGTGAGGAATGCATATAATTTTCTATAGTTTCATATTTATGATTTCCTATCTTCCCAAGAAACATAATTTGAACAAGTGACATTACCTCTGTAATACAAAAAACAAAAAATTCATCTCATCATGAGAATGCTCACAATTCTGTGACATTCAATCTGAAGTGTTGTTTACCTTATGTTTATGAGTTATTTATTTCTAATAATGTCTACCTTATTGACACAGTTTGAAGGGATTTACCAATGCCTGCCCACCTCTCTCTGTCTCTTGTAGTAGTTCCCTGTTAGAGTCCAGACATAGCTACTCTTACTGTGAGACGCAGTGTGACTCTTCCAACTTATGTTCTATGAGATCCTCTCCATCACACACTTCAGATACTAGTAGAGGCTGGATCCCTCTGAACTGATCTGTCTGTAACCAAGGTGATGCCTCTTCACCTCAGGTCTGTTGTCTCCCAGGATGGTAGAACAATGTGCATGGTCTCTCATAAACAGATTTTAGGAAGTCCTTGGTGGTAGAGAGAATGATATTACATTTCATATCAGATTTACATAGTATAGACATATCAGTAAGCATTAATCCATATGGCTTAAATTCTGCCAACCCATGAATACTGCCATATGTGTCTGGTTGAGAAACTCAGAGATTCAAAACTGACACCATCCACGCCTCAAGATTGCAATACCTGATGGCAAGGCAGGGTGTGGCAAAGGCAGACAGTTCATAAATGTGTGAAAAATAATTTGAACATTCAACTGTTTCTAGAGTCTAGAATAAAAGTGGTGGCATTGGGAGGTTGAAAATCCTCCAAAATGTTAATTCTAGATCTCCTGCTTTAGCAAAGATCTTTGGACTCTCTTGAGAATCAAGTCTTAAATTTTCTAAACTCAGCAGAAATATGATGTGAGATCTGGAATGTAAATAGATGCGTAAGCTACATTGAGAGATTTCCTTTAAAATACACTAAAAACCTGAAAAACTCACTCTGTTTTATTTTCCCCAGTTCTTTAAAAAACTGTTGATGATAAATAAAACATATTAATTTTCTTGGCAATCCAGATACTTTTTTCCATGTGAAAATACAAAGACACATTCCAACAGGTAGTAGAAGGAAAGTAGTAGGAAACTAGTAGTAAGAAATTATAATTTTAATAATTATATAAATTAAAAAATAATTTAAAATGTTCAAAATGAATAGGGGACTTGATAAGTGAAAGCTCATTAATCTTTGAGTTGCCCAATACCCCAGTGGGAAGCTCATGAAAATAACTGGATTAAATCACACACATGCATCCTGGTGAACACATTAAAAAACATATACATACAGTTTGTGGGTTCGTGGGCATCCGCTAATCTAAGCAGATTTTT
This sequence comes from Bos mutus, assembly GCF_027580195.1. Taxonomy (NCBI): domain Eukaryota; kingdom Metazoa; phylum Chordata; class Mammalia; order Artiodactyla; family Bovidae; genus Bos; species Bos mutus. The sequence goes on from NC_091627.1 coordinate 55,405,182, forward strand.
CTTTCTTCTCTGTTTATCTTCTTACCAGTGTTTACAGCAGAGGGCAAATGGAGTGAGACAGACAGATAGTCACCTGAGTAATCATCACCTAAGTGGCAATGTCTAACACAAGGAGAGAGAGAAAAGACTTCTACAGTTGAATGTTGCAGATAAACTGTTCTGTGAAACTTTTTAGGAAAACAACAACAACCACCTTAGGAACACTGTGTTGCCCTAGAGTCAATGTTGCCAATGGTTCTGAAGTGGCTTTGGATAAGTTTATCCACCTACCTGCCTATACATAGGGCTTTCTAGGTAACACAGTGGTAAAGATTCCACCTGCCAATGCAGGAGATAGAAGAGACATGAGTTTTATCCTTGGGTCGGGAAGATCCCTTGGAGGAGAAAATGGTAACTCACTCCAGTATTTCTTGTCTGGAAAATACTATGGACAGAACAGCCTGGAAGACTACTGTCCATGGGGTTGCAAAGAGTCTGATGCAACTGAGCGACTGAGCACACACACACCTATGTACTCATAATGAATTGATAATCAACACAAGTTTACATATTGGTTTCAGATACAGGCATGCATGCAAGATTTAGAGAGGAAGTAAGAAAAAGGGTGGGGTACAGAGAGGGAGAGTTGGACTGTGAAGAAGGCTGAGTGCCGAAGAATTGATGCTTTTGAACTGTGGTGTTGGACAAGACTCTTGAGAGTCCCTTGGACTGCAAGGAGATCCAACCAGTCCATTCTGAAGGAGATCAGCCCTGGGATTTCTTTGGAAGGAATGATGCTAAAGCTGAAACTCCAGTCCTTTGGCCACCTCATGCGGAGAGTTGACTCATTGGAAAAGACTCTGATGCTGTGAGGGATTGGGGCAGGAGGAGAAGGGGATGACAGAGGATGAGACGGCTGGATGGCATCATTGCCTTGATGGACGTGAGTCTGAGTGAACTCCGGGAGTTGGTGATGGACAGGGAGGCCTGGCGTGCTGCGATTCATGGGGTTGCAAAGAGTCGGACACAACTGAGCAACTGAACTGAACAGAGAGGGAAGGAGTTGTCGTAGTCTTCCCCATTTGATTTATTGTGACTGACCCATAATCTAGTCTAAGATTCTTCTTTTAACAAACTGTGTTCACTATTAAAGCTCAACATTCAGAAAACTTAAGATCATGGCATCCAGTCCAATCACTTCACGGCAAATAGACAGGGAAACAATGGAAACAGTGATAAACTTTATTGTGAGGGTCTCCAAAATCACTGCAGATGGTGACTGCAGCCATGAATCAAAAGATGCTTGCTCCTTGGAAGAAAAGTTATGACCAACCTAGACAACTTATCAAAAGGCAGAGACGTTACTTTGCCAACAAAGTTCCGTCTAGTCAAAGCTGTGGTTTTTCTAGTAGTCATGTGAGAGTTGGACTATAAAAGTAGTCGAGGGCTGAAGAATTGATGCATTTGAACTGTGGTGTTGGAGAAGACTCTTGAGAGTCCCTTGGACTGCAAAGAGATCCAACCAGTCCACCTTAAAGGAAATCAGTCCTGAATATTCATTGGAAGGCCTGATGCTGAAGCTGAAACTCCAATACTTTGGCCACCTGATGTGAAGAGCTGACTCACTGAAAAAGACCCTGATGCTGGGAAAGATTGAACACAAGAGGAGAAGGGGATGACAAAGGATGAGATGGCTGGATGGCATCACCAACTCGATGGATATGAGTTTGAATAAGCTCTGGGGATGGACAGAGAGGCCTGGTGGGCTACACTCCATGGGGTTGCCAAGAGTCGGACCTGAATGAGCGACTGAACTGAACTGTTCACTCTTGGAGAGGCCCTTCCTTTGGTTTCTGTGTCAGCTCCTAAATTATGCTTTAAACTCAGATGACTTTTGGTGATGACCACAGATACATTTTTAACTCACACATTCTTTGCCAAGAATTAAGCCAATATTTCTTTTCATTTATTCCTGCAGATGCTAGTTACTATCTATTACTACTTATGGTTATATTATGTTATTTTCTGACTCAATATAGCTTTGCTGCAATCTGCCTCTTGTGTCCTGTTATGTACAAATTCATTACAGTTTTATATGGTGTAGTTATTGTTTTATATAATAAAGTTTGATATCAGTTAAAAGCAAGAAGAATATGGATTTATGCTTATTTATTTACATAAATGTCTTTACCAGTCCTCTTTTTATGTTGGTTAAGATAATTGAGGTCACAAGCATATATTTTGGTAATAGTATATATCATAGATTATGTAAGCATAAGTACTATAATCTTTAAGTACTATATAATATTTAACATGCATATGTATGGGCTATGTGCTCAGGGTATTACAGTCAAGGTGTTTGCCAGGCTGTATTCCTTTCTGCAGTTCAGGGCCAGAATTCTCTTCTAAGGTCATTCAGCTTTTTTGGTAGAATTCAGTTCTCATTAGCGATAGAGCTGACACCTTCAACTTCAAGAGGTCATCTGCAGGTCTCTGCCATGTGGCCCTTTTTATAGGCAGTTACCAGTGTGGCTGTTTACAAGGCTTATAGAAGTGTCTCTCTCTAGTCTACTAAGACAGTTCTAAAATGGGTAATCACAGAAATAACTATCCTATTGTCTCTGCCATAGCCTATTGACTAAAAAGACTGTCACCAGTTCTCCCACACTCATTGGGGGATGATACCAGAGAATAACTCACTGTGAGTCACTTTGTAGTGTTATACCCACATACTTATATGTGTGCATATTAGTGATGGGTAAGGGATCTGCAGATGATAATTTCTTTTTCCTTACTGTTTTTTTTTTTTTTTTTTTTTCCTGTGTTTGGCAAATGTTCTATGTGGATCATTTATTTCCTTATACACTAAAAAGTGAAACTAATAAGTAAATTAATTAGGCAGAGCCTAGAGGGCAGAGATAGTTCAAACAGAGAGAATCATTGTTCTCTGTTTCTCACTTGCCCAGCCTGACCAGCCTCTCTCTGCCTGGTTCCTTCTCCAAGTCCAGTGTGTGACTGAGCTGATTCTCAGCTCCTTAAAGCATATGCGCAACTGGAAACAGGAAAATATTGGAGTTCCTATTTTTACAGATGAGTTAACTCTACAAAATTAAATGAATTTTCTCAAGTCTCAAGGGCTGTTTAGAACCCTACATGTCATATTTCTGATGTTTTGTATATTGGTGTTTCTCTTTTTTTTATCTATGGAGATTATGGGTTTTGTCATGAATAATAGGGGAGTATTCCATCTGTGATTTCTATAATTTTATATCTTTTATGTAAAGAACAATAATTGAAACTTCTTTTTTATTCAAAAAGGAATAACACAAAATAAGAACATCAATTTTGGAGGATAACATGTAAAATGGGTTGAATGTACAATCCAGAAGTCTGAGAGCAAGATGAGAAAAAGCAGACTCCTCTCCAGAAGCTTAAAAATCAATTATTCAAGTAACATTTGACTACTCATCATCCTAAGACGACATTGACCGTGTATGCGTTATTCAATACTATTCCAGTGAGTATAGAGTATCTGGGAAATAGTAGATATATAACATATATTTAATATAAATTAACTAAATGACATAATGAAAGGGAAGCAGACACATAGCCCCATGTTCCATGCTCCCTCATGAACAGAAGAATTGGAAATAGATTCACAAGCAAAAACTAAGATTACATGTCATACACATATGTAATATAATGAAGAAAATATTACTAATGCATTATATAATATATTGTATCATAGAATAATGTACTATGTCTAGAATCAACAAAGCACTGATGCTCAATTAAAAATTTTATCATTTTCATTCATTCATTTTCTTAAAGAGCCACATTCTTAAATTCACCTTTAAGAAATAACCATTTATTTCTCTTTAGGACTAGAAAACTCTGCCATTTTGAATCATAACCAATCTGCCCTTGGGATGTCATTCAGGGATTGATAAATTGTGATTTGAAATTCATTTTAGATAACATGAAATCTGGGACCTCCAAAACCACACAATTATTCCACTATTCATTATTCTTCAGTTCAGTTCAGTTGCTCAGTCATGTCTGACTCTGCGACCCCATGAATCACAGCACACCAGGCCTCCCTGTCCATCACCAACTCCCGGAGTTCACTCAGACTCACATCCATCGAGTCAGTGATGCCATCCAGCCATTTCATCCTCTGTCGTCCCCTTCTCCTCCTGCCCCCAATCCCTCCCAGCATCAGAGTCTTTTCCAATGAGTCAACTCTTCACATGAGGTGGCCAAAGTACTGGAGTTTCAGCCTTAGCATCATTCCTTCCAAAGAAATCCCAGGGCTGATCGCCTTTAGAATGGACTGGTTGGATCTTCTTGCAGTCCAAGGGACTCTCAAGAGTCTTTTCCAATATGACAGTTCAAAAGCATCAATTCTTGGGTGGTCAACTTTCTTCACAGTCCAACTCTCACATCCATACATGACCACTGGAAAAACCATAGCCTTGACTAGACGGACCTTTGTTGGCAAAGTAATGTCTCTGCTTTTGAATATGCTATCTAGGTTGGTCATAACTTTTCTTCCAAGGAGTAAGCGTCTTTTAATTTCATGGCTGTAGTCATCATGTGCAGTGATTTTGGAGCCCCCCAAAAAATAAAGTCTGACACTATTTGCACTGTTCCCCCATCTATTTCCCATGAAGTTATGGGACCAGATGCCATGATCTTCATTTTCTAAATGTTGAACTTTAAGCCAACTTTTTTTTTCATTATTCTTAAAAAAGTTCAGAAAGATGAAGGCTAATATATCTATTTATAATTCTGTCTAAACTTCTGTTTTAAAATGCTAACCTCTATAATGTTCAGAACAAGTCAATCTCATGACATTGAAGTATTTTTAATCCCTGAAAAGTCAAATTTTAGAAAATAGGCATTCATAAATCAATGGTCAAATGCTTAACCCTTGTCAACTTTTTGATGATTCACAAAATATCTGGGTTGGAGCAATGAACTAGTGGCCAAATAAAGTGATATTTAGATAACAAAGTTCAGACGAAGACAGTTCTCAGAAGCTCTTCATTGGAAAGATTGTGTAGAAGGATTGATGGAAGAGGTATGCCCAAAGAGCAGAGACTTACAGGCATGCATTAGGTATTGAGTTATTTAATATTTAGAAAAATAAAAAAGAAAGTATCAGGGTCATGTTTAGATTGAATATATCCAAAGCAATTTTTGAAGAATCTGTGAACATTTGCTGCATCATACGCAAGTTGCCAAGTGTGAAAAGAGTAAGATATACTTGTCAGTGTTAGATAATCTTTGCTGTTAACAGAGCATTCTTTTAAAACAACTAATTAAAATTAATAAAAATTATTTAGAGTATACTAAATCATTTATGCTCTGTAAACATATGGATGTTTAGTGTGATCATAAAATTTTAGATATTTTCTATTTCTCAAAGTCATCTTCATATGAAGACTCAGATGATGGGAAAGTGGATAAAGACAAACCACTCCCCTTTCACTATTTTTTTTTCCACTAAGTACCATTCCTTAGAATATCCTGGACCATCCCATTCTCTACTATATATATATACTGTATATCCCATTCTCTACTTTCCCCAACTACCTCTATCTAAACCCTGTTGATTTCTACATTCCATTCATTCACAGATCTTTTTCTTCTAAATTCCTCTACCATTTTGTTTTTTTATTTGATACATTGGACATGTTACATTTTGTAAATTTAAGGTGTACAGTGTTACTTTGAAACATTTATGTATTATGATTGCCATTGAAGTGCTATTTATCACATTATATCATTATATTACAGTGCTGTTGTGTATATTACAATACTGTACATTAGATCTCTATGGTTTATTTACTTTTCATTACAATGTTGTACCTTTGCACACCATAAATCTCTTCCCCACACCCCATCATACTGTCTTCTGGTCACCGTTGTGCTTTTGCAACTTGCTTTATTTCTTCAATAGTGTTTTAACTGGCTCCTAACTGGTCTTTTTACCTCCAGTCTTTTACCCTAACAATCCATTTCTCAATGTCAAGCAGTGTTGTCTTTTTGAGATAAATGTGGATCCTAACACTATTGCTTAAAGATTTTAAGTCCAGAAAATTAAAAATAGCTTTTGTCTGTTTCTCTGTTTAAGAACAATGCTAAACACTTTCTCTCAACCTTTAAGGTCTTAGCATTTATCCACTCATTAATTACTCAACAAAAATGTAGTGGTTACAGTACTTAAGATGCAAAACATGTTTGCGTACAGGATACACAACAGTTAACAAAGTTGATGCATTTTTAGTCCTCGAAGAATTAAAATCTAGTGGAAGATATTTTTCTGTATGGGATCATGCCAATTTCTCACCCAGTCTTCAGCTTCTAGTATGCTGATTCCTTTTAAAACATTCCCATCTCAAACCATAAGTATCTCTCCAAAATAGTTATATTCAACTTGAATGTCCACACAGCTCTTACAGTTTCTGAAAGCTTCATACTTCTGTGTTTTCCCTTTTTCTTATGCTTAAGATACCCTCCCTCCATCTGTTCTGTACCAGGCATAATCCAATCCTTTCAAATCCCTGCTATATTTTCTATAACTGATTTAGAGTTAGATCTCAATGTGTTCTTCTGGTTGGCACAATAAAACCTTCTTGAAGGCAAACATTTCAAAGATAATTGATTATTGACTAATGTTTCTTACAATGAATTTCATCTGTGGAACTGTCAGGCCTGTACCTGAGGCAGCTTTCAAAACATGGCTTCATTTTATGACCTTGTTTTACTGAGAGAGAGTTTTTCCTACCAGGAGATACTCACTGGCTAAGAATCTCTGGAAATAAAAACATGGGTTGATATATGCCTTATGCTTCTGTTTTGAAAAGATGAAAAAGATTAATTAAATATATGTGGAAAGCAATTCTACACATGGTAAAAGACAGTATATGTTATCCTATACATAAAGAGTCCCCAACCTCTGGAATTTAATGCCTGATGGTCTGAGATGGAGCTGATGTAATAATAATAGCAATAAAGTGCACAATAAATGTAATATTTTTGAATCACCCAAAAAGCATCCCTACCCCCATTTCACAGAAAAAATTGTCTTCCACAAAACCAGTCCCTGGTGCCAAAAAGGTTAGAGACCTTTGCCTTACATGGTACCTGTAGTAGCATGGCATTTCATATCATAAAGGTATAGTAAAAATAATATAATTGTTATAAAATTGTTGTTTAGTTGCTAAGTTTTGTCCAACTCTTTTGAGACCCTACAGACTGTAAAGCAGGGCAAGGGGGGGAAAGATGGACATCTTATGATGGTATCCAGTGATAGCTTTAGTGGCATCTGGTGTTGACTGCTTTTGGCAAACTCTACTTGGGCATTCCACATTAGGGATGTCTGCCAATAAGTAGAGAGATTACAGTCCATGATAAGATCAATGTAGTCCCCTAACCTGGGTAGTTTAAATTTCCTTAAGGTAGAAATCTTATTACTAACTGGAGTCCTTGGTGAGATTTAGAACGATGTGAACTCTTCCAAACTTCTTAACCAAATAATTGGTCTTGTTCAGGTGAGAAAACTTATAATGATACGGTTTTATATAGTTTACTAGAGAGAGAGGGCAAAGGAGATAATCTCAAATTCACCATTTTGTCTATAGAATTCTGATGAGTCATCACTTTTCCAAATGAATGAACAGATTTGGTTAAAAATTGTCATCATGCAAAGATAAGCTGGAAAGTTTTATATTTATTTGTTGAAACATATACTAGTAAATTCACTTGCTGACACCTGCAGATACAATGATTAAGTTTATGTATCAACTCGGCTAGGCTATATTTGTTAGGTCAAATATTATCTTGGATGGCATTGTGAATGCATTCTGTAGATGTAATTAACATCTACAATCAATCGACTGTAATTCAAGGAGATGGCAACTGATGATGCTGGTGGACATTATCCAATCAGTTGAAGGCCTTAAGTGTAAACACTGAAGATTCTCTTCAGAAAGAATTCCTTTTTAAGACTGTAACTTATAAATCCTGCCTGAATTTCCAGGCTACTTGCCTGATCTGTAGAGTTTCCAGTCCCCACAATCAATCATATGAACCAATTCATTAAAAATATTCTCTGTGTATTTAGCATGTTTAACACAAATACAACACATATGCACATGTGTATCAGATCAGATCAGCCACTCAGTCATGTCCGACTCTTTGCGACCCCATGAATTACAGCACGCCAGGCCTCCCTGTCCATCACCAACTGCGAGAGCTCACTCAGACTCACGTCCATTGAGTCAGTGATGCCATCCAGCCATCTTCATCCTCTGTTGTCCCCTTCTCCTCTTGCCCCCAATCCCTCCCAGCATCAGAGTCTTTTCCAATGAGTCAACTCTTCACATGAGGTGGCCAAAGGACTGCAGTTTCAGCTTTAGCATCATTCCTTCCAAAGAACACCCAGGGCTGATCTCCTTCAGAATGGACTGGTTGGATCTCCTTGCAGTCCAAGAGACTCTCAAGAGTCTTCTCCAACACCACAGTTCAAAAGCATCAATTCTTCAGCGTTCAGCCTTCTTCACAGTCCAACTCTCACATCCATACGTGACCACAGGAAAAACCATAGCCTTGACTAGATGGACCTTTGTTGACAAAGTAATGTCTCTGCTTTTGAATATGCTATCTAGGTTGGTCATAACTTTCCTTCCAAGGAGTGAGCGTCTTTTAATGTCATGGCTGCAGTCACCATCTGCAGTGATTTTGGAGCCCAGAAAAATAAAGTCTGACACTGTTTCCACTGTTTCCCCATCTATTTCCCATGAAGTGGTGGGACCGGATGCCATGATCTTCGTTTTCTGAATGTTGAGCTTTAAGCCAACTTTTTCACTCTCCACTTTCACCTTTATCAAGAGGCTTTTTAGTTCCTCTTCACTTTCTGCCATAAGGGTGGTGTCATCTGCATATCTGAGGTTATTTATATTTCTCCTGGCAATCTTGATTCCAGCTTGTGTTTCAAGAACTATACAAAAACATCTTCATGACCAAGATAATCACGATGGTGTGATCACTCACCTAGAGCCAGACATCCTGGAATATGAAGTCAGGTGGGCCTTAGAAAGCATTACTATGGACAAAGCTAGTGGGGGTGATGGAATTCCAGTTGAGCTATTTCAAATCTTGAAACATGATGCTATGAAAGTGCTGTGCTCAACATGCCAGCAAATTTGGAAAACTCAGCAGTGGCCACAGGACTGGAAAAGGTCAGTTTTCATTCTAATCCCAAAGAAAGGCAATGCCAAAGAATGCTCAAACTACCACACAATTGCACTCATATCACAAGCTAGTAAAGTAATGCTCAAAATTCCCCAAGCCAGGCTTCAGCAATACATGAACCGAGAATTTTCAGATGTTCAAGCTGCTTTTAGAAAAGGCAGAGGAACCAGAGATCAAATTGCCAACATCCTCTGGATCATCGAAAAAGCAAGAGAGTTCCAGAAAACATCTATTTCTGCTTTATTGACTATGCCAAGACTTTGACTGTGTGGATCACAATAAACTGTGGACAATTCTGAAAGAGATGTGAATACTAGACCACCTGATCTGCCTCTGAGAAACCTATATACATATCAGGAAGCAACAGTGAGAACTGGACATGGAATGACAGACTGGTTCCAAATAGGAAAAGGAGTACCTCAAGACTATATATTGTCACCCTGCTTATTTAAATTATATGCAGTGTACATCATGAGAAACGCTGGACTGGAAGAAACACAAGCTGGAATCAAGATTGCCAGGAGAAATAACAGTAACCTCAGATATGCAGATGACACCACCTTTATGGCAGAAAGTGAAGAGGAACTAAAAAGCCTCTTGATGAAAGTGAAAGTGGAGAGTGAAAAAGTTGGCTTAAAGCTCAACATTCAGAAAACTAAGATCATGGCATCTGGTCCCATCACTTCATGGGAAATAAATGGGGAGACAGTGGAAACAGTGTCAGACTTTATTTTGGGGGCTCCAAAATCACTGCAGATGGTGTTTGCAGCCATGAAATTAAAAGACATTTACTCCATGGAAGAAAAGTTATGACCAACCTAGATAGCATATTCAAAAGCAGAGACATCACTCTGCCAACAAAAGTCCATCTAGTCAAGGCTCAGGTTTTTCCTGTGGTCATGTATGGATGTGAGAGTTGGACTGTGAAGAAAGCTGAGCACCGAAGAACTGATGCTTTTGAACTGTGGTGTTGGAGAAGACTGCTGAGAGTCCCTTGGACTGCAAGGAGACCCAAGCAGTCCATTCTGAAGGAAATCAGCCCTGGGATTTCTTTGGAAGGACTGATGCTAAAGCTGAAACTCCAGTACTTTGGCCACCTCATGCGAAGAGTTGACTCATTGGAAAAGACTCTGATGCTGGGAGGGATTGGGGGCAGGAGTAGAATGGGACGACAGAGGATGAAATGGCTGGATGGTATCACTGACTCGATGGACATGAGTCTGAGTGAACTCCGGGAGCTGGTGACGGACAGGGAGGCCTGGCATGCTGCGATTCATGGGGTTGCAGAGTCGGATATGACTGACTGACTGAACTGAACTGAACTGAACTGAACTGAGTAAAAGTCTTACATCCAAGGTAGAAACACATGCTAGGCACTGGGGGAAACACCTAGCTTATGAATAACTGTTAAATTATTTCAAAAGTCAGAATTCATTTTCTGACAGCTCTCGCTTTTCCTTTTCAATATCTCAAAACCATATAATCAATAGCTAGGTTCCTGGTATGAGATATTAATTTTAAGTGGCTTTTCGAGGGTTGGAATGAAAGTAGAGAAAAAATAAGAGTGAAAGCAGATTTTGTTAAGTGCATGACTAAATAAGTAGCAGAACATCCAGATAATGGAATACTATATTTCAATGCATATAAAGAGTTTATACTAAAGGTTTATAAAATCGTATATGCACTATAAACTGAACAATGCCTCAAAAAAACATCACATGTCAAAAGTTAATAAATATTAAGTGTGATTGCTTCCTGGTAGTGAATCCATGGATGAATTATTTTTCTCCTTCTAGTTTTCTAGTATTATCTAAATGGCCTATAATAAATATATGTGAATATTATAGTAAAACTATAATATTTATTTCCATTTTCAAAGCATTGTGATTATGTGGTAATCTTCAGTTATCGGTAATTACTATTAATCCTGAAAGCCCAAGATTTTGCTTTCAAACTTACAGAAAGTTCTTCATATTTTTTTTAGTACAGTGTACATGTGACTTGTGTGTCTGTGCTCAGTTAGTTTATAAAGGAACTGATTGCACTACTGTGGTGCAATGGTATAGGCATTGATCTTATTACCTTGCTGTGTTCAATATAGAAAGTAGGGTCTTGGGAAAAAGGAGTCATAAGTAAGTGCTTGGCAGATAGATGTTAAGTGAAAAAAGGAAAGAAAGAAGGAAAGTTGGGAAAAAGATGAAGGTAATGAAGATGAAAGGTTGAGATAAATTCATTCTATTTTACAAAAGACTTTGGCAGGCAATTCCAAAATTCTTTATCATTCTATTAATTGGGTACAAATATGTATTTACTAAGTAATAGATGTGTTTTATCAAAATTTTAGGGTTACAGCAAGGAGTTCCAGGTATAAAAAGGAAGATGAAGTATTTGGACTAATCAATAAATCACTGTATGATCTTTGGCAATTCATTTCTACTCTCTTTACTTCAAAGTTCTTGTTAAGTATAATGTTGGCAAATGACCAGATAACCTCTAAATTGTCTCCTTCACTTTGCTTGTTTTCCATGAATCTATTCTACTGGGTGGCACATTTATGGCTGGCAGATTTTTCAAATGTTAATATGGAGATCCTAAAAAGTAAAGTTCCCCTAATTTATTTAATTTGGTAAAAAGCCCAAATGGAATAAAATAATATTAACAAATTCAGTTCAGTTCATTCACTCAGTTGTGTCCGGCTTTTTGCTACTCCATGGACTGCAGCACCACAGGCCTCCCTGTCCATCACCAACTCCTGGAGTTTATTCAAACACATGTCCATTGAGTCGGTGATGCCATCCAACCATCTCATCCTTTGTAATTCCCTTCTCTTCCCACCTTCAATCTTTCCCAGCATCAGGGTCTTTTCAAACTAGTCAGTTCTTCCCATTAGGTGGTCAAAGTATTTGGAGTTTCAGCTTCAGCATCAGTCCTTTCCAATGAACACCGAGGACTGATCTCCTTCTTGGATCTCCTTCCAGTCCAAGAGACTCTCAAGAGTCTTTTCCAACACCACAATTCAAATGCATCAATTCTTCAGCCCTCAGCTTTCTTTATAGTCCAACTCTCACATCCATACATGACTCCTGGAAAAACCATAGCTTTGACTAGATGGAGCTTTTTGACAAAGTAATGCCTGTGCTTTTTAATAAGCTGTCTAGGTTCATCATAACTTTTCCTCCAAGGAGCAAGAGTCTTTTGATTTCATGGCTGCAGTCATCATCTCCAGTGATTTTGGAGCCCCCCAAAATAAAGTCTGTTTCCATTGTTAATTTCTAATTAACAAATTAGCCTTTCAGAAAAGAAAAACTTAATTTCTGACATAAATTCTGGAAATTATTGTCACCATATATTATGATGTATTATTTGCTGTACTAGAGGTTTTGGAAGAGGGAGGGAATTAAAATTTTATGTTCCAGTGACTAAGGTAATTTCTTTGTATATGCATTTTGTTGTTATTGTTGTTTAGCTGCTAAATCATGTCCAACTTTTCTGCGATGCCATGGACTATAGCTCAGGGCTTCTCTGATGGCTCTGTGGTACAGAAACGACCTGCTAATGCAGGAGACACAGGTTTGATCCCTGGGTTGGTAAAACCCCTTGAGAAGGAAATGGCAACTTGCTCCAATATTCTTGTTTTGGAAATCCCATGGAGAGAGGAACTTGGCAGGTTACTGTCCATGAGGTCACAAAGAGTCAGACATAACTTAAAACAGAGCACACACATATGTACACATATACATATGTAAATTTTACTGTCTTAAAGGAAGAAATTGAGGTTCCAGAAGAGTGACTATCTGAGAGATCTAAGTTTGAAATGCAGAACTTTTTAGTTAATAGACATAAATCGTTCTGTAGACTGCGTGCAGACAATACATTTTACCTTTAAATCCTTATCTTTTCCTTTATTCTCAATATCAAATTAAAAGTGTTACACTTCAAAAGTACTCAATAATGTCTGAATAAACAAAACTAAATAGAATGGGATGAAATAAGGTAGGATAGGGCAAAAATAGATACAGAAGTAATGAGCAACCTAGACAGCTGAAGGCGGGAGAGGAAGGGGACAACAGAGGATGAGATGGTTGGATGGAATCGCCTACTCAATTTACATGAGTTTGAGTAAACTCTGGGAGCTGGTAATGGACAGGGAGCCCTGGCATGCTGCAGTCCATGGGGTCACAAAGAGTCAGACACTACTGAGCAACTGAACTGAGGGTAAAAATGGGTTGAGCTTAGGAGAAGTGAAATGAAATTGGTAGCAGTAGGGCTTCTCTGGTGGCTCAGATGGTAAAGAATTCACCTGCAATGTGGGAGAAAAGTGAAGTCGCTCAGTCGTGTCCAACTCTTTGTGACCCCATGGACAGTAGCCTACACCAGGCTCCTCCGTCCATGGGATTTTCTAGGCAAGAGTACTGGAGTGGGTTGCCAGGGTTCAATCTCTGGGTTGGGGATATCACCTGGAGAAAGCCATGGCAGCCCACTGCAGTATCCTTGCCTGGAGTATCCCCATGGACAGAGAATCCTGGAGAAGTGTAATGAATTAAAATGAAGTGGAATGAAATCAGTAGCACTAAGTATGAGGAAATCTTTCATTCCTTCCTTCTCCTCTGCATCTAAAAATAGATCTCTGCCGAATTAAGTGCTAAAGTATACAATGACCTTTATACTCTCTCCTCTGACCCACTGCGGCAGCTTTAGTTGACAACATGAAAACAGGCCAAAATTAACTATTATTTTTACTATTGATAATTTCTGCATCTGTTAGCTTTAGATATTATATATTGCTGCTTCCTCACGGGACAGTAGACCCTGACCTATAAATTCCAGTGATGCTGCATGTTGTACCCTGTAAGTGAGGTTCAAAGTCCCCAGATTCCACATCAGAAGTCATTACATCTTCTCCTTGAGACAATCACTCTAGAGCCCAAAAAGGAAACACTGGAATGTAAATAAAGATTCAGACAATAGACGATGATTTCCTGGAGTTGAATTTCAACCACACACTTTATTAATTCTCATGTGGCTTCCCTTGTGGCTCAGCTGGAAAATAATCTACCTGCAATGCAGGAGACCTGGGTTCAATCCCTGGGTTGGGAAGATCCCCTGGAGAAGGGAAAGGCTACTCACTCCAGTATTCTGGCCTGGAGAATTCCATGGACAATATAGTCCATGGGGTCACAAAGAGTTGGACATGACTGAGCAACTTTCACTTTCACTTTATCAATTCTGCATCCTTTGGCATTTGCTGATTCTCTTTTGTCCTTGCTTTATCTTTTTCAAACTTCATATGATTGTATAACCACCATGAAAAACAGTATGGAGGTTCCTCAAAAAACTAAAAATAGAAATATCATGCATATGTCTGTTGTTTAGTTGTGTCCAACTCTTTGGGAACCCACTCTGTATGGGATTTCTCAGGAAAGAATACTGGAGTGGCTTGCCATTTCCTCCTCAGGATATCTTTGTGATCCAGGGATCAAACCTGAATCTCCTGTGTCTCCTTCCTGGCAGGTTAATTCTTTGCCTGATGAGCCACGCAGAAAGCAGAAATACCATATAACACAGAAATTCCATTTCTGAAGTATTCAGAAAAAAAAAAAACTAAATCAAAAGGATATAAAAACCCCAAAGTTTATTGCAGCCTTATTTATGACAGCCCAATTATGATCACAACCTAAATGTCTATGGATAACTGAATGAATAAAGAAAATATGATATAAATGTATATAATGGAGTATTATTGAGCCATAAAAAGACTGAAATCTTGCCATTTGAGACAATATAAATGGACCTAGAGGCATTTTAGAAGAAGGCAATAGTACCCCACTCCAGTACTCTCGCCTGGAAAATCCCATGGCTGGAGGAGCCTGGTATGCTGTAGTCCATGGGGTTGCAAAGAGTCGGACATGACTGAGCAACTTCACTTTCACTTTTCCTTTCATGCATTGGAGAAGGCAATGGCAACCCACTCCAGTGTTCTTGCCTGGAGAATCCCAGGGATGGGGTATCCTGGTTGGCTGCCATCTATGGGGTTGCACAAAGTTGGACACAACTGAAGTGACTTAGCAGCAGAAGCAGCAGAGGGCATTTTATTCTGTTCATGTCAAACAGAGAAAGACGCATACCTAATTGTTTCACTCACACATAAAATATAAAAAGCAAAGCAAACAAATGAACATAATAAAACAGAGACTCATATATACAGAGAACAAGTTGGTAGTTGCTGGGAGTGAGTGCCAGTAATGGGAAAAATGGGAAAAGAGAATTAAGAGTTAAAATTTTCTAGTTTAAAAAGATAAGCCATGGGGATATAATGAATAACTGAGGGAATATAGTCAATAATATGATAATAAGCAGACAAACAAACAAAAACAGTTTTCTTTTGTTTGTTTTTTATCACAACATTCAGTGCACTTCAGTTCAGTTGCTCAGTCATGTCCAACTCTGCGACCCCATGGACTGCAGCACACCAGGCCTCCTTGTCCAACACCAACTCCCGGAGTTTATTCAAACTCATGTCAACTGAGTAGGGTGATGCCATCCAACCATCTCATCCTCTGTCATCCCCTTCTCCTCACTCCCTCAATCTTTCCCAGCATCAGTTTTTTTTTTTTGTTTTTTTCCAAATGAGTCAGTTCTTTGCATCAGGAGGCCAAAGTATCAGAATTTCAGCTTCAGCATCAGTCCTTCCAATGAATATTGGAATATTGGACTGATTTCCTTTAGGATGGACTAGTTGGATCGCCTTTCAGTCCAAGGGACTCTCAAGAATCTTCTCCAACACCACAGTTCAAAAGCATCAATTCTTCAGCACTCAGCTTTCTTTATACTCCAACTCTCACATCCATGTTTGACTACTGAAAAAACCATAGCTTTGACTAGATGGACCTTTGTAGGCAAAGTAATGTCTCTGTTTTTTAATATGCTGTCTAGGTTGGTCATAACTTTTCTTCCAAAGAGCAAGAGTCTTTTAATTTCAAGGCTACATCAACCATCTGCAGTGATTTTTGAGACCCCAAAATAAAGTCTCTCACTGTTTCAACTTTTTCCCTCGGATGTTGGCAATTTGATATCTGGTTCCTCTGTCTTTTCTATATCCAGCTTGAACATCTGCAAGTTCACAGTTCACGTTCTGTTGAAGCCTGGCTTGGAGAATTTTGAACATTACTTTGCTAGCATGTGAGATGAGTGCAATTGTGCTGTAGTTTGAGCATTCTTTGGCATTGCCTTTCTTTGGAATTGGAATGAAAACTGACCTTTTCCAGTCCTGTGGCCACTGCTGAGTTTTCCAAATCTGCTGGCATATTGACTGCAGCACTTTCACAGCATCATCTTTGAGAATTTGAAAGAGCTCAACTGGAATTCCATCACATTCACTAGCTTTGTTCACAGTGATGCTTCCTAAGGCCCACTTGACTTTGCATTTTAGGATGTCTGGTCCTAGGTGAGTGATCACACCATCGTGGTTATCTAGATCATGAAGATCTTTTTTGTATAGTTATTTTTCTGTATTCTTACCACCTCTTTTTAATATCTTCTGCTTCTATTAGGTCCATACCAATTCTGTCCTTTATTGTGTCCATCTTTGTATGAAATGTTCTCTTAGTACCTCTAGTTTTCTTGAAGAGATCTCTAGTCTTTCTCATTCTATTGTTTTCCTCTATTTATTTGCATTGATCACTGAGGAAGGCTTTCTTATCTCTCCTTGCTATTCTTTGGAACTCTGCATTCAAATGGGCATATCTTTCCTTTTCTCCTTTGCTTTCACTTCCTGTCTTTTCACAGCTATTTGTAAGGCCTCCTCAGACAGCCATTTTGCCTTTTTGGATTTCTTTTTCTTGGGGATGGTCTTGATCCCTGCCTCCTGTACAATGTCATGAACCTCCATCCATAGTTCATCAGGTACTCTATCAGATCTAGTCCCTTAAATCTATTTCTCACTTCCACTGTATAGTCATAAGAGATTTGATTTAGGTCATACCTGAATGGTCTAGTAGTTTTCTCTACTTTCTTCAACTTCAGTCTGAATTTGGCAATATCCAGTTCATGATCTGAGCCACAGTCAGCTCCCAGTCTTGTTTTTGCTGACTGTATAGAGCTTCTCCATCTTTGGCTGCAAAGAATATAATCAATCTGATTTTGGTGTTGACCATCTGGTGATGTCCATGTGTAGAGTCTTCTCTTGTGTTGTTGGAAGAGGGTGTTTGCTATGACCAGTGTGTTCTCTTGGCAGAACTCTATTAGCCTTTGACCTGCTTCATTCTGTACTCCAAGGCCAAATTTGCCCATTACTCCAGGTGTTCTTGAATTCCTACTTTTGCATTCCAGTCCCCTATGATGAAAAGGACATCTTTTTGGGGTGTTAGTTCTAGAAGGCCTTGTAGGTCTTCATAGAACAGTTCAACTTCAGCTTCTTCAGCATTACTGGTTGGGGCATAGACTTGAATTACCATGATATTGAATGGTTTGCCTTGGAAACGAACAGAGATCATTCTGTCATTTTTGAAATTGCATCCAAGTACTGCATTTCAGACTCTTCTTTTGACTGTGATTTCTTCTAAGGGATTCCTGCCCACAGTAGTAGATATAATGGTTATCTGAGTTAAATTCACCCATTCCAGTCCATCTTAGTTCACTAATTCCTAGAATGTCGATGTTCCCTCTTGGCATCTCCTGTTTGACCACTTCCAATTTGCCTTGATTCATGGACCTAACATTCCAGGTTCCTATGCAATATTGCTCTTTACAGAATCGAACCCTGCTTCCATCACCAGTCCCATTCACAACTGGGTGTTGTTTTTGCTTTGGTCCATCCTTTCATTCTTTCTGGAGTTATTTCTCCACTGATCTCCAGTAGCATATTGGCCACCTACCAACCTGGGGAGTTCATCTTTCAGTGCCCTGTATTTTTGTCTTTTCATACTGTTCATGGGGTTCTCAAGGCAAGAATGCTGAAATGGTTTGCCATTCCCTTCTCCAGTAGACCACATTCTGTCAGACCTATCCACCACACCCAGCTTCTTGGGTGGCCCCATATGGCGTGGCTTAGTTTCACTGAGTTAGACAAGTCTGTGGTCCATGTGATCAGATAGGCTAGTTGTCTGTGACTGTAGTTTCAGTCTGTCTGCCCCCTGACCCCCTCTGTCAGTGCCTACCATCTTACCTGGGTTTCTCTTACCTTTGACGTGGGATCTCTCTTCACGGCTGCTCCAGCAAAGTGCAGCCCCTGCTCCTTACTTCAGATGCAGGGAAGTAATTATATATCATATAATATATAATTATAAAATATATATTATATATTTAATAATTATATTTATTATTGTTTATTATTAATCTGAGGGCTCTCTGACATTATCATTCTTCCTTTTATTCTGTTATACATTTTAAAGAAGATTCTTTCAAAAAGTATGTTTTTAATTTAAATTTATTTAATTGGAGGCTAATTACTTTACAATATTGTATTGGTTTTGCCATACATCAACATGAATCTGCCACGGGTATACATGTGTTTCCCATCCTGAACCCCCCTCTCACCAAGTATTTATTACGTATTTCATGTATCCCAGACTTTTGTTGTTATTTTGAGGGGTGCAGAGCTAAATAAACAGACCTGCCCCTCTGGTGATCTCATTTATGGGATGTGTATGTGTGTTTGTGTCTGTGTCGGGTCTGTATTTTAATTTTTTGTTTGTTTGTTTTTTATCACAGCAGCAGCCAACATAAACAAATAAATCAGTAAACAAAATGATTTTACACACATTCCATGAAAGTAAGTGGAATCAGGGAGAGAGTTTGTAGATTAAAATTCAGATAAGGTAGGGGAAAGAAAGCTCACTTTGTGGAGTTAGTGGCTGAGCTCAGATTCAATGGATGGATGAAGAGATATGTTATGCAAAGTATAGGGAAAGAGGCAACTCAAGTAGGGAGAACAGCAAATTAAGGTGGGAAATATCTTGAAATCTTCAAGAGACAGAAGAGCAATGAGTTTATTTGAAACAAAGTGAGCTAGGAATGGTGTGGGCAGTGCAGTTTGAGACAAGATTGGCAACATAAGGCAAAGGCCAAAGCAGATAAGGTCTTTCATATAACTTTTCTAACTGGAAGATAATTACTTTACAATATTGTGTTGGTTTCTGCCATGCAACAAAGTACATAAGTCATAATTATATAATTTATATATATATATATATATATATAAAACCCTGAATATTCATTAGAAGGACTGATACTGAAGCTAAAGCTCCAATACTTTGGTCACCTGATGTGAAGAGTCAACTCATTGGAAAAGACACTGATACTGGGAAATATTTAAACCCTGAATATACCATTGGAAAGACTGATACTGAAGCTAAAGCTCCAATACTTTGGTTACTCGATTCGAAGAGTCAACTCATTGGGAAAACCCTGATACTGGGAGAGATTGAAGGCAGGAGGAGAAGGGGGAGACAGAGGATGAGATGGTTGAATGGCATCACTGACTCAGTGGACATGAATTTGAGCAAACTCAGGGAGAACGTGAAGGACAAGGAAGCCTGGCATGCTGCAGTCCATGGAGTCACAAAGAGTTGGACACAACTTAGCAACTGAACAACAACAAGATATATTTATATATATAATATTATATATATATATTTATATACATATATAATATATATCCATATATATCCCTTATCTATTGAACCTTGAAAGGAGTTGATTTCATTCTGAGATAGAGGGAAAAGCATTTAATTTTTGAGATATGATTTGATTTGGGAAAAGGGAGCTATGAATGTTGAATGGAAGATGGATTATAGGAACACGGGAGTTGAGAGCTAAAAGGGTGTGAAGGCTAATACAACAATCTCAATGATGGATCACAGAGCCATGATCACTCTGTAATGAAAGAGAGTACAGGTGACATGCTAGATGGTGTGTGTGGGTCAAGAATGATGAGCCAAGGTATTGTTTATGTTTTAAAAATAGGAGATTACTAGAGAAATTTAGTATGCTGATAGAAGTAATCAAGCAGAGAAAAAATAATGATGCAGAAGAGAGGAGATTTAACTAAGGGAATCAATCCTTTTGATGAATGTCCCTTATGACCACAACATAACCGCCACTTCCATAGGACTGAAAAGCGTGGGTGGTAAAACTTTTATCAAAGCATGGTACAACCTCAGAATAAAAATGAGAGGTTCTCAGTGAGCAGGAGCTAAACATGAGGCTCAAGGGGGACAGAACAGAGAGTGAAATGGAATAGTGCCAAAAGATAGCAAAAGCTTCAACTTCTCTGCAGTTTCTGTTTAGTGATGGTCACAGAATCAGCCCACTTTAATGGAGTCATGCTAACAAAACGACTTTATTCCAGCAAGAAAACTTCAGCACATCTGCCCCTTAGAAGCTTTTGATCACCCCACAAAAGTTTTCCTCTATCCAGCAGACTCCAACAGGCCTGCTTCCATCACTTCCTTGTGGAAAGGAACAGAGACACCATTCTCTGTAATGTACATTTAGTAGGAGCTCCCTAAGTCAACCCTGTTTGACCAACTGAGAATCAACCAAAGAAGATCAAGTTAAAGAAAAGAAGGTTCCCCATATCTCAATGTTTACTAATTATTAGATGATGTCAAAATCAGACCTGAATCAAACCTTGATTTTCAGTGGGTGACACAGCAAATTAACATATGGCTAATGAACCTGTAAAAGACTCTGTTGACCCTGCTGATTTGAATACCACTTAGATGAAAAATTCAGGACCACACAAACTTGGCTAAAATCATCTTCCAGATGATCTGTGGTCATGCAGTACAAATACGAGTTTTTCAAAAAGTACATTTGAGGCCTTATAGTTTAAGGTATTCCTTTCATGTCACATGCCCATAAAATATTATTTTAGGTGTGTGACATTCTAGAGTGAAGCAAAGAAAAGTTGCCTACAATGGCTTTGGAACACTCATATATTACTCTAGCTGTTCCCATAGTCACATTATTTTACTTCCTGATGTGTGAGGCACATCACGCAAGACTAATCACCACGACTAGTGATTTGCCCTCCAGTGTCCTCCGACCATAAACTATTTTATGTATCTAATTCAATAAAACTGTCTTTGGCTCCCTGATGAACGATTGCATTGTAAAATGAATTATTCTTAAACATTTGCCAAACTAGCTGTTCCTATGGGCATCCATGACTACATTATGGAGACTGATGTATCATGGAAATAATTCAGAACAGAGAAATGACTAGAAATGAGTGGACTCATTTCCTTAAATGCAAACGATTCAGCTTTTTCACTTTGTCCTGTACTTTCTCGGTTGCACCAAGGAGCAGAGGGAAATGGTTTGAAGTAATCACATGACAGTCATGAAAAATTAATGTCACTGTGGTAGACATGGTTTGGCTTCCCAATAATAACTTCCATCCCCTTGTTCTCTGGTGGTGTCCCACAAGCAAATATATTCAAAAGCCATGTAGCTTTTGTGGCAGCCACACGGGTCATGTAAGCTAGTTATAATCAATAAGGCATAAAGACATGCCCCCTGGGGGTTTTCTGTGAAAGGATTCACCTTTCTGATAAAAGAGAGAAGCTCTTATCCAGGTCTTTTGATATACCATAAATGATTCAACCATTTATTTTATTAGGAAATTTGTGATTCATTCAGGATTATCTGAAACACAGAGCACAACTAAATTGTTTCATCTAATACAAAAATTTTTCAAACTCAGAAAGAATTGCAATTAAGCCTTAACTATGAAAAAGGAAATGGCAACCCACTGCAGTGTTCTTGCCTGGAAAATCCCATGGACAGAGGAGCCTGGCAGGCTACAGTCCATGGGATCGCAAAGAGTTGGACACACCTGAGAGACTAACACACACACACATGCCATGTAATTCTCTTCTATTTCAGACATATTTCTTAAGCCATGTATATATGAATTTTGTTGTTGTCTTTATTCAATTGCTAAGTCGAGTCTGACTCTTTGTGATTCCGTGGACTGCAGCACACCAGGCTTCCCTGTCTTTCACTATCTCCCAGAGTTTGTTCAAATTCATGTCCATTGAGTCAGTGATGCTATCTAACCATTTCATCTTCTGCCATCCCCTTCTTTTGCCCTCAGTCCTTCCCAGCTTCAGAGTCTTTTCCAATGAGTCCTTCTCAGCTTCAGGGTCTTTTCCTTGCATCAGGTGGCCAAATTATTGGAGCTTCAGTTTCTACATCAGTTCTTTCAATGAATATGGATAGGCTCCTCTGTCCATTGAATTCTCTAGACAACAATACTGGCATGGGTAGCCATTCCCTTCTCCAGGGTATCTACCTGACCCAGGGATCAAACCTGGTTCTCTTGCATTGCATGCAGATTCTTTACCATCTGAGAGACCAGGGAAGCCCGTATATCAATTTACTTACCACTAAAATATAATTTTCACCAATGGAGATTCATAGTCTTTTTATTTTTAATATATTAATAAAATAAATTGCACAGATAGACTTATGAAATTTGAGAATTCTTCATATTTATAAAAAGAATCTGTATTTGACTGGAGTGTATTATTTATAAATATAGACTTTTTATCAGCTTCCTAATATTTAAAAATAAAATATTTATTTATATTTTTAAGCGATGTGGTGTTACCTTTGTTCAATTTTGTTTTGAAGTAAGGCCAAAGATGAAGAAATTTGAAGTTTTTCATGGTTTCCTATGCTCTGAGAAAACTTAAAGAACCTAAAAAAATCTCATTTTCTTGAAGATATTATAAAAATGATCAATAAAACCACCTTGGCCTTATATATCTTTACTGCTTATTAAAGCATCCCTCATGAACATTAACAAAATAATGAAATCAATAATCAATTATGTGTTCTTGTCTTGCTCAAATTTTCAGTATTATATGGTACTTTTTTTTTTGCCACTTCCTTCATGAAAAATTATCTTCCCTTAAATAATATGGCTAACAGAGGTCCATATAGTCAAAGCTATGGTTTTTCCAGTAGTTATGTATGGATGTGAGATTTGGACCATAAACAAGGCTGAGCACTGAAGAACTGATGTCTTTGAACTGTGGTGTTGGAGAAGACTCTTGAGAGTCCCTTGGACTACAAGGAGATCAAACCAGTCAATCCTAAATGAAATCAACCCTGAATATTCATTACAAGGACAGATGCTGAAACTGAGGCTCCAATATTTTGGCCACCACAAGCAAAGAGTAGACCCATTGGAAAAGATGGGAAAGATTAGGAAAAACTGATGCTGGGAAAGATTGAGGGCAGGAGGAGAAGGGGATGACAGAGGATGAGATGGCTAGATAGCATTACCAACTGAATGGACATGATTCTGAGCAAAGTCCAGGAAATAGTGAAGGACAGGGAAGCATGTCATGCTTCAGTCCATGGGGGTCCCAAAGAGTCAGACATGACTTAGCAACTGAACAACAATTTAAAAACTCTTTATTAGGCTTCAATTTTTTTTTTCTATTTCTTTGTATGCTGGGTAATTTTTGATGTTACCTGCATTAGTTTTTGAAGTAACCATAACCAAGTTCCACAAACTCAGTTGCTTAAAACAATAGAAATGTATTCTGTACAGTTCTGTAGAAGTCTAAAATAAAGTTGTTATCAGGATCATGCTTCCTCTGATGCTCTAAAGGGTTCCTTCCTCATCTCTTCCAGCTTCTGATAACCCCAGGTATTTTGGCATGTGGCAAAATAACTCCAGTCACTTCCCATTTCTTCACCTGCCTATCTTCCTTCCACATGTTTCCATACACCTAAAATTTCCTCATCTTCTGTCAGTCATTGCATTTGGGCCCACCTCAATGATCACATTTTATGTGATTATTTCCTGATTATTTCTACAAAGACAATTTTCAAATAAGGTCATACTCATAGGTAGGGGTTAGGACTTGAATGCATCTTTTGGTGGAATGCAGCTCAATGTATAACAATGCTGGGACCTGTGAACTTTACAATGTTGGGTGCTAGATTTTTATTTTGGCATTGAGTTTCATTTTAAGATGTTGTAAAATTGCTTAAGGTCAGTTGGATCTCTCCAAATACTGCTTTTAAGCTTTGTTAGTTGGAACCAGAGCAGCCTCTAGCCTTAGGCTAAATTGACCCCACTACTGATGCAATAGATTTCTGAATGCTGGTTTTTATTTTGTTTGTGTGTGTGTGTGTGTGTGTGTGTGAATTTTGAGGCTTTTAACTCTGGCCATAAACATGAACCAGACTCAAGGAATTATTCCATCCAAACCTTTCTGGTGGATTCTTCCCCACCTCCATAATTTCCTCTTACATATGTGCTGATAAGAGCTCAGATGAAGCGAGGAATTCTCTTCTAGAGCTCTAGAACTCTCTGGGAAACTCTTTTCTCTTCAGTACTCTGTCTTTAGATTTCTGGCTGCTTTGGCCTCTTGAACTCTGAGCTTTATTTCTCCAACTGAAGAAGACCAGAGAGTTCAGTTTGATTCACCTCCCTATGCTTTGGCTCAGCAATTCATTCTGCCATTAAGCTGGGGCATTTGTAAAGCTCAGAATTATTTCCCTGCTTTTCTGAATGACTGTTCTGCTATTGTTTTCCCAGTGTCTGAAAACATTGTTTCATATATTTAATCTACTGTTTTAGTTGTATATGGTAGAAGGTAAATGTGGCCTTGTTACTAACTCATAGCTGGAAACAGAAAGCATGTAACTGATCAGGACCCTATGAGGTCTTCCCAGAACAGACCCTCACCCATGTCTTCTGTCTGCTTTTTGTTTGTAGAAAACCTTTAATCAAAGAATAAATCTAATCATAGAAGTGAGAAAATGCAGAAAAAAAGGAAAACAGTCAAGCAAGACAAAATAGTAATATTTTAGTCATTAAACAAAGTCAAAGATGTTTAGCTCTTCCTCAAAGGCTGTTGAGCTTCCCAGGTGGCATTAGTGGTAAAGAACTCACCTGCCAATGCAGGAGATCCAGGGGATGCCTGTTCAATCCCTGGGTGAGGAAGATCCCCTTAAGGAGGGCATAGCAACCCACTTCAGTATTCTAACCTGAGATTTGCATGGTTAGAGGAGACTGAAGGACTAGAGTCCACAGGACAGCAAAGAGTTAAACAGGACTGAAGCAACTTAGCACACACACAAGGATTTTAGATAACATTCTGAGCCATGTTCTTTGAACTGTTTTGCATATAGTAAAAGCCTCACCAGGTAGAAGAAGTTAACTGTATGCTGTCCACAGCATGTAGATTCCACAATAGAACTAGAAGGTTGATTATGCTGATCCCTCATTACCTCACCACCAGCCAATCAGAAAAATGTTCATGAGCTGATCACACTCTTTTTGAATAAAACTCCTCACTACCTCCTCCAGGGTGGAACACACAGTCCTGAGGGCCTTAGTCCACTGTAGGCCCCTTTGTTTGGGCAAGCAATAAAACTGTTTCTTTCCACTTCAATCAAAACTCTGTCTCTGAGATTTAATCTGGCCCTGGCGTACAGGGGCCAAATTTTGGCCACAGGCATCAAGTGAAGTTTGGACTATTTTAAATTAAAGAGTTCTCTCTAATACAATTTTAAACCAAAATGTGAGAATGTCATATTTGTTTTTAATATCATTACAGGAGAAAGGGAATGCACTAAAAAAGGAAAAGAGAAAAAGGAAGAAGACCTGCTAGAAGTGCATTGCTATGGCCCAGGCTGGATATGAAAATCACTTGGACCAGGTTTGCTCGGTAGAGATAGTGAGAGTGATGGTTTGGAGATATAACTGGAGATGAATCACACAGATCCTGCTAGATGGTTTGATGCCAAGTAAAAGAAAATAGGAGAAATCAAATGTAATTTATACATCTTTGCTAAGAAACTGGTGAATGATGATGCTTCCCTGGTGGTGTCAGTGGCAAAGAATCTGCCTGCCAGTGCAGGAGAGGCAAGAGATGCAGGTTCAGTCCCTGGGTCAGGAAGATCCTCTGGAGGAGGAAATGGCAACCCACCATTTGGACACGACTGAGCGTGTGTGTGTTGTGTTGATTAACTGAGGTAGAAAAGTGGTAGGTCGAGAACTGTGAGAAGAGTTGGTGTTTTATTATTTGCAATATCTTCTCCCAGTTGGAAAGTTGAACCTGTGCATTTTACTTTGATCAATTTTGTATTTACTTTTACTGCTATCACTTATTTTTTCTATTCTCTATTTTACCTTGTCAATTTTTTATCTTTTATTGCCTTTTATAATTTTTTTCTTTTTTCCTTCTAATATTTTTGAAATTTTCTTTTATTTATACTCCACTAGAGTTTAATCCCTTAAAATTATATTCTCCTATCACCATGAAAAATTAATCAATACCTACAGCTGGTAGAGAATTTTCTAAAACACAATCTGACCATGTTGGGCTCTACACAGAATTCTTTCATAGTCTCTAGTGCTTCAGGATAAAATACATTCTTAGAATTTATCTTATGTCAGAGTTTTGCTTCTTACAAATTTTATTCACTCTGCCTTCTGCAAAAACAGAAGCTTCTTGTTACTTTTATAAAGTCCTCATACTAGGTTGGTGTATTTTCTTTCTTTCTTTTATTTTTTTGGACACCCTGTCACTTTAGCAAAAGTTTCACTTTCAGTTAATAAGGTTTTCTGAGTCAGTGAGAGAAGAAAACCATGTGACTCAATTGATAGCAAATCAAGTACTTTGGAATTCCGTGATAAATGCTTTACTGAATATGAAATTATGAGAGCAGTTTCTGCAAAATATTCTGCTGAATGTCAACAATTAGAAAATGTGTTCATGCATGTGTGTGTTCACTCAGTAATGTCTGACTCTTCGCAATCCCATGGACTATAGCCTGCAAGACTCCTCTATGCATAGGATTACCAGGTTGCTGCTGATGCTAAGTTGCTTCAGTTGTGGCCGACTCTGGGACCCCATAGATAGCAGCCCATGGGGGATTCTCCAGGCAAGAACACTGGAGTGGGTTGCCATTTCCTTCCAATGCATGAAAGTGAAAAGTGAAAGTGAAGTAGTTCAGTCGTGTCCAACTCTTTTCGACCCAATGGACTGCAGCCCACCAGGCTCCTCCATCCATGGGATTTTCCAGGCAAAAGTACTGGAGTGGGGTGCCATTGCCTTCTCTCCAGGGTATATTCCTGACCCAGGAATTGAACCTGCATCTCCTGCATTGAAGGCATATTCCTTATTATCTGTGCCACCAGAGAAGCCCTTGTTTATGTATAAAATATAGTTTATATGTGAAATGACTCAAGTGCATATCTCTCTGGTCACTTTCTCTGCCTCTCTTCTCCAGGGCCCACTATTCTTTCTCGTAGGAATTATTCTTCCCATGCATGGAGTTTTCCCATACAGAGCAATCCCAGAAATGGGATGTAAAGCAAAGTGTCCTGGGTACAATAGGGATAACAATATTTTGGCTGTTTTACATTTGGTCACTTGTCTTTAAAATTAATGTGTTTGCCCAAGTTATTGGGTCCCCCAGGTGGCACTGTGGTAAAGAATTCACCTACAATGCAGGAGATGCAGATTAATCCTGGTTTGGGAAGATCCCTTGCAGAGGAAATGACAACCCATTCCAGTATTCTTGCCTAGGAAATCCCATGGACAGAGGAGTCTAGTAGTCTACAGTCCATGAGGTCACAAAACAGTCAGACATGATTTAGTGACTGAAACCACAATGGACTAGTAATTGATATTTACATTCCCTATATTTTAAACCAACATATCTATTGTGGTTATGTATCTCTGTTTCAACATTATGTGCCACTTTGTAAATGACATGTAGCTTTTTAGTTCACAAGCTTTCAAATCAAAAAGTAACCATACTTGAGAAGTTGTATACTCACAGAATTCTACCTGAAGAACCTTATCCATACCAGGAGCTCATTCAAATGACATAGTTTGGAGTGGGTGACTTTGGCACAGAGAAAAAAATCACTGTTGATGGAGAGTATAGTATGACAGGATGTATTTTTTAAAGAAGGCTACAACAATACTTCTTATTTTTTAAGCTTTTTTTGTATGACTTGCTAATTCATCCTCAAAAAGTAGAGTCTATAGTATATCTCCTTGAAACTGGCAGGTTTTGAGATTGCTCGAACAAATAGAACACAGCAAGTATTATACTGTGTCTACTGAGGCATATCTCTGTTATAGATTGAGTTGTATCCCTACTCCCAAAATGGTATGCTGAAGTTCTAATCCACAGCAAATCAGACTGTGACCTAATTTGGATATAGAGTCTTTAAAAATATAACGAAGTTAAAGTTAGGTGTTTATAAAATTGGATTGGGTCCTTTTACAGAGAAAATGAAGACACAGAGACAAGTAATAGAAAAGGAAGTTGCTACAAAGATGAAAGACTGGAATGATGCATCTACAAGCCAATGGATGCTGGAGGCTTCTTAGGGGCTAGTCACAAAACAGCACCTTCAGATGGGGGCTTGGTATTGCTGAAAACTTGGTTTTGTATTTCTAGTCTCAGAACTAGGGGAAAATAAGTTTCCATTGCTTTAAGCCATCCAGTGTTTGGTACTTTATTACAGCAACACTAGGAAACTGAGACAAGCCCTTATTTTGATTTAAATGTCTCTGTGTTCTCTCTCTTGATATGTTTATTTTGGGAATCTTGTCTCTCAAGTTGGCATTTGCTTTGAGAAGTTCAAGTCATATGAAGAGGCCACATGAAGGCATTTGAGTTAAAATCTCCAGACAGACTTCCTAATGACAGTCATGTGAATGAGCCCTCTTAGATTTCTGCAACAATTGATCCTAAATATAAACTACAGTTAGCACCTGAGTATAACTGAATAAGAGACTCCTAGTGAGAACTAGAGAACAAATTGCCAACATTCGCTAGATCATAGAGAAAGCAAGGGAATTCCAGAAAAACATTGACCTCTGTTTCATCGACTACACTAAAGCCTCTGACTATGTGGATCATAACAAACTGTGGAAAGCTCTTAAAGAGATGGGAATATAAGACCATTTTATCTGTCTCCTAAGAAACCTTGTATGTGGGTAAGAAGCAACAGTTAGAACCCTATATGGAGCAACTGACTGGTTCAAGATTGAAAAAGGCGTATGACAGGGCTGTCTGCTGTCACCCTGTTTGTTTAACCTATATGCTGAGCACATCATGAGAAATGCTGGGCTGGATGAGTTCAAGCTGGAAAAACATCAACAACCTCAAATATGCAGATGATACCACTGTAATGGTAGAAAGCAAAATGGAACTAAAGAGCCTCTTGATGAGGGTGAAGGAGAAGAGTGAAAGAGTCAGCTTAAGACTAAATACTCAAAAAACTAAGATCATCATATTCAGCCCCATTACTTCATGACAAATAGAAGGGAAAAAGTGGAAGTAGTGACAGATTTCCTCGCCTTAGGCTCTAAAATCACTGCAGGTGGTGACTGCAGCCACGAAATCAGATGATTGTGTCTTGGCAGGAAAGCTATGACAAACCTAGACAGTGTATTGAAAAGCAGAATTACTCTGCTGACAAAGGTCAGTATAGTCAAGGCTATGGTCTTCCCAGTTGTCACATACAGTTGTGAGAGTTAGACTGTGAAGAAGGCAGAGTGCCAATGAATTGATACTTTCAAACTGTGATGCTGGACAAGATTTTTGATTCCCTTGGACAGCAGAAAGATCAAACCAGTCAATCTTAAGGGAAATCAACCCTGAATACTCATTGGAAGGACTGATGTTGAAGCTGAAGCTCTGGTATTTTGATGGGAACAGCTGACTCATTGGAAAGTCCCTGATGCTGGGAAAGATTGAGAGCAAAGGTGAAGAGGGCATCAGAGGATGAGATGGCTGGTTGGCATCACTGATGCAATGGACATGAACTTGAGCAAACTTTGACAGTTGGTAAGGGAAATGGAGGCCTGGTGTGCTGCAGTCCATGGGTCACAATGAGTTGGACATGACTGGGCAACTGAACAACAACAACAGTGAGAAACACTCAACTAAGCTTAGTCAACCTGTGGCACCCTGATATGTGATAATAAATTTTTATTTAAGCCACTAATTCTTAGAGTAGTTTATTAGGAAGGAATAAATAATAAGAATTGCAAGCTCTTATTCAATAACAAGAATTGGAAATGTTAAACTTCAAAAATATTCTCAACTCTAGCTTTAAATACAATGATATACAATGAAATATCTGGGTACTATTGTTTATCAACACAAATTATGTTAGATTCTGTGTGTATGGTAAGAAAGAATTTTTCCAGATCACATGATTATCCATGTGGAAAATATAAAAGGATCAACAACAATGAAAAAAATTCTAAGGAGTAAAAAGTCATTGTAACAAGGTAACAAGATAAATTGTTAATATACAAAAGTCAGTCACTTTCCTGTATATAAACAATGAACAAATAAAGTTTAAAAATAAACATATAACATGTTTAGATTACCACTTACAAAAGTTAAATACTTGGGTATACATCTCACAAAATATGTACAAGATTCATATGAGGAAAACTACAACACTCTAATGAATTTAGTCAAAGAAGAACTAAGTAGAGAAAGAGCCCATGTTCATGGACAGGAAAACCCAATGTTGTCAAGATGTCAGTTCTTTCCAAATTAATCTATCTATTCAGTGCAATCAAAATTAAAATTTCAGCAAGTTATTTTATGAATTTTGCTAAAATGAATCTAAAGTTAATAAGGAGAGTCAAAAAGATCCAGGAACACCAACTAAATATTAAAGAAAAGAACAAAGCTGGAGGACTGATGCTACCTAAGTTCAGTTCAGTTCAGTTCAGTTCACTCGCTCAGTCATATCCAACTCTTTGTGACCCCATGGACTGCAGCACAACAGGCATCCCTGTCCATAACCAACTCCCAGAGTTTATTCAAACACATGTCCATTGAGTCAGTGATGCCATCCAATAATCTCATCCTCTGTCATCCCCTTCTCCTCCCACCTTGAATCTTTCCCAGCATTAGGGTCTTTTCAAATGAGTCAGTTCTTTGCATCAGGTGGCCAAAGCATTGGAGTTTTAGCTTCAGCATCAGTCCTTCCAATGAATATTCAGGACTGATTTCCTTTAGGATAGACTGGTTGGATCTCCTTGCAGTCCAAGGGACTCTTGAGAGTCTTCTCAACACCACAGTTCAAAAGCATCAATTCTTTGGCACTCAGCTTTCTTTTTTTTTTTTTTTTTTTTTTATTTTGTTTTTAAACTTTACATAATTGTATTAATTTTGCCAAATATCAAAATGAATCCCCACAGGTATACCTGTGTTCCCCATCCTGAACCCTCCTCCTCCTCCTCCCTCCCATACCATACCTCTGGGTTGTCCCAGTGCACTAGCCCCAAGCATCCAGTATCGTGCATCGAACCTGGACTGGCAACTCGTTTCTTACATGATATTTTACATGTTTCAATGCCATTCTCCCAAATCTTCCCACCCTCTCCCTCTCCCACAGAGTCCATAAGACTGTTCTATACATCAGTGTCTCTTTTGCTGTCTCATAACACGGGTTATTGTTACCATCTTTCTAAATTCCATATATATGCGTTAGTATACTGTATTTATGTTTTCCTTCTGGCTTACTTCACTCTGTATAATAGGCTCCAGTTTCATCCACCTCATTAGAACTGATTCAAATGTATTCTTTTTAATGGCTGAGTAATACTCCATTGTGTATATGTACCACGGCTTTCTTATCCATTCATCTGCTGATGGACATCTAGGTTGCTTCCATGTCCTGGCTATTATAAACAGTGCTGCGATGAACATTGGGGTACACGTGTCTCTCTTTCCTTCTGGTTTCCTCAGTGTGTGCCCAGCAGTGGGATTGCTGGATCATAAGGCAGTTCTATTTCCAGTTTTTAAGGAATCTCCACACTGTTCTCCATAGTGGCTGTACTAGGTTGCATTCCCACCAACAGTGTAAGAGGTTTCCCTTTTCTCCACACCCTCTCCAGCATTTATTATTTGTAGACTTTTGGATTGCAGCCATTCTGACTGGTGTGAAATGGTACCTCATAGTGGTTTTGATTTGCATTTCTCTGATAATGAGTGATGTTTAGCATCTTTTCATGTGTTTGTTAGCCATCTGTATGTCTTCTTTGGAGAAATGTCTATTTAGTTCTTTGGCCCATTTTTTGATTGGGTCGTTTATTTTTCTGGAGTTGAGCTGTAGGAGTTGCTTGTATATTTTTGAGATTAGTTGTTTGTCGGTTGCTTCATTTGCTATTATTTTCTCCCATTCTGAAGGCTGTCCTTTTCACCTTGCTAATAGTTTCCTTTGATGTGCAGAAGCTTTTAAGGTTAATTAGGTCCCATTTGTTTATTTTTTGCTTTTATTTCCAATATTTTGGGGAGGTGGGTCATAGAGGATCCTGCTGTGATGTATGTCAGAGAGTGTTTTGCCTATGTTCTCCTCTAGGAGTTTTATAGTTTCTGATCTTATGTTTAGATCTTTAATCCATTTTGAGTTTATTTTTGTGTATGGTGTTAGAAAGTGGTCTAGTTTCATTCTTTTACAAGTGGTTGACCAGATTTCCCAGCACCACTTGTTAAAGAGATTGTCTTTAATCCATTGTATATTCTTGCCTCCTTTGTCAAAGATAAAGTGTCCATATGTGCGTGGATTTATCTCTGGGCTTTCTATTTTATTCCATTGATCAATATTTCTGTCTTTGTGCCAGTACCATACTGTCTTGATAACTGTGGCTTTGTAGTAGAGCCTGAAGTCAGGTAGGTTGATTCCTCCAGTTCCATTCTTCTTTCTCAAGATCGCTTTGGCTATTCGAGGTTTTTTGTATTTCCATACAAATTGTGAAATTATTTGTTCTAGCTCTGTGAAGAATACTGTTGGTAGCTTGAGAGGGATTGTGTTGAATCTATAAATTGCTTTGGGTAGTATACTCATTTTCACTATATTGATTCTTCCAATCCATGAACATGGTATATTTCTCCATCTATTAGTGTCCTCTTTGATTTCTTTCACCAGTGTTTTATAGTTTTCTATATATAGGTCTTTAGTTTCTTTAGGTAGATATATTCCTAAGTATTTTATTCTTTCCGTTGCAATGGTGAATGGAATTTTTTCCTTAATTTCTCTTTCTGTTTTCTGATTATTAGTGTATAGGAATGCAAGGGATTTCTGTGTGTTGATTTTATATCCTGCAACTTTACTATAGTCATTGATTAGTTCTAGTAATTTTCTGGTGGAATCTTTAGGGTTTTCTATGTAGAGGATCATGTCATCTGCAAATAGTGAGAGTTTTACTTCTTCTTTTCCAATTTGGATTCCTTTTATTTCTTTTTCTGCTCTGATTGCTGTGGCCAAAACTTCCAAAACATGTTGAATAGTAATGGTGAAAGTGGGCACCCTTGTCTTGTTCCTGACTTTAGAGGAAATGCTTTCAATTTTTCACCATTGAGGATAATGTTTGCTGTGGGTTTTTCATATATAGCTTTATTATGTTGAGGTATGTTCCTTCTATTCCTGCTTTCTGGAGAGTTTTATCATAAATGGATGTTGAATTTTTTCAAAGGCTTTCTCTGCATCTATTGAGATAATCATATGGTTTTATTTTCAATTTGTTAATGTGGTGTATTACATTGATTGATTTGTGGATATTGAAGAATTCTTTGCATCCCTGGTCAGCTTTCTTTATATACTCTCTTTCTTTATATACTTTATATACTCTCACATCCATACATGACTACTGGAATAACAATAGCTTTGACTAGACAGACTTTGTTGGCAAAGTAATGTCTCTGCTTTTGAATATGCTGCCTAGGTTGGTCATAACTTTTCTTCCAAGGAACAAGCATCTTTTAAGTTCATGGCTGCAGTCACCATCTGCAGTGATTTTACAGCCCCCCAAAATAAAGTCTGTCACTGTTTACACTGTTTGCCCATCTATTGCCATGAAGTGATGGGACTGGATGCCATGATCTTCGTTTTCTGAATGTTGAGCTTTAAGCCAACTTTTCACTCTCCTCTTTCACTTTCATCAAGAGGCCTTTTAGTTCCTCTTCACTTTCTGCCATAAGGGTGGTGTCATCTACATATAAGTGCATATGATGTACTCTGCATATAAGTTAAATAAGCAGGTGACAATATGCAGCCATGGCGTACACCTTTCCTGATTTGGAACCAGTCTGTTGTTCCACGTCCAGTTCTAACTGTTGCTTCTTGACCTGAATACAGATTTCTCAGGAGGCAAGTCAAGTGGTCTGGTATTCCCATCTCTTTCAGAATTTTCCATAGTTTATTGCGATCCACACAGTCAAGGGCTTTGGTGTAGTCAATAAAGTAGAAGTAAATGTTTTTCTAGAACTCTTTTGCTTTTTCAATGATCCAACAAATGCTGGCAGTTTGGCATCTGGTTCCTCTGCCTTTTCTAAATACAGCTCAAGCTTCTGGAGACTTTCTAAAGTTATAGTAATCAAGACACTGTTGTATTGGTGAAGGAATAAATCAATGGAACAGAGTAGAATTGAACATATCTAGTCAACTAATTTTGACAAAGGATCAAATGAAATAAAGCAAAGATACTTTTTTTTATATTTTTAATAAATGGTGCTGGAACAAATGTACATCCACATAAAAAAAGAAAAGAAAAAAGACTGAACCTATACACAGGCCTCAATCCCTTCACAAAAACTGAATTAAATGCATCATTGACCTGAATGTAAGATACAAAACTATAACATTCATAGAAGATAACAGAGGAGAAAATGTAGATGATCTTTAATATGATGATGTCTTTTTCAGATATAACACCAAAGACATGATAAATTATTGGTAAGCTGGTCTTAATTACAATAGAAATTCTGCTTTGCTAAAGACAATATCAAGAGAATTAGAAAGCAAGTCATAGACTAGGAGAAAATATTTTAAAAGATAGATCTGTTACCTAAAATAAACAAAAACTCACTCAACAATAAGAAAGCTAACAACCAATTAAAATGGGATGAAACCTTAAAATATAACTCACCAAAGATATACAGGTGGTAAATAGACATCTTAAAAATGTTCCCCATCCTATGTCAACACGGAAATGTCAATAAAAACAGCAATGAGATACCATTCCATATCTATTAGAAATGCCAAAATATGGAATGCTGACATTAAGTGCTGATAAAGATGTGGAACAAAGGACATTTTCATATGTTCCTTTTGGTAATACAAACTTATATAGACATTTTGGATAACAATTTACAGGTTGCATACAAAACTACATATATTCTTACCATATGATCCAGCAACCTCTCTCTTTGGTTTTTCCCAAGGAAGTTGAAAACTTACATACAAAATCCTGCACATAAGGTGATTTTTGACCCAACCTTCCCTTTTCCTCACTTTCAGGACTCCTGGCGTCAAACCCAACACATTATCTTCAATGCCTCTTGGCATGATGATTTCATCCTTTTCTCTGTTCATATTCTTCCTTTGCTCAAAAGGACTTTTAGGGTAGTAAAAATACTTTGTATAACTTTATAATGATGAATACCTCATTGTACTTTGGTCCAAAAAAATAGAATGTACAACCCCAAGAGTGAACCATAATGGAAACTATGGAAAATTTTTTTTATTTTTTTAACTTTTTATTTTATATTGAGTACAGCTAATTAATAATGTGCTAATTTCAGGTGTACAGCAAAGGGATTCTGTTATAGATATGTATTTATCTATTCTTTTCAATATCACAGTAATACAAGTCTATGCCCCAACCAGTAATGCTGAAGAAGCTGAAGTTGAACGGTTCTATGAAGACCTACAAGACCTTTTAGAACTAACACCCAAAAAAGATGTCGTTTTCATTATATAGGACTGGAAAGCAAAAGTAGGAAGTCTAGAAACACCTGAAGTAACATGCAAATTTGGCCTTGGAATATGGAATTAAACAGGGAAAAGACTAATAGAGTTTTGCCAAGAAAATGCAGTGGTCATAACAAACACCCTCTTCCAACAACACAAGAGAAGATTCTGTACATGGACATCACCAGATGGTCAACACTGAAATCAGATTGATTATATTCTTGGCAGCCAAAGATGGAGAAGCTCTATACAGTCAGCAAAAACAAGACCAGAAGCTGACTGTGGCTCAGACTATGAACTCCTTATTGCCAAATTCAGACTTAAATTGAAGAAAGTAGGAAATACCACTAGACCATTCAGGTATGACCTAAATCAAATCCCTTATGATTATACAGTGGAAGTGAGAAATAGATTTAAGGGCCTAGATCTGATAGATAGAGTGCCTGATGAACTATGGAATGAGGTTCGTAACATTGTACAGGAGACAGGAATCAAGACCATCCCCATGGAAAAGAAATGCAAAAAAGCAAAATGGCTGACTGGGGAGGCCTTACAAATAGCTGTGAAAAGAAGAGAAGTGAAAAACAAAGGAGAAAAGGAAAGATATAAACATCTAAATGCAGAGTTCCAAAGAATAGCAAGAAGAGATAAGAAAGCCTTCTTCAGTGATCAATGCAAAGAAATAGAGGAAAACAACAGAATGGGAAAGACTAGAGATCTCTTTTCAAGAAAATCAGAGATACCAAAGGAACATTTCATGCAAAGATGGGCCGATAAAGGACAGAAATGGTATGGACCTAACAGAAGCAGAAGATACTAAGAAGAGATGGCAAGAATACAGAAGAACTGTACAAAAAGATCTTCACGACCCAGATAATCACGATGGTGTGATCACTGACCTAGAGCCAGACATCCTGGAATGTGAAGTCAAGTGGGCCTTAGAAAGCATCACTAGGAACAAAGCTAGTGGAGGTGATGAGAAAAGGCAGAGGGAACCAGAGATCAAATTGCCAACATCCGCTGGATCATCAAAAAGCAAGAGAGTTCCAGAAAAACATCTATTTCTGCTTTATTGACTATGCCAAAGCCTTTGACTGTGTGATCACAATAAACTGGAAAGTCCCTGATGCTGGGAAAGATTGAGAGCAAAGGTGAAGAGGGCATCAGAGGATGAGATGGCTGGTTGGCATCACTGATGCAATGGACATGAACTTGAGCAAACTTTGACAGTTGGTGAGGGACATGGAGGCCTGGTGTGCTGCAGTCCATGGGTCACAATGAGTTGGACATGACTGGGCAACTGAACAACAACAACAGTGAGAAACACTCAACTAAGATTAGTCAACCTGCGGCACCCTGATATGTGATAATAAATTTTTATTTAAGCCACTAATTCTTAGAGTAGTTTATTAGGAAGTAATAATAAGAATTGCAAGCTCTTATTCAATAACAAGAATTGGAAATGTTAAACTTCAAAAATATTCTCAACTCTAGCTTTAAATACAATGATATACAATGAAATATCTGGGTACTATTGTTTATCACCACAAATTATGTTAGATTCTGTGTGTATGGTAAGAAAGAATTTTTCCAGATCACATGATTGTCCATGTGGAAAATATAAAAGGATCAACAACAACAAAAAAATTCTAAGGAGTAAAAAGTCATTGTAACAAGGTAACAAGATAAATTGTTAATATGCAAAAGTCAGTCACTTTCCTGTATATAAACAATGAACAAATAAAGTTTAAAAATAAACATATAACATTTTTAGATTACCACTTACAAAAGTTAAATACTTGGGTATACATCTCACAAAATATGTATAAGATTCATATGAGGAAAACTACAACACTCTAATGAATTAAGTCAAAGAAGAACTAAGTAGAGAAAGAGCCCATGTTCATGGACAGGAAAACCCAATGTTGTCAAGATGTCAGTTCTTTCCAAATTAATCTATCTATTCAGTGCAATCAAAATTAAAATTTCAGCAAGTTATTTTATGAATTTTGCTAAAATGAATCTAAAGTTAATAAGGAGAGTCAAAAAGATCCAGGAGCACCAACTAAATATTAAAGAAAAGAACAAAGCTGGAGGACTGATGCTACCTAAGTTCAGTTCAGTTCAGTTCACTCGCTCAGTCATATCCAACTCTTTGTGACCCCATGGACTGCAGCACAACAGGCATCCCTGTCCATAACCAACTCCCAGAGTTTATTCAAACACATGTCCATTGAGTCAGTGATGCCATCCAATAATCTCATCCTCTGTCATCCCCTTCTCCTCCCGCCTTGAATCTTTCCCAGCATTAGGGTCTTTTCAAATGAGTCAGTTCTTTGCATCAGGCAGCCAAAGCATTGGAGTTTTAGCTTCAGCATCAGTCCTTCCAATGAATATTCAGGACTGATTTCCTTTAGGATAGACTGGTTGGATCTCCTTGCAGTCCAAGGGACTCTTGAGAGTCTTCTCCAACACCACAGTTCAAAAGCATCAATTCTTTGGCACTCAGCTTTCTTTTTTTTTCTTTTTTTTTTCTTTTATTTTGTTTTTAAACTTTACATAATTGTATTAATTTTGCCAAATATCAAAATGAATCCGCCACAGGTATACCTGTGTTCCCCATCCTGAACCCTCCTCCCTCCTCCCTCCCCATACCATACCTCTGGGTTGTCCCAGTGCACTAGCCCCAAGCATCCAGTATCGTGCATCGAACCTGGACTGGCAACTCGTTTCTTACATGATATTTTACATGTTTCAATGCCATTCTCCCAAATCTTCCCACCCTCTCCCTCTCCCACAGAGTCCATAAAACTGTTCTATACATCAGTGTCTCTTTTGCTGTCTCGTACACCGGGTTATTGTTACCATCTTTCTAAATTCCATATATATGCGTTAGTATACTGTATTTATGTTTTTCCTTCTGGCTTACTTCACTCTGTATAATAGGCTCCAGTTTCATCCACCTCATTAGAACTGATTCAACTGTATTCTTTTTAATGGCTGAGTAATACTCCATTGTGTATATGTACCACGGCTTTCTTAGCCATTCATCTGCTGATGGACATCTAGGTTGCTTCCATGTCCTGGCTATTATAAACAGTGCTGCGATGAACATTGGGGTACACGTGTCTCTTTCCCTTCTGGTTTCCTCAGTGTGTATGCCCAGCAGTGAGATTGCTGGATCATAAGGCAGTTCTGTTTCCAGTTTGTTAAGGAATCTCCACACTGTTCTCCATAGTGGCTGTACTAGGTTGCATTCCCACCAACAGTGTAAGAGGTTTCCCTTTTCTCCACACCCTCTCCAGCATTTATTATTTGTAGACTTTTGGATTGCAGCCATTCTGACTGGTGTGAAATGGTACCTCATAGTGGTTTTGATTTGCATTTCTCTGATAATGAGTGATGTTTAGCATCTTTTCATGTGTTTGTTAGCCATCTGTATGTCTTCTTTGGAGAAATGTCTATTTAGTTCTTTGGCCCATTTTTTGATTGGGTCGTTTATTTTTCTGGAGTTGAGCTGTAGGAGTTGCTTGTATATTTTGAGATTAGTTGTTTGTCGGTTGCTTCATTTGCTATTATTTTCTCCCATTCTGAAGGCTGTCTTTTCACCTTGCTAATGGTTTCCTTTGATGTGCAGAAGCTTTTAAGGTTAATTAGGTCCCATTTGTTTATTTTGCTTTTATTTCAATATTTTGGGAGGTGGGTCATAGAGGATCCTGCTGTGATGTATGTCAGAGAGTGTTTTGCCTATGTTCTCCTCTAGGAGTTTTATAGTTTCTGATCTTATGTTTAGATCTTTAATCCATTTTGAGTTTATTTTTGTGTGTGGTGTTAGAAAGTGGTCTAGTTTCATTCTTTTACAAGTGGTTGACCAGATTTCCCAGCACCTCTTGTTAAAGAGATTGTCTTTAATCCATTGTATATTCTTGCCTCCTTTGTCAAAGATAAAGTGTCCATATGTGCGTGGATTTATCTCTGGGCTTTCTATTTTATTCCATTGATCAATATTTCTGTCTTTGTGCCAGTACCATACTGTCTTGATAACTGTGGCTTTGTAGTAGAGCCTGAAGTCAGGTAGGTTGATTCCTCCAGTTCCATTCTTCTTTCTCAAGATCGCTTTGGCTATTCGAGGTTTTTTGTATTTCCATACAAATTGTGAAATTATTTGTCCTAGCTCTGTGAAGAATACTGTTGGTAGCTTGATAGGGATTGTGTTGAATCTATAAATTGCTTTGGGTAGTATACTCATTTTCACTATATTGATTCTTCCAATCCATGAACATGGTATATTTCTCCATCTATTAGTGTCCTCTTTGATTTCTTTCACCAGTGTTTTATAGTTTTCTATATATAGGTCTTTAGTTTCTTTTAGGTAGATATATTCCTAAGTATTTTATTCTTTCCGTTGCAATGGTGAATGGAATTTTTTCTTAATTTCTCTTTCTGTTTTCTGATTATTAGTATATAGGAATGCAAGGGATTTCTGTGTGTTGATTTTATATCCTGCAACTTTACTATAGTCATTGATTATTTCTAGTAATTTTCTGGTGGAATCTTTAGGGTTTTCTATGTAGAGGATCATGTCATCTGCAAATAGTGAGAGTTTTACTTCTTCTTTTCCAATTTGGATTCCTTTTATTTCTTTTCTGCTCTGATTGCTGTGGCCAAAACTTCCAAAACTATGTTGAATAGTAATGGTGAAAGTGGGCACCCTTGTCTTGTTCCTGACTTTAGAGGAAATGCTTTCAATTTTTCACCATTGAGGATAATGTTTGCTGTGGGTTTTTCATATATAGCTTTTATTATGTTGAGGTATGTTCCTTCTATTCCTGCTTTCTGGAGAGTTTTTATCATAAATGGATGTTGAATTTTTTCAAAGGCTTTCTCTGCATCTATTGAGATAATCATATGGTTTTTATTTTTCAATTTGTTAATGTGGTGTATTACATTGATTGATTTGCGGATATTGAAGAATTCTTGCATCCCTGGTCAGCTTTCTTTATATACTCTCTTTCTTTATATACTTTATATACTCTCACATCCATACATGACTACTGGAATAACAATAGCTTTGACTAGACAGACTTTGTT
This sequence comes from Bos mutus, assembly GCF_027580195.1. Lineage (NCBI taxonomy): Eukaryota > Metazoa > Chordata > Mammalia > Artiodactyla > Bovidae > Bos > Bos mutus. The sequence goes on from NC_091627.1 coordinate 55,446,286, forward strand.
GGCAAAGTAATGTCTCTGCTTTTTAATATGCTGCCTAGGTTGGTCATAACTTTTCTTCCAAGGAACAAGCATCTTTTAAGTTCATGGCTGCAGTCACCATCTGCAGTGATTTTACAGCCCCCCAAAATAAAGTCTGTCACTGTTTACACTGTTTGCCCATCTATTGCCATGAAGTGATGGGACTGGATGCCATGATCTTCGTTTTCTGAATATTGAGCTTTAAGCCAACTTTTCACTCTCCTCTTTCACTTTCATCAAGAGGCCTTTTAGTTCCTCTTCACTTTCTGCCATAAGGGTGGTGTCATCTACATATAAGTGCATATGATGTACTCTGCATATAAGTTAAATAAGCAGGTGACAATATGCAGCCATGGCATACACCTTTCCTGATTTGGAACCAGTCTGTTGTTCCATGTCCAGTTCTAACTGTTGCTTCTTGACCTGAATACAGATTTCTCAGGAGGCAAGTCAAGTGGTCTGGTATTCCCATCTCTTTCAGAATTTTCCATAGTTTATTGCGATCCACACAGTCAAGGGCTTTGCCATAGTCAATAAAGTAGAAGTAAATGTTTTTCTAGAACTCTTTTGCTTTTTCAATGATCCAACAAATGCTGGCAGTTTGGCATCTGGTTCCTCTGCCTTTTCTAAATACAGCTGGAACTTCTGGAGACTTTCTAAAGTTATAGTAATCAAGATACTGTTGTATTGGTGAAGGAATAAATCAATGGAACAGAGTAGAATTGAACATATCTAGTCAACTAATTTTTGACAAAGGATCAAATGAAATAAAGCAAAGATACTTTTTTTTAATATTTTTAATAAATGGTGCTGGAACAAATGTACATCCACATAAAAAAAAGAAAAGAAAAAAAGACTGAACCTATACACAGGCCTCAATCCCTTCACAAAAACTGAATTAAATGCATCATTGACCTGAATGTAAGATACAAAACTATAACATTCATAGAAGATAACAGAGGAGAAAATGTAGATCATCTTTAATATGATGATGTCTTTTCAGATATAACACCAAAGACATGATAAATTATTGGTAAGCTGGTCTTAATTACAATAGAAATTCTGCTTTGCTAATGACAATATCAAGAGAATTAGAAAGCAAGTCATAGACTAGGAGAAAATATTTTAAAAGATAGATCTGTTACCTAAAATAAACAAAAACTCACTCAACAATAAGAAAGCTAACAACCAATTAAAATGGTATGAAACCTTAAAATATAACTCACCAAAGATATACAGGTGGTAAATAGACATCTTAAAAATGTTCCCCATCCTATGTCAACACGGAAATGTCAATAAAAACAGCAATGAGATACCATTCCATATCTATTAGAAATGCCAAAATATGGAATGCTGACAACATTAAGTGCTGATAAAGATGTGGAACAAAGGACATTTTCATATGTTCCTTTTGGTAATACAAAATTATATAGACATTTTGGATAACAATTTAGAGGTTGCATACAAAACTACATATATTCTTACCATATGATCCACCAACCTCTCTCTTTGGTTTTTCCCAAGGAAGTTGAAAACTTACATACAAAATCCTGCACATAAGGTGATTTTTGACCCAATCTTCCCCTTTCCTCACTTTCAGGACTCCTGACGTCAAACCCAACACATTATCTTCAATGCCTCTTGGCATGATGATTTCATCCTTTTCTCTGTTCATAGTCTTCCTTTGCTCAAAAGGACTTTTAGGGTAGTAAAAATACTTTGTATAACATTATAATGATGAATACCTCATTGTACTTTGGTCCAAAAAAATAGAATGTACAACCCCAAGAGTGAACCATAATGGAAACTATGGAAAATTTTTTTTATTTTTTTAACTTTTTATTTTATATTGGAGTACAGCTAATTAATAATGTGCTAATTTCAGGTGTACAGCAAAGGGATTCTGTTATAGATATGTATTTATCTATTCTTTTTCAATATCACAGTAATACAAGTCTATGCCCCAACCAGTAATGCTGAAGAAGCTGAAGTTGAACGGTTCTATGAAGACCTACAAGACCTTTTAGAACTAACACCCCAAAAAGATGTCGTTTTCATTATATAGGACTGGAAAGCAAAAGTAGGAAGTCTAGAAACACCTGAAGTAACATGCAAATTTGGCCTTGGAATACAGAATTAAACAGGGCAAAGACTAATAGAGTTTTGCCAAGAAAATGCACTGGTCATAACAAACATCCTCTTCCAACAACACAAGAGAAGATTCTGTACGTGGACATCACCAGATGGTCAACACCGAAATCAGATTGATTATATTCTTTGCAGCCAAAGATGGAGAAGCTCTATACAGTCAGCAAAAACAAGACCAGGAGCTGACTGTGGCTTAGACTATGAACTCCTTATTGCCAAATTCAGACTTAAATTGAAGAAAGTAGGGAATACCACTAGACCATTCAGTTATGACCTAAATCAAATCCCTTATGATTATACAGTGGAAGTGAGAAATAGATTTAAGGGCCTAGATCTGATAGATAGAGTGCCTGATGAACTATGGAATGAGGTTCGTGACATTGTACAGGAGACAGGAATCAAGACCATCCCCATGGAAAAGAAATGCAAAAAAGCAAAATGGCTGTCTGGGGAGGCCTTACAAATAGCTGTGAAAAGAACAGAAGTGAAAAACAAAGGAGAAAAGGAAAGATATAAACATCTAAATGCAGAGTTCCAAAGAATAGCAAGAAGAGATAAGAAAGCCTTCTTCAGTGATCAATGCAAAGAAATAGAGGAAAACAACAGAATGGGAAAGACTAGAGATCTCTTCAAGAAAATCAGAGATACCAAAGGAACATTTCATGCAAAGATGGGCTCGATAAAGGACAGAAATGGTATGGACCTAACAGAAGCAGAAGATACTAAGAAGAGATGGCAAGAATACACAGAAGAACTGTACAAAAAAGATCTTCACGACCCAGATAATCACGATGGTGTGATCACTGACCTAGAGCCAGACATCCTGGAATGTGAAGTCAAGTGGGCCTTAGAAAGCATCACTACAAACAAAGCTGGTGGAGGTGATGGAATTCCAGTTGAGCTATTCCAAATCCTGAAAGATGATGCTGTGAAAGTGCTGCACTCAATATGCCAGCACATTTGGAAAACTCAGCAGTGGCCACAGGACTGGAAAAGGTCAGTTTTCATTCCAATCCCAAAGAAAGGCAATACCAAAGAATGCTCAAACTACCGCACAATTGCACTCGTCTCACACGCTAGTAAGGTAATGCTTAAAATTCTCCAAGCCAGGCTTAAGCAATATGTGAACCGTGAACTTCCTGATGTTCAAGCTGGTTTTAGAAAAGGCAGAGGAACCAGAGATCAGCCAACATCCGCTGGATCATCGAAAAAGCAAGAGAGTTCCAGAAAAACATCTATTTCTGCTTTATTGACTATGCCAAAGCCTTTGACTGTGTGGATCACAATAAACTGTGGGAAATTCTGAAAGAGATGGGAATACCAGAACACCTTATCTGGCTCTTGAGAAATTTGTATGCAGGTCAGGAAGCAACAGTTAGAACTGGACATGGAACAACAGACTGGTTCCAAATAGGAAAAGGAGTACATCAAGGCTGTATATTGTCACTCTGTTTATTTAACTTATATGTAGAGTACATCATGAGAAACGCTGGACTGGAAGAAACACAAGCTGGAATCAAGATTGCTGGGAGAAATATCAATAACCTCAGATATGCAGATGACACCACCCTTATGGCAGAAAGTGAAGAGGAACTAAAGAGCCTCTTGATGAAGGTGAAAGTGGAGAGTGAAAAGTTGGCTTAAAGCTCAACATTCAGAAAACAAAGATCATGGCATCTGGTCCCATCACTTCATGGGAAATAGATGGGGAAACAATGGAAACAGTGTCAGACTTTATTTTTCTGGGCTCCAAAATCACTACAGATGGTGACTGCAGCCATGAAATTAAAAGACACTTAGTCTTTGGAAGGCAAGTTATGATCAACCTAGATAGCATATTCAAAAGCAGAGACATTACTTTGCCAACAAAGGTTCGTCTAGTCAAGGCTATGGTTTTTCCAGTGGTCACGTATGGATGTGAGAGTTGGACTGTGAAGAAGGCTGAGCGCAGAAGAATTGATGCTCTTAAACTGTGGTGTTGGAGAAGACTCTTGAGAGTCCCTTGGACTGTAAGGAGATCCAACCAGTCCATTCTGAAGGAGATCAGCCCTGGGATTTCTTTGGAAGGAATGATGCTAAAGCTGAAACTCCAGTACTTTGGCCACCTCATGCGAAGGGTTGACTCATTGGAAAAGACTCTGATGCTGTGAGGGATTGGGGGCAAGAAGATAAGGGGACAACAGTGGATGAGATGGCTGGATGGCATCACTGACTCGAGGGACATGAGCCTGAGTGAACTCTTGGTGTTGGTGATGAACAGGGAGGCCTGGCATGCTGCAATTCATGGGATCGCAAACAGTCGGACACAACTGAGGACTCATCTGATCTGATCTGATTCTTTTTCAAATTATTTTCCCATTTAAGTTCATACATAGATTTGAGCAGAGTTCTCTGTGCTATACAGTAGGTCCTTGTTGGTTATGCATTTGAATAATACCATTCCAGAAACTATGGGCTTTGGTTGATAGTGATATATCCTTGGTTCTTCCTTAGTAAAATGCATACCATTCTAATGAGTGTTGTTGATAATGGGAGAGGATATGTATGTGTGGACACAGGAGGTGTATGAGAAAGGTCTATATCTTTCCCTCAAATTTTTTATAAGCCAAAAACTCCTCTAAAATAATAGTATCTACAAAATAATATTTCTGAATTTTCACCAAAGACAGTTCAACATGATTTTCAATTACTTGCACTTTAATTGTTGCTTTGATTAGATTAGATGAATAGATTAAATAATTACCAAACAAGGGGCAATAATTACAATTAAATCATTTCTCCAGAATAAAAAAATGTGTTACAATGTCTATAAAAGCATCTAGCATGATTTCACTTGTCATTTGGCTGCTTTTCATCATGTTACTATCTGACTAAATCAGTTTAATACCATGATCAGACCCATAACTTAATTTTTGTATCTTAACAGGTCTTCTTTCCTTGTTGCTAGATTCTTGTCAAAAAATGAACATTAACTGTAGCACACATCAGCCTGCCTTGCCCAATTAGCTCAGCTTAATTTTCCTTTGGACTAAAATTACCATTATTTCATTTACAGTAACCAATATTTTCTGACACACCTACAGTGAGCTATTGGTCCACCAGAGATAAAAGGACACAGTGAGTCACTGTCTCTTTTATTAAGGGGAAATAAATGAAGCACTCAAATGCTTGTTTTTAAAAGTACAAATCTGAATAGCAAATTAGAAATTTTATTTTTTCTGTGCCTGGAAATAATCTCAAGCTATAAAGTAGTTTACTTCCCATGAATCTCCTTCATACACTTTCCATTTCAGGAAAACTGAAAGAATAATCTCCAATTTCATGCAGGATTTTTCAAACTAATATAAAAAGTACTACTATCCTTGTATTTTACATAGTGATTTAATTTATTATATAAAAGTGTAAGATTTTTAACATAGAATAACATAATATAAAAAGGTACCTGCATGGATGGTTTTATTTACATTAATTCCTCTGAATTAAATATTTATTTACCCTCCAATGTCAGATTACCCAAATAATATTTACTATCAACATCAAATCCTAGACTGTAATTTTTAATGAGGCTCCTTTTATTCCTCATTCACCACACTAAGATGAATATCACTATCTACTGAACACCAGTTAGTGTTTATCTCCTATTTAGTAGCTTTTGTGCATTCATTATGACTTTTAATTATTGATTTACAGTAGCAAATTCACATAAGTTCTATTTATTTGGGATCTTAGTACTGAATTGACTTTAGATTTCTAATCTCATACATCTGTCACAGTTTCAATAAATTTTTATTGAGTGACTAACAGGTTGTGAGGATAAACCTCTGTGAAAAGCATTGCCAATAAGTCAGCAATAGCAAAAACACCAACAAAGTAGAACTTAAATGTTCCTTGGAATAAATAGTAGGCAGATGAAAGAAGCTAAACAGAGACTAGTAGAAGTAAAAACAAGATTCATAACATCCTAAGAGTAGAAATGCACCAAATGTCTGTTCACAGGAAAATGATAAACAATCATAATATATTTATACAATGGACTACTATACAGGCATTTAAAAAGAATGAACTGCTGATGCATGTTCTTTCCTGGTGGCTCAGTGGTGAAAGAATCCATCCGCCATTGCAGGAGATACAAGTTCTATCCCTGGGTCAGGAAGATCTCCTGAAGAAGAAAATGGCAACCCACTCCAGTGTTCTTGCTTGGGAAGTCCTATGGACAGAGAAGCCTGGCGGCTACAGTCTATTGGGTTGCAAAAGAGTCAGACAGGACTTGGAGACTAAACAGCAACAACAAGAAGTAATGCATACAGTAACATGAACAGTTCTCAAAAACATTTTCAGGGAAGGAAATCAGACACATGAAAATGTACATACTGTACGCTTACAGTTTTATAAAGTTCCACAAGAGGTAAACCAAATTAATAGTGGTAGAAACCAGGAAACTGTTCCTAGCTTGGGGGCAGTTTAATGAATCAAAATTAAAAGATTTTTAAGGCTAAATTGCTATATCCACAATTATAGTGGGAGACTTTAACACAGGCATAGAAAAAGTATTGTCTATAGAAGTTTTATAAACTAAAAAGAAGTATAATCTATATATACATACTAAACCTCAAAGCAACAACTATATAATAGTCATTCTTTTGATGCTCACATGTAAAATGCTTGCAAAAACTGACCACACAAATTCCATATAAGAAATCTCAAAATTCTCAAATTGTGTATCTATTACATTCATATTTGAAATATATGTCAGATTAAATGTATCATATCAAATTGTGTATCAAACTATACTACATAAAATATGTTTTCTTAATATAATGTATATAGTTAGAATCAACAGTTAAAAGACAATTATATATATTTTATTTATATATATTTTTAATTTGGAAAGATCACACTTATAGTCTATAAGTTAAATAATAAATTCGATTTAAAGTTAGAAATTTTAAGAAATCTTAAATTCTTTAGAAATAGTGACAGTGAAATCTGCATATCAAAATTGGGGGTATTTAGAATATCAAAGGGGCTTCCCTGGTGGTCCAGCTGGTAAAGAATCCACCTGCAATTCAGGAAACTCTGGTTCAATTCCTGGGTCAGGAAGTTCCCTTAGAGAAGGGATAGGCTACCCACTCCAATATTCTTGGGCTTCCCTTGTGGCTCAGATGGTAAAGAATTCTCCTGCAATGCAGGAGACCTGGATTGGGAAGACCCCCTGGAGGAAGGCATGGCAACCCACTCCAATATTCTTGCCTGGAGAATCCCCATGGACAGAGGAATCTGGTGGGCTAGAGTTCATGGGGTCACAAAGAGTTGGACGTGACTGAGTGACTAAGCACAGCACAGAACACCAATTTTATCTCAACCCTGAATACTCATTGGAAGGACTGATGCTGAAGCTGAAGCTACAGTATTTTGGTCATCTGATGCAAAGAGCTGACTCTTTGGGAAAGTCCCTGCTGCTTGGAAAGATTGAAGGCAGAAGAGACAATCAGAGGATGAGATGGCTGGATGGCATCATCAATGCATTGGGTATAAACTTGGGCAAACTTAGGGAGATGGTGAGAGACAGGGAGACCTGGCATGCTCTAGCCCATGAGATCACAAAGAGTCAGACACGACTGGGCAATTGAACACACACATACAGTACACCAAAAGTGCTTTCAAGTGGAGCTACTGGTATAGAACCCACCTGTCAAGTCAGGAGACATTAGACATGCAGGTTCAGTTCCTGGGTCAGGAAGATCCCCTAAAGAAAGACATGGCAACCCACTCCAGTATTCTTGCTTGGAGAATCCCATGGACTGAGAAGCCTGGTGGGCTACAGTCCATAGCGTTGCAAAGAGTCAGACACAACTGATTTGACTTAGCACACAGGCACACTCCTTGGAAGCCTAGAAGTTTTACTATGACCTCCCATCTTCCCAAGTCAGTTAAAACAAATTCACTTTTACTTGATAGTTTTACTCAGACCTGACAAGGAGTCTCCATCTTTCCATATCATACAGTTTGGTATCACTCAGAAAGAAAATTAATCTGTCACCCTTTAAAAACAAAGATATGAACATTTAAAAACACAGACATACACACTGAAGAAAAAAAGTTAAACATTTTAAAAATTAAAAAAAAAGAAATAGCTTTGTTATAGGGCTTTATTTTTAGAAACAAAAGTGAAACATCTGACTATTTGTACACAGTAAGGGCCTCATAGTTCTTGTACCTATTTTATTGAACTAACAGCTATATTTTTTCCCCTAAGGGAAACAGAGTTCAGGATACTTCACTTGTTAAAAGACACATTTATTTGAATAGAAAAAACAAACAAACAAAAACCAAAACAGAGACAGGGGAGCAGGGAGGTATGCTTTGAGGGGGAAGTCAGCAAGCTCCTATATGATTAGCTTCAAACGTGAAAATATTCTGATTACGTTTCATGACTATAGATCTTTTGCAAAGCAGAAGACTAAGTTTTTTCTTATAGCCACCAGCTATGTTGATTTGTTTTCTAGAGAAAGTCTAAGCCCTTAATAAGGCAGCAAAACAAAATAAATTTAATAAAGCCCAGACCTCTTGATTTTCTACTAAAAGTCATTACAGCAAATAATTAAATACAGTTTGATTGTTTGCTGAGCTAGTAGCAATGGTGCTTTAGGGAAACAGTGTTTCATAATGTGCTTTTTGGGTTTGTGTTGCAAATAGCCAGTTGAATATTGATAACCAAAAAGAGAATCTCAACTTTCTGTGACATGTGAGGAAAATCTCCCAAGGCTCAAGCACAATATCTCCAGCTAAATTTCAGAGACACTAGAAAACAAGACAAAATTATATATATATATAATCTCTCATGCCCCTCTGGTAATACCTAAACTTAAGCACAGAAAAAAAATCGTGAATGAAATCATTTGACTTTTTTCAAAATATATTTCCCATCTGATTCACTGAAGCTTGAAATTGACCAAAAAATCTTTGTTTTTTTAAGTTAAATCATAGCCTCTTTCCCATTTAGTGGTCTCACTGTAATTAACTGAGCGCCATGATTTATTTATGAAGGAGTTTGAACTCATCAACTGAGGACAGGTTTGCATAGAATATTATCAGGAAGATACCTACCTTCCTGAAGGAGTTAGAGGATGTCACAGAGTTTGAGGAAAAGTAGATCATGAGGTGTTGGGTTACTGCTCATTTCCCCCTGTATACAGTAATAAACAATGCATGCATGTGTGCTGTCGTTTCAGTTGTATCTGACTTTTTGCAACCTCATTGACTGTAGCCCACCAGGCTCCTTTGTCCGTGGGATTTCCCAAACAAGAAAATGAAAGTGGGTTGCTACTTCCTCCTCCAGTAGAACTTCCCTACTCAGGGGTTGAACACAAGTCTGCATTGGGAGGTGGGCCCTTTACTACCATGACCACCTGGGAAGCCCTAATAAACAGAATAATATAATCTAATAAGGAAGAGAGGAATATATTTTTTTGAATAAAAAGACAGCAAGGGCATACATTTTTGACTTATGAACATTCCCATCCACTGAGTAAGTCGCAAAAGTATTCAAGTGAATTCTAGATAACCTAACACAGCATTAGCTGTTCTACTAGATAGGCATCTGAGTAGTAGTGAGTGACCAGAGAAACAGATCTAGGCCTTGACCATATTGAAGGAGGTTAATCTAATATGTGAGAGACAAAATCTGCATATATGAATCTTAATTTAATTCATCATTTAGCTTATAACTTAAGAAAATGCATGTGGTTTGCATGTTTAGTTGTTAAGTCATGTCTGACTCTTTGTGACCCTTTGGTCTGTAACCTGCCAGGCTCCTCTGTCCATAGGATTCTCCAAGTAAGAATAATGGAGGGGGTTACCATATCAAGGGGATCTTCCAGACCCAGGGATTGAACCCGTGTCTCCTGTGTCTCCTATATTGCATTCAGACCTGCTGAGACATCAGGGAAGCCCAAGAAAATGCACAAATATAATTAAAAGAAGGTGGTTTACCAAGAGGACAAACAATAGGAAATTGTAGCCAAAGCAAGAGTATTAGAGCTACCCAGTGTTCAAAACCAGGTTGAGCAGTTACTTGAACATGACTGACCATCTATGTATTCTCTCAGTGTCTTCACTCTCTAATTTGCACACGCAAATAATAGTAGTACTCCTTATCCTTCAACTTATTTAATGATGATTACAGAAGAAAATATTTGTAAAACATGTTCAAAACGAATTCCAATTTGCAATTGAGCAGATGACAGCAAGTTTATAGAAACTGTCCTTTAATCTCTGCAGAGTGGACGAGTCTGGAATAACTTTTTGGACTAACTGGTCCTTTGGACAGAATTACAGGGAATAGAACATCCAAGGAGTGGTGGCTGCATGAGCGCAGGAGGGCCCAGAGGAGCTACTCCACATTTAAGGTCAGGAGGGGCGGCCATGAGGAGATACCCCTCGTCCAAGGTAAGGAGCAGCGGCTGTGCTTTGCTGGAACAGCCGTGAAGAGCTGCCCCATGTACAAGGTAAGAGAAACCCAGGGAACACGGTAGGTGTTGCAAGAGGGCATCAGAGGGCAAACACACTGAAACCATAATCACAGAAAACTAGTCAGTCTAATCACACGGACCACAGCCTTGTCTAACTCAATGAAACTAAGCCATGCCATGCAGGGCTACCCAAGACGGGTGGGTCATGGTGGAGAGGTCTGACAGAATGTGGTCCACTGGAGAAGGGATTGGCAAACCACTTCAGTAGTCTTGCCTTGAGAACCCCATTAACAGTGTGAAAAGGCAAAATGATAGGATACTGAAAGAGAAACTCCCCAGGTCGGTAGGTGCCCAATATTCTACTGGAGATCAGTGGAGAAATAACTCCAGAAAGAATGAAGGAATGGAGCCAAAGCAAAAACAATACCCAGTTGTGGATGTGTCTGGTGATAGAAGCAAGGTCTGATGCTATAAAGAGCAATATTGCATAGGAACCTGGAATGTTAGGTCGATGAATCAAGGCAAATTGGAAGTAGTCAAACAGGAAATGGGAAGAGTGAACATCGACATTCTAGGAATCAGCGAACTAAAATGGACTGGAATGGGTGAATTTAACTCAGATGACCATTATATCTACTACTGCAGGCAGGAATCCCTTAGGAGTAGCCATCATGGTCAACAAAAGAGTGTGAAATGCAATACTTGGATGCAATCTCAAAAACAACAGAATGATCTCTGTTCGTTTCCAAGGCAAACCATTCAATATCACAGTAATCCAAGTCTATGCCCCAACCAGTAATGCTGAAGAAGCTGAAGTTGAACAGTTCTATGAAAACCTACAAGACCTTTTAGAACTAACATCCAAAAAAGATGTCCTTTTCATTATAGGGGACTGGAATGCAAAAGTAGGAAGTCAAGAAACACCTGGGGTAACAGGCAAATCTGGCCGTGGAATACTGAATGAAGCAGGGCAAATACTAATAGAGTTTTGCCAAGAGATTGCACTGGTCATAGCAAACACCCTCTTCCAACAACACAAGAGAAGACTCTACACATGGACATCACCAGATGGTCGACACCAAAATCAGATTGATTATATTCTTTGCAGCCAAAAAGATGGAAAAGAAGCTCTAAATACAGTCAAAGCAAAAATAAAGAATGGGAGCTGGCTGTGTCTCAGATCATGAACTCTTTATTGCCAAATTCAGACTTAAATTGAAGAAAGTAGGGAATACCACTAGACCATTCAGGTATGACCTAAATCAAACCCCATATGATTATACATAGATATGATAGACATGATATCTATCTAGATATGATAGACAGAGTGCCTGATGAACTATCGATGGAGGTTCATGACATTGTACAGCAAACAGCGATCAAGACCATCCCTAAGAAAAAGAAATGCAAAAAGCAAAATGGCTTTTTTGCTTAAAGAACACCTACCCAGAGGCTTCTTCATCAATACGGAACCATGAACTTGTTCAACATTGCAGGGCATGACCAACCTAGATAGCATATTCAAAAGCAGAGACATTATTTTGCCAACAAAGGTCCGTCTAGTCAAGGCTATGGTTTTTCCAATGGTCATGTATGGATGTGAGAGTTGGACTGTGAAGAAAAAGCTGAGCCCATCACTGAAGAATTGATGATTTTGAACTGTGGTGTTAGAGAAGACTCTTGAGAGTCCCTTGGACTGTAAGGAGATCCAACCAGTCCATTCTGAAGGAGATCAGCCCTGGGATTTCTTTGGAAGTAATGGTGCTAAGGCTGAAACTCCAGTACTTTGGCCACCTCATGGGAAGAGTTGACTCATTTGAAAAGAGTCTGATTCTGGGAGGGATTGGGGGCAGAAGGAAAAGGGGACGACAGAGGATGAGATGGCTGGATGGCATCACCGAGTCAATGGACATGAGTTTGAGTGAACTCTGGGAGTTGCTGATGGACAGGGAGGCCTGGCGTCCTGGATTCATGGGGTTGCAAAGAGTCGGACATGACTGAGCAACCGCATTGAACTGAACTGAGAGGGAATAGAATGTTTGGAATGAAAGGGAAGAAGAAATATAAGACAGTGCATAGAGGTGGGAATTGATATGACAAGGAGACCACCACCTGATTCCCAATGGGAAATATGCTTCTTTTCTTTCTCAGAATTTTTAATTATTGGAAAATAATTAGCAGTTTATGGAGACAGAGTTGATTCTCCTTATCTGGTTGAAGACTTTTTCTTCAGCATTTAAACAGGCAGTGCTTCACCCTTATGAAAAGAAGAACATGATAGGGTTATATGTGAAAGCTTTTGAATCAAATCAAGCTGGCTCTGGGTTCTAGTTGTCATTTCTTACCTGCATGATGAGTGACTTGGCAAATTTCTTGGTGTCTCTGTGCCTCAGGTTACCAGTATATGTTGAAAAGATAAGCACAGTCACTACAAATAGCTTTAACAATTTCTCAAGTTTTTTTTTTTTTCTTCTTTTCAATCTTTAATGCCTTTGTATCACAGTTGATTTTTGCATAAATGGAGTTATAATGTTTCTATTGCCCTAGTTGAGTTCTTCCTGGATATAAAAATAAAAGTCCTACTTTGCAAGATAAGTAATAATACTTTTTAAATATTTTAAACTATAAAACAGTTGAAGTGTGTTACAGCATGCATTCTCTGGGAAGCAGACTCTGAGATAAAGAAGGTGACTAGAGATTCAGGAAGTTGATTAGAGGTGTTCCTGGAATAATTGCCTGGGATGAGAAAAAAAGGAATCGGGTTTATTCAAAGGGAGAAGATGCTCAGTTCACTCAGTCGTGTCTGACTCTTTGCCACCCCATGGGCTGTAGTTCCCCAAGCTCCTCTGTCCATGGGATTTTCCCAGGCAAGAATACTAGAGTGGGTTGCTTCTTCTTACTCCACGGGATCTTCCCAACCTGGGAACTAACTCTCTTCAGTTAGGTATCTTGCATTAGCAGGCAGATTCTTAACCACTACCACCACCTGGCAAGCCTCAAATGGAGAAGATGGATCAAATGAAAGAGACAACTAAAGCCAAGCTTATGCTTCAGAATTTCCCATTTTTGGAGTGAAGTAATAGGGTTTTTTGGTTTCATTTTGTTTTTTCTGCCACATTGATTAGTCAGTTATGGCCTATCCCTAGACAGAGGTTGTTACCTTGAAGAAGGCAGCTTTCTTCACCCAAATAATTCCAAAAGGCATCTTCACTCAGCCCCTCCAGTCACTGGGGGAATGAAGTCAACAGTCCTACAGAGGGATTTCACCAGCATATCCTAACATCACAGCATGAATCACAGTGCAAAAGGGAAAAGATCTACATCTAATCTCATATATATGAAAATATATACCTATATGTGTACTTGCTAAGTAGCCCACTAGGCTCTTCTGCCCATGGGATTCTCAAGCAAAGAATACTGGAGTAGGTTACATGACCTACTCCAGAGGATCTTCCTGGTCCAGGGATTGAACTTATTTTTCTTGTTTCTTGCATTGGCAGGTGAGTTCTTTACCTCTAGGGCTATGTGGGAAGCCCATATACATGTGCACATGAACATTTATGTATTAGTATAGGTATTTATTTTGGCAAAAGCTTAATCTTAACAGAGGCTGCAATATTATAAAGTGTTCCAATTGAAATGTTTTTTTTTTTTTTCCAAGTTAGATGAGAAATCTTGGTCAAATAAGCAGATAAATCAATGTTAGGAAAAGTCAATGATGACAGCTACACTATGTCTTTCCATTCTCTTATGTCTATTTATAAAGTAAAAATTATTTTAAGACTTAATAAGAACTGAAGTATCTTTCACTATTCTGTCACCATCTGCCCTGGCCAGCTATTTTAGAAAGAAAAGAAGATAAAAGAGAGAAAAGAAGGAGAGGAAAGGAATGAAAGTAAAGAGAAGGGAAAGGAACAGAAATTAGGAGGGGAGAAAAGAGGAGAAGTTGGAAAAAACAATGTAGAAGAGGAGAGAAGAGGAAAGGAAAAGAAATTAACCAGAGATGAGATGGATTGAAATACCTGTGATCTATTGAATATAATTACATTAAACCCAGTATTCATCTTCATAAAAACAAAAATACATTAAAAAATGATTTATTCCAGAAGAGTGAGGAGGCACTTCCTTGGTGGTCCAGTGGTTAAGAACCCACCTGTCAATGCAGGGGACATGGATTTGATTTCTGGTTCGGGAAGATTCCACATACCACCAAGCAACTAAGCATAGGTACCACAACTACTGAGCCCACATTCTAGAGTCTGCAAGTTGCAATGACTGAGACTGCATGCTGCAACTACTGAAGTTTGAGTGCCCAAGAGCCCATGCTCCACAAAAAGAGAAGCCACTGCAATGAGAAGACTGCACACCACAAAGAAGAATAGCCCCTGCTCACCACAACTAGAGAAAGCCCGCTTGCAGCAACGAAGAATCAGCACAGCCAAATATAAATTAAATGGAAGAGTGAAGAGATGCTATGAATATAGCAATGGAGCTCACTTGAACTGGGAAGATTAAGGGTAGATTTGGGACAGCTCACCATAGATAGCCTATGACACTGTATTTAAAAGGCACAGTAAGTTCACAGCCAATTCAGACAACCAATAATACTGAAGCATGGAACATGGCTGGGTGGTTACTGAAGCAGCAATCTGATATGGAAGCCAGGCAGGGATTCTAGTATAATGAGGGCTTGCCTCTGTGACAGTACTGTGGGGATTACATCATGTTTGGAAATTGACATGGGTCACAAAAGCAGTATAAATGTCCTTGTTTTTCTTCCTGCTATTTTTAGTCTGCAAAGATACAGCAGGGGAGAAAAAAATGGTTTATTTTAAATGTCTAAGTTTGAGAGTGGATTCTGGCCAAAAAATTAGATGTCTGAGATTACTAGTGTTCGGGAACTTAAAATGAAGGAAGTCTTGTTCAGGCTTCAGAGACAAGAAAACAGAGCAGGCCCCTGACCTTGCTTCTAACCTGCATGACACTGTGCTGACTATGTGCTTGCTCATGAATGCACCAATTGTTACCAGCAAGCTGAGTGACACTACAGATAAGATAGGAAGGGGGTTTTGGAATTCTTGAGCCCCTAGAGCTCTGGCCAACCATACGTGGTGTTCAGTGAAATCCAATGGCTCCCAAAATAAAGCACACACAGTAAAAAGGTTAAAGTGAAATGAGAGTGGCACTTTTGCTTACAAACTGATGTTATCAGTTTGCAGCCTGGGATTTTAAGCAGGAACCCCCCAAACTGCAACTTAAAGTATTGCCCTTAGGGTAGATGCACTGCCCAGAACATTTTCCCAACTGGGATTCCAGTTGTTACATGGGACTTCCCAAGCGCTGTTTGAATCTGGATGTGAGTCACTCTAATTTGGTGATGTATGCACTGTTATTATCCTCTACTGTTCCTATCTCTGTTTTCTTTTAATGATTGTATATTGAAAGTAAGTTAGATAACTCTCTTTAGATATTGAAATTATGGGTGTGATGGTGATCTGGTGGTGACATTTGTCACCACATTAATTGCTAGGGTTGATTCAGCTGATCTGGCTGGCTAAGTAAGTGTCCCCTTCCTCCCTCACCAATCCATGCTCACCCTTCCTAAGCTGCCTATTTGATGGAAGAGGAAGACCCTCCCTTTAGTCAAGGGTATACGAGCAGCTGTGCTCCCCTGCTAGAACCTCCAAACAAGCTCTCAGACATTGAAGTTGCTTATTTGTGTATGATGAGTGGTTTCTTTTGTTAATGAATCCTTTGAACCTGAAATGAAACTTAAAACTTTTGGCAAAACAACTAGTCAGGCCAATGAAGCAGGAGAGAGAGATTTGGGAGATAAAACCAAAAAACAAACAAATTAAAAATCCTAAGGATAGAACTAGTGCGTGCTAAGTTGCATTAGCCGTGTCTAACTCTTTACAATCCCGTTGAGCTCCTTTGTCCATAGGAGTCTCCAGGCAAGAATCCTGGAGTGGGTTGTCATGTCCTCCTCCAGGTTGTCTTCCTGATCCTGGGATCGAACCTCACTTTTTATGTCCCCAACTAGAGCCAAGTAGAAATAATTTATTGGTAAGCCAAAGAGAAATAGTGAGTTGCTCTATTTATTCATGCAAAAGGAGTCAAGGTATGCCAAGCATTTCAATTTCTCTTAGTTTTAGCTTGCTTAGAATCTCTACATAACTCATACTGTCATTTTAAATGGTAGCAATGTTAAGAACAATACTAAGTCTGTGTGCTCTATTTACTCTCTAATTATTTCAGTCTTACACACGTGAAGTGTAGATGGTCGGTTCTTTTCCAGAAATAAGAAATCCTCAAGGCAGAGACCTTTGAATGAAAGTCCATCTATCTATATGGATAGACACCATGACACCTAAATATACTGAAACAATAGCTCACATCTCCTTTTTGTTTGTTCTTTTCAACTAACAGCAAGTTGTTTTACATGTTTAAGCTCTCTATGGACCCAAGAATCAAATCTACAAATTATATGCTAATTTCCCTTCTCGTGGATATAGTGTGTTTTATGAAAATAAGGCAAAGTTCTTCAAGGTATGAGTCAGGTTACAACAACTCAAAATCATAAGGTTTTGGGAAATAAGAAATTTATGGTTTTGGCATATTCTTGTCGCTTTTTTTTTTCCCTAAAATTTGCTCTGAAAAAATTTAAGAAAAAGAAAATATTGATCAAAATTATTTGTTATATATTTGAAATTTTGTTCTATGAACAACAACATAACTGATTTCCTAAGCAACACAAAATATGTTTTTTAGAGGAGAGAAAATATATATATATATTTTGTAAATGGCTTGTACTCAGCCATTTACCCCCATTTTGTTAGAAACATCTATAATCAGTAGTAGTGAGCACTTGGCTATTTCTCTACTTCAAAGCAAATGTAAAATCTTTCATCCTCCCCTGTTGAAACAGTGTCATTTATCACTAAGTGAAACACTGTGCTTTGAAGGTGGTTTTAGTTTAGCCTTTTCTCACCTTTTAACCTCCCAGCATGAAATATGTCCATTTATCATGAAGAGAAACATTGCACTGAGAGTGGTTTAAATTTAAAAGCTTTTTGTTCTAAAGTAGCAGAGCCTTGAAACTTAATCATGGAGATAGAAAAGTTCAAAACACATTCTTATTTGAGATTTGCCTCCACTTATGGGAGAAAAAAAATTGTATCCTAAAACACTGTCTTTGCTAATAGCTGGGTAAGTACTTGTCCATATGCTGTTTGTTCAAGTGCTTTAATTGTGATGCAACCTACGTACAGTTGGGTTTGAGCTATTACAGGGAAAAGGTTAAGGAAAGCATTAGGCAGAAAGTTTTAAAGCCTTCTAAGTTCCAAACAACTCTAAAGAGGAGAGCTGTATATAATGAAGTGAGGGAAATAAAATGAGTAAGAAGATCTGTATTTTTGAAAATGGGGACAGGATTATTTTTGCAGTCACTCTGGATAGGTTTGAGATTCTGAAAAAAGGAAAAGGAAAAAGAAAACTCTTCTCACATGTGCTAAGATGCATTTTGAAACAAATGGTGCAAAACATTTGTGAGAGTAGTTGTACATCTCTTGAAATCATACATTCCCATAGCTTTCTGTATTCCTCCCCTTATGTAACTAAACATTTCCAGAAGCAATGTGATACCAAGGGGAGAGTGATTTTCCCCACCAGAAAATTATGTCAGAATTTTTAATGGGCCTGTATCTGATCTGATCTTCAAAAGAGCCCCACAGGTCAGTGGTTCTCAAACCTTATTATTCATAAGAATCACTTGGAAGATTTGTTAAACCAGAGGTACTCAATCTGGGAGAAGAGAGCTGCCATGTTGTGAGCATCTTTATAGAGAGATCATAGACTTACTGTGATCTCAAAAGAGACCTTGAGACAGATCCCCACAGCTAAGCCACCCCATATTCCTGACCCTCAGAAACTGTGTAAGATAATACATGTGATACTAAATGCACAATAAGGGACTTGATTTGGATAAATGTTGCTATACAAAATATGTAACTAATACAATTAATGAATGATACTCTGTTTATAAAACTCCTAACTGAGAAATTATAGACAAAAACTTAGGAAAAAAAAAAACACACAATTAAAACCTCAGCACTGTAAAAAGTATGAAATAATGCCACTTGCACCAACATGGATGGACCTAGAGATTATCATACAGAGTGAAGTAAGGCAGACAGAGAAATATATATATCACATATCACTTATGCATGGAATCTAAAAACAAATGGTACAAATGAATCTATTTACAAAACAGAAACAGAGTCACAGATGTAGAAAATAAATTTGTGGTTTTGTGTGCTGTTGTGCTAAGTCACCTCAGTCATGTCTGACTATTTGCAACCCTATGGATTATTACCAGGGGTAATGTTGGGGAGGGATAAATTAGGAGATTGGGATATGTGTGTGTGTGTGTGTGTGTGTGTGTGTGTATACTACATATAAATATACTAATATAGACAGATGTGAGAGTTGGACCATAACGAAGGCTGAGCACTGAAAAATTGATGCTTTCAAACTGTAGTGCTGGAGAAGACTCTTGTGAATACTTTGGACAGGAAGGAATCAAACTAGTCCATCCTAAAGAAAATCAACCCTGAATATTCATTGGAAGGATTGATGCTGAAACTGAAGCTCCAGTACTTTGGCCACCTGATGCAAAGAGCTGACTCATTAGAAAAGACCCTGATGCTAGGAATAATTGAAGGCAAAAGGAGAAGGGGGCAGCAGAGTATGAAATGGTTAGATAGCATCACTGACTCAAAGAACATGAATTTGAGCAAACTCCGGGAGATAGTGAAGGACAGGGAAGCCTGGACCCTTTAAGTCCATGGGTCACAAAAAGTCAGACATGACTTAGTGACTGAACAACAACAACAGTATCTCATAGAAGCTTTATAGATCACTGTGGTAAGAACTCTGATCCCACAATCAGACTTAGTGAGAGAAACGTGATGATCATCTATAAATGTGTGTGCTGGACATGGTATGGGTGCAGTTAGGCCATTCCAACAGAGTAAACAAGCCAGCACTTAAAGGTGTAATCTTGTTTCCCAGAGTAGATGAAATAGATAAGAACCACTTCTGCGTTTGGTTATTTATTTCTTTTCAGTGAGGCAAGTTTAATACAGTTTCATTTACATCAATTCTTTTCCTCAAAAACAAGTGCCAATGAAATGACCTTTGAGTAAATAAAAAAAGAGTACCATAATCTTCTTGAGAAGTTGGATAGATTTTCTGAAAATTCAAATATCAAACTTGGCCTCTGACAAGTAATACTACAGCAAAACTTTCAGGGAATAAGTAAAACCAATATAGGGCTTCCTGGGTTGCTCTAGTGGTGAAGAACCTGCCTGCCAATGCAAAAGACATAAGAGATGTGGGTTCAGTTCCTGGATTGGGAAGATCCCCTGGAAGAGAGCATGGCAACCCACTCTAGTATTCTTGCCCGGATAATCCCAAGGACAGAGGAGCCTGGTAGGCTACAGCCCATAGTGTCACACAAGGTTGGACATGACTGAAGCAACTTAGCATTCATAAAACCAATATACACCCGAAAATATCATAAAACCAAGATGCTTCCTTCCTAATATAATTGTTATACTTTATTTGTTCAAATATCAAATCTAAGGTTAAGATAGAGACTGACATTAAACAGTCCAGGTGATATATAGATCAAATGATTCCAAATAGAAGTCAACTGTTACATGTCTGTTCTCATACTCAGGAACTCACATAAATTGTCCTTACAATAAATTTTAAGAACAAATTGTATCTATTATTTTCTATTTGTTGTTGTTGTATAGTCTCCAAGTTGTGCCTGACTCTTTGCAACCTCATGAGCTCCTCTGTCCATGAGATTTCCAAGGCAAGAATTTTGGACTGGGTTACCATTTCCTTCGCCAGGGGATCTTCCTAAGCCAGGGATCAAACCCTCACCTCCTGCACTGGCAGGCAAATTCTTCTCTGCTGAGCCACCATTAACTCCCTGAAATAGACCCCTCATAGCACCAATATGGTCTTGCTTTGTTTTCACCACATGCTTTGTGTGAAGAAAGCACCACTATTATTGAAGAAGTACAATGAGTGTATGAGAGACTAGAAAATGTATTTCTTTGTTTCTGCCCCTGGTTCCAGGCACAAAGTTCCTGAAGTCCTTGTAAATTCCTAAGTATTAAAAGTGCTGGGAGCATCTTTTTCTTCTAATGAAGTGATGCTGGGAGGGCTCTGGCTGGTCACCAGAAAGATAAAGCCAGAATTAGAAGCTTGGGATTTTCAGCCACCTCCTCCTCCCCCACATCTCAAAGAAGAGAGAGATCAGGGGCTGGAAGTGGAGTTAATAATTCATTGTGCCTATGTGAAGAAGTTTCCATGAACATCCACACAGTCCCAGGAGCATGAAATTCAGAAAGCTTTTCAGGTTGGTAAAATATATTTACACCTAAAAACGTTTTAGCTAATATTTTTCTGTCACTGACTCGATCTGAATTTGACTGCAATATCAATCTTTTTACTTCATTGTATTTGTATGCTAAAGATAAACCATGTAACAACTGAATAATGCTAGTGGTAAATCTAATATGAATCTTTCAGCATACTTTTCTGACAATAATAAATGTGTAACATTGTAAATCAGCTTGATATTATTTTTAGTCAGCACAGGGGAGGTAAACCAGTGAGTGTCACAGTGCACAAAAGGATCAGAAAGACTGCAGATCCGCTGTGGCCTTGGTGGCCTAAGGATCCTGGGACACAACTAGGAGCGTGGAATTAACGTTGAAGAAGTGCTAACCCTAAAGCCCATATATGAGTTCACTAGAGTTATAAAAACAGTACCACAGACTGAACAACAGAAATTGATTATCTCAACGTTCTAGAGGCCACACGTCTGAAATTAAGGTGTCAGCAGTGCTGGGCCCTTTTCAGAGCTGTGAGGGAAAATCTGTTCCCTGATTTTCCCCTAGTTTCTGCTGACTTTCTGCTAAGTTTTGGCATCTCTTGGCTTGCAAAAGCATCGTTCTATATCTGCTTTCATCTTCATGTGGCCTTCTCATGGGTTTTTCTCTTTGTGTTCAAATTTCACCTTTTTATAAGGTAGGGATATCAGTCTTAAAAGGGTCCATCCTAATAAATCCATCTTAACTAACTACCTTATTTCAGATAAAGTTACATCTTGAGATACTGCGAATTGGGTACTTCAAAATATGAATTTGTGGATGAGGTATATAATGCAACTCATAATACAGCACTCCCCAAAATATTAATAGAAAGTTAAATAGATACCAATCTCACCTTATCTAGTACATGTCAACATCTAGAAGACCTGTTCTGAAACACAGATATGAACTACTGGGAAGTTTTCTTAAATTTGGAGCAGACAGAAGTGCCCTGTGAGACAAACCTGTGACTCAGAGAAATATTGGCACAGCATCCAGCTCTCTGAGTGAAAGTGGTTTCAAAGGTCTTAGAAGATATTCAAGCAAATTTGTCACAGGCATAGTCCCACTTAAAAAGTAGTAACTGTACTTAGCTTTTAGAAATCATCCTACTCACTAGAATATAGCAATGTTTACCAATGACTTAGGAATGTAATTGTATACCAAAGTGAGAACAGCTTCTTAACTTCAAATCTCATCCACTTGAGGAAGCTATATTTCCTGATACAAGTGTCCACATGAAGATATATGCAGGAAGAAACTAATCTTCCTTTAAACATCAGCAAAGGTATAAAACTTTCCAGGAAAATTATCTGGTCAGGTCATCTATGTTTTGAAGTGTTGGGAGTATCTCTAAGCAGGGTTTAGATTTTATTGGAATAAGTGTTGAGCCCTTTGAAGCCTAAAGGCAAAAGGTAATTCAAAACCCCTGCAAAGTAAACCCATTTATGACCTGGTTGAAAAAGCTTAAAATATAATATCATTATATTTTAGGTAAACTAAGATAAAATATTTTGCTTGTAAACAAATACCAATAAATATTCTTAGAAACACTTGGTTTCCACAAGTCAGCTTGCTGGCCTACCATTCAATACAAATCATGAATAAATGTATATTTGACATTACTTATCTGATGGCTCAGGGATAAAGAATCTGCCTGCAAGGCAATAAACTGTTTGTAATGGGTCAGGAAGATCCCATGGAGAAGTAAACGGCAACCTGCCCCATGGACAGAGGAGCCCGGAGGGCTACAGTTTATGGTATCACAAGAATTGGACAAAACTTAGCAATGAAACCACCACCACCAAATCTAACTAGCAAAGGTAGATTTCAAAGAGAAAGACTACACATTATCCAAGAATTGTCTAAGATGGAATGTCTTAGCCCATGAACAACAACAACAACAAAAGAAACAGTCTTTTCAAATAGATTAAATGCTGTTATGATCAGAATTTCCAAGGAAATTGACATTCCAGAGAACAAGATAAAAACTCAAAGACCACAGAAAACATAACAGCCATAGAGGAAAGCAAACCAGAGTCAGAAACTTCGGTTCAGTTCAGTTCAGTTCAGTTGCTCAGTCATGTCTGACTCTTTGCAACCCCATGAATCACAGCACACCAGGCCTCCCTGTCCATAACCAACTCCCAGAATTCACTCAAACTCAAGTGCATTGAGTTGGTGATGCCATCCAGCCATCTCATCCTCCGTCCCCTTCTTCTCCTACCCCCATTCCTTCCCAGCATCAGGGTCTTTTCCAATGAGTCAACTCTTCGCATGAGGTGGCCAAAGTAAAACTTAGCAAACAATTAAAACAGACTATATGAACACTATTGACAAATATTAAGGTGAATATGGCTTCTGCTAAACATGAAGCATATTTATTTTATTTTTGTTCATGATAAGAATTATTCCCAGGACCTAAATAGCCCAAGTTCTTCCATGTAGTTAGTAAACAATTAGTCTGTGAAATACTCAGATGTTTAAAAAATTGTATTCTGTTTTACTTTATATATTGCCAGCAAGAGAGTCAGTTAAGGTCACCAAAAGAATCTGCTATTTTTGTAAATTATAGGTATAATAATAATAATTCATGTGCATGACACCCACTCCAGTATTCTTGCCTGGAGAATCCCATGTACAAAGAAGCCTGGTAGCTTCTGATTTTCATAGGATCACAGTCAGATGCGACTGAAGTGACTTAGCACGCACGTGCTTATAGAACAATACAGCACTTGGCTGCACCTCACTTTATTGACTTGCAGAGAACTCAACTTCTCACTGGATAGAGGTTGAGTAATGAACACTAACCCTGATTCTAACACACCTATTACAGCTGTTCTGAAACTTACTAGGCTTTGGGTGACCCAGATACTTTAGTTCACTTTCTCTTGCTAGAAGTTACTGAGAAAAACTCTGCTTACATCTCTGAGTCAATGAACAGAAGGCAAGCTTGCTAAATTTTAGGGAGGGGTCTTATTTATCTGTGGGATCTAGGAAAACCTCCATGTAATTAAAATTGATTGACTTCCCAAAATACAATCATCAGAGTAGAAAAGAATCTCCGATTGTGATTGCAGAAAGACAATAAAAAGTTCTTACCCTCTAATGATTATTCAAAATTTCCTCTGAGTGCCACCTTTTTTCCCTTGTTTCTACCTTGTTGTGGTAGAAAATCATGTTAATTAAGTTTTTTTAATTTTACATTAAATTTTAATGTTAAGTCTGTTCCATGTGTACAACATAGTGATTCAGTGTTTATACATTATGAAATAGTCACTGCAGAAAGACCAGTTATCATCCATCACCATACAAAATTGTTACCATATTATTGATTATGATCCCTATGTACTCATTATATCCAGGTGACTTAGAATTGTATGAGTCTTTTCTACATTTTGGCTATCAAGCCATTATCAGATATATTGTTCACAAATTCCTTCCGCCATTCTGTATGTTTCCTTTTTCTTTTGTTAGTGGTTCCTTTTGCCATGCAAAAACTTTTAGTTTGATACAGTCTCATTTGTTTATTTTTGCTTTTAGGTTCCCTTGCCTGTGGAGATATATAAAAAATATTATAGCTAAGGCTAATGTCAAATAGATAATTGCTGTGTTTTCTTCTAGGAGTTTGAAGGTTTCATGTTGTCCATTTAAGTACATTTTGACTTTATTTTTGTATATGGTGTGAAAAAGTGGTCCAGTTTTATTCTTTTACATATAGCTGTCCATTTTTCTCAACATCATTTATTGAAGAGGCTGTTTTTTCCTTATTGTGTATCCTTGCCTCTTTTCTCATAGATTAATTGACTATACGACTATGGTTTTATTTCTGAACTCTCTGTGCTACTTCCATGATATATGTGTGTTTCTGTGTGACTACTATACTGCTTTGACTACTATAGTTTCATACCATAGTCTGAAGTCAGAGAGTGTGAAACCTTAACTCTATTCTACTCTTTCTGGATAGATTTCGCTATCTGGGTCTGTGTGAAATTGTATTAGAAGGCCAAGTGGTGACAAGGTCTTCAGAGTTTGGGATACAGAATGCTGTGAGCCCATGTGGGGTTATTTAAGATATGTCTAAAACATAACCATGACTATGCCAAAATCTTTGACTGTGTGGATAACAACAAACTATGGAAAATTCTAAAAGATATGGGAATACCAGACCACCTTATCTGCCTCATGAGAAATCTGTATGCAGGTCAGGAAGCAACAGGTAGAACTGGACACAGAAAAACAGACTGGTTCCAAATCGGGAAAGGAGTATGCCAAGGCTGTATATTGTCACCCTGCTTATTTAACTTATATATAGAGTACATCATGAGAAATGCTTGGCTGGATGAAGCACAAGCTGCAATCAAGATTGCTGGGAGAAATATCAATAACCTCAGATATGCAGATGACACCACTCTTATGGCAGAAAGCAAAGAAGAACTAAAGAGCCTCTTGATGTAAGTGAAAGAGGAGAATGAAAAAGTTGGCTTAAAACTCAACATTCAGAAAACTAAGATCATGGCATCTGGTCCCATCACTTCATGGCAAATAGATGGGGAAACAGTGTCAGACTTTATTTTGGGTGGCTCCAAAATCACTACAGATGGTGACTGCAGCCATGAAATCAAAAGACGCTTGCTCCTTGGAAGAAAAGTTATGACCAACCTAGACAGCATATTAAAAAGCAGAAACACTACTTTGACAACAAAGGTCCATCTAGTCAAAGCTATGGTTTTTCCAGGAGTCGTGTATGGATATAAGAGTTGGACTACAAAGAAAGCTGAGCTCTGAAGAATTGATGTTTTTTAACTGTGGTGTTGGAGAAGACTCTTGAGAGTCCCTTGGACAGCAAGGAGATCCAACCAGTCCATCCTAAAGGAAATCAGTCCTGAATATTCATTGGAAGGACTGATGCTGAACCTAAAACTCCAATACTTTGGCCACCTGATGCAAAGAACTGACTCATTAGAAAAGACCCTGATGCTGGGAAAGATTGAGGGCAGGAGGATAAGGGGATGACAGAGGATGAGATGGTTGGATGGCATCACCTACTCAATGGACGTGAGTTTGACTAGGCTCTGGAAGTTGTTGATGGACAGGAAGGCCTGTTGTGCTACAGTCCATGGGGTTGCAAAGAGTCGGACACGACTGAACAACTGAACTGAAAAACATAACCATAGCCTATTTTCTCAACACATTTGTTTATATACAAATATTTCCGCCCCCCCCAAAAGAATTGCTCCTTGTAATATGACAGCAAAACAAAATCTTTCAAACTTAATAGCAACACTCTTATTATACTCAGATTCTTTCATTTAGTAATTTAGAAACAGCAAAGCAGAAATGCTTTTTCTCAGCTCCACAATATCTGAACATGGAATGGAAAGAATTGAAAGCTGGATTTGACTCAACATCAGGAGAATAGATAGTTTCCCTGGTAGTTCAGTGAGTAAAGAATCTGTCTGAAATGCAGAATACCCAGGTTTGATTCCTGTGCTAGGTAGATCTTCTGGAGAAGGGAATGGCAACCCACTCCAGTATTCTTGCCTGGAGAATCCCATGAATAGAGGATCCTGGCAGGCTACAGTCCATGGAGTCACAAAGAGTCAGACGTGACTGAGCAACTGACACACACAGGAGATTCAAATCATCTGAATTCCTGTTCACTCACAAACATGGAAGCCTGAATTAGAAAATTCAGAAACTAAGATTTCAGACTGAAGAGTCTACATGCAGCTTGTCTATGTGGCTTGGTCACAGCACAGTGGCCTCAGGGTAGGTCAGATATCTTGCATCGTTTTCAGGGCTCCAAGTATGATTGTTCAGCAAGCAATGCAAGATGCTGCATGATCTTTTCTAACCAAGTTTTCAGAAGTTACTCAGCATCATTTCCATAGTTTTATATTGGTTACAAGTGTCACTAGCCCACGCAAATTCAAGAGGAGAATACAGAGACCATACCTCTTAATGGAAACGGTGTAATGTGAAATATGTGATAACGTTGTGGACATTGTTGAAAAGATTTAGAATACTGTTAACCAGCATGTGTTTGATCAGCATGCCTTTACTAAGCATCATATACTTAATAAGCTCTGTGCTAGGAGTTATCAGGTTTGAAACAAGAATAATTCAGAGTCTGTCCTCAAGGAGTACACAATCCAAATAACATAAAACATGGATGTAACACTTTAACATGATTTTCTTCTTGCTAAAGAGCAGTATATATTCAATGATAGGGTTCAGACAAAGAGTGAATGGTGACAGAAGGTTTGTGGGATATAAGCCTTCAACTGGGTTTGCAGGATGAGTAATATATTCAGTTCAACAAAGAGTCCTAATATGAGACAAGAGCAAATAAGAAAATTTCTCTTCTCAAAATAAAATAAATGATAAGCTAACTGGATTTCTTTGGAAGGAATGATGCTAAAGCTGAAACTCCAGTACTTTGGCCACCTCATGAGAAGAGTTGATTCATTGGAAAAGAGTCTGATGCTGGGAGGGATTGGGGACAGGAGGAGAAGGAGACAACAGAGGATGAGATGGCTGGATGGCATCACTGACTCAATGGACATGAGTCTGAGTGAACTCCGGGACTTGGTGTTGGACAGGGGGCCTGGCATGCTGCAGCTCATGGAGTTGCAAAGAGTCGGACACAACTGAGCAACTGAACTGAACTGCCCAAAACAGGAATATGGAAAAAGATATGAAATACCAGTGGGACAATAAAAGAGAGTTTAAGAAGATGATACCATTTGATATTAACTTGGAAAATGAAGAATATTTGAGATAAAAGAGAGGAATATAGAAGCTCATTTACTAGGTAAGGTTTTCCAGAAATACTTGTCTGATTTGACAAGAGTATACAATGGGTTTAATAAAAGGGTGAAAGAGAAGAGTAGAAAAAATACCCTGTATGTGAGACAGCAGAAGAGACACAGATGTATAGAACAGTCTTTTGGACTCTGTGGGAGAGGGAGAGGGTGGGATGATTTGGGAGAATGGCATTGAAACGTGTATAATATCATATATGAAATGAATCACCAGTCCAGGTTCAATGCATGATACTGTATGCTTGGAGCTGGTGCACTGGGATGACCCAGAGGGATGGTACGGGGAGGGAGGAGGGAGAAGGGTTCAGGATGGGGAACACGTGTATACCCTTGGTGGATTCATGTTGATGTATGGCAAAACCAATACAATATTGTAAAGTAATTAACCTCCAATTAAAATAAATAAACTTATATTAAAAAAAAGTAGAAAAAATAAATAAGGTCACAAACAAGTGAGTCATACTTTTCTGAAGATTTTGTATACTATGGGTGGCCAGGATGTGCATGCAAAAATGTGGATGGCATAATTGGAGGTGAATTTCAAGAAGTTAGGTCGCTTTGGAAGCAGTGAAGGTTAGAGGAGAATAGAAAAGAAGATGGAAAGCAATGAACTCCATCTGGATCCCTTTTAGTGGTTGGAATTCTTTCTTATTTTTTATTCTAATCAAATCACCTTCACAACCAATAGCCATGCATAAAAGTGTTCCATAAAGCATTTTATTTGTTAATGAAAAGCTTAACTATTGAAAATCTTTCTTCTCTGATATGTTTTTATTTGTTCTTATATTTCTTTAGTGGATTAGAACTTTGGAATTTTCATGAATTCCCAAATTTAAATAATTCATAATAATTAGTATGCATTAAGACATATTGAAACTTTTACTCAATTTCCATAGTCTTACCCATTCTACATTATGGAATCCCACTCTTCCCTCAAGATATCTTAGATATTTTAATGACATGGAAACATCTAAGTTAGAATCTGACTGAGGGTACCATTGTCAATATATTATAGTTATATTATATTATAGGTTATATTAATATTATGCATAATTATACATCTTATATATTAAAGAATATAAACATTTTCAAATTAGTAAGCTTCTTTTTTTATTTTTATAGAAAGAATAAATTTCAACATCAATTCTAGGATTTTCTTCCTGTGCCCGAATGTATAATCATCCAAACTCTCAGCCGTGCATGAATCTCACTTTGGAGCTCCCTAGTCTTGGAAGGAAATTTATGACCAACTTAGATAGCATATTAAAAAGCAGAGATATTAGTTTGCCCACAAAGGTCTGTCTAGTCAAGACTATGGTTTTTCCAGTGGTCATGTATGGATGTGAGAGTTGGACTGTGAAGAAAGCTGAGTGCCAAAGAATTGATGCTTTTGAACTGTGGTGTTGGAGAAGACACTTGCAAGTCCCTTGGACTTCAAGGAGATCCAACCAGTCCATCCTAAAGGAGATCAATTCTGAATGTTCATTGGAAGGACTGATGCTGAGGCTGAAATTCCAATACTTTGGCCTCATGCCAAGAGGTGACTCATTGGAAAAGACCCTGATGCTGGGAGGGATTGAGGGCAGGAGGAGAAGGGGACGACAGAGGATGAGATGGCTGGATGGCATCACCGACTCAATGCACATGAGTTTGAGTGAACTCTGGGAGTTGGTGATGGACGAGGCCTGGCGTGCTGCAGTTCATGGGGTCGCAAAGAGTTGGACACGACTGAGCGACTAAACTGAACTGAGTATAAGCCTATGAAAATAAAGCTGTTGAGGGGAAGAGATGGAAATGAAAGAATAAATGCAAATAGAACAGAATCAGCATCTCATTGATGGCATTGTAGCAGTTCTTTTTGAGAACTCTCATAGGATAATAATATAGTCTTCTTACAGAATCTTGAGTGTATGTGGCATAAAAGAACTTCAACAGGAACATGAAAGTATTATTTTGTTGCTTGAAACATACTACTTATACCTATATGTATTCTCTTCAGTATGAAATCAACTATTACCCACATTTCCAAAACAATACTCACTAATAAGTGAATGCACAGGACATAAAGATTCAATTCAGGTAACAGGATGCACGCCAAATCAGTGATATTTTGTACAATTTCTACCATACTAAAGAATCACCTTTCAAAGAAGAAAGGATGCCAACGCATTTTTTTTTTTTTTTGGAAGAACCTCTTAAGGTAAGTGCTAAGTGTAATTCATTCAAGCATTTTTCAGTATTCACCCTTTTCAGCTTATCTCATCCAGAAGATCAGCAGTTATTATATCAGAAGACAAATGTGTCCATCAAACGGGTGCTGAAATGAAATCAGAAGAGTAAGATAAATGTCATACATATCTATGAGTCAGTCTTCAGGCTTGGGACACAAGGCAGTCAGGAGAGCATCTAGAGTGGGAGAGAGGCATCATGAGGGCACATGGTGGGGAGGCGGATGGGTACCAGGTTTATCCCTGAACATGGTGAGGTAGCACTTCTTTAATAAAGTATCACCCTCCTTGATTCACTAACAAGCTTCATAAATGTTAGAAATTATACAAACCTCTATCATCGTGCTTCCTGCTCCAAATAGATTTTTTTTTTAAACTGACATATTCCTACTCAGTCTTATCCAATATCCCCTATTTTGAATTAGGAATATCTAGCTAAATCTACTGTTTTTCTTAAGTGCCAAGAACTTTCCTTCAGTATAATCTCCATTTTGGGACTGCTTAAATCTCTAAAGCTGAAACTCCAGTACTTTGGCCACCTCATGCGAAGAGTTGACTCATTGGAAAAGACTCTGATGCTGGGAGGGATTGGGGCAGGAGGAGAAGGGGACGACAGAGGATGAGATGGCTGGATGGCATCACTGACTCGATGGACGTGAGTCTGAGTAAACTCTGGGAGTTGGTGATGGACAGGGAGTCCTGGCATGCTGCGATTCATGGGGTCGCAAAGAGTCGGACACGGCTGAGAGACTGAACTGAATTGAACTGAAATCTCTTCCTTTAATCTCTACCCATTGTCATACCTGTGACATACACATGGTCAATTTTAAACCTCCATTTTCCTCTAGACAGTAGATCCCATCTGATCCTGGATTCATGTTGCTAGTTTTGCTTTTCTGAATGCTTTATTTTGCATGTATTTGAACCAGGAGCTTTTCAGCCTGTGATCTAAATCGAATGCCCTTTCTTTATTAAATGCCATTTGTCTGATGAAATCTACTATATCACCCTCCAAAGAGTGATTCAAACTTTACAGGTATAGACCTAGTGTTCTTGATTTTAAAGTAGGGATCAGAAAACTACAACCCTTGGGCCAAATCTGATTCAATCTCTATTTTTGTACAAAAAAAAAAAAAGATTATGTTTGTTGAAACAGCCAAAACCTATTGATTTAAGTATGCCTATGTTTGCATTTACACTACAGCAGAGAAGTTGCAAGATAAACCACTTAATATGCATAGCTTAAGACATTTACTATGAGACTCTTTACAGAAGTTTGCCAATGTCTGAGTTGGGGGCTTAGGGAAATGAGGAGGACATTTGTTTAATATAAATACATGGTATTAAAATTCTTGAGAAGGAACAGAGGAGGTAAAGGTAACTAACTAGGGAATCCTGTTGAATTTCTTGTTATCCCCACAGATACTTGAATATTTTTCAACCCACAGTATTTAAGAAGGTTGAATGCATCTTACCACATGGCTAAATTAAGGGAAGAATTCTAGAAAAAAATATTTGTTTATAGCTTATTGCAAGAAGAATTCAAATGTTCCTAAAGAAAGACCTCTGAGTCCCATAGTCTCTGATTTAAAACAAATTCAAACTTTATTTTTTTTTAAATATCATGGCCAGAAAATATGAGGGGGAAAAATCAGAGTCATCTGGAAGAGACTTGTAATATTTATACTAGTTTTTCACCCCTTTTCTCTACAGCCTTTTTTTTTTTTTTTTTTTTTTGCTATCTTAATTACTTACACACTAAGGTCTTTTTCCCCCTGTGTCTTTCATAAATGAGGCATTTATGAAAATGCAAAAGACTGATTGTTTTGGACAAAGCAGCCAACTATCTAACTTTTCCCCAGATAATTATTTTGGAGATGAGTTTGAGAACTTGGCATGGCTCTTTTTGGAATGTGTGGTATCATATTGACTTTTAAAGTGGTATGACTTCAGTTCAGTTTAGTCACTCAGTCGTGTACGACTCTGCAACCCCATGAATTGCGGCACTCCAGGCCTCCCTGTCCATCATCAACTCCCGGAGTTCACTCAGACTCATGTCCATCAAGTCAGTGATGCCATCCAGCCATCTCATCCTCTGTCATCCCCTTCTCCTCCTGCCCCCAATCCCTCCCAGCATCAGTCTTTTCCAATGAGTCAAATCTTCACATGAGGTGGCCAAAGAACTGGAGTTTTAGGTTTAGCATCATTCCCTCCAAAGAAATCCCAGGGCTGATCTCCTTCAGAATGGACAGGTTGGAGCTCCTTGCAGTCCAAGGGACTCTCAAGAGTCTTCTCCAACACCACAGTTCAAAAGCATCAATGCTTCGATGCTCAGCTTTCTTTACAGTCCAACTCTCACATCCATACATGACCACAGGAAAAACCATAGCCTTGACTAGACGGACCTTTGTTGGCAAAGTAATGTCTCTGCTTTTGAATATGCTATCCAGGTTGGTCATAACTTTCTTTCCAAGGAGTAAGCGTCTTTTAATTTCATGGCTGAAGTTACCATCTGCAGTGATTTTGGAGCCCCGAAAAATAAAGTCAGACACTGTTTCCACTGTTTCCGCATCTATTTCCCATGAAGTGATGGGACTGGATGCCATGATCTTGTGGTTATATTGCATTATGTCTGCTGCTATAGCTGCTGTGCCAGCCAGAAGAGTATAAACATGTCTGTAATTCATACAGTTCCTCACATCTTCTTTCATCCTTTAGCTCACACCTTGCCTACCCAGAGTTCAGCTAACAGTGCGGTCAGCAAGACAACTGGTGCTGTGAACAGGGTGAAGAGCAATACAGCCATCCATTAGAATCTTCTGTGATGATGGAATGATGAGAATGTTCTGTATTTTCTCTGTTCAATACAAAAGTGTATGGAAGTACATGGAAGTGTATGAAAGTGTCAAGGTCAAGGTACCTCATTCCCAGCTTGAGTTGGCAATACCTAACTTTAACCAGTAAATCTAAATTTTAACTTCTGCAGCCAACAAGATACAGAGGTTTTTTTTTTTTTCCCAGAAGTTACCTGTGTCCGCTTCCTACTCTTCGTAGCTTCAGGTTTCAACCACAACTTAACATGGATATTCTCTTATTTTCCATTTTCCTCTCTGGAAGTTCTTTTATTTATTTTTTAATATAAATTTATTTATTTTAATTGGAGGTTAATTACTTTACAATATTGTATTGGTTTTGCCATACATCAACATGAATTCACCACAGGTGTACACGTGTTCCCCATCCTGAACCCCACTCCCACCTCCCTCCCCATACCATCCCTCTGGGTCATCCCAGTGCACCAACCCTGAGCATCCTGTATCATGCATCGAACCTGGACTGGTGATTCATTTCACATATGATAATATACATGTTTCAATGCCTTTCTCCCTAATCATCCCACCCTCGCCCTCTCCCACAGAGTCCAAGACTGTTCTATACATCAGTGTCTCTTTTGCTTAATTTGCTTTTTTTTTTAATTTGAAACATTCAATGTACCATTTTAATGTTCACAATTAAATATAAAAGTTTAAAATATGTTCAAATCACATTTCTATTTTTCTCTTAATTCTTTAATTCTACTTCATTTTTTAATGTAGGAATTCCTAGATGGCACTAGTGGTAAAAAGTCCAACTTCCAATGCAGGAGACTTAAGAGGCAGAAATTCCATCCCTGGGTCAGGAAGATCCCCTGGAAAAGGAAGTTGCAACCATTCCAGTATTCTTGCCTGAAGAATCCCATGGACAAAGGAGCGTATTGGGCTACAGTCCATGTGATGGCACAGAGTCGAACATGTCTGAGAGTCTGAGCACACAATGTATTTTCTAATGCATATATGTATATGTGACTACAACTTTCTATTTGGGGGTGAAGTGAGGGTTGGAAAGGTTCAATTAATTTAGCTTGCCTTACTTTCTAATGAATGCAATTAAGACTAATATTCCCCTCTGATTATCTATTTGGCTATGTCATTTAGGATGGGATATCTAGTGGGGTATTTCTGTCCTTCCTTTATGAATAGCCTAACTTTAATCTTGATTTTTAATTGCCACTATACTTGAAAAATACCAGTGATTAGTTTTGATTCTACTAGTAGCTTAAATTCTGTCTTTATTATGTGAGCCCTATTTTAGATAGTTGTTGGATTAATGTGTGCATGTGTGTCTCGGGCATTCACATTCTCAAGCATGTGTGTGCTTTCATGCAAATGCCTTTTTCAATTGAGTACAGATACCCACAAAAACATGTATATGCACACAGGTTGAGCCTCAGGAGACCACAAATACTTGACTTGTTCTAGGTATAAAATTGACAACAGTTGCTTTTTTCTGGCAGAGAATGAAAAGCATACACACAAAATTAAGCACACAGGATAATCCAAAATGAAAAATTCTCAAGGCCTTTCTCCCCCTTTCAGAAAAGTGAGCTTTGGTTTTCTCAATACCATTACTTGATGTGCAATCCACCATATCAGAAGAGCCCAGATCTTGGATTTGCTGCTTTCACCCTCCATGGACAGAGAAGAGGTGGGAGTCCTATTTTTGAATCTAATGACTCTTTATTTTGTTTTTTTTTTTCTTCAAATATTATTAATACACTTGGTTATGCAGTTTATTCAGGAAACATTATTTATATGTGTCCAAATGCATTTGAGACTATGGCAAAGTTAATGCCCATTAGATTTACATAAATCAATCTTTACTTCCCCATACCTAGAGCTTTCCTGATAGCTCAGTTGTAAAGAAACCACCAGCAATGCAGGAGACCCCAGTTTGATTCCTGGGTCAGGAAGATACCCTGGAGAAAGGACAGGTTACCCACTTTAGTATTCTTGGGCTTCCTTTGTGGCTCAGCTGGTAAAGAATCTGCCTGCAATGTGGGAGACCTGGGTTCTATCCATGGATTAGGAAGATCTCCTGGAGAAGGGAAAGGCTACCAATTCCAGTATTCTGGTCTGGAGAATTCCATGGACTGAATAGTCTATGGGATCACAAAGAGTAAGACATGATTGAGTGACTTTCACTTTTCCCAGTACCATTAAATAGCTTGTAGTTGATCAACTCTTCTACTGAGAAAAATTAGAATTCTAGGTAGAATACAAAGCAGAGAAGGCAATGGCACCCCACTCCAGTACTCTTGCCTGGAAAATCCCATGGATGGAGGAGCCTGGTGGGCTGCAGTCCATGGGGTTGCTAAGAGTCGGACATGACTAAGCGACTTCACTTTCACTTCTCACTTGCATGCATTGGAGAAGGAAATGGCAACCCACTCCAGTGTTCTTGCCTGGAGAATCCCAGGGACGGGGGAGCCTGGTGGGCTACTGTCTGTGGGGTCGCACAGAGTCAGACACGACTGAAGTGACTTAGCAGCAGCAGCAGAATACAAAGACACGTTGGGGCTGCTGAAGCAATGAGGATGAGGGAACCAAGATTGAAAGAATTGAACTATTTGGGTGATATGATGCACATATATTATTGAAGATCCCTTTAAGATAAAGCACAACACTCAGTCAATTGAAGAAACACTAATGGCCTCAAGCTGTGATATATAAGATTTTTAATATTGTCACCTTGCTTATTTAACTTATATGCAGAGTACATCATGAGAAATGCTGGGCTGGAAGAAGCACAAGCTGGAATCAAGATTGCTGGGAGAAATATCAATAACCTCAGATATGCAGATGACACCACCCTTATGGCAGAAAGTGAAGAGGATCTAAAAAGCCTCTTGATGAAAGTAAAAGAGGAGAGTGAAAAAGTTGGCTTAAAGCTCAACATTCAGAAAACTAAGATCATGGTATCCGGTCCCATCACCTCATGGCAAATAGATGGGGAAACAGTGGAAACAGTGTCAGACTTTATTTTTGGGGGCTCCAAAATCACTGCAGATGGTGACTGCAGCCATGAAATTAAAAGATGCTTAGTCCTTGGAAGGAAAGTTATGACCAACCTAGATAGCATATTGAAAAGCAGAGACATTACTTTGCCAACAAAGGTCCATCTAGTCAAGGCTATGGTTTTTCCTGTGGTCATGTATGGATGTGAGAGTTGGACTGTGAAGAAAGCTGACCACCCAAGAATTGATGCTTTTGAACTGTGGTGTTGGAGAAGACTCTTGAGAGTCCCTTGGACTGCAAGGAGATCCAACCACTCCATTCTAAAGGAGATCAGTCCTGGGTGTTCTTTGAAAGGACTGATGCTGAAGCTGAAACTCCAGTACTTTGGCCACCTCATGCAAAGAGTTGACTCATTGGAAAAGACTCTGATACTGGGAGGGATTGGGGGCAGGAGGAGAAGGGGATGACAGAGGATGAGATGGCTGGATGGCATCACCGACGCCATGGACATGAGTTTGGGTGAACTCCAGCAGTTGGTGATGGACAGGAAGGCCTGGCATGCTCCAATTCATGCAGTCATAAAGAGTCAGACACAACTGAGTGACTGAACTTAACTGAACATATGAAATGATTGAAAATGTAGAGCATCATTTTAAAGATGTTAATCACCATTAGCGTTTGGCAGTGAAGTCATGCAGGTTTACTCTGCCTCTTCCAAAATTGTTTAGCAGGGCCTAACACATTCATAGCTCCAGTTACTCCATAAAAGAAATCTTCAATAATATATTTGCATCATATAACCCAAATAGTTTGATTGTTTCTATTTAACTTTGTAGAATTTACCTTGATTATCTTTTCTCTTCCAATATCTCATAGCACATAATCTAAAATGATAATAATCTTTCATAGTCTGCTGAGCAGTGTCACCCTTGGGAATGCCAGGCTTCTTCACAATATCTTTGTTTTTATGTCATATGTGCATTTTGCTACAATCTCTATCCTTAACTCATCTGAAACAATTAGTTCAGTTGACATGAATTCTGAAAGTAGTGAGTTAACAATTGCTTTCAGAGAAGTCACACCAAATGAACAAATTGTTTCACATGAGTTGGGACTTGCTCCAAGAACAGCCAATTCATTGAAAAAGACCCTGATGCTAGGAAAGATTGGAGGCAAAAGGAGAAGCAGAGGATGAGATGGTTTGATGTCATCACTGACTCAATGGACATGAATTTGAGCAAACTCCAGGAGATACTGAAGGATAGGGGAGCCTGGTGTGCTGCAGTCCATGAGGTCACAGAGTCAGACATGACTTAGCAACTCAACAACAACAACAAAATCACCTTGGTCTATAATCTATAAGTTGAATGTATTGCACTAGACAGGCTTTATCTGCATGTCTCTGCCCAGAAGAGTAACTTAGACATGAGTATTAAGTGAAGCCCTTGAGTTCAAGGAAGAGATTGAAGTTCATTATGTTTTTTCTGAATCACTGAGCATAATCTAATTTTTCCTGGAGTTTGAATTTTGTTGATCCATGAGGACTTTTTGACATTTCAGAGCAACAAGTCTTACCATAGCCAAATGCACACAAGTTTCACATCTAACTATACCTTTGTGTCCTGAAGAATTGATGCTTTTGAACTGTGGTGTTGGAGAAGACTCTTGAGAATCCCTTGGGCTGCAAGGAGATCAAACCTGTCAATCCTAAAGGAAATCAGTCCTGAATATTTATTGGAAAGACTGATGCTGAAGCTGAAGCTCCAATACTTTGGCCATCTGATGCAAAGAACTGACATTGGAAAAGACCCTGATGCTGGAAAAGATTGAGGGCAGGAGGAGAAGGGGACGACAGAGGATGAGTTTGATGGCATCACCGACTTGATGGACGAGTTTGAGCATGCTCTGGGAGTTGCTGATGGACAGGGAAACCTGGTATGCTGCAGCCGTGGAGTCACAGAGTCGCACACGACTGAGCGACTGAACTGAATATAGTAAGAATGATGATTGTATTACTCATCTTGTTTCTTCTTTTTTTCTTATTGATTTTCTGACATTATATGTGTGTGTGTGTGTGCACGTGTGCACATTTGCCACTATGATTATAAATGCTTATTTTCTTTGCATTTCTTAAGTTCTTCAAATGTGGTGCGTCATCAATCTTTTTATTTTAGTCTTTGACATCTTCCAGTTTCAGGTGTGTTTCTCATAAATAGCTGAATTTTTAAAAAATTTCCCAAGATTTGTTTAATTATATTAACAATAAGAGCTAACATTATTGTTCTCCTACTATGGCTAGGAGCTGTTCTAAGTGCCTTAAATACAGAAAAGATTGAATTTCTGGAACCATTTTAAGAGGTAATTACTAATCCCACTTTATGCATTGGACAACTCCCCAGATGTAGAAAGGACAGCAGTATTCAGCAGCTCACTCCTGAGTCCACACTTGAACCACTCACTGTATCCCTTCAAGTTTTGGACTGTTTTTACTTTCTCATATAAATTTAGGAAAGAGAAGAAATATCTGAGAATATTAATGTCATGTCATCCTAATAAATATAATGTATAGAATGCATTTAGCCACACACTGTGACAAAGGAGAATTTGCAGTCTCTTTTTTCTAAGACAACCCATGAGGAAGGTTAGGGTGGTAAACATAACCTAATATAACAAAGTGAGATTTGTGGCAGTATATAATTGAATGCTGAATTGTTTCCAATACACTAAGCATGCTGTGAATCTCAGAGATGGAGGGCACTATGATAGTTTTATTTTAGTATATTGAAAAAATAGTCATATATTAATCTTACACTTACCCTCATACACATTTTTATTTGCCCTGTCAAATATTTTTCAGTAAACTAATTTAGATGTATATATGTATGTGTGTGTGTATATATATATGTTATTTTTTGCTTATATATATATATATATAAAGTATTAATAGATAAAGAAATGTGCAGCAATGTTGAAGGGAAGGCAGCCTCAAATTTTTTCTCAGTAGCAGGTGTGATAAAAACACATATGTTGACTTGTTTATTCATCTTCAACTATCTTGAAGACAGAGGAGAAAATGGAGATGGAACAAATAAAGATAAACCACTTTCGTGCCAGGTGGTTCCCTTTTTATTTGTTCATGCATTTATGAATGTATGCATATACTAATAGGTTTCTTTAATAGTCATTGAGTCCCCACTATGTGCCTGGCATTATTGTAGATAAGGGAGATGCATCAGTGGATAAAACAATTAAGAATAATGTTCTTATAGACTCCACACTATAACAGGGAGTAGACAACACTAAGAAATTCAATCCTCACAAAACCCACTAAATATTATTTGCAGTTTATGAATGACTGAAACTTTTATTCAACAGTCTTGAGACTTAGGGTCATAGTGGTACCTGATGCCACAGGAGCACTGGTACCAGTACTCCATCTGGTACCATAGAGTCACACAATTGCGTTAAAGTCCATGATCTTTTCACTACTGCTACTGCCTACAAAGAATGAAGAGTTATTTTAAATATTCTAATGGAATAGACACATTTGGGTAATGAACATCATTTTTCCTTTCTCAGTAATGTAAAAATAATAGATAAATTAATTGTAAAGATATATTGCTTCACTCACTATATGAATGATCAAAATAACCAGCTTTCATTTCTGTTTTTAAATACATAGTTGCTTATTTTTCTCTTGTATTTATTTACTGTTATGTGTTTCACAAAAATGAGATCAGAGAATGTCCCAATGTTTTTCAGTCATGTGGCAAGGCAAATTCTAAAAACTGCATTAGCCAATACTACACCTCCATCATTCATTTCAGTGGCCTCAAAATTTAAAGTATGGAAAGATCGATAGTTTTTTTTTTTTTTTTTTTTATTAATTAACATTAAAGAAAAGACAGTACTAAAATTTATTTTGACTCCAATATCCCTGATGAAAAGCAAAAAGACTGAGTTGAAGAGCTGAAGTAGAAATGGCATCACACATTTTAAAAATTTCTTTCTTTCTTTTTTTTTTTTTTTGACTTTTATTTATTTATTTTTTAATTTAATTTTATTTTTTTCTTTTAATTGGAGGCTAATAACTTTACAATATTGTAGTGGTTTTTGCCATACATTCACATGAATCAGCCATTGGTTTACATGTGTTCCTCACCCTGAACCCCCATCCCACCTTCTTTCCCCATCCCATCGCTCAGGGTCGTCCCAGTGCACCAGCCCTGACCATCCTGTCTCATGTATCAAATCTGGACTGGTGATCAATTTCTCATATGATAATATACATGTTTCAATGCTATTCTCTCAAATCATCGCACCCTCACCTTCTCCCACTGAGTCCAAAAGTCTGTTCTTTACATCTCTGTCTCCTTTGCTGTCTCATATATAGGATCATTGTTACCATCTTTCTAAATTCCATATATATGCATTAATATACTGTATTGGTGTTTTGCTTTCTGACTTACTTCACTCGTATAATAGTCTCCAGTTTCATCCACCTCATTAGAACTGATTCAAATGCATTCTTTTTAATAGCTGAGTAATATTCCATTGTTTATATGTCCCACAGCTTTCTTATCCATTCGTCTGCCAATGGACATCTAGGTTGCTTCCATGTCCTGGCTATTGTAAACAGTGATGCAATGAACATTGGGGTACATGTGTCTCTTTCATTCTGGTTTCCATGATATGTATGCCCAGCGGTGGGATTGCTGGGTCATATGGCAGTTCTATTTCCAGTTTTTTAAGGAATCTCTACACTGTTCTCCATAGTGGCTGTACTAGTTTGCATTCCCACCAACAGTGTAAGAGGGTTCCCTTTTCTCCACACCCTCTCAAATTTATTGCTTGTAGACTTTTGGATAGCAGCCATTCTGACTGGCGTGAAATGGTATCTCATTGTGGTTTTGATTTGCATTTCTCTAATAATGAGTGATGTTGAGCATCTTTTCATGTGTTTGTTAGCCATCTGTATGTCTTCTTGGAGAAATGTCTGTTTAGTTCTTTGGCCCATATTTTGACTGGGTCGTTTATTTTGTATTTCTGTGTTGTCTGTTGTGATCTCTCTATTTTCATTTCTAATTTTATTGACTTGGTTTTTCTCCCTTTGTTTCTGATGACTTTGGCTAATGGTTTGTCAATTTTATTTATCCTCTCAAAGAACCAACTTTTGGTTTTGTTGATTTTTGCTATGGTCTCTTTTGTTTGTGTTTCCTTGCTAATTTTATGTTTAGTTGATATATCCATAGGCATCCGGTCCCACCACTTCATGGGAAATAGATGGGGAAACAGTGTCAGATTTTATTTTTCTGGGCTCCAAAATCACTACAGATGGTGACTGCAGCCATGAAATTAAAAGACGCTTACTCCTTGGAAGGAAAGTTACAACCAACCTAGATAGCATATTCAAAAGCAGAGATGTTACTTTGCCAACAAAGGTTAGTCTAGTCAAGGCTATGGTTTTTCCTGTGGTCATGTATGGATGTGAGAGTTGGACTGTGAAGAAGGCTGAGCACTGAAGAATTGATGCTTTTGAACTATGGTGTTGAAAACAACTCTTGAGAGTCCCTTGGACTGCAAGGAGCTCCAACCTGTCCATTCTGAAGGAGATCATCCTGGGATTTCTTTGGAAGGAATGATGCTAAAACTGAAACTCCAGTACTTTGGCCATCTTATGCGAAGAGTTGATTCATTGGAAAAGACCCTGATGCTGGGAGGGATTGGGGGCAGGAGGAGAAGGGGATGACAGAGGATGACATGGCTGGATGGCATCACTGACTCAATGGACATGAGTCTGAGTGAACTCCGGGAGTTGGTGATGGACAGGGAGGCCTGGCGTGCTGGGATTCATGGGATCGCAAAGAGTTGGACATGACTGAGCGACTGATCTGATCTGATCTGATCCATAGGTATGAGTTGGGTATTAAAGTCTTCCTCTATTGTTTTGTTACTGTTAATTTCCCCTTTCATACTTGTTAGCATTTTCCTTACCTATTGCAGTGCTCCTA
The DNA here is from genome assembly GCF_027580195.1 of Bos mutus. Lineage (NCBI taxonomy): Eukaryota > Metazoa > Chordata > Mammalia > Artiodactyla > Bovidae > Bos > Bos mutus. The sequence continues at coordinate 55,488,274 of NC_091627.1, forward strand.
TGTTGGGTGCATATATATTTATAATTGTTATATCTTCTTGGATTGATCCTTTGATCATTATGTAGTGTCCTTCTTTGTCTCTTTGCCTCTTTTTAAGGCCTTTATTCAAAGTCTATTTTATCTGAGTATTGCTACTTCTGCTTTCTTTTGGTCTCCATTTGCATGAAATATTGTTTTCCGCCTTCACTCTCAGTCTGTATGTGTCCCTTGTTTTGAGGTGGGTCTCTTGTAGACAGCATATATAGGGGTCTAGTTTTTTTATCCATTCAGTCTTTTTCTTTTGGTTGGGGCAATCAAACCATTTACATTTAAGGTAATTATTGATAAGTATGATCCTGTTGCCATTTACTTTGTTGTTTGGGGTTTGAGTTTACAAACCTTTTCTGTGTTTGCTGTCTAGAGAAGATCTTTAGCATTTGTTGAAGAGCTGGTTTGGTGGTGCTGAATTCTCCCAGCTTTTGCTTGTCTGTAAAGCTTTTGATTTCTCCTTCATATCTGAATGAGATCCTTGCTGGCTACAGTAATCTGGGTTGTACATTTCTATGTCATCACTTTAAGTATGTCCTGCTGTTCTCTTCTGGTCTGAGGAGTTTCTATTGAAAGATCAGCTGTTATCCTTATGGGAATCCTTTTGTGTGTTATTTGTTGTTTTTACCCTTGCTGTTTTTAATATTTGTTCTTTGTGTTTGATCTTCATTAATTTGATTAATATGTGTCTTGGGGTGTTTCTCCTTGGATTTATCCTGTTTGGTACTCTCTGGGTATCTTGGAATTAGGTGGCTATTTCCTTCCCCATTTTAGGAAGTTTTCAACTATTATCTCCTCAAGTATTTTCTCATGGCCTTTCTTTTTGTCTTCTTCTTCTGGGATTCCTGTAATTCAAATGTTGGAGCATTTGACATTGTCCCAGAGGTCTCTGAGGTTTCCCTCATTTCTTATAATCCTTTTTTTTTTTCCACTCTGCTTCACTTATTGCCACCATTCTATATTCCACCTCACTTATCCTATCTTCTGCCTCAGTTATTCTACTGTTGGTTCCCTCCAGAGTGCTTTTGATCTCAGTTATTGCATTATTCATTATTGATTAACTTTTTTTATTTCTTATAGGTCCTTGTTAAACTTTTCTTGCATTTTCTTAATCCTTGTCTCCAGACTATTTATCTGTAACTTCATTTTGTTTTCAAGATTTTGGATCATTTTTACTATCATTATTCTGAATTCTTTTTCAGGTTAGACTCCCTATCTCCTCCTCTTTGGTTTGGTTTGATGGGCATTCATCATGTTCCTTTACCTGATGAAAATTTCTCTGCCTTTTCATCTTGTTTAGGTTGCTGTGTTTGGGGTGGCCTTTCTGTAGGCTGGAAGTTTGTGGTTCCTCCTTATTGTGGAGGTTCCTCCCTGTGGGTAGGGTTGGATGGGTGGCTTGTCAAGGTTTCCTGGTTAGGTAAGCTTGTGTCAGTGTTCTAGTGGGTAGAGCTGTATTTCTTCTCTTTGAAGTCAATGAAGTGTCCAGTAGTGAGCTTTGAGGTGTCTATGGACTTGGTGTGACTTTTGGCCACCTGTATCTTTATGCTCAGAGCTATGTTCCTGCATTGCTGAAGAATTAGCTTTGTATGTCTTGCTCTGAAACTTGTTGGCTCTTGGGTGGAGCTTGGTTTCAGTGTAGGTGTGGAGGCTTTTGGATGAGCTCTTGTTGATTATTGTTCCCTGGAGTCAGGAATTTTCTAGTGTTCTCAAGTTTTGGATTTAAGCCTCCTTCCTCTGGCTTTCAGTCTTATTCTTACAGTAGCCTCAAGACGTCTCCATCCATACAGCACTGATGATAAAACATCTAGATTAACAGTGAAAATATTCTCCACAGTGAGGGACATCCAGAGAGGTTCACAGAGTTACATGGAGAAAAGAAGAAAGAGGATGGAGATAGAGGTGACCAGGAGGAAAGGCTGCTGTTGCTGCTGCTAAGTCGCTTCAGTTGAATCCGACTCTGTGTGACCCCACAGATGGCAGCCCACCAGGCTCCCCTGTCCCTGGGATTCTCCAGGCAAGAATACTGGAGTGGGTTGCCATTTCCTTCTCCAATGCATGAAAGGGAAAAGTGAAAGGGAATATGCTCAGTCGTGTCCGACTCTTAGTGACCTCATGGACTGCAGCCTACCAGGCTCCTCCGTCCATGGGATTTTCCAGGCAGGAGTACTGGAGTGGGGTGCCATTGCCTTTTCCAAGGAGGAAAGGAGGGGAAGTCAAAAGGAGAGAGACCAATCTAGCCAGTAATCAGTTCCCTAAGTGTTTTCCATAGCCTGCAACACCCAGAGAGATTCACAGAGTTAAGTAGAGAAGAGAAGGGGGAGAGAGGAGATAGAGGTGACCTGGAGGAGAAAAGGGGGAGAGAGCAATCAAGCCAGTAATCACACTCCTAAGTAAAAATGGGTACTGAAGATTGGATTCTTAATGGTACAAAATTGATAACAATTACAAAAAATCAAAGATTAAAATTTTAGAGGAGAGGTTAGATTCTCAAAAATACAACATTAAAAAAATCACAAAAATTTTATATATATGTGTGTGTATATATATACACACACATGAAATTTCCTTTAAAAATAGGGCCTTTTTTGCAAGGTAATAGTAAGTTTTAAAAATGAAAATTAAAGGAGTAATATTACTTTGCCAACAAAGGTCCGTCTAATCAAGGCTATGCTTTTTCCAGTGGTCATGTATGGATGTGAGAGTTGGACTGCGAAGAAAGCTGAGCACCAAAGAATTGATGCTTTTTAACTGTGGTGTTGGAGAAGACTCTTAAGAGTCCCTTGGATTGCAAGGAGACCCAAGCAGTCCATTTTGAAGGAGATCAGCCCTGGGATTTCTTTGGAACGAATGGTGCTGAAGGTGAAACTCCAGTACTTTGGCCACCTTATGCGAAGAGTTGACTCATTGGAAAAGACTCTGATGCTGGGAGGGATTGGGGGCAGGAGGAGAAGGGGACAACAGAGGATGAGATGGCTGGATGGCATCACTGATTCGATGGACGTGAGTCTGAGTGAACTCTGGGAGTTGGTGATGGACAGGGAAGCCTGGCGTGCTGTGATTCATGGGGTCACAAAGAGTCAGACACGACTGAGTGATTGAACTGAACTGAACTGAAAGAATGTAAAAATTTTTTAAAATAAAAAATGATAATAGTAAAATATATCTTGGAATTTCTCTGGAGCTATTGAGGGCAGTGTGGGGTCAGTTCGGTTTCAGATAGTTCTTGTTCCAGCTTATACTTCTTCTCAAGGACTATAGGCCCCTTCCAATGTAGTCAATGCTAACTACCAGGTTTTAATCTGTTGCACCTGTCACCTCCAAAATGGTTCCTTCTTCTTTATTTTGGCTTCCTCTGTTTGCAAGTCTCTTCAGTGTCTAATTTCTTCCCTGATACAAGGGGGTGAAGCCATTTATTTAGGCTCAGTTGTTCAATTGTGCAGTGGGGAGGGAGGAACACTGCAAACAAATATCACTTGCGTGTGTAGGGAGTGCTTGCAGTGTCTGGGCCACACTAGGTTTGCCCCCGCTCACGGCATGTGTGCTTTCTCGGTCTACACTGCTCAGGCTCCTGGTTGCTCTGCAGGGCAAGTGTCCAAAGGGTGCCCTGGGTGGCGTGCACTTCCCAGGTCTAAGCCATTCAGGTTCAGGTTCTCGGGTACTCACAAAGGCACAGGTTGGGCCTGTGTTTTGTGCCCTTCCCAGGTCCGAGCAGCTCAGGTGACCAGGTGCTTTGCGAGCGCACTATCCCAGGTATACGGTACGTCTTTTCACCTCCCCAGTCCCAGTCACTCGGTTTCCTGGGTGCACCGCAAGAGCGCCTTTTCAAGTTTGCCCTGTGTCCTCTGGGGAGCTGATCTCTGACTGAACCTCCTAGTGGATGTCAACCGTCCACAATCCCAGGAAAACTTGGTTAGCAACTGGGAGCCTCCTCATAGTTTGGTGGAAGATGCCTCTTGCCTTCCAGTTCTGGCTGCCACCTGCCTGCCTCTCTGCCTCCAGCAGGGGGAGGGGCCAGTCCACGGCTGGCCAGCTCTCCTCTGGTATTCGCTCAACCTTTTGTTCTGTGAGCAGGCCAGGTTGTGCCTAAGAGCTTTTAGGGGGAACGTTCTCTCTCTCTCTTTTTTCTCTCTGGCTATGCCACAGTTTGGGTTGCTATCTCATGTTAGCTCCCTCAGATTGTCCTCAGGGCATTCAGGCCCAGTCCTTACCCTAAGCATGCAACTCATGCCTCCCTGTTCAGCCTCAGCTCGCTGCTGGCAGACACAAGCGTCTGGGTTACTTCTTTGCAGGGCATTGCAATTAGGAGCATAATCTGTGGTTTTTTGTTTTTTTTTTTTTTCCTCCCAGTTATGTTGCCCTCTGAGTTTCCAAAACTCCCCACAGACCCACCAGTGAGAGGATTTCCTAGTATTTGGAAACTTCTCCCCATTCATGACTCCCTCCCCAGGACAGGTCTCCTTCCCTAACTCTTTTGTCCCTCTTTTTATCTTTTATATTTTGTCCCACCTCCTTTCAAAGAGAATGGGCTGCCTTTCTGGGTGCTTGGTGTCCTCCACCAGCATTCAGAAGTTGTTTTGTGGAATTTGTTCAGCGTTCAAATTATCTTTCAATGAATTTGTGGGGGAGAAAGTGGTCTCCCTGTTCTATTCCTCCACCATCTTAGCAGCATCATGCATTTTTAAGAGATCACATGAGGCCAGAGGACAGAGGCTGTTAAGCCTGAGAAATCTGCAGACAGTATCCAAGTACCATGTCTTCAGATCAAATCACAAGCTTATTAACAAATTTATCTCAGTAATGTTCAACTGTCAAGAGATTTCCATTTTCTTAGTTACAAAGTGCCTTAAAAATATCCTTTCTAAAGTGATACTTTCCTGGAGACTTCTCCAACTGAAAAACAGTTGTTATATTCCATTTGGAAAATTCTCAGTGTTTGTGCAATTGTCTCAAAGGTAAGAAAATTATGAATGGGGTTACTCCTGGTCACACCAATCCCAGGATTTACCTCTAGCATATCAAGCTCAGTTTTCAAAACCTGAAGTCAACTATCTGGTAATTCTGTGGATGTCAAGCATATTTAAATCACTATGCAATTTAAACTGGGTGCAATCAACTTTCTAAGGAATGCAAACCATCTGTCTGAAATGAAAGATTAGAACAAAAACCTCTATACATTTCTTTTCACAACTGGCCTGCTTTTCTGCTTATGTAGAATGCTAGGTGATGCACTCAAGAATTACAGTTGGAGAATGTACAGGGTGGGTAAGCTGATAAAGCATTTGTTATTTTCCTTGCATTGTAAAAAATGCATCACCTATAAAACTATCTTAAAGTGCTCTCTTTGATTATTGTAGTTATAGGCCTAATGTTCAACACTTCTCCATCTGGTAATCTTTAGCTACTTTTTGTTTAAAGCCCAATTCTCAAAAAGAAATGTGGTGCAACCAAAATAGGAGTGCCTTTAGGTTTAAACTGAAACTGATAATTGATAATTTACATATATATTGATTTTAATAAAATTTTAACATATTCAGAAAATGATAGACAATATTATACTTTGGCCACCTGATGAGAAGAGACAACTCACTGGAAAAGACTCTGTGCTAGGAAAGATACAGGGCAGGAGGAGAAGGGGAAGATAGAGGTTGAGAAGTTTGGATGGCATCACAGATTCAATGGACATGAGTTTGAGCAAACTCCAGGAGTTAGTGAAGGACAGGGAAGACTGCCTGCAGTCCATGGGGTCACAAAGAGTCAGACATGACTTAGAGACCAAACAGCAATTATAATAAAGTTCATATACTATTTTACAGGTTCTCTCAAATGTTTTGAAGTCAAACATGACAGATATTTTTAAAACACTTTAATTTTCCCTTCAGATCCAAATATCTTTCCTCCCTAGAGGTAGCCATTATTACAAAAGTGATGTGTGTCTTTGCAGCAAATATTTTCATAGTATGCTACATTTTTAAATATCCATAAACAAAATTTATTGTTTTGTTAAATAAATCTATCTACTTTAAATCTATCTACATTAAATCTATCTCACTGTATATATCACCCTAGACCATTTCTTTTTATTCCAACATAAGTATTTGATGTTTATTATTTAATTCAGTTGCTCTGTATTTCTTATATCTTATGAATATATCATAATACATTATAGATCCTTCTATTGATAAAATTTTATATCAATCAGCTGTTAGTAATTACAAATAATTAATTGATTATATTTTCCTTGTGAAAGTAAAAAGGCTTTATGTGTTAAATTCTGAGGTGATGTTTTTATCTGCAGATTAATTTGATATTGCAATTTTTGTCTCCAAAGTCATTGTACCAACTTGATTCAGTTCATTCGCTCAGTTGTGTCCAACTCTTTGCAACCCATGGACTGTAGCACGTCAGGCTTACCTGTCAACCACCAACTCCCTGAGCTTGTTCAAACCTATGTCCATCAAGTTTTAAACTATCAAAAATTTCTGCAAGCTATCATTTCCCTAAATCCTTGCATACTCTAAGATTTTTCCATATCTTTTTGAATTAAATTGATAAATTTCACAGGGATTCCTGTTCAGGCTGTGATTAAAATAGCACTGAATTTTTAGATTAACTTGTAGGAAAATATATAAGATTGCATAATAATGAGGAAGTCATTTCTGTCTTTTTTTTCTCTTGTCTTAAAAGGTACACATGCCATGTCTTATCATTAGTTTGTTTTTTTCTTTAAGGGAGTAAGTAAACACTTTATTAAAGAAAATTCCTCCTATTCATGGTTTAGCACAAATTTTTAAATTATTTTTAACTATGAATGAGTTTAAATCTTATGGAATACTGTTTATTTTTCCATCAAATTAATTTTATCTATTACTATGTAATATAGCAAATTATATTTTAAATGAGTTTTTAATTTTATTGAGTATTATTTTTCCTCTATCAAATTAGGCTTTTATCTGTTGCTTTGTTATGTTGTGCTGTGCTTAGTCGCTCAGTCATATCCAACTCTTTGCTACCCCGTGGACTGTAGCACACCAGGCTCCTCTTTCTATCGGGGTTCTCCAGGCAAGAATACTGGACTGGGTTGCTATGTCCTCCTCCAGGGTATCTTCCCAACCCAGGGGTCAAAGCCAGGTCTCCCACATTGCAGGCAGATCCTCTACCATCTGAGCCACCAGGGAAGCCCGTGAATACTGGAGTGACTATCCTATCCCTTCTCCAGGGGATCTTCCCGACCCCAGAATTGAACCAGGATGTCCTGCATTGCAGGTGGATTCTTTACCAGCTGAGCTACCAGGGAGGCCCATTATTTTGTTAATATGGTTTAATTACATTATGCGATTTATTAGGCTACTTTCCTTACTATTTTAATATAATGAACTGCATTGCTAGATCCTGGGATAAATTCAGTTTATCCCACCTATTTTTAAAAAAGTACAGTGCTAATTGTGTCTGTAAATAATTTATTTAGGAAATTTGTTATTGTTATATTTGCTTACCCTTTTCTTAGGTTATCCTCACAAATTTATTAAGATTGTCTAGCCTCACATAGTGATTTAGATACATATCCGTTTCTTTCTTTTCTGAAACCATTTGTATTTGAAAGAAATGTATGCTTATGGAAACTGGAGCCTGTTATACAGAGTGAAGTAAGCCAGAAGGAAAAACATCAATACAGTATACTAACGCATATATATGGAATTTAGAAAGATGGTAACAATAACCCAGTGTATGAGACAGCAAAAGAGACACTGATGTATAGAACAGTCTTATGGACTCTGTGGGAGAGGGAGAGAGTGGGAAGATTTGGGAGAATGACATTGAAACATGTAAAATATCATGTAAGAAACGAGTTGCCAGTCCAGGTTCGATGCACGATACTGGATGCTTCGGGCTAGTGCACTGGGAAGACCCAGAGGGATGGTATGGGGAGGGAGGAGGGAGGAGGGTTCAGGATGGGGAACACATGTATACCTGTGGCGGATTCATTTTGATATTTGGCAAAACTAATACAATTATGTAAAGTTTAAAAATAAAATTAAATTAAAAAAAAAAAAGAAAACTGACCTAAAAAACCATCTTTTGTTTGTTCTTCTTTCTCTAGTTGCTTTATAAGTAAGGCTAGGTTTTCTATTCAAAATTTTTCTTTTTTCCAAAGTAAGATTGTATCACTATGATCTTCACTCTTAGAACTGCTTTTGGTCTATGGCCACATCACCCTGCACGTCTCCAATCTCATCTGATTTCAGAAGGTAAGCAGGGTCAGAACTGATTAGTACTTGAATTGAAGAACTATTTTTGTTTTATCCCATAGGTTTGGAGACCCAGTTTCAATCCCTGGATCGAAAAGATCCTCTGAAGAAGGAAATGGCAATCCACTCCAGTATTCTTGCCCAGAGAATTTCATGGACAGGGGATTCTGGTGGGCTACACTCCATGGGGTTGCAAAGTGTTGGACACAACTGAGCTATTAACACACATAAGTTTGTATCCTCGTGTTTTCATTTTCATTTTTCTCTCAATATCTTTTTACTACCTTTTTTATTTCTTGAGTGATCAATTGGTTGTTTAATAGCCTATTGCTTAGCCTCCATGTGTTTGTTTTCTGCAGATTTTTCTCCCCCTTTAGAGTTCATTTCTAATTGCATAGCATTCTGGTTAGAAGAGATGCTTGATACAATGTCAATTTTCTTAAATTTACCAAGGCTTATTTTGTGTTCTAGTATGTCATCTATCCTGAAGAATGTTCCATGTGCCCTTGAAAAGAATGTGTACTGTGTTGCTCTCAGGTTGAAATGCTCTGTAAAAATCAATTAAATCCATTTGGTCTAATGCATTTTTTAAGGTCTGTGTTTCATTACTGCTTTTTTGCCTGGATGGGCTATTCATTGATGTAAATATGGCATTAAATCTTCCTACAATTATTGTGTTACTGTCAATTTCTACTTTTATGTTCACTAATATTTGCCCTACCTATTTAGATGCTCTTGTGTTAGATGTATATATATTTACAGTCGTTATATCTTATATCTACTACTGCGGGCAGGAATCCCTCAGAAGAAATGGAGTAGCCATTATGGTGAACAAAAGAGTCCAAAATGCAGTACTTGGATGCAATCTCAAAAACGACAGAATGATCTCTGTTCGCTTCCAAGGCAAACCATTCAATATCACAGTAATCCAAGTCTATGCCCCAACTAGTAACACTGAATAAGCTGAAGTTGAATGGTTCTATGAAGACCAACAAGACCTTTTAGAACTAACACCCAAAAAAGATGTCCTTTTCATTATAGGGGACTGGAATGCAAAAGTAGGAAGTCAAGAAACACCTGGAGTAACAGGCAAATTTGGCCTTGGAATACGGAATGAAGCAAGGCAAAGACTAATAGAGTTTTGCCAAGAAAATGCAGTGGTCATAACGAATACCCTCTTCCAACAACACAAGAGAAGACTCTATACATAGACATCACCAAATGGTCAACACCAAAATCAGATTGATTATATTCTTTGCAGCCAAAGATGGAGAAGCTCTATACAGTCAGCAAAAACAAGACCAGGAGCTGACTGTGGCTCAGACCATGAACTCCTTATTGCCAAATTCAGACTTAAATTGAAGAAAGTAGGGAAAACCACTAGACCATTCAGGTATGACCTAAATTCAATTCCTTATGATTATACAGTGGAAGTGAGAAATAGATTTAAGGGCCTAGATCTGATAGATAGAGTGCCTGATGAACTATGGAATGAGGTTCATGACATTGTACAGGAGACAGGAATCAAGACCATCCCCATGGAAAAGAAATGCAAAAAAGCAAAATGGCTGTCTGGGGAGGCCTTACAAATAGCTGTGAAAAAAAAGAGAAGCGAAAAGCAAAGGAGAAAAGGAAAGATATAAACATCTGAATGCAGCATTCCAAAGAATAGCAAGAAGAGATAAGAAAGCCTTCCTCAGCGATCAATGCAAAGAAAGAGAGGAAAACAGAATGGGAAAGACTAGAGATCTCTTCAAGAAAATCAGGGATACCAAAGGAACACTTCATGCAAAGATGGGCTCGATAAAGGACAGAAATGGTATGAACCTAACAGAAGCAGAAGATATTAAGAGGAGATGGCAAGAATACACAGAAAAACTGTACAAAAAAGATCTTCATAACACGGATAATCACGATGGTGTGATCACTGACCTAGAGCCAGACATCCTGGAATGTGAAGTCAAGTGGGCCTTAGAAAGCATCACTGCAAACAAATCTAGTGGAGTTGATAGAATGCCAGTTCAGCTATTTCAAATCCTGAAAGATGGTGCTGTGAAAGTGCTGCACTCAAAATGCCAGCAAATTTGGAACACTCAGCAGTGGCCACAGGACTGGAAAAGGTCAGTTTTCATTCCAATCCCAAAGAAAGGCAATGTCAAAGAATGCTCAAACTATCCCACAATTGCACTCATCTCACACTCTAGTAAAATAATGCTCAAAATTCTCCAAGCCAGGCTCCAGCAATATGTGAACTGTGAAATTCCAGATGTTCAAGCTGGTTTTAGAAAAGGCAGAGATCAAATTGCCAACATCCTCTGGATCATGGAAAAAGCAAGAGAGTTCCAGAAAAACATCTATTTCTGCTTTATTGACTATGCCAAAGCCTTTGACTGTGTGGATCACAATAAACTGTGGGAAATTCTGAAAGAGATGGGAAACCAGACCACCTGATCTGCCTCTTGAGAAATCTGTATGCAGGTCAGGAAGCAACAGTTAGAACTGGACATGGAACAACAGACTGGTTCCAAATAGGAAAAGGAGTACGTCAAGGCGGTATATTATTACCCTGTTTATTTAACTTACATGCAGAGTACATCATGAGAAACGCTGGACTGGAAGAAACACAAGCTGGAATCAAGATTGCCAGGAGCAATATCAATAACCTCAGATATGCAGATGACACCACCCTTATGGCAGAAAGTGAAGAGGAACTAAAAGGCCTCTTGATGAAAGTGAAAGTGGAGAGTGAAAAAGTTGGCTTAAAGCTCAACATTCAGAAAACGAAGATCATGGCATCCGGTCCCATCACTTCATGGGAAATAGATGGGGAAACAGTGGAAACAGTGTCTGACTTTATTTTTCTGGGCTTCAAAATCACTGCAGATGATGATTGCAGCCATGAAATTAAAAGATGTTTACTCCTTGGAAGGAAAGTTATGACCAACCTAGATAGCATATTCGAAAGCAGAGACATTACTTTGCCAACAAAGATTCATCTAGGCAAGGCTATGGTTTTTCCTGTGGTCATGTATGGATGTGAGATCTGGACTGTGAAGAAGGATGAGCGCAGAAGAATTGATGCTTTTGAACTGTGGTGTTGGAGAAGACTCTTGAGAGTCCCTTGGACTGCAAGGAGATCCAACCAGTCCATTCTGAAGGAGATCAGCCCTGGGATTTCTTTGGAAGGAATGATGCTAAAGCTGAAACTCCAGTACTTTGGCCACCTCATGTGAAGAGTTGACTCATTGGAAAAGACTCTGATCCTGGGAGGGATTGGGGGTAAGAGGAGAAAGGGACGACAGAGGATGAGATGGCTGGATGGCATCACTGACTCGATGGGTATGAGTCTGAGTGAACTCCGGGAGTTGGTGATGGACAGGGAGGCCTGGTGTGCTGTGATTCATGGGGTTGCAAAGAGTCTGACATGACTGAGGGACTGATCTGATCTGATCTTCTTCTCATATTGATCCCTTTGTCATTATCTAGTGCCCTTTATCTCTTGTAAGAATCTTTAAAGTCCATTTTGTCTGATATAAGAATTGCTATTTTGATTTTTTTTGAATTCCATTTGCATGAAATGCCTTTTTCCAGCCCCTCGCTTTTAGTTTGTATGTGTCTCTAGATCTTAAGTGAGTCTTTTCTAGGCAGGATAAATACAGATCTTGTTTCATTATCAATCTAGCCAGCCTGTGTCATTTGGTGAGAGCATTTAATCTGTTTACATTTGAGGTAATTATTGTCAACCACTAAGAGATTTCTGCCTGCAGTGCAGGAGACCAGGGTTCAGTCCCTGGGTTGGGAAATTGCCCTGGAGAAGGAAATGGCAACCCAACTCCAATATCCTTGCCTGGAAAATCTCATGGACAGAGGAGCCTTGTGGGCTGCAGTCCATGGGATTGCAAAGAGTCGGGCACGACTGAGTGACTGACACTTACTTACTTAAGAGATTTCAAGCAGATGAATAGTCCCTGATATGTCTTCCAACACTTTCTACATTCCTATGGTGAGATACAGCCACCCCTTTCTCCCTTGGAGACCCTCCAAAACCAGCAGGTAGGTCTGACCTAGGTTCCTATGAATTTATTGCTTTTGACCTTGGTTCTGGTGTATGTGAGACTTTTAAGAGGGAAAGTGTTCATCCTTTAAGATTGAAATCTCTATCTCCTCAAGTCTCATGAAGCTCTTGCAATTAAGCCCTGCTGGCCTTCAAAGCCAAATGCTCTGGAGGCTCATCTTCCTTGTGCCAGACTCTCATGTTTCAGAACTCTTACTCCTAAGGGGAGAGCCTCCAAAATATACTTATTCTCCAATTTAGAAGTCACCTACCTAGGAGAAATGGGATTTGATTATATCATGAGTCCATCCCTCCTACCCATCACATTGTGACTTCTTTTTTATATCTCTAGTTGTAGAAGATATTTTCTGGTAGATTCCTGTCTTTTTAATTGATTGTTGTTTGTGGACAGTTGTTATTTGAGTATGCTTGTGAGAGAAACTGAGCTCAGGGTCTTTTTACTCTGCCATTGTGTCAGTTCTATTTTTGACTCTTTTAAATAGCAAGTCCTTTTAATACATATTCCCTTTATAATTTCATTCCATTCTTTATCATGAATGAAATATATTTTATATCTCACTACATTAAAATACATAATATAAAATTAAAGTCTTCTTCTAGTCTCTGATGTATTTATGTTTTCAAAGTTTCTGATTATAAGATTTGTTTTAGCCTCTACATTTCATGTTAACATCTTTGTTCAAATGCCTGGTGGATTCTTTATTTTTAACTCTTTCTTTCATTTACATACAATAAAGAGAATATTTTTTTAAAAAACAGGGAAAACAGTAGTAGGCAGTGTCTTTCTGATTGACAGGCTTAAATGACAAGCTTAATTATATAGTGGGCAATGAGTTGGGTCCCAACCACTTTCTTAGAGGACCACTAAGTCTCAGATGAATAGCCATTTACTTTTGTAATGACAATTTACTCCTGATTCCTCCAAATTCTACAGGTAAATGGTATGGGAATGTGGTTTTAGATTAAAGAGGTGATGGTTTTGGAAGCTCAGCTGACATTATTCTGTAAATTGAGATGAGAAATTTTGACTTATACCTAATATCTAACTTAGAATCTTCACTTGTGAATGTGCCTATGAAAATATTAGCAGTAGACTGGAAGATATATCTAATATTTTTCCCAAGTTTCATATAAACTTGATTTAGTTACACAAGTCACTAAAATATCATGCTGTTTTATTTTATGCCATAACTATAGCTAGTGAATAAAGTTATACTAGTTATCTTCTGTTTTTATAAGCCATACTTAGTATGATTAATATGAATTATAAATTTAAATTAAATATGGAAAATGTCCAATCTTTATGGAAAAACTATCACCTTGAGTGTATTGTATAAATGAATATGACTGTAATATTGACCATGTAGAAAATATAGGCTTGACTTCTTTATCTCTCCCATCCATTATTCCAGAAACTAAAGAAAACTTTACTTTGAGACCATAGTTTCCCTAGTGTGAAATTCGCTCAGTCATGTCTGACTCTTTGCGACCCCATGGACTACACAGTCCATCGAATCCTCCAGGCCAGACTACTAGAGTGGGTAGCCATTCTCTTCTCTAGGAGATCTTCCCAACTCAGGGATTGAATCCAGGTCTCCCACATTGCAGGTGGATTCTTTACCAGTTAAGCCACCAGGAAAGCCCATAGTTTCCATAGGCAGCTGTTCTATATAATTAGTCTTTGCTATTATATCCACTGCAATTTGGAGGCAAACTTCCCAGATAGGCATTCTTTCAGCCCTCTTTCATTTATCACTAATACCTACTCTTCATCTGTCATTCTGGGTTTAGAGTCTCTCCATGTTCTTGTGCATAGAGAAACCTCCAGGATCTGGTCTGGGCTATGATGCCCAATTTGCCTATGATGGTTCAATCTACTTTGTATTTTCCAGAAACTTGTCAAATCTCTAATTCACTGATATCTTCTCTTCCCATCATTATCACAATTATGAATGTATTTTCACTTTTTAAATTTTCCTTTCAGTTCAATTTTTGACCAATGGTGGAAGAAAGGTATGGCTCTGATCATTTTCCCACCCTAAGCTGGAAGCCTTAACAGAAAATATTTTACACAATGCCTTAGTAGAATTAATCGATGCCTTCCTGTGCTGTTTATAAAGCCCTCCTCTACTGAAAGGTCATATATTCGTAATATTATTTGCTTCTTTTAATATTTTTACTTTTAACATATAACTGCAAAAGATATTTGAAACATATAATCTAAGAGACAAGAATCTAAATTTTGGTTTGTACTTAGTCACTCAGCTGTCTTACTCTGCAACCCCATGGACTGTAGTCTGCCAATATCCTCTGTCCATGGGGATTCTCTAGGCAAGAATACTGGAGTGGGTTGCCATGCACTTCTCCAATGGCATCTTCCCAATTCAAGGATCAAACCCAGGTCTCCCACACTGCAGGCAGATTCTTTACCAACTGAGCCACCAGGGAAGTCCAAATAGAAAAGAAACTGTTCCAAGATCTTTTAAACCTTTCTCACATTAACAACCTTTCTCACATTAACTACCTTTTTCATATTAAATAGATAATCACCTTTTAAACATAATCCAGTCAGTTTCAGACTCTTCTGTACAGTCTAATTTTTCTCTTCTTCTTGTATCATATTTCAATTACTTTGCCTTTATTATGTATATTAATAATTGACAAATCCTCAGTTCAGACTTCTTAAGACAATGCACAAATATCTTTCTCATAGGTGTTTTTTTTCCTGCAATGTTCACATATTCTATATTGCATGGCAGGCTGACTTGTACACTTAAAAGAAACTGTTTAAAGAAGCAGAGTGATAAAAAAGATTTTAGATAGCAACCAAATACAACTGCAGTCTTTCAGTGGGGAGGAGTCTGGATATCAGAAGGTAATGTGACTTAGAATATTCCAGGCAGTTACTAAATCCATGAATATGTGACTCCACTCCATGTAATCTATCCATCACTTTATTCAGTATGACTTATTAACCACTGTCCTCCAAGTGTGACCTAAAACTTTGAAAGAGATTATCTCCTAAGTATGTCTCTCTATTTCTTTCCAAGCACTTAAAAGAAAATGCAAAAAGAATGAAGGCCCATTGTTCAAATCCCTTTCACTAAACATAAACTCTAAAGGAAAAAAATCAGAGACTAACAGATATAATGAATTTACATGCTGAATTCCTTGTGTTAGTGATTAAGCAGAGAACATTAAGGATCATTTAACAGGCAATATTTTTCACTCAACTCACTGAAGATAATTGACAGCTCTAACTAATGGGATTGTTTAGAACATCCTGGGCCTTTTCTCTAACTGTACAAATAGCAGTTTTATGAATTGAAAACCTAGGGGTGAGTGGTGGGCAAAGGATAATTTTCAATTTATATCAAAGATAATACAGAACTCTTCAAAAGGAAGTCACTTTAATTATCATTTTTACTTAAAATGATAAATTTGGTTGGACTATAAACTTACTTCCAATTGATGTCAGCCTCCAAATAAATGGGTTTATCCTCTCCATCATATGGAATTTGCATGTTGTTATTGTGTGTGTATTTAATTGCTTAGTCGTGTCTGACTCTTTGCAACCCCATGAACTGCAGCTCGCCAAGCTCCTCTGTTCATGGGGATTCTCCAGGCAAGAATACTGGAGTGGGTTGCCATGCCCTCCTCCTGGGGATCTTCCCAACCCAGGGATGGAACCCAGGCCTCCCACATTGCAGGCGGATTCTTTACCAGACCCTAGATTATTACATTATTGGGGCAAAAAATTGCACTATTTGACTTTCACTGTGTTTTTAAATAAATTGTGATTGCATTGTATTTCATCAGCTAAAAGATGCCACCAACAATTAGACACATTACTACTTTATTGCTAAGACAAAAAAAAAGCTTTTAATGAAACTTCCTTTGGACTCTCTGGGAGAGGGAGAGGGTGGGATGATTTGGGAGAATGGCATTGAAACATACATAATATCATATAAGAAACAAATCGCCAGTCCAGATTTGATGCAGGATACAGGATGCTTGGGGCTGGTACACTGGGATGACCCAGAGGGATGGTATGGGGAGGGAGGTGGGAGGGGGTTCAGGATGGGGAACATGTGTACACCCGTGGCAGATTCATGTTGATATATGGCAAAACCAATACAATATTGTAAAGTAATTAGCCTCCAATTAAAATAAATAAATTTAAATTAAAAAAAAAAAATTAAAAAAAAACAACTTCCTTATGTCATCAACTTTAGGATGCATCAAAAATCCAGATAAATTAAGATCTGAAAATTGATGAAAATGTCACAACAGAAAAATAAAACTTTTGAAAGCCAACATAACCCTTTTATTATTGATGAAGCTGTTATTGGACTTCTTAATACTGAACCCCAGTAATAGCAGACTTCTACCCAGCAGAGCTAGGTGCTGCAGACCTCTGAAAGAAGCAGTCCTATGTCATGGGAGGGTAGAACAAAATATGTACTCCCTGTAGGAAATTAACTTGTAATAGGAAAGAGGGAGAAATGAGTGGTGCTAAGCACACCTAATTTCTCCTCTCCAGCTTATCAAATGAATAAGTCATTTTACTTCCTTTAAGACCCAGTGAGAAGAAAGCATATGGCTACTCCTGAGTTCCTCCTTGGGAAAGAAATCATGAGTCATGAGGTAGAGGGGAAGAAACATCACTTTCATAATTGATACGTGCAACACAATAGCAAAAATACCTGTTTTTTGGTTTTTTATTTTTTTCCTTTAGGCTTCCTCAATTGGGCTCATCCTCAATTCACCCTGAAAAGTTGATTGAAAAAATTTTGAGACATTCCAAGCTTGTTTTGTACAGTAAAAAACAAAATTCAACTTCTGGGAGAAATATGTGAAAGAATACAAGAAATAAAAAATGCAATTCTCTCATCATAAACAACAGGAAATGTATACTGCTCCAAAATGGGAAGGTGACAGAGACAAGGTGACACTGATTTCTAAGAACAAAACTGGAACAAGAAACTCAGTCTATTCTCCTAAATGGCTGACACTACCCAGGCTCCCAGTGTTTTCCAAATTGAGAAGAATTTAAAACATCCTCTTTTTATGCATTTCATTTTCCAAGCGTTCCTGATTATCTGCCCATAAGAAAGGCACTGCTTCACAGGCACCACAGAGAACTTGAGAATGGAGGACAGAAACCCAGCTTAGTTGGTATTTCCTTTCTGCATTGCTTTGCATTTACCCTCCCTTGTTTGCATTAGCCTCTCATCTCTTAGATCCCAGTTGTTCTTTTGCCCAAGCGTGTTTTATTGGAATTTCATGCTTATTGGAGCTTAATGCTTGTCTGCTAATTCTGTAGCTAGTTTCTATATTATTTTGAATTCTAAGCAATATAAATATACTTTATAAGAATTGAAAACTCCTTCAACTTAAGAACCAATAGAGGAGGGTTTTATACTAGTCCATAGTCTTATCTGTAAAAGGAAGATATTAGCCACTAGAGACTTTTGAGATTTCTTACATTTTATTACCCTTTGCTTTTTTGTTTCTATGGTCAATATTATTTCAGAACTTCATGTCCAACACTATATAGAACACAAATAGGCAATCATCCAATTATATCCATTGGGCTCAAATCCCTAGAAACTTGAAATCAATTTACAAAATTAAAGTAAAAAAGCATAAAATTTCTAATTTTCCCAGTAGGAATACTGAAGTGGGTTGCTATTTCCTCCTTCAATGTATCTTCCTGGCCCAAGGATCGAACTAGCATCTCCTGTGTCTCCTGCATTCCAGGTGGATTCTTCACTGCTGAGCCATCAGGGAAGCCCCAGCAGCACTCAGTAAGGCATTGTTATCATTAAACTTGTATCACTTGGATAGTTAAAGTCTATTCATCCTCAGAGTCAAGCTCAAAGTCAATTCTTAAATTAAGTTTGATCTGTTCAACTGTTCTCAATAATAGTACTTATTACTTTTGGTTTTACATTTGTTTTTATGATTATTTGATGAATGCCTATCTCTCCTACTTTTTAGGCCAAGAAAAGAAACTGAATATGTTTTTAGCTCAAAAAATACTTGCTCAATTCATTCAAAGTAAAATACAAATAATGCCAATATTCAAAGAACTTGCCACCTCCTGTCTACCTATAACACCTCTTCTACCTTGTCTCCACTCTGCTTATTTTTGTTGCCTCTACTCCAATGCAAAGGGCCATCAGCTAGTCCTGGGACATAGCAGGCAATCTTATATCATAGGATATTTCCCCTGGCTCATCCCATAGATCTTAGCTTAGATCCCTTCCTCCAGATGTCCCAATTGTACACTCCTTAATCTTCTTGGGAATTACTCAAATGTCGCCTTCTCAGTGAGGGCTTCAAATAGTCACCTTATTATAAAATGGAACCTAAAAAATAATTGACTTTACATACAATATATGCCTGATACTTAGTTGTGTTAATATTGCAAAATAGCTTCCTATTTTATCACTCTTTGCTAACCTCTATGTGAGGTTAATTTTATGTGATAAATTGCCTAAATCATTCGGTACCAAAATATTTGGCTAACATTATTTCTGAATGTGACTGTGAGAGTATTTCCATATGATATTTAGCATTTGATTCAGTAGACTGAGTACATCAGATTGCCCACCCCTATGTGGATGGCATCATCTAATCTGTTGAAGACCTGCATAGAATAAGAAAGTGAAGAAATGGGAATTTGTTCTCTCTGTCCAATTCTTGAGGTGGGACATTGATCTTTTCCTGCCCTTGTTCTGGGATTTATACCATCAATTCTCTCACTTCTCTTGGGTCTTAAACCTCTTGACTTAGACTGTAACTTATAATACCCAGCTTTTGGGGTCTCCAGTTTGCAAACAGCAGATCATGGGACTTCTCAGCTTCACAATCACATTAGCCAATACTCTGTAATAAATCAATCTCTTCATAAATCTATTTATCTATAGCTATATCTATGTATGGACCTATATTCTATTGCTTCTCTTTCTCTAGAGAACCCTAACTTACTCTGTCATCATATAAAAACCTACAACCTATGAAAGGCAGTTGGAGGAGTAAATCTGAAAATTTACCAGATGAGCCCATGAGACAATGCTAGCATTTAGAGACTCACCTTGTCCTTAACTCTCATTCAAAGTTTTTTATTATTTGTGTCATATAGCTCCCACCTTTGAAATACTGAAACAAACAAAACACTCAGTATTTACAGACATCCTAAAGGATATTTTGGGGATCATCCTTATATTAAGCATCAAATGGGATGATAATAATAATAATACAAAAATAGAATGGAAAGTAAAAGATAATAAGAAAAGAAAAAAGACAGATTATGCCTGGGTATACTTCAGTAGTGAAGGATACTAAAATTTTATTAACAGTACCTAATTCTGGAGTACTGATTGACCAAAGATTAGCACTGAATTGTTTTCAGACAATATTAATAATCCTATCAAGTGAAAAAAATGAAATTGAAAGAAATAAATAAATGGCAACATAATATATACTATTTTCATGGCTTGAAAAAATCAATATTGTTACCATATCATTTCTCTTAAAAATTATTTGTAAATTAAACATATTCCCAGTCAAAAAAAAAATCCCAATCAAAATCTCAGAAGAAAGTCTTATAGATATTGAGAAGCAAATTGTAAAATTAACATAAAAAAATAAAGAAAATAAAATAGCCAAAGCATTTTGAGGTAAATAGAATAAGGCTGCAGCCACACAATATCTTCAAGATTTACTATAAAATTAGGTATAACATCAATAGCATGAGCTGTGAAAGTAAAAAATATGATACATCAGAGTTCATCAGAATTTAAAACTTTTAGTCTGTAAGACACTCTTAAGAGGAAGAAACACAAATAAAACTAAAAAATAAGAAAACCAAAGGGTTTATAGAATGGATAAAAATCAAGATTTATAGTGAAATGAAATGATCCTGAAATATTTTAAAGCAACAAAAACTAAGAAAATTCTTTTAAAAAGCTTGTTGATGGAGTATGTCAAAAGGGCAGAGGAACCAACTGAGAGAGCTCCCAATGGCCAAAGCTGGAAAAATTTGAGTAACAAAATAAATCAAGTAGTGTTGGATTATAATCCAAAATAGAAGATTCATGATATCCATGTACCCATTATTGAACAAATTAATAAATGGTAGAGGAGAGGAAACTCTCATTTAGAAAAATTCCAATTAATATATGTAGATGCTCTGATATCACAGCGTGTGTTCTTAGTCACTCAGTTGTGTCCACCTCTTTGCAACCTCATGGACTGTAGCCCGCCTGTCTCCTCTGTCCATGGCATTTCCCAGGCAAGAATACTGGAGTGGGTTGTCATTTCCTTCTCCAGGGGTCCTCCTGACCCATGGATCTAATTCACATCTCCTCTGTCTCCTGCACTGCAGGCAGATTCTTTCTGGGCTGAGCCATCAGGGAATCCCCTGACCTCATGGAGGCGAGCATAATTCCCCACTTCTTAACTTTGGGCTGTGAATAGTGACTTCCTTCCAAAGAATATAGTGTAGAAAGGCAGAGTGTGGTAGAATAACTTTACAATGGAGAAGACTGACAAATACAGCCTTAGCTAGATGATCAAGGTCAACATCTCCAGTCATGTTCAAGGTGATGGCATGTATACTTGATATGATTTGATGAAATCAGCAGTTTTCCTTTGTCATCTTCCTCCCCAAAATCCATTTGCCCAGGCTCATCATAAGCAAAATATCAGACAAATTCCGGTAGAGGAGTATCTTACAAAGTAACCTGACCAGCATCCCCCAAACTGTTAAGATCATCAAATACAAAGAAATTCTGAAAAACTGTCACAGCCAGAGGAAACTGAGAAGACATGATAACTGAATGCAATGTATTATCCTGGATAGGACCCTGTAAAAGAAAAATGGCATCAGATTAAAAACTAAAAAATAAATAAATTAATAAAGTCTTGAAGAATGGACTTCAGTTAATAATAATAATTCATAAATATCAGCTTGTTAAGGGTTAACAGGTGTACCTTGCTAATCTAAGATACTAATAATCAGGGAAACTGGGTGAGGGGCTTAGAGGAGCTCCCAATACTACCTTTTCAATTTTCCTACACATCAACGGTTCTTAAAGCCTATTTTGAAAATATAGGTAAATGATAGAAAAAGACATTTTACATGAAAATATATATGTATGGCAATTAACCACCTGAAAAGATTCTTAACATCCTTAATTATTCAGTAACTCACATCCATCGAGTTGGTAATGCCATCCAACCATCTCATCCTCTGTCATCCCCTTCTCCTCCTGCCCACAATCCCTCCCAGCATCAGGGTCTTTTCCAATGAGTCAACTCTTTGCATGAGGTGGCCAAAGTATTGGAGTTTCAGCTGCAGCATCAGTCCCTTCAATGAACATCCAGGACTTATCTCCTTTAGGATGGACTGGTTGGATCTCCTTGTAGTCCAAGGGACTCTCAAGAGTCTTCTCCAACACCACAGTTCAAAAGCATCAATTCTTTGGCTCTCAGCTTTCTTCACAGTCCAACTGTCATATCCGTACAAGACCACTGGAAAAACCATAGCCTTGACTAGATGGACCTTTGTTGGCAAAGTAATATCTCTGCTTTTCAATATGCTATCTAGTTTGGTCAAAACTTTCCTTCCAAGGAGTAAGCATCTTTTAATTTCATGGCTGAAATCACCATACTGTGATTTTGGAGCCCCAAAAATAAAGTCTGACACTGTTTCCACTGTTTCCCATCTACCTACCATGAAGTGGTGGGACCAGATGCCATGATCTTAGTTTTCTGAATATTGAGCTTTAAGCCATAATTATTAGGAAATTCTAAATTAAAATCACAGTAAGATACTACTATGTGCCTATTAGAATATCAAAAAAAAGAAGAAAAAGTGTCAGAAGGAAAGAGAAAGATGAAGGGAATGGGATGGGATAGCACAAGATGGAATGAAAAGAAAATAGAAGGGAAAGGAAAGGAAGAAAAGACTGACAGTATCAAAAACTACTGTCCAATTGGACAGTACAAACAACAACATTCCAGTTGGTGGTGGAGCAACTGGAATTTTCATACATTATTCATGAGAAAGCAAAATAGCACAGCCACTCTGGTTATTTGCAGTTTCTTATAAAATTAAAAATACTTTTACCATATGATTCAGGAATCAAATCTAGCTACTGAATCAAAAGATAGAAAAACTTATATTTGCACAGAAAACTGAATATAAGAATTTGCACCGGCTTTATACATAATTGGTAAAAATTGGAAACAACTGGAATACCCTTTAATTGGTGATGAATAAATGAATGTTATGTCTTTACAAAAATACTACTCAATAGTAAAAGGAAAATATTATTGATACACACACCAACATGGGTAAATCAATTGCATGCTACTAAATAGAATAATAAAAAAATTGAAAGGCTACATAATGTGGAGAGAAAGGTTGACTACAATGGGACATCACAAGATAATTTTGGAGATTGGTGAAACAGCTCTACATCTTGATTGTGTGGTAGTAGTTGTACAACTTTACACATTTACAAAACCACATGCCAAGAAAATTAATGTTTACATTACACAAATTAAAAACTAAACAAAGACAAAAGAATACTGGTAGCTAAACAACAAAGACAAAAGAATACTGGAGTTTTGCAATTATGATAGCTCCCATTTGTTTTACTTAAAGATGAACACAGTTTAGAAATAGAATGCCCTCAATGTGAGTAAATCAACAAGCCTCTGAACACCTTATTTCTTTGAAATACAACCATCTCACTTTTTTTTAATATAAATTTATTTATTTTAAATGGAGGTTAATTACTTTACAATATTGTATTGATTTTGCCATACATCAACATGAATCCGCCACGGGTATACCCTTGTTGCCCATCCTGAACCCCCCTCACACCTCCCTCCCCATAACATCCCTCTGGGTCATCCCAGTGCACCAGCCCCAAGCATCCTGTATCATGCATGGAACCTGGACTGGCGATTCGTTTCATATATGATATTATACATGTTTCAATGCCATTCTCCCAAATCATCCCATCCTCTCCCTCTCCCACAGAGTACAAAAGACTGTTCTATACATCTGTGTCTCTTTTGCTGTCTCGCATACAGGGTTATTGTTACCATCTTTCTAAATTCCATATATAATATCCATAGAAGAAATAAGAATGAGGAAAATTAACACAATGCGGTATTTACTTAAGCACATATTTTAATGTGGTCTCATTAACAGGAATGTCAGAGTCGAATGTACTTGTACAAGGTAGTAAATAAATTAGAGTATTCACAACTTTCCTTCCATTCAGACATATTTTTAAATTGCCTAATAATAGAAACATCAAAAAGAGATTGTTGTTCTATAGTTTCTCCAAAGTTGATATTAATTCAAACAATAAATTTATTAAATATGCAATGCTACAAGTTCCTAATGTGTCCACAGTCCATCTCTGTGTTAAAAAGTGAGACTCACCTGAACCCCCTCCCACCTCCCTCCCCATACCTTCTATTATTTCTTCTATGGATATTATATATGGAATTTAGAAAGATGGTAACAATAACCCTGTATGCGAGACAGCGAAAGAGACACAGATGTATAGAAAAGTCTTTTGGACTCTGTGGGAGAGGGAGAGGGTGGGATGATTTGGGAGAATGGCATTGAAACATGTATAATATCATATATGAAACAAATTGCCAGTCCAGGTTCCATGCATGATGTAGGATGCTTGGAGCTGGTGCACTGGGATGACCCAGAGGGATGGTATGGAGAGGGAGGTGGGAGGGGGGTTCAGGTGAGACTCACTTTTTAACACAGAGATGGGCTGTGGACACATTAGGAACTCATAACATTGCATATTTAATAAATTTATTGTTTTAATTAATATCAACTTCAGAGAAACTATAGAACAACAATCTCTTTTTGATGTTTCTATTATTAGGCAATTGAAAAATATATCTGAATGGAAGAAAAGTTGTGAATACTCTAATTTATTTACTACCTTGTGTAAGTACATTCGACTCTGACATTCTTGTTAATGAAACCACATTAAAATATGTGCTTAAGTAAATACCACATTGTGCTAATTTTCCTCATTCTTATTTCTTCTATGGATATTTCTCCCTGAGCTGATGCAGAAACAATATTTAACACCTTTGTCTTTCAGAAAAATATTAAATAATATCTGTTGGTTTTCCCAACACTATACAGAGTGCCATCAACAAGTTCTCTGAATTTTAATTCTTTTCCAAATGCAAAACCTTGAAAATCCAATTAGAATTGGAGATTATGCTACATTGATCTCAATTATGAGAGGTAAAACTGTATTAAGACTTTTCAATTAACCAGAAAATGAGGCCTAGTGAACTCAGAAATCACTTGGTTCATCAAGGAAGATGGAGATTTATTACCAATCTACCTAAACTTTGCAAGATGATTGGAATGGGTTAAAAAAAAAAAAAAAAGACCCTAATTCGTTCTGAGATGCTTTACTTGGTCCTGGAACACTCTGATTTCCTACCTGCTTACACAGGTATTGCAATTCTCAGGAGGGACTGTGGATACGTCTAGTGAAGTGAAGTGAAGTCATGTCATGTCTCTTTGCGACCCCATGGACTATATTCCACCAGGCTCCTCCATCCATGGGATTTTCCAGGCAAGCATACTGGAGTGGGTTGCCATTTCCTTCTCCAGAGGATCTTCCCGACACAGGGATACTTCTAGGGTATGTGCTAATTCCTCTAGTGGATTCTGGCTCAGTGCCAGAGAAGGTTAGTTATTCAGAATAGCTCTTTCCCCTCTTTCCTTGTCAGATGAACATAAATTTTAGATGAGCTCCTGACTACCTGACAGAAAGCTTGTGTTTCCCAGTCTTCTTTGCAGATAGTCATGAACTTGGGACTAATTTAGAATAATGGATTGTGAGATTCCTCCGGGAAGCAGTTTGAAACAAGTTGACATATCCTTTCTATGTTCTCCCCCTTCCTGATGGCTGGATTCCAGACTTGATAACTACAATTCAAATAGGTATCATGGACTATAAGGAGGAAGCCCAGACTATATATCACAGGCCAATAAAATAAAAATTGTCAGCAAAAATTTTCTGTGGGAATCCAGGTATTTTGGGGTTTGCAGACCATCCTGTCTTTCTATCTCTTCAGTCAGCCCTGTAATACCTAAGCCCCTTTAGAGAGTATGTAGATAATGGGATGGCTATGTACCAATAAAACTTAACTGACATATAAATAGAACTTCAGACAATGGTTTATTGACCTCTGAAACAGAAGGTTGATGGCTGACGTAGCAGAATGTCATCTGAGTCCCAGACTTAACTCTATAATTTTTTATAAGGGAAAATATATTTGTCTATTGTTTTTTTTTTAATTAATTTTATTTTATTTTTAAACTTTACATAATTGTATTAGTTTTGCCAAATATCAAAATGAATCCACCACAGGTATACATGTGTTCCCCATGTCTATTGTTAAAGACACTTTTTTTCTGGTCTATTATATTTGGCTAAAATTAATCCTAACTGGGAGTGTAAAACGATTTAGCCATGTGTAAAATAATTTGGCAGTTTCTCAAGAAATAAGACAGAATTACCATATAACTCAGCAATTTCACTTCCAGGTATGCACCAAAAAGAATAGAAAATGAGACTCAAACCAATATTCATGCACAGTGTACACACATGTCCATCAGTGTAAAAACTGAAAACAAAATGTGGTATATATGCACAATGGACAATTATTATTATGGTTGAATAATAATAATATTATAGTTGACCAATCAGCCATAAAAACAAATGAAGTACTGACACACATTACAATCTGTGTTCACCTCAAAAACATTATTCTAAGGGAAAAAAGCCAGATACAGAAAGTCACGTTATGCAATTCCATTTACATAAATTGTCCAGAATAGGTAAATCCATAAAAACCAAAAACAGGTTGATGGTTTCTAGGGATGTGAGAAAGGGAGAATGGGGAGTTGCATGGGTTGGGAGGTTATGTTTTAGAGTGATGGAAATGTTTTAGAGCTACATAAAGTTGGTGCCATAGATTTGTTCATTTTAAAATTTACTTTAAAAACTTTAAAATTAACTTTACTTTTTATAAGAAAATGTTTATTATTTATAACTTTTATCAATATAAAATTTACTTTTCCATGCCAAACAATGACCATATACTTCATTTAAGATGAAGCATGAAATAACGTCATAATATTCAGAAAACATAAATTAGAGAGAGTAAGGTTCAGACATCAAGATGTTCCCATTTCTGCATCTGTTCTTTTGTTTCTATTTTGTAGATAAGTTCATTTGTACCCTTTATTTATTTATTTATTTTTATTTCTAGAATTTCTTTTTTTTTAATTTAATTTTATTTTTAAACTTTACAATATTGTATTGGTTCTGCCATTTATCAAAATGAATCCGCCACAGGCATACATGTGTTCCCCATCCTGAACCCTCCTCCCTCCTCCCTCCCCATACCATCCCTCTGGGTCGTCCCAGTGCACCAGCCCCAAGCATCCAGTATAGTGCATCGAACCTGGACTGGTGACTTGTTTCATATAGAGGAGATAAGAATATGAATTACAGTTACATGAAACAGCCTTGTTTAAATTAACTAAACATAAAGCAACTCTGATGTGAGAACACTTGCCGGTCGTATAAAAAAGGAGGAGTATATTAGTTAGAATTCATTCTTTTTTTAAAATTGAAGTAAAATTCATACTACATTAAATTAACCATTTTGGAGGGGTAATTTAAATGAATTAAAGTTATTTTTTAACTTCTTAATTAAAGTTAATTTTATACATTGAAATATGTATATTTTTTATATGACCGGTAAGTGTTCTCACATCAGAGTTGCTTTATGTTTAGTTAATTTAAACAAGGCTGTTTCATGTAACTGTAATTCATATTCTTGTCTCCTCTCTCTCCAATATCTTACCTACCATGAATGCCTGAAACATTTGTGTTCTCTACTATCCCAGTCAACAATGTCCTACTGGATATCATACATATCCTTTCAACACTAACCTACTTTCTTCAGGTAAAATCATATGCTTTCACATTGTGCTATCATTACATTTTGTCATTTATGCATATATCATTTATCATTACATGATACTTCTCACATTAAACACCTGCTGCTGCTAAGTCGCTTCAGTCATGTACGACTCTGTGCGACCCCATAGACGGCAGCCCACCAGGCTCCGCCATCCCTGAGATTCTCCAGGCAAGAACACTGGAGTGGGTTGCCATTTCCTTCTCCAGTGCATGAAAGTGAAAAGTGAAAGTGAAGTCACTCAGTCGTGTCCGACTCTTAGCGATCCCATGGACTGCATCCCACCAGGCTCCTCTGTCCATGGGATTTTCCAGGCAAGAGTACTGGAGTGGGGTGCCATTGCCTTCTCCACACATTAAACTAGGAACTCACAATAGCAAGAAAAATGGATTTCTGAATAAATCTATGTATTGCTGGAGTCTGTGGGTAAGCAGAATATTATTTGCTGAACTGATGAGTGAAGTTATGCATCCATAAACACTTGTATTGTTTTGCTACAGACTAAGCTAAATAGAAAAAACCTGGGTGCTAACAACTGTTGTTAGGAATGGCCTAAATGAGTCTTATGGGAACAAGAACATTTAATCTTCATCAGGCATGGAATTTAAGGGAAACTGCTATTGTCTTCTGCCTGCTATGCTTTTTACTTTCTTCTGATAACAGTGCCTTATTTTTCCATTGAAAATGATCATCACTTTCATTTCCTGGATTATAAATGGGTCAGATCTCTATTTGTAATATGGAGATCCTAGATCTCCATACCTAGAGATGGATGTGATAGAGACTTGACTGTTCTTTCCATGTTCACTGCATGTGATACAATGGAAATATAAGAGCTCAGTCAAAGATGTTTTTACTGGAATTATTAGAGAAATAGCTTTTAACAGTGGCTGCTGAGTAACATCATTTGGGGAGAGTCTGCAAAATGATGAAGATCAGCAAAGTAACGCCTAGACAAAGAGAGCTGAAAGTGCCTTCTATACTTAGGGTGTTATTTGAGCATCTGGACCCAGCTATGACTGCAATTAGTCTTCTCAGGAGTTAAAAGTAGGACTAGTTAATATGTTTTCTACTAAGTTTAAGCTCCTTTGTAATGGATTACGATGTTATCAAAAATCTTGACTGCCATGTTATCTCATCTTGATTTAATATGTCATCTACTTCATATTTTTTGATCATTTTGAATATGCCTAGAAGATAGTTCTAAGAGTATTTTTTAGAGATTTTTAGGTGTATTTTTCTGTATTTTTAGAATCCATATTCTGCTCTTTTTAAATACAGATTTTTTTTTTTTAATTCATACACAGGTTCTATTCTCTTGCTCTTCCACTTTCTCTTACTTTTTCAAATTATGCTTAATTGGGTTAAAGCTTTCCTGAGAAAATAAGGTGGCTATATTCTCCTGGGATGCCCTCCATTTCCATTCTGTTGCTATGAAAATACTCATCTCACATCTCAAATAGGTGGGCTGGCTGTTAGAAAAAAGTAAGCAGCTCAGTGATCCAGTAGCCTAAGGGAAATTAAGAGAAAGCCAGGTCTTTTGTAAATGCCAGAAATAGGACTCTGTCTACTCTAGTTTCTTGTCTGTTTTAAATAAAAGAACCACACTAGGGATAAAATATTCAACTTTTAACTTGGTCTCTGTTCCATGCAGGTACACACTTTGGTTGATGCGGAGATTCCCACTGCTGCTGCCTACCTGATTAATGAGTGTTTCCAGGTACTTTGATTGGTCTTTACTTTTTCAAGTACCAGAGGAAACTTCAGTTTTTCCAGTACTATTATTTTCAAATATTGCTAAACTGTTGCCACATAGATGAATCTGAATACTAGGAACAGCCCTTGCTCTTTCCTGTTATGTATCCATTTTTTCTCCCAATTTCAAAGAGGGGGTGCATAAAAATGAACACTTCTCTTTAATCCCTGGTTATGTTATGTCAGTGTTATCTCTTGATATCATCTTTCAATAGTGTCCAATTAACATATTTAATACAAAATGTCTCAAAAAGCTTGTATGTGGAAAGCAGCATTATCTATTCCCCAAGATAGTTTCAGGACACCCCTTCTAAATTTATAAATTTGGCTTTTCAGTTTGGTTGGTGCCTAGACAAAAGTTTATATAGTCAAAGCTATTGTTTTTCCAGTAGTTATGTACAGATGAGACTTGGAACGTAAAGAGGGCTGAGTGCCAAAGAACTGAAGACTTTGAATTGTGGTGCTGGAAAGACTCTTGAAAGTCACTTGGACTGAAAGGAGATCAAAACAGTCAATCCTAAAGGAAATCAACCCTGAATATTTATTGGAAGGACCGATGCTGAAGCTGAAACTATAATGTCTTGGCCACCTGATGTGAAGAGCCAACTAATTGGAATAGATTTTGATGTTGGGAAAAATTGAAGACAAAAGGAGACGGGGACATCAGAGAATAATGGCATTAGATAGCATCACTCACTCAACGGACATGAATTAGAGCAAACTGGGAGATAGTGGAGGATAGAAGAACCTGGCATAATGCAGTCTATAGGGTGGCAAAGAGTTACTCAGGACTTAGTGACTGAACAACAACAACAAGGAGAGGCCACTGGATATACAGTCACTTTAGTCATGTCCGACTCTTTGTGACTGCATGTGTCCACAGGATTCTCCAGGTAAAAATACTGGAGTGGTTGCCATTTCCTCCTCCAGGGAATCTTTCCAACCCAGGGATGGAAGCCATGTCTTCTGTGGCTCCTGCACTACAAGAAAGATTTTTTACCACTGAGACACCTGGTAAGTTCCTATTTTAAAGCTTATATTTGAGTTCATATCATATCTAATGTTCCAATATACAAACAAAAAATTATTAACCATGAGTAAATAATACCAACATTTTCTGAATTCACTCATATTTAACAATTTGGAATGATCTTTTATGTTCACTCATGTAGCCAACCTGCTGTGTTACTACACTACCTCTCTGATTTAGGCTTTGACTTTTAATCTTGTTGAAATTATGTTAGTCATGGCTTGTCTCACCAACAGACTATTATTATTTTCTACAAGCTACTAATGTTGTGCTGGAATGAAAAAGTAGGAAGTCAAGAAACACCTGGAGTGACAGGTAAATTTAGCCTTGGAGTACAGAATGAAGCAGGGCAAAGGCTAATAGAGATCTGCCAAGAGAACACACTGGTTATAGCAAACACCCTCTTCCAACAACACAAGAGAAGACTCTACACATGGACATCACTGGATGGCCAACACCGAAATCAGATTGGTTATATTCTTTACAGCCAAAGATGGAGAAGCTCTATACAGTCAGCAAAAACAAGACCAGGAGCTGACTATGGCTCAGATCATGAACTCCTTATTGCCAAATTCAGACTTAAATTGAAGAGTGGGGAAAACCACTAGACCATTCAGGTATGACCTAAATTAAATCCCTAATGACTATACAGTGGAAATGACAAATAGATTTAAGGGACAAGATCTCATAGAGTGACTGATGAACTATGGACAGAGATTCATGACATTGTACAGGAGACAGGGAGCAAGACCATCTCCAAGAAAAAGAAAAGGAAAAAAGCAAAATGGCTATCTGGGGAGGCCTTACAAATAGCTGTGAAAAGAAGAGAAGCCGAAAGCAAAGGAGAAAAGGAAAGATATACCCATTTGAAGGCAGAGTTCCAAAGAATAGGAAGGAGAGATAAAGCCTTCCAAAGTGATCAGTGCAAAGAAATAGAGGAAACAATAGAATGGGAAAGACTAGGGATCTCTTCAAGAAAATTAGAGATACCAAGGGAATTTTTCATGCAAAGATGGGCACAATTAAGACAAAAATTGTATGGACCTAACAGAAGCAGAAGATATTAAGAAGAGGTGGCAAGAATGCATAGAAGAACTGTACAAAAAAGATCTTCACAACCCAGATAATCATGATGAGCCAGACATCCTGGAATATGAAGTTAAGTGGGCCTTAAGAAGTGTCACTACAAACAAAGCTAGTGGACATGATGGAATTCCAGTTGAGCTATTTCAAATCCTGAAAGATGATGCTATGAAAGTGCTGCACTCAATATGCCAGCAAATTTGGAAAACTCAGCAGTGGCCACAGGACTGGAAAAGGTCAGTTTTCATTCCAATCCCAAAGAAAGGCAATGCCAAAGAATGTTCAAACTACCGCACAATTGCAGTCATCTAACACACTAGCAAAGTAATGCTCAAAATTCTCCAAGCCAGGCTTCAGCAATACGTGAACTGTGAACTTGGAGATGTTCAAGCTGGTTTTAGAAAAGGCAGAAGATCCAGAGATCAAATTGCCAACATCTGCTGGATCATCAAAAAAGCAAGAGAGTTCCAGAAAAATATCTATGTCTGCTTTACTGACTGTGCCAAAGACTTTGACTGTGTGGATCATAGTAAACTGTGGAAAATTCTGAAAGAGATGGGAATATCAGACCACCTGACCTGCATCTTGAGAAACCTGTACGCAGGTCAGGAAGCAAGAGTTAGAACTGGACATGGAACAACAGACTGGTTTCAAATAGGAAAAGGAGTAAGTCAATGCTGTATATTATCACCCTGCTTATTTAACTTAAGCAGAGTACATCATGAGAAATGCTGGGCTGGATGAAGCACAAGCTGAAATCAAGATTGCCAGGAGAAATATCAATAACCTCAGATATGCAGATGACATGACCCTTATGGCAAAAAGTGAAGAAGAACTAAAGAGCCTCTTGATGAAAGTGAAAGAGGAGAGTGAAAAAGATGGCTTAAAGTTCAACATTCAGAAAACTAAGATCATGGCATCCGGTCCCATCACTTCATGGCAAATAGAAGGGGAAACAGTGGCAGACTTAATTTTTTGGACTCCAACGTAACTGCAGATGGTGATTGCAGCCATGAAATAAGAAAGATCCTTACTTCTTGGAAGGGAAGTTATGATCAACATGGACAGCATATTAAAAATCAGAGACATTACTTTCTCAACAAATGTCCGTCTAGTCAAGGCTATGTTTTTTCAGAAAGAAGTCATGTATAGATGTGAGAGTTGGACTATAAAGAAAGCTGAGTGCCAAAGAATTGTTGCTTTTGAACTGTGGTGTTGGAGAAGACTCTTGAGAGTCCCTTGGACCGCAAGGAGGCCCAACCAGTCCATCCTAAAGGAGATCAGTCCTGGGTGTTCATTGGAAGGACTGATGTTGAATCTAATACTCCAATACTATGGCCACCTGATGGGAAGAGCTGACTCATTTGAAAAGACCCTGATGCTGGGAAAGATTGTAGGCAGGAGTAGAAGAGAACGACAGAGGATGAGATGGTTAGATGGCATCACTGCCTCAATGGACATGGGTTTGAGTAGACTCCAGAAGTTGATGATGGACAGGTAAGCCTGGCATACTTCAGTCCATGGGGTTGCAAAGAGTCGGACACAACTGAGTGCCTGAACTGAACTGAACTGATTGCTGTTGTGAGATTGTATCCTAATGTCTATGCCAGAATAACTTTCCTAACTGTAGATTTCATCATTATAACAAGTGTCTTTCTTAAATATTTTTACTGGTTCCCCCTTACCAATAAAACAAAACCTTTTAAAGATATTTTAATTTCTCTAACCTCCTCTGTTTTTGTATCAAATAAAATGTTTCACATATTGCAAAATTTATTCACCAATAATATTTTTTTTCTTTTTCTTTTTTTCCCTTTTTTTCCCCACCAATAATCTTAAAGGAGAAAAAAAAAATGGTATACTGAAACCTCAAATAGAACTGTGATACTTAAAACATTCCACAGAAGGTATCCAACTTCCTTTGAATAGGTTGTGTGCTTTCTCTACGATCTATGTCTTAGAATTTTGACCTTTTGCTTTTGAGAGTGTCCATGTTTTATTTACACCTCAATTTCCCCAGCTGTAAAATGATATAATATTTCCTCTCTGACAATTACTCTTTCTTTTCTTTTAACACTCAACATTCACTCTAACCATCTAGTACTTTGTGAAGGCATTCATTCTCCCATTGCAGGAAGTATTCAAGGATCTGTTATCTCTCCTTGGTTTCATTATAACCTCTGTCTTTAACTCCATCATATGAGTTCCTACATTGTACTTGCTACTAATTTATTTCACTAATTTTCCCACAAATTTCAATGTAGGGAATCTGTCTTTTATTTCTGTTTTTATCCTAAATAATACAGTTCCTGGTAATAGGTATGTGTTTAATGAAGGCCCAAAGGAAGAAATTAAGTAATTGTTCTGCCTTTGCAGCCTAGTATGTGAGATGTCATGAAAAATGAGTGAAGAGTAAAGAGAAAAAGAATATAAGTATGAAATATCCTGGAAAAAAATGTTTAAATCTTATCGCAGTCTCTATTACATCTTTGACTATTAAAAAATATTGAACAATAGGCTCAGGTAAATGAAAAGAAAGATCAGGGGATCCTGGTAAAGGTTTGAGTGAACATGTAGACATTCCAAGAATGAAAAGAAATTTATATCAATTTCAGGACAAAAAAAAATTCCATCAGAAATGACAGTGTGTACAGTGGGATTTTTCAGTGCTCCAACAATGCCCAAGGAAGCAATAATAGATGTGAAAATTGTGTGTTTATAACCATAGAGTTTGTAAGTATCAAAGACTGCCTAGCTAAGGGAAACAAATGTGAGGTAGCCAATTATTACTGAAAGTAAGTCCTTATCTCTATAAAAGAGGAGGCAACATAAACAGCAATCAACTCAGGAACAATGACAGCCTGGCAAGAGTGAACCTAATCAACTGGAGGTGGTCATGAAACGCAGTAATCAAGCAAATAGCTCCTCAGGAAACTCTAAGGATTCAAATAAGGAAAAGGGGGCATGAAGGACTGATCAGAAACATGGCAGTGAAATCATGAAGATAAATGAGAATCAGTATAATGTGGGGGCAGAAAGGCCAGTGACTTTCAAACAGATAAAAGCAACATCAAATGATAAGAGAGATGAATTAATATGCACCTATATGTACCTTGACATTTAGAGTTCAACTTGCATTGGTCCAGATACTAGTTGTTGAAGGTTTTAATTCCAGTTGCATCTCCAGTATCCCATGTGATTTTAACAAGTCAGTGGACTTATATGCTCTTGGGTCTTTTGATCTATACAGTTAAAACTTTTGACTAGATTACAACTAAATCTTGACTACTTGAGATTGTTACTTGTCTGACTATTCCTGAGGTGCACAATGCCATGATCTTCATGATTTCTTTGGAAGCTACACTCAATTGCACTTCCTGGCACAGACAAGTTGTTGAATAGAGAAACAAGCAGAGAAAATGATGAATAATTGATTTTATTCTCTATATTTGGAAATTAATAGCCATAAGATTATATGTATGACTGGCCCTCTGTTGAGTATTGTTTCAAGGGAAACAGGAAACCACTCCCACCCCAACTAAGATCTTAGAGAAGTTCTCTTTTGAAGCGCTAGGGATGAGAGAATTTTGCTGGCAATTTTTTAAACCAATGACCCTATACTGAAATTTATCTCACCATCTCCCTATAGTTGGCAAACAAATGTCACTCTGGCTTGTAAAATATGTTGGTACGAGGGGTTAAGTTGGTACAAGCTTCTTGCTAGACACGTCTATATATGTTTAGGGAAGCATTAGAGAAGAGAAAGTAGTATCTTAGTTTTATTTTTACCAGAGGCCGGAAATAGTTTTTACCTTTTTGTGTAGCTATTAATAAAATGGTACCCTGAGTCCTACTCTGCAACAGGTTAGCAATTCCCTTTCAGCCATGTCAGTGCTGCTTTACTATAATACCATTCAAATTTTAACTTTAGACCTTTATCATTGTTATTAATATTACCTTAATCTTTGAATGCAATAATAAATAGCAGGCATCATGCATGCATGCATGTTTAGCCGCTCAGTCATGTCCGACTCTTTGCCACCCTTTGGACTGTAGACCACTGGGCTTCTCAGTCCATGGCATTTTTCAGGCAAGTATACTGAAGTGGGTTGCCATTTTCCTCCTCCAAGGGATTTTCCTGACCTAAGGATCGAACCTGGGTCTCCTGTGTCTCCTGCATTCCAAGCATATTCTTGATCTGCTGAGCCATCAGAAAGCCCAGCAGGCATCATACATAGTATCTAATACTCAGAAGTCATTCAAAAAATAACTACTATTATAAAGGGATATGTAATTATCAAGATTCTTTTTCAAGAAAGGAAATTAAATTTCACAGAAATTAAGTATACTTCATGTTACTAATATTCTCACTTCTCCAGAAATGTTCTATATTTGCATAAGTGATTTTATTACCAATTAGCATACAAAATGAGAAATGTTCTTTAAGTATCTTATAAACTTTATCAATAATTTTATGTCAATGTTTTGTGAGGCTAAAAAAGTTATGTCAGTTGCAAAGCCTAAATTAATACCCATATTTTTACTGGTGGCTCAGATGGTAAAGAATCTGCCTGCATTGTTTCTTCCCAATTCTATAAAGAAGGTCCCCTCTTCTGAGGAAAAATAAGAGGAGAGATTTGAATGGCATCTCTGTTGGTGGAAAAATCTTGATGCTGGCCCTTGATTCTTTGTTAGAGGTCTTCTTGCCATTTCACTGTCTTTCTCTAATATATCTTACACAAATCTGCAAGATTAATCTCCCCAAACACAGTTTGTGTCTTGAACCTTTTTGCTCAAAATCTTCAATAGTTCTGCATAGCTGGCAGAACTGTTAACACATAGAATGAAAGACTGGCTCTGAGTGAACTATCCTCAGGGAATGTATTCAGCTTACCAGTCATTTGAGACACAAATCTCTATGTGTTTATCCTGTTATTGGCCTCCACTGGAACACTTCCAAGGGCAGGAAACTGTATACCTACTCTGTTTATACTCTATTTTGTTACTTAGATTGTCCTCCTACTTGTTAAAAAATGTCTCATTGCTACTAAAGAGTCAGACAACATAAATCAAATTCATATATATATATATATGAATACATATATATATATATATATACATACACAATAGATCAAGATTCTGGATCCCACAGACCTTTTAAACCTCTATCCTTCCTTCTAATTCAGGTGTTTCTCCAATCTGTTTTTACATCTGCAGTCCTTAGTCACAATCGAAACTCGATTTAATGTGGCTCTTTCCATAATCTTCTAGTTCCTTCTGTCACAGAGAAGCACTTTTTCTTTTTCTGTACACTGTGAATGTGGCACTTCCCAATTTTGACTGCTCTCCTATTCTGCTTATTACTTTGTGTCTTTACTTATAGAAATATTTTACAACATGTGATCCATGAAATAATACTCTCATAAATTGTCCTTAGGGGTTATGTGGAAAAAATACATTAAAAAATAAACACTTATTTCCAACCCATGAAATGGATTCTAGTTACAGATGATCCTAGAGTATTCAGTGGAGTTTCAGTTTGTGAATTTTTAAGGAATGGATGAGAAGCATGGTGTGTATTTTTTCTAAACAGATTTAACCATAGAACTCTGGGTTTCATAAAATTGGATTTCTCATGGCAGATTCTTTGGAATATATTGACTAATAATTATTTATAACAATATCTCATCTCCCTTACTAGAATAAGAAATTTTTAATGGCCTTGTACACATCTTAAACATCTTTGTTACTGCCACAGGAACTTACATGCTGCCAAGTATATGGCAGGTATCAAAAATGATTGAATTAATCAACTGAATTAAAAAATCAGTAAGCTACAGATGAATTTCCCATCCTTGTTGAATTATTATAGAGATATGATAGTTCCTTTCATTACAAAATTTTTATGGAAATAAAGCTAATAATTTTCTTTTAAATCTTATGTTTTTTGCTATTTTCTTCCTGTTCTTTTACTCTCATTTTTTAATTTTATCACTCTTCAATATATAAAAAATATTTAAGTACCTGCTATGTGTTGGGAGACAAACACCATCTTTTACATGCACTATGACCATTACTGTCCTCAATAGGTTTATGATTTAGAGATTATTATCTTAATTTAAAGGTATGAGAATTGGATTCAGAGAAGTTAAATTAATTCCCTAAGAATTTACAACTAGTAAATAGTGTGACCAGAATCCAAACCACCAGATATCTGAGTCCAAATTTCACTCATCTTCCTGCCTAACCATTCTTCTGAAGTATGTAATTATGCTTCCTTTTCATGAGTGTTGAACATAGAGATATCATGGATATCAAATAAAATGTAAATGCCTTCTTGTATACAAATGGTGGAATTCTGAGCCAACAAACAGTGATAGGTGAAACCAAAGATTCTACTGATATACTTTATCCAACTTTTCCAAAGTCTGTTTTTCATATATAACTTTTACCA
Source organism: Bos mutus (assembly GCF_027580195.1). Classification (NCBI taxonomy): domain Eukaryota; kingdom Metazoa; phylum Chordata; class Mammalia; order Artiodactyla; family Bovidae; genus Bos; species Bos mutus. The sequence continues at coordinate 55,526,019 of NC_091627.1, forward strand.
GAAACCAGACCAAGGTCATGTAGAATCATGAGGATGAAGAAAGGTTTCTGTCAACTCAGCTTCTCCAGGATGTCATATGCTCCTGGAAAATGGTATGCATGTCAAGAATTGCATGACTTGAACTTTTCAATTAGGTTTAAGTTTCTTGTTCTAGAAGGAAGTTTCTATGAAACGTATAAATACACTCACTTTTATTTTTTTATTATTACAATGTGGTGATTTCTGCTGTACAACAATGTGAATAAACCATAATTATACAGAAATCCCTTTCCTCTGCGCCTTCCTTCTCACCCATCACACTCTTCTAGGTCATTACAGAGTGCCAGACTGGGCTTCCTGTGTTATACAGAAACTTCTCACCAGCTATCCATTTTACATTTGATCGTGTATATATGTGGATGCTAGTTTCTCCATTCATTTCACTCTTTCCTCCCTCACTGTGTTCACAAGTCTAATCTCTATATCTGTGTCTCCATTCATTCCTGCAAACAGGTTCATCTTTACCATTTATATAGATTCCACGTCAGATCACATCAGATCAGTCACTCAGTCGTGTCTGACTCTTTGCGACCCCATGAATCGCAGCATGCCAGGCCTCCATGTCCATCACCAACTCCCGGAGTTCACTCAGACTCACGTCCATCGAGTCAGTGATGCCATCCAGCCAACTCATCCTCTGTCATCCACTTCTCCTCCTGCCCCCAATCCCTCCCAGCATCAGAGTCTTTTCCAGTGAGTCAGCTCTTCGCATGAGGTGGCCAAAGTACTGGAGTTTCAGCTTTAGCATCATTCCTTCCAAAGAAATCCCAGGGCTGATCTCCTTCAGAATGGACTGGTTGGATCTCCTTGCAGTCCAAGGGACTCTCAAGAGTCTTCTCCAACACCACAGTTCAAAGGCATCAATTCTTCAGTGCTCAACCTTCTTCACAGTCCAACTCTCACATCCATACATGACCACAGGAAAATCCATAGCCTTGACTAGATGCACCTTTGTTGGCAAAGTAACATCTCTGCTTTTGAATATGCTATCTAGGTTGGTCATAACTTTCCTTCCAAGGAGTAAGCATCTTTTAATTTCATGGCTGCAATCACCATCTGCAGTGATTTTGAAGCCAGAAAAATAAAGTCTGACACTGTTTCCACTGTTTCCCCATCTATTTCCCATGAAGTGGTGGGACCAGATGCCATGATCTTCGTTTTCTGAATGTTGAGCTTTAAGCCAACTTTTTCACTCTACACTTTCACTTTTATCAAGAGGCTTTTTAGTTCCTCTTCACTTTCTGCCATAAGGGTGGTGTCATCTGCATATCTGAGGTGATTGATATTTCTCCCGGCAATCTTGATTCCAGCTTGTGTTTCTTCCAGTCCAGCGTTTCTCATGATGTACTCTGCATATAAGTTAAATAAAAAGGGTGACAATATACAGCCTTGACGTACTCCTTTTCCTATTTGGAACCAGTCTGTTGTTCCATGTCCAGTTCTAAGTGTTGCTTCCTGACCTGCATACAAATTTCTCAAGAGCCAGATAAGGTGTTCTGGTATTCCCATCTCTTTCAGAATTTTCCACAGTTGTGGATTGTGATCCACACAGTCAAAGGCTTTGGCATAGTCAATAAAGCAGAAATAGATGTTTTTCTGGAACTCTCTTGCTTTTTCCATGATCCAGTGGATGTTGGCAATTTGATCTCTGGTTCCTCTGCCTTTTCTAAAACCAGCTTGAACATCAGGAAGTTCACAGTTCACATATTGCTGAAGCCTGGCTTGGAGAATTTTGAGCATTACTTTACTGGCATGTGAGATGAGTGCAATTGTGCAGTAGTTTGAGCATTCTTTGGCATTGCCTTTCTTTGGGATTGGAATGAAAACTGACCTCTTCCAGTCCTGTGGCCACTGCTGACATTTCCAAATTTGCTGGCATATTGAGTGCAGCACTTTCACAGCATCATCTTTCAGGATTTGGAATAGCTCAACTGGAATTCCATCACCTGCACTAGCTTTGTTCATAGTGATGCTTTCTAAGGCCCACTTGACTTCACATTCCAGGATGTCTGGCTCTAGGTCAGTGATCACACCATCATGATTATCTGGGTCGTGGAGATCTTTTTTGTACAGTTCTTCTGTGTATTCTTGCCATGTCTTCTTAATATCTTCTGCTTCTGTTAGGTCCACACCATTTCTGTCTTTTATCGAGCTCATCTTTGCATGAAATATTCCTTTGGTATCTCTGATTTTCTTGAAGAGATCCCTATCTTTCCCATTCTGTTGTTTTCCTCTATTTCTTTGCATTGATCACTGAAGAAGGCTTTCTTATCTCTTCTTGCTATTCTTTGGAACGCTGCATTCAGATGTTTATATCTTTCCTTTTCTCCTTTGCTTTTCACTTCTCTTCTTTTCACAGCTATATGTAAGTCCTCCCCAGACAGCCATTTTGCTTTTTTGCAGTTCTTTTCCATGGGGATGGTCTTGATCCCTGTCTCCTGTACAATGTCACAAACCTCATTCCATAGGTCATCAGGCACTCTATCTATCAAATCTAGGCCCTTAAATCTATTTCTCACTTCCACTGTATAATCATAAGGGATTTGATTTGGGTCATACCTGAATGATCTAGTGGTTTTCCCTACTTTCTTCAATTTAAGTCTGAATTTGGCAATAAGGAGTTCATGGTGTGAGCCACAGTCAGCTCCTGGTCTTGTTTTTGCTGACTATATAGAGCTTCTCCATCTTTGGCTGCAAAGAATATAATCAATCTGATTTCGGTATTGACCATCTGGCAATGTCCATGTATAGAGTCTTTTCTTGTGTTGTTGGAAGAGGGTATTTGTTATGACCACTGCATTTTCTTGGCAAAACTCTATCAGTCTTTGCCCTGCTTCATTCCGTATTCCAAGGCCAAATTTGCCTGTTACTCCAGGTGTTTCTTGACTTCCTACTTTTGCATTGCAGTCCCCTATAATGAAAAGGACATCTTTTTTGGGTATTAGTTCTAAAAGGTCTTGTAGGTCTTCATGGAACCATTCAACTTCAGCTTCTTCAGGATTACTGGTTGGGGCATAGACTTGGATTACTGTGATATTGAAGGGTTTGCCTTGGAAACGAACAGAGATCATTCTGTCGTTTTTGAGATTGCATCCAAGTACTGCATTTTGGACTCTTTTGTTCACCATGATGGCCACTCCATTTCTTCTGAGGGATTCCTGCCTGCAGTAGTAGATATAATGGTCATCTGAGTTAAATTCACCCATTCCAGTCCATTTCAGTTCGCTGATTCCTGGAATGTCGACATTCACTCTTGCCATTTCTTGTTTGACCACTTCCAATTTGCCTTGATTCATGGACCTGACATTCCAGGTTCCTATGCAATAATGCTCTTTACAGCATTGGACCTTGCTTCTATCACCAGTCACATCCACAGCTGGGTATTGTTTTTACTTTGGCTGCATCCCTTCATTCTTTCTGGAGTTATTTCTCCACTGGTCTCCAGTAGCATATTGGGCACCTACTGACCTGGGGAGTTTCTCTTTCAGTATCCTATCACTTTGCCTTTTCATACTGTTCATGGTTCTCAAGGCAAGAATACTGAAGTGGTTTGCCATTCCCTTCTCCAGTGGACCACATTCTGTCAAATCTCTCCACCATGACCCGCCCATCTTGGGTTGCCCCACGGGCATGGCTTAGTTTCATTGAGTTAGACAAGGCTGTGGTCCTAGTGTGATTAGATTGACTAGTTTTCTGTGAGTATGGTTTCAGTGATTCCATGTATATGCATTTATATATGATATTTGTTTTTCTCTTTCTGATTTACTTCTCTCTGTATAACAAACCCTAGGTTCATCCATCTTACTAGAAGTGACTCAAATGCCTTCTTTTTGTGGCTGAGTGGTATTCCATTGTATATATGCACTACATCTTCTTTATCTATTCATTTGTCAATGGACATCTAGATTGCTTCACTTTTATAATTTATGAGTACTGTATTAATCACAAGCATACAGATTAACAAAACTACTAGAAATTAGTTACTGAAACTCCTAACAGTACTTTTTTTTAAGCCTTATTAGTAGCCTATTAATCCATAATTATATAAATAACAATAGTGAAATTTTGCTTTACAAAGGCTTTTTGTGTCCATTTATAATATATTAATCTGAATATACATTGGAAGGACTGATGCTGAAGCTGAAACTCCAAAACTTTGGTCACCTGATGCAAAGAACTGACTCATTTGAAAAGACCCTGATGCTGGGAAAGATTGAAGGTGGGAGCAGAAGGGGACAACAGAGGATGAGATGATTGGATGGCATCACCAACTCAATAGACATGAGTTTGAGTAAACTCTGGGAGTTGGTGATGGACAGGGAGGCCTGGCATGCTGCAGTCCATGGGGTCGCAAAGAGTTGGACATGACTAAATGGCTGGACTGAACTGAATATTAATTCTCAAATTGGGAAACAGAAGCCAAGAGTGAGTGGTATGTCAACAGTGACAGAAATAGCAACAGAAAACTTGAAGAAGAGCCAGATTTTCTAACTCTATGAACATTCTTTACCTAATACCCTGAAAAGGACAGAAGTTAGAGGAGTGGAAAGGAAGTGATTGGTTTATGCTATTGATTGAAGGGAATTAAATTGTTTTCCTCTCTCTCCCAATATACATAAAAAAGTTCTATAATTATTTCATACTTCCTAAATACATGATTTATTAGAGCTTTATAAAAATATCGCAAAATTCACATCCCACAGAACAAGAAATATATTTGAGATCTGAAGATTAAAAAAGGGCTGAGTAGTTTCATTATACAAACCAATTAAGTTGAGAAAAGTGATCTTAGGCTATTTCTTCAGCATAGAAGCTCATGTTCTTTACCTGGTGAAGTGATTTCTCTGTGCACAACAGAATACCTCAGAGGATTGCACTTGATCCAAAAATGGCCAGCTGATAGATTGAAAACATGAGTTTGTTTGATTTGAGAACTTTGCCCAATAGGCAAGACAGCAGCTAAGTCAAAGTGGTTTATTTCTCTTCACATGTTTAAAATGAGTTAGTATATCAGGCATTGTGTCAATAAAAATCTTTGTTTCATTCGATATAAAGACTGTTTTGATGGTACTTGGATAGATGAAAGACAGAGCTCTTCATTTCTCAGAGCTCCAAGTGAGAGACCACCAGACTGGGCCACATAGGGATTTGTGCCCAAGGACAGGGTAACAGCAAGCTGGAGCTGTAGGAAACAATCTGTATGGCAAATGGAGTACATGGAGTGTGGCTAGCCTGGCTTCTCGGGATCCCTGAGCATTGTCTAATTGGAAAAATAGGAAGCAGGGCTTAGTTGTCTCATGTTCATTCCTAGAGCTCCTAGTGTCAGTGCATAGTGGTCCCAGAGTATGAGAGCCTGATGAGGGAAAGTGTTTTGAGTTTGGACTTAATTACCTGCTCTAGAAAAGGAACTGACAGGCTTCTAACCAGGACCTGAAAATGAAGTCAAAACAACATTGAAAAATATAATAAATAGCTTTTAAAAAATTTTAAATCAAATTGTAACAACCAACTCTAAAATTTCATTGTCTTAAAATAATGAACACCTTCTCCTGCTCATGCACCTGTGGTTTAGCTGGAGTAGTTCTGCTGATCTTGGCTGAGCTAATGTTCAGCTTGACTCCCCTGTACTGGTTTACTTCTGTCTGCTGGGTAGGTGTTTCGGTCTTTGAAAACCTGAAGGACACATGAGTATGTTTCTCTCCTGGCAATAGCAGAAGCACCAGAGAGAAGACACAGTTACATAAGTATACTTTAAGCCACAATTTGTATCAAATTTGCTAAAATCTGGGTAGAAGGTCACACACCCTGCCTTTGGTAGGAAAAATTGAAAAGTCACATGGGAAAAGGCCTAGATACAGAAAGGGTGAGGAATTAGGAACAATAATTAATCTGCTACAGATAAAAATGAAACAAGGGGAAGGGAAAGAAATTGAAGATACAAGTGGTGATTGATGGCAAGAATGAGGACAGGAGTAGGGAGATGCAGTTCAAAGGATGTTGTGCATGCAGAAATCCCATGGAGGACTTTAGGGTCTCCTGAGAAGGTGATAAAGTAGCATACTCTCCAGCACCAAGCATCCTGAATGACTTTCCAAATATTAGTTTCCTGATGTCCTGTCATACTTAAGACTTGACATTGTTATCTTTCTTGTATGTCCTGGGGAACAGCTTCAAACATGATCTTTCTGTTTCCATATTTCTGAATGTATCTTTCTTTTAATAAGAAAAGATATGATCTTTAATAGAGCATAGCTGATACAACCCTGAGATTCTATATTTGAGCTTGAATTCCAAGCCCTTCTTTTGAGTAAAAAGGATGCTGGAACAGAGACAGGAATTGCATTCCTGTGCCACATTCCTCTCGGAGAAGGCAATGGCAACCCACTCCAGTACTCTTAGCCTGGAAAATCCCATGGACAGAGGAGCCTGGTAGGCTGCTGTCTATGGGGTCGCATAGAGTCGGACACGACTGAGCGACTTCACTTTCACTTTTCATTTTTCATGCATTGGAGAAGGAAATGGCAACCCACTCAAGTGTTCTTGCCTGGAGAATCCCAGGGACTAGGGAGCCTGTTGGGCTGCCGTCTATGGGGTCGCACAGAGTCGGACACGACTGAAGCGCCTTAGCAGCAGCAGCAGCAGCAGCAGCCGCCACATTCCTCTATACCTTCTTTTATATTCCCTCTTCGTTACTCTTCTTCCTGTCATCAGTACTACTAGCTGTCCCCATTTCTCCTTCCTGTTAATTTAATCCCATTTCCTCTCACCTTTTCTTTTGGCCTTTCATTCCACCACTGCCTGTGTTCTTCCACATCATTCTTTACCTCTTTCCCTACATTATCCTATGTCTTTTCCTTTTCATCCACTCCATTCTAGCTCACTCCTCAATGTTTTTTCCAACTCCATACATTTTATCTTACCTTTTCTTCCTACTTCTCAAAGAAAGTGAAAGAAAGTGAAGTCACTCAGTCATGTCTGACTCTTTGCAACCCCAATGGACTGTAGCCTACCAGGCTCCTCCCTCCATGGGATTCTCCAGGCAAGAGTACTGGAGTTGCCATTTCCTTCTCCAGGGGATCTTCCCAAAGGGTCCCTTACAAAATCAAGTTAATGGGAGAAAATCATTAAGGTTGCTTTTACATGCTTGTACATGCTTAAGATTCTGAGGGCAGTTCTTATTTCCTCAAAGTATAGGTGGACATTTCATTCTCTGCCCAACTCTGTCCACTTATCATCAAGAAGAATGACTGTCACTGTAATTGCTGCCTAACCGGATGGCAGGTACGTCAGCAGCAGGAGGGAACATTTTAAATCACTGCAAACTTAGAAGCATGTAGCTGGGGAGAAAAGTTAAAAATATTTCTAATTTCCCAGGTGTGCTGGCATCACCGAAAGAAAAAAAGAAGATTAAACAAAAGTGATTATGACTGAATTGGTCATTGGTCTTCAAAGTCAGGTTAAAGAGAATCACCATAGCTTCAGAAAAAAGTTTTAACCTTCACCACCACTCTGGTGGTGTCTTTGCAGAAAGAACAAGCTTTTGTTATTCCTTTAGACCAGATACCTTTCATATTTAATGTCACAAGCAAGCTACATCTCTTCCTGTTGTAACAGAGCCCTATAATTACTGTTATTAATCTTAAAATCATGGGCTCTAATTTCAAAGGCTTCTTGTAACCTAAAGTCTTTCAAAACATAATGGCACAGAAAGTAAATCATCCTTTCCAAGTGGTGTCTCTGCTTGGTAAATGTCAGCACTAAGAAGGATATAAACATATTCCCCAAACAGGTAACATAAAGTGGGAAATGACACAGTATCAACCATAAACATGTCTTTGCCAAGGCCTTACTTAAAAATGCTGTTGCTCAAGAACTTGAGAGAAGCCTTTCAAGTTGTTTTTTTTTTTTTTTTTTTTAATCAATACAACTGCAGAAACTCTACTTGGCTGGCAGTTTGAGCCATGTCTATTGCATTTCCCCGTGGCACTCCCTTTCCTCCTTTATCACTCTCACCTCTTTCCAGGAACTGTTCTATCACTGGGATGAAACAAACTCCCCTCTGTACCAATCAGCACAGTGTGAGCCTTCTCTGAAGGAAAGCCAACCCTCCTTTCTAAAGGACTCTATATCCTGCCTGCCCTGAGCCATGTAAAGGCATTTCAGTCCCTCACATGGCAAGTGAACATATGCATGCGTGTCTGTGTGTGCATATTAAAGTTCACTCTAAAAGGATAGTAGACTTTGAGCTACTATCAACCGCCAGTGCCACTTAGTAAATTAACTCATTTAATTAGAAGCATCAAAGAGCAAGACTGAGAAGGGAATAGGAGAAGTAGCAGACAAATATTCAGGTAGGGGAGAAAAGGAAGAAATCTGGAAAATGGGAAATGACCCTGACATGAAAAGAAGGAGTAGAGGGGAATTCATTGGAGGATGAGGATCCAGTGATCCCTCACATCCTTAGCAGCAGCAGCAGCAGCACATCCTTTTCTCTCATTGCAGCTCCCTGATGAGTCAAGTCACCTTGACTGCCTGCCCTATGATGTCATTAAGTGCCTGTCTGTCTTAGCTGACTATCTTGAATATGACTCCTTGCCAGTACACATTCCATTTCAGATTGGGTGCACTGTGTTTTCTGTATCCCATTCATTCATTCGCATTCATTACCGCTTACCCCACGGTAGGCAGCCTTCATCTATTGCTAATAGTTGCAGTTGTGACAGTATGCATTCACATCTTAACTAGACAATTCATGTTGAAGAGGAAGTAGGATGTTGTCATTGGAAATGACAGGGAAAAACTCTCAAACTCTTCAAAGCCAACAAGTCATGTACTTAGAGATTTGACTACACTGTCTACCTCCTAATACTTACTGAGGAATGATAAAATGCAGAAACACTCAAACAACAGTATTGTGTCTGATGGTGGTGAGGAAGGGGGGAAGCTAGAAATTTGATTGGATCGGCTGTTTGGGACATGGATCGATATGTTGAGATCTTCAAGTTTTCATTAAAAATGAGAAAGACAATTGAGTTATTATTGGTGGTGGTAATGTTGATACAGTTTAAGATTACTGTCTACATTTTAACAAGCACTATGTGAGGGTTTAGTTTAAAAATAAGGATATTTTTGCTAGAGAAAATGCAAACATGGGCACAAATATGAGGTACAGCCATTTGGAACATGGATCACTGGCTGGGGAAGGAAGGAATGAACGAAGGCAAAGGGAAAAATGTGCCATGAATCAGGAAAGCAGTTTATAATTTAATCATACATGATTGTTATTCAATTCTAAGGAGAAATGTTGGTGTATTTAAATGAATGATAGATTTACAGAGGCAAGAAGTGAAATAATAATGGTATTTCTTTGGGAAACATTTTTTCTTCACAGCATACATAAAACAAAAATGTTATAAACAGTTTTGCAGATAAAATTTAATGATATTTTAGAGTCGTTTTGCCTGTACACTAGATAATAAGCAGGAGATTTAGTCTGAATTGTCGTATTTCCATGTTCATCTGCTGCAAATCTTAGCTGGCTATATATGTTGATTCAGTCTTTTCATTTATATTGGAATTTAGATTGATATTAAAGTTCTCATGTACAATCTCATACATTAAATTTACCCACCTATTTTCAATTTTTTTTTCTTTCTTCTTATCTTTTGCATTGAATTTTCTCTGAAATTTTTAACTCCTTAGCTGAGAATAACAGATTATTTTTCTGTATTAATTTGTTCCAGTGAGTATCTCCATCTTTTCTGAATTCTATCAATTTAATGTCGTATTTTTTTCTCCAATTTACTTAAGTCCTTTTATTTTTTGGTAAGTGTTTCATATAAAATTGTCAGTTCAGTTCAGTCGCTCAGTCGTGTCCTACTCTTTGCAACCCCATGAACTGCAGCAAGCCAGGTCTCCCTGTCCATCACCAATTCCCGGAGTTCACCCAGATTCACGTCCATCAAGGCAATGATGCCATCCAGCCATCTCATCCTCTGTCGTCCCCTTCTCCTCCTGCCCCCAATCCCTCCCAGCATCAGAGTCTGTTCCAATGAGTCAAATCTTCACATGAGGTGGCCAAAGTATTGGAGTTTCAGCTTTAGCATCATTCCTTCCAAAGAAATGCCAGGGCTGATCTCCTTCAGAATGGACTGGTTGGATCTCCTTGCAGTCCAAGGGACTCTCAAGAGTCTTCTCCAACACCACAGTTCAAAGGCATCAATTCTTCAGTGCTCAACCTTCTTCACAGTCCAACTCTCACATCCATACATGACCACTGGAAAAACCAAAGCCTTGACTAGAAGGACCTTTGTTGGCAAAGTAATGTCTCTGCTTTTCAATATGCTATCTAGGTTGATCATAACTTTTCTTCCAAGGAGCGAGCATCTTTTAATTTCATGGCTGCAGTCACCATCTGCAGTGATTTTGGAGCCCAAAAAAATAAAGTCTGACACTGTTTCTATTGTTTCCCCATCTATTTCCCATGAAGTGATGGGACCAGATGCCATGATCTTAGTTTTCTTTTTTTTTTTAATTTTATTTTATTTTTAAACTTTACATAATTGTATTAGTTTTGCCAAATATTTAAGCCAACTTTTTCACTCTCCTCTTTCACCTTCAACAAGAGGCTTTTTAGTTCCTCTTCTCTTTCTGCCATAAGGGTGGTGTCATCTGCATATCTGAGGTTATTGATATTTCTCCTGGCAATCTTGATGCCAGCTTGCACTTCTTCCAGCCCAGCATTTCTCATGATGTACTCTGCATATAGGTTAAATAAGCAGGGTGACAATCTACAGCCTTGACGTACTCCTTTTCCTATTTGGAACCAGTCTGTTGTTCCATGTCCAGTTCTCACTGTTGCTTCCGGACCTGCATACAAATTTCTCAAGAGGAAGATCAGGTGGTCTTGTATTCCCATCTCTTTCAGAATTTTCCACAGTTGATTGTGATCCACACAGTCAAAGGCTTTGGCATAGTCAATAAAGCAAAAATAGATGTTTTATTGGAACTCTCTTGCTTTTTCCATGATCCAGTGGATGTTGGCAATTTGATCTCTGGTTCCTCTGCCTTTTCTAAAACCAGCTTGAACATGTGGAAGTTCACAGTTCATGTATTGCTGAAGCCTGGACTGGAGAATTTTGAGCATTACTTTACTGGCATGTGAGATGAGTGCAATTGTGCGGTAGTTTGAGCATTCTTTGGCATTGCCTTTCTTTGGGATTGGAATAAAAACTAACCTTTTCCAGTTCTATGGCCACTGTTGAGTTTTCCAAATTTGCTGGCAAATTGAGTGCAGCACTTTCACAGCATCATCTTTCAGGATTTGGAATAGCTCAACTGGAATTCCATCACCTGCACTAGCTTTGTTCATAGTGATGCTTTCTAAGGCCCACTTGACTTCACATTCCAGGATGTCTGCTCTAGGTCAGTGATCACACCATTGTGATTATCTGGGTCGTGAAGATCTTTTTTATACAGTTCTTCTGTGTATTCTTGCCACCTCTTCTTAATATCTTCTGCTTCTGTTAGGTCCATACCATTTCTGTCCTTTATCGGGCCCATCTTTGCATGAAATATTCCTTTGGTATCTCTAATTTTCTTGATGAGATCTCTAGTCTTTCCCATTCTGTTGTTTTCCTCTATCTTTGCATTGATCACTGAGGAAGGCTTTCTTATCTCTCCTTGCTATTCTTTGGAACTCTGCACAAAATTGTCAAGGGCTTAATATTTTTTGCTCAAAAATTTCTTTATTTTTATTTCCCCAAGAAAATGAGCATAATATGAGCAGATAAACACAAAGTTTGGCATCTAGTTAGCTCTGAGTCTTTGTTTCCTTACTAAATGTTAATACTTAGATGATATATCATTAAATTTTGGTCAACTTATCTGTAAAAATGAACAGACATCATACTTGTCCTTCTAAGCTCACAACATTTGTTCAAAAATAATAATTATGTAAAAATGTATTACAAGCTACCAAGTCAATCACACACCGGTACGTACACAATCAAATACCATCTATATGTATCTGATTTTTTAATAACTTTAATGAATATATTGTATATGTAATTATTTTTATTGACTCAGAAACTATTTGAAATCTCAATTTTATTATAATTTTTATGATCTTTGAAGTCAACATTTCATATTTTCAAAATCAAGTTTATATTTCAACAATGCATTCTCTCACATTATATGATACATGCCGGATGTAATAATAGATCACCAGAGCTATCAGGATGTGAAATTATGTAGAAACTGGGTACTCAGTTTTTTTAGGAGTAAAGAAAACAAAACCCACTGAGGCCAAAAAATTTACCAGAGCTTATAGTTTTGAGCTAATTTTTGTCACTCCAAAATTTATGTGTTGAAGCTCTAGTCTCTCAGTCCTTCAGATTGTGGCCATATTTTTGACATTTTTTTTCCAAGAGATAATTAAGTTAAAATGATATCATTAGGGGATTTTCCTGGTGGTCCAGTGGTTAAGAATCTGCTTTCCAGTGCAGAGGACAGGGGATCAAGAATCAATCCTTGATCCTGGAAGATCCAACATGGTGCAGAGCAACGAAGGCCATGTACTGCAACTACTGAGCCTGTGCTCTAGAGCCTTCAAGCTGCAACTACCAAAGCCCATGTATCTAGAGCCCATGCTCTGCAATTAGAGAAGCCACTGCAATAAATTTCCACACTGCAACTAGAGAGTAACCCCACTCACAGCAACTAGAGAAAGCCCAGGCACAGCAACAAAGATCCAGTGAGGTAAAAAATAAATAAATAAATTTTTTAAAATTTAAAAATTGAAGTGATTAGAGTGAGTTATAGACTAATATTTGAGAAGGAAATGACAACCCACTCCAGTATTCTTGCCTGCAAAATCCCATGGATGGAGAAGCCTAGAGGGCTACGGTCCATGGGATCACAGAGTCATATGTGAATTAACAACTAAACAAAAGAATAACCAACATGACTGGTGTCCTTATTAGAAGAAAGATATACCCAGAAGACACACACACACACAGAAGACCATGTAAATACATTGGGAGATAGTTATCTACAAAAGAGTTTTCAGAAAAAACCAACCCTGTCAAAACCTTGCTTAAACTTCTAGCATTTAGAATTGTGATAAAATGAATTTCTATTGTTTATCCAGCCTATGGTACTTCTTTATGGCAACCTGCATTAACTTATACCCTAATTTAAATCAGATACAGACTAAACATCATATATCCCCAATACTTATAAAGTACTTATTCTACATTATACTGCTTCCCAATTTTGTTTTTAAAAAGATTCACTAACTAAGGGATACTTACTTAAAAGGTGAAAAAAAAAAAAAACAATGATACAATGAAGAAAACACTCTGAATGAGTAATTCATTTAGGATAGCATCCACTCTGATGCTGCAGTTTAGACAATGCAGGCATCAATTAATAACTGAATGTTTATTGTTGACTTAGGTCACAGGATCCACCTAAAAATATTTTAAAGTATCATTGGTATTCTAGACCATTTAAGTAGAACTAGATTCCCCAACATGGAAGAAACAGAATATAATAAATCATTAATAGGAATATAAGTAAAGGGAGAGGTTCATAAATAATATAGAAATAAACATAATAGAAGTAGAGATTATATATTAGTTATCAGAGGTAGTGGTGGCACCATTAAGCCTGAAGAGACAAAGATGCTATTTGTAATGTTGGAATTTTTTACACCCTCTTATTCTTTTTCTTTAAAGATTTTTTTATGTGGACCTTTTATTTTTCTTTAAAATTTTTATTGGATTTATTACAATATTGCTTTATTTTATGTTTTGGCTTTTTGGCCTTGAGGCATGTGGAATCCCAGTTCCCCAACCAGGAATCAAACCTGTACCCTCTGCATTGGAAGCTGAAGTCTTAACCACTGGACCAGCAGGGAAGTCCCTCACAACCTCTTCTTGTTTTACTATCCTGCAATATTTTCCTATATGCCACTGTGACTCATCTCTTATGCTGTACCCTGTCATATTGACTAATTTGAATCAAAGATAATATATACTGGATAAATATTTGTTTAATTAATGGATAAGAAAGGACCATTAGTTTTCAGCTAAAATCATGCACCTGAAGAACACCACCACCAGAGTCTTCATAAAAAAGGAAGAGGTGAGGGGAAAGAAAAAAGGAGTCGGGGGAAGGATCAAAGGAGAGAAGAGGAGATAAAATAAAATTTAAAAAGAAAAAAAAAATTTTGCCACAAATAGGAACATTAGTGTGAAAGGAAAAAAAAAAAAAAAACAAGAAATTATTAGAGTCAGTGATAACGCATGTGAGATGGCCAATCTTAAATAGTTAAAACAGAACCATGAGTTTAGCACTCAGTGGGTTTTGTATGAAGTTGAAGTTATAAATCTTGAACTAACTTGTGCATCTGCATTTATAGCTACTGTTCAACTCTCTATGTACCTTTCTGCAATCTCTCATTTATGGGCCTTCCATGACCTTTATGTTTGAAATTAAGTTTCCTTATAACTTTATCTATCTTAGAGTGCAATTCAGTTTAAATAAAGCCCAACATTTCAAAATAATGACTTCCATTCCACCAACAGCTATGGCCCTTTATTGACTAACTTACTGAAACAGTGTCATTCTCATCTCATAAAGATAATCTATTTTGACACTTTAATGTTTATCAACTACATAGAGTATTAATGGTTACTAGAAAAAATTTTCTGGAATACAGAAAAATGTTTTATTATTCAGGAACATGGAGTAAAAACCACATGAACAATACAAATAGTTTCATTTAAATCCATTGAAACAGTTACAAAAGACAGTTTGAGACCTTGCATACACTGTGCAACTTAGTTTTAATTCTTAAATGTATGCTATAGCACTCGGTGCTATACTGAGATCTGCTTTTCATGTTAATAAATATTCAGATTGCAATTCTCAGCATTTGAAGTAAAAATTATTCTGAAGCTTCTGTAATGGTTGTTGAAGTTCCTCCTTATCAAATCTCCCATGTACATTATGCTGGGAATTTACACTTAAATATTATGGAAAATCAATTTATAAAGGAGTTGCTTTTACTTCACTTAGATGAACTAATTTCATTTAAGATAAATGTATTAGAAAAGTTGCTTAGAAACTACTAATATCCATTACATCATAAAAAATGTATTAAACTTTTCTTTTGGATGATACAGAAAAACTTTTATAAAAATCAGTTGAACTTGTGACCATATTTTAATATAACACTATTTGGAAAATATTTTTATTATAAAAAATTATGCAGCAAACTGGAAGTGGAACAACAATTTTCTGGATATCATGAGATTTCTAGTTATTATTTTTATTTTGGTTGAACAAATCTACTAAACCAATGACATTCTGAAATACAGCGATTATTTTTTTCACTTGTTTTTTCTCTTAAAAATGTTTTTAAAAGGGCAAGTAGCATTAAAATGAATACAATGCATGAGACAGTAAAAACCATAAAAATATCTATAAAAATAAACAGCATAGCAATTTTTTAAATTAACAACTGAAATATAAATAAGCAACAAGAGAAATCAGAATAGCTATTTGCTTGAAGTCCAGTATTTTTAGTTAAACCAACACATTTTATTGTGGGCATAAACTTTACTTCCCTGCAAGGAAAATTACAATCAAAAATTTTAAAATACTTCCCAAAGAGGAATGCAAAGATATTTGGCTTGTTGGTACTCGCTGAGTTACTTCAGTTAAAATTTAATACACATGTTCTTTTCCCAACTAGAGACTATAGACTCCTGAGGCTCAATACTCTGGTTTTGGCTCACAGAGAACTGGGTTCTAATTCCAACTCTACCCTTGTGCTGCTTGTCTGGAGCAAGTTACTTAACACAGTTCCAACTGTGTCTGGGTTCCATGGTGAACTGAGAGAGTTGCCACAAGATGCTTGTTTTATTATGGTAACTCTCTCAGTTCACTGTACAGCACTTCTGTCAGAATCCAGATACTTACAAGCTTAAGGTGGTTCAAAGTTTCAATGTCAGATCACACTGCATTCCTTTCTAGAATGAATCTTTGCTAAAGATCAATGCAAAAAAGGAAATCAGATGTGTATGTTCAATCTGATTCTGAGATTTGAAAAATTAGGAGACGTGTAGTAGGCACACACAGACCTACAAAGGATGTATATGTCTGCCTTAGTCTTTGAATTTCATCCTGATGGTTGTAAAGAGCTACTGGAAGGTGTTAATAAAGGGAACTGTTATTGCTGTTAATAAGTCATGTCCACCTCTTTTGGGACCCCATGGACTGTAGCCCATCAGGCTCTGCTGTCCATGGGATTTCCCAGGCAAGAATATTGGAGTGAGTTGCCATTTCATTTCCTTCTCCAGGGGATCTTCCCAACCCAAGGATCAAACCTGCATCTCCTGCATTGGTAGGTGGATTCTTGACCACGGAGACACTTAGAAAAAAATTAAAGAAATTGTATACTCCTAATTCAGACCTCGAAATATCATTTGGGTGTGGTATGAAAAATGGACTGAGGGAGAATATGGACATTGTGAAGCAAGGAGACCAACTATAAGGGTATTTCAGCAGCCCAAGTGTGATAAGGAGAGATTGAGAGTGAAAACAGGAGAGATGCAGATGTATGGTGTTCTAGGCACAAGGTCTCAATTCTCCACTACCAGATAGATCATTCCCTCTAGGTGTGTGTGTTTCTGCATTGTTGCATTTTACAGTTTACACAACTCAAAAGGGTATAGCTGGCGAAGAACTGTTGCACCTCTTGCCCCAAAACTCCATGTAATGAACTGACTTTATTAATTTACTCTGGGAAATATGGGTGGATTAGAGGAATGGACAGGGCTGTCTGCAGACATATTTATGGTCATCTTCTATAATGATAATATTACTGTTACTCTAACCCACAAAACAGTCCCATCTGACAATTTGAAAACCCAGTCCTATGTAATAATTACACATTTAACTTGTTCTGGTAGTAATTGCCTCTTTCCTTCCCACCTGGGGCAGGGACAGAGATAGATGAAAATTGTGGTCCATTTTGTTCTTCTTTCCCACTACTCCCCCTCAACTCCCACATGCTTAAAAAGATTTAGGATTCCTACAAAGCAGAACCAAAAAACAGATGGATAGAGGGAAAGGCACAGTTTTATGTAGTAGATTCTTTCATCATCAAGACTTTCCTTCATGGGTGTGCTGTTGTGGCTTCCTCAGAGATGCCCATCACTGAAGATCTTTCATTTTTAAGTCTTAAGAGAGAAAATGCACTCTTCAAGAGGTCACTTAGTTTTCCCCAGCCCACACTGTGCATAGCCCATCACCATCACACCCCAATAAAGCCTACAGACATGATCTCACACCTACTTTCTTTGCATGTTTCCCATCATTGGTCCATGGACACATCCACATAATCTTTGTCCCTCTGATGGTAGGAGTCTATTTATATCCCAAATGCAACTCTCTCTCTGCCCTCTCATCATTTCCTTTGAGGGCAGAGGCAGAAATTATTCAATAATTCTCACAATCTCTCTTATTACTTTATCCTTTCAGAGTTTCAAAATGGATATGGACTTTAAAGAGTTATGGAGTCAAGTTCAATCATTGCCCTCAGATGGTTAGGTAGCATCACTGATTCAATAGATGTGAATTTGAGCAAACCTCAGGAGATAGTAAAAGATAGGGAAGCCTGGAGTGCTTCAGCCTATGGGGTTGCAAAGAACTGGACATGACTTAGTGAGTGAATGACAACAATGTTGTGTCAGGCACACATTCCAATTTTTTTAACCTTTTTACAATGGGAAGTTTTAAATATATATATAGAATAATGTAATGAACCTCCATGACTAATTGCCTTCACCAATTAACAACTCACGGTTAGTCATGTTTCATATATTCCCCATCCTCACACACACCCCCACACTAGATTATTTTCATGCAAGTCCTTTATCACATAATTTCATCTATAAATATATCAGTATGTGTCTGTATTAGTTTATGGTCAGAACTCCATGAGGGTTTACTTAGGATTTTTGCTCAGGATCATATGAGGTTGAAACCAAGGTTTCAGCTGAGCTTTTATCTGGAGGCTTGTGGAGAGAATCACTGCAATCTCATTTGAATGGTTGGCAAATTCCAGTTCCCTATAAGTTGTAGGATTGAGGTCCTCATTTCCTCATTGTCAATGTCTCCTCTCTTTGCTCCCAAAGCTCAGTTTAATTTCTTCTGTGTCCCCTTCAATCCATTGTCAGACCGCTAATGATGCACTTCTCATGCTTCAAACTTTCTCATATCCACATTTTCTTTCCTGTTCCTGTCTTCTGTTTCTAGATAGAGAAAAATGCCCTCTGCTTTTTAGGGCAATTATGACCACATTGGACCCACGTGGATAATATAGTATAATCTTCTTATTTTGGGTCAACTGACTGTGGAAAATTCTTAAAGAGATGGGAATACCAAACCACCTGACCTGCCTCTTGAGAAATCTGTATGCAGGTCAGGAAGCAACAGTGAGAACTGGACATGGAACAACAGACTGGTTCCAAATAGGAAAAGGAGTACGTCAAGGCTGTATATTGTCACCCTGCTTATTTCACTTATATGCGGAGTACATCACGAGAAACGCTAGGCTGGAAGAAGCACAAGCTGGAATCAAGATTGCCGGGAAAACTGTCAATAACCTCAGATATGCAGATGACACCACCCTTATGGCAGAAAGTGAAGAGGAACTAAAAAGCCTCTTGATGAAAGTGAAAGTGGAGAGTGAAAAAGTTGGCTTAAAGCTCAACATTCAGAAAACGAAGATCATGGCATCCAGTCCCATGGTGGAAACAGTGTCAGACTTTATTTTTCTGGGCTCCAAAATCACTGCAGATGGTGACTGCAGTCATGAAATTAAAAGACACTTACTCCTTGGAAGGAAAGTTATGACCAACCTAGATAGCATATTCAAAAGCAGAGACATCACTTTGCCAACAAAGGTCCGTCTAGTCAAGGCTATGGTTTTTCCTGTGGTCATATATGGATGTGAGAGTTGGACTGTGAAGAAGGCTGAGTGCTGAAGAATTGATGCTTTTAAACTGTGGTGTTGGAGAAGACTCTTGAGAGCCCCTTGGACTGCAAGGAGATCCAACCAGTCCATTCTGAAGGAGATCAGCCCTGGGATTTCTTTGGAAGGAATGATGCTAAAGCTGAAACTCCAGTACTTTGGCCACCTCCTGCGATGATTTGACTCATTGGAAAAGACTCTGATGATGGGAGGGATTGGGGGCAGGAGGAGAAGGGGACGACAGAGGATGAGATGGCTGGTTGGCATCACTGACTCTATGAACATGAGTCTGAGTGAACTCTGGGAGTTGGTGATGGACAGGGAGGCCTGGCATGCTGCAATTCATGCAGTCACAAAGAGTCGGACATGACTGAGCGACTGAACTGAACTGAACTAAACCTTATTACATCAACAAAGTTCCTTTTGACATATTTTATCATAATCATGCGTTTTGAGATTAGGACAAGACATTTGGGGGATTCTTATTTTAGAAAATTTTGATTGCTAGCATCAGTGAGCCAGCATCAGTGAAGAAGAAGTAAAGGAAACCTGTGTTCTACACTTACCTCCATCTCTTCCCAGGTCCTAACTTGTCCATCCAACATTTCTAAGGAAATATGTTTTATAATTGTTGAATGCATAGTATACTTGATAAACATTCGGGGAGTCATCTGCATTAAAAATTAACAAAATGTATTGAGATGGTGCAAACTTTGATATAGAGTGGTGGGTGGGAAGGGAGTGGAATTGAGAGAAAAATAAAATAAAGGAAAGACTCGGTCACTATTTTATGAAGTGAGCAGGCGTATTATATTCATATTATATTCACATAATCCATGCTTTTGCCCAGCTCCATCACCTACTTGAAATCCTTTGTGCATACCCTCTTGGTTTTGGCTCACAAACAGATTTAGTGATGGTAAAAATAACTGTGCTGTGTAGTCAACATAGCTCATCAAAGTAGGCAGCTTTGTGTGAATGTATAATAGCCATTGCAAGTCTTGGAGAGAAAAGATATATTTCTGTGCCACTACAGGGACACATCTATGACTGTGACTTTTTTTTTTTTTTTTTTTTCATTTCTTTAATTCCTTTCCATATCATAGCAAGGTATCCTAAGCCAATCGAAACTCAAAACTTAGTCACACCATTGAGCTGACATGTCTGTGGTAGGTTCGCTTTGAAATTAAGAATTAAACAATTTGGCCTCTCCTACTCTACCCCTTTCAATAACTATTTTCTTACCTTGTGGTTATTATAAGACTTTTCCCTCTCAGAGGATAAATCCAGAATCATAATTCCCTTTGTCTCTTGTCAAAACTTATCTTACTTACTTCCTCACCCTTTAGCTTGGTGTATCTGATACACTACTTCATGTAGTTGATATGGGATCAACAGATTACTCATATCTCAGATCCCACATTAAAACTTTAACAAGAGCCAGCAGCACCTTAATCTAAACCTAAACTAAATAAGGAAATGCCAGGTACTTGAGAAAGAGAATTCTGAATATATGCTACAGTAGAGAATTCATCACCTGTGTTCCTGCTTTTAAGTCAAGTCTCTAAAAATGCATTTTTCTGAACTGTGGCTAAGGGACTTTCATGTTTGCCAAATATAATTTTGAAAATATTATTGTTGACAATAACATCTTCTTGAATTTCTCCTTCTATCTTTTCAAATTAAAAAAGTGACTTATAAAAGCCAGATACTACATAACTAATGTGCATGTAAGAAAAAGAAAAAGAAAAAACCTATCAGCTTAATACAGGTTAGGACACAGGATTTTGAGATTAAGAGCTTCATGTTCCCTGTCTGAAAGGGGTTTTCAGAACAAAGTTGTTCAGTTGCATAGATTTATGGCAAGGGATGAATAGGGAATAAATAGTTCTCCTCAGTCCACAAGTTCTATTCATGATGAAAGAAGAAAAGTCTATTCAATTATTCCCTTTCTGTCAGATTGCCAATTTCTGAACTATTGGGTTGATTAAATTCAGCGTTTGAAAACACCAAGAATATTTGAATAAAAGGGGCCAAATACACAGATGATTTTAAGTGATTTAAATTCCAATGGGTTTTCCTTCTCTTTCTGTTTTGCTTTTTCATATGAAGTTAAATTAGAACTTCTGTGAATATTGTGTTGGGAGTTCTCAAACAATATGTCTCCTATTAACCTTGACTTTCTTAGTAGTTTTCAGATTGACTTCGTCAGTGTATTCCTCACAGATGCATCCTAAGAGACAAATATCTACTCTGTAATTTGCTCAGATGTGTTTTGAAATGTTCACTACAATCTCTAGACATGCAAACTCTTAAAAAAGAAATGAAAAAAAAAAAAAACTGTATTTCCCAAATCCTGTCTTTGATCAGCTCAGACCAAATACTCCATCAAAAACCTTTGTCTCTGAACTGCTCTCTACTCTTCAATGTCTTTCAAATAAATGTTATCAAGTTGCTATTTATCAGTCTGAAGATGTACAGCAGGCACTGGGCTCTGTTAAAAAAATGAGAAGAAAAAGACTTGAAGAATTTCTTTAAAAAATTAAATCTCATTGTAATAAAAGAAAACGTACTCATGAAATATACATATTTTTATAAAAAGAATCAATGTAATCAAGTGTTGAATGTGTGGTTCTAACAGAATATGTGTGAAGATGGGAAGATGGAGAAATAACTGTCCTAGACAGTCTTAAATTGGATTTGGAAGAACAGGCAGAAGTTACACACTCTAACCAAAGAAGCTGGATGTAATTTGCTTGCTCTCAGAAAGATGGCCTAAGAGCATGGTCTATACAAAGTCACAGGAAGATAATTTTCTTATTTGGAGTTAGGGTGTGACTTAAGAAATGCAGGGAGTATTTCCTATGTTCCTACTGAACAAATCACTGGGCATAGAACACATTAACAACACACAGGTGGATTGCCAATACAAAATGTATAGCCTAGCTGGGAAATCAGATAATAAATAAATGATTATTCATAGTGACTAGTAAAACTAAATATGTCAAGTGTCATTAAGGAGTATAAGATGCTAAAGGATTGTATGTTTGAGGTATAAGATGAAGGCCATGTGAATGAGAGAGGGATGGGAGAGTGTCCAGACAGGATCCTGAAGTATGTACCAGGGACCCATGCATGTTGTCCATTTCTAGGTGGAGCAGTGGTAAAGAATCCACCTGCCAGTGCAGGAGAGACAGCAGACTCGGGTTCAACCCCTGGGTCGGGAAGATCCCTTGGAGAAGGAAATAGCAGCCCACACCAGTATTCTTGCCTGAGAAATCCCATGGACAGAAGACCCCAGAGCCTATAGTCCATGGAGTTGCCAAGAGTTAGACACAACTGAGCACCCACGCATGTGAGCACACTCACGCAAACACACACACACACACACAAACACGCACACACACAGAGGCATGTTAATTTTCTTATATAGTTTGTCATTGATTCTAATGGCAAGAGACAACCCTTTAGGGGATTAAGCACAGCAATAACCTGATTGGATTTGTGTAGCACTGGAGCTATAGTTGGAACTCTGAATATTGATAAGCAGATTCCAGTCCTAGCCTCCTCTGTTGGCCATCAACTTTATCTATTTCGTGGCCTTGCTTTCATGATTTGTAAAATGGGATAATGTTATTTAGGTCAGTTGAGATCAGGTAGTAATTAATAAAGTGACATTTGGCATGCACACATCAGTAGCCACGAAGAACATATCTGTATTATCATGCAGGACACACTAAATGTTTTTGCATAGAATATGTAAGCACACACGACCCCACGCACACACATGGGTATATGTTCTTCCCACATCCAATCTCCACAATCCCTTCTGCCAAAGGGAAGAAAGCACTGATTACAAGTCTCCTATCTTCTTCCCAGAAACTAGTTGTAAAAAGCACAAAAGTTGCTATTACCCAGGCATCAAGCATATCACTGACTGATCCCATATCCCAGGACCTTAGCTATTTAGTATGTCACTCTGTAAGGATAAATTAATTTACTTTCTAACAACTGTATCAATCTCAACCATATAGACCTTACTGCTAATTTGATTACATCTTGTATCAAAATCCAGTATTTTATGCCCTATATTTCCCTTCAGAGTAACTTCAGCTTCTTTTTAGGTCTCTACAATAGTTGTGCTATATGTATGATAAACATTTGTTAAAGCTGACACAAATATTCTAACAAGGAACTATTATTTTTGTACAGTTGAGCCGTATCTGTTTTGATGTGTTATTAAGGAACAAACTTAATTCCCCCCACCTTGCCAACAAAGGTCCATATAGTCAGTTCAGTTCAATCCCTCAGTTGTGTCCGACTCTTTGCAACCCCATGAACCGCAGCACGCCAGGCCTCCCTGTCTATGACCAACTCCTGGAGTTTACCCAAACTCATGTCCATTGAGTTGGTGATGCCATCCAACCTTCTCATCCTCTGTCGTCCCCTTCTCCTCCAGCCCCCAATCTTTCCCAACATCAAGATCTTTTCAAATGAGTCAGCTCTTCACATCAGGTGGCCAAAGTATTGGAGTTTCAGCTTCAACATCAGTCTATCCAATGAATACCCAGAATTGATCTCCTTTAGGATGGACTGGTTGGATCTCCTTGCAGTTCAAGGGACTCTCAAGAGTCCTCTCCAACACCACAGTTCAAAAACATCAATTCTTCTGTACATATAGTCAAAGCTATCTCTTTTTCAGTAGTCATGTACAGATGTGAGAGTTGGACCATAAAGAAGGCTAAGCACCAAAGAATCGATGTTTTTGAACTGTGGTGCTGGAGAAGACTCTTGAGAGCCTTTTGGACTGTGAGGAGATCAAACCATTCAATCCTAGAGGAAAGAAACCCTGAATACTCATTGGGAGGGCCGATGATGAAGCTGAAGCTCCAGTACTTTGGCCATCTGATGTGAAGAGGTTAAAAAGACCTTTTGCAAAAGACCTTGATGCTGGGCAAGATTGAAGGCAAAAGGAGAACTGGGTGGCAGAAGATGAGATGGTTAGATAGCATCACCAACTCAATGAACATGAATTTGAGCAACTCTGGCAGATTGTGGACAACAGAGGAAATTGGCGTGCTGTATCCATGGGGTCCAAAGAGTCAGACTTAGCAACTGAACAACAGCAACAATGACCTAAGGATTATTTTTCCAGCTCATGTAGTTTCTCAGTCCTTCTTGTACCTAAATGACAGTTTATTGGACACCCAAACGTATAAAAGATAATAGAAATCTCATTGAGGGATGAAAAATCTGTGTGATGACATTCAATCCTTAGCAGAAAAGATGTATCTTTTCATTCTCTTAACAATGGCTTCTGGTGTTGCAGGGGTGAAGATGCACACAGCTGCAATGAGGGAGCTGAATTTGTGACATAGCATCGATGCTAAAGGATTTATCTGTTTTTCAATGTCAATTGAGTCCCAAGGGAGACTTCTGGATAAATTTCCTAGCACTGGTGATGCATTCTCCTTGTTATTTTCTTTGGGGAGTGATTCTTTCATTATTCACTCTACATTTAATGCTATTTTTTCAGCTGGGTTGATGTGGTGCTGATGAAATGAAAATTTCTACTTTTACCCGGAGTTTCCTCGTTTTGCTTCTCTAACCCTTCATCAATAAATTGTCAAAGAATACAGTCCTCCTTCCTTTGCCTTCACCTTTATTCTCTCTTAGAAGCAAAGTGTTTTGGAGGCTGCTCCTGCAAAATTGTGCCTGACTCAAAGCCGCATATACTTTGAAGTCCTATTTCTGCAGTCCATAATGTGATTTTTACCAAATATTTGCTAGTATCTTCAGACTTAAGGTAAACTTAGGCTTTAGACCAGGTAGCTATCTTTCTGTTTCTGTCTTCCTCAGCTTTATTCTTAGTTTACCTTTTCTTGTCACAAACACTGCAACATAGTGATTCAGGTCAGGAAGTAACAGTTAGAACTGGACATGGAACAACAGACTGGTTCCAAATAGGAAAAGGAGTACGTCAAGACTGTATATTGTCACCCTGCTTATTTAACCTATGTGCACAGTACATCATGAGAAACTCTGGGCTGGAAGAAGCACAAGTTGGAATCAAGATTGCTGGGAGAAATATCAATAACCTCAGATATGCAGATGACACCACCCTTATGGCAGACAGTGAAGAGGAACTCAAAAGCCTCTTGATGAAAGTGAAAGAGGAGAGTGAAAAGTTGGCTTAAAGCTCAACATTCAGAAAACGAAGATTATGGCATCTGGTCCCATCACTTTATGGGAAATAGATGGGGAAACAGTAGAAACAGTGTCAGACTTTATTTTTTGGGGCTCCAAAATCACTGCAGATGGTGATTGTAGCCATGACATTAAAAGACACTTACTCCTTGAAAGAAAAGTTATGACCAACCTAGATAGCATATTGAAAAGCAGAGACATTACTTTGCCAACAAAGGTCCGTCTAGTCAAGGCTATGGTTTTTCCAGTAGTCATGTATGGATGTGAGAGTTGGACTGTGAAGAAGTCTGAGTGCCAAAGAATTGTTGCTTTTGAACTGTGGTGTTGGAGAAGACTCTTGAGAGTCCCTTGGACTGCAAGGAGATTCAACCAGTCCATTCTTAGAGGAAATCAATCCTGGGGGTTCTTTAGAAGGAATGATGTTGAAGCTGAAACTCCAGTACCTTGGCCACCTCATGCAAAGAGTTGACTCATTGGAAAAGATTCTGATGCTGGGAAGGATTAGGGGCATGAGGAGAAGGTTATGACAGAGGATGAGATGGCTGGATGGCATCACCGACTTGGTGGACATAAGTTTGAGTGAACTCCGGGAGTTGGTGATGGACAGGGAGGCCTGGCATGCTGTGATTCATGGGGTCGCAAGGAGTCAGACAGGACTGAGAGACTGAATTGAACTGAACCTGTAATTATTGGGTATGTTTCCTATATACGTCAATTAGGTCAAATTTTTTTAATTGTTGTTTGGACACTCTATGCTATTAGTAATTGTTTATCTCTGCTTATTCTATTAAGTATGAGGGTGTGTGCTGTGTGTGCTCAGTTTCTCAGTCGTCTCCAACTCTTTGAGACCCCATGGACTGTAGCCAGCCAGGCTCCTCTGTCCATGGAATTTTTCAGGCAAGAATATTGGAATGGGTTTCCATTTCCTTCTCCAGGGCATTTTCCAGAGCCATGAGATTGAACCCACATCTTTTGAGTCTCCTGCATTGGCAGGGGGATTCTTTACCCCTGCAACACATGGGAAGCCCCAAATGTGGGGGTAGGACATTAAAATATTCCAATATAATCATGGATTTGACTTTCTCCACTTATTTCTGATGAACTTTGCTTTATATATGTTATTAGATGTATTTATACATTCCATATAAATATATAGAGGTGTTATATAGTACTGGTAAATTGACCTTTCTACCTTCATGAAATATATTTCTTGCCATAAAGGTTATTTTTCCTAACATTATTATAGATAACACTGACTTCTTTTGATTAGTGTTTATATGGTATAGGTAAAGTACTAAAAAGTGGACTAACCTTTTACTCCAGACCCAGAGATACCTGGGGATTTAGCCTTTTCATAATACTGCTCTTGGAATGAAGTCAGTTAAGGT
This sequence comes from Bos mutus, assembly GCF_027580195.1. NCBI lineage: Eukaryota > Metazoa > Chordata > Mammalia > Artiodactyla > Bovidae > Bos > Bos mutus. The sequence continues at coordinate 55,552,701 of NC_091627.1, forward strand.
AAATGATGAAATTTAACCACGTGATCTATCAAGTCCATTTGCTTGGTAATCAGATTTATTTATTGTGAAAAGTCTTATTGATGAGTTCCAGGTGCACTGGAAAGACTGAAAAATCTCTTGTCACATAGAATCTAGTGGGTCTACGTGACAAGCACAGTATAAAAGCAGATGAAGAATGCAGAAGGCATCTGCTTCATGTCTTGTAATTGAAGGCAACTAGTTTGATGAAAGTATCGCAAACTGTATCTGAGATGTTTCAACTTTCTTCAGTGAAACTGCTGTTGAGATGTGCTTCTTTTTTTTTTTTTTTTTTGGTCTTCCTCACAGTTCAAGAAACTGTCATTGAAACTATTTAAAATAGTTACAGGTATACTTGTAACCTACTATTTTTGCTGTTGTTGCTGCTGTTCAGTAGCTCAGTTGTGTTCAACACTTTGTGACCCCATGGACTGCAACACACCAGGCTTCCCTGTCCATCACCAACTCCCAGAGTTTTCTCAAACTTAATGTCCATTGAGTTGGTGATGCCATCCAACCATCTTATCCTCTGTTGGCCCTTCTCTACCTGCCTTCAGTCTTTTCCAGCATCAGGGTCTTTTCCCAGTGAGTTGGCTCTTTCAATCAGATGGCCAAAGTATTGGAGCTTCAGCTTCAGCATCAGTCCTTCCAATGAATATTCAGTGTTGATTTCATTTAGGGTTGACTGCTTTGATCTCCTTGCTGTCCAAGGGACTCTCAAGAGTCTTTCCCAGCATCACAGTTCAAAGGCATCAGTTTTTCAGCACTCAGCCTTTTTTATTGTCCAGCACCTATCATTTTTATTGTTTGCTTTCTACTTAGACATTTGGTTCTATTATTTTTCTCTCTTTTATCCATTTATTTTAATTATAGGATACTTTTGTGGCTAGATTTTATTTATGTTTGCTTTTTTCCTATTGAAGGCAAACTTTAAAGATTACTTTTATTGAGGTAACATTGATATGTAACATTATATTTTCACATATACAACATTATATTACTACTTCTGTATACCTTACACCACCACCAAAACATTTATATCATACACCCTTGACTTGTTGATACTACTCTGAATAAATGATTTTACTACTCTTAAAATATTTTAAGAATCTCAGAACAATTTAACTTCTTGTACCCTTCCCCAACTTTTTATGTTATTATTGTCTTTAAGTTGAATTTTGTCTTAACCATCTATCTATCCATCCATCTATCTAGTTCATTTATCATCTATTGATCAGTTTAATATCTGTCTCTCCACCTATTGTTATTTCATTTTTCAAAAATTTTATTGGAGTGCAGTTAAGTTACAATGTTGTGTTAGTTTAAAGCATACAGCAAATTGAATCAGTTATGCATATACATATATCTATTCTTTTTTAGATTCTTTTCCCCTATAGGTTATTAGAGGATATTGAGTAATATTCTTTGTGCTATCCAGTAGGTCTTTGTTAGTTATCTATGTTATTTTAAATAGTCTGTGTACATAGTTTGACTTGCTTCTTCTTCACTTTATTCCTGCTTCTCTCTTCTATCTAGAATTACATATTCCTTGCCTCAAAATTTTTTGGTAATTTTATTTCATTTATTTTATATCATTTGCTAGCAAATACTCTGGATCTTTTTTTGCTAAAAATATATATTTCAAAATTAAATATATATTTATTTTGTATTGAATTCTTGATTGAGAGGTTTTTAAAACTTTTCAAAAGTTAAACTCCACTACCTTTGGGCTTTCTTTTTTTTTTTTTTTTTAATTTCTGTTGTGAACTAACTTTCTAGTTTTCTTTCTTCTCCAATAGTGCTATGACATTCTTTTCAGACTTCTTTTTCTCTTTGTTTTTATTTTTCTGCAACATTATAATAGTGTGTCTTGGGCTGGTTTTTCTTTTAATATATTCTGTTTTGAGTTCCAAAATGTTTCTTGAGTATTTGCTTGATGTCTTTCTTTGGTATGACAAAATTCTTAGTAATTATTTTTTCAATATGGGCTTCCCACGTGGCGCTAGTGGTAAAGAACTTATCTGCCAATGCAGGAGATGCAAGAGATGGGGGTTCAATCCCTGGGCCAAGAAAATCCAGTGAAGGGCATGGCTACCTGCTCCAGTACTCTTGCCTGGAGAATCTCGTGGACAGAAGAGCCTGGCAGGCTACAGTCCATAGGGTTGCAAAGAGTCAGACATGCTTGAAGTGACTTAGTGAGCACCATATTTTCCTATATTTATTCTATTCCATTTTCTCTCTGTTGTCTTCTGAGTCCCTTTTAATTTGTTTCATTTAATTTTTTTCCCCTCTGACTTAGAATACTTTTTTCTGACCTGCTTTCTAGCTGTCTAATTATTTTTCTAGCCATGTCAAATAGGTTATTAGTGCATTGGAAACCACTCAGTTATTTAAATAGGAGATAATTAATATAAATAATTATTAAGCTGTGATAGGAGAGTAACTATAAAGATGAAGAGAAACCTCTAAAGGATTCCCTAGAGCTCAGAGAAACTCCCTAAGGAAAGATAAACTTGGAAAAGAGATTCACACCTTATTGAAATTGGCACAGCTAAAGCTCAGGGCTTTTCAGGTGGCTTTAGTGATAAAGAACCCACCTGCCAATGCAGAAGACATAATAGACTTGAGTTCGATCCCTGTGTGGGGAGGATCCCCTGGAGAAGGACATGGCAACCTATTCCAGCATTTTTGCTTGGAGAATCCTATGGACAGAGAAGCCTAGAAGGCTAGAGTACATATGGTCGCACAGAGTCGGACACGACTGAAGTGACTTTAGCATACATGCATGGCTAAAGCTTACCAGACAGAGGGTGATTTGACTTGATTGCCTTGCCAAAGCTGTCACACAACAACTGAACAAATAGAAACAACCCAACCCTCTAAGACATGGGCTGAACGCCCACAGATGGGCATGCAGAGGGAGTGAAAGCAATCTACATTGTTGGAGCTGAGAGCTGGTGAAATCTCATTTGTAGAAATAGGAACCCAGCATACTTTTCTGTCAGCTTGAAGTAGGTTGGCAAGAGGGATGAAATTCGAGCAGTCAGCTCACTAGATGCCAGCACCATGTGGATTCTGGCATGGACATGCATGAAGCTAAGAAGTGGGTATGGGGGCAGCATTTTAGGCATGGGTTCATGCCTGCAGGGTCCCAGGCTCCTAGACATATTTCCATTCCCCAAAGTAAGAGTGAGGTAAAGCTTGTGTTTGTTAAATACTGGAACATAAGGTAGGTGTCTGGCTGGCACCTAGCACTGGAGAAAGTGCACAAGTCAAGAAATGGAGAAAAAAAAATCTCACTGTTTGGGATCTATCTGGTGAACTGTCTTAAAAAGCAGGAAGGAAGGGCACTCCCTTCTCTACTGCCTACCCAGAATCCTTTACCCAAAAGGCTAAACATTGCTGACTTGCAATGGAGAAACATTTGTAAAAATCATCTCAATTATTATAGAGCAGTTCCCCCAAAAAAGGATAATTTAGAACTAAGAATTTAAAAATTGAGAATTAGAATACGTATTTGATGAGCTCTTAATTCTAATGATTATATTCTTTAGGTATAGAGCTACAATATTAACATTTTATAACTTCTAAATCTCTATTGTTTTAATTTTTGAATCTTTTAAATTAAAGATGGCTGAGAGCTGAGGAATTGATGCTTTTGAACTGTGGTGCTGGAGAAGACTTTTGAGAGTCCCTTGGACTGCAAGGAGATCAAACCAGTTAATCCTAAAGGAAATCAACTTTGAATATTCGTTGGAAGGACTGATGTTGAAGCTGAAGCTCCAGTACTTTGGCCACCTGATGCAAAGAGCTGACTCATTGGAAAAGACTTTATACTGGAAAGAGTGAAGGCAAAAGGAGAAGGGAGATAGCATCACCATGTCAGTGGACATGAATTTGAGCAAACTCCTGAATATAGTGGAAGACAGAGGACTCTGGCATACTACAGTCTATGGGCTCCCAAAGAGTCAGACACAATTTAGCAACTGAATAACAACAATTTAAAATGATTGTAAATGAAATCATCAAAAAAGAATGTTCTCAGGTAATGAAATCTAACAGAAGAATCACAATGTTTCTGTAGTTGTTGCTCACTCCAATGAGTCAGTTTTTCCCAGCAGGTGGCTAAAGTATAGGAGTTTCAGCTTCAACAACAGTCCTTCCAATGCATATTCAGGACTGATTTCCTTTAAGATTGATTGGTTGGATCTCCTTGCAGTCCAAGGGACTCTCAAGAATCTTCTCCAACACCACAGTTCAAAAGCATCAATTCTTTGCTGCTCATCTTTCTTTATGGTCCAACTCTCACATCCATACATGACATTGGCAAAACCATAGCTTTGACTAGATGGACCTTTGTTGGCAAAGTAATATCTCTACCTTTTAATATGCTGTCTAGGTTGGTCATAGTTTTTCTTCCAAAGAGCAAGTCTCTTTTAATTTCATGGCTTCAGTCACCATCTGCATTGACTTTGGAGCCCCCAGAAATAAAGTCTCTCACTGTTTCCATTGTTTCCCCATCTATTTCCTATGAAGTTATGGAACTAGATGTCATGATCTTAGTTTTCTGAATGTTGAGTTTTGAGCCAATTTTTTCACTCTCCTCTTTCATCAAGAGGCTCTTCAGTTCTTCTTTTCTTTCTGCCATAAGGGTGGAGTCATCTGTGTATCTGAGATTATTGATATTTCTCCCAGCAATCTTGATTCCAGCTTGTGCTTTAACCAGCTTGGCATTTTGCTGATGTACTCTGCATATAAATTAAATAAGCAGGGTGATATTATACAGCCTTGACATACTTGTCTCCTGATTTGGAACCAGTCTGTGCTATGACTGGTTCTAACTGTTGCTTCTTGACCTGCATATAGATTTCTCAAGAGGCAGGTAAGGTAGTCTGGTATTCCCGTCTGTTGAAGAATTTTACACAGTTTGTTGTGATGCATGCAGTCAAAGGCTTTGGCATAGTCAACAAGGCAGAAGTAGATGTTTTTTCTGGAAATATCTTGCTTTTTCAATGATCCAAAAGATGTTGGCAATCTGATCTCTGGTTCCTCTGCCTTTTCTAAATCCAGCTTGAACATCTGGAAGCTCATGGTTCATACACTGATGAAGCCTGGCTTGGAGAATTTTGAACATTACTTTGCTAGCATATAAGATGAGTGCAATTAGGTGGTAGTTTGAACATTCTTTGGCATTGTCTTTCTTTGAGACTGGAACAAAAACTGACTTTTTCCAGTCCTGTGGCCCCTGCTGAATTTTCCAAATTTGCTGGCATATTGAGTGCAGCACTTTCACAGCATCATCTTTTAGGATTGGAAATAGCTCAACTAGAATTGCATCACCTCCATTAGCTTTGTTCGTAGTGATGCTTCCTAAGGCCCACTTGACTTCACATTCCAGGATGTCTGGTTCTAGGTGAGAGATCACACCCTCGTGGTTATTTGGGTCATGAACATATTTTTTGTATAGTTCTTCTAGCACTTGTGTATAGGTTAATGTCAATAAATTAACTTTCTGATCAGCTTTCTGAAATACCTTTTTTTGTTTTTTACCTGAAATAGTATTTGCCTTTCAAACTGTTTAACATTTATTTTTTTAATATAATTTTATCTATTTATTTTTTTGCTGTGATGGAGCTTTGTTGCTTCACAGGCTTTTCTCTAGTTGTGACAAGTAGGGGTTACTCTCTCATTGCAATGCATGGGCTGCTCATTGTGGTGGCTCCTCTTGTTGTGGAGAATGGGCTGGCTCTAGGACATGGGGGCTTCAGTAGTTGCAGAATGGAGGCTCAGTAGTTGTGGCTCCTGGGCTCTAGAGCTCAGGCCCAGTAGTTGTAGTACACGGGCTCAGTTGCTCAGTCACATGTGGGATCTTCCTGGATCAAGGATTGAAGTGGTGTCTCCTGATTTGGCAGGCAGATTCTTTACCACTGGGTCACCAGGGAAGCCTTCAAATCACTATAACATTTTAAAACTAATTTACATACATTGTTTAGAGTCAAACAAATAACCACCTCATGAGGTAATCATAGCTGGCCATGGTAAATTACAGCCTGGATTTTGGCGCTATATTGTCTGCAATCAAATTCTGGATCTACCAAGGATTTGACAATGTGACATAATCACATGGCTATAACTATCTACAACGGTGCTTTAGTTCCCTCATGTGAAACATGGAGATTAAAATGAGCATAAAGTGGATTAAATAAATTAAAATGTATTAAAATCTTTGGAATCTAGCCTGTTGGCTATAGTAAATACTGTATAATCTTTAGTTATTTACTATTTTACTAATTTATAGAAGCTTTCTGTATCATATGTCACCTACATGCAGAATCTAATAATAATAATAATAATACAAATGAACTTATTTACAAAACAGAAACAGACTCAAAGACTTACAGCATGAATTTATGGTTACTAGAAGGGGAGTTTGGAGAAGGCAATAGCACCCCACTTCAGTACTCTTAGCCTGGAAAATCCCATGGACGGAGGAGCCTGGAAGGCTGCAGTCCACGGGGTCGCTAGGAGTCAGACACGACTGAGCTACTTCACTTTCACTTTTCACTTTCATGCATTGGAGACAGAAATGGCAACCCACTCCAGTGTTCTTGCCTGGAGAATCCCAGGGACATGGGAGCCTGGTGGACTGCCGTCTTTGGGGTCGCACAGAGTCAGACACAACTTACCACCAGCAGCAGCAGCAGCAGAAGGGGAGTTGCGGGGAGGGATAATTACTGGGTTGGGGATTTTCATGCATACACTACTATGTTTAAAATGAGCCCCGAAGAATTGATGTTTTGGAACTTTGGTATTAGAGAAGACTCTTGAGAGCCCCTTGTACTGCAAGGAGATCAAACCAGTAAATCCTAGAGGAGATCAGTCCTGAATGTTCATTGGAAAGACTGATGCTGAAGCTGAAGCTCCAATATTTTGGCCACCTGATGGGAAGAACTGACTCCTTTGAAAAGCCCCTGATGCTGGGAAAGATGAAGGTAGGAGGAGAAGGGGAGGACAGAAGATGAGATGGTTGGATGGCATCATGGGCTCGATGGACATAAGCTTGAGAAAGCTCTGGGAGTTGGTGATGGGCAACAAAGGCTGGCAAGCTGCAGTCCATGGGGTCTCAAAGAGTCTAATACGACTGAGCAACTGAACCAACAAGGACCTATTGTATAGCACAGGGAACTTGAACTGTGCTCAATATTGTGTAACAACCTAAATGGAAATATAATTTGAAAAAGAATGGATACATGTATATGTATAACTGCATCATTTTGCTATACACCTAAAACACAACATTGTTAATCAACTATACCCCAATATAAAATTTTAAAAATAAATATATCAATTAATTTTGAAAAAAAGATTATTTTTTTTATTCCATGGAATAAGTTGTTTTGTTATTTCTCTAAACAAGTCTGAAAATTTGATGGGAACAAGGAAATATATCCAATTATATAACAACACTCCATTTGGGGGCATTTTGTGCCAGTATCCTTGAAATGAAAAATCAAAACCTCCTTTAAAATGCTGGTTCAATTCACTGTAGTTTCCAGTGAATTTATAGTGTACATTTAGCATCTGTGGGATAAATCCTAGCTGTTGTTTGGAGCATTGTCTAGGCCCTGTGAAATGGAATATTTCCTGCCATATCAGTAAACAAGGATGTCACAGCCATTAGAGATTCTAGACATCCAAATGTAAATTTCTGAACCCAGGAAAAACAATAAGGGTTATCAGGCAACCATCAGTCACTTCACAGGTTAGCTAGTAGTTAAGAGCTCCCCTGGTAAGCTTAAGGAGATTGGGAGATTGGAGAAACAGCCAATGGCAGCCATCTACTGCATCTACCACTCCCTATGGTGAAGAGAAATTAAGGATGTGAATAATCAAGAAGGAGGATTTGGGCCTAGATAGCTGAGATACATATGAAAGGAATGAATTCAGTCAGCCCAGATGCTTGCATCTTCCCACACATAGAAGAGCACTAAATTCCTTAATTTGAGATATCTGGTCTTCCTTAACTGACAGTAATTTTTGATGTTCAGAGTATCTGCCCCCTTTGTTGCAAACTTCTTTGTATCCTGACTCCTTCCCCTGCCTCCTCAGAGCAGTTTCTCAGGGCTACTTGAGAGACTATCTCCCGGGCTTGAAGTCCTATACATTCCTATCCAATAAAACAACTCTCAGGTTGTGACTATTGTTTTAGGGCAACAGCCCTAAAATGTTCAACCTCAATTCCCTAATATCTTCCAGAACTTACTTTCCAAGTAACTGCCTGATTTCCTCCCTGCTCATTAATTTGCTTGTTCATTCATATAATTATGAGTTATATAATTATATGAGCAAGATGTTCCCTGCCTTAAGAACTTATGGTATGTAAGAACCTCTAACTCACAAGCTGGTCCATGATTCATCTTAAACTTGACTTGCATTGGACTCCTCAGTCTCAGACTCCCAATTGGAATCCTCAGTCTCAGATTCCCAATTGGAATCCTCAGTCTCAAACTCCCAATTTTTGTTTTTAATTTGACTATACTGAATTTCGGTTCAGTTCAGTTCAGTTCAGTCATTCAGTCGTGTCTGACTCTTTGTGACCCCATGGACTGCAGCAAGCCAGACTTCCCTGTCCATCCAGCAACTCCCAGAGCTTGCTCAAACTCATGTCCATTGAGTCAGTGATGCCATCCAACCATCTCATCCTCTGTCATCCCCTTCTCCTAGTGCCTTCAATCTTCCCTAGCATCAGGATCATTTCTAAAGACTCAGTTCTTCGCATCAGGTTGCCAAAGTATTGGAGCTTCAGCATCAGTCCTTCCAGTGAATATTCAGGACTGATTTCCTTTAGGATGGACTGGTTTGATCTCCTTGCTAGGCAAGAACTCTCAACAGTCTTCTCCAATACCACAGTTCAAAAGCATCAATTCTTTGGCGTTCAGCTTTCTTTACGATCCATACATGATTTCTGGAAAAACCATAGCTTTTACTAGACGGACCTTTGTCAGCAAAGCAATATCTCTGCTTTTTAATATGCTGTCTAGGTTTTTCTGAACTTAACTTCAGGCATTCATTTCCCTCCAGTTTTGCCCTTTCTTTTCTTTCTTTTTCTTTTTTTTTTTTTTTATGAAAACAATACCCTGGAATACATTCTTCATGTTCTGCAGCAGAAATGTGTGTGTGTGAATGCACGTTTGGGGGTTGGGGGTAGTGGGACCGAAAGCCTTGATGCAACAAGTAGGGAGAGAATGCATTGCTAGAGGCAGCCAAAGAAGAAGAGAGAGAAGAAAAAAAAAAAGAGAGAGACAGTTACCTGCTGTTAGAGTGCAGCTTATTCAAGGCAAAGCCAAATGACATGTGAAATAAAGAACATTTCTTGGGGTTTTACCACATCTGTTGCTGACAGCTCTGGTGCACAGTTTATCTACAATCAGCTGAGAGTTTCCACTTAGAAAAGTAAGAAATAGATTTTTTCCCTCTAAATTGCGGGCTTAGCAAGGGGACCTGGGGAAATGAAGATGTCTAGGAGATTACTGCTTTCAGATTGTGACATGAATAGGTTAAGCCAGTAGTGCCTCCCCGCCCTTTCCTCTAAGCAGCTCTTTCACTGGGAGGTCTGTGTGTTGCAGAAGAATATTGGTTTATTTACAGGTGTTATCATGAGTGGAACTGGAAAGTTTATCCTCAAAGCAAAAGAGATAATAAGAAGAAAGCTGACCCAGGAAACTAGAAGGAAGTTTTTTCCCAGTAAACTTCAAAAAAAAATAGAAATATTTTTATGTAAAAAGTTAACTCGCTCACTCACTCATGCCCTACTCTTTGTGACCGTATGGAGTGTAAGTAACTCTCTCTCCTCTGTCTATAGAAGTTTCCAGGCAAGAATAATGGAGTAGATTGCCATCTCCGCCTTCAGGAAAAAGTTAATTACTGCTCATTTAATTCCACCCATTTTATTATTATTTACGAAGCCTTTAACTCAAAGTTATGGAACATACGATCATTATATTTAGCTAATTAAATCCTTTTGGATTAAAAAAAATGAAATCATATCGTTACATTCAGTATTTTTTCATGTCTTCTACACTGTACAAGATACTACTGTTAGGTACTGGAGACTTAAATATATGGGTTGCCTATTTTCAAGATAATTTCCATAACTAAATTGTGTTTAGGTAGTGAGAACTGAAGACAATATAATTTTTGTGTCTATCCTGTGCTTCAAATCCTGGAACAAAGTATGTTTTTCCTGACTTTGCCCAACAATACTGAAATTGGGCTGGGGGTGGAGGGATGGAGGGGAGGGAAAGCTTAGCTATTTGCTTTAAGAAATACCTGTTACTACAAAATAAAGCCAAACAAATTAAGCAGTTGACTTATTAAGAATAGCCGTTTGCTTGTCAATAATCATTTTAAATTCTTACCTGGTGTGTCTATGGTTTCAAAGTTGTTTTCTTATAGCTCTGCCTGATCTCAGATATTTTCTTGCCTTCCAAGACTCATATTCTGGTATTTTAAGTGAAAATGACCCTACCCAAGCCTTAATCTGAAACATTCCTTCTTCCAAATTTCTCCCTTTAGAGAAACATAAAAACACTCAAAGTGGGTGTCTCCCTTACTGCAGAAGGTTCAATAAACTTAGCTTTGTTTTTCTGTTTTTAATGGGTTTTTCTCGTGTTCAGTTTTGGGAATGGACTATAAGAGTCAACTAAAAACTTTGTTTTTGCTCTCCTTACATGATCTTTAATTATTTAATATACTAAATCAGGTACCAACAAAGTATGATCTGTTTTTTGCACAACTTACTAGTTAGGAATGTTAATTTTTTCATTTTTTAAGGAACGTATGAAAGTAATAACAATATGAAACAGAGACTGTGTGCTCATTCATTAAGTCGGGTCCAACCCTTTGTGACCCCATGGACTGTAACCCGCCAGGCTCCTCTGTCCATGGAATTCTCCCGGCAAGAATGCTGGAGTGGGTTCCATTTCTTTTTCTAGCAACAGAGACTATCTAGTCCTTTACAGAAAATGTTTACTGATCTTGGGACCAGACTGATTTGAAGAGTGGCGTAAATTTTGCTACTAACTGGAATATTTTACCTAATCTTCTAATTTAGAGTGTAACTAAGATCTACTCCAGTCCTAAGTATCCATGCCACTTTCTATGTCTCTGTTCAGTTAAACTGGATCTGTTATCTAAAAATATTTTCTTTTGATTACCGGGAAAATATGCACTGCATATTATTCCAGAAAATTTCCAAACACAGTGTTTTAGTTGAGCACGTGAGTGCTATTGTGCAATTGAGTATTTTATTTAATCCAGTTATCATTGTTGCTGCTGCTGCTAAGTCGCTTCAGTCATGTCTGACTCTGTGAGACCCCATAGATGGAAGCCCACCAGGTTCCCCCGTCCCTGGGATTCTCCAGGCAAGAACACTGGAGTGGGTTGCCATTTCCTTCTCCAATGCATGGAAGTGAAAAGTGAAAGTGAAGTCGCTCAGTCGTGTCCAACTTCTAGCAACCCCATGGACTGCAGCCTACCAGGCTTCTCCATCCATGGGATTTGCCAGGCAAGAGTACTGGAGTGGGTCACCATTGCCTTCTCCCCAGTTATCATTACTTATAGGTAAAATTGCATTCCAATCTCTACTCCTTTTTATCCAACAAATCAAACACAGCTGAAAGAAAATTTGAAACAGTTGGTTGAAAAGTGTGTGGGTTGTCTGTTTTGTCTTTGTCAATTACTGTATAAAGTTATGGTGGGAAATTTTTGGCAACTTTTAAATTATATGGACTTGAATGAGAGACTGAATATACAAATGGGCAATGGCCAGAGTGTATATGACAACAAAATTTTGACTCATAACATCTGTAGCAGCCAGCCCAGAAAGTAAAAGTACTACAGCCTTTGCAAGCAATATAGTCAGAATGCTCAGGATGTGGTCAGTGATTACCATTTCCAAAAAGTTTTGCCCACAATTCAAACTCAGGACCAACCAGAGAAATCCAAACATGCTTTAAACCAATCATATACGATGCCCCTCTAACAGTTACAAGCTTCCAACTTTCTCGTGCCAACAACTTCCAGTCAGGGTAGACTTGAAGTCTTCCCCTTTCTCACTAGAAAGTTTTCTCATTCCTTTGCCTGCCTTTGCATCTCTGCCAATTTCAAGTGGTAATCTCTGACTCCCTTGCTATAGCAAGTACTTATTCAGCAAAATCTGAATAAATAACCTCTGTTTGGTCTCATTTGAGTGCTCTTCATTTATTTCCACTGTAATTTAAAAGGCAAAAGCAAACAGATCTGATTTATGTACTTTCACCTTAGCTTTTGTTTTTGTGATGGGTTACTCAGCACAGTATCTATCATTCTGGAAACACTCATTTCTCTTCCCCTAGGGGGCAAGGTGCAAACTACATGAATACTTCCAGGCATCTTAGTCTAGTCAAAGCTATCATTTTTCCAGTAGTCATGTATGGATGTGAGAGTTGGACTATAAAGAAAGCTGAGAGCCGAAGAACTGATGCTTTTGAACTGTGGTGTTGGTGAAGACTCCTGAGAGTCCCTTGGACTGCAAGAAGATCCAACCAGTCCATCCTAAAGGAAATCAGCCCTGAATATTCATTGGAAGGACTGATGCTGAAGCTGAAACTCCAATACTTTGGCCACCTGATGCAAAGAACTGACTTATTTGAAAAGATGCTGATGCTGGGAAAGATTGAAGGTGGGAGGAGAAGGGGACAACAGAGGATGAGATGGTTGGATGACATACTGACTGGATGGACATGAGTTTGATCAAACTCCAAGAGTTGGTGAAGGACAGGGAAGCCTGGAGTGCTGCAGTCCATGGGGTCGCAAAGAATCAGACATGACTGAGCAACTGAACTGAACTAAACTGAGGCATCTTGAAATTACATTAATGGAAATGGAGTGGAAGGTGGGAGGGAGGTTCAAGAGGGAGGGGACATGTATATACCTATGTCTGATCATTTTGTTAAATGGCAGAAGCCAACACAATATTTTAAAGCAATTATCCTCCAATTAAAAATAAACAAATTCATTGAAAAAAGAAGAAATTGTGAGTCGAAGTTGAGATATTGCCTGAGTCTGGGAATGCAGGGACTACCAGCTGTATGATGGAGTGATTCCTTTTCTTTAGGTGCTTAGTATTGTAAATTTCATTTGACTTGCTTTGTGTTTTTGGTTTTCATTTGAACTTAATTATGCGTCTTGCTTTTTTCAGTTTACTACAACTTTTTCTAGGATTGAGAATAAGTGCTTAGTGTAGAAATGGCATATCAGAAATCTGAAAAGTAGATGCTCGCCAAGTATGAAGAATCACATCTTAAAAGGAAACACACTAATTAAAACAGTGTCAACTATTGAATCCAAAACTATTTGATCCCAAGCCTGGTTCTATGCAGTTTCTTGGTGGTTGTGTATTGCATGAGTTAGAAAATGAAACCTTGAGATTTGTAAAAGAGTTTTCTAGAGAATGAATATGCATAATTCATGGAAAAGTAGGTAGTGGCAAAGAATTTGTAGTAGCACTACAGGTACCAAAGATAAATTGGATCTCTATTTGGTCTAGAGTTGTAGTTGTTGCTCAGTTGCTAAGTTGTGTCTGATTTTTTGTGACCCCATAGACTTTAGCATGCCAGGCTTCCTTGTCTTTCCCTTTAACCCAGAGTTTGGTCAGATTCATGTCTATTGAGTCAGGAATGCTATCTAACCATCTCATCCTATGCTGCCCCCTTCTCCTTTTGCCTTCAATCTTTCCCACATGAGGGTCTTTTCCAATGAGTCAGCTCTTTGCACCAGATGGCAAAAGTAGAGAGAGATCCCTGTCCTATTAAATCTCAGACGCTTGCTAGTGCCTTATTCAAAATTAGTATCCATGTTATGGTTATTGTCTGCCTAAATAATAATAATAATAAATATGTCCCACATATGCACACATTCATAGACATGTATTTTCTTGACTTTAAAATACTCTTTTCCTGATCTTTTAACTATAAGCAAATTAGTATGCATCATCAAGTTTCTGTCAAAATAATCTTCCCCAGTCTAGAAAGAAGATTTAAGTGCTAACACAGGCCTCAGTGCAGATATTGTATTAATTGTGTCATGTGTAAAAGGTATCTGCTTCTGAGATTACTGTTTCGGTTCACCTATTTGCTCAGCTATCAGCACACACAATTGAATTGTAATTTAAATATGCATTTCATCGTCACTAAATTTTTTTTTTAATTACATTCAGAAGCAACACTAGACACAGAATATAAAAAAACAGCAGTCCCCAACCTTTCTGGCACCAGGGACAAGCTTTGTGGAAGAAAATTTTTCTGTGGAGCAGGGGGTGGCCGATGGTTTCTGGGTGATTCAAGTACATTACTTTTTTATACACTTCATTCTTCTTCTTATTGCATCGGCTCCACCCCAGATCATCAGGCATTAGATCCTGGAGGTTGCGGACCCCTGAATTATAAAACATACCATAAATACAAAAAAAAATGTATAGGATTAAAATAGCAAGAAGATTTTCATTTTAAAAGGACAGCAAAATTGCATCAGCAAATGAAAGCAAATTTACAAAATATCTTATGATATAACAACTAAATACTTCATAAAACTCCAGAAGAATAGACACTTTAAGTCTTTTGTTATAAAGACAATTATAAATATGTGTTTCTTGACACATGTCAGGCACTGCAATTAAAGGCTATTGTAGCTGTCAAACCTTTTAGGGTAAATCAAGCATTTGCAAAACCAGAGAGATTGGCATATGTGGGTGGTTCTCACATAGTGAATGACTATTAGAAAGCCATAAAATACCTGTCAAAAGTTCCCAGTGGCCTCTCAAGAAGTTTAATTTTCAGTGATGTATAATTCAATTTAGAGGGAAAAAAAGAACTATAATTCTATTCAAATTAGAAATGGAAATAAAACTTCAAATCACCATTATTTTTACTACATGAGTGATTCTGTTGACTGTATCGGTATGAAATGGGTCACCATCACAAATAAACTAAAAAATCCCATAACTCTCCATGTGTCATGCAAAATGGCAAAGAAACAAAAATGAATTCATTTTAGAACGTGACTGTAAAGAAATCTTAGATGGTAAGAAATCTCAGATTCTAGGATATGATAGTGAAGACTAAAATCATATTAGTTATGTAAATAGATGATGCTGACTGCTAAAGGGAGAATACATTTTGTTCATTTTCAAGTGTGTACTTTTTGCCTGGAAAGCTGTTCTAAACAATGATGTTTCTTAATATCACAGACATTTAAAATCAAGAAAACATAATAATAACATTTTACAAATGATTATCTCAAATTCTCCTCCTAGAACATGTTGATTTAATTGAAGCTATAAATTGATATAATATGCAAATATTTTATCAATGCATTATCATGCCTCAGAGTATAAAGTCTAGAAATAATCTTGGGTATACATCTTATATACATGCTTATTTAACAGATTTACAAACTAAGGGTGACAACATAACTCCTCAAATTAAAGATATTTCTTTAGGTCTCAAGATTAGCATCACAGGTTAGAGTAAAACATCATATCAACTGAGACCTCAGATCACTTAGAGAGACAGCAGCAGAGCTATCAACCAAACTTGGTCTGATTCCCAAGCGAAGGTTCTTCTCACTGTATATGCTGGGCATCATTCCCCCATCAAGCGCCTCCACAATAGAATGAAGGTGGCAGCAGAGCTGGGACAGAGCCTACCTTCAATAACATTTTTAAAGTAGCAAAGCTTATTTAGTAAAACGTTATCAATATTATCTTCTTTTGTGATGTGTTCCCCTCAAGACTTTCCTGGAGCACACTGCCACCTGGAGGGAGTTTGGTGCCTGGTACCTGTGCTATCATTAGAAAACTACCAGAACCTCAGTTCTGCAGCCTTACTCTCACTGTTTATGATATGACACATGCACACTGTTTTCAAAGAGTTCTTCTAGGTTTAAACAAGGACCAGGATAGAAAGGGAGAAGGGAAAAGAGAAAGAACAAACTTTAAGATGTCTTGTGTTGCATGGCCTTGTTTACCAGATTAATAAGAAATTTTCAAGGGCTTTAAAAAAAGCTGTACCTTAAACATGGGACTTTGTCTCAAATGCTAATAACAGATGTTGTGGGTTCTATAAGGGGAGGCTGAGCAGACAGAAAGGATAAGACTAAGTTGTAAACCAGAAGACTCAAATCTTCCAGTTACACAGGCTGAATAGCCTTCAGTGATAATCCTCTCTGTTTCAATGTTGTTATCAGTAAAATATGGATAAAATACACTACCATGTGTAAAATAGATAGCTGGTAGGAAGCTGCTGTATAAAACAGGGAGTTCAGCTTGATGCTCTCTGATGACTGGAGGGGTTGAATGGGGGAGGATGGCAGGGAGGTTTAAGAAGAAGCGAATATATGTACACTTATAGATGATTCACTTTATTGTACAGCAGAAACTAACAAAACATTGCAAAGGAAGTATCCTCTAATTAAAAAAAAAAAAGGATAGGCTTTCAAGGTGGCACAGTGGTAAAGAATCCACCTGCCAAAGCAGGAGACACAAGAAATGTGGGTTCGATGCCTGGGTCATCTAGATCCCCTTGAGAAAAGGGCAACCCACTCCAGTATTCTTGCCTGGGAAATTCCATGGACAGAGGAGCCTGGTGGGCTATAGCCCAAGGGGTCACAAAAGAGTCAGATATGACTGAGTGACTGAGAACATACACAAAAAGGGATAAATAAATAAATAATATAGGCCAAGAAAAAAAGCAGGCTGCTTGCCAATAAAGGACAGAAATGGTATGGACCTAACAGAAGCAGATGATATTAAGAAGAGGTTGCAAGAATACACAGAGGAACTGTACAAAAAAGATCTTCATGACCCAGATAATCACGATGGTGTGATCAATCACCTAGAGCTAGACATTCTGGAATGTGAAGTTAAATGAGCCTTAGGAAGCATCACTATGAACAAAGCTAGTGGAGGCGATGGAATTCCAGTTGAACCATTTCAAATCCTAAAAAAAGATGCTGTGAAAGTGCTGCACTCAATTTGCCAGCAAATTTGGAAAACTCAGCAGTGGCCACAGGACTGGAAAAGGTCAGTTTTCATTCCAATCCCAAAGAAAGGCAATGCCAAAGAATGCTCAAACTACCACACTGTTGCACTCATCTCACACGCTAGCAAAGTAATGCTCAAAATTTTCCAAGCCAGGCTTCAGCAACACGTGAACCGTAAACCTCCAGATGTTCAAGCTGGTTTTAGAAAAGGCAGAGGAACCAGAGATCAAATTGCCAATGTCTGCTGGATCATCGAAAAAAGCAAGAGAGTTCCAGAGAAACATCTATTTCTGCTTTATTGACTATGCCAAAGCCTTTGACTGTGTGGATCACAATGAACGGTGGAAAATTCTGAAAGAAATGGGAATAACAGACCAACTGACATGCCTCTTGAGAAACCTGTATGCAGGTCAGGAAACAAGAGTTAGAACTGGACATGGAACAACAGACTGGTTGCAAATAGGAAAAGGAGTACGTCAAGGCTGTATATTGTCACCCTGCTTATTTCACTTATATGCAGAGTACATCATGAGAAACGCTGGGCTGGATGAAGCACAAGCTGGAATCAAGATTGCCAGGAGAAATATCAATAATCTCAGGTATGCAGATGACACCATCCTTATGGCAGAATGTAAAGAAAAACTAAAGAAACTCTTGATGAAAGTGAAAGAGGAGAGTGAAAATTTCGTTTAAAGCTCAACATTCAGAAAACTAAGATCATGGCATCTGGTCCCATCACTTCATGGCAAATAGATGGGGAAGCAGTGGAAACAGTGTCAGACTTTATTTTTCTGGGCTCCAAAATCACTGAAGATGGTGATTGCAGCCATGAAATTAAAAGGTGCTTACTCTGTGAAAGCAAATTTATGACCAACTTAGTCAGCATATTAAAAAGCAGGTATATTACTTTGTCAACAAATGTTTGTCTAGTGAAGGCTATGATTTTTCCAGTAGTCATGTGTGGATGGGAGAGTTGGACTCTAAAGAAAGCTGAGCACCAAAGAACTGATGCTTTTGAACTGCGATGTTAGAGAAGACTCTTGAGATTCCCTTGGACTGCAAAGAGATCCAACCAGTCCATCCTAAAGGAGCTCAGTCCTGGGTGTTCATTGGAAGGACTGATGTTGAATCTGAAACTCCAGTACTTTGGCCACCTGATGCGAAGAGCTGACTCTTTTGAAAAGACCCTGATGCTGGGAAAGATTGAGGGCGGGTGGAGAAGGGGACGACAGAGGATGAGATGATTGGATGGCATCACTGTCTCAATGGACATGAGTTTGGGTAACCTCCGGGTGTTGGTGATGGACAAGGAGGCCTGGCATGCTGCGGTTTTTGGGGTCGCAAAGAGTCAGACACAATGAGCGACTGAACTGAACTGAACTGACTCCAAAGGTTGTCACACAAATAAACATGCACCAAAGCAATGACATAGGCAACTGTGGTGGCTATTGCCCTTCATTAGACCATACAACTATGTAACTCCATTCTAGACCTGACAAAAGAGATGCTAAGCGAGTATTCAATGAGTTTAAACAATAGGCCATCCAGATCTGAAACTCTCATTCTTTCAATTCTATCTTTGTATTAATATTTCATGTGAAAATACTTAGTCAAATACATGTACTGTGCTAAGTCACTTCAGTCATATCCAATTCCTTGAAACCCTATGGACCGTAGCACACCAGGCTCAGTCAAATACATAGTTCTGGGCTAACAGGTGGGATTTTAGTTATACAAACTAACAGACAATGTCTGATTACTCCACATGGATTTTTTTCCTTTCTCATTTGATAAAATGTACCATGGATTTCCAAGTTGGCTCAAGTGGTAAAGCATCCACCTGCCAATGCAGGAGAAGTGGGTTCCATCCCTGAGTTATAAAGATCCCTGGAAGAGGAAATGGCAACCCACTCCAATGATCTTGCCTAGAAAATCCCATGGACAGAGGGGCTTGGTGGACTACAGTCCAAGGAGTCACAAAGAGTCGGACATGACTTAGTGACTGAACACACACACACACACACACACAACACATACATATCATTAGTAGAAGCTAATCCCAAATTCAGAGTTATTGATTTTTGTCTATGCTTCAGTGGTGGATGTTACATTACTGAGAAGAAAAGTGTGATGTAGCTCTATTGGAGGATGCTTTGTCCAGCTGTGGCATACATCCCTGATGTCACACTTCAGAAGATCACCAATTGTAGGCACCTTTCAAAATTGAGATAATGGAGAGGTCTCCCAGTGTTCAAACACCAGAATGGAGTAAAGACCACTAAGAAACACCAAGCATCCTTACACAAAACTAGCTGGAAGCCTCACTTTCAACTTTCTCACACTTTCTCCTTCAAAAACCGTCTTTAGTTTTATAGAATAGGTTGTTGTAGTTGTTATTTAGTCACTAAGTCATGTCTGACTCTTTTCCAACACCATGGACTGTAGCCCACCAGGCTCCTCTGTCCATGGGATTTCCCAGGCAAGAATACTGGATTGGGTTGCCATTTCCTTCTCCAGGGATATTCCAGACCCAGAGATCAAACCCGCATTTCCTGTACTGGCAGGCAGATTCTTTACCATTGCATCACTAGGGAAGTCCACGCAGTAGGTTAATGTACAGTAAACAAAACAACACATTATAACTATAAGCAACAATAAGGAATAATCAACAAACAATTTTGAATGAAGTCATACACTAAAAATACATAAAAAATAATACATGATTCCATTTATATAAAGTTCATAAACAGTCAAGCTAATCTCAGTGCTAGAAGTCAAGATATCAATTACCTATGAGGTGTGAGTATAAAGATGGGTGCAGCTTCAAATTACTCAAATTTGGTTTAAGGCAAAGAATATAAGTATCAACTGGTAGAAAAGAGGAATATTATCGGGGGAATTTTGTTCCTATGTATATGACTTCCCTAGAATAACATCAGTGCCACTTATTAAAACAACATCTCAATCTACTTACTAAAACTACTTCTAAGTTTACAAATCAAATCTGATATTCACAGTTTTGATGTTTTGCTTTATTCTGTTTTTAGATCATTCATAAAATAAGGTCTACATTTCTCCTTCTCATTATGTTTTGAAGGACTAAAGAGGGAAAATGAAAGAGACAGCAGAATCACATGTAAACTTTCCAAGTCTAATAAGCGGGCAGAGTTAGGTTGTTACGCAGTTTGAGTGGCTTCCACACTTTACTTCAGGAGGTGTTACTGATGGTAGTGGCCTAGAGTGAATATTCCCTGAGAATAGGCAATGCTACAATATAATATAGTGGAAAAAAGGACAAAAAAAAAAGGTCTTAGAGTGGAAAAATCCTCTAGAGTAACAAAAGTCTTTCAATTTTTTTTTCTTACTTTTTCTACTCACGTGCCTCTGCCATTTTTCTCTTGTAGGAAGGGCACAGAACAGGGAATGATGGCACTCAAGTTGCTTAATGCTGTACTTTGTCTTGCTCCTGGAGCATAAACCAGACCAACAACAAAGGTCTGCTGAAAAATCCCTGATGGAAAGGACCAAGTGAGATCCAGGACACAGTAAGTGGATGATGTAGCCTCTGCACAGATGTACTCAGATTTCTACATGGTGAGCAGTCATTAAGATACCTGATAATACGCTCTTCATCCTCAACCTCCCACAAATCGCTCTCTCCTTCTTTTTGTGAGAGATGCTTGAGAAGAAACTCTTACAGTTTCAAATACAATATGAATTTGCCACAGAAATTTTACACAATTTCACCATCAAGGACTAGGATCATGTACTGACTGGTGAATCTTCTAAAAAATGAGCTATGACTAAGTCAAGTCTCAGAAATAATTGGAAAAAAAAAAAAAAAAAACATCAAGGTATAACTTTAGCAGGGTAAGAGCTTCCCTACACTTTTTTTTTTTTTTTTTTTGGCCATGCTTGTAGCATGTGGGATCTTGATTCCCCAACCAGAAAGTGAACCTGTGCACCCTGCATTGAGAACAGTCTTAACCACTAGATTACTAGGGAAGTCCCCAAACTTCCCTCCTCTTAACCCAAATAAAGCTTTTTCTACCACTCCCTGAAGACAAAAATTCAAACATTAGAAGTCTATTCCTTAGCTTAGGGATATGCCTTTGAAAATACAAAATCCTTTGAAAGAGGGAACATCATAATCTCTTGTATTCATGTCTCCTGAGGATGAAATTGCTAATCAGTTTATTTCCTGAAAATAGGATTTGGTGTAAAAGACAACAGAGAAACTTTTGAAGTATTCACAGAGAAGTGGGTCCAAATAAAGTTGAGATCACTTTGTGGAAAAGAAAGCAAATATATAGAAAAGAGAACTTGAAATGATCAAAGAGAAATTTCAACCCTTTTAATATTTTTGTCAAGAACAATAGTTTGGCAGGGTTTGATAGAATCACAATTTCACCATCACTTTATTCTACATTTTTTTTGTTTTATCTGCAATATATTCTTGTTGAATATCTATCTTCATCATATCATCATTTGCTTTTACCAGATGTAAACACTGAGGCCCATAGAGGGTTAATTGCTCTGTTTCCCAGAGCTTTTTGGTTTTTCCCTACTTGTAGGGACACTTGCTGGACCACCACAATTTCTGAATTCATCCTTTCATCAGAAGGAAATGTTTGTAGTTTTGCCCTATCTTTTCCTAGTGGCCTTGGTATCACCCTGATACACAGGCAAGAGGCTCTTACTCCAGTCCCCACATGTTGACAAATTACAAATTAAAATATTAAACTGTACATTTATTAATAAAAATAAAGTCATTAGAAAACAGGAAAAGTCAGGACTAGCACAGTATGATCCAGAGCCCAAAATATCTGCTCTCTTGGCTCATGACTCATGACTAAATATAATTTGCATTTTACCTTTTAATTCTATTATATAGTTTTCAATAATTTACAATAAAAAGAAAATTGAGGGAGTTCCCTGGCAGTCCAGTGGTTAAGACTCTGGGCTTCCAACACAGGGGACACAAGTTCAATCCCTGGTCAGGGAACAAAGATCCCACATGTTATGTGACATGGCCAAAACATTAAATAAAACTTAAAAAAAAAGACAAACTATATGAAGATAATCTTAATTTAGTTGATGCTATATATATTTTTTTTAGGTTTAATTTAATATTGAATGAAAATATAGTCTCATTTTATATACTTTAGTAAAAACTGCATTTTCAAAATAATTTTATTATTGAAAATTAGTAAAAGTTAAAATTATGATAAAATTATGTAATAGAAAATTCAGTTTTGAAAAAAAAGATGAAAATGAAAAAGAAATATAAAAGCTTCAAAGAAGTGGTCTGTGAAGGATAGGCTCTAAGGCGGTACACAAGATTCCCCACACTTGTGTAATCACCTTTCTTCTTCAGGTTAAGACCTGAGACTTGTTTTAGCCAATAGAACACAGCAAAGGTGATAGATAGCACTTCCATCATTCTATTACATAAGACTGCTTGATAGGAGACTCTCTCCCTCACTGATCATGGTGGTTCAGAAGTCCATGTGGCAAGACCAAGGGTGGCCCCAGCTGAAGATCAACAAGAAGCTGAGTTTCTTACTTGTGTCATCACAAGGAACTGAACTCTGCAAAAATCCATGATAGCTTGGATGCAGATACTTCTTCAAGGGTACTTTGAGATGAGACCATATCTCTTGATAACTCTTATAAGGCCATGAAGCAAAAGACCCAAGTAAGCCTGCCTAGATCTCTGACCACCGAAACTATGAGATAATAAATATATGTTGTTTTGAGTTTCTAAGTTCATGGTAATTTACAATCTAGTAACAGAAAGCCAACACAACTTGAAACCACTAAATTGACCCACCTTCTATTAAGCATAGTCTCCATGAAAATTCTGAAACAGGACATTAGAGGTTCCTTATTTAAGAAATTAAGCTTAATTACTTGGGATAGACTTCATTAAGAAAAAGAATACAAAATTGCAAATACATTATGAGATAACCAAGAGAATATGTATTTGTAAGACAGAGTAAGAAAGGACAATAAATTACAAGCATTAAAACTGAAAAGCAGTAAATATCAAAAAATCTAGAAACAGAGTGTAACATTTTAACTAATTAATTACCTGACACCGTTCTGTAATATCTTTGTTGCCTTTTGGGATACAGAATGATGGTCCCCAATGATATCCAAATCTGAATTCCTGGAACAGGTGAGTGCATTTCCTTATATATCAAAAGTGTCTCTGCAGATGTGGTTAAAGGTAGAGACCTTGTGATAGGATTAACCAGAATTAGCCAGGGGGGCTCAAACTGATTACATGAGTCCTCAACAAACTTTCCTGGGTTTGTTCAGAGAAAGAGATATGATGATGGAAAAAAGGTCAGATGCTACCTTGCCAGTTTTAAAGATCAAGGAAGAGAGCATGAGCCAGAGAACATGGGTAGCATCTAAAACCTGGAAAAGGCAAGAAAGCAAGCTGTGACAGAGAACAAAAGGAAATATCTAGGTTTGAAGAGATGGTTTGGAAATCTTATGTCAAAATGGCTAACTATATGACATATAAAGTAATAAAAATCACTGATTAAGAAAATCCAACATATAATTACTTCAGTGCTAAATACAGTGAGATTTCAATGCTACAGTGTGAAAGAATATCATACATAATAAATATCTTATTTCACTAGATTATAACAAAGAGTAAAAATAATACTGAACAAGGAACATTAGTATACACATTATTGAACTAAGACAAAAAACACATAAGTCAAAAATATTGAAAATTCTCTGACTTTTTAAAAATAGGCAGGTTTTGACTTAGAACTGCCACAAAATTGAAATTTTTTGATGAAATACATATCAAAATTGTCTCTATAACCATCCACAGTCCCATGATGAGAATACTGACTAAATTCTGTCCAATGAATTATGTTTAATTTGGACAAAATAGAATATACAATAGAGGAGTTAAAAATATCAGAATTTAAAATATGAGGGAATTAAAGCCTTTGGCAGAAGATATAGTTACCTTAGAACTGGGCTATCAACAGTTATTTTGTATGGACTGTTGCTTAGTATTGATAATGTTTGTAAAAGTTTAACAAAAGGAAAAAGAGTTAAGTAGTTCATTTCACTTATGTGTTCCTTTTGATTAGACTCTACTTTTTAGGGGAGTTTCAGGTTCACAGCAGAATTGAGCAAGAAGTACAGAGTTTCCATATACCATGTCTATTCACATGCACAGACACCCCACTGTGAACACCCCAAATCTGAGTGGAACATTTTTTTTATAATTGATACAACATACATTTAATAATCATAATCAACTGCATGTTATAATTACCCATAGCCCATAGTTTGACATTAGGGTTCACTCTTGGTATTGTACATTGTATGAGTTTTGACAAGTGTATAATAACATATATCCATCATTATAGTATCACACAGAAGTTTGCCCTAAGTCTTTGTGCTCAAAAATCTTTTCTCCCTCACCCAACCATGATAGCCACTGATTTAACTGTATTCATGATTTACCATTTTACTATATTCATGATTTTGCCTTTTCTATCTAGGTTGCCATATAGTTGAAATCATAGTATGTAAACTTTACAGATTGGCATCTTTACTTAGTAACATGCATTTAAGTTCCCTCCATGTCATTTAATGGCTTGCTAGTTTATTTCTTTTTGTGTGCAGTGCTTAGTCTCTCAGTTGTGTCAGACTCTTTGCAATCGCATGAGCTGCAAATGCAGTAGCCCGCCAGGCTACTCTGTTCATGGGGATTCTCCAGGCAAGAATACTGGAGTGGGTTTCCATGCCCATGCTCCAGGAGATCTTCCCAACCCAGGGATCAAACCCAGGTCTCCCACATTGCAAGTGGATTCTTTACTGTCTGAGCCACCAGGGAAGCCCAAGCACACTGGAGTGGGTATCCCTTCTCTAGGGGATCTTCCAGGCTGAGGAATCAAACCAGGATTCCCTGCATTGCAGGCAGATTCTTTACCAGCTGAGTTACCAGGGAAGCCCTATTCCTTTGTCTGGATGTGGCACAATTTGTCTCTTCATTCATATACTGGACAAAGACATCTTGGTTGCTCCCAAACTTTGTGAATTTTTGTTAATACAAAAAAATTTTAACTGATTTGGGTAAGGAACATGATCAGTGAATCATATATGTAGTAAAAGTTTAGTTTTGTAAGAGACTTCCAAACTGGAAATTGTGGTCCCATAATGTTCCAAAGTGGCTATACTATTTTGCATTCCACCTCACTCAGTCATGCCTGACTCTTTGTGACCCCATGGACTATAGCCCACGAGGCTCCTCTGTCCATGGAATTCTCCAGGCAAGAATACTGGAGTGGATTGCCCCTGCCTTCTCCAGGGGATCTTCCTGATCCCAGGATTGAACCTGTGTCTCCCAAATTGCAGGAAGATTTTTTATCATCTGAGCCATCAGAGAAGTCCACTTAAAGTTAGTAAGAGTTCCAGTTATTCAATGTCTTGACAATGTTTCTTACTATCAGTGTTCTAGATTCTGGCATTTTTAACAGGTGTGTAGTACACTTGCCTAGAAAATTCCATGGATGGAGGAGCCTGGTGGGCTACAGTCACTCACTCCCATATGTCATTTATCCCTGGTTACTGGTGAAAACCTCTTCCCTGGTGGCTCAGAGTTTAAAGCGTCTGCCTGGAATGCAGGAGACCCGGCTTCGATCCCTGGATCGGGAAGATCCCCTGGAGAAGGAAATGGCAACCCACTCCAATACTCTTGCCTGGAGAATCCCATGGAGGGAGGAGCCTGGTAGGCTACAGTCCATGGGGTAACAAAGAGTCGGACACGACTGAGCGACTTCACTTCACTTCACTTCACTTCAGTGTTATCTCATTCTTATTTTGTTTATCCTTAATGACATATTATATGAACCATCATTTCATATCCTTTCTTGCCTTCTGTATATATTCTTTGATAAGGTGTCTGAAAGTGTTAGTTGCTCAATTGTGTCCGACACTTTGTTGACCCTGTGGACTGTAGCCCACCAGGCTGCTCTGTCTATAGAATTCTCTGACAAGAATACTGGCATGGGTTGCCAGTTTCCTT
The DNA here is from genome assembly GCF_027580195.1 of Bos mutus. Lineage (NCBI taxonomy): Eukaryota > Metazoa > Chordata > Mammalia > Artiodactyla > Bovidae > Bos > Bos mutus. The sequence goes on from NC_091627.1 coordinate 55,578,865, forward strand.
CTCCAAGGAATCTTCCCAACCCAGGATCGAACCCAGGTCTCCCACCTTGCAGGCAGATTCTTTATCATCTGAGCCACCAGAGGCTAAGGTGTCTATTCAGGTCTTTAACCCATTTTCATTTATGTTGTTTTTTTCTCATTGTTGCATTTAAAAAATTATGTGTATATTTTGAATAACAGTCCTTTATCAGATTTGTCTTATGCATTTTCTCCCAATATGTGGCTTGTCTTCTCATTTTCTTGACTGTGTCTTTCATAGAAAAAAGTTTTTAACTTTAATGAAATCCAGCTTATCAATTATTTCTTCCATGGACCTTTGATATTATATTTAAAAAGTCATTTTCATACCCAAGTTTATCTAGATTTTCTCCAGATGACTTCTAGAAGTCTTATAGTTGTGCATTTTACGTTTAGACCTATAATCCATTTTGAGTTAATATAGGGTATAAAATCTCTGCCTAGATTCATTTTTTTGGGGGGAGGGTCAGTATTGATCCAGTAACATATATTGAAAAGATTATCATTTCTCTATTATATTTTCTTTGTCAAAGATAACTGACCAAATTCATTACACTCTTTAAAATTAAAATTATTTTGAGAAAGTTGTAGATTTATATCTAGTTACAGTAAATAATACACACAGAGCACGTGTATCCTTTGTCTACTTTCCCCCATATGATAACATCATATAAAACTATAATACAATATCACAACTAAGATATTGACATGATACAGTCAAGATACACAACATTTCCAACACAACAAGGATCTCTAACTTTGGACTTTTCTGTGTAACTTTCCTCATGCCCTCAACCCTACTTCTACTTTTCAGTGGAAGCTTCAATTCAATTTACATTTCTGTCATTTTCTGATTTTTAAAATGTTATTAGGTGGAATCATACAGTATGTAACCTTTTGAGAATGGCTCTTTTTTTTTTCTCCACCCAGCATAATTTGCATTCAGGTTGCTGCAGTATCAATGGTTTGTTCTTTTTTTACTGCTGAATAGTACTACTGTTGAACTGAGATATTTGATACATTGGAGGATGAATAAGTTCAGCAGGGACTAAAAGCTTATAGTAATTGGCCAGACAAACTTTCAACTATTAGTGAAATGAGAGCTTGTTGGGACTGAATACCATTAAGGAACTGAAAGAAAATAGTAAGTTGCTGCCTATACTCAAAGGAGAGAATTGATAAACATTACACTTGGTGCCCAGCTACTGCAAGAAAGATCATTCCAGTGTAGCAGTTCATGATTTAATCCTCAGAAATGGACTACAAAATGCTCATCTTTAGTTATACTTTGTGTATTTCACAAGGTTGTGCTAAATAAATGCATGTGACATTTTTTCAACCAAAAATACTATGCAGTAAACATCTTCAAGTTCATTTTTTTTTTAATGGAATGGATATATCACAGTTCAACCATTTACAGGTTAAAAAACATCTGGGTTGTTTCCAGTTTGTTGCTATTATACATAAAGTTTCAATAAGCATTGCTCAGTTCAGTTCAATCACTCAGTAGTGTCTGACTCTTTGCAACCCCATGGACTGAAACACACCAGGCTTCCCTGGCCATCACGAACTCTTGGAGCTTGCTCAAACTCATGTCCATCAAGTCAGTGATTCCATCCAACCATCTCATCCTCTGTCGTCCCCTTCTCCTCCCACCTTCAATCTTTCCCAGCATCTGCGTCTTTTCAAATGAGTCAATTCTTTGCATCAGGTGGTCAAAGTATTGGAGTTTCAGCTTCAGCATCAGTCCTTCCAATGAATATCCCAGGACTGATTTATTTTAGGATTGACTGGTTGGATATCCTTGCAGTCCAAGGGACTCTCAGGAATCTTCTCCATCACCACAGTTCAAAAGCAGCAATTCTTTGGTGCTCAGCTTTCTTCATGGTCCAACTCTCACATCCACACATAACTACTGGAAAAACCATAGCTTTGACTAGACAGACTTTTGTTAGCAAAGTAATGACTCTGCTTTTTAATAAGCTGTCTAGGTTGGGCATAGCTTTTCTTCCAAGGAACAAGCATCTTTTAATAATTTCATGGCTTCAGTCACCATCTTCAGTGATTCCGGAGCCCAAAAATAAAGTCTCTCACTGTTTCCATTATTTACCCATCTATTCACCATGAAGTGATGGGACCGGATGCCATGATCTTTGTTTTCTGACTGTTGAGTTTTAAGACAACATTTTATCTCTCCTCTTTTACTTTCATCAAGAGGCTTTTTAGTTCTTCTTCACTTTCTGCCATAAGGGTGGTGTCATCTGCATATCTGAGGTGCATTTATATACAGATGTTAATGTTTCCAACTATCTGGAATAAATGACCAGAAGTTTGTGATTGCTATATTATATGTTAGTCATATACTTAGTTTAATAAGAAACTGCCAAATAGTCTTCCAGAGTTGTACTATTTTACATTACCACCAACAATCTCAGATGGTAAAGAATCTGCCTGAAATGCAGGAGAAAAGGGTTCAATTCCTGAGTAAGGAAGATCCTCTAAAGGAGGAAATGACAACCCACTCCAGTATTCTTGCCTGGAGAATTCGATAGACAGAGGAGCCTGGCAGGCTATAGTCCATGAGGTTGCAAAGAGTAGGACAGACTAAGCAACTAACACTTTCACTTTTTCAGCAAGACTGGAAAAGGTCAGTTTTCATCCCAATACCAAAGAAAGGCAATGCCAAAGAATACTCAAAATACTGCACAAATGCACTCATCTCACACACTAGTAAAGTAATGCTTAAAATTCTCCAAGTCAGGCTTCAGCAATACATGAACCGTGAACTTCCAGATGTTCAAGCTGATTTTGCAAAAGTCAGAGAAACCAGAGACCAAATTGCCAACATCTGCTGGATCATCAAAAAAGGAAGAGAGTTCCAGAAAAATATCTATTTCTACTTTATTGACTATACCAAAGCCTTTGACTGTGTGGATCACAATAAACTGTGGAAAATTCTGAAAGAGATGGGAATACCAGACCACCTGACCTGCCTCTTGAGAAATCTGTATGCAGGTCAGGAGGCAACAGTTAGAACTGGACATGGAACAACAGACTGATTCCAAATAGAAAAAGGAGCATGTCAAAGCTGTATGTTGTCACCCTGCTTATTTAACTTATATGCAGAGTATATCATGAGAAATGCTGGGCTGGAAGAAACACAAGCTGGAATCAAGATTGCTGGGAGAAATATCAATAACCTCAGATATGCAGATGACACCACCTTATGGCAGAAAGTGAAGAAGAACTAAAAAGCCTCTTGATGAAAGTGAAAGAGGAGAGTGAAAAAGTTCACTTAAAGCTCAATGTTCAGAAAACGAAGATCATGGCATCCAGTCCCATCACTTCGTGGGAAATAGATGGGGAAACAGTGGAAACAGTGTCAGACTTTATTTTTCTGGGCTCCAAAATCACTGCAGATGGTGATTGAAGCCATGAAATTAAAAGACGCTTACTCCTTGGAAGGAAAGTTATGTCCAACCTAGACAGCTTATTAAAAAGCAGAGACGATTCATTTTGATATTTGGCAAAACTAATACAATTATGTAAAGTTTAAAAATAAAATAAAATTAGAAAAAAAAAAAAGAGACGTTACTTTGTCAACAAAGGTCCATCTAGACAAGGCTATGGCTTTTCCAGTGGTGTATGGATGGGAGAGTTGAACTATAAAGAAATCACTTGGTCATTAGCCTACATTTGCACCCACAGTCAATGTGGAAAAGGGTCAAATATGACAAGAACAGTAGTGAGTGGGCGTCCTTCAAACATGAAGAGGGGACACAGGAAGACAAGAAGTCTGGGATTCAAAAATATGTTTAGTCGATACTTCTGGATAAACGGAACACACAGAGTTTAGGAAAATGTAAAGCACGAAGCAATTACAAAAATACTGGAAAATGATCTATGAAATATCAAAACTCTAGGCATATGAAACAATTTAACAAGAGAGTTTTAAACTCAAAAATTCTTGGAATTTATCTTTACCTGAATACTTTCTATATACTTAGGACCTAGTAAGGGCTTCCCTGGTGGCAGAGATAGTAAAGAATCCAGCTGAAATGTGGAGACCTGGGTTTGATCCCTGGGTTGCAAAGATCCCCTGCAGGAGGGCATGGCAACCTCTCGGATATTCTTGCCTGGAAAACTGCCATGGACAGAGGAGCTTGGCAGGCTACAGTCCATGGGGTTGCAAAGAGTCGGACATGACTGAGTGACTAAGTGCACAGTATGTGGAAATACAACTGATTTTTGTATACTGATTCTGAAGCATACAACTGTGCTATATTCACTTACTGGTGTTAATAGCTATTCTGTGGATTCTTTAGGATTTTCTATATTATGTCATCTTCAAACAGAGATAATATTTTCCGATCTGGATCCTTTTTATTTCCTTTTCTAGCCTAAGAGCTTGGCTAAAACTTCCAACACAATGTTCGATATCAGTGAAAGCAGATATACTTATATTGTTTCCAATCTAAGAAGAAAGCTTTCAATTTTTCATCACTGAGTATAATGTTGGTTATGTGTTTTTCATAAATTCCCTAAATTATACTAAGTTATACTAAGTTCACTTCTATTCCTAGTTCGTTAAGTTTGCTTATCATGAAAGGGTGTTGAATTTCGTCAAATGCCTTTTCTGAGGCAACTGAAGTGATCAAGTGCTTTTCTTTTCTTCTTTCTATTAACGGGGTATGTTATATTGATTTTATGTTGCGCCACCCTGGAATTCTGGGGATAAACCCCACTTAGGCATGGTGTTTGGTCCTTTCGATATGCTGTTGGATTCAGTCTGTATTACAGCTGTATTTTGACAATTAAAGATACACACACAAAAATAAATTGCTTAAACATACTAAAAAAAAAAAAAAAAAGCTGAGAGCTGAAGAATTGATGATTTTGAACTGTGGTGTTGGAGAAGACTCTTGAGAGTCCCTTGGACTGCAAGGAGATCCAACCAGTCCATCCTAAAGGAGATCAGTCCTGGGTGTTCATTGGTAGGACTGACGTTGAAGCTGAAACTTCAGAACTTGGGCCACCTGATGGGAGCAGCTGACATGTTTGAAAAGACTCTGATGTTGGGAAAGATTGAGGGCAGGAGGAGATGGGGACGACTCAGGATGAGATGGTTGGATGGCATCACCGACTCAATGGACATGGGTTTGGGTGGACTCCGGGAGTTGGTGATGGACAGGGAGACCTGGCACGCTGCAGTTCATGGGGTGGCAAAGAGTCGGACACAACTCAGTGACTGAACTGAACTGAAGAATGATCCATTTGTCTGCTTATTTGTTAGTATTTGATATTCTCATTTTTTTTCTTTTTTAACCATTCAGATGCATGTATCAGTTCAGTTTAATTCAGTTCAGTCGCTCAGTCGTGTCAGAAATAGGAAATAGATGCATGTATAATGATATCTTATTGTGGTTTAATTTACATTTCTTTTATGATCTTGAACAACTTTTCATGCACTTCGTTGCCATCTTTATTTTATCTTCAGTGAATGTCTCTTCCTATTGTTTGCCTATTTCCTAAAACTATTTTATTAATGATTGAGTTTTGAAATTTCTGTGCATTTTCTAATTTGGTTTGCTAATATTTGCTCCCAGTCTGTAGTTTATCTTTTTATCATCATAACCATGTCTTTTTCAATTTCAAAGGGAATGTTTGTTATTTTGAAGTTTGATTATTCCATTTTTCCTCTATGGAAAACTGTTACCCAGCCCTGTATTTCAAAAACTTTATTTTATATTGTTTCTAAAAGCTTTTTTTTTTTTTTAAGTTTTACATTTTAAGTCTAGAAGTTAATTTTTTGTACAAAGTGAAAGATTTAGCTCAAAGTAGCTTTATTTGTTGTTCTTGTTTGTTTGTTTGTTTTTCACTCATGGTTGTCCAGTTACTCCAACAACATTTTTTGCAAAGGTTCTTTCCCCTGTTGATTACTGTTTCATCTTTCTTAGAAATCAACTGGGTATATTTCTGTCTGCCTTCCATGTTATCTACTTTATTATATTGGTGTATGAATCTGTGCTCCCAACATCACAAAGTCTTAATGTAGGGTATGTCTATTTCTCTTACTTTATCATTTTTTAAAATACTGGTTTCATATTATAGTTAATTTGCCTATTTGTTTAAATTTTAGAATAATCTTGTCTATAACCACAAAAAAAGTTTTGCTAAACTATTGACAGGAATTATCTTAAACCTGTACATTATTTGTAATTTGAGAGAATTCACATCATTATTACACTGAATCTTCCAAACCAATAACTCCATTCACATGTGGAGCTATGTTTCTCCATTTGTTTACTTGTCATTTGATTTCTTTCATTGGCATTTTGCAGTTTTGAGCATAAATTTCCTGCCCACATATTGTTAGATATATACCTATAAAGATCATTTTTGAGACATTGTAAACAGTGCTACATTTAAAATTTTAGTTTTCATGTCTTTATTGCTAGTATATACAAATAAAATTGACATATTTTCATAGGTTAATCTTGAATCCTGGACATTACTTAGTTATCTTCTTAGTTCTAGGAGGAATATTCTTGGTAGATTTCTTGGGATATTCTACATAGACCCAAGATATCCACAAATAGGAACAATTTATTTCTTCCCTTCCAATAAATATAGCTGTCATTTCCTTTTTTCGTCTAACCTTGCTATATAGAACATCTAGCACCATGTTAAGAGCAGTGAAAGTGAACATCCTTGCCTGCTTCCTGATTTTAGGGAGAAAGCATCAGTATTTCATCATTAAATGTACTACTAGATATATAAGTTTGGTGTTTTGTGTTTTTATTATTTGTTTGCTTTTGTTTGTTTTGAAAATGTTCTTTATCGGTTTGAAAAAGTAACTCTATTCCTGTTTTTCTGAGACTTTTAAAAGTTGTGAATGGGTGTTAAATTTTATCAATTTTTTTCTTTATTGATAAACATGATTATATAAGTTTCCTTCATTATCCTATTGAAGTGGTATTATTATGTTTATCATGATTACTATAGTGGATTACACTGGTAGATTTTTCAATATTGAAGTAGTTTTTCACCCCCACAATAAACTCCTCTTGGTGTGTAAATATTTGTATATATTGGCTAATTATATTTGAATATATTCTGTTAACAATATGTACACTTAGAGTAGTGAGGGGTATTTGTGGGATGCCATTTTTTAATATTGTCTTAATTTCATTTTTTATCAGGGTAGTATTTGCTTCATTAAATTAATTGAAAAGCAATCACTGTGCTTCAACTTTCTAGAAGAAGATGTATAATGTTAATTTTTTAACATTGAAAGACTTCTTAAGTGAAATCATTTCAGTCAAGAAATTTCTGAGGAAGAGTATTTAAACTTGAGTTGTTTAGTTGCTAGGTCGTACCTGACTTTTCGTGACCCCATGTGACAGCATGCCCTGTCCTTCACTATCTCCCCGCTTTTGCTCAAATTCATGTCCATCGAGTTGGTGATGCCATCCAACCATTTAATCCTCTGTCAACCCCTTCTCCTCTTGCCCTCCATCTTTCCCAGCATCATTCCCTTAATAGTTTGTGTGTGCTAAGTCGCTTCAGTTGTGTCCAACTCCTTGTGACCCTGTGGACTGTAGCCTGCTAGGCTCCTCTGTCCATGGGATTCACCAGGCAAGAATACTGGAGTGGATGGCCATGCCCTCCTCCAGAGGATCTTCCTGATTCAGAGACTGAACCCATGTCTCTTATGTCTCCTGTTTGGTAGGTAGGCTCTTGACCATTAGTGCCACCAGGGAATAGTTTCAGTTCAGTTCAGTTGCTCAATCATGTCTGACATTTGCGAACCCATGAATCACAGCACGCCAGGCCTCCCTGTCCATCACCAACTCCCGGAGTTCACTCAAACTCATGTCCATCAAGGCGGTGGTGCCATCCAGCCATCTCATCCTCTGTCATCCCCTTCTCCTCCTGCCCTCAATCCCTCCAAGCATCAGAGTCTTTTCCAATGAGTCAACCCTTTGCATGAGGTGGCCAAAGTATTGGAGTTTCAGCTTTAGCATTAGTCCTTCCAATGAACACCCAGGACTGATCTCCTTTAGAATGGAGTGGTTGGATCTTCTTGCAGTCCAAAGGACTCTCCAGAGTCTTCTCCAACACCACAATTCAAAAGCATCAATTCTTAGTCACTCAGCTTTCTTCACAGTCCAACTCTGACATCCATACATGACCACTGGAAAAACCATAGCCTTGAATAGACGGACGTTTGTAGGCAAAGCTATGTCTCTGCTTTTGAATATGCTATCTAGGTTGGTCATAACTTTTCTGCCAAGGAGTAAGCGTCTTTTAATTTCATGGCTTCAATCACCATCTGCAGTGATTTTGGAGCCCAGAAAAATAAAGTCTGACACTGTTTCCACTGTTTCCCCATCTATTTCCCATGAAGTGATGGGACTGGATGCCATGATCTTCGTTTTCTGAACGTTGAGCTTTAAGCCAACTTTTTCACTCTCCTCTTTCACTTTCATCAAGAGGCTTTTTAGTTCTTCTTCACTTTCTGCCATAAGGTGGTTTCATCTGCATATCTGAGGTTATTTATATTTCTCCCAACAATCTTGATTCCAGCTTGTGCTTCTTCCAGCCTAGCGTTTCTCATGATGTACTCTGCATATAAGTTAAGTAAGCAGGGTGACAATATAAAGCCCTGACGTACTCCTTTTCCTATTTGGAACCAGCCTGTTCTTCCATGTCCAGTTCCAACTGTTGCTTCCTGACCTGCATACAGGTTTCTCAAGAGGCAAGTCAGGTGGTCTGGTATTCCCATATCTTTCAGAATTTTCCACAGTTTATTGTGATCCACACAGTCAAAGGCTTTGGTATAGTCAATAAAGTAGAAATATATGTTATTCTGGAACTCTCTTGCTTTTTTGATGATCCAGCAGATGCTGGAAATTTGACCTCTGGTTCTTCTGTCTTTTCTAAATCCAACTTGAACATCTGGAAGTTCACGGTTCATGTATTGCTGGAGCCTGGCTTGGAGATTTTGGGCATTACTTTACTAGTGTGTGAGTTGAGTGCAATTGTGTGGTGGTTTGAGCATTCTTTGGAATTGCCTTTCTTTGGGATTGGAATGAAAACTGACCATTTCCAGTCCTGTGGCCAGTGCTGAGTTTTCTAAATTTGCTGGCATATTGAGTGCAGCACTTTCACATCATCATCTTTCAGGACTTGAAATAGGTCGACTGGAATTACACCACCTCCAAGGAGCAGTGGCTGCATGGATGTAGGAGGGCCAAGAGGAGCTACCCAACACACAAGGTCTGGGGAGGTGGCTGAGAGGAGCAACCTCACATCCAAGGAGTGGCGGCTGTGCAGGAGGGCAGAGAAGAGCTACTCCACATTCAAGGTCAGGAGGGGCAGCCGTAAGGAGATACCCCTCATCCAAGGTAAAGAGCAGCAGCTGCGCTTTGCTGGAGTGGCCATGAAGAGATACCCCACGTCCAAGGTAAGAGAAACCCAAGTAAGATGATAGGTGTTGCGAGAAGGCATCAGAGGGCAGACACACTGAAACCATAATCACAGAAAACTAGTCAGTCTAATCACATGGACCACAGACTTATCTAACTCAATGAAACTAAGTCATGCCATGTGGGGCCACCCAGGATGGGCAGGTCATGGTGGAGAGGTCTAACAGAATGTGGTCCACTGGAGAAGGAAATGGTAAACCACTTTAGTATTCTTGCCTTAAGAACCCCATGTACAGTATGAAAAGGCAAAATGATAGGATACTGAAAGAGGAACTCCTCAGGTCAGTAGGTACCCAATATGCTACTGAAGATCAGTGGAGAAATAACTCCAGAAAGAATGAAGGGATGGAGTCAAAGCAAAAACAATACCCAGTTGTGGATGTGACTGGTGATAGAAGCAAGGTCCAATGCTGTAAAAAGCAATATTGCATAAGAATCTGGAATGTTAGTTCCATGAATGAAGGCAAATTGGAAGTGGTCAAACAGGAGATGGCAAGAGTGAACATTGACATTCTAGGAATCAGTGAACTAAAATGGACTGGAATGGGTGAATTTAACTCAGATGACCAATATAGCTACTACTGTGAGCAGGAATCCCTCAGAAGAAATGGAGTAGCCATTATGGTCAACAAAAGAGTCCAAAATGCAGTACTTGGATACAATCTCAAAAATGAAAGAAAGATTTCTGTTCATTTCCAAGGCAAACCATTCAATATCACGGTCATCCAAGCCTATGCCCCTACCAGTAATGCTGAAGAAGCTGAAGTTGAGCAGTTCTATGAAAACCTACAAGACCTTTTAGAACTAACACCCAAAAGAGATGTCCCTTTTCGTTATAAGGGACTGGAATGCAAAAGTAGGAAGTCAAGAAACACCTGGGGTAACAGGCAAATTTGCCCTTGGAATACAGAATGAAGCAGGGCAAAGGCTAATAGAGTTTTGCCAAGAGAACACACTGGTCATAGCAAACACCCTCTTCCAACAACACAAGAGACTACACACAGACATCACCAGATGGTCAGCACTGAAATCAGATTGATTATATTCTTTGCAGCAAAGATGGAGAAGCTCTATACAGTCAGCAAAAACAAGACCAGGAGCTGACTGTGGCTCAGATCATGAACTCTGTATTGCCAAATTCAGACTTAAATTGGAGAAAGTAGGGAAAACCACTAGACCATTCAGGTATGACCTAAATCAAATCCCTTATGATTATACAGTGGAAGTGAGAAATAGATTTAAGGGCCTAGATCTGATAGATAGAGTGCCTGATGAACTATGGAATGAGGTTCATGACATTGTACAGGAGACAGGGATCAAGACCATCCCCATGGAAAAGAAATGCAAAAAAGCAAAATGGCTGTCTGGGGAGGTCTTACAAATAGCTGTGAAAAGAAGAGATGCGAAAAGCAAAGGAGAAAAGGAAAGATATAAGCATCTGAATGCAGAGTTCCAAAGAATAGCAAGGAGAGATAAGAAAGCCTTCCTCAGCGATCAATGCAAAGAAATAGAGGAAAACAACAGAATGGGAAAGACTAGAGATCTCGTCAAGAAAATTAGAGATACCAAGAGAACATTTCATGTAAAGATGAGCTCGATAAAGGACAGAAATGGTATGGACCTAACAGAAGCAGAAGATATTAAGAAGAGGTGGCAACAATACACAGAGGAACTGTATAACAAAGATCTTCATGACCCATATAATCACGATGGTGTGATCACTCACCTAGAGCCAGACATCCTAGAATGTGAAGTCAAGTGGGAATAGTTTAGAACTACTTAAATAATCTATTTCAAATTGAGTAAATTTTGGCAGGGTATGTTTTTCAATGAATTGGTCCATAGATCTACGATTGTCAATGTTATATATGTAAAGTTGTTCATATTATTTCTTATTATTTCCATATCTGCAATATCTGCAGTGATACCTATTTTACTCCTGACACTGGTTGTGTCTTCTCTCTTTTTCTCTTTATCAGTCTTATTAGAGGTTTGTGAATTTTTTTAACATTTTAAAGAATTTTTTCATAGCTTTATCCATTGTGTTTTTTTAACATTCCTTTTTGTTTTATTTTTAATTTTAATAATCCCTACTGTGTACTTTCCATCTTCCTGATTGCCTTGGTTTTATTTTGCCTTCTTTTATATGTTCTTTATGTAGAAGATTAGAATATTGAAAAATGACTTTTCTATTATCGCATATACACATATGGTATTACAATTTTTGCTTTAGCTGTATTCCAAAAAAATTAATAAGTTGTATTTTCATTTTAATTCATTTCAATGTATTTTTATTTCCCTTGAAATTTAGATTATTTATAAAGGGTTTGTTTAGGTTCCAATTGTTTGGAGATTTTATTATCTTTTATTGATTTCTAATATAATTCTATTGTGACTAGAAAACATGCTCTGTGATTCCAATTCTTATAAAATTGTTGGTTTTGCTTTATGGCCCTGAACGTAATCCATTTTGGTTTATGTTCTGTGGATAATTTAAAAGAATCAGTATTCTGCTGCTATTGGTTGGAATGTTTCATAAATATTGATTAGATACTGTTGCCTGCTGTTAGTGTGCAGTTACTCTTCATTCTTGATTATTTTCCACCTTATTTTTCTATCAAGAATTGATAGAGAGTGGTTGAAGTCTCCAAATATAATCATGGATTTTTCTATGTATCATTTAGGTTTTATTAATTTTATTTCATGTGTTTTGCATCTATGTTGTTTGGTATATACATATTTAGGGTCAATTATATCTTTTTGGGGGGTTGATGTCTTCTATTATTATATGCAATTCTGTATTCTCCAGTAATATTTTGGCTCTAAAGTCTAATTTGGCTGTTATAAATATAGTCATTTCTGTTATCTGTTGTGAATGTTTTAATGGTATATATTTTTCCATCCTAAAATGGGTTGAATAGTGTTCATCAAAAGTTATGCCCATACCCTGAAAACTAAATGTGACTTTTTTGGAAAAAGAATCTTTGCAGATATAATGAAGTTAAGGGTATTGAAATGAGATCATCCTGGATTACCTGTGTGTACACTAAATCAATTGACAAGTTTCCTTATAAGAGACAGAGGAGAAGGAAACAAGAAAAGAACATGTGACAACAGAGGCAGAGATCAGAAATATGTTCTCAAACCAAGGAACACCTGGAGCCACTAGAAGCCGGATGAAGCAAAAAAGATTGTCTTCTGGAGAATTTGGAGGCAGAACAATCCTGCCAACATCTTGATTTTTTACCTCCAAAATGATAAATTAATAAATTTCTTTTGCTTAATCCACTTAGTTTTGGGGACTTTTGTACAGCAGTCCTAGGAAATTAACATGCATATTTTTATTTTCACCATTCCTATATCATTATATTGAAGTGAGTTTCTGGTAAAGATATCAAAACATCATAGGGGTGGGCCATTTTTTTTTTCAATCCTCACTTTTAATCTCTGTGTTTTAATTGCTGTACTTATACCAGTTGCATCAATGGTGCAATTATTGCTAGGTTATGGTTTAAATCTGTCATTTTACTTTTTGTTTTTCTTTTCTGGTTCACTTAAATATTTACTTTTTTTTTTCTCTCTCTTCAGTTCCTTCATTTAAGTTCTTTTTTTATTTTTTAAATTTTATTAATTTTATTGGTTTCGCCATATATCAACATGAATCCACCACAGGTATACACGTGCTCCTCATCCTGAACCCTCCTTCCTCCTCCCTCCCCATACCATCCCTCTGGATTGTCCCAGTGCACCAGCCCCAAGCATCCAGTATCATGCATCGAACCTGACTGGCGACTCATTTCATATATGATATTATACATGTTTCAATGCCATTCTCCCAAATCTTCCCACCCTCTCCCTCTCCCACAGAGTCCAAAAGACTGTTCTATACATCAGTGTCTCTTTTGCTGTCTCATATACAGGGTTATTGTTACCATCTTTCTAAATTCCATATATATGCATTAGTATACTGTATTGGTGTTTTTCCTTCTGGCTTACTTCACTCTGTATAATAGGCTCCAGTTTCATCCCCCTCATTAGAACTGATTCAAATGTATTCTTTTTAATGGCTGAGTAATACTCCATTGTGTATATGTACCACAGCTTTCTTATCCATTCATCTGCTGATGGACATCTAGGTTGCTTCCATGTCCTGGCTATTATAAACAGTGCTGCGATGAACAGTGGGGTACATGTGTCTCTTTAAATTCTGGTTTCCTCGGTGTGTATGCCCAGCAGTGGGATTGCTGGGTCATAAGACAGTTCTATTTCCTGTTTTTTAAGGAATCTCCACACTGTTCTCCATAGTGGCTGTACTAGTTTGCATTTCCACCAACAGTATAAGACGGTTCCCTTTTCTCCACACCCTCTCCAGCATTTATTGCTTGTAGACTTTTGGATTGCAGCCATTCTGACTGGTGTGAAATGGTACCTCATTGTGATTTTGATTTGCATTTCTCTGATAGTTAGTGATGCTAAGCATCTTTTCATGTGTTTGTTAGCCATCTGTATGTCTTCTTTGGAGAAACGTCTATTTAGTTCTTAGGCGCATTTTTTGATTGGGTCATTTATTTTTCTGGAATTGAGCTATAAGAGTTGCTTGTATATTTTTGAGATTAGTTGTTTGTCGGTTGCTTCATTTGCTATTATTTTCTCCCATTCTGAAGGCTGTCTTTTCACCTTGCTTATAGTTTTCTTTGTTGTGCAGAAGCTTTTAAGTTTAATTAGGTTTATTAAATTATTAACAATATTAATAATATTAACAATATTAACAATATTAATTAACAATAATTAATAATAATATTAACAATATTAATAATAATAATAAATTATTTTAAAATTTGTTTATTTTTCCTTTTATTTCCAATATTCTGGGAGGTGAGTCATAGAGGATCCTGCTGTGATGTATGTCAGAGAGTGTTTTCCCTATGTTCTCCTCTAGGAGTTTTATAGTTTCTGGTCTTACGTTTAGATCTTTAATCCATTTTGAGTTTATTTTTGTGTATGGTGTTAGAACATGGATGCAAAAATCCTTAACAAAATTCTAGCAATCAGAATCCAACAACACATTAAAAAGATCATACATCATGGCCAAGTGGGCTTTATCCCAGGGATGCAAGGATTCTTCAATATCCACAAATCAATAAATGTAATACAACACATTAACAAATTGAAAAATAAAAACCATATGATTATCTCAATAGATGCAGAGAAAGCTTTTGACAAAATTCAACATCCATTTATGATAAAAAACTCTCCAGAAAGCAGGAATAGAAGGAAAATACCTCAACATAATAAAAGCTATATATGACAAACCCACAGCAAACATTATCCTCAATGGTGAAAAACTGAAAGCATCCCCCCTAAAGTCAGGAACAAGACAAGGGTGCCCACTTTCACCATTACTATTCAACATAGTTTTGGAAGTTTTGGCCACAGCAATCAGAGCAGAGAAAGAAATAAAAGGAATCCAAATTGGAAAAGAAGAAGTAAAACTCTCACTGTTTGCAGATGACATGATCCTCTACATAGAAAACCCTAAAGACTCCACCAGAACATTACTAGAACTAATTAATGAATATAGTAAAGTTGCAGGATATAAAATCAACACACAGACATCCCTTGCATTCCTATACATTAATAATGAGAAAACAGAAAGAGAAATTAAGGAAACAATTCCATTCACCATTACAACGGAAAGAATAAAATACTTAAGAATATATCTACCTAAAGAAACTAAAGACCTATATATAGAAAACTATAAAATACCAGTGAAAGAAATCAAAGAGGACACTAATAGATGGAGAAATATACCATGTTCATGGACTGGAAGAATCAATATAGTGAAAATGAGTATACTACCCAAAGCAATTTATAGATTCAGTGCAATCCCTATCAAGCTACCAACGGTATTCTTCAGAGAGCTAAAACAAATAATTTCACAATTTGTATGGAAATACAAAAAACCTCGAATAGCCAAAGCAATCTTGAGAAAGAAGAATGGAACCAGAGGAATCAACCTGCCTGACTTCAGGCTCTACTACAAACCACAGTCATCAAGACAGTATGGTACTGGCACAAAGACAGAAATATAGATCAATGGAACAAAATAGAAAGCCCAGAGATAAATCCATGCACCTGCGGACACTTTATCTTTGACAAAGGAGGCAAGAATATACAATGGATTAAAGACAATCTCTTTAACAAGTGGTGCTGGGAAAACTGGTCAACCACTTGTAAAAGAATGAAACTAGAACATTTTCTAACATCATACACAAAAATAAACTCATTTAAGTTCTTTGACATATTTTAGAATTTCATTTTGATTTATGTGTGGTATTTTGTATAGCTGTTTTAGCAGTCACTCAGGTTTAAATTACATAGGCATAGCTTATCCAAGTCTACTCATATCATTATTTTAACAGTTCAAATTAAGTGGAGAAACCTTACATCCCTTTACATCAATTTACTATGCCCTGTTTATAATTAAACTGTATTAAATATTTCCATTTTATATTTTTAGAACCATATCCAGCCATCTTTCTTCATCATCAAATATAATTTAGAAAAACTCAAATGCATAAAAAAATGTATTGTATTTACACATATTTTTGTTTACCATGTTTCTTATTCCTTGATGAAGTTCCAAGATTTCTCTTGTCTTTCTTCTACTCTAAATAACTTCCTTTAGCCATTCATTCATGGTAGTTCTGCTGACAACTAAGTCTCTTCATTTTCAGTCTTCTGAGAATATCTTGATTTTCCTGAATTTACTTTTTGATGGACACAGAATATTGAGTTGCCAGATTTTTTTTTTCTTCTTTCAGCATGTGAAAAATGTTTTGCCACTTCCTTCTAGTCTTCATGGTATTTTTCTCACAGTTAATTGCTTTTTTTTTTTTTAATTTATAAGTGTTTGAATACAAGGTATCAGTGAACCAGTGAAGTTGCTCAGTCATGTTCAACTCTTTGCGACCCCATGAACTGTAGACTACCAGGCTCCTCCATCCATGGAATTTTCCAGGCAAGAGTACAGGAGTAGGTTGCCATTTCCTTCTTCAGGGGATCTTCCTGACCCAGGGATTGAACCCAGGTCTTCCTCATTATAGGCAGACACTATACTGTCTGAGCCACCAGGGAAGCCCTGAATACAAGGTGCCTTGATATAAATATCCTTGAATATAAAGTGCCTTGATATAAATATCCATGAGTGTTTGCTCTCTGAAATTCACTCAAATTTTGAATATATACATTTATGACTTGCCAAATTTGGGGAAGTTTCAACCAATATTCTTTAAATTTTTCTAACCTTTTTCACCCCTTTTTTTAAATCTTGAAGACACAAACATTACTATACTTTGTTATAGTTCCACAAGTCCCTGAGTGTTTTGTTTGTTTGTTTGTTTGTTTTTGAAGTTTATTTTCACTCTATTTTTCAAATTCAGTAATTTCTATCATTCTAGCTTGTGATTTGTGCTTCTTTCTATTTGTCTATTAAGACAATGCAATGATGTTTTTATTTCAGATATCCATATCAGAACTTGAGACCTGGCCTCTAAGAGCAGAACCCTCAGTCCTAAAGATCCTCCTCTGTGTTGATCATGAAGGTACTGTGACTTGAAATTATTTAGTAGCCAAGAAATTCTCTGCAACATTGTCCAATGATAATATAGAGCAAATCAAGTACAAATTTATTTCTCTCCAATACTTCATCCACATGTATAAGCATGATTGATTCCAAGTTAAATCAATAATTGATCCTTAAATCACCACTTGCATCCAGTAGTCTCAGCACAATCGATAAACTAGCATCTCTGAATGAAACATAAAAAGGATGAAGCATATCCGGAAATATAGATTCATCAGAACTAGCATACCATTTTATGGAGGGTGTCAAAAGAGAATTCAGGTATGACTTCCTGTTACAGTGACTAATACTAGGTATTTGATCAAGACTTGACAGAGAAATTGGCAGTACAGGAAAATATAATTTGCTATTCCTGATGTGCCTAATTATATCTGGGGAGGAACTTAGCACCAGCAGTGATACAAGCTCAGAATACATTTCATATTGGAGTTGCATTTTTCTTCTGAGATGATCACCAGATATTTTACAAACCTGAAATTTCCCAGTAGGGAGTAAGTTTTACAAAATCCTTTCTCCACAGGCCAACAGAGAGAACTGTAGAACCAAAAACAATCTTGACCTTCCAATAGTATAAATTTACTTCAATTTACTGAGATATGCCATTTTCTTATAGTACGTGTAAGTCATATACTCAATAAATGATACACTTGTCTCCTTCTAGGCATTCTTCAACTGTTTTGTCTAATAGTTTTTAATTTTTTAACTGCATCTGTGTGTTCAGAGCTCTAACTGGTCAAGTTAATATTGTTGCAGGTCATTTATTTACAAAGCAACTCATGCTTACAGATTAATCATTAGTTGTCTGAGGCCATTGATCTCTTCACAAGTTTATAGTTTCAGTCCTACATAAAGATCTTTTCTTTTATTGCTATTGGTCTGTCCATCCCAAACATTCATTTTCTCTTTTAGTCTCTCATCCTCACATAATTTTTGTATATTTCTTCCTCTCTTTACATTCAACAATTCCCCCTCCAGGTTATTTTCTCTCTTCTATAAAACCTACATTAAAATAAGAAGTCTCAAAATTAATCCTAAATTCAAATGAAACAAAAATTGTGATTTTTGTTTTATTTTATATTATGAATTTTTGGAAATACATGTGAATTCAGAGTGGGGAACTATGAAGTAAAATAGTAAGGAAAAGGCAATGCTTCTGATACACAGTGGATCAGCTCCATGCTAGCAAATTTACTTTCATTATTTCATTTAATCTTTAAAAAATTAGGTTAAAAATTAAGAAACTGAGGTTCATACTCCTTATTTACTTTCTACAAAATTTTATGGTTAGTGAAACTTGTATGGGGATGACTGCTACAATTAAATATTAATAATTGTCTCCAGCAGCCTGATAATATGCATAATACCAATCAAAGCATTATTTTTCCTCTTTGTCCTTATTTTTTTTTCCAGCTATAAAATCAGGATGAATAATTACATTATTTTCTTCTTAGCAGTGCTTTAAGTATAATGGGAATCTTTTACTTTATCTCAGTTTTAGCTAGTTTCCCAAAAGATGAATATGGTCTGAAGTCAGGCAGCGTGGTTTCCAAATCTACTCTTCTTTCTCAAGATTATTTTAGCTATTTGGAGTCTTCTGCTTTTTTCTTATATGTTGGTATGACCATAAGATAGTGTGGCAATATTTTAAAGTTTGGATTTTATGTACAATTAAGGACTTGCAAAGAAGACAACCAAAAACTGGTTTTTGAAAGCACTTAGACCCATATGCATTTCACATTTATAGAATTATTCAAATTAAAGAAGCTTGAAACAAGAATTCTTTGGAAAATTTTCAGTACTGTGGCATAATGCCCACTTTTATGAAGAATAAGAATGTGTACTTCCCTCTTACATCAAAGTTAAGGTAAAAGACTTCAATGGGTACCACCCTAGAACTTGAGCTATGAAATCCTGAAGACTCCATCATTGAAAGAGAATAAACATGAAGGACTATGGCTGAT
This sequence comes from Bos mutus, assembly GCF_027580195.1. Taxonomy (NCBI): domain Eukaryota; kingdom Metazoa; phylum Chordata; class Mammalia; order Artiodactyla; family Bovidae; genus Bos; species Bos mutus. Next base: position 55,597,979 of record NC_091627.1, read on the forward strand.
TACCTGTTCTAAGGGCAGCACAAGAAGAGAAAGCTGCATTACTATAGGAAAGACAGAAGCACCTGAGTCAATTACTGTTTAGGCTCTTCTGAAGCCAATCTAAGCTTGTTGCCCAAAAGGAGTGCCTGCAATGAATCCAATAGAGAGTTAAGTAATAAAACTCCTCGTTAAAAAACTGTGTATTATTTTTTAGGCCAAACCATAGGCAATTCCAAATGCTTTCCCTGGCAGGTCTCATAGAGGAAAGCTGACCTCCCAACACCAGAGTTGGTGCACAGCCAGCGTATTACAGTCTCTAAAGGAAGTTGCGGCCAAGGACTCAAACCTCTCTGTTTGGTCATATTTTTATGCATCTTTGCATTTCTAGCCCAGGCAACTAGGTTCACAGACCTTACTCTTATGCTTCAGCCGAGGTCTTCCTACAGTCAGGTTGGGTAAGGGTGGTGGAGAAACCATGATCTTCTTTCCCACTATGACACTATATTTAGTACTTTTGTACTCCGAGGTCACCCCTCTACCACCTTCCAGCCCTAGAGCATTAGATCTTAAATGAAATGAGTTTCCCTCGCCAATGAAGGTAAATCAAACCAAAAAAATATAGCTTAATAAAGGCTCTTCAAAATTCAAACATCAAATTCCCAGCCCTTGTAACTGTGTGTTATAACATATGTGCTAAACTCTCTTCCCTTATTTACAGCAAGAGCTCAGTTAATGGTGACTTGGTGACCAGTTTTCAAAAACAAAGCAGTAACAAAGTAAATAATAATAATACTTAGCTTAAAATATGAAATGGTATCAGCTATAACAAATTACTGAGTCCTTGATAATCAGTTTAAATATATATATGCTGAGTCATAGGAATACAGGGGAGAAGCAACTATCCACTTTTTTAATGAAGGAGAATAAGCAAAGTTCTTAAATTTAAAAATAATTTAAATTGTGTTTTTAATCTTAAAATATGATTTAAATATTAGGAGTATTAGCTAGGAATAAAAATCAGATGACACTCCAAGCAGGGAAACAGTATATATCAATGCTAAGCTATGAAAAAGCTAAGTGGGAGTTAAGGATCGTGTTGTATTTGTGTTTAGGCATTCAGTTGTGTCTGACTCTTTGTGACCTATGGACTGTGGCCCACCAAGCTCCTCTGTCCATGGAATTGTCCAGACAAGAATACTGGTGTGGGTTGTTGTTCCCTCCTCCAGGGGATCTTCCTGACCTAGGGATTGAACACATATGTCCTGTATTGCAGGAGAATTCTTAACCATTGAGACACCTAGGAAGTCCATTGAGACACCAAGTGCCAGGGATCATGTTACAGCACATTTAAAAACAAGAGTTACAGTAGAGACAAGATTATTTTGAGCTAAGGATTTTATCTTGAAACTCATTTATCAAGGAAGAGATCAAATGAGATATGAGTTTAAGAAATAATGTGCTGAAAACAGAGAAAAAAACCTAGACAGGGATTAAATAAGAGACAGGGAAACCAATGAGAAAAGCTTTCTAATCCTATTTTCTCATTTTATATGTATGAAAATTGAGACACAAAATTTCCTGTATTTCTATAAGCTAGATACATAATTCTCCAATAGAAAGTTCCTGTCACTGGGCTACAACTACTATTTTTTTTAATTTAAAATTCAGTGGTTTATGTATTATCTATATTATTGGTTTATATTATTATTTATTTGATGATCTCCTTTCTCTCTTCATGCTTCACCCCACAGCAATACATACACACACACACATACATATACATGCAAACACAAACATTTATTACAAGCTTCTTGATGTTAAGGGTTCACTCAATTCTCACCCATTTCTTTGTTTAAAAAGTATCCAGTAGGCTTCACACATAGTAAGTATTTTGCAGCTGTAGACACTTGCTTGTGAGGGTGAAAGAGAAAATTAAAAATGAAAAAGACAAATGTGCATCACACACACTACACATTTAATTTCTTTAGCCACATGGGGACAAGAATAAGAGAAATTTTAAAGCCTCAAGAAGAATGGATTGTGGTGAGATAAGCAGACACGTACATCAATACTAAATCACTGGTTATGTTAACTTAAAAAGTAGTCACAACCTGTAAATTGAGAGTTATGTTTTATTTGGTGAGAATTTTGAACTTCAAGTCCAAGAGACAGCATCTCTGATAGCTTGAAGAGAATTTCTGAAATCTCCTAATGTATTAGAAGGGAAAGAGTTAGGAAGGTTGATAAAACCTACAGAAGTTGTCCCAAGCAAAAGAGTCTCAGCCTTCCTGTTCTGTCTTCAACTCCTGAGACATGCCTGTAGCCATAGGTTTATGACATCACAACAATGTCTCAGAATAGACATGTAAGCCGCACACCTCTACCCACACACCTCTCACACAGAAACATTCACCCTAAAGTCAATGATTTCACAAGTTATCCTGAAGACAGTGCACTTGTTAAGACTCCCATAGCTGGAACAGGGAGAAATTTGAAGGAAGTTCTGTTCCAGGCATTATGAAGAGCAATAACATTATAAAGAAATAGTTATTATTGGCTATAATAATTGCAGGCTTTACTGGTTGCTCAGTTGGCAAAGAATCTGCCTGCAATGCAAGAGATTGCCTACAATGCAGGTGACTACCTGAAATGCAGGAGACTGTCTGAAATGCAGGAAGTGTGAGATTATCCCTAGGTTGGGAAGATCCCCTGGAGAAGGAAATGACAACCCATTCCAGTAGTCCTGCCTGGGAAATCCCATGGACAGAGGAACCTGGCATGTTACCCCCATGGGGTTACAAGAGTCGGATACAATTTAGCAACTAAACCGCCATCACTATATTTGTTGCGTGAAGTTCTCATTGGCAAGTATCAAAAGGTTAGAGACTTTTCACCTGAAAGAGTGATAGGAAAGGATACAAGTATTAAATTTTTCAGGTGACTAATCCCAAAAGAAAAATATAGTATCAGGAAAACAGATCTCAGCTCTATAATTAGAGGTTCAAAGCCCAAATTCTGGCTTGGAACAAAGTTGTGAGAGTAGATTCTAAGTGACTTCCAACAGGTATTGGGAGATGGCCGGGGGCATTGTTTTCTTCAAGCTGAAGGGGGAGTAGATCCTTTCTTGACCTCAGTGCAATTCATCACTGGTTACCATGTAAATTCAATCTGAAGCAGCTCTGTGAACAAACCAATAATTCTGTGTAAATCAGTCACTATAGCTGGATCCATCCATAGCTTTTAATCTGCATGTTTCGTTCACAAGAAGGCAGCATGATTGGATTTTCAGTTTTATACAACTAAGGATTTTTCTATTAACAGGGAAAAGTTATTTCATGCCTTTTCCTTCAGTGATTTCCCACTAAAGTACTGACCACAAATATGTCTATCAGGCTGCAACTGATAGATCACACTTCAACCCTTACCTTAAAACTAGAATTAATAGTATATGACTTTTCATACCACTATTAAAATGCATTATAACAGTTTGAAAATTACTCAATGTAAGCTAGATATTGGATCGACTATTCTTGGAGAGATTTTTTGCTATGATCTTGTTTAGTCACTGCTGCTGCTGCTGCTGCTGCTAAGTCGCTTGTCGTGTCTGATTCTGTGTGACCCCATAGACAGCAGACCGCTAAGTTGTGTCCAATTCTTTCATAACCCTATGGACTGTATCCTGTTAGGCTCCTCTGCCCATGGTATTTCCCAGACAAAAATACTGGAGCGGGTTGCTATTTTCTTCTCCAGGGGACCATCCTGATCCAGGATTCAACCTCACATCTCCTGCATTACAGGTGGATTCTTTACTGCTGAGGCACCAGGGAAGCCTATAATCTTGCTTTATGGACAGTAAATCATACATTTTGACAGTTTGAACCTGTGTCTAAAATGACCAAAATAACAAGAAAGCAGTTAACATGTTTCTGTATTAATCTTAGTGGCAATATCAGCTTACCCTATAGCTGTCATATAACTGTTTTCGATTATTGATGCCAAAAGCACATAAATAAACTACAGACAATGTGATAGTGACTGGGTGGACAGGTGATCTTAGTTCTAGTTCCACCATTCACCAGCTGTGAAGCTTTTTATAATATGTTTTATAAAATATAATTGTTAGACAAGATAAAAATCATTCAAAGGGGGCAATCACCATCTGATTAATCCATAAATATTGAAAAACAAGGGAATTTATAATGTTCTTCCCACTGTGATACTTACATAAATCAGTCCAGTAAAATCAACCTGAGTTATTAAATTTTAGGACTAAATTGTATAAACTATAAAGATGATCCTATTAATTTTATCTAACAGATACTCAATTTTATTTTTGGTAACCTACTCTATAGACCTCTGACCATTACTCAAGCCAATAAGAATGTAAAGTACACTAATACTGTGCTGTTTTGATTACTGTAGTTTTGAGGTACAGTCTGCAATCTAGGAGAGTGATATCTCCAGTTTTGGAGATCTCCAGTTCTTTTGCCCAAAGATTGCTTTAGCAATTCTGCGTCTTTTGTAATTCCACATAAATTTTAGAATTATTTATTCTAGTTCTGTGAAAAATGCCATAGATATTTTGATGATGCTGCTTAGCCACTCAGTTGTGTCCAACTCTGTGCAACCCATGGACTGTAACCTGACAGGCTCCTCTGTCCATGGAATTCTCCAGGCAAGAATACTGGAGTGGGTTGTCATGCCCTCTTCCAGGGATCTTCCAACCTAGGAATTGAACCCAGGTCTCCTGCAAGTAGGCAGATTCCTTACCACTGAGCCACCAGGGAAACCCTAGATATTTTTGTGTATTGCTTTGGTTAGTGTGGTCTGTGTAACATTAATTCTTCCAATCTGAGTGCATAGAATGTCTTTGCATTTCTTAGTGTCATGTTCAATTTCCTTCATTAGTGCTTTAGTTTTCAAAGTTTAAGTCTTTCACCACCTTAGTTAAGTTTATCTAGTATTTTATGATTTTGATGTGATTTTAAAATGAGATTTAAAAATTTCTCTCTCTGACATATTATTAGTGTAGACAAAAGCAATAGATTTCTGTATATTAATCCCATATCCCAAAACTTTTCTGAATTCATTTTTTTTAGTTCTCATAGTTTTAGTGTGAAGACTTCAGGGATTCCTATATAAAGTATCATGTCATCTGCAGATAGTAAGAGATTTACTTCTTCCCTTTCAATTTGGATGCTTTTTATTTCTTTTTCTCATGTGATTTCAATGATTAGGACTGCTAATACTTTGTTCAATAGAAGTATTGAAAAATGGAAATCCTTGTTTTTTTCCTGATTGTAGAGGAAACACTTTCAGCTTTTCACCATTGAAAATGATGCTACCTGTGGGTTTGCCATGAACTGACTTTATCAAGTGGAGATGTGCTCCCTCTTGTACCTACTTGCATGAGAGTTTTTAACATTAATAGATGGTGACTTTTGTAAAAACTTTTTTATGCATCTATTAAGATGATCATGTGATTTTTATTCTTTCTTCTGTTAGTTTGGTGTATCAAAGTGATTGATTTGTGAATCTTGAAACATCATGTCCCTGGAATAAATCCAACTTGATCATGGTATATGATACTTTTAACATATTGTTGGATCCAATTTTCTAGTATTTTATTGAGGGTTTTTACATCTACACTTATCAAAGATATTTGCTTATAATTCTTTTTTTGTAGTGTCTTTGTCTAATTTTGGTTTCAGGGTTATATTGGCCATATAGAATATATTTGGAAGTGTCTGTTCTCTTCAAGTGTTCTGTCTTCTTCCCTTTATGAAGCTATCTGGTCCAGAACTTTTTATCAGAAAATTTTTATTACAAACTTAATTTCCATACTAATGATCAGCCTGTTCAAATTGTCTGTTTCTTCTAGATTCATCTTGGCAGGCTGTATGTTCATAGAAATTTGTCTATTTCTTCTAGGTTATCCACTTCATTTGAGGTATTCCCTTATGATTCCTTTGATTTCTTGTATCTCTGTGGTGTAAGCTGTTATTTCTCTTCTTCATTTCTTATTTGGCATATTTGGGCCCTCTCTCTTTTCATCTTGGTGAGCTTTGCTTTAAGTTTATCAGTGTAATTTATCATTTGAAAAACCAGCTCTTGGTTTCATTGATCTTTTCTATTGTTTTCTGTTCTCTATTTTGCTTATTTTTGCTCTGATCTTCTTTTTTTTTTTTTTTTTCCCCTTCTGCTGAGTTTGGGCTTTGCCTTTTCTTTTTTTTTCTAATTCTGTTAGGGGGTGGGTTTAGATTGTTTATTTGAGATTTTTCTTGCTTCTGGAAGAAGACTTGTATCACCATAATGTTCCCTCTTAGAACTGCTCTTGCTAAATCCAATAGATTTTTGGAGTGTTGTTTTTTCATTTTCAATTTTTTGAGGTATTTCTTGATTTCTTCTTTGATTTCCTTATTAACAAACACACTATTTTTTTTTTCCTTAGCTGTTGTTTAGTCTCCTTTCCCATTTTTCTTTCTGTAATTGATTTCTATTTTTAAAGAAGTAATAACGATATGACAGGATGATGAAGATACAGAGAATGATGGACTTCTTGTCCTCCTACTATCCATTCTCACAGATAAAGAATGATTACCCTTTAGTTGAGTTTGGGTAACACATAAATTAATGTTATTAGGTGTAAATTAAAAAAAAAAATAGAAGTTCCGAAACAAATGTCATCCATTAGGAAATAGTTAAAGAAATAATAGCCCAGCTATTTTCTGAACTATTATGCTGACATCAGAAAAAATGAATTAAGTATACAAGTGCTGATAAAAAATATGTTCAAGATTTATTGTCAAGTAAAAAGAACAAAAGTGGCTGTAAAAGAGAATATGTAAAATAACCCAATTTGTCTTATCAAAGAAGAGAAGTAGAATATTTATGGAAAGAAACACAAAACACTTTAAAGAAAGGTTACACCTGAGGAGAGATGTTGAGAATATGGGGATTGAGGTAAAGGACACTGTTATTTTTATCTAATGCACTTCTACACAACTGATGTTTTATTGTAAGCTCAGATTACTTTTCTAATTAAAATAAAGTTATTTAAACTCAGTCTGAGTGATTTGTTGTGGCCAGAAAATGCTAAAATGCCTAAATGATCCCTATAACAGTTTGATTGTGAAACATTTCAGGTATGTTGAAACATAAACAGGACAATATGAGAAGCATGTGTCCTCATCCAGCTTTAAGAAATCTTTTTTTTTTTTCCTTCATTTAAAGAAGAATTGTTACAAATACAGGTAGAATTCTGATTACCCTTTCCTCATCTTACAAACTCTGCCCAACATGTAACCAATAATCTGAATTTAACGCTCACCATACGGTTCATGGGGTTCTCAAGGCAAGAATACTGACATGGTTTGCCATTCCTTTCTCCAGTGGATCACATTCCGTCAGACCTCTCCACCATGACTTGTCCATCTTGGGTGGCCCCACAGGGCATGGCCTAGTTTCATTGAGTTAGACGAGGCTGTGGTCCATGTGATCAGATTGGCTAGTTGTCTGTGATTGTGGTTTCAGTCTGTCTGCCCTCTGATGCCCTCGCTCAGTGCATACCATCTTACTTGGGTATCTCTTGCCTTGGACATGGGGTATCTCTTCACGGCTGCTCCAGCAAAGTGCAGTCGCTGCTCCTTACCTTGGACGTGGGGTAGCTCCTCTCGGCTGCCACCCCCAATCAGTCCATCCTAAAGGAGATCAGCCCTGGGTGTTCATTGGAAGGACTGATGTTGAAGCTGAAACTCTAATACTTTGGCTACCTGATGTGAAGAGCTGATTCATTTGAAAAGACTTTGATGATGGGAAAGATTGAGGGCAGGGGGAGAAGGGGACGACAGAGGATGAAATGGTTGGATGGCATCACTGACTCAATGGACATGGGTTTGGGTAGACTCTGGGAGTTGGTGATGGACAGGGAGGCCTAATGTGCTGCAGTTCATGGAGTCACAAAGAGCAAAGAGTCAGATATGACTGAGCAACTGAACTGAAACTGAATGCTCATCATCTCATACAATTACTTCAGAGATATACATAGACAGATGTCTGAAATGACATACTGTTTTACTATTTAAATACATTTTAGTAATGCTTTACTTATCTTAAAACTATTCATAGTGAAAGTGTTAGTCGCTCAATCATATCTGATTCTTTGAGACCCAATGGACTGTAGCCCACCAGGCTCCTCTGTCCATGAAATTCTACAGGCAAGAATATTGGAGAGGGTAGCCATTCCTTTCTCCAGAGGATCTTCCTGATCCAGGGATCAAAACTGGGTCTCTTGCATTGCAAGCAGATTCTTTACTATCTGAGCCATCAGGGAAGCCCAAGACTATGTATATAAAAGGCATAATATAGGTTATATTATTCTTCAACTTGTATTAATTACATTGTAGTGAAGTTGTGATGTACCTCCTAGCTCACCCTTCAATACTGAAAGACTTTATGCCCAACTGCTGGGGTTGCTAGAACTGGTCTCCCTCACTTCCACAGTCATATTTCTCTGGAAATTACCTTATGCTAAAGAAAGCTGCCTTCCCCAAGGTAATGTCGTTACCATGGCAGGCTGGTTAAAAGGAGAATAAAGCCCCTTCAAACCAACTCAAGAAGTTTTGAATGGCAAATCCAACCCCAGATCTCCCTTTGAAGAGTCACAGGAAGACTGTTTTGACAAGCTAGGACAATACACAACTGAATCAAATGGTAAGGACAATTCAACTTCTTCAAATTGATTAAAATCTGGAAGATAACTAGCTACATTCCCTAGAAATACTAATGTCATAAGAGACAAATAAAATCTAATAAAATATCCCAGATTAAAGGAAACAAAAGAGATGTGCAACCAAATGCAGCGTATGATGACGGAGTTTCATGTGCTATAAGGAAATTGTTGGGATAATTTGTAACTGATAAACCTTGATTGGTGCTTATTATAGGGCACACATTTTTCTAAGTAATATATGCTGCACTATGCTTAGCTGCTCAGTCATGTCTGACTGTTTACGACTCCATTGACTGTGGTCTGCCAGGAATCTCTGTCCATGGGATTCTCCAGGCAAGAATTCTGGTATGGGTTGTCATGCCCTTCTGCAGGGCATCTTCCCAACCCAGGGATTGAACCCAGGTCTCCCACATTGCAGGCAGATTCTTTACCATCTGAGCCACTAGGAAAGCCCATGAATACTGGAGTGGGTAGCCTATCCCTTCTCCAGGGGATCTTCCTAACCTAGGAATCAAAGTAGGGTCAAGTAATATATATATATATATATATATATAATATATATATATATACTATATATAATAGATATGTATGTATGTATATAATATTGTATAATAGATAAGTGTGTATATACATATTCTCATATAGTCATCACAGGCACCTTATGAGTTGTATGCTAAGTCACTCAGTCATAGCTGACTCTTTGCAAAACTTGGACTGTAGTCTGCCAGGCTCCTCTGTTTATGGGATTTCCCAGGCAAGAATACTGGAGTGGCTTGCATTTCTTTCTCCAGGGGATCTTCCCAACCCAGGGATTGAAACCACAACTCCTGTATCTCCTGTGTTTTCCACATTGGAGTTGGATTCTTTACCACTGAGCCATCAGGCAAGCCTCCACCTTATGAGTTAGGTAGAATTATTATCCTTATTTTGCAGATGAGGAAACTGAGTCACAGAAGGCTAAGTAACCTACCCAGAAAACACACTGAGTTAGAGGTAAAGTTGGCATTGAGTGAAGGCAGTCTGCCTATGGGTCACTGTCATTAACCACAGCCTCTACTGCTTATTCTAAAAAGATCATTATTCCATACACTTTGGGCAAAAACTAAAGAGCTTGTCACCAAGTGTTGGTGAAATTGTGACAAAATGGGAAGTTCTATTTTTTAACGATCAAAGTGAGAGTTGTATAAAGGCAGTTGGGAAAGCAATTTGGCAATTGGGAGTAAACCTGAGGATGCAAGTACTCAAGCAATTAAAGTGCTTACATATACACAAGGAGACCTGGATAAGATTGTTAACAACAGCTTTGTCAGTAAGACCCTAGTACTCCACCAGTAGGGCAATAGAAAAACTGTTTTTAGTCAGGTAAGGAAACACAGTAAAGCCCCAACATAATGATATGAGATACAAAAATGCAATCATGTAAAATTCAGGCCACATTATTACAAAGTTAAAGAAAAACAGTATTTTTAAGACTGCCCTTTCTCTAAAAAATAACACTAAAAATTATGGAACTCTAAAAAGGTGACTATAAAATTAACTGAAAAGATCTCAAGTAATTAATCACTATGTTTTGAAATTGAATAAACTCTCTATGCATTTCCCTTTGCAACCAAAAGTTATAGGTAGAGATTTTTATAAATTTCCAGGTAGAATGGCTTTTGGGACTCCCCTGGTGGCTCAGTGGTAAAAGAATTTGCCTGCCAATGCAGGAGACCTGGACTTAATCCCTGGGTCTGGAAGATCCCCTGGAGAAGGAAATGGCAACCACTCTAATATTCTTGCCTGAATAATCCTAGGGACAGAGGAGCCTGGTGGACTACAATCCACAGGATAGCAAAGAGTCAGACACAACTAAATGACTAAACCTCCACCAGAAGGAGTTTTAAAAAAGTGTTGATGCTAGTTTTATTACATTCTGATTAAAATATTGTTTTTCATGTTTTTACTTTATTGAATATATCAATGATTTATTTTTTATCTAATATGTGATCAATTTTTGTGAATGTTCTATGTATGCTTGAGAAGAAGTTGCATTTCCTATATTGGTGTATAATGTTTGATATAGAACCATAAGGTTGTAGGTAATGAATAGTGCCATCTTCATTTTGCTTTTTAGGTCTTTTCAGTTCAGTTCAATCGCTAAGTCACTTTTGGGTCCCAACTTTTTGGGACCCCGTGGACTGCAGCATGCCAAGTCTCCCTGTCCATCACCAATTCCCAGACTTTACTCAAATTCATGTCCATTGAGTCGGTGATACCATCCAAACAGCTCATTCTCTGTCATCTCCTTCTCCTCCCACCTTCAATCTTTTCCAGGAAAACTTTTTTTCCTGATGAGTCAGTTCTTTGCAATGAGTCAGTTCTTCGCATCAGGTAGCCAAAGTGTTGGAGTTTCAGTTTCAGCATTAGTCCTTCCAATGAATAGTCAGGACTGATTTCCTTTAGGATGGACTTGTTGGATCTCCTTGCTGTCCAAAGGACTCTCAAGAGTGTTCTCCAACACCAAAGTTCAAAAGAACCAATTCTTCGATGCTCAGTTCACTTTACAGTCCAACTCTCACAACCAAACAAGACTATTGGAAAAACCATACCTTTCACTAGATGGATCTTTGTTGGCAAAATAATGTGTCTGCTTTTTAATATGCTGTCTAGGTTGGTCATAATTTTTCTTCCAAGGAGCAAATGTCTTTTAATTTCATGGCCGCAGTCACCATCTTCAGTGATTTTGGAGCCCAAGAAAATAAAGTCTACACTGTTGACACTGTTTCCCCATCTATTTGCCAGAAAGTGATGGAACCAGAAACCATGATCTTAGTTTTCTGAATGTTGAGCTTTAGCCAAATTTTTCACTCTCCTCTTTCACTTTCATCAAGAGGTTCTTTAGTTATTCTTCACTTTCTGCCATAAGGGTGGTGCCATCTGCGTATCTGAGGTTATTGATATTTCTCCTGGCAATCTTAAATCCAGCTTGTGCTTCATCCAGCCCACTGTTTCTCTTGATGTACTCTGCATAGAAGTTAAATAAGCAGGGTGACAATATACAGCCTTGATATACTCCTTTCCAAATCTGGAACCAGTCCATTGTTCCACGTACAATTCTAACTGTTGCTTCTTGCTTCTGAATAATAATTTCTCAAGAGGCAGGTGAGATGGCCTGCTATTCCCATCTCTTTCAGAATTTTGCACAGTTTATTGTGATCCAAACAGTCAAAGGTTTTGGCATAGTCAATAAAGCAGAAATAGATGTTTTCCTGGAAATATCTTGTTTTTTCAATGATCCAATGGATGTTGGCAATTTGATCTCTGGTTTCTCTGCCTTTTCTAAATCCAGCTTGAACATCTGGAAGTTCATGGTTCACATACTGTTGAAGCCTGTCTTGGAAAATTTTGAGCATTACTTTGCTAGCATGAGAGATGAGTGCGATTGTGTGGTAGTTTGAGCATTCTTTGGCATTGCCTTTCTTTGGATTGGAATGAAAACTGACTTTTCCAGTCCTGTGGCCACTGCTGAGTTTTCCAAATTTGCTGGCATATTGAGTGCAGCACTTTCACAGCATCATCTTTGAGGATCTGAAATAGCTTACATGGAATTCCATCACCTCCACTAGCTTTGTTCATAGTGATGCTTCCTAAGGCCCACTTGACTTTGCATTCCAGAATATATGGTTCTAGGTGAGGGATCACACCACTGTGATTATCTGGGTCACAGAGATCTTTTTTTTATAGTTATTCTGTGTATTCTTGCTACCTCTTCTTAATATGTTCTGCTTCTGTTAAGTCCATACAATTTTTGTCCTTTATTGTGCCCATTTTTGCATGAAAAATTCCCTTGGTATCTCGAATTTTCTTGAAGAAATCTCTAGTCTTTCCCATTCTATTGTTTTCCTCTATTTCTTTGCACTGATCACTGAGGAAGGCTTTCTTATCTCTCCTTGCTATTCTTTGGAACTCTGCATTCAAATGGGTATATCTTGCCTTTTCTCCTTTGCTTTTTGCTTCTCTTCTTTTCACAGCTATTTGTAAGGCATTTGAGACAACTATCTTGGCTTCTTGCATTTCATTTTGTTGGGGATGGTCTTGTTCCCTGCCTCCTGCACAATGCCGCGAACCTCCATCCACAGTTTTTCAGGCACTCTGTCTATCATATCTAATCCCTTGAATCTATTTCTCACTTCCACTGTATAATTGTAAGGTGTGTGATTTAGGTCATACCTGAATGGTCTAGTGGTTTTCCTTACATTTTTTAATTTAAGTCTGAATTTGGCAATAAGGAGTTCATGATCTGAGCCACAGTCAGCTCCCAGTCTTGTTTTTGCTGACTTTATAGAGCTTCTCCATCTTTGGCTGCAAAGAATATAATCAGTCTGATTTCGTTGTTTTGACCACCTGGTGATGCCCATGTGTAGAGTTTCTTCTCTGGTGTTGTTGGAAGAGAGTGTTTTCTATGACCAATGTGTTCTCTTGGCAAAACTCTGTTAGCCTTTGCACTGCTTCATTCTGTACTCCAAGGCCAAATTTGCCTGTTATTCCAGGTGTTTCTTGACTTCCTACTTTTGCATCCCAGTCCCCTATAATGAAAAGGACATCTTTTGGGGATATTAGTTCTAGAAGGTCTTACAGGTCTTCAACTTCAGCTTCTTCAGCATTACTGGTTGGGGCATAGACTGAGATTACTGTGATATTGAATGGTTTGCCTTGGAAATGAACGGAGATCTTTCTGTCACTTTTGAGATTGCATCCAAGTACTGCGTTTTGGACTCTTTTGTTGACTATGATGGCTACTCCGTTGCTTCTAAGTGATTCCTGCCCACAGTTGTAGATATAATGGTCATCTGAGTTAGATTCATCCATTCCATTTTAGTTCGCTGATTCCTAATATGTCAACATTCACTCTTGCCATCTCCTGTCTGTCCACTTCCAATTTGCCTTGATTCATGGACCTAACCAGAGAAGGCAATGGAACCCAGTCCAGTACTCTTGCTTGGAAAATCTCATGGACAGAGGAGCCTGGTAGGCTGCAGTCCATGGGGTCGCGAAGAGTAGAACCTGATTGAGCAACTTCACTTTCACTTTTCACTTTCACGCATTGGAGAAGGAAATGGCAACCCACTCCAGTATTCTTGCCTGGAGAAGCCAAGGATGAGGGAGGCTGGTGGGCTGCCATTTATAGGGTCGCACAGAGTCGGACATGACTGCAGCGACTTAGCAGCAGCAGCAGCATAGACCTAACATTCCAGGTTCCTATGCAATATTGCTCTTTACAGCATCTGACTTTACTTTCATCACCAGTCATATCCACAACTGGGTGTTGTTTTTGCTTTGGCTCCATCTCTTCAATCTTTCTGGAGTTATTTCTCCACTGATCTCCAGTAACATATTGGGTACCCACCGACCTGAGTTTATCTTTCAATGTCCTATCTTTTTGCCTTTTCATACTGTTCATGGGGTTCTCAAGGCAAGAATACTCAATTGGTTTGCCATTCCCTTCTCCAGTGGACCATGTTTTGTCAGAACTCCACCATGACCCATCCCTTTTGGGTGGCCCTACATGGCATGGCTCTTAGTTTCCTTGAGTTAGACAAGGCTGTGTTCCATGTGATCAGACTGATTAGTTTTCTGTGATTGTGGTTTTCAGCTTTTTAAAAATTTCTTGTCTAGGTGAACTGTGTTCTACTCAAGGTAGAACATTATTTTATTTTTAATAATGTGTTTCTATCCATGTCTTCTCACATTGCCTAGTGAAAGTATGAGTCACTTAGTCCTATCTGACTCTATATGACCCCATGGATTGTACCCCAGCAGGCTCCTCTGTCCAGGGAATTCTCCAGGCAAGAATACTGGAGTGGGTAGCCATTTTCTTCTCCAGGGGATCTTTCCCACCCATTGTTCGAACCCAGGTCTCTAACATTGCAGCAGATTCTTTACCATTTGAGCCACATATGATTTTGCTTTCTAAAGGACCACTATATTATTTGCTATATAATTGTCCAAAGCATTCCAAATGGTGACTTCTAGCATTAAAATGCATTCTGTGTGTGTAAAATACATTTCTTTTACATTATGACACACAAGTCTGTTTCTGAACCCAGAATCCAGAAAGCTTACTGTTTCTGCCCTTTATACTGCCAATTCACATTTCTTTGTGATTTCTGGTACAGAAAGATATGCACTTTAATTTTGAGCTTGGATATATTTTAGCAAATTTATCCTTTGCATTATAGTATTGCTACATATGTGTCTAGAACAAAAAGGGGTATATTCCACTTATGATATTCCATAGCAATTTTGATAGGAATCAATTATTTAATCAACTTCTTTTCCCTCTGTTGGACTCAATGCACATGTAAAATCTCTGGGTCAAGAATGATGTACTCTAATTCTATTCACTCATTTACTTATCAATAAGAGTTCTCCCAACAATTTACTTATCGAGATACAAAAATCTATTGGATGCGGCAAAAGTTTTTCTAACTTCTGTAGCATATTACTGTTGGTTGTTTTATTGATGTGCCATTGCTTTGTATTACTGGTATAATACTTCATGTAAATTAATCTTATCTCCACAATTCGTACATGAGCTTTTCAATAACAGAGTTCACTCGGAACCAGGTTTAATCCTCTGAGGGACTAACAATGAAGCTGAATATGGACCACAATACAGGAATAAATAACTAGTATGTATATATATATGTGCAAGGGAGAGTAAGTAAGGGAAAGTTACAAGTGATGCTGAAGTTGGGCCTTGAATTTGTGAGAAGAAAGTCAATTACAGGCAGATAGGGGGCATAGACGTCCTGATAAATGAAGAACTTGTTTAAATGCACAAAGATACAGGAACACCTGGCTTACTCAGAACCTGGTGATTAATTTTAGCATGACTGGAGCACAGTCTGTCAGAAGATCTGTCTCCACAGCACAGTAGTGCCTTGTCTGTCCTGAAAGGGGTTAGAGTGTAATTCTGCCAGTACTAGAGATAATCCCTAGGGAGACTTAAGGGGGAGAGTGATATAATTATAGTTGGCTTGGGAAAAATAACTGTGTCAACAATTAGGGGAAAAAATATATCTCAGGAGGTATCTCAACAGAAAGGTATTACTATAAAAGCTACCTGATGTGTCCAGGGGAGACAGGCTGAAACACTGAACTAGAGTAGTGATGGTAAAAATGGATAAGAGGTCATATTTGCTGACTGTTTGGCAGGTCAGATCAGATAAGATCAGATCAGTCGCTCAGTCATGTCCGACTATTTACAACCCCATGAATCGCAGCACTCCAGGCCTCCCTGTCTATCACCAACTCCCGGAGTTCACTCAGACTCACGTCCATCGAGTCAGTGATGCCATCCAGCCATCTCATTCTCTGTCGTCCCCTTCCCCTCTTGCTCCCAATCCCTCCCAGCATCAGAGTCTTTTCCAATGAGTCAACTCTTTGCATCAGGTGGCCAAAATACTGGAGTTTCAGCTTTAGCATCGTTCCTTCCAAAGAAATCCCAGGGCTGATCTCCTTCACAATGGACTGGTTGAATCTCCTTGCAGTCCAAGGGACTCTCAAGAGTCTTCTTCAACACCACGGTTCAAAAGCATCAATTCTTCAGCGCTCAGCTTTCTTCACAGTCCAACTCTGACATCCATACATGACCACAGGAAAAACCATAGCCTTGACTAGACGAACCTTTGTTGGCAAAGTAACGTTTCTGCTTTTGAATATGCTATCTAGGTTGGTCATAACTTTCCTTCCAAGGAGTAAGCGTCTTTTAATTTCATGGCTGCAGTCACCATCTGTAGTGATTTTGGAGCCCAGAAAAATAAAGTCTGACACTGTTTCCACTGTTTCCCCATCTATTTCCCATGAAATGATGGGACTGGATGTCATGATCTTCGTTTTCTGATGTTGAGCTTTAAGCCAACTTTTTCACTCTCCACTTTCACTTTCATCAAGAGGCTTTTTAGTTCGTCTTCACTTTCTGCCATAAGGGTGGTGTCATCTGCATATCTGAGATTATTGATATTTCTCCCGGCAATCTTGATTCCAGCTTGTGTTTCTTCCAGTCCAGCGTTTCTCATGATGTACTCTGCATATAAGTTAAATAAACAGGGTGACAATATACAGCCTTGACATACTCCTTTTCCTATTTGGAACCAGTCTGTTGTTCCATGTCCAGTTCTAACTGTTGCTTCCTGACCTGCATATAGGTTTCTCAAGAGGCAAGTCAGGTGGTCTGGTATTCCCATCTCTTTCAGAATTTTCCACAGTTTATTGTGATCCACACAGTCAAAGGCTTTGGCATAGTCAATAAAGCAGAAATAGATGTTTTTCTGGAACTCTCTTGCTTTTTCCATGATCCAGTGGATGTTGGCAATTTGATCTCTGGTTCCTCTGCCTTTTCTAAAACCAGCTTGAACATCAGGAAGTTCACGGTTCACATATTGCTGAAGCCTGGCTTGGAGAATTTTGAGCATTACTTTACTAGTGTGAGATGAGTGCAATTGTGCGGTAGTTTGAGCATTCTTTGGCATTGCCTTTCTTTGGGATTGGAATGAAAACTGACTTTTTCCAGTTAACTTGGTATTCAATTTGCTGCCACAGATGAGGCAGATGGAGCGCTAGATATTCCTAGCTCTTAAGATTGTATGAAAGATTCTTGTAGCCTAAGAACATAGGAGACAGAGAAAGTTTAAGGGTCACAGAGAAGACTTAAATTTCATTTTTGTGGAGACATGTGTGTTAGCCACTCAGCTGTGCCTGACTCTTTGTGATCCCATGGACTGCAGCCCACCAGGCTCCTCGGTTAATGGGATTTTCCAGGCAAGGATACTGGAGGGGTTTGTCATTTCCTTCTCCAGTGGATCTTCCTGAACCAGGTATCAAACCCAGGTCTCCTGTATGGCAGGCAGATTCTTTACTGATTGAGCTACCAAAAAAGTCCTTGTGGTGACATGAGGTAAAAGAAATTCTCTCTCTGTTACTCCCTCCCACCCCCTCCACTTTGCTTCAGCCTTGATATGAAGGAATGTCATAAAGAATAACAGTCAAATACCAAGAAAGGCCATTGTGTTATGAGATGTGTTCATAATGTAATATTACAGGTTTATTCTACTCAGGGATAAATGGGGTTTGGAAAATAATGCCAATGTTCAGGTTGAACAGATTTCCCTGTTGGCTCAGACAGTAAAGAATCTGCCTGCATTGCGGGAGACCAGGGTTCAATCTCTGCATCAGGAAGATCTTCTGGAGAAGGGAATGCCAACCCACCCCAGTGTTACTGCCTAGAGAATTCCATGGACAGAGGAGCATAGTGGGCTACAGTCCATAGAGCCTCAGTGAATCAGACACAACTGAGCAACTGTTACTACTACCACTACTACTACTCGGGTTAAACAGAGGCAGGTTAAACTTCTAAAAGAGTATTTAGCTGTTATACATAGAATGGATAAGCAACAAGATCCTACTGTATAACACAGACAACTATATCCAATATCTATGACAAATCATATTGGCAAAGAATATTTTTAAAAGAATATATATATATATATGTATAACTGAATCACTATGTTCTACAGCAGTAATTAGCACAACACTGTAAATCAGCTATGCTTCAATTAATAATAAAAATAATTTAAAGAAAGAGTATTCTCTCTCATCACCGCTGTCATAATTTTTCCACAAAGGCATTTAATATCCTAAATCACAGGGTCTAAGTGAAATCAGTAAGAGCAGAGGGATACTGTCTATATGACAGAACTAGGTAATTAATAGCTTGAGTAAATAAATGGCCACTATCCAGGAACAGTGCTTACCTTCCTGTCTGAAGACTCTGGAAAGAAATATGGTTAAGATGCTCTTAAGTCATTAAATTACATTGTCATTGGAAGCTTGATGCCCTGGGCACTCCCAGAACATATGGCAGAAAAATATCTTGTCAAGCATTTCATTGCCAGCATCAATCCGCAGTTTTGAGAGTCACAGCTGCCATGCTGGATGGGGGCCAAGGATGTCTCAGGACTGCCTGTGCTTGTATAAGATAGATGGAAAGGTTGGGGATTGGTCCCATCACTTTATTTTTATCTTGCTGCCAAGAGCATGGATCACAAGCCACAGTTTGGTGAGCTGTTTCCCCAGACCTTCTGCTCCACCTTCCTAATAGAAATGAAGGAAAGACATTGTGACCCAGGGCCATGCATCCCTAAGTGTGTGATGCATTGGCTTAACCAGAAAAACCAAGATTCTTAGTTCTAGTCTCATTTGTAATGAAGTAGTTAAAAAGAACCCAGGTAAGAAATGGGGTGAGTGTGGGGGGGTTTGATTTGCTTCAGTAGTACCAGGTACTAGATTGAACGTGTGTGTATGTTCAGTCTCTGGGTCGTGTCTGACTCTTTGAAAGTCCATGTATATATAGCCTGCCAGGCTCCTCTGTCCATGGAATTTCCCAGACAAGAATACTGGGGTGGATTGCCATTTCCTCCCCCATGGGATCTTCCCAACTCAGGGATCAAACTTGCATCTTCTACTTTGCAAGTAGATTCTTTACCACTGAACCACATGGGAAGCCCACCTAGTTTGAATAAGACACCCCTTCTCTAGGAAGTTATTAAGACAATAAAGCTGCTTAAGTGAAGCTTGGAGTCTTAGCTAAGGCTGAAATAAGCAGTTACCTAAAAACATGTAACAAGCCTAAGAGTGAAAGCTGCTCTTTCTGATAAATATTCTACATTTGACTATCATCAGGGTTATCTAAAATTCCAGGTATTAGAGTCCTTTGTTTTACATTAAGAAATCATTTCATTTGATGACATCTTCACCTTTGTGAAGATGAAAATTTATCTTTGTCAGGAATGTTCTTTTATGACAGCATTTTGTTTTGTTTTGTTAGTTGTATTCTTACAAGGTAAAGATTTACTGAGCTTGACTACTTTTTGGCTATAGATTCCTATGCACTGACCCGAACAGATAGAATAGTAGCAATAAAATGTCAACAAGTTTGGATGCTTGAATTAATTATTTAGCATAACAATAATACAATACTGAAAGAATGACATATAGACCTCCATATTTCATTAGATGAATCAAGATGGAGAAGGCAGATTGGAGAGGCCAAAGGCTGGAAACCCTAGACTGGGGCTGAACAAGAATGGACAAACCAGAGATGCTATGAAAATGCAGAATGAGGGGACAGATGTCTTGTTGTCATTTAGTTTCTAAGTCATCTCTGACTTTTTGTGATACCATGAACTGTATGTGGAGCTTCCCTGATAGCCCAGTAGGTAAATAATCTGCCTGCAATGCAGGAGACTCCAGTTTGATTCCTGGGCAGGGAAGAGTCACTGGAGAAGGGATAGGCTATTCACTCCAATATTCTTGGGCTTCCCTTATGGCTCAACTGGTAAAGAATCCTCCTGTAATGCAGAAGACTGGGGTTCGATCCCTGGGTTGGGAAGATCCCCTGGAGAAGGAAAAGGCTACCCACTCCAGTATTCTGGCCTGGAAAATTCCATGGAATGTATAGTCCATGGGGTCACAAAGAATCAGACAGGACTGAGAAACTTTCACTTTCACTTTTCAGACTGTATGTAGCCCAACAAACTCCTCCATCCATGAAATTTCCCAGCAAAATACTGGAATGGGTTGCTATTTCCTTCTCCAGGGGATCTTCCTGACCCACGGATCAAACTCACATCTCCTGTATCTCCTGCATTGGCAGACAGATTCTTTACCACTGCACCACCAGGGAAATTCACAGAAGTCTTCCTCCTCCCATTATACCCACCATATTGCCGATGTACAAAGAGTCAAGTTTAACTTTCCAAAGCTGATTGTTGTCTTTCAAATAAGGTCTAGCTTCTATATTGCACTATTAATAACTCATATTAAAACCTCCCATCTACTTTTGAAAATGAAAGTTTCTCTCCGAACATGCTTGCCTTATATGATTTTCTGAATTACTTTCTGCCATTCTGAATTTTTCAGAAATTTGAATTTTAAACAATGAATAAACAATGTATTTATCACTTATTTATACTTCCTTTGGGGACTTACATTTGTATTGAAGAAGGATTATAATTCGGTGAGGATCAGGCTAATTCTAACCTTAATAACTTAAGACATTTCATAATAATAAGTAGAATCTTTCTGGATTAGTTTTGTGTGTGTTGGACTTAGCTGACATATTATTTTATTCTCATGTTTTAGTGTTTCAAGGCACAGAAGCATAATTTTTTTAATTTATTTATTTTTTAATTGAAGGGTAATTGCTTTACAGAATTCTGTTGGTTTCTGTCTGCCAAAAGAAGCAGAAATTTAAGTACAAGGAATATGTGTTTGATAAGGAGTATGAATAATTAGAAGTATTTAAAACTGGATGAGTAAAAACAAGAAAATAAAGAAAGCTTACCCTGTACTAATGTGTACTGCTGCTTTGAAATGAGGGAGCAATATTTTTGAAATGAAATGAAATTAATCTTCCTCACAAATTCTCTATGGCCTTTATGCTACTTTTAATTTTGGGGAAAAAAAGTATATTGAATACAAGTGAATATGAGAAATTTAATCATACTCCTGTGCTTTAGTATGAAAAGAACACAGAAAGAACCTGAGAGGATCATGTAAACAAAGAAACCATGGTTGCTCATCAAAGTGTAATTTTTCCCCTGAATTTTATCAGAGTATCTAATTTGTGACTTTACTCAATGTTGGAGAATTGAAAAAGCCGTACATTAAAATGAGAGAACAATCAAGCAAAGATATTCTATATCTATAGCAGGATAAAGATGTTAATCCTGCTTCACAGAGTTTCATCTATCCATCCCCTCATTTTTTTTTTTTTTTTTTTTTTTATTGCCTGCTGAGCTGCGCGATTCCCGCCCGCTCAGCTTCCAGACTACTGCATGCTGAGCTGCGTCCCCTCATTTTTTTTTTTTTTAACTCCTTATCTCAGGATAAGAAATGATTCATTCTCTTTTAGGACATATGTAAATGAGAGTTTATTATGTGGTTACTTGTGATTTGGAGCATAAATTCCATGAGTCATTGAGGTCGGTTCAGAAATACCAATGAGGGTCTTAAGAAAAAGACAGGACTCTGGGGCTAAAAGTGATCAGAGAGAGGGTGACAAGCATGAGTACATGAATGGATACATCAATAAATGTAAGTGAAGGACTTAATTATGGAAATGCTACAGATGAGTTGCTTTCTAAATTTTCAGTGTATTTGAATGTTTTTGTCTGACAAATTTTCAACAGTTAGTGATTTTGATTTCAAGTATTACAAATCTAGAAAAGATGGCATTTCTCCCTAAGCCTTATCCATGACAGACAAAATTAAGACGTGGTATGTTTTAGACTTGTGTTTCATCATTAATGCCAATCATAAGATTTTATTTTCTGATTTATGAAATGAAAGTTCACAACCCAAGCCATCAATTATCATAAATCACATTTACCAAAAGTACCTGTTATATATATATATATATATATATATATATATATATATATATATATATTTTTTAAGATGAATGAATTTTTATTTTGTTTCTTCAATTCATAGCTTCATGGAAGATGCCTAGTGAGAGATAGATTATAAACTTGGGAAACATTTTCCAAGTTTTCAATCTCAAATTATCTTTAAAAAATAAGAATATCGACGTTCAGTCTTGTCATCTCCTGTTTGACCACTTCCAATTTGCCCTGATTCATGGACCTAACATTCCAAGTTCCTATGCAATATTGCTCTTTATAGTATTGGACCTTGCTTCCATCACCAGTCCCATCCACACCTGCGTGTTGTTTTTGCTTTGCCTCCATCTCTTATTCTTTCTGGTGTTATTTCTCCACTGATCTCCAGTAGCATATTGATCACCTACCTGGGTCATTCATTTGCATTAAAGCACAAGTGGATTCTACCCATCCTACTTGATCTTCCCAGTGTAGTTGTATTTCACAAGAAAATTATGTTAACATGAGTTGATTTCTAATTATGGGATTTTCATCAGTGCATGAAATTATTATATATAGTTAAAATTCAAAACAAAAACAGACTGGGAACGTTGATATTTTAGGAATTAGTGAATTAAAATGGAATGGAATGAGTGAATATAACTTAGATGACCATTATATCTACAACTGTGGGCAAGAATCCCTTAGAAGCAATGGAGTATCCACCATAGTCAACAAAAGAGTCCAAAATGCAGTACTTGGATGCAACCTCAAAAACAACAGAATGATTTCTTTTTGTTTCCAAGGCAAACCATTCAATATCACAGTAATCCAAGTCTATGCCCCCACCAGTAATGCTGAAGAAGCTAGGTTGAACGGTTCTATGAAGACCTACAAGACCTTCTAGAACTAACACCCAAAAAAGATGTCCTTTTCATTATAGGGGACTGGAATGCAAAAGTAGGAGTACTCAAGAAACACCTGGAGTACCAGGCAAATTTCCCCTTGGAGTAAAGAATTAAGCAGGGCAAAGGCTAACAGAGTTTTGCTGAGAGAACACAGCGATCATAGCAAACATCCTCTTCCAACAACACAAGAGAAGACTCTGCACATGGACATCACCAGATGGCAAACACCAAAATCAGATTGATTATATTCTTTGCAGCCAAAGATGGAGAAGCTCTATACACTCAGAAAAAAACAAGATCCGGAGCTGACTATGGCTCAGATCATGAACTCCTTATTGCCAAATTCATACTTAAATTTAAAAAAGTAGGGAAAACCACTAGACCATTCAGGTATAACCTAAATCAAATCCCTAACAATTATACAGTGGAAGTGAGAAATAGATTTAAGGGACTAGATCTAATAGGCAGAGTGCCTGATGAACTATGGACGGAGGCTCCTGACATTGTACAGAAGACAGAAGGCAAGACCATCCGAAGAAAAAGAAATGCAAAAACGCAAAATGGCTGTCTAAGGAGGCCTTACAAATAGCTGTGAAAAGAAGAGAAGCAAAAAGCAAAGTAGAAAAGGCAAGATATACCCATTTGAATGCAGAGTTCCAAAGAATAGCAAGGAGAGATAAGAAAGCCTTTCAAAGTGATCAATGTAATGAAATAGAGGAAAACAACAGAATGGGAAAGACTAGAGATCTCTTCAAGAAAATTAGATTTTGTTTCCAAGAAAATTAGATTTCCTTAGAAGCAAGAAGATTTTTCGAGGTAACATTTCGTGCAAAGATGGGCTCAAAAAAGGGAAGAAATTGTATGGACCTAACAGAAGTAGAGGATATTAAGAAGAGGTGGCAAGAATACACAGAAGAACTATACAAAAGAGATATTCATGGCCCACATAATTACAAAGGTGTGATCACTCACCTAGAGCCAGACATCCTGGAATGCAAAGTCAAGTGGACCTTAGGAAGCATCACTTTGCACAAAGCTAGTGGAGGTGATGGAATTCCAGGTGAACTATTTCAAATCTTCAAAGATTATGCTGTGACAGTGCTGCACTCAATATGCCAGCAAATTTGGAAAACTCAGCAGGGGCCACAGGACTGGAAAAGGTCAGTTTTCTTTTCAATCCCAAAGAAAGGCAATGCCAAAGAATGCTCAAACTACCGCACAATTGCACTCATTTCACATGCTAGCAAAGTAATGCTCGAAATTCTCCAAGCCAGGCTTCAACAATATGTGAACCGTGAACTTCCAGATGTTCAAGTTGGATTTAGAAAAGGCAGAGGAAACCAGAGATCAAATTGCCAACATCCACTGGATCATTGAAAAAGCAAGAGATTTCCAGAAAAACATCTTTCTGCTTTATTAACTATGCCAAACCCTTTGACTGTGTGGATCACAATAAACTGTGGAAAATTCTGAAAGAGATGGGAATACCAGACCATCTGACCTGCCTCTTGAGAAATCTGTATGCAGGTCAAGAAGCAACTGTAAGAACTGAACATGGAACAACAGACTGGTTCCAAATAGGAAAAGGAGTACTTCAAGGCTGTATATTGTCACCCTCCTTATTTAACCTATATGTGGAGTACATCATGAGAAATGCTGGGCTGGAAGAAGCACAAGCTGGCATCAAGATTGCTGGGAGAAGTATCAATAACCTCAGATATACAGACGACACCACCCTTATGGCAGAAAGTGAAGAAGAACTAAAAAGCCTCTTGATGAAAGTGAAAGAGGAGAGTGAAAAAGTTGGCTTAAAGCTCAACATTCAGAAAACTAAGATCATGGCATTCAGTCCCATCACTTCATGGCAAATAGATGGGGAAACTGTTGAAACAGTGGCTGACTTTATTTTTCTGGGCTCCAAAATCACTGCAGATGGTGACTGCAGCCATGAAATTAAAAGACGCTTACTCCTTGCAAGGAAAGTTATGACCAACCAAGACAGCATATTAAATATCAGAGATATTACTTTGCCAACAAAGGCCCATCTAGTGAAGGCTAGTGAAGGCTATTATTTTTCCAGTAGTCATGTATGGATGGGAGAGTTGGACTATAAAGAAACCTGAGCACCGAAGAATTGATGCTTTTGAACTGTGGTGTTGGAGAAGATTCTTGAGATTCCCTTGGACTGCAAGGAGATCCAACCAGTAAATCCTAAAGGAAATCTGTTCTGAATATTCATTGGAAGGACTGATACTGAAGCTGAAACTCCAATACTTTGGCCGCCTGATGCGAAGAGCTGATTCATTTGAAAAGACCCTGATGCTGGGAAAGATTGAAGGCAGGAGGAGAAGTGGACAACAGAGGATGAGATGGTTGGATGGCATCACTGACTCAATGGACATGAGTTTGAGTGAACTCCGGGAGCTGGTGATGGACAGGGAGGGTGTGCTACAGTCTTTGGGGATCACAAAGAGTCAGACATGACTGAGCGCTTGAATTGAACTGAACTGAATAAATTTTCTGTTTTTTTTTTAACCTGACAATTTCTTAATTTAGTTTCTCACATGACTTAGTTTTCAGACACTTTTACACCCTCCTGCATATGTGTTTTCATAATGTCTTCCTCAAATTTTAATGACAAATAGAAAAATATTGTATATTTCTGGTGGTATATTAGTTCAGGTCAGTCACTCAGTCATGTCCGACTTTGCTACCCCATGGACTGCAGCACATCAGGCATCCCTGTCCATCACCAACTCCCAGAGCTTTATGGAATTTATGTCCATTGAGTCAGTGATGCCATCCAACCATCTTATCCTCTGTCGTCCCATTTTCCTCTTGCCGTTAATCTTTCCCAGCATCAGGTTTTTTTCAATGAGTCAGTTCTTAGCATCAGGTGGCCAAAGTATTGGAGCTTCAGCTTCAGCAGCAGATCTTCCAATGAATATTCAGGACTGATTTCCTTTAGGATTTATTGGTTGGATCTCCTTGCAGTCCAAGGGACTCTCAAGAGTCTTCCAACACCACAGTTCAAAAGCATCAATTCTTCGGCACTCAGTTTTCTTTATAGTCCAACTCTCACATACATATTTGACTACTGGAAAAACCATAGCTTTGACTAGATGGACTATTGTTGGCAAAGTAATGTCTCTGCTTTTTAATATGTTTTTTAGGTTGGTCATAGCTTTTCTTCCAAGGAGCACATATCTTTTAATTTCATGGTTGCAGTCACCATTTGCAGTGATTTTGGAGCCCAAAAAAATGAAGTCTGTCACTGTTTCCATTGTTTCCCCATCTATTTGCTTGAAGTGATGGGACCAGATGCTATAATCTTAGTTTTCTGAATGCTGAGCTTTAAGCTAGGTTTTTCACTCTCCTCTTTCACTTTCATCAAGAATCTCTTTAGTTCCTCTTCACTTTCTGCCATAAGGGTGGTGTAATCTGCATTTCTGAGGTTATTGATATTTCTCTTGGCAATCCTGATTCCTGCTTGTGCTTCATCCAGCCTGGCATTTTTAAAGATGTACTCTGTACATAAGTTAAATAAGTAAGGTGACAATATACAACCTTAACATACTCTTTCCCCAATTTTGAACCAGTCTGTTGTTCCATGTACAGTTCTAACTGTTGCTTCTTGACCTGCATACAGACTTCTCAGGAGGCAAGTAAAGTGGTTTGGTATTCTCATCTCTTCCAAGAATTTTCTAGTTTGTTGTGATCCACACAGTCAAAAGCTTTGGTGTAGTCAATAAATCAAAAGTAGATGTTTTTCTGGAATCCCCTTGCTTTTTCTCTGATTCAACAGATATTGACAATTTGTTCTCTGGTTCCTGTGCCTTTTCTACATACAGCTTGTACAGCTGTAATTTCTTGGGTCACTTACTGCTGAAGTTTAGCTTGAAGAATTTTGAGCATTACTTTTCTAGCATGTGAAATGAGCACAAGTGTACAATAGTTTGAACATTTTTTAGCATTGTCTTTATTTGGGATTGGAATAAAAACTTACTTTTAAAGAATATGCACATAATAGAACCTTAAATTTCAAATAACAGAAAATATATGTTTGCCCCAAAAAAAAAAAAAAAATGAAAAGTATTAAAATTAACTGAGTAGTTGAGACTCCAAAATGTACTGTTTGGGAATGCCAGTAGCTGCCATGTAGGCAGATGTGCACCTTACCTCTCACTGATGGAGGTGTCTCCGCAAAGCCTGAGCTCTGTAGAAAGTGCAGGTGACCATGAGAGTATAACTCCATTTGTATCATGGACTGGTAGGGGTTAGGGATGCAAAGTTTATAAAAGTCACATAAACACTTTTTGAAACTGCCAAGCCTGGGAAAGTCCATTTTCTTCTGAACCTTGAAGTTGCTTCTAAATAAGGAAACACATTAAATCATAACAACAGCAAGAGAAGCCACAGCAGCAGCATCCAATCCTAGCCTTGTATCTGCCTCTGAGGCATCAAAAATAATTCTGAGATGCACTCCCTATTCATCATGGGAGTCTGAGTCTCTCCATCTTTGATTATATAATTCTCTGATGCAGACAGCAAAGCTCCAGCTCTAATTCCACTCTTTCACTACATATATTTCCTACGACTACCTTCTTTTCTCAACTCAGTTTTCAAAACCGCATGAGTTTTACCTCTTCCATAGATATGTATCCCAAACACAAGGAGACATGTTCTTTTCTCTGAACAATTTTGTGAGTTCTTTCTTTCAACACACATTTGAAGATATTAAGATATTCTGGTTGTAGAGACTTCCCTGGTGGTCCAGTGTTTTAAGACTCTGTGCTTCCAATGGAGGAGGTGTAGGTGAAATCCCTGGATGGGGAACTAAGATCCTGCATGGCTTGTGGTGAGACCAAAAAGAAGACAAATACTATTTATAAAAATATTTTAGTTGTACATGCTAGCTAATTTGGGTAATCATCATCCACAATGACTTAAAACCAGTTTTCCTCATCATAGCATCTAGCAAAGATACATTACAGTGGATCAATAAACACTGATTGACTTCAGGGCCTCCAAAAAATGTTCTGCCCTCTTCCATGCACTCAAGTTCTATTAACAATTGTAGTTTTAGCTGAATGTTGCAATCCACATAGAAAATTCGTACTTTAGAATATTCACTATCTAATTAGAATGCCTCCTCACTCCAACCAGTGGCATAAATGTCACACTTTTATATTTAATATGCCTATTTATTTTCTGTGTGTGCACACACATAATTTTTTTCTAATAAATTTGATATATCTCATGGTACAAAGTGTAACTATTTCTAATTAGTTTGATCAAAGATACCACAGTCAGTGCTGAGAAATGGAAATTATGCTAATAAAAATTCTATTGCTTCTGACAGGAGAAAAAAATGGTCATACATTGATTCAGTTCTCCCAGCCTTCCAGAAAAATATTTATATGTGACATATTTACAAGAGCACATAAATGTATATATAGTCATACTTTGTAATATTCCTAAAGGCCCTACAGCAGAAACAGCAAGACAGAAAGCTATTTCTACTGACTCTTTTATTGTTTGTGCCATTTCTACACTGGTCTATTATGATTTTAACTCTTACACACTCTACAAGGTTGAATGGGGCAAGCAATGAAATGAACTGATCATAAAGAGATCAAGTATTTCTCTCTTAGGTTATCCTTTCATTCCAGAGTCTTCGATGTCAGAAGATAATAGGATATTCTTACTAAACCAAGATTCTTATAATGATTATTTGTGAAGGATAAACTATCATTTATTAAGTATATAAATGTGTGGAGAGGTTAGCAGAAAATGAGCTGAAAATGATCTATAGGGAAAGATCTGGAAATTACTGATTTGTTCCATAAATATGTTCAGAAGGTACCACAAGAAACTTACCATCTAAGAAACAGAATGGAGAATAGTGAGACTTCCCTGGCAGTCCGGTGGTTAGAGTTCTGTGCTCTCAATGCAAGGGGCATGGACTCAACCCCTGGTTGGGGAATTAAGATCCTGTAGGTAGCACAGAGCAGCCAAAATACTATATCACAAAGAATCATAGCACAACTTAGCAGCTGAAAAACAACCCAGTACCTAGTTAAAAAAGAAGGAATTGAACTCAGATAGTTCTGGCTGCAAAGGTTAGACTACTGGAATTATCAAATTCTCTTAGAAATTATTTGTTTGGACTGTCTCCTATTAAGTGTCTCCAAGAGTTATCTTCTGCAATAACTATAATATATATATATCTATATCTATATTTACGCTTCTTTGTGATCTCATAGACTGCAGCACACCAAGCTTCCCGGTCCTTCACTATCTCTTGGAGTTTGTTCAAACCTATGTCCATTAAGTCAGTAATACCATCCAACTGTCTCATCCTCTGTCACTCCTTCTCCTCCTGCCCTCAATCTTTCCCAGCATCAGGGTCTTTTCCAATGAGATGGCTTTTTGCATCAGGTAGACAAAGAACTGAAGCTTCAGCCTCAGCATCAATCCTTCCAATGAATATTCAGGGTTGACTTCCTTTAGAATCAACTGGTTTGATTTCCTTGCAGTCTAAGGGACTCTCAAGTGTCTTCTCCAGCACCACAATTTGAAAACACCAAATCTTTGGTGCTCAGTCTTCTTTATAATCAAACTCTCACATCCGTACATTATTACTGGAAAAACCATAGCTTTGACTATACAGACTTTTGTTGGCAAAGTCATGTCCCTGTTTTCCTTAATATTCTGTCTAGGTTTGTCATAGCTTTTCTTCCAAGGAGTGAGCATCTTTTAATTTCATGGCTGCAGTCACTGTCCACAGTGATTTTGGAGTCCAAGAAAATAAAGCCTGTCACTGTTTCCACTTTTTACCCATTTGTCATGAAGTGATAGGACCAGATCCCATGATCTTAATTTTTTGAAAGCTGAATTTTAAGCTAGCTTTTTTAACTCTCCTGTTTCAACCTCAATACGAGGCTCTCTAATTCCTCTTCGCTTTCTGCTATTAGAGTAGAATCATCTCCGTATCTGAAGTTGTTGATATTTCTCCCAGCAGCCTTGATTCCAGCCTTTGATTCACCCAGCCTGCCATTTCACATGATACTCTGCATATAAGTTAAATAAGCAGGGTGACAATATACAGCCTTGACCCACTCCTTTCCCAATTTTGAGCCAGTTCATTGTTCCATGTCCGGTTCTAAATGTTGCTCCTTGAACTGCATGCAGGTTTCTCAGGAAACAGGTAAGGTGGTCTGGTATTTCCATGTCTTAATTTTATGAGGTGTGCTGTATCTTAATTTCTTGTTTTAGATACTATGCCAAGCACATGGAAGATATTTCACAAATAAAGATTTTACCTCTTCTTTTCCTCATATGTATTCACTTATTTGTTCATTTGATAATAATTAATAAGGACAAACTGAGTCTAAGGACATAGGTACTCAGGAGTCAAAACTTCTAATGTTATCCTTTCTTGTATAATCTACTAGTGAATAAGTTAGAAATTAATAATATAACCAAAAAATAAATATTAAGTTAAAAGTATATGCCAAGAAAAAGGAAATACAAGGTGCTATACAAGGGACCTAAGGCTGGGTTTTCATGGAAAACTTCCTTATGGAAGTGACATTTAAGAGAAAATAAGAAGCATGAATGAGACCAACCAAGAGAAAAAAATTTCAAGGCAAAACAAATCTTATGTGAAAGCTCTGGATCCTAAAGAACTTTAGCAGCTGTTAGGAACCCATAGAAATTCAGGACGAATAAAGCACAGAGAATGAAAGTGTGAGCAGCATGAAATGAGGCCAAAATTCTAGACAGATAATGAGTGTGATAATTACATGACTTTCAATAGTTAATGTTAAATGACTAGATTTTATCCTTTGTGCAATCTGAAGACTTTAAAAGGAACTAAGTGGAAACATTGATACTATCATGCGCTTTTACCCAAAAGCAGATGATTCTGGCTTTTTTTTTTTTTTTTTGGTAATAGTTGGAGGATAATTGCTTTACAATGTTGTATTGGTTTCTGTTGTATAACTATGTGAATCAGTCATAAGCATACATATGTCCCCTCCCGCTTGAGACTTCCTCCCACCTCAAACCCCTTCCCACCCTTCTAGGTCATCAGAGAGCACCAGGCTGGGCACTCCCTGTGTTAAAGAGCAACTTCCCACTAGCTATTTATCTGACACATGATAGTGTATATATGTCAATATTACTGCACAGCTAGCAGCATGGGGAAATTTTTCAGGAAAACTTTTTGTATAATTGAAGTAAGAACTGACTCACATATATAGAGAATAAGCTAGTGGTTACTAGCTGTGGGAGGTAATATAGGGCTGGGGACGGTGGAAGTACAAACTACTGGGTGTAAGCTCGGCTACAAGGATGTGTTGCATAACACAAAGCATATAGACAATGTTTGGTATAACCGTAAATGCAGTGCAACATTTAAAAATTATATAAAAATTTAAAAATTAAGACATTATTAAAGCAAGATATTTTCAGCAATATGCTATGAGAATAGAAGATAATGATCAGGTTCCAGAAACTGTGATGACATAGCCAAGCGTGTGACTATGAGATTAGGGTAGAGGAAGCATTGAGATGAGAAAGTCATATAATTGGAAGGCTAAAGTGCAAAGAAATTCAAATGTAAAGAACATGTGAAGATTAAAGGATTTTCACAGTAGGTAAGGAATGGAAGACATCAATTTCAGATAAATCTATGGAAAAAGACACAAGATGGCAGTTTAACTTGACTTAGAGGAGGAATGGTCCCCTGATATTACCTAAAGCTATTGATATACCTCTATACCACAGTTACCTGAAATTGATCAGTCTATGAAAAGCCACAAATTACTCATGAGCTAATTGCTTCTTAGAAACAATCTATCCTAAACCACTTCATGTTACAAAGGAAAGATTGATTCCCAGAGAAATAAAGTGTTGCTCGAGATCACATCTTAAATTTACAGGAAAATCAGTTCTAAGCCTCAGTCCGGCTTCCTTCTCGTACAACCAAATTAAGGTAATATTTCCCAAATAATCTGGTAGTGTAAATATTTGGGGTCTTCAGGCAAACTGTAAGTACTATTAGAGACTTCCTTGTAGCTCAAATGGTAAAGAATCTGCCTGCGATGCAGGAGACCAGGGTTTGATCCCTGGATTGGGAAGTTCCTCTGGAGAGGGAATGGCAATCCACTCCAGTATTCTAGCCTGGAGAATTCCATGGACAGAGAAGCCTGGCAGTCCATGGGGTCGCAAAGAGTCAGACACAACTCAGGGATTAACACACACATAAGTACTATTTTTCTTTCTCATTCAAGTTCTGAACAAGTTGGTAAAAGAATATACAGCAAAATTGAATACGAAAATAACTTCACTACTTATAAAATCTAAATTATAGCATATGGTTCAGTATGATGCAAAATGGATCAGCTAAATAAAACTCATAATTATAGATAATTACTGATGAAGTCATAAACAGTTTGCGGGGTGGGCATCGTACTCAGGTTGGAAATAAGATACACAGGAGCGAGAGAATAGCTGCTTTCTAAGGCAGTCCATTGGAGAAGGCAATGGCACCCCACTCCAGTAATTTTGCCTGGAAAATCCCATGGACGGAGGAGCCTGGTAGGCTGCAGTCCATGGGGTCGCTAAGAGTCGGACACGACTGAGCAAGTTCACTTTCACTTTTCACTTTCATGCATTGGAGAAGGAAATGGCAACCTACTCCAGTGTTCTTGTCTGGAGAATCCCAGGGACGGGGAAGCCTGGTGGGCTGCCGTCTATGGGGTCGCACAGAGTCAGACACGACTAAAGCGACTTAGCAGCAGCAAGGCAGTCCATGTCCCAAAGTTGCATATTAATATGTTCTGATACACAATAGTTTTTGCTGTGATTTGTTTGTATTTCCATGTGAAGTCAAATTTAAATTAAAACAATATGCTTATTTATGAATAAAAAGCAGTAATAAGCTGCTTTAAATGTAGCAAGGAAAGCATCAAAGAAGACTACCTCTATATCACTTTGCCTTATGGTAAAATGTTTGTGAATAGGTTAAATCTTCATAAGTTTCTGACAATTTTCAGTACTCTTGTCACACTGGATATATCCACAAACTTAAAGGGAGTATTAAAATTATCAGAAGCATTAGTCTAATCTGGAGTGGAAGACCAAAGCCCTATATATACTGTTGAAAAATCTCATATGATTAATATTTTGAGGCAGCATCCAAGATTCATGTGCAGACTACACAGCAGAGTTGGAAGTCACATGAAAAGATCACAGGCTCACAATGATCCAGGTCAGAGAAATAAGAACATCCTGTTTACCTTTGTCATGTAGTAGACTGTATCCTCCAGAAACCTACCGTGGCTAGCTCAGATGCCATGTAGCCAAGTGGAAATCTGTAGTGAGGATTTAAGGTTTAAGTAAATTACTTCCAGAAGTCATGTTTCCAAGCTATTTGTGTGGAACAAACAGTCTGTAATATCTGAGAGTGGAACACTTATTTCTGTAAACAAGTCACTGTAATGAATGACAATGTAGCAACTTCACTCCTTAAAATGACTTTTATGCATTGGTTCTATTACACTGGATTAAAAATATTGGACTTAATACAATTAACAATTATATAAATAAATATGTCCCAGCAAAAAGCAGTGCCCATCACATATTTTGTTTTTGCTTTTGTTTTTCTTATCAGAAAAAGACATTTATTCCTTAGTAAACATTTGGTCAATTATAAGTTAGAGCAGTAAAAATCACTCTTATTTTTCCTAAGTGGAATTAAATCTTGGAGTCTTCATTTAAGTAATCAGCAGGTCTAACCCAGGTCATTGTGGAGGTGTGAAATCATTTGTGGACTTTATTAGAAGAGGCTGTTTAGTAGAGACACCTAAATTAACAACTCCAAGCTCTCAGTAGTTGAAAATCATAAAGGTACATTTCTGTCTCACCTTACATGTTCAATGAAGTAAGCCAAAGAAATATATTCATTGTAGCCATTCTAGTCTAAGAGCTACTCAACAAAGTGATGACATCACTATTTTAACATGTGTTTCTTTCTTTATAATCACTATGCCAGGAGAAGGAAGGGCACTGGCCCATTTAATATTCTAGATTGAAAAACACAATCACCACTTCAACTCACCCTTCCTTAGCTAATCTTCTGGCAATGTGTAACTTCAAGTGGGTGATATCACAATTCTTTATGTACCCAGAAGTAAGGATCAGTAATCAATAATAATAATTATTGAATATTTATAATGCTTATCACAATTCAATCTTTTGGTCACTATATAGTTGATTTACTTTTAACTCCTCTCCAAGGGAGGCATCCCGAAGTCTAGAATACACTTGTGATAGGTGATTATGTTTACAGTGTTTACAACCAATCCAGGATAATTCTTTTTGTTTAGATATTCATTGGAAGGACTGATACTGAAGCTGAAGCTCTAATACTTTGGCGACCTAATGCAAAGAGCTGACTCACTGGAACAGACCCTGGTGCTGAGAAAGTTTGAGGGCAGGAGAAGGGGGAGACAGAGGATGAGATGATGGGATGGCATCACCAACTCAATGGACATGAGTTTGAGCAAACTCCGGGAGGTAGTGAAAGACAGGGAAGACTGGCATGCTACAGCCCGTGGTGCGGCAAAGAGTCGGACACAACTTAGCAACTGAACAACAGCAATAATCAGAGACTGAAAAATAAACTGTTTCCTATAACACAGCATACACTGATGAAAGTAGAATAGAACAGAAAACAGTAAAGGTTCACTTCATAAAAACAATAGTGAACATATATTAATCACTGTTTGCAGAAATTCTGCAAATCCATTGAGCAAATATTATTAGGGCTCCTCTAAATCTTGGATGCCTTCTCAGATATCTTCAACTGCTTGTTTTCCCTCTCTCTAGTCAGTACCTCTCCTGTGCTGGGCAGCTTTTTCATCCTAGACAAGTGAAACATCACACAAAAAGAAATGGAATATGACTTTCTAAGAAGTCCCAGGTATAAGATGAGGATAATACAAACCACGTGTATGGAGGAGTTTAC
Source organism: Bos mutus (assembly GCF_027580195.1). Taxonomy (NCBI): domain Eukaryota; kingdom Metazoa; phylum Chordata; class Mammalia; order Artiodactyla; family Bovidae; genus Bos; species Bos mutus. The sequence continues at coordinate 55,633,061 of NC_091627.1, forward strand.
TCCTAATGGAATGACCTCTGACAAGTGAGCAACAGGATAAAGAAAGGAAGCCTCCTTCCTCTCTTCAATGTACTATCCGTGTGGTTCCCCCATCACTATTCTCTCCAAGAAGAACTACTTACTTTGGGAATAGCACATGGAAGAAAGTAAAGATGGCTTATTTATATTTGGTTCTCTATCTTCTCCCTGTTGATGAACATATCTCCATGGCAACCTGATGGAGACAAGAGAACCAAACACTAGCCATCAAGTGCTGCAGAAAGGACATGACACTTCTCTCTCCTTTTCACCTTTCATTGTCCAGAAAAAGTAACGTAGATATACGTAACTTCAAGGGTTAAACAATTACAATCCCTTATATAACTGGAGGAAAAGAACAGGATGCCAGAGAGCATGAGTAATGTCTATCCCAGCTGTCCTCAGTGTTTGTGTCACTCATTGCCTCTCTTAACTGGACGAGCACGCCAACGTCACCGTCACCGCAGAAATTTCTTTAAGGCTTTTTCCAGCCTTCAGGAAGCTATGCCTATCTCCATCTTTAGGATTTAGCTGCTCCCCTGTGTTTCAGTATTTGGGACCCTTGGAACATAGGGCTTCCCAGGTGGCACAGTGGTAAAGAATCAGCCTGCCAATACAGGAGACACAGGTTTGATCCTTGGGTTAGGAAATCCCCTGGAGAAGAAAATGGCAATTCACTCCAGTAGTTTTGCCTGGATAATCCCATGGACAGAGGAGCTTGGTGGGCTACAGTCCATGGGGTCACAGTGTCAGACATAACTGAGTGACTGAGCATGCACATGCTCTTGAGACATAAAGGTTCATTCTAAACAGATTAAGGGCTTCACAGGCAAAGGGCTTTGGCAAAGATCCTGACAAAGAGAAGCCATAGCTTTTCTGTTTACCTTCTTAGAGAGCTAGGTACAAGGGTTGTGAGAAATAAAAATGTCTCACATTCCTTTGATCACAAGAGAATAAGACACATATATTACTTCAGTGGATTATTCTGCCACACTTATGGTAGTGAATAAAAATATAGATTCAGAGGTCCATGAGACCTGTGCTCTAATATATGCTTTCATGCTAGTTACTAGCATACTACAGTTTGAAGAATAATTTTTTCAAGTTTCTGAATTTTAATCTCATTACTTATTTCTTTAAAGTAGTAAGTATTTCAAATAGTTTGTGTATGCTAACTAGAAATATACAGGTAAATAATTGGCAGAATAACAAAAATATGGTTTATAATTCTATTTATTTCCTATCAAAACTTAAGACCATGCTGTGCATATCCAACTTTTCGTGACCCTTTGGACTGTAACTCGCCAGGCTCCTCTGTCCATAGGATTTTCCAGGCAAGAATACTGGAGTGGGTCTCCATTTCCTCCACCAGTGGATCTTCACGACCAAAGGATCGAATTGTAGGCAGGTTCTTTACTTGATGAGTCATCAAGGAAGCCCAACAGATCCTAGATAAAAGTCATTGTAGATACTGGATGATATCACATATATATGTAGAATCTAAAATAGTACAACAAACCAGTGAATATAACAAAAAAGAAGCAGACTCACAGATACAGAGAACAAACTAGTGGTTACCAGTGGGGACAGAGGAGCAATATAGGGGTGAGGGTGTTCAGTTCAGTTCATTTCAGTTCAGTTCAGTCACTCAGTCATGTCCGACTCTTTGCGACCCCATGGACTGCAGCATGCCAGGCCTCCCTGTCCATCACCAGCTCCCTCAGTTTACTGAAACTCACATCCATTGAGTCGGTGATGACATCCAACCATCTCATCCTCTGTCATCCTCTTCTCCTCCCACCTCCAATCTTTCCCAGCATCAGGGTCTTTTCAAATCAAACTATTGTGTTAAAGATAGGCTCGATGATGTATTGTATGACATGGGAAATAAACCCAGTATTCTGTAATAAGTATAAATAAAAAGTAACTTTTCAAATTGTATGAAAATAATAACTTTAAGAGATTAAAAGCAAAAATAAATAAACACAATAAAATATCAGCTCTATAGTAAATTGCTGTACAAAAAATTAAAACTAAAAAAATTTTAAATTCAGTAAGATTCTGATTTCATGCTATTAAATTGATTTTGCCTAAAATATATTAAAACTTGGTTTAATTTATGTTAATATTCTTATTTTTCTTTCCTATTACTTTCTTCTTCCTTTCTGATAAAGGATTTCAAGAAAGCCTAGAAAATCCCCTGGGTATTTTTCTTTTCTGGCCTGTACCACCCAGGTGAATGAAAAAAGAAATAAAAAGTTACGTACATGCATATTTGTAATCACCTATCATAATGATGCTTTTTATTTGTATGGTGTCTTAGCTTAAAAAATATATAAATATACAAGACCTCATTCAATTTTTACAATGTCTTTGAGTAGCATTCTAGAAATGAGACAACTGAAGATCTCTGAAGTTGTGCTTCCAAGATATAAAAAGTCACATTTAGGACAAATTCAAATTTTTATTAAATGTTAAAATGTAAGGGTTTTTTTTTTTCCCCCTTTTCCTTTTCATTTTGTTGAGTTTGTTGGTTTTTCAACAAGAAAAGTACAGAGTAGTAAGTTCTAGTAAAATGAAAAAACTTAAGTCAATAGCAATTTTCCTTGAGAAACTTAACAACTACCTGGAGAGATACCATAAACACCTCCTAATTTTTTCAAGAAAGTATTAATTTATGTGACCTGTGAATAAATGCAGAAAAGCTATAGGACGATTTGAAGGAGTCAGGAAGGTCTATGCAATAGATATGTGTGATAGGAAGTAATAAAATTATTTTAAGATACCAAGTCTTCATAGTTTCATTCACCCAGAAATGTAACAACATTTAGACATCCAGGACCAGGAGACAAAGCAACCAACTAATAATTTATTCAAACACTATGTGGCAAACACAACTTAAACACTAAGGTGATATTCACGCTAGCTATTTTACAAGTAAAAGGAATCCATGAGATGAATACACTATGGTTATGATCATAGATACCATTTCATAGCTTAAATCTCATGTACTAAAGGTCTTACAGACAAAAACCAGCTTTTTCTCACTGCAGCCCTCCATACATCCAAGCTCTGTTGCAGAGGAATAGAGGAAATTTTGTCTTCTATTATATTTATGTTCTTATTTACTTCCAAATTTCTTTCCAAATAATACAATTAGGCTGTTGGTTTTAATTTCTTAATTTTGATCATTCTGTTGATTTCTGGTTATGTTCATGATAATTTAACTTACTAAACCTGCTTCACAAGCCTCTAGCTATGTAGTTATGTCACTATTTAAGGCTAAATCATTTATCAGAGTTTACCTTATTATTACTAAGTATTATTTACTCCTGAAACAAAAGCACTATGTTTCTGTGTCCATTTCTATTTTTCCTGGCATCATTCATTTCCAATTTTTATATATTTAGCTTTAAATGAGTATCTCAATTTCCATAATCGTCCTAGTATATATATAGGCATTCACACTAGTAAAGTAATGCTCAAAATTCTCCAAGCCAGGCTCAACAATACGTGAGCCATGAAATTCCTGATGTTCAAGCTGGATTTAGAAAAGGCAGAGGAACCAGAGATCAAGTTGCCAACATCCACTGGATCATCGAAAAAGCAAGAGAGTTCCAGAAAAACATCTATTTCTGCTTTATTGACTATGCCAAAACCTTTGTGTGTATCACAACAAACTGGAAAATTCTGAAAAAGATGGGAATACCAGACCACCTGACCTGCCTCTTGAGAAATCTGTATGCAGGTCAGGAAGCAACAGTTAGAATTGGACATAGAACAACAGACTGGTTCCAAATAGGAAAAGGAGTTCGTCAAGGCTGTATATTGTCACCCTGTTTATTTAACTTATATGTAGAGTACATCATGAGAAACACTGGGGTGGAAGAAGCACAAGCTGGAATCAAGACTGCTGGGAGAAGTGTTCATAACCTCAGATATGCAGATGACACCAGCCTTATGACAGAAAGTGAAGAGGAACTAAAGAGCCTCTTCATGGAAGGGAAAGAGGAAAGTGAAAAAGTTGGCTTAAAGCTCAACATTCAGAAAACTAAGATCATGGCATGTGGTCGCATCACTTCATGGCAAATAGATGGCGAAACTGTGGAAACAGTTGGCTGACTTTATTTCCTGGGGCTCCAAAATGACTGTAAATGGTGATTGCAGCCATGAAATTAAAAGACGTTTACTCCCTGGAAGGAAAGTTATGACCAACCTAGACAGTATATTAAAAAGCAGAGACATTACTTTGTCAACAAAGGTCCATCTAGTCAAGGCTATGGTTTTTCCAGTAGTCATGTATGGATGTGAGAGTTGGACTGTGAAGAAGGCTGAGAGCCGAAGAATTGTTGCTTTTGAACTGTGATGTTGGAGAAGACTCTTGAGATTCCCTTGGACTGCAAGGAGATCCAACCAGTCCATTCTGAAAAAGATCAGTCCTGAGTGTTCATTGGAAGGACTGATGTTGAAGCTGAAGCTCCAGTACTTTAGCCACCTGATGCAAAGAGCTGACTCACTTGAAAAGACCCTGATGCTAGGAAAGATTGAGGGCAGGAGGAGAAGGGGACAACAGAGGATGAGATGTTTGGATGGCATCACCGACTCAGTGGACATGAGTTTGGGTAAACTCCGGAAGTTGGTGATGGACAGGGAGGCCTGGCGTGCTGCGGTTCATGGGGTCACAAAGAGTCAGACACAACTGAGCGACTGAACTGAACTGAAGTGAAGAATTTTTCTAAAGGCTCAAAAACATTGAATATATTTTCTCACCTTCTCTCATCCCCCAGGGATAATCTCTCAGCCCTCCACTCTGCACAAATCTGTTTTGCTCTGTATCACTTTAGTGTTATCGTGGTCTATTGAACAACTGTTGCCCAAATACCACCCTACATTCTTCTGTGTTGGATTCACTAATCCTTTATTCTTCCATTTTCTTGGTCTTGATTTATAGCTCTCTTGACTTGGTGTAGAAGTCCAAGTTAAAAGAAAAAAAATCTCTTGGAAGTTTGAAAGCATTGTCTTCTGTTCTCCATCCTCTTGGAATGCTCTTTCACATATGGGTCTATATAATCTAAACATGTTCATTTTTAAAACCTATGTATTATTTATAATTAGTCATATTTTCTAGCATCTCTTTTTCAAAAAATGATTGATCTTATTTTGTGCCTATGAAGATATTGATTATAGGATATTTTGTTTCCCTTCCTGATTCTTGTTTATTTCTTTGTCTATCTTTTATAGGTAGTGCTAGTTGTAAAGAGCCCAACTGCCAATACAGGAGATGTAAGAGATGTGGTTTCAATCCCTGTGTCGGGAAGATCTCCTGGAGGAAAAAATGACAACCGACTCCAGTATTCTTGCCTGGAGAATTCCATGGACAGAGGAGCCTGGTGGTCTACAGTCCATGGGGTCACAAAGAGCTGGACATGTCTGAAGTGACTTAGCACACATCTTTCATATTGGAGGATTTTTTAAAATGTCAGCCACACTTGAGTCTCCAGTCATATATAAAAAGTTGATTGAAAGTCATGTGGGCATGAAAATCTTTACCACCTTTTGGGCTTCATTGTTGGAATATCAGGCAGAAAACTGAATTTTGTTTGTTTTACCAACAATTGCCAGTTTCTGTACCCACTGAGTTACCGAGGACTTCCCTCATAGCTCAGTCTGTAAAGAATCTGCCTTAGCAGTGCAGGAGACTCAGGTTCCATTCCTGTGTTGGGAAGATCCCCTGGAGAAAGAAATGGCAATCCACTCTAGTGTTCTTGCCTGGAGAATCCCATGGACAGAGGAGCTTTGCAGGCTATACAATCCATGGGGTCCCAAGAGTCGGACACGACTTAATGATTAAACCATCAAGCCAGTTTTTCTAGAGGAAGCCTCCAGTCTTCTGCCTGGAGCATTGTCACCTGTCTCATGAGAGAAGGATGGAAAATGTGGCTGGGTTTCCCTACACCCAGTGTTCACCTGACTCCCCCCTCCATCTTCATTCCCATATCTTACCCACAGCGTCTCCTGTGTCTAGTGGACCAGAGACCTTTAGATTTAACTTGTCCACAAAGGATGCCACTTGTCTTCTCATAAGAGGGGTAATCATTTGACTGTGCTTGGGTAGACCTGTCAAACAACTTCCTGTTTTAGCCATTTTAATCAGAAGCACCTTCTATGGTACTGAAGCTTCCCATTTTGAAGTCTTTATTGGATGCTTATGTGCAGTTATCATACTTTTCATTGCCATCTTGTGCTGTTGGTTCCCTCTCTTCTAACCTTCCAGCATTTTTCCATCTTCCAGTATTGTGTTATATACTGTTCATTACTATTCTTCCCTGCCATTCAATTTCATCTTGTAAATGTATGAATTTTCATTCTACTGTCATTTCCTATGTTTAGTCAGAAATCTAGTTTAGTAACTTAATTTTTTTTCTAACCCAACACACTGGAGAACAAAATTTTATCAATCACAGTGGCACACTTACAGAGAGATTTTTCAAAATATAATGAAGAGAAGGTCATTACAGAATCACAGAGAGCATGCATAGCTGACCTTTCCAGAGCAGGTTTGCATACTGAGGAGTTCAGCCCAGACTCAAACATTATATGTGATTTTTCAGGTCCCACTATAGGCAATTTCAAAGTCTCTACTTGATGGGGGAAAGCTGGCCTCTCCACAACAGTCTTGGTGCATGATCAATGAATGATAGTCTCTAAGGGGAGTTATAGTCAAGGAGTAAGACCCCAGGAGCCTACATTCCAAAGCTGCTCTATTTTTGAAAAAAAGTGAAAGTGCTAGTTGCTCAGTCCTGTCTGACTCCTTGCAACCCCATAGCCCTCCAAAGATCCTCTATTCTTGGAATTCTCCAGGAAAGAATATTAGAGTGGGTTGCCATTCCCTTCTCTTGGGTAGCAGGCAAATGCCTTCCTTAAGTGCCTCTGCTAAAGCCTTCCTAAGGAAGTGGGAAGGCAGAGGGGAACCTGAAGATGCTTTTCCTCACTCCGACTCAGTACTCAGTACTTTTCCATTCCTGGCTCTTTCCCCTAGCTCTGCACCCAGCCCCAGGGACCGGACAGTAAAACTATTGTTCCAGGTCTCATCAACAGTGAGGCAAACCACATCTGTGTTGATCCACTGCACTGTTCTTTGGGGGAAAATGAAACAGGATAGTTAGTACTTCCTGTGGCTTAGCTTCTTGCTTCTACTATCATGGTAAATGATTAAAGTCTTGACTGTTAGTTCCAATTTGGCTTTTGCTTAAATGGTTACTCCATGTCTGGCATTTCAGCTGTCCTCAGCTTAGCTGAGCTCCTCACATGTACTCTATCTTCCCGGTTTTAAACCCTGACCTGACTGGCACAAATGCCAAAACAAAGTACAGAGCACTGAGGCTTTATAAAAATTATTTAACTTCCTTCAGCCTCAGATTTCTCATCTTAAAGTGAGAATAATAGCTTTCCCCTTTTCCAGCTTTGGAAGGGTTCAATGAGATCGCTCATGTAAGGATTTTAGAGGTTGCAGTCACACAGTAAATGCTAGTTAATGTTAATGATAATATTGAAGATGAAGATAACGATGGTTTAGATTGTTCAACATCATATTCCTTTAAAATCTACCCAATTTTCTCCATAGAGGAGTTGGAGTCAAGTATCCTAATTCATTTTCTCTCACTAAAAAATTAAACATCCATGTTTAAATAATGATGAGCAGGGAGTTTGAGAAGAGTAAGTAATTTGATCCTTCAGTCCTCAATTGAAATTTTATTTGAATTTTAATGAAAGGATGCATTGGCTCAGTTTGTAAACCAAGTCCCCAACGCTAAGGCAGTACCTTGCAATTCATCTCAGGCAGGCATCATTGCAGTCTCAGTGTTCCATTTATTTTGTGTTCTATGAAATGTTTTCAAGATTTCTTGTTTTCATTATGAATTTTTGCTAAGGTCTGTGCTGTCTTAAAAATGATTGTTGTTTTCCTCCTCTATGGCCATAATCATTTTTAGTAATCACAAATTCACACCTCCATGTCAAGAGGGTAGGGAAGAAAATGTGGCAGAGAAATCTTGATAGCTGGAAGTCATTTCCCCTTCTGGCTTGTCCACGTCCTCAGCATTCTTATAAGGCATTGGCCCCAATGCTAGTACTTTTTCAAATGAATCCCCCAGTATATTATCATGAATAAATGCAAATACTTACCAGATGTATTTAGGTGTGGAGTCATTGTAACCAACTAAGTCAGTAAACAGAGAAAACATGCATGCTCTTTATAATTCTGCAGGAAGCAGATTTAGATACAGCAAGATTTTAATATCTGTTCATTCATTTTATCCATTTATGCAATAGCTATTGTGTGTTTTCTATATGCCAGGCAGCTATGAACTTAATAATTACCATATAACACCTCTGGAAGGAGAAATTGTCAATTTATGTCTGACTGGGCCTCTTGGGTAAACAATTTTATTGGTATTGATTATCATATCTCTTTTAGAATGCTACCCATTCCACACAAGAAGTCTTACCTTGTGTGTGCATGTGTGTTTTAATTTAATTTCATTGAATTGATATCTTCCCTGGGGGAACACATAGTCATTTTAGCCAAAGTGTAAACTAACCCCCTCGAAAGCACCTAGTTAAATGTACATAGGAATAGAAAATTATCAGTGATTCTTTGTGATAAAATAGTAATTTGCCAGATTCTTGTGGTACTTATGGAGGCTCCCTGGGGATATTTATTAAATTATCAAAGCATTCCATGAGAAGGTAATGAGAAGTGGGACGCAGTGATAACAAGAAGGTGTTTTGTCCTTTGATAGATTCGGGGATATATGAAAATCATATAACAAGTGAAAAATAATAGAAACCTAATTTTTGCTTATTTTAAGTTCTATAAGATGTGACCACTATAGATGAAAACATAGGTCTTAAGATGCATTAGTAGGAGTATTTGGTCCAATAAGGTGGATTCATTTTGTGAAGTTCAGTTCAGTCGTTCAGTCGTGTCTGACTCTGCAACCCTATGAATCACAGCACACCAGGCCTCCCTGTCCATTACCAACTCCAGGAGTCCACCCAAACCCATGTCCATTGAGTCGGTGATGCCATCCAGCCATCTCATCCTCTATCGTCCCCTTCTCTACCTGCCCAAAATCCTTCCCAGCATTAGGGTCTTTTCCAATGAGTCAACTCTTCCTGTGATGTGGCAAAAGTATTGGAGTTTCAGCTTCAACATCAGTCCTTCCAGTGAACACCCAGGACTGATCTCCTTTAGGATGGACTGGTTGTATCTCCTTGCAATCCAAGGGCCTCTCAACGGTCTTCTCCAATACCACAGTTCAAAAGCATCAGTTCTTCGGCACTCAGATTTCCTTATGGTCTGATTCTCACATCCGTACATGACCACTGGAAAAACCATAGCCTTGACTAGACGGATCTTTGTAGGCAAAGTAATGTCTCTGCTTTTATATATGCTATCGAGGTTGGTCATAACTTTCCTTCCAAGGAGTAAGCATCTTTTAATTTCATGGCTGAAATCAGCACCTGCAATGATTTTGGAGCCCAAAAAAGCCTGGAACTGTTTTCACTGTTTCCCTATCTATTTCCCATGAAGTGATGGAACCAGATGCCATGATCTTAGTTTTCTGAATGTTGAGCTTTAAGCCAACTTTTTCACTCTCCTCCTTCACTTTCATCAAGAGGCTTTTTAGTTCCTCTTCACTTTCTGACACAAGGATGGTGTCATCTGCATATCTGAGGTTATTGATATTTCTCCTGGCAATCTTGGTTCCAGCTTGTGCTTCTTCCAGCCCAGCGTTTCTCATCATGTACTCTGCATATAAGTTAAAAAAGCAGGGTGACAATATACAGCCTTGACGTACTCCTTTTCTTATTTGGAATCAGTCTGTTGTTCCATGTCCAGTTCTAACTCTTGCTTCCTGACCTGCATACAGATTTCTCAAGAGGCAGGTCAGGTGGTCTGGTATTTTTAAGAATTTTCCAGAGTTTATTGTGATCCACACAGTCAAAGGCTTTGGCATAGTCAATAGAGCAGAAGTAGATGTTTTACTGAAACTCTCTTGCTTTTTCAATGATCCAGAGGATGTTGGCAATTTGATCTCTGGTCCTCTGTCTTTTCTAAAACCAGCTTAAACATCTGTAAGTTCACCGTTCATGTATTGCTGAAGCCTGGCTTGGAGAATTTTGAACATTACTTTACTAGTATGTGAGATAAGTGCAATTGTGCAATAGTTAGAGAATTCTTTGGCATTGCCTTTCTTTGGGATTGGAATGAAAACTGACCTTTTCCAGTCCTGTGGCCACTGCTGAGTTTTCCACATTTGCTGGCATATTGAGTGCAGCACTTTCACAGCATCATCTTTCAGGATTTGAAATAGCTCAACTAGAATTCCATCATCTCCACTAGCTTTGTTCGTAGTGATGCTTCCTAAGGCCCACTTGACTTCACATTCCAGGATGTCTGGCTCTAGGTGAGTGGTCACACCATTGTGATTATCTGGGTCATGAAGATCTCTTTTGTACAGTTTTTCTGTGTATTCTTGCCACCTCTTCTTAATATCTTCTGCTTCTGTTAGGTCCGTGTCATTTCTGCCCTTTTTTGAGCTCATCTTTGCATGAAATATTCCCTTGGTATCTCTAATTTTCTTGAAGAGATCTCTAGTCTTTCCCATGCTATTGTTTTTCTCTATTTCTTTGCATTGATCGCTGAGAAAGGCTTTTTTATCTCTCCTTGCTATTCTTTGGAACTCTGCATTCAGATGGGAATATCTTTCCTTTTCTCCTTTGCTTTTCACTTCTCTTCTTTTCACAGCTATTTGTAAGGCTGCCTCAGACAGCCATTTTGCTTTTTTGCATTTCTTTTTCATGGGTAAAGTCTTAATCCCTGTCTCCTGTACAACGTCATGAACCTCCATCCATAGTTCATCAGGTACTCTCTCCATCTGATCTAGTCCCTTAAATCTATTTCTCACTTCCACTGTATAATCATAAGGGATTTGATTTAGGTCATACCTGAATGGTCTAGTGGTTTCCCCACTTTCTTCAATTTAAGTCTGAATTTGGCAATAAGGAGTTCATGATCTGTGCCACAGTCAGCCCCTGGTCTTATTTTTGCTGATTGTATGGAGCTTGTTCATCTTGCCTGCAAAGAACATAATCAATCTGATTTCAGTGTTGACCATCTGGTGATGCCCATTTGTAGTCTTTTCTTGTGTTGTTGGAAGAGGGTGTTTGCTATGACCAGTGCATTCTCTTGGCAAAACTCTATTAGGCTTTGCCTTGCTTCACTCCATATTCCAGGGCCAAATTGGCCTGTTACCCCAGGTGTTTCTTGACTTCCTACTTTTGCATTCCAGTCCCCTATAATGAAAAGGACATCTTTTTTGGGTGTTAGTTCTAAAAGGTCTTGTAGGTCTTCATAGAACCGTTCAACTTCAGCTTCTTCAGCATTACTGGTTGGGGCATAGGCTTGGATTACCATGATATTGAAAGGTTTGCCTTGGAAGTGAACAGAGATCATTCTGTCATTTTCAAGATTGTATCCAAATACTGCATTTCAGACTCTTTTGTTGACCATGATGGCTACTCCATTTTTTCTAAAGGATTCCTGCCCCCAGTAGTAGATATAATGGTCCTCTGATTTAAATTCACCCGTTCCAGTCCATTTTAGTTCGTTAATTCCTAGAATGTCAACATTCACTCTTGTCATCTCCTGTTTGACCACTTCCAATTTGCCTGGATTCATGGACCTAACATTCCAGGTTCCTATGCAATATTGCTCTTTACAGCATCAGACCTTGCTTCTATCACGTCACATTTTGTGAAGGTCTGGAATCCTTCTCCCGGTAAACAATTCAGAGAACTATCAGTATACATCTGGTGATAATTAGCAGACAGTAGGGAAATACTTCAGCACTTTTCACTCATAACATACATTGTTTTATTCTTATTTGTAGTGTTTGAAATATGTCTAGGTAATCCAGAAAGCAAACATCGAGCTACTAAATGAACTAAATTTCTCTTGTGTGCTGTGCTAAGTCATTTCAGTCATATTCAACTCTTTGTGACCCTAGGTACCATAGCCACCAGACTCCTCTGTCCACGGGAATAATCCAGGTAAAAATACTGGAGTGGGTTGCCAATCCCTCCTCCAAGGCATCTCCCAGTCCCCTAGAGATAGAACCCCTGTCTCTTATGTATGCTGCATTGACCAGCAGGTTCTTTACTGCCAGTACCACCTGGGAAGCCCCAAATTTCACTTAGTTTTTTATCAATAAAAATAGGAAAATAAAAGCTAATAGTGGGAAGTAGACAGGGCATATGTTAAGATTAGATTTTATAATATATGAAAATCCCTGTGTTTCTTCAAGATGCTTAGTTCCAGTTGCAAATGATACAATTCAAATCTATGCACTCTAAAGAAAAGTTTGTTCTAAAATGGCAATTAATGTAAATCCTAAATCCATCATTGATGGATCAGTTTGGAACTACTAAAGATGATCACAATTCTTGTTTTATTTAAAAGGTTTTGGCAGATGCCCTTGGCTGAGAAACTGAAACCCCAAATCTCATTTGTGACACCAGATGGGCTTTATGAGTTAAATGTCTTACCCTTTGTACTGAGGAATTCACATCTCCTTCTTAAGTTTGGCTCATGATTTATTAATGGATTAGGGTCACTCAACACTGATGACACACAGGTATCCAGCCAGATTATTTCAAATGAACACCTGGAACCTCTTGGCTTGATATTAACATTAGTCACAAAGCTGAAGCTTATTACATGGCATTGTGACCATTCACAGATGTGTCATTCGTGATGCAAAATGAGAAAAGAAATACAAACAATTGTCAAATAAGATTAATATAGACTTGGAAAATCTTCAAGCAAAGTAGCAGGTCAGAAAAATTCACTCAACGGTACTTATTAAATAGTATTTTATTAAAATAAAATAAAATCAAAATAAGAAAAATTTAAACTATATTTATTAAACTCTAATCTGTACCAAAAACAGTAGTAAGGTGTTAGTATCATCTCTTTGCTCACATCACAGTCAGTTCATCATGTAATTTCTAACTGATTGGAAAATCTGCAACCCTGAATATGGCCGGTAGAAAAGGAAAAACTTGCTACTTTCCCAGGTTTTCTGATAATCTAAGTGGTCCTGGGACTGTTACCTTGCTCTATCCCTTAAATCAGCATCATCAAATCCTGCTCAACCACCAAATAAATCTCTGCTTGCTTTCCCTGCAATGTCAGTGTACCCTGGAACAAATGTCAGTTATCTGCTAAGCATCTCTAAGCTCCTGACAATTTCCCCTGGTACAGCAGCAACATCTATCATCCAGGAACCACTCTCCATCATTTTATAAAGGCCTGGCATGGGACAAAACGTCAGAAGCTGCATGCTGCCTCTAAGCCAGACCACAACAGAAGTTGTTCTATCCACAAGCGACCCAGGATAAGCCAGTCCAAACAAAATCACTCACCAGGCAAGGCTCTTACCAAAATATCTGGACCCATTTTACATTGTAACACATTTCTTTTCCTTTAATATCAACCTCATCCTAGATATCTCAATGAGTATTAGCCCCTTAATGCAAAAAAACTCTAAATTCTATAGATTTTAATCTACTTAATAGTCGCTCTCCTCTTCATCTCCCTGATAGCTTAGACATAAAGAATCTACCTGCAATGCGGGAGACCCAAGTTCAATCCCTGGGTCGGGAAGATCCCCTGGAGGAGGGCATGGTAACCCATTCAAGTATTTTTTCCTGAAGAATTCCATGGACAGAGGAGCCTGGTGGGTAACAGTCCATGGGGTCCCAAAGAGTAGGACATGACTGAGTGACTAACACTCACACTTTCACTTTTCATCTCCATACCAGCCACATTCTCTTATGTGTCTAATATTTCTGGAAAAATACATGTCTGCATATTTTAATCAAGGTTCACATAGAACTTTCCTAAGGCCAAAGTTAAAATGTGCTTGCATGGAACCTAGTAGGTACTCCATAAATAACAAATGAGTAATAATCTATTTGACCTTTAAATTTCAATATTTCCTCAACTATGTTTTTCCTGTTTTGCTAGTCACTGACCCTGCCACCACTAATTACTTTCATTTATTGATTCTATGTGTCATATTTGACAGTAGAACAATTACGTGTCATAAGAATAAAATAAGAAGGAATCATATTTCTCCTCAGTTCAGTTCAGTTCAGTCATTCAGTCATGTCTGACTCTTGCAACCCTGTGTACCGCAGCACGACAGGCCTCCCTGTCAATCACCAACTCCCGGAGTTTACCCAAACTCATGTCAATAGAGTTGGTGATGCCATCTAACCATATCATCCTCTGTCCTCCCCTTTTCCTCCCGCCCTCAATCTTTCCAGACATCAGGGTCTTTTCAAATGAGTCAGTCTTTGCATCAGGTGGCCAAACTCCTGGAGCTTCAGCTTCATCATCAGTCCTTCCAATGAAAACCCAGGACTGATCTTCTTTAGGATGGACTGGTTGATCTCCTTGCAGTCCAAGGGACTCTCAAGAGTCTTCTCCAACACCACATTTCAACAGTATCGCTTCTTCAGCACTCAGCTTTCTTCACAGTCCAACTCTCACATCCATACATGACCACTGGAAAAACCATAGGCTTGACTAGATGGACCTTTGTTGGCAAAGTAATGTTTCTTCTTTTGAATATGCCATCTAGGTTGGTCATAACTTTCCTTCCAAGGAGTAAGCATCTTTTAATTTCATGACTGCAGTCACCATCTGCAGTGAGTTTGGAGCCCAGAAAAATAAAGTCTGACACTGTTTCCACTGTTTCCCTATCTATTTCCCATGAAGTGATGGGACCGGATGCCATGATCTTCGTTTTCTGAATGTTGAGCTTTAAGCCAGCTTTTTCACTCTCCTCCTTCACTTTCATCAGAGGCTCTTTAGTTCTTCTTCACTTTCTGCCATAAGGGTGGTGTCACCTGCATATCTGAGGTTATTGATATTTCTCCCATCAGTCTTGATTTCAGCTTGTGCTCCTTCCAGCCCAGCATTTCTCGTGATGTACTCTGCATATAAGTTAAATAAACAGGGTGACAATATACAGACTTGATGTACTCCTTTCCCTATTTGGAACCAGTCTGTTGTTCCATGTCCAGTTCTAACTGTTGCTTCCTGACCTGCATACAGGTTTCTTAAGAGGCAGGTCAGGTGGTATAGTATTCCTATCACTTTCAGAATTTTGCACAGTTTATTGTGATCCACACAGTCAAAGGCTTTGGCATAGTCAATAAAGCAGAAATAGATATTTCTCTGGAACTCTCTTGCTTTTTCGATGATCCAGCAGATGTTGGCAGTTTGATCTCTGGTTCCTCTGCCTTTTCTAAAACCAGCTTGAACATCTGGAAGTTCGTGGTTTACGTATTGCTGAAGCCTGGCTTGGAGAATTTTGAGTATTACTTTGCTAGCATGTGAAATAAGTGCAATTGTGTGGTAGTTTGCGCATTCTTTGGCATTGCTTTTCTTTGGGATTGAAATGAAAACTGACCTTTTCCAGTCCTGTGGCCACTGCTGAGTTTTCCACATTTGCTGGCATATTGAGTGCAGCACTTTCACAGCATCATCTTTCAGGATTTGAAATAGCTCAACTGGAATTCCATCATCTCCACTAGCTTTGTTCGTAGTGATGCTTCCTAAGGCCCACTTGACTTCACATTCCAGGATGTCTGGCTCTAGGTGAGTGGTCACACCATTGTGATTATCTGGGTCATGAAGATCTCTTTTGTACAGTTTTTCTGTGTATTCTTGCCACCTCTTCTTAATATCTTCTGCTTCTGTTAGGTCCGTGTCATTTCTGCCCTTTTTTGAGCTCATCTTTGCATGAAATATTCCCTTGGTATCTCTAATTTTCTTGAAGAGATCTCTAGTCTTTCCCATGCTATTGTTTTCCTCTATTTGTTTGCATTGCTCACTGAGGAAGGCTTTCTTATCTCTCCTTGCTATTCTTTGGAACTCTGCATTCAAATGGGTATATCTTTCCTTTTCTCCTTTGCTTTTCACTTCTCTTCTTTTCACAGCTATTTGTAAGGCCTCCTCAGACAGCCATTTTGCCTTTTTGCATTTCTATTTCTTGGGAATTTTCTTGATCCCTGTCTCCTATACAATGTCACGAACCTCTGTCCATAGTTCATCAGGCTCTCTGTCTATCAGATCTAGTTCCTTAAATCTATTTCTCACTTCCACTGTATAATCGTTAAGGATTTGATTTAGGTCATACCTGAATAGTCTAGTGGTTTTCCTCACTTTCTTCAATTTAAGTCTGAATTTGTCAATAAGGAGTTCACGATCTGAGCCACAGTCAGTTCCCCCTTTTGTTTTTGCTGACTCTGTAGAGTTTCTCCATCTTTGGCTGCAAAGAATATAATCAGTCTGATTTCAGTGTTGACCATCTGGTGATGTCCATATGTAGAGTCTTCTCTTATGTTTTTTGAAGAGGGTGTTTCTCCCCAAGTGATTTTGAGTAAAAAGCTCTTTCCAAATCATACTTCCCCAAAGAATAGTGAAGAGAATATATAAGGTAAAACTTCTAAATGTTCAATTGACTACTAATAGTTAAGGATAGATTTTGAAATATGTTCTATTTCTTAGTGCCTCAAACCTTCTTTTCTATTCTTTAAACATAAGAACAGAAATTCACTTCCCTCCCTCTTTGTTTGCTCCATAGCAGCAGTCCAGGGGCTTTGGCATCATGTGTGTTGAAGGAAATCTTATTGACTCAATTATCAATAGATATGAAATGTTTGCCTCTGCTTCAGGCTTAGCCGATTCTCATATTTACATTCTTGAGGAAGAGAACATGAGCTGATGTCAATAAATCTATAAATAATTTAAAAAGCTTATTGGCATTGCTCTAGGAATTATTCACCTTTACCAATTCTACATGTCCACACTCATATTTATAGCTTCTCTGCTTGTCTGTACATCATCTTTAACATCTATGTTTGGGGCCAAGAATGTGAATAGAATTGTTTTAGTCAGTGATCCATCCTACTCAAGAACATGACTTTAAAAACATATCTCTCTCCCTTTCTCTTCTGCAAAGTATGTGTCCTTCTAAAGGCCCTTTACCCAGCAGGGAGCCTTCCCCCCCTCCCAATTCCTTTGTCTTATGAATTACTTCAGGGACTCTACTACACCCTCAGAAGGAGAGTTTTGCCTTGAACAGGGGTGTGCAATGAGATGATTCTTGACATTAGCAAAGACAATCTCATCTACAAACATGAGAAAAAATAGACTTTACAAATAAAAGTGGCAGGAAAGACACTGAGAAATGAATCTTCACCAAAGAAAGAGAGAAAAAGGGGAAGGAATATTGTGGGAGAAGGATAGAGGAAGAGAGAATAATAGAGCCTGAAGTGGACAAAAACCATCAGTGCTCAAAATGAAACAGAAATGTCCAAGTGTCCACAATGCCACAACACAGGAACCTGGGACCAAAAGAATGAGGACAGGGGTAAAGCAATGAATCAGTTAATTTCAGTAACATGAACTCTACTACCTGGAATACAATTTTCCCCTGGAAGTTGGAAAGTAATGGATAAAGTTTCTAATGTTCAACACATGTAGATACAATTCCATAACAGGGAATAACTCTCAGTATAAAAATCATTAAAGGTCATGAGCAAGCAATTCCTCTTCTAAGTGAGGGAGGGAGGTGAAAAATGACCAACAGACACATAAAAGTATAATTTAAAAGTATTAGAAATCAAAGAAATAAAATTAAAATGCTATATAATTGTTCATTCACAACATCATTTTGAGAAGAGAAATAATAACGTATTTTAAATTCCTCTTTCATATCCAAATGGTCGTAGTGTTTAAAAAAAGCAAAATCTACTTTCAATGAAAGAAAAACTCCTTAATGTTAGGGATTTTAAATAGATTTTCACTGATGTGTCTGAAAGTAATTCTAACTGACATAATGAGGTTTTGGAAGAATGTACCTTTAAGTGAGTTGTAGAATTTGCTCATGCTATTCCCCAGCTCTCTGCCTTGGTTCTGGGGCAAATTCCAGTTCCCTGGCCTTTCAGTTGGCCTTTCAGTCTTTGGGAAGTTAGAATGATGGATCCTACCTGTAGTTTGTTGTGTGTGTGTATGTGTGTGTGTGTATTTTCAGTCTAATTCTATCTCTATCACTTCCTTCTTCACTCTTCCTCAAGCAGGAACTCACTATGTTTAAAGTTACTATTCCTTAAAGGCACACTCTCTTTGATTCTTTTTGTTTAAATAAATGTGCTAATAATGATAGATAAGTCTTACATTGTACTTTGTGTAAGACACTATTCTAAATGGGGCACATGCAATAACTCCTTTAATCAGCACAAAAACTTTATAGAGCAACAAATTTGGGGTTCATGGGGTGACAAAGAGTCACACACCACTGAGCACACAACAAAAGAAAACAAAGAAAGGAGGGGGAGGGAGGTCGGTCTCGTAGAGGTGGATCAGGACAGCCATATTTTTGCTTGATTTTATGCTAGGCTCTCTGATGGAGTGAAACAAAAACAAAAACAGCAAGTCAGATAAGAAAAACCTTTAGCTCTCTTCCCATTCTAGAACTGTATCTGATAATGCCCCTTCTCAAACCTTACCTGAAAAGAGAAGATAACTTGATTGATTCAATCCCAAGACATTTCTTTTATAAAGAATTGAGGCTACATTCTTTGAATTTATGTTTTGCCAAACAGCTTTGCATTGGAGATCAATAAATATTTTTCAGTATATTGCAAATACATATATTCTCATGCTCCTTGTTCTTTTTGTTTTTGTTTTTTTCCTTTATGCACTTTGATTTCTCTCAACTGAACAAAAGGGGCTGGGGTAATTAATAGGGTAATCCTAAAGACCCTGGCTGTATTTACATCAAAATACCACCAAAATTCCATCTTGTTCTTATCAAAGGATTTTCTAAAATTATGCAACTTATTGTGAAATCTATTTTTGACCATGTTCCAACTAGCTGGATATTCTTAGGATAGGTCCCATAGGGTAGGCCCTGCCTTTCTCTTTTTATTGACCCTTGGGCCTAGTGAGTTAGCAAACAGTGAGCAATCAGGTTGAGGAAACAGAAAATGAAAGCATTTTTGGAAGGCAAATACTCAAATGAGGACCTGGAGAGGAGAGAGGCCCCAAACTGAAGAGGATTGAGGTCAAAGGCATCTCATCATTTTCCTAAAGGATGGCCCAGTAAAAGTCCTGTAATACTTGACCACTCCAAGCAAATCCAATATTTTAAAATATGTAAAACATCTTTACTGGCTTATGACATCATGTCTAAAACACAGAACTGCATCTGGCCAGGCTGCAGCCCAGATCATCTGAGTGATGATGTCTTTGCAGTTTCACATATTTTTCAAACAAGACATTCAATTAGTGCTCATTATGATGGAAAGGAAGTCTTGGCAGCTTATCTATCCTCCCTATGCTGCCTCCAAGCAGTCACAAAGATTTCTGGAAATCTCCCCTGCACAAAATCATGCAAAGACATGTGCTTGTTACTGAGCCTTTGCAGTCATACTGGATAAATATAGGGGAAGAAAATATTCTGGTCCCAAAAAGCACAAGTTACAGATGGTCCTGTCACATGGCTGTGGCCAACACATCTTTCAGGTCTCAGGAGGACATAAAGAATACTGGATAACTGGTTGATAACAGCCCAAAAGAGGTGATTCCCTCCCCTGTCATTTAACTTCCTATTAGTAGAGGATTTTAGAATTAAACAATCATGAAAATAACTACTATATACTTAAGATCTACACAGTCCTAGGCAATGTGGTATAGGCTTAGTGTATCCATATAAACGTGACAGATGGTAAGGCTAGCCCCATACATTCTTGAACACTCCCTGGGGAAGAATGAAAAAGGAAACAAAACTGAACTTGTTATGGGGAAATCTGAATTTTCCATGAAATGCTCCTCATGGGATGATATTTAAAATGAAGAATTTCAGGAACATTAAATTAAAATGAATTTCAGAAAACAGACTAAACTCCTCCTGTGTAAGATTGCTTTTTGTTGCTGTTGTTTGAGCAAGTGTTCCACACAATATCCCTAAAAAGTTTCCTCCAAAGCAAATAGACACATTCATTGCCATCATTGTTGGGAAGGTCAGTCCAGTGGTAAGAAATAAATATGGAAGACAAGGATTAAAATTGGAGATGTTTCATCAAATTCCCTTGGATATCTTTGACCATTTTGTGACTCTTATGCCTCTTCTGCTTCAAATTACCCCCATTTGTGATTTCCTGTATATAGTTTCCCCCAGCTATTAGAACTGGAAGTGCCTGCAAACTTATGTGCCCCTAGAGCTGCCAGCAGCCAAACGACTAATTAAAATCGAGTATGAATGCCCAGATCCTTGCCTCAAATTGATACAAATTCTAAGGTGTAATTTACACTTCAGGGCTCCTTGTAGTGAAGGCTGATGCTGGGATTTTGCGTGTAATCGCATCCTTGCTTGACTTCCTCCCTTGCTTCTCCTTCACTGTCTTGCAAATTTCCCCTGGGAGCAATTCTATAACAAATCATTGGCACGTGACTCCTCATCTCAAGGTCTTATTTTAGAGAACATGAAAGGCAACAAGTGATATGAAGTATAAATCTCATCCAGTTTTCTTTGAAATCATAGACTTAATTTTACTGAGATTCTCAAATATGGAATTGCATATAATGGTTTCAGAATGTGTGTGGAGGTTAACCATGAAAGGACAACGAGGTAAGAAAAGTAAAAATGCCCTTGAACCCATAGAGAGGACTGAAAGAAAGGGAGAGAATTAACCCAGGGAAGATCATGTAAATCCATCATCTCCTATATAAAAGTTTAAGGACTCTGTTGCATTTACTTTGCATTTTATTAGATCTCTCAATAAAACCTTGTCAAAATTTAAGTATGCTATGTCTAAGAGTGGTGTCACTACCTTTAAACAAAGACCATCAGAAATATGCATGTGCGTGCTAAGTTGTTTCAGTCGTGTCTGACCCTTTGTGACCTCATGGACTGTAGCCCACCAGGCTTCTCTGTCCATGAGATTTCCCAAGCAAGAATACTGGAGTGGATTTCCATTCCTTCTCTAGGGGATCTTCCCAATCCAAAGATCAAACTCATGTCTCCTGAACCGGTAGGTCAGTTCTTTACCTGCTAGTTAAACTGAGGACACAGATAGATGGGCCCCCCAGGGTAAAGCAGTTGGAAATTCATTCCCTGTGGAATGAAACTTCAAGATGAGAACAGCAGGACAATTAAGGAAAAAGGCTGGGCCCTTCCCAGACCACATATTTCTCATTTTTGAAGTCAGGAGACCTCCTTGACCACACATGCACAGAAAGGCTTCTTGGAGGTCCAAGGCAATTGATGTTAACTTATGCCAGGTTATCCACAGGCCTCTTCAATAGATTCTATCTTGGCTAAGACATGCCTGGACACATATGGGAGAAACCTTAAAAAGACCAAACATGGACTGCAAACCAGTCAAATCAAAATGAATGGCCAGAAGGAAACCCAGAAGAAATGCCCCATAAAAGTAATTCAAACTGCCATGAGGGTGAAACTCAGGGATTTTCTCTCCCTTTGAATCTGCTCATGGGTCTATCCACACATTCAATAATCTTTTTTTCCTCTTAATAAATATCTGTTTCACTACTTTCCATTTTTGTGAGAATTATTTTCCACAAAGTCAAAGGGCCAAGGCCCTTATCACTGACCACTGGTCTAGTGGCTACGATCTGGTGCTTTCACCACTGCAATGGGCATCAATCTGTCCTGGAGTCCAAGCCCCACTCCAAGCCATTGCAGGCTGAGGCCACTGGAGACAAAACCAAGGTGGGCTTATTACTCCTTGTGGTAGTGTGCAGGGGGAGAGGGAAAGATACACACCATGAAAAACCATAGATTGTCTCAGGAAGAGGTATTAGACCCTATTCTAGAACAGTGCATGAGAGAACTTCCAGATGTTCAAGCTGGATTTAGAAAAGGCAGAGGAACCAGAGATCAAATTGCCAGCATCCCTTGGATCATCGAAAAAGCAAGAGAACTCCAGAAAAACATCTACTTCTGCTGCATTGACTATGCCAAAGCCTTTGACTGTGTGGATCACAACAAGCTGTGGAAAATTCTTTAAGAGATGGGAATACCAGACCACCTTAACTGCCTCCTGAGAAACCTGTATGCAGGTCAAGAAGCAACAGTTAGAACTTGGAAAAATGGACTGGTTCAAATTTGGGAAAGAAGTATATCAAGGCTGCATATTGTCACCCTGTTTACTTAACTTATATATGAATTACATCATGCGAAATGCCAGGCTGAAAAAAGAACAAGCTGGAATCAAGATTGCTGGGAGAAATATCAGTAACCTCAGATATGCAGATGACACCACCCTTATGGCAGAAAGTGAAGAGAAAATAAAGAGCCTCTTGATGAAGGTAAAAGAGGAGAGTGAAAAAGCTGGCTTAAAACTCAACACTCAAAAAATGAAGATCATGGCAACTGGCCCCATCACTTCATGGCAAATAGATGGGGAAACAATGGAAACAGTGACAAACTTTATTTTCTTGGGCTCCAAAATCACTTCTGATGGTGACTGCAGCCATGAAATTAAAAGACGCTTACTCCTTGGAAGAAAAGCTATGACAAACCTAGAGAGTGTATTAAAAAGCAGACACATTACTTTGCTGACAAAAGTCTGTATAGTCAAAGCTATGTTTTTTCCAGTAGTCATGTATGGATATGAGACTTGGACCATAAAGAAGGCTGAGCACTGAAGAAATAATGCTTTTGAATTGTGGTGTTGGAGAAAACTCTTGAGAGTTCCACGGACTGCAAGGAGATCAAATCAGTTAATCTTAAAGGAAATCAGTCCTGAATATTCACTGGAGGGACTAGTACTGAAACTGAAGATCCAATACTTTGGCCACCTGTTGCAAAGAGCCAACCCATTTGAAAAGATGCTGATGCTGGGAAAGATTGAAGGCGTGAAAAGAAGAGGATGACAGAGGACAAGATGGTTGGATGGCATCACCAACTCAATTGATATGAGTTTGAGCAAGCTCCAGGAGATGGTGAAGAACAGGGAAGCTGCCATGCTTCAGTCCATGGGGTCACAAAGAGTCAGACACAACTGAGGGACTGAACAGAAAATTCTAGAATTTGGGGTTTGGTTGGATGATTTGGTGAAGGGTCTAAGGAAATAGGGTATCTCGGTAGTTTAGAAGCTGTCAGAATACAGGGTTATCCTATGATTGGATAATTTTTAAAAATCCTGTCTACTACAAAGACAAAACTGCTGCTGGTAAAGAAAGACAAGTTGCATTTTGGTATTGGATGTTTTGAGTGTCACAGTAAACTTGTATTTTGAGTTTATGCAAAATTAGGAAGTGGCCTTGTTTTCACTCATTTTATCATGGTTTCTAAGTAACCTTCTCTGGGGTGAGGCTATTTCCCAAGATTATGTTAACAGATAAATTATTTTGATGTGAAAATGGTTTTCAAATGGATTATATGATGTGCTATCATGATGTATAATGAGAAATTTCTATTTGGTCTTTGCCCCTATTTCTGGTACAGATATCCTAAAACCCTTGGAATTTCCTAAATAAAAGAGTAACAAGGCATCTTTTGTTATGTTAATGAGATGGCATTTGAACCTCACCTAATGTGGTTTCAGGGAGAAACGATCAGTTGATTAAAATTTTAGCCCCAGTTTCCCCAACTCCCACCTCCAACCTTCTGGGGAAGTAAGAGGATCTGGATATTGAGTTCAATACAGATTTCTAGGAGCTTCCAGGTTCCTGAACATGTGGAGATGTTGGTGTTTCAGGGGAAAGCCAATTCTGACTCCATGTTGGAGCTGTTTCTTTGACTTGCTTTCCATTGTTTTTGTTATTATGGTGCACCTGTGCCCTGTCATGTCTGACTCTTTCTGATTCCATGGACTGCAGGCTCCTCTATCCGTGGAATTTTCCAGGCAAGAAAACTGTGGGTTGATATTTTCTACTCCAGGGTGTCTTTCCAACTCAGTGATCGAACTAGTGTCTCTTGTGTCTCCAGCAGGCAGACTAACACTGAGCCACCTAGGAAGCCCTTTTACTATTATAATCATAAATAATGGCGTGCCTCAGGAAATCTTGCCCCTCTGCCTGACTTTTAAACTAAAATGCCTTTGTTCAGAACCCTGTCCACCTATAGATGGCAGGAAGTAATTAATACATCCCCCTGAGGCTTACCATTCTAGAAGTAATTTGCAAGATTAATGGTCTTACTTTGTTTCTTTACACTCCCCCCATCTCTGAGGTATCATAGAAGCTGGCATCGAGACCTCAAAAAGATGGTTATTTTGAGACATTAGTCTGCCATTTCTCGGTCAGCTGGCTCTCCAAATAAAGTTCTTGCCTTAGCACTTTGTAACCCATTCATTGGCCTCTTGTGCTACAGGGAGAGTGAGCTTGGACTAGGTAACACTGAAAGAGTGTTGAACTTCAAGAGGACATGGACGTGCTCCACACCCCTTTCCCTTTCCATTTTACAATAAAATGGTAATCTAATAAATAAAATATCTCTCTGAGTTCTGTGTACCTCCTATAGCAAATTAATCAGATCCAAGGAGGAGATTATGGGAACCTCTGATTTACAGCCAGTGAGTCAGAAGCACATGTAACAACCTGGGCTTGACTGGCATCTGAAGTTTGGGTTAGTTATCACATTGTTATGTGGTGTAGTTATCACGTTGTTATGTGGTGTAGTTATCACATTGTTATGTGGTGCTGACTGAAATGAAACATACTATGGTTAAAGTGCATGCTAAGCCACTTTAGTCGTGTCCAACTCTTTGAGACTCCATGGACTGTAGCCTGCCAGGCTCCTCTGTCCATGGGATTTCCCAGGCAAGAATACTAGAGTGGGTTGCCTGCCCTAATCCAGAAGATCTTCCTGACCCAGAGATAAAACCCATATCTCCTGTGGTTCCAGCAATGTAGGCAGATTCTTGACCACTGAGCTATTGGGGAAGCACTATGGCTAAAATATTAGAACAACAAAAAGTCTTTCCTCTCAGAATCTTGATTATTTCATAAAGATAAAATTCTATAAGTAAAATTATTAAAATAATATATATATATATGTCTTTGATATATACTGCCAATTGTTCTTTGGAAAAAATGTATATACACTAATGACCCCAGAAGCAACAGCATCTTACTATAAAATTATTAGTATTCAATATGGATACTTAATATACAACCATTTCTAAGACAATTAGTAAAAAGATTATACATTCTTGCTTCAGCAATGTAAACATATGATATTTTATTCATATTTTTTTTAATTAGAAAGTTTTGTCATTGACTTTTTTAGATCACTTCGTAAGAATATCAACTTTACATCATCCCTGTTTGCTACAAACTCTAAATGTTGTGATGTTTGCCATGAAGGCATTTTGTGTTTTTTTACTGTCAGATCTATCAATCTTTCATTTACTAATAGCTTATCAAATCCTTTATTTTTTGTTAAATTAAATATAATATCCATTTTCTTTTATATCATACATAGCAAATAATATATTAATTCAAAAATCTTGACACTTTAATATACCTGACTTTTTTTCCAGTTAATTATGTGCAATAATGTGCTGACTATTCTTTCATTTCCATTTCCATAGTTTGTAAGGTTTCTGAAATCCTGTTAGATCCTTATGTAAACTGTGTCTCCCCATTATTCATCCCCAAATTTCCCTGTGCATATCACCCATATGCTGACATATCTCTTTATCTTAAAATATTCTTAGTTAATCCACAGGGCATTCCCCATGTCTTTCCCCACTTCTACCCCAGCAGTATTTTTCCCTCAAACAGATTCTATACATTTACTGGTTAAGGTCTTTCTTCCTGGGCACTTTATGATATTTTTTGTTTGTTAATGAATTACCTTCTTTCATAAACTTCTAAGAGAAAGTTATTTTTTCATTACATATGTAGTAATTTTACTGATAATCCTTTGGTAAGTTTAGTGGTTTTCAATTGATTTTCTTGGGATTTCTAGGTATGTAATAATATTTGTGAGTTCTCTTACCACAATAGGATAAAAACAAAAAGCAATACTTTTTTCTAAAGATTATAGCTCTTATTTTTTGTCATATATTATTATGTTGATCGAAAATCTAGAATAAGCTTCCTTTGTGCTTGCTCAGTCTCAACTCTGTGACTCCATAGTCTGTAGTCTACCAGGCTCCTCTGTCCTTGGATTCCAGGCAAGAATACTGGACTGGGTTGCCATTTCCTACCCCAGGGGATCTTCCCAACCCAGAGATCTAAACTTCATCTCTTGCATTTTTTTTATTTATTTTAATTAGAGGCTAATTACTTTACAATATTGTATTGGTTTTGCCATGGGAGTACACTTGTTCCCAATCCTGAACCCCCCTCCCACCTCCCTCCCCATACCATCCCTCTGGGTCATCCCAATGCACCAGCCCCAATGCCTTTCTTATATTGACAAGCAGATTCTTGACCAACTGCACCACCTGGGAAGCCCTGAATAAACTTAAAAGTATCAAAATTAATAAGGAACATACTTTATTTTAAATTAAATGTGACTACCTCTAATCTTCACTATTTCAACTGAGGTTTTAAAAGTTTGGTGTGAAAAATAAAACAGAGCAAATCCTAAAGGAAAGGAGAAATATTTCAACATGCTTCATATTCTCTGCTCCAGTCACTGGTATACATTTGACTGGTTTCCAAAAGGAGGACATGTTTGATAACAGACACTCTGCATAAAGACTCTGCTTTTGTTCTGTTAATCTGCCTTCCTGATTTTCATGCTTAAGTATGTCTAAGAATTACTGTTCTGGCCATAGTCAAATGTACAATAAACCTTACATGAACAATTTAAGAACTATTCAGAATTAATGATGACTGAGATGATTTGCACTTTTTATACTTTTATAACATAGTACAGCTCTTTTAAAATATAAATGAATGTCTCTAAACTTATACTCTTTCATACTGCTTCACACTGCTTTGCATTGATATTTACTGTTATTAAATGATTATTTACCAGCCTACTGGGTTCTAAATTCTATTAAGACAGGATTCATGCTTTTATTTATTCACTGCCATACCTATACTAGTGTTCTATTGCTGGTATAACACATTAACACACAGGTAGTGAAACAAAATGACACAAATAGGTTATATTACAAGTCTTTAGGTCAGATGTCTGATATTGGCCACATGGTACTAAAATTAAGATGTCAGTAAGAACTGTGTTCCCTGGTGGCTCAAATAGTAAAGATTCTGCCTATAATGCAGGAGGCCCAGTTTCAATCCTTGGGTCAAGAAGATCCCCTGGAGAAGGGCATGGCAACCCACTCCAGGATTTTTTGTTGGAGAATTCCATGAACAGAGTAGCCTGGTGGGCTATAGTCCCTAGGGTTGCAAAGAGACTGACACAAGGAAGTGAATAACACTTACACTTTCAGTGAAAAACTGATTTCCTTATCTTTTCGACCTTCAAAAGAACTTGTAGGTCAAGAAGCAACAGATAGAACCAGACATGGGACAATGGACTGGTTCCAAATTGGGAAAGGAGTACGTGAAGGCTATATATTGTCATCCTGCTTGTTTATCTTATATAGAGTCTGGATGAGGCACAAGCTCAAATCAAGATTGCTGGAAGAAGCATCAATAACCTCAGATATGCAGATGACACCACCCTTATGGCAGAAAATAAAGAACTAAGGATCATCTTCATGAAAGTGAAAAAGGAGAGTGAAAAAGTTGACTTAAAGCTCAGTATTCAGAAAACTAAGATCATGGCATCCGGTCCCATCACTTCATGGCAAATAGAAGCGGAAACAGTGGAAAGAGTGGCAGACTTTATTTTTGGGTGCTCCAAAGTAACTGCAGGTTGTGACTGCAGCCATGAAATAAGAGAGATGCTTACTCCTTGGAAGGAAACTTACGACCAACTTAGATAGCCTATTTAAAAGCAGAGACATTACTTTGCCAACAAAGGTCCGTCTAGTCAAGGCCATGGTTTTCCAGTGGTCATATATGGATGTAAGAGTTGTGCTGTGAAGAAAGCTGAGTGCCGAAGGATTGATGCTTTTAAACTGCAGTGTTGGAGAAGACTCTTAAGAGTCCCTTGGACTGTAAGGAGATCCAACCAGTCCATCGTAAAGGAAATCAGTCCTGGGTGTTCATTGGAAGGACTGATGTTGAAGCTGAAACTCCAATACTTTGGCCACCTCATGCGAAGAGTTGACTCATTGGAAAAAACCCTGATGTTGGGAGGGATTGGGGGCAGGAGAAGAAGGGGACGACAGAGGATGAGATGGTTGGATGGTATCACCGACTCGATGGACGTGAGTTTGAGTGAACTCCAGGAGTTGGTGATGGACAGGGAGTCCTGGCGTGCTGCGATTCACAGGGTCGCAAAGAGTCGGACACAACTGAGCTACTGAACTGAACTGAAATATCTGTTGTATAAACAAATAAATGAATGAATGAAAGCTACAGAGCAGATATGTTCTTTAAATAATCAGAAAGTTTTCCAGTATTTCTAATTCTTTAAAATTTTTAAACAACAATGGCATTTTTTGTAATGTCCATATGTTTATTACATGGTATTAAACATTTTGTTCAGGAAAAAACACTGATATATACATAATCCCCAAACTTCAATCTCTGTCTAAACTAAACATCAAGAACTAGTAATACAGTGGCTTCCCTGGTGGCTCAGTGGTAAAGAATCTGTGTTCAGTGCGGGAGACCTGGGTTCAATCCCTGGGTGGGGGAGATCCCCTGAAGAAGGGAATGGCAATCCATTTCAGTATTCTTGCCTGGAGAATTTCATGGACAGTGGAGCTTGAAGAGCTGGAGTCCATGGGATCACAAAGAGTCAGACAAGACTGAGGGACTAACACTTTCAGTTATACAGTAATCAAACCAAAAAAAAATATATATATATATATATATATATATATAGTCAGAAATTTACAAACAAATTCACTATTAATAACTCCAAAAATCTGGTAAGCAATATACTTAGGTATACAACATTTTGAATTAAGTGACATATTATCTTTTCTTTCCTTAGAATATTTAGACTGCAATGGAAAACAAAGCCTTATCCAATTGTACCCTTTTATAGGTGGGGAATATATTCCAAGACCCCCATGGATGCCTGAAATCCTGGATACTACCAAACTTTATATATACTAAATAACTATGGTTTTTGAAAGCCATTTCAAAAGTCATTGTTATATTAAAGAAAAATACATTTTAAGTATCTAACCATATTTTATATATATATATATTTTTTTTTTTTTTTTCTTATGGAGTCTAATAATGAGCTAATAGATTGACTACAAAGCCATGCACAGCCTTAATTACTCACAGTCTGATAAGTCTGGTTGGTCATTTCTTAACTATATTGTGCATTGATGAGACAAGTTATATAGAATTTTAGTGTCAGAGTCCATTCACTTAACATAAAAATGATATGTGATAAATTTCTATTACTTGCCTCATACTGGGATAAATTATAAGTATTTACTGACACTGTGCTGGGGCTTCCCAGGTGGTTCAGTGGTAAAGAATCTTCCGAAGTGCAGGAGATGCAGGTTTGATTCCTGGGTTTGAAAAATCCCCTGGAGGAAGGCATGGCAACCCATTCCAGTATTCTTGCCTGGAGAATCACATGGACAGAGGATCCTGGCAAACTGTGGCCCATGCTGTCTCAAAGAGTCAGACATGTAAGCATGCACTTTCCTGAAATGTTCAATTTATGTAAAATCTGTTAATCAATCCTCAAAACAATTTTATTTAGTATAAATTTTGTGTGTTCATTTTATAAATAAGTTAAGTTAATTATAGAGAGGGTATTTGCATATTTACCTCTCATAATTGTAGATGCAAACTACCAGCTCTGGTTTTTTTGGTTCAGTTCAGTTCACTTCAGTCACTTAGTCATGCCCGACTCTTTGCAGCCCCACAGACTGTAGCACACCAGTCCTCCCTGCCCATCACCAACTCATGGAATTTACCCAAACTCATGTCCATCAAGTCAGTGATGCCATCCAACCATCTCATCCTCTGTCATCTTCTTCTCCTCCTGCCTTCAACCTTTTCCAGCATCAGGGTTTTTTCCCATGAGTCAGTTCTTCGCATCAGGTGGCCAAGTATTGGAGTTTCAGCTTTAGCATCAGTCCTTCCAATGAATATTCAGGACTGATTTCCTTTAGGATGGACTGGTTGAATCTCCTTGCAGTCCAAGGGACTCTCAAGACTCTTTTCCAACACCACAGTTCAAAGGCCTCAATTCTTCAGTGCTCAGCTTTCTTAATAGTCCAATCCTCACAGCCATGCAAGACCACTGGAAAAACCATAGTTTGACTAGACAGATCTTTGTTGGCCAAGTAATGTCTCTGCTTTTTAATATGCTGTCTAGGTTGATCGTAACTTTTCTTCCAAGGAGCAAGCATCTTTTAATTTCATGGCTGCAGTTACCATCTGAAGTAATTTTGGAGCCCAAGAAAATAAAGTCTGCCACTATTTCCATTGTTTCCCCCTCTATTTGCCATGAAGTGATGGGACCAAATGCCATGATCTTCGTTTTCTGAATGTTGAGTTTTAGCCAACATTTTCACTCTCTTCTTTCACTTTCATCAAGAGGCTTTTTAGTTCCTCTTCACTTTCTGCCATAAGGGTGATATCATCTGCATATCTGAGGTTATTGTTATTTTTCCCGGCAATCTTGATTCCAGCTTGTGCTTCTTCCGGACCAGGATTGCTCATGATGTAGTACTCTGCATAGAAGTTAAATAAACAGGGTGACAATATACAGCCTTGACGTACTCCTTTTCCTATTTGGAACCAGTCTGTTGTTCCATGTCCAGTTCTAACTGTTGCTTCCTGACCTGCATACAGATTTCTCAAGAGGCAGGTCAGGTGGTCTGGTATTTCCATCTCTTAAAGAATTTTCCACAGTTAGTTATGATCCACACTATCATGATCCAAACTATTAACCACAATATTCCATCAACTGGTTCATTTTCCATGATGTTCTTTGTTCTGGAATAGGCTAGATAACAACATTTCTAGAAAAGTTGAAAATGTGTATCTTTAAAGACTGGATTTATAGGTCTTTCTGAGACCAAATTCTATTATAACTTTTTCATTGACTTTTGTTTTTTCCTGAGTCAACTTGGACTCCTCTCATAGCCTCCTGTTTATTGATTCATTATATCATTCAACAAATTTTAGCAGTTACTTTTTGCCAACAAATCTGTTAGATGGTATATTGTAACTCTCTTTCTGGAGCTATGTCCTACTGTGTAAGTATATGGGGCTTTCCAAGTGGTGCAGTGGTAAACAATTTGCCTGCCAATGCAGAAGTCTCAAGAGTTGTGGGTTTAATCCGTGGGTCAAGAAGATCCCCTGGCCTAGGAAATGGCAACCTATTCCAGTATTCTTGCCTGGAAAATTCCATGGATAGAGGAGCCTGGCTGGCCACAGTCCATGGGGTCACAAAGAGTCAGACATGACTGACTATGTAGAGAGAGAAAAAGAATATGGATAAAAGCCCATTTTTTCCTATCCTCTAGAGACTGTCAATGGTTTTCTGTATTTTCTTTTAGTTGAGGAAATAAATTAAGTATATTATCTTGCTCTCCATCTTAGTCATCTATGGATAAAAAACTCCATTCACCTCTTTTGCAATTGTTTTTCTTTGTTGGAATTCCTATTTGTTCACTTTCAAATGAGCAAAAACTTATCTAAATTCCCTTTTTATCAGGAGATGAGAAGTGTACATTTTTCTTAGTCTTACTCTCTGCCAATTCAGGGTTAGGTCATAATATACCCTCACCTGTAATGTAAATGTGGCCTGTGAAAATATAACCAACTTCAGTAAACCTTCCACCAGTTTAGATATTAAAAGACCTTTTCATAGAACTCATCATTACATACACGGTTTCAAACATACATGTCACAATTTTTTCTCTAATATCAGACTTTAAGAAGGTGTTTTACGGAATTATGTTGTCCTCTTCGTAGACAGAGAAGTAAAGAATAACACTATTTAACTTTGCTCTTATCAGAGTTTGGATAATAGAGCTGAGCCTTGCCTATCATCAGTTTTTCTTTTCCTTTTAATTCTCACTGAGTGACTAATAAAGCCAGTCACAGTGAAGTGTTTGGCTGTTAGTCTTAGATGGCAACTATTGATATAGCCAGTTCAGTCAATCCAGGATGTGTTTTGGAAAGGTGAACATCATTAAACACAGTTCCTAATGGATTTGGTTCATCTTAAACTATCAATATTGGTATAGTATTGAAGAACCACAAGTCAGTCAGAGCAATAAAGCAGCATTGTAATAAACATCATGCAACATATTTCTCTCAGAAATAAACCACGTGTCAGAATATAAATACTATATATAAAAATGTCTAAGTTGCTTTGGCCAAATGATGGGACAGTCTACTTCTATAAGTAAATGTGCTATCATGCTGCCTTTGAATGCCCATCCCAAAATTTTAGAAATGAATAGTCAAAGGGACTAGATTATTATGGTAACTCTGAAATCCAACAGCAGGGAAATCATTTTAAAAAAATTATAAGAAAGGCACAAGCACCAAGAAAAGTAATTACATACCACTCAAACCATCATATCCTGGATCATTATAACCAAACTGGAGAAATTGGAAGGGAAATCTAATTGATTTTATATGGAACGCTCATTTGTGACTGAAATGAACAGTGACTGAATTATTTTTCAGAAGTAGAAGGTTCTAACTACTTAGTCACTTCTGAAGTCCTAAAATACCCACCTGCCATAAACATACCAATTCAGTTCAGTTCAGTCACTCAGTTGTGTCCGACTCTTTGCAACCCCATGAATCACAGCACGCCAGGCCTCCTTATCCATCACCAACTCCCAGAGTTCACTCAAACTCATGTCCATTGACTTGGTAATGCATTCCAGCCATCTCATCCTTTGTTGTCCCCTTTTCCTCTTGCTCCCAATCCCTCCCAGCATCAGGGTCTTTTCCAATGAGTCAACTCTTCACATGAGGTGGCCAAAGTATTGGAGCTTCAGCTTCAGCATCAGTCTTTCCAATGAACATCCAGGACTGATCTCCTTTAGGATGGACTGGTTGGATCTCCTTGCAGTCCAAGGGACTCTCAAGTCTTCTCCAACACCACAGTTCAAAAGCATCAATTCTTCGGCGCTCAGCTTTCTTCAAGGTCCAACTCTCACATCCATACATGACCACTGGAAAAACCATAGCCTTGACTAGAGGGACCTTTGTTGGCAAATTAATATCTCTGCTTTTCAATATGCTATCTAGGTTGGTCATAACTTTCCTTCCAAGGAGTAAGTGTCTTTTAATTTCATGGCTGCAATCACCATCTGCCGTGATTTTGGAGCCCAAAAAAATAAAGTCTGCCACTGTTTCCACTGTTTCCCCATCTATTTCCCATGAAGTTACCAACATCCCTTCAAATAAATTATGGCAAAATACTATTACAAAATTGATTTTGCACAGTAATAGTACAGGACAAAGAATAATACAACATATGCACATACCTTACTGGATGTCTAGAGCATCAGTTCCCTCCTTTGTAAAAGGAGAATAAATGCATGTGTGCTCAGTCATGTCCCAATCTTTGCAATCCCATGGACTGTAATCTGCCAGGCTCCTCTATCTATGGGGTTTCCCAAGAAAGAATATTGGACTTGGTTGCCATTTACTTCCTCAGGGGATCTTCCCAACCCAGGGATCAAACCCTTGCCTCCTGTATCTCCTGCACTGGCAGGCAGATTCTTTACCACCGAGCCACCTGGAAAGACCTTGTAAAAGGAGGAGCGATGCCCATTCAACAAAAATGTTATTCAGCTAAAATGAAATGATGCAGGTAAAAGCTAAGCATAAATTCGAGCCCATTGGAGATGCTCAGGAAATGTTAATCTAGTAGTAAGTTATCCGAAAAAAGAAACTCTTAAGAGAGTAAAACACAAGCCACAGACTGGTAAAAAAAATATTTGCAAAACAAATATTGAACTAGAAGATAACTGAGGAATGCAGCCAAAGAAACCATTAGATACATGATGAGCAAGGCTTAAACAGGCATGGCATTACTGGGGATAGATGTCAGACTGTAGATATAAATCTTTTAAGTCCAAGGGCTCAATACATCTTTGCTTTTCCCACAGTGACCAATAAAGTGTTATGACATTGTTAGTATGTGTTTAATATGGACTGATTGATTTCAAAAATAAAACTATGCATCCTAGTAAATAAAGCCACCTTTATTGATAACTACCGTGAACCACTATTTTTTTCTTAAATTAAGGCGAATATATTTAAGATACATTACGACACTTAAGTGGAATTCCCAGGTGGCCCTAGTGGTAAAGAACCTAGCTGCCAATGCAGGAGATGTAAAAGAGGTGGTTTCAGTCACTGAGTCAAGAAGATCCTCTGATGGAGGGTATGGCTACCCACTCCAGTATTCTTGCCTGGAGAATCCCATGGACAGAAAAGTCTGCTGAGCTACAGTCCATAAGGTTACAAAGAGTTGGACATGACTGAAGTGACTTAGCACACACCTAGGGAACTAAATTTTTTAATTTTTTTTTTTTTGGTATGTTACAGATCACATACTGGACAGCTGAAAAGTAATGTATTTTGTAACGAGGAACCAGTGTTCCACTCTACAATACTTGCATTTCAAAAAGTACCCAGAAAACAGTGTTGTTGTATGAGAAAGAAAAATATCCCTGTGAAAATTCTCAAGTCTGTTGCTTACTAAAGTCTGAAGTGTTAAAATGAGGCTCTACTCTCACAGGAAATAAATAAAGCAGTGTTCCTGTTCCTGGTCTATATTACTACTGTGAGTTTGAGAAACAAATCATCTACAAACAAATGGCTTTCTTAAAGTTAAAGGACAGTTTATCAGGGAGATAGGGCCAGAGAAAATGCAAAGAAGTCTTTAAGGGCAACTTTCTCTCTCTCTTTCTCTCTCATCCTGCCACTGCTTTTCTAAAGGTCTGAGAAATAAGGCTGGAAGTTTGGAGATTAAAGCATACTGTGTTTGACATACCTTGTTAATTTTTTTTTTAAGCATCTTATAGCCATTTTTGTGTTCTGAGAAATCCAAATATCTGGTCCCAGTTTTTACTCATATGTACATTTTTACAACTTATGTTGTTATTTAGAACTAAGAAAATATTTCCTAAAGTTTTAAGCTATATAAGATATTCTTAAAACAACAGAAGATCATGGTGGGTAAATACATGGCTTTGAAGTCAAAAAAGCAGTCTCATTTTTGTGTTCATGGGTGCTCGGTCGCTTCTCCAGGACATCTTCACAACCCAAGGATAACCTACGTCACCTGCATGGCGGGCACATTCTTTACCGCTAAGCTACCAGGGAGGCCCTGGACTCACTATTAGAGAGTCTGGGACAGAATAACGGTCTCTTAAAGAAATCCAGACAATTATCCCTGGAGTCTGTGATAAATATGTTACTCTGCATGGCTAAAGGGACACCAAGACATGATCTAAACCAAGGATCTTGAAATTAATGAAATTAAAAGATGCCTGCTCCTTGGAAGGAAGCTATACAAACCTATAGCATATTCAAAAAAAGAGACATCACTTAGTCAGCAAAAGTCTGTACAGTCAAAGTTACGGTTTTTCCAGTAATCATGTAAGAATGTGAGAGTTGGACCATAAAGAAGGCTGAGCACTGAAGAACAAATGCTTTTGAACTGTAGTGTTGGAGAAGATTCTTGAGAGTGACTTGGGCAGCAAGGAGATAAAACCAGTCACTCCTATATGAAACGAGTCGCCAGTCCAGGTTTGATGCACAATACTGGATGCTTGGGGCTGGTGCACTGGGGTGACCCAGAGGGATGGTACGGGAGGGGAGGAGGGAGGAGAGTTCAGGATGGGGAACACATGTATACCTGTGGCAGATTCATCTTGATATATGGCAAAACCAATACAATATTGTAAAGTTAAAAAATAAAATAAAAAAAAACTCTGAATATTCATTGGAAGGACTGATGTCCAAGTAAAGCTCCAATACTTTAGCTACCTGATAGCAGAAAGAGAAGAGGATGGTACCACCCTTGTGGCAGAAAGTGAAGAGGAACTAAAAAGCCTCTTGATGAAAATGAAAGGACAGTGAAAAAGTTGGCTTAAAAATCAACGTTCAAAAAACTAAGATCATGGTACCTTGTCCCACCACTTCATGGCAAATAGATGGGGAAACAATGGAAACAGTGACAGACTTTATTTTGGGGGGGCTCCAAAAATCACTGCAGATAGTGACTGCGGCCATGAAATTAAAAGACACTTGCTCCTTGGAAGAAAAGCTATGACCAACCTAGATAGCATATTAAAAAGCAGAGACATTATTTTGCCAACAAAGGTCCATCTAGTCAAAGCTACTGGTTTTTCCAGTAGTCATGTACGGATGATGAGATATGGATAATAAAGAAAGCTGAGTGCTATAGAACTGTGGTGTTGGAAAAGACTCTTGAGAGTCAGTCCCTTGGACTGCAAGGAGATAAAACCAGTAAATCCTAAGGGAAATCAGTCATGAATATTCATTGGAAGGACTGATGCTGAAGCTTAACTCCAATACTTTGGCCACTTGATGCGAAGAACTGACTCATTTGAAAAGACCCTGATGCTAGGAAAGATTGAAGGCGGGAGGAGAAGGGGATGACAGAGGATGAGATGGTTGGATGGCATCACCGACTCAATGGACATGAGTTTGAGCAAGCTCCAGGAGTTGGTAATGGACAGGGAAGCCTGGAGTGCTGCTGTCCATGGGGTCACAAAGAGTTGGACACGACTGAGAAACAGAACTAAACTGAACTGAACTGATGTCAAGAGCCAACTCATTGGAAAAGATCCTGATTCTGGGAAAGATTGAAAGCAGGAGGAGAAGGGAATATGGAGGATGAGATGATTGGATGGCATCACTGACTCAATGGACATGAGTTTGAGCAAACTCCAAGAGACAGTGAAAGACAGAAGCCTGGTGTGCTGGAGTCTATGGTGTTGAAAAGAGTCAGACTTAGGCAACTTAGACAACTTAGTGACTGAACAACAACAACAGTAACAGGGCATATCTCAGATAGTTATGCAAGTGAAATTACAAAGTATATAAAACACTTCATATAATGTTCAACATATAGTAAAACCTTAATTAATATTAATATAAATGTTACTTCATGGAATCAACATTAAAAAGCATAGTTAAAACATCCTCAGTAGTCAATAAAGTCTGGGAATTACTGATAAGTTCATTATTGCAGGACTTTTCAGAGCACTTAATACATACACATGAATTTTGAATCTCCAAGAGGACATATGCTCTGCAGTGTTACCCAAAAGTTTTGACTAGAAAATCTAGATATTCAAAGAATAATTTTGTATCCTTTGTAACATGCTTCAGGAAAATAATGGGCTAAATTTTGAGAAAATATAAAAAAGACAAACATATTCTGGAAGGGACAATATATTGAGGTGCTATTTATTATTAATGTTGTTAGTATAAGAATATAAAACTTTAATAAATTATAAGTAGTAAAACTATATAAGTAATATTTATAATCTACATTGATAGAAGAGCTTTTCTGGAATTTCCTTTAAAGGGCTGATAGTGGTGATTATTAAAACATTAATCATTAAACTAAGTGAAGAAAGTTTTCCTGCAAGACATCATGAGTCAGGGGAGTCTAGAGATTACCGTGTGTTCAATTCAGAAATGAATATAGAAAGAAGATTTTATCTCCAAGATTATCTAAGACTCAAGGATTCAGATGATAGCCCACTGTCCAAAATGTTCTCTCTCAAAGTACGTTGATGATATAACGTATACACAGGTTTGGAAGAAGCCAAAAAAAGATTTTGGGTGTTTCATTAGCAAAAGTCAGTATTTTAGATCCATACACTAAACATTCTTTTCAATTTTCAGACTTTTTCACTTCTGTTTTTTTTGTTTGTTTTGTTTCCCGGTAAATGCTTTAGATAATGGGCTATTGTTAGCTTTGGGGATAATGTCAATGAAAATGGCCAACATTTTAACTAGCAACAAAATGCACACGGTCCTTGTGATGTTTTATGTGTAAACTTGACTGGACTACAGGTGTATTCAGACGTTTGGTCAAACATTATTCCAGCTGTATTTTGCGGGGGGTGGAGGTGGGGGGTGGGGGGGTTGTTTCTGAAATACATTAGCATTTGAATGAGTAGACTGAGTAAAGCACATTATCCTCCATAATGTGAGTGGGCCTCATTCAATCAACTGATCTAAAATGTGTATAGAACTATTGTGGATACAAGAAGAACATCTTTTTAATCTTCTATGTCTTACATGGTAAAGAATCTGCTGGCAGTGTGGGAGACCTGGGTTCAATCCTTGGGTTGGAAAGATCCCCTGAAGACACAAATACTATAGAACAAATTTTGAATTAAAAGGAATTCCTCCACCTCATTATTTGAGCTGGGACATCAGTATTCTGTTGTTCTCAGACTCAAGGTGAAACAAGCTCCTCTTGAGTCATAAGCCTGCCAACCTTCAGATTAGATCTATCTATTTTAGATAGATAGATGTGTATACATGTAGGCTAAATAGTATCTGACTCTTTGGGACCCCATGGACTGTAGCCCACCAGGCTCCTCTGTCCATGGGATTCTCCAGACAAGAATACTGGACGGGTAACCTTTCCCTTCTCCAGAAGATGTTTCCGATCCAGGAATCAATCACAGGTCTGCGGCAATGCAGGCAGATTCTTTACTGTCTAAGCCACCAGGTGGCGCTAGTAGTAGTGAACCTGCTTGCCAATACAGGAGACAACAGATGCAGGTTAGAAGCCTCAGTAGGGAAGATCGCCTGGAGAAGGGAATGGGAATCCTCTCCAGTATTCTTGCCTGGAGAATCCCATGGACAGAGGAGCCTGGTGGGTTGCAGTCCATAGGGTGGCAAAGAGTTGGACACGACTGAAGCAACTTAGCATAGTTAGAAAGATAAATAGGCAGATAGATAACTTCTGAAGAGATAATGTCTGTGAACTTTCCAGAATAGATGCATTGGCAGTGGGGATTAAATGAATGAAGGAAAGTTTATGGTGGTCCCTCAGCTATTGAGTAGCAATATTCTAAAGAGAATAACAGAAATGCATCAACTATGTAAATGGAATTGCTGAAGATGATTTAGAGATTCAGAGTCTGAGTCATTTGAAAAATGAGGACTGCGATAAATGAAACATTGAAATCAGGAGAGGAAACAGGGTTAAGCTCTGATTGATTTCTTTTTTAATTTTTCAGTGGGATACAAGGAGAGGAGGAGAGGAAAGGACAAACAACTCTTTCAACTTTGTACATAGTGAGTCTGAGTTATATCAAGCAGTTAACATTTGTCGATAATAACAGGGGGCATGAGGCAAAAAAAAACAAATTTAGGCCAGGTAAAAAATGTATTACAGCATTCTTGACAGGTAATATATGTAATATTTACATATTTTTTATGAAAGTCAAAGTGTTAATTGTTCAGTCGTGTCCGATTGTTTGTGACCCCATGGACAGCAGGCCACCAGAATCCTCTGTCCATGGAATTCTCCAGGCAAGAATACTAGAGTGGGTTTTCATTCCCTTCTCCAGGGGATCTTCCCAACCCAGGGATCAATCCTGGGTCTCCTGCATTGCAGGCAGATTCTTTATGGTCTGAGCCACCAGGGCTGCTGCTAAGTCACTTCAGTTATGTCCGACTCTGTGCGACCCCATAGACGACAGTCCACCAGGCTCCTCCATCCCTGGGATTCTCCAGGCAAGAATACTGGAGTGGGTTGCCATTTCCTTCTCCAATGTATGAAAATGAAAAGTGAAAGTGAAGTCGCTCAGTGATATCCGACTCTTAGCCACCCCATGGACTGCAGCCTACCAGGCTCCTCCATCCATGGGATTTTCCAGGCAAGAGTACTGGAGTGGGGTGCCATTGCCTTCTCCAGGCCCGTGTATTTTTATACGCACACATAAATACAGCCAAGGACACACAACAGGGGTTATCTGTTGTTATGCTTTGTGTACTCCCACAGCCTGGAACATTCTGTCTTGGACATAGACTTCTCTCAGTAAGCGATATTTTGCTGATCTAAAATGTGTATAGAACTATTGTGGATACAAGAATACCTTCTATACTTGTCTCACATGTTAAAGAATCTGCCTGCAGTGTGGGAGACTGGGTTCAGCCCTTGGGTTGGGAAGATCCCCTGGAGAAGGGAATGGCAACCCACTCTAGTATTCTTGCTTGGAGAATTCCATGGACAGAGGAGCCTGGCAGGAGCCCTACAGTCCATAGGGTTGCAAAGAGTGGAACACACACAAACATACTTGTCTCAGAATCATTCCACTGAATTATTTTCTCTCTTCTTTTCTCTTATCTCTTTGTCAGACTGTATTTTTTAAAATATTATATTCTCAGATAAAACCACTATTTAAGACACAAGATCACATCTCATATTATTACATTAAAGTGCATCTCAGAATTAGGTGCTAAGATGTGATTTAGTATCTCCATATGGACTTTTATTAAGAAAATTAAATTTAATGCTTGGACAATATGACTTTTAACTGGATTGAAAATTGGCTGCTAAATTTTCAGCAGAGAAATAAAAACCTTTATAAAAGCTGTTACCACAGGTCTACTGGATCTCAGAAAAATGACATGGTACAGGCTATGATTACAGAGACATTCCAAACACAACAGTTAGTTATCCAGAAAGGAAATAGACTAAGATTTGGTACAAATTTAGCTGCAATATTAAAACATAGTCAAAAAATCATTCAAACCAATGAAGATAAAAAGTTAGCTAATGTTCAACTTACCCAGATAAGAAAACTATGAGCAAGCCTACAGCCTTTTAATTGATTCCTACATCCTTTTCTTTTTCCTAATTTTAAGTAAAAGTACTTAATTAATCCTGATGCCATGTGATGTCCATTTTTGTGAACACCATTTATTAGCTTGAAGGAATATCTTTCTAGTCCTGGTATGTTGTGTGTGCTTATCTTAATAATGTTGGATGCTTTTCAAATGTTTTTTTTTTTTGCTATACTTATTGAAATGATCATGTTTTTTCCTTTACTCTTTTAATATAGTGTATCACTTCCCTAGTGTTATTACAATAAATATTTACAAACATGGAATTGGCTTTGGATTTGGGTAATGGGAGAAAGCTAGAAGAATTTTGAGAAATATGATAGAAATATAGCTACATTGACAATAGAAATATGGATGTGAAAGACTTTGCCCATGAGAGCTCAAAAAGAAGTAAAGGGCTCAGCAGATATAATGTGTATCATCTTACAGTAGGGGTTGCCAAGTGGGCTACGCAGGAGGAGGTAAGTGGTGGGTGAGCGAGCAAAACCTCATCTGTATTTACAACCACTCCCTATTACTCGCATAACCACCTGAGCTCCACATCCTATGAGATCAGTGGTTGCATTAGGTTCTCATAGGAGCATGAACTCTGCTATGCTTGAATCACCCTGAAACCATTCCCCTCTCTGGTCTGCAGAAAAATTGTTTTCCATGAAACAAGTCTCTTCTGTGGAAAGGTTGGGGACCACCACTCTCTTAAAGTATATTTAATGTGTTAGTCACTCAGTCGTGATGATTCTTTGTGAGGTCATGGACTGTAGTCCACTAGGCTCCTTTTTCTAGGGAATTATTCAGGCAAGAATCCTGGATCCATTTTTCCAGGGGATCTTCCCAACCTAGGGATCAAACCCAAGTCCCCCACACTGCAGGCAGATTCTTTACCATCTGCACCACCAGGGAATTCCAAGAGTATATTTAAATTATCATAAACTGTTGGTAAAAATATGGACGTTAAACAAGTTGCTGGTAAGGACGCAGAAGGAAATGAGGAATATATTATTGGAAACTAGAGGAAAGAAGATCTTTATTATATAGAGGAAGAAAATCTAGCTAAATTGTGTTGTATAACATAATAAATAAATTTGGATTATAGCTAAGGAAGTTCTCCAGCAAACTGGTGAAGGTGTGGCCTGGTTTCCTCTTGCATCTTAGAGTAAAATGTAACCAGTAAGAGGTAAATTGAGGGAATAACTTTTAAGTAAAATGAACCAAGACTTTATGAACTGAGAAATTCTCAACCTGTCTGGATAGCAAAAGATGCTACAATTAGGATGTGGAAATGTTTATCATCAAGAATGCATGTTCTTGAGAAAAAGAAGTGCCTGGACAACCTTTTCTTAGTTCCTTAGAAGAACCAAAAGTTCAGACTATTCATCTCAACAGAGGCCAAGAATAGAAATAAGATAATTCAGGGGAGATTTGTGAAAGAGACTTTGTTTTAACTGAGTGAATCCTTGTGGGGTGCATGGAAGATCCACAGATGGAACATTTGAGAATATTCTACCAGCAGAAATACTGTAAGCTTCAAATAAAAGGGACAGAAGGAGGAAGAAATAAAAAAGGACTATCAGACACCTCAAATTCTACAAGTATGAAACAGACTGATAGGATTACTCAGAGGCCAGCAGGCACTGTCCTTCCTGAAAAATAAGAATGACTCAGAGTATAGAACTTTGAGTCACAGATTGTTTCCATGCATTATAACCTAATGGGATTTACTGTGTGTGTGTGTGTGTGTTCAGTTGTGTCCAACTCTTTGTGACCCCATGGACTGTACCCTGCCAGGCTCCTTTGTCCATGGAATTTTCCAGGCTAGAATGCTGGAGCGGGCTGCCATTTCCTACTCCAGTGGATCTTCCCTGTCCAGCCACTACATCTCTTGTGCCTTGTACATTGGCTGCCTGGCTTTTTTTTTTTTTTTTTTTTACTACTGCACCACCTGGAAATTCAATGGAATTTATCATACTTGATTTCAAAATTGCTTTAGAATCAGTGACAAATTTCTTACTTCTATTTTTAACCTTGGAATATAAATGTCATAACTGTTATCTATGCCTGTCCTACCACTATATTCTGGCAGAAGATAACTTCTTGTCTTATTTAACAGGTTCACAGATGGAGAGGAATCTTGCCTTGGACTGGATCATATAGAGAATGTGACCCTTATCTGGTTATTTAGAAAGAAAGATTTTGAACTTTGGAGTTCATGATATTTAAATAATAGAATTTTGAACTTTGAGTGAGTGTTGTAATGATTTGAGACCTTTGGGAATGAGGTGAATGTAGTTTCAATAACAGATAAGTGTAAATCTTTGACATTCAGCAGGTATACTATAATTAAGAGAATAAGGGTCATTAAAATACATCCAGGGGGCTTCCCTAGTAGCTCAGTGATAAAGAATCTGCCTGCCAATGCAGGAGATGTGGGTTATATCCTTGGGTTAGGGAGATCCCCTGGAGAAGTAAATGGCAACCCACTCCAGTATTCTTGCCTGGGAAATGCCAAGGACAGAGGAGCCTGATGGGCTACAGTTCATGGGGTCACAAAGACTCAGACATGAGTTAGCAACTAAAAACAGCAACAGCAAATATGTTCAGACCTGTGAATATGTTATCTTACATGGTAAAAATAACTTTGCAGATGTTATTAAGTTAAAGATATTACGGTGAGACAGTTATCCTAGATTTTCTAGGCAACTCCAATGCAATCACAGGGGTCCTTATGATAAAGAAGCAAGAATATCAAAGACAGCAAGTGATGTGACAATGGACTCAAAGAATAAAAAGCAGTGTGATCTGAGTCCATGAGCCAAGGAATGAATACAGCCTCTAGAAACTTGCCTTTTCCAGGAAAATAAAATATATATATATATATATATATTCCTAGAACCTCCATAAGGAAACACTTTGACATTAGCCCCATGTAAT
The DNA here is from genome assembly GCF_027580195.1 of Bos mutus. Lineage (NCBI taxonomy): Eukaryota > Metazoa > Chordata > Mammalia > Artiodactyla > Bovidae > Bos > Bos mutus. Next base: position 55,677,021 of record NC_091627.1, read on the forward strand.
ACTGATTATGGACTCCTGACCTCCAGAACTACCTCCAGGATCTGTGGTAATTTGTTACAGCAGCAATAGGAAACCAGTATACATGATGTGCTACATTGACAAAACGCGGTTCACAATTTGAATGAGGAGGAGGGAATGGCAAACCACTCCAGTATTCTTGCTGCAAGAACCCCAAGAATAGTATGAAAGGGCAGAAAGATATAATACTGGAAGATGAACCCAACAGGTCAGAAGGTGTCCAATATGCTGCTGGGAAAGAAGAGATGGCAATTACTAACAGCTCCAAAAAAAATGAAGCTGCTGGTCCAAAGATGAAATGATGCCCAGTTGTGGATATATCTGGTAGTGAAAGTAAAGTCTGATGCTGTAAAGAACAATATTGGATAGGAACCTGGAATGTAAGGTCCATGAGTAGATTGGATGTTGTCAGGCAGGAGATGGCAAGAGTAAACATTGACATCTTAGGAATCAGTGAGCTGAAATGGACTGGAATGGGTGAATTTAATTCAGATGACCATTATATCTACTACTATGTGTAACAATCACTTAGAAGAAATGGGGAAGTCCTCATAATCAAGAAAAGAGTCAGAAATGCAATACTTGGTTGCAGTCCAAAAAATAACAGTATGATCTTGGTTTCTTAACAAGCCAAACTATTCAACATCACAGTAATCCGAGTCTATGCCCCAATCACTAATGCTGAAGAAGCTTAAGTTGACCAGTATTATGAAGACGTATAAGATCTTCTAGGACTAATACCGAAAAAAAGATGTCCTTTTCATCATAGGAGACTGGAATGCAAAAGTAGGAAGTCAAGAGATACCTGGAGTAACAGCAAGTTTGGCCTTAGGTACAAAATGAAGTAGGGCAAAGGCTAACAGAGTTTTATCAAGAGAACATGCTGCTCAGAGCAAAAGCCCTTTTCTAATAACACAAAAGATGACTCTATACATGGACATCACCAGATGGTCAATACCAAAATCAGACTGATTATATTTGCAGCCAAAGATAAAGATGCTCTCTATAGTCAGCAAAAAGGAGACCTGGAGCTGACTATGACTCAGATCATTAGCTCCTTATTACAAAATTCCTGCTTAAAGTGAAGAAATCAGGGAAAACCACTAGACCATTTGGGTATGATCTAAACCAAATCTCTTATGATTACACAGTGGTGGTGATGAATAGATTCAAAGGATTATATCTGATAGAGTCCTAAAGAACTGTCAATGGAGACTCAAAAGATCATATAGGAGGCAGTCACCAAAGCCAAACCAAAGAATGCAAGAAGCTGAAGTGGTTCTCTGAGGAGGCACCCCACTCCAGTCCTCTTGCCTGGAAAATCCCATGGACATAGGAGCCTGGTGGGCTGCAGTCCTTGGGGTCGCTAAGAGTTGGACACGACTGAACGACTTCACTTTGACTTTTTCACTTTCATGCATTGGAGAAGGAAATGGCAACCCACTCCAGTGTTCTTGCCTAGAGAATCCTAGGAATGGGGGAGCCTGGTGGGCTGCCGTCTCTGGGGTCACACAGAGTCGGACACGACTGAGGTGACTTAGCAGCAAGAAAAGAGGAAAAGTGAAAGGCAAAGGAATAAAGGTTAAGATATACCTGACTGACTGCAAAGTTCCAGAGAATAGCAAGTAAAGATAAGAAAGTCTTAAATGAACAATGCAAAGAAATAGAGGAAAAAATAGGATGGGAAAGACTAGAGATCTCTTCAAGGAAACTGGAGATACCAAGGAAATAGTTCATGCAAAGATGGGCACAATAAAGGATAGAAATGGTATCAGTTCAGTTCAGTTCAGTCACTCAGTCATGTCCAATTCTTTGTGACCCCATGAATCACAGCACACCAGGTCTCCCTGTCCATCATCAACTCCTAGAGTTCACTCAAACTCATATCCATCAAGCCGGTGATGCCATCTAGCCATCTCATTCTCTGTCATCCCCTTCTCCTCTTGCCCCCAATCCCTCCCAGCATCAGGGTCTTTTCCAATGAGTCAACTCTTCACATGAGGTGGCCAAAGTATTGGAGTTTCAGCTTCAGCATCAGTCCTTCCAGTGAACACCCAGGACTGATCTCCTTTAGAATGGACTTGTTGGATCTCCTTGCAGTCCAAGGGACTCTCAAGAGTCTTCTCCAACATCACAGTTCAAAAGCATCAGTTCTTCAACGCTCAGCTTTCTTCACAGTCCAACTCTCACATCCATACATGACCACTGGAAAAACCATAGCCTTGACTAGACAGACCTTTGTTGGCAAAGTAATATCTCTGCTTTTGAATATGCTATCTAGGTTGGTCATAACTTTCCTTCCAAGGAGTAAGCGTCTTTTAATTTCATGGCTGCAGTCACCATCTGCAGTGATTTTGGAGCCCCAAAAAATAAAGACTTCATGGTCTTTATGGACCACTTCATGATCCCATGAAGTGATGGAACCAGATGCCATGATCTTCGTTTTCTGAATGTTGAGCTTTAAGCCAACCTTTTCACTCTCCTCTTTCACTTTCATCAAGAGGCTTTTTAGAAATGGTATGGACCTAACCAAAGCAGAAATATTAAGAATAAGTGGCAAGAATACACAGAAAAAAAACTGTACAAAAAAGATCTTAATGACCCAGATAACCACTATGGTGTGACCACCCACCAAGAGCCAGACATCGTGGAATAAGAAGTCAAGTGGGCCTTAGGAAGCATCACTACAAAGCTACTGGAGACGGTGGAATTCCAGCTGAGCTTCTTCAAATGCTAAAAGATGAGACAGTTAATGTGCTGCACTCAATATGCCAGCAAATTTGGACAGCTCAGCAGGGGCCACGGGACTGGAAAAGGTCAATTTTAATTACAATCCCAAGGAAAAGCAATGCCAAAGAATGTTCAAACTACTTCACAATTGCACTTATTTCACAGGATAGCAAAGTAATGCTCAAAATTCTTTAAGCTAGGCTTTAACAGAATGTGAACCTAGAAATTCCAGATGTTCAAGCTGGATTTAGAAAAGGCAGAGGAACTAGAGATCAAATTGCCAACATTCGTTGGATTATCGAAAAAGCAAGAGAGTTCCAGAAAAACATCTACTTCTGCTGCATTGACTATGCTAAAGCCTTTGACTGTGAGTGTGTTAGTCTGTCAGTCATGTCTGACTCTTTGCAACCCTATGGACTATAGCCCACCAGGCACCTCTGCCGATGGCATTCTCAAGTCAAGAATACTGGAGTGGGTTGCCATTCCCTTCTCCAGGAGATCTTTCCAATGCAGGGATCGAACCTAGGTCTCCTGCATTGCAGGCAGATTCTTTACCATCTGACCACCAGGGAAGCCAGCCAGAGTAAAATAAAAGGGTTCAATACTAAAGTAACTGAATGGTAAAATATTAGAAATCATACAAATGATAGTTCACTAGCACAAACTCTAGTGGGGAGATGGAGAAAATATTTCCAATTAAGGGACTAAAGCAATTTGTGTTTTTTCTTCTTAAAAGTCTTTATCTGCCCTCTGGTGTTTAAGAGGTGGATCTTCATGATTGTCTTGATTTACAGTCTGGTTCTTGTAAAGTATAGCAGCAGGAATCTGAAAAGTGATGTATAGCATTTCCTTGTTAAGGACTACATTTCTTACTAGGTGAACTGAACTACATGCCTCCAAGAAGATGCCTAACACAGTTCCAGCTCATTGCTGAACGTCCCTAGCTGGATTAGCATCTTTGGAAAAGCTGTAACAGTGCACAATGGGAAGGAGTTCACTGCCACATGGCTGTCCATCTAAGAGTGCTTTGAAAGAGCTGAAAAACTCAATAACCTTTGCTGGCAAATTCATCAAATTCATGACAATGTGCACAGAATATTTTCTTTCTTTTGACAGTGGCCCCAGCTGCTGCATTAACTCTTCTCTGACTGGCCCTTGCAGGAAGTCTTTCCCATCCAAGTTAAAGGCTTTTACCTTTTGGTCCACTTTATTTAATTTACAGTTGTGCAGTAGCCATTTATGAGATTCAGGATTGAGATTACTAGCAAACACAGCACAGTTTTTCTTTGCTGCTGGAATGGCAAGGGCCCACCCCACCCCAGGAAAAACATCAAATAGGACATTCCCCAGGTTGGAGAAGTTCTGTGACATGGCCGTGTTCTGTGGGGAGATGAGGATTCCAACAGACTTTTGAAAAATCAAATTCACAGGTGTAATTGCTTTCTCAAACCTTGATCATCATATTCTCCTCTCCAGATAGTACTTCCAGTTGGAAATTTTGGTAGATATTATCAATATTATTGATTTGTGAGGATCAAAACAAACTGTGGAAAATTCTTCAAGAGATGGGAATACCAGACTTCCTTACCTACTTCTAAGAAGTATGCGCATTAAGAAGCAACAGTTAGAACCAGATGTGGAACAATAGACTGGTTCCAAATTGGGAAAGGAATACATCAAGACTGTATATTGTCACCCTACTTATTTAACTTATATGTAGAATACATCATGAGAAATACCAGGCTGGGTGAAGCACAAGCTGGAATCAAGATTGCTGGGAGAAATATCAATAACCTCAGATATGCAGATAACACCACCCTTATGGCAGAAAGTGAAGAACTAAAGAGTCTGTAGATCAAAGTGAAAGAGGAGAGTGAAAAGGCTAGCTTAAAACTCAACATTCAAGAAACAAAGATTATGGCATCCAGTCCCATCACTTCATGGCAAATAGATGGGGAAACAATGAAAACATTGGAAGACTTTATTTTCTTGGACTCCAAAATCACTGCAGATGGTGACTGCAGCCATGAAATTAAAAGACACTTGTTCCTTGGAAGAAAAGCTATGACCAACCTAGACAGCATATTACAAAGCAAACACATTATTTTGCCAACAATGGTCCTTCTAGCCAAAGCTATGGTTTTTCCCATAGTCATTTATGGATGTGAGATTTGGACAATAAAGAAAGCTGAGTGCTAAAGAATTGATGCTTTTGAACTGTAGTGTTGAGGAAGACTCTTGAGAGTCCCTTGGACTGCAAGGAGATCAAACCAGTCAATCCTAAAGGAAAACAACCCTGAATATTCATTGGAAGGATTGATGTTGAAGCTGAAGATCCAATACTTTGGCCACCTGATGCAAAGAACTGACTGATTAGAAAAGACCCTGATGCTGGGAAAATTGAAGGCAGTAGAAGGGGACGATAGAGGATAAGATGGTAGGATGGCATCACCAACTTGATCGATATGAGTTTGAGCAAGCTCCAGTAGTTGGTGAAGGACAGAGAAGGCTGGCATGCTGCAATCCATGGGGTCACAGAGTCAGACACATCTGAGTGGCTGAGCTGAATTGAAGGCAAGGTTTATCCTAGAGAATTTTCCATGTTAGCAGAATGACTATTGAGAAGAATTCATATTCTGATGTTGGAGGGAGTATTCTGTAAATATTTGTCTATAAAGAAGGCTGGGCACTGAAGAATTGATGCCATTGAATTGTGGTGCTTGAGAAGACTCAAGAGTTTCTTGGACTGCAAGATCAAATCAGTCAATCCTAAAGGAAATTAACACTGAATAGAAGGACCAATGCTAAAGCTTAAGCTCCAATACTTTGGCTACCTGATACGAAGAGCTGACATATTGTAAAGGACTGTGGTGTTGGGAAAGATTGAGGGCATGTGGAGAAGCAGGTGACAGAGGATGAGATGGTTGGATGGCATCATTGACTCAATGGACATGAGTTTGAGCAAACTCCAAGAGATAGTGAAGGACAGGAAAGTTTGGCATGTTGCAGTCCATGGAGTCGCAGAGTCAGACACGACTTAGTGACTGAACAATTTGGTTTATAATATTGCTCACATATTCTATTTCTCTGCTGAACTGCTGTATTGTTGTTTTATCTGTTATCAAAAATTAAGTATTGAAGCTTCAGATTTTTATTATTGAATTATCTATTTCTCCCTTTAACTGTGTTAGTTTTTGCTTCATGTGTTTTGGGGCTGTGTTGATAGGTGTATATATATTTATAATTGTCATATTTTTCTAATTATAAATTAACCCTCAATAAGGATAAAATGTTGCTGTGCATGTATGCATGCTCAGTCATGTTCAACTTTTTGTGACCCCATGGTCTGTAGCCCACCAGGCTCCTCTGCCCTTGGAATTTTCCAGGCAAGAATACTGGAATGGGTTGTTATTTCCTATGCTAGTGTTTCTATTTCTCCTGTAATTATTTTCATCTCCGAGTATATTTTGCCTGATTTTAGTACAACTAGTTCATCTCTTTTTGACTATCATTTTCATGTAAATATTTCCATCCTTTTCTTTTTAATCTATTTATGTCTTTGAATAAAAGTATGCATCCTGTAGCTAGTATATTTATTCTACCAACATCTGTCTTTTGATTGAGGTGTTTAATCCACTTGGATTTAATATAATTACTGATAAGGCAGGGTTTATATTTGTCATTTTGCTGTTGGTTTCCTTGTTTCTTGTGCTTTTTTTCTTTTTCCTTGTTCCTTGATTTCTATCTTTTATTTTTGTTAAATATATATTCTCTTGTTGTGTTAGTCACTCAGTTGTGTCTGACTCTTTGCAACCCCATGGACTGTAGCCAACCAAGCTACTCTGTCCATGAAATTTTCTAGGCAGAAATACTGGAATGGGTTGCCATTCCCTTCTCCAGGAGATTCTTCCCAACTCAGGGATCTAACCTGGGTCTGCTGCATTGTAGACAGATTCTTTACCATCTGAGCTATAGGAAAGCCCACATGTTCTCTAGTGTATCTTTTTAATTTCATTGTTGTTTGTTTCACTATATTTATTTCAGTTATTTTTGTAGTGTTTACTCTGAAAATTACAATTAGCACCTTAAATAATGAAATTCATGCCAATTTAATTTCAATACTGTGCAAAAACTTCTGTCTAAATACCCCTATTTCCTCTTCCTCCTTTGCAAAAAATGTACATCTGTATAAATGATAGGCCCATTAATGCAGCTTTATATTTATTGATATTCAGTTGTCTTTGAAAACAGATTGGAGAGGAAAAGAATTACAAAATAATGTGTGTATATTGCCTTTCATAATGGCTACACAGTTATCACCAATAGTATTTTCACACTTCCTTTCATTCTTTATACATGATTCCCTGTACTTCTTTGAATTTATTTACAATAGCTTATTTAAAATCTTTTTCTGCTAAGTCCAAAATCTGGTGCCCCTGAGGGCCTTTTTCTATTAGCTGTTTTTTTCCCAGTGTATGTGGACTTACCTTCCTGTTTCTTCTAATGCCTTGTATTTTGTTGCTGTTGTTGTTGTTACAAACAAATAGACTTGTTTGTAATAACTCTGGTATTAGATGCATCCACTTCCCACTGAGCTAAGCTCTGAATCATTCAAATAGCCGCCTATTTCCCAGGGAGCTGAAAGTTCAGACAAAATATTGACTCTGTACTGGGGATGATGCTTTAACAGAGCTCCACAAGCAGTTCAGTCTTTTCCTTCTCTGCAATGGCTGCTGGGTTTTACCTCCTACACCTCTAAGGTGAGGAGGGAATGGAAGGAGAGGAGATTAGCCCTAAATTCAAATATGACAGATCCCACCATCTTACCAAAGTTCAGCAGCCTCTCTTGTATAGAAAATTTTTAGTTTGTTCTGTGGCTTTGGCTAATTGACAGACTTCTGAAATGATTGGCTTTAGTTGTTTTGCTTATATTTTATTGTTTTAAAAGGAAAGTGAGTTCATCAAAGTCCTTTCCCTGCCAAAGAGGTTGATCCTCCCCAGGTTAACATCTATTTTAAAGCGCATATCTCTAAGTATACCTCAGTCATGGTGCAAAGTCTGAACACTAGAAAACACAGTTAAATGAGATGCTGACATTTTCAGAAAGACTGTGATTATTCAGAATAAAGAAAATCTGCACAGCTAAGTAATATAGTTAACAAGGAAAAACAAAGATACATGGATAGAATTTCTTCACTTTTATTGGCATTCAGTTCAAATCCATAAAAAAAAAAAATGAAAGAGGTCTTAAAAGGGATATTACATACTAATCCCAAGTAAGATTTATCAGATGGGGGAGCCAGCAGCCACTTTGGTATCTTAACTTATTTTCCAATTTTACAATTCATAAAATACTCGCCAAGGCATGACACAAGTTTGGAGTTCAAGCATGGTGCATTTTATGTTCCAAGATCCATTAAAAGCAATAATTTGTAAGATCTTCAATAAGAAAGTGTGCATTTTTTTTCAAATAATACTTCAAAGAGGGAAGCAGGACTCCTTAATCCAATTTTATGTGAAAAGTAATCTCTTTCTCATCTGTGATCTTCTCTCTTCTGTGATTGTGGTTGAAGCTGGAGGACTAGGACAGAATGAATGGCATCTCTTCATGGTAGTGGTTCTTTTCCACAGTATGAAATGACAATCTGGCTTTCCCTCAGGAGAAAGCAGTAAATCTCAAACTCTGGTCAGGAATGACAGGGACTTTGATCATGAACTCATTCTGCTCAGGATTACCTTCTCTGCCTAGTTTTTCCCTTCACTGTCCGAAGTCCAGAGTATGAACAGAGCAGTTTGACAAGATTCACTTATTTTGCATCATCAGCCTACTGACCTTTCTTCCTCTATGAAAAGTGGAATTCTAATGTAAAAAGGCAGTGCCAGAAGGACGGAATGGAAATGTCCCAGCTGGTTATTAACCAGGTCTGTGAACTTCAGTTTTATTCTTCCTAAGCCTCACTCTCCTCATCTATAAACTGTTTGTCCCACCTGGTTTTATTAGATTATCAAATGAGATCATGCATACTTAAAACAACATTAAATACAACACTCAATAAAATGTTTTGACTGCTAATAGGATTAACACAATTCTACTGAAAAAATCTTGAAAAAAATCAATCTTTACTGTTTAATTCACTGTATTGCATCTATTCCAAACTTACTATAAGCAATGATCATTCTCTACCCTATTTGGCATTTTTAACACTTTTAATTATTGTTTATTTAAGACATTAAAACAAAATTACACTGAAATGATTAACACTGCTTTGTAGGAATTCCAGTATAAATCCCCTGTAAGTTTCACAAAATCAGGCTGGCAACATGAGATCTGTGAGAGCAGGACATTTAACTAGATTCCACCTCCCCACAGCTTGTTTTGGGAGAAGACCTGTGGGTCATTTGATATAAATGATATTTGATGTAAATGGACTTTATTCACAATTATTTTAGGAAAAAACAGAGAGACTGTCTCAGTTTATAAATCAATGATAAGTAAAGAACTAGTCAAGACTCTGCTCAATATTATGCAACAACCTAAATGGGGGAAATTTTGAAAAAAGATACACATATACTGAATCACTTCGGTGCACACTTGAAACTGTCACAACATTGTTAATCAACTATACTCTAATGTAAAATAAAAAGTTAAAAAGAATGAAATAAAAATGCTATTCCCTGTACATATCACTTTTCTCTGTGACCCACTTCTGTTTGAGATCTTCAGTCATCCTTCTGAGGAAACATGTGTAAATCATAAGATTCTTATGTCATGGGATTTGTTTTTTAATCTTCAAATATGTACTGCATGTCTACAAAGGTCCATACAATCCACTCTTCAAGGTGGTGATGGTGATGCAAAGCAAACTAGATGAGGTCTAGAAGAGTACCAAGGTGGTCAATAAAGGTGTGGATTCTCAGTGATATGTTTATCTTTCATTTTTGTTCTGTTCTTCAAAATATAAAACTGCCCATGCTACATTTATCTCTTTCAATACTTAAAAAGACTAAAGATATTTGAAATAAATCTGCATAAGTTCACAATATAGTAACAATATCATTAAAATCTCCCTCCTCCACGAAGGGTCCCTACTTTTCCACTCTATCCATTCCACCCTGCCCTAGGTCTCCATGCAGAAAATATGTCTCACCGCCCCTGTATTTTCTTAGTCTTTTTTATCGTATGTCTCTCACAACCTTTATCCTAGTCCTTTATCTTCTGTTAAAATATTGTATGAATCTGTTTTATCCTCTGTTGTTTCTTATAATCCCCTGGAATGCAGAGTCCATATCTCATTCAATTTATTCAATCCCATGACTTCCAATATATACATAAGTGATATATATCAGAATAATTCTTCCCATGACACTTGGAACATTGCCTGGAACATAATAGGTGTTCAATAAATATTAAATCCAATGAATGATTGCATGATGTCGGGCTAAATTGAAGGACAATCCATATATAAATGTAAGATGTAATTTTTAGTGCCCTTGGCAGTTTTGAAGACTGGAATAATGACTTTTGCCTTTTAAAATATCTATTTTTTTCCAGACAAGGGACAAGAGAGAAATTTGTAGGTCTCCTTTTGGACTCCAGATGCATAGTGAATACAAGAAACCTATAATTAAAGTAATAAGATATTTTAAAAATCAATGCCCTTACCAGAAGGTTAGGTCATTTTGTAAAATTTAAATCTATGGACAAAACCTGAGATTCTACAGCTGTTATCTAGGTTTTGGGTCAAGTAAGAAAATTAGAAAGTTAAATAAGAATTGCTTAGACCCCAATGACAGTCAAAAGCACAAGCCAATTTAATGCAGTATTCTTTTTCACAGTTGCATGCATAGAGAATGAAAGCTTCTCAATTCAGTACACACTTAACACTAGATTTTTTAATTTATTTTATTTTACTTTAAAAATGTTTGTGAAGTATAATTGATTTACAATATTTTATTAGTTTCAGGTATATAACATAGTAATTCCATATGTTTATGGATTATTTTCTAGAGTTTTTTTCTTTAAATTTATTTTATTTATTTATTTTTTAATTACTTATTTTATCTTCTCAGTGTGGAATGTTTTATAATGATTATCAAGTTTCATGAAATGAAGTTATTATGTTATTGCTTGACTAGTTTGAGCTCCATGAAGCTGGTATGCTAGAAACGAATTAAAGGTTTAATAGAGACTTTTCTACTCAAATTTGTTTTCTTCTACTTATTAAATTAACAATCATCTGCAATTCTAATGAGTCCTTCACTGCTCACTTCATTGTTATTATTGTTTTTGGAAAAAAATTTCATTTTAGTTTTCTTAAATAAATAGAAGACATTGGCTTAGGGTTTGTTTTGTTATTATTTTAAAATTTAGGGTTCAGGTTTTTCCCCAGCCTGATTAAGATACAAAAATTGCTTAATATATACAATGTGTCACTTTGATATAAGTAACCTTGGTGTGCTGATTATACCACAATCAGGCTAATTAACATAGTTAATTACCTCTCCTCACCTAGTTACCATGTATCTGTGTGTATGTGCATACACACTTAAAATCTACTCTTAGCAAATTTCAAGTATACGATATAGTATTTTTAGTTATATTTACCATGCTGTACATTAGATTTCTAGAGCTTATTCATCTTATAACTGAACATGTGTAACCTTTAACCAACATCTTCCCATCCTTACCATTTTCCAGCTCCTAGCAACCACTGTTCTACTCTGTAGGTCTGACTATTTTAGATTCTTCATGTAAGTGCTATCACATAATATTTGTCTTTCTGTGTTTGACAGTTTAAAATAATATCTTCTAAATTAATCCACAATGTGGATGAATAATATTCTAAATTTATCCACAAATGGTAAAATTTCCTTTTCTTTTAAGGCTTTATTATATTGAGAGGGAAAAAGAAAGATAGAGATTTACCTATCTACCTATCCAGCTATGTATCACAATTTCTTTATCCATTCACTCATCATCAGATACCAAGATCATTTCCATATTTCGGTCATGGTGAATACTACTATAACAAAAATAGCATCTTTTAATAAATGTGGAGTTTGTTGTTCTTTAATTTTGCTCCACAGACATCTTCTTCGTGTCCATCCCATTAAGGTCAAATGTCTTTTGTATATGGTTACCGAAAGCTAAACACCCACCATCAACTCTGTAGCAAGTCCAATGTCATCCATTTTTCAACCTAAATCTGAATAGATTATTGGTGGCAAGTGGATTCAATTACATACCAGAAAATATAGAAATTAATTTATATCTCCTATGATTTTGTTTTAGTTTTTCTTGACAGTATCTCATCTTTGTCACCAGGAAATAAAGAATATCTGAAGGAAAGAGTAGGCCACAGCAGAGTCTAGTGAGAAGGGTGTCCTTATGTTGGGATGAACCAGTGTGGGTAACTGAGCCCAAGAAGTTGTTGTTTTTCAGTTGCTCAGCCGTGTCCAACTCTTTGCAACCCCAAGGACTGCAGCACACCAGGCTTTCCTGTTCATCACCAACTCCCAGAGCTTGCTCAAACTCATGTCCATCGAGTCATTGATGCCATCCAACCATCTCAACCTCTGTCATCCCTTTCTCCTCCTGCCTTCTATCTTCCCTGGCTTTAGGGTCTTTCCAGTGAGTTGGCTCTTCACATCAGGTGTCCAAAGTACTGGAACTTCAGCTTCAGCATCAGTCCTTCCATTGAATATTCAGGGTTGATTTCCTTTAGGGTTAACTGGTTTGATCTTCTTGCAGTCCAAGGGACTCTCAAGAGTTTTAAAAGCATCAATTCTTCAGTGCTCAGCCATCTTTATGGTCCAACTCTCACATCCATACATGACTACTGGAAAAACCATAGCTTTCATTACATGGACTTTTGGTGGCAGAGTAATCTCTCTGCTTTTAATATGCTGTCTAGGTTTGTCATAATTTTTCTTCCAAGGAGCAAGCATCTTCCAAGGAAGCAGGTAAAGTGGTCTGGTATTCCCGTCTATTAATGAATTTTCCACAGTTTGTTGTGATCCACACAGTCAAAGGCTTTAGTGTAGTCAGTGAAGCAGAAGTAAATGCTTTTTTTCTGGAATTCTCTTGCTTTTTCTATGATACAATGGAGCCCAAGCAGACTAAGGAGAAAATTCAGTCATTGAAGTGGCCTAATATTAGTCCTCAAAAACACATAAAGGGACTTCCAAGTGAGTCTCACATGGGATGTCAGAGTCCAGGCTAGATGAGTAGGGTATGTGTGGGGTTGGCCTTGTGTAGGGTTTTCTAACTCAACCAGAATGAGAATACCCATAACAGGGCATGGCTAGGTATGGGAGTTCAGAACCCCATTGGGAGAAGAATGGTGTCCCATGTGAGAGAGTGAGTGGCAACAGCGATGAGATTACATATATATTCAGGGTTAGTCAAATCAGCACTTTTTTTTTGGTGCCCAGTTGTGTGCTCTTTGGACTGTTGCCTGCCAGGCTCCTCTGTCTGTGGAATTTTCCAGGCAAGAACTGGAGCAGTTTTCCATTTCCTACTCCAGGGGATCTTCCTGACCCAGTGATCAAACCTGTATCTCTTTTCTCCTGTATTGGCAGATGGATTCTTCACCACTAACACCACCTGGGAATTAGTACATAAACTAAGGAAAACAGAGCCAAGTTTCTCACGTAGGAGACAGGAGTCACACATATGGAAAGTGAGAAAATTAGTATGAATCCTGCAATGTTGGGTTGAAATTATTCTAAAGAAAGGTGACATCTTGATAGCAATGAGAAGATCAAGCACCCAGATTTTGTTTCTGAATGCCAGTCTCCACTTAAAAGGGATAAGGAATCTTTGAAGAAATAGCAGATTGCAAGACTGAAAAGGCAAGTATAAATTAAAATGTTGCACAAATTAAAATGCTGCACTTCCTAGTCAGATGTAATGCAATGTCATATTTGTGATATTTCTGCCAAAGATATATAAATTGAATCAAATTGTGAGGAAACATCAAACAAATCCAATTTGAGAGACATTCTACAAATTAATTGGTCCATGCTGTTAAAAGTGACAAGATCTTGAAATTCAAGGAAACAGGAGCCTTTCCAAATGAAAAAGAATAAAGAATCATGACAACTAAATACAGTATCTGCTTCTGAAATAGATCCTTTTACTAAAAGTTACATTATTGGGACAGTTGCATAAACTTGATTGAGATTGAGGGAATAGAGAGAATTAATGGATGGATGTTAACTTCTGATTTTTATCACTGCACTATAGCAATGTAGGAAATATATACTTATTTGTAGGACACCCACATACTAACATATTCAGTTCTTTGTACTGTATTGTACTAGTAGCTACTCTGTCAGTGTGGGACTGCTCCAAAACAAAAACAAATTAAATCAAAATCAAACTGAATGCACATATCCTTTGAGCAATCCTACTTCTAGAAATCTATGGAGATGCTCAGGTAGGAGTATCAGGGTAATGGCATAAATATATTAATGCTAACATTGTTTATAATATGGAAAATTTGGAGATAGTCTAATCTTGAACAACAGAAGGAGTGTTAAATTGTGGTCAGGTCATGCCATACAATTTCACAGAGCTATCAGGAAAGGGTTGATCTCTATGTATATATAGATGGGAAAATTGTTCAGGCCATACTGTTGAGTGAAAAAAATGCAAAATGCAAAACAACATATACAGTATAATTTAATTTTCATTGAAAAACAACTCTAAAACAACCAAAACTAAATGCAAATTACTTAAAGGTACATTATCAAATTAATTTGCAGTATATATAAGGTATATATCCACATATGCTTTAGTAATCCCAGATTATTCTTGTGTTTTATTTCACTGCCACTTACTGCATACACAGACTAAAATGGAAATTTACACAGCAAAAATAAGCTCAGGTTTTGACTGATGTTTTATTCAACTTTTCAGATCCAAATGCTTTTTTGTATCAGCATAAGCAGCAAATTCTACCTTGTCTTCAATCCCAAAAGCAAAAGCATCATCCTCTTTTCTATAAGATCAGGGTTTTCTTAGGAGGGAAACATCCACGTTGTTTCAGTCTAATGGTTTCTTAACGTTGGAGTGGGAATGAATTTTCTGACCTACAAGGGTCCATTTTCTTTTTTCCCTTCTTTTTGTTCATTTTATCTTCATACAACAAATACCTTTTCTTGAGTTGATGCCCAGAATAAAACTACTGTTGGCATTTCTCTCTCTCTCTTTTTTTAACCCAGAATCACAGCCGGGACACAGCCCACTGATCTATTAATTCCACGGCTCAGTACCTTAGCCAAGAATTTATAAGACTTTTACGAGGGCAAAAATGATCCTCTTAGAATTTTATACAGAGATATTTGGTAAGCCTTTTTCAAACTCAGGAGATCATCCCCAACTCAACTATTCTGAAGTGAAAGTGGAAGTGTTAGTCATTGAGTTATGTCCAACTCTTCACAACCCTAGGGACTGTAGCTGGCCAGGCTCCTCTGTCCATGGAATTCTCCAGGCAAGAATACTGGAATGGGTAGCCATTCACTTTTCCAGGGAATCTTCTTGACCCAGGGACTGAACCCAGGTCTCCAGCATTGCAGGCAGCTGCTTTACCATCTGAGCCTCTAGGGAAGCCCCAATTATTCTTAATTCACTGCTTAAGGCAATTTCAGAAGGAGCATCACATCAGCTACTACTTCCTAGAGGAGAAGCTGAAATACTTCAGAATACTTCAGTACTTCAAATACTTCAAAATACTTAAAGGTATTCAGCCGTGCTGTTGGTTTCCACAAGCGTTCCATGTGGTTTTCCTTAGGGAGAGATAGGAAGGTATGATTTAAATCCAGTGATATCCCCAGCATGATAAATAATTCCTTCCTGCTCAACTTATTTTACTTCTTGTGATTTAGAATTCCCCCCTTAAGAACTAAATGCTTTGAGTATATGATTTTATCACCACAGCACTCCATAATGGGAGGTATTATCATTCACCTTTCACTGATGAGTAGACTGTATATAACTTGACAAAAATTTGCTTCTAATACCTTCACATTTTTTAATTTTTTTTTCTGTTTATCACCTAGGCAGCATTCATTCATTCATTCCACAGATATATACTGAATACGTGCATATTTTAGGCATGGGGATATGATAGTGATTTAAGAGGAAAGAGTGTGCTAACATATTGATACATTCTACTTTATTGTTCTTTAGCTCTTTCCTAATACTTGAAATGAAATATTTTCAATAAAGCCCATCTCTATACTATTATTATCAAAAAGATTGTGTATTGAACTGTGATTATTTATTTAAATATCTGTCACCTCCACTGATCAGTTTTAAGCTTCCCTGAGGTCAGGGACAGCCATTTGGTACTAAACTCTTGGTTTTTGGCTTATTTGTTATGAACCCCTGAAGCCTGGTGTATATTTATTACATTTTGAATAAATGATTATCAGGTTCATTCCAATCAGGGAACTTATCATCACAGTTATGTTTTTTCTTTGCCAATCAAAATGTCTGCAGTCTAATCATTTTTGAGTTTTACTCATTATGCCTCATTGCCTTCCATATCCAGTCCATGTTAGAAAACAGGGTGTGATGCAATGCCCAAGGGAAGAAAAAGCTTCACATTCAAGGTCACCATTTCTGTGACGAATACAGTTTGACTCTCATGTGAGTCTTGAAAGGTTGCATTTAGGGTATCCTTAGGTTGAGTAGCAGAGAAGGCGATGGCACCCCATTCCAGTACTCTTGCCTGGAAAATCCCATGGACGGAGGAGCCTGGTAGGCCGCAGTCCATGGGGTCGCAAAGAGTCAGACAGGACTGAGCAACTTCACTTTCACTTTCCACTTTCATGCATTGGAGAAGGAAATGGCAAACCACTCCAGTGTTCTTGTCTGGAGAATCTGAGGGACAGGGGAGCCTGGTGGGCTGCTGTCTATGGGGTCTCACAGAGTTGGACATGACTGAAGTGACTTAGCAGCAGCAGCAGTAGGTTTAGTAGTGTTTCCCTATAAGAACCAGATGATGACAGATAATGCAGGGCCTGGAGAGAGAGATGACCTGGTATGAGGGACCACTTGGCAGACACAGACTGATCCCTAGAAAAAAGAGGGGTTTCTATGAATTTCCAGAAATGATTGAGTGGATTCTTGTACATAAAACACAGAAGAACAACAACCAAAGTAATTATGTTCATTAATATAATTTCATTTATATCCATAAGCTGGAGAAACCCTGAAGCACTACAGAAATTAAAGTACTGGGAACCAAGGAGCTGATATGACATCTTCATTTTTACACAAGAGCAGCTGCTGCTGCTGCTGCTGCTACTGCTGCTAGGTCGCGTAAGTTGTGTCCAACTCTGTGCGACCCCATAGACGGCAGCCCACCAGGCTGCTCTGTCCCTGGGATTCTCCAGGTGAGAATACTGGAGTGGGTTGCCATTTCCTTCTCCAATGGATGAAAGTGAAAAGTGAAAGTAAAGTCACTCAGTCATGTCCACTCTTTGCGATCCCATGGACTGTAGCCTACCAGGCCCCTCCCTCCATGGGATTTTCCAGGCAAGAGTACTGGAGTGGGTTGCCATGTCCTTCTCCACAAGAGCATAGCAGGGCTCAAAACTAGGCTTCCACACTCAACTCCAGCAGCTCTGACCATATTCCAGTTCAACTGCTTTATTGAATCACAGTTCCCCTACTGAGAGGACATTTCATTTGTTTTCACTAATGTAAGCCCTACCCAGGCTTCAAAGTTCTGAAAAAGCTCGTCCTCTGTCACATTTTATTGGATATTTGTTTGATGATAGGTGTCTGTGGGGCTTCCCTGGTGGCTTCGTGGTAAAGAATCCACCTGCAATGCAGGAGAAGCAGAAGGTGCGGATTTGATTCCTGGGTTGGGAAGATCCCCTGAAGGAAAAAATGTCAACATGCTCCAGTATTCTTACTAAGAAAATCTCATGGATAGGTGGGCTACAGTCCATGGGGTCACAAAAAGTCAGACAAAACTGAGCATGCAGCAAGCAAGATATCTATAGATGCCTTAAATCTGTACACGTATTTTGGTAATAAATTATGTCATTTCAATACTTCTAAAGAACATAACAAATCAGTGTAATATCAGCCATACAAGCAATATATTAAATAGACATGCACTGATCACCTTGTTTATGCCAGAAACAATTCTAGTACAGCATTACCCACATATACAAAGAAAGGAAAACATGAATTGAGCACCTGCTGCTGCTGCTGCTAAGTCACTTCAGTCGTGTCCGACTCTGTGGGATCCCATAGATGGCAGCCCACCAGGCTCCCCTGTCCCTGGGATTCTCCAGGCAAGAACACTGGAGTGGGTTGCCATTTCCTTCTCCATTGCATGAAAGTGAAAAGTGAAAGTGAAGTCTCTGAGTCGTGTCCAACTCCTAGCGACCCCATGGACTGCAGCCTACCAGGCTCCTCCGTCCATGGGATTTTCCAGGCAAGAGTACTGGAGTGGGGTGCCATTGCCTAGTATATGTCAAATGTTATTCTAATAGGACATTATTCACAGGCAGAGGATGGAATTATCAGGAATGAGCATAGATTGAGGCACAATCTTTATTGCATTACTCCTAAAGAAACGAGCATGCATTGACTGCCTACCATGCACCAGGTAGTGCCCTAGCTGACATTATTCATAACATAGGGGAAGGGGGCATGCCTTGAGCACACACTATATATCATACACTATTCCTGTACAACCTTACTCACAGAGGAAAATAAAATAAGCAGTCATTAAGTGCACAATATATCACAGATGCTATTCTACTACAGACTTAGTCATGCAGAAGTGAAAAGTAAGACTTTGCACTAAGCACCTAGTATATGCCAGGCATTAGTCTAGTATATTAAACACACATTGATGGAAGAAAAAAGGCATGCGTTGAGAGCCTAGTATATACCCTACAATAGTCTTTCTCATAAGTAGCTGGGGTGGGGGGAAAAAAAGTATACATAGTGAATTGACTATAAGGCAGATGTGTGTGTGTGTGCTGAGTCACTTCAGTCATGTCTTATTTCTTGAAACCCTATGGACCATAGCCAGCCAGGCTCCTGTGTCCATGGGATTCTCCAGGCAAGAATACTGGAGTGGGTTGTCCTGCCCTCTTTCAGGGGATTTTCCCAACCCAAGGATCAAACCCACGCCTCATTATGTTTCCTGCATTGGCAGGTGGGTTCTTTACCCTAGCACCACCTGGGAAGCCCCATAAGGCAGGTACTATTCTGAAACGATATTACTCACACATAGCTCAGGGAACAAGAAGGCATTGATCACCTGTCACTACCAGGCACTATTTTAGAACAACATTATCACACGTAGGTGGAAAGAAACAAGTAGAAATTTGTACCATGTATAATCTAAGCAGTACTCTCGCCCCAACGTTTGCACACCTAGGAGAGCCAACAATGCATGGAACATCTACTGTGTGTTAAATATTACTCTGATAACACATTACTAAAATGAAAAAAAAGCATTTTTTGTGCCTTTACTGTTGCCCAATTTTCCTATTGCTACAAAGAAAACAGCATGCATTTCAGCCTTCTCCAATTTGCATAAATATGAGCTGCAGCTACTCCAAAAATCATATCTGAGTGTAAATTATAAGGGCCCAAAGGCTTTGACTGAGTTACCACTTTCTTTAACTCACACATAGTTTGCCATTGTTAAAGCCCACTTTCAAATGTGCCCTTCTTTAGGGGGAGTTTGTTGATGGGGGCTAGCACTGTTCCCAGATGTGAAATATGTGTTCTTCAAATATCAAATAACCTGGCTACTTGCTATGCTTCTTGATTAGTTCCACAGGTAAGCAATGCAAGAAATTGATTTTGAGTTGCTTGGGAAATTTCACAGCTGGCTCCTGCCCTGTTTATTATGAAAAAGTTCAGTGTTTGGGGGTACCCTCAGATCTTTGCTGAATTTATTAACCAGCCTCCATGAGTCATATGTGTCATCATTGTATTTAAGTCGCTTGTAAATCACTTTTCAGTTTCTAATATTATCAAAAATATTGTCAATGTAGTGTATTATTACGTTTGGGACCTGCATCAAGTTCAAGTTTCCTCCAATCAAGTACTGATAGCAGATAAATTCAAATAACCCTGTAATAATACAGTAAATGTTACTTACGAAAACCATTGGCAAGACCAACTACTGAGTATCAGTCTCCTTTAGTGTTTTTTTACCCCTCCGCTGTTCAAACTATCTCAGAGTCTTCTGATGCTATAAGTGGAATTATTTTATTCAATCCTGGACAGTCTACTGTTAGTCTCCATAAACCATCTGCCTTTTTCATCATCAAACTGAGCTACTGTGTGTGAATTTCTTGGTACCAACACTCCAGTTACTAATGTGAATGGCAATTTATTTTTTTCCCATGCATTATCTTACACTGTTTCAAAATAACACTCTATCACTGTCTGCAGTTCCTGATTTTGGAGCCCAGGAAAATAAAGTCTGTCACTGTTAACCTTGTTTCCCCATATAAATAGAGGTATGTTAATCTGTTTAATTACATATATCTGAAACCATGGCTCAGTGGTACAGATGCTGCTGTGACAGCGACATGTAGTATGTGTGAGACAGTCTATTCAGTCCTACCTGGTGTGAGTGGTAGTCTCTTCACAGAAATGTATGTTCCTGTGTTTAGTGATATATGTGTGCAATATTGTGTTTGTTGGTGTGACCTCTATGGTGTTTAGTGATATATGTGTGCAAAATATTATTTAGAGTGCCTGTTTGTGTAATAAGTTAGTTAGTGATATATTTGTGAGCTACTGTGTTAATAGCACTTAATGTCTGTGCTACTGTTTTAATGATACACATGTGAGACCGTGTTTAGTGGTGCCTGCTGTGTGAGTTATTAGCTTGGTTATATAGGAGCAAAACACCATGGAAATAGCCTGATTACTGTGTTGAGAGAACTGTGTGAAGCACTATGCTAACAGTGCCTGGATGTTTGCTACTTTGTTTAGTGATATATGTGAGAGACATTCACATTTAGGGATTCCAGGTGTGTTTCCTACTGTGCTTAGTAATATTGTTTGAGATACTGTGTTTACTGATGCTTCATGCTGTGCCACTTCACATAGTAAATCATGGGCAAAGGCTTGAATTCAGTGTTCTGTGCGTGCCATTACATTCAGTGATATATGTGTAAGACACTATGTTTCATGCTGTTTGTGTATTTGCTACTCTGTTTAGCATTATATGTGTTAGCGATTACACTTAGCGGTAGCTAGATGTGGACGGGCTTCCCTAGTGGCTCAGCAGTAAAGAATTTGCCTGCAGTTCAGGAGACTACCTGCAATGCAGGAGACAGGCTTTGATCCCTGGTCAGGAAGATCCCCACCCACTCCAGTGTTCTTGCCTGGAGAATCCCAGGGACAGGGGAGCCTGGTGGGCTGCCATCTATGGGGTCAAACAGAATTGGACATGACTGAAGTGACTTAGCAGCAGCAGCAGCAGGAAGATCCCCTGAAAGAGCAAATAGCAACCCACTCCAATATTCTTGCCTGGGAAATCCCACGGTCAGAGGAACATGATGGGCTACAGTCCATGGTTCTCAAGAGTTGGACATGATTTAGAGATTAAACCACCACCAGGGTGTGCACTACTCTGTTTAGTGATGTATGTGTGAGACGCTATTTCCAGGCTGAAAGGTATGTGTATCATTTTGTTTAGTAATATTTGCAGAAGATATTTTTTTGGTGGAGCCTGATGTGTATGCTTATTTGTTTACTGATCTATGAGTGAGATACTTTCAGCAGTCTGTGGATGTTTTTGTTGTACTTAGAGATATATGTGTGTTACATTGTGTTTAATGTGATGTGTATTAGATTATGTTCAATTATTTCTGTGTGAAATACTTGGTTTGTGTTATATGGGATGTGTGATAGTGCATTTAGTGGTGTGTGTAGCAAGAGTTTTTATTAGTAATATGTGGATGTGAAACATAAAGCTTAAAGGTATGTGGTGTATGAGACAGTGTAAATCTGTCTGCAATACGGGAAACCCAGGTTCGATCCCTTGGTCAGGAAGTTTCCCTGGAGAAGGGCATATAAACCCACTCCAGTATTCTTGCCTGGAGAATCCCATGGACAGAGGAGCCTGGCAGGTTAAAGTCCATGCAGTTGCAGAATCGGATACAACTGAGTGAATAATACTTTTCTTCTACTTCAGTTCAGTTCAGTTTAGTCACTCAGTCGTATCCAGCGCTTTGTGACCCCATGAATTGCAGCACGCCAGGCCTCCCTGTCCATCACCAACTCCTGGAGTTCACTCAAACTCATGTCCATCGAGTCAGTGATGCCATCCAGCCATCTCATCCTCTGTCGTCCCCTTCTCCTCCTGCCCCCAGTCCCTCCCAGCATCAGAGTCTTTTCCAATGAGTCAACTCTTCGCATGAGGTGCCAAAGTACTGGAGTTTCAGCTTCAGCATCATTCCTTCCAAAGAACACCCAGGACTGATCTCCTTCAGAATGGACTGGTTGGATCTCCTTGCAGTCCAAGGGACTCTCAAGAGTCTTCTCCAACATCACAGTTCAAAAGCATCAATTCTTCAGTGCTCAGCTTTCTTCACAGTCCAACTCTCACATCCATACATGACTACTAGAAAAATCATATGGTATGTATTTGAAGAAAAAAGTTTTATATTGTATGAATTATATTTAAAGCTCTGTGGTATTTTTGGAACTCTTTGCATTAATATAAGGGTAAGACACATACATGAGACACTGGGTCCAGTGCTGAATGTGTGCTACTATGCTTACTGACATGTGTGAAACACAGTGTTTGGTGTAGCCTGTTGTGAGTGTTACTATGTTGATGACACACTTGTGAGATATCATACTTATTGAAGTCTGGTGCATGGGCTACTCTGGTGATATATGTTTGAGGAACTACGTTTAGTTGTGCTTGATGTGTGTGCTACTGTGTTTAGAGTTACATATCAGGAGCTTCTGTTTGTTTAGTGATATAAAGTTTCTTTAGTGGTGCACAAGGTGTGGATGGTACAGTATCTAATGACGTATGACACTGCGTTCAGTTGTGTGTGGCACCGTGTTTCATGATATATGTGAAAAACACTGGGCTCAGCAGTGCGTGGTATGTGCACTAACCATTTAGTCTTGTATTGTGACATATTGTGTTACTAGGGCTAGGTCACCATGTATAGTGATACTTGAGGGAAGCAGGGTGTTTAGTGGTCTGTGTGAAGTACTGTGTCAGTGATGTATGTTGAAACTCAGTTTAATAGTGTTAGTGTATGAATTACTGGTGGGCTTCCCTGGTAGCTTAGCTGGTAAAGAATCTGCCTGAAGTACAGGAGACCCTGGTTTGATTCCTGGGTCAGGAAGAGCCCCTGGAGAAGGGTTAGGCTACCATTCCAGCATTCTTGGGCTTCCCTGGTGGCTCAGCTAGCAAAGAATCTGCCTACAATGCAGAAGATCTGGGTTCGATCCCTGGGTTAGGAAGATCCTCTGGATGAGGCATGGCAACTCACTCCAGTATTCTTGCCTGGAGAATCCCATGGACAGAGGAGCTTGGTGGACTACAGTCCATGAGGTTGCAAAGAGTGGGACATGACTGAGCGACTAAGCCTAGTGCAGCATGTGAGTTACTGGTACAGAGATGCATGTGTGTACCATTTAATTTAGCAGTGCATGGCACTTAACCTCTCTTAGTGATAAATATTTAAATTCTGTTTAATAGTTCATGTGTGTGTTACTACACAAGGTGATACATGTATGAGTATGCAGCTACTTAGCAGAAGCGCTATATTTACTTCTTTAGTGAAGTGTGTTTGGCACTTTGTTACGCTGTAGTGTTTTGGTTGCTGATATATGTGAATTATGTTGAAAACCTGTGCTTCACAGTGGCTTGTGTGTGTTTGTGTGTGTTTGTTACTATGCATAATGATATATGTATTAACCAGGATGTTTAACAATACTTGGTACACATATCACCTCATTTTGTAATTGAAGACAAGTTCATGTGCCTGACACACATTGAGGCCAAACAATACCAAAACATTGGATTTTGGAGCAGAGAAAGGTTTATTGCAGGGCCATTCAAGGAGGTCTCTTGGCTCATACCCTCCTAAAACCCCAAACTCCCCAAAGGGATTCAGCAAAGCGTTTTTAAAGCGGAGTGTACACCCGTGGTGGATTCATGTTGATGTATGGCAAAACCAACACAATATTGTAAAGTAATCAGCCTCCAATTAAAATAAATAAATTTAAATTAAAAAAAATAAAAGCGAGGTGATGGAGGGGCACAATTTGGTTGTTGCAAATTTCTTGGTGACAGAATCCATCACTCTTACAACTGTCCAGGTAGGTCAGGTTAGAATGTTCCTATAAATCTCCAGCAAGACAAATGTTATTCTCTGTCTTACAACTTTTTTTTTTCTCTCTATAAATGGAAAAACATTATACCCTTACAGTTCAGAGCCTTGAGAATGCACTATTTATATGTTTCAAGCTAAAGGCAACACTCTTAACTCAAAACAAAAGCAATAGAATACAAAGTTTAAAGTAAAAGAAATAGATCTAATATGGAGTCAGATTTGTCCTTCCCTATTAGAGCTTCATTATATATGTGACCCACATTATATATGTGACTAATAATATATTTATTAGTGCTAGTAGATGTGTAACCACATATTGTCATATGTGTGTGAAATACTGTGTTTAGCACTGAATAGTACATGTTTAAGTTTGTTTAGTAACATATATTGATATCCTGAGTTTAATAGGGTTAAGTGCATGTTTTTAACACATCTAAACAAACACTGTGCCTCTCGCACATATCATTAAACACATTATCACCAACAAAAACTGCCACTAACACTGTGCCTCAGACATACACACAAGCAGGCACAATGTCTCACACTTGTTTCACTAAAATCATTAAGACACACACACAACATACCACTAACCCAGTGTCTAACATTGGGCCTTACACAAGCATCACTAAACACCTTATCACAAACAACATACCCTGATCATGGTGTCTCACACACAAATTATTAAATATATACAATACACACATACTCATCAAACTACAAGCAGTGTGACACACATACATGATTAAACAAAGTGTCTCACACAAACCTTGATAAACACAATATCTCAAACACACCTCATTAGAAATAGTAGCACTAATACCGAGCAACACTAAACCCAGTGTCTGTACACAGGGTCTACACACATCACACATCATTAAACTCAGAGATTCACACACACACACATACACATCACTTAAAAATTATGAATTAAAATATTTTATTAGCATTTCACACTTTACTAAAGCAATGCCTTGCACATTGTATGTGATCACACCAAACCATGTAGTCTTATAATTAATCATAGTAGTATTATTCCAGCCACATATCAATAAAAATGTATCTCACACACATTTGATAACACATTTCTTCACATATATGTCACTAAACCCAGTGTCACATACACACTGCAGGAAAGTAAATGCAGTGTCTGTTACATACTTCACTAAACACAGTGACTCAAACTTATCATTAAACATTGTCATACAAACCAAATACCATTAACTACACACACACACATTACCAAATTACTTTACATGCATCACTAAATACAGCATCGCACATCACCGTCATTAACACGACTAACAACTTTAAAAATAGTGACCCAAACTTATCGTGAAACACACTCCCATACATCACACACCACTGCACAGTGTCTCATACACACATTATTAACACAGTATGCTACATACACAATATTAAACACAATATCACACAAGATAAACTAGACGCAGGATCTCACACACATGGCTAAACCACCACTGCATACACCACACACCACTAACACACACTTCACATACATCACTAAGCACAGTATGACACACAATCCATACCACCAAACACAGGGTCTCACATACGCATCACTAGCTACATACCACATATACCAAACAAAATGTTTCAACATAAACCAGGAAACACAGTATCGCACCTTCTTGTTTCCACAATGGAAGAAGCTCTCATGCCTGAATACCTGGTATATGCCAGGTACTCTTCCAATATAACATTATTCTATCAAGAGAAAGGAAGTACCAGTACATGCCAGCATAATTTCTAGTATAATAATTGTTCACACGTGCATGGAAATGAGTGAGCGTGCATTAAATGCCTAATAAATTCCAGGTGCTCTTCTAGTACAAAATTCCCTATAGTAGAGGAGAGCAGCTAATACATGCCTGGCATTATTCTAGTACAAAATTACTGACACATGGAATGGAGGAGACAGGCAGGCACTGATTTTCTGGTGTATGCCAGGCGCAATTTCTGTTTCAACATTACTCACCCATGGGGGAAACAAACATGCATACATTAAATCTTATATGCTCCAAATATTCTATTACTACAGTACTCACATAGAGTGGGAGGAAGCAAGATCCAACAGCTATGACACCCAAGGCTCAGTTCTAATTTTAACACAGTTGCTCAGTCACAGAGAGAAAATGACAATGAATGTGGCACCTCGTTTGTACCAGGAACTATTCTAGTACATATTTACTAGCACACAGGGTAAGGGAAGGAGCGTGAGTTTTACACACAGCAAAAACCAATCTAGTGAAAATCACATACATACAAGGAAAAGGTGGGGAGGGGAATAAGACTGTGTCAAGCATCTAGTACATGGTAGGCATCATTGTAGTATAACATTATTCACACAAAGGAAGAAAGATGGAAGTCACGTTAATTGCCTCCTATATGTCAGGTGCATGCGTGTGTGCTAAGCCTCTTCAGTCATGTCCAACTCTTTGCGACACTATGGACTATACCCGTCCAGTCTTCTCTGTCCATGGGATTCTCCAGGCAAGAATACTGGAGTGGGTCGCCATGCCCTCTTCCAGGAGATCTTCCCAACCCAGGCATTGAACCCAAGTCTCTTAAATCTCCTGCATTGGTAGGTAGGTTCTTTACTGCTAGCACCACCAGGGAAGCCCAATGTGTTAGGTACTGTTCTATTACACAATTAGACATAGGGAGGGGCTTCTCTGGTGGCTCAGAGAGTAAAGGGTCTGCCCGCAATGCAGCAGAAGGGGTTTGATCCCTGGGTCAGGAAGATCCCCTGCACAAGGAAATGGCAACCCACTCCAGTATTCTTGCCTGGAAAATCCCATGGATAGAGGAGCCTGGTAGGCTACAGTCCATGGAGTCACAGAGTCAGACACGACTGAGCAACTTCACTTTCACTTTTCGTATGTAGCGAAGAAAGAAAGGTGCATTCACAGCCCAGGGCATGCCCCTGCACTATTTTATAATGTTTCTTACACATAAGGGAAGGGAATGAGCTTGCATTCAGAGTTTAGTAGAGTAAGACACTACTAAGTTTAATGGTAAGACACCCTAGTTTACTCTTAATTAAGAGGAAGGAAGGAAGATTACATTGAGTACCTAGCATATTGAGACATACTCCACTACAATGTTACTCACATATAGAGGAAAGGAAACAAGCATGAATCAATCATCCAATATAATATACGGCAAGCACTTTTCAGTATAATCTTATTATCATATAGGGGAAGAAAACACGCATGGCTGAATTACCTAGTATAACAGGCACTATTCTATCTACTATGCCATTACTCATACACAGAGAAAGGAATGGACACACAAAGAGCCCACAGTATATAAGCTGGCACTATCTTAGCATAAGTCACATATTGTAGAAAGGGTCAACTAGATATTAATGCCAAATATATGACAGGCACTCTTCCAATAAATATTATCCTCACATAAAGGAAAGAAAGGAGACTACATTTAGTAACTTGTTAATGCCAGGCATTATGATTACTCACCATTACTCATGTAAAAGGGGGAAGGAAAAACAATGCATTAAGCACTTAGTGTTTACAAGATCATCTTCTAATATGAATTGAATAAGAAGGGGAGAAAATAAAGATGCAGGAAGCACCTAATGTATACCAGGCAGTGTTTCAGTAAAACAAAACTTGTGTAGAAGAGACTCGCATACATTAAATGCCTACTGTATGCCTAGAATTATTCTAGCAAACATCACTCACTTATAAAAGAATTGAGGAACCACTGAAACAATAATCAGATTACATGAGCGGTTTTAGAATTTAAAAACATCATCTTGTACAATATAGAGACCACCGTTAATAATACTATATTATATATATGAAAATACTATGTGGACTATTGGATATTAACCAGACTTGCTGTGGTGATCATATAGCAGTATATACAAATACTGAATCATTATGTTGTACACCTGAAGCTAATATAATGTTATATGTAAATTATGCATTAATAAAAAATCTTGAATGTTGAAAAAAAAAAAGAATGAAACAAAGATTGCTAAGCATCTAGTATGTCACAGGCCCCTGGAGAAGGGAATGGCAACCCACTGCAGTATTCTTGCCTGGGGAATCCCATGGATGGAGCCTGGCAAGCTGTACAGAACATGGGGTCACAAAGAGTCAGACACGACTGAGTGACTAACACTTTCATTATGCGACAGGCACTAACTAGTTTAGCATTACACATAGGTGGAAGATATAATCATACTTTGATCATCTAGTAAATGTAAGGAACAAATGTTTGAGCACATCATTACTCACAGATAGGGGAAGGAAATAAGACATTGATTTAAGCAAGATGTACTCTCACACAATCTTACTAAAAGGAGAAAGATGAGCATTCCTGGCACTTCTAGTACTACCTCTAGACCATTAAAATAACTATCAGCTATTAGAAGAAAAGTAGTAAATATGCTTTATGTGCCCTATTTCTGCCAGTCAGTACTCTAATACAATATTACTTTTATATAAGACAAAGATCACAAACATGTACTGAGTACAAAAAATAAACCAGGCATTGTTCTAGTACATTATTTACATTCACAAAGAAGGAAACAATATTTCATAGAGTGCCTCAAATGTACAAAGTTCAACATGACTCACAATACAGTGAAAGAAGTAATGATCAATGCAAATAAATAGAGGAAAACAATAGAATGGGAAGACTAGATATCTCTTCAAGGAAATTAGAGACCAAGGGAACATTTCATGCAAAGATGGGTACAATAAAGGACAGAAATGAACCCAAGAAGTGGAAAATATTAAGAAGAGGTGTCAAGAATGCACAGAAAAACTATACAAAAAAGATCATCATGACCCAGATAACCATGATGGTGTGATCACTCACCTTGAGCCAGATATCCAGGAACACAAAGTTAAGTGGACCTTAGGAGCATCACTATGAACAAAACTAGTGGAGGTGATGGAAATTCAGTTGAGCTATTTCAAATCCTAAAAGATTATGCTGTGAAAGTGCTGCACAGAAAATTTGGAAAATTCAGCAATGGTCACAGGACTGGAAAAGGTCAGTTTTTGTTTCAATCCCAAAGAAAGACAATGCCAAAGAATGTTCAAACTACCACACAATTGCAGTCATCTCACACGCTAGCAAAGTAATGCTCAAAATCCTCCAAGCCAGGCTTCAACAGTACGTAAGGTATGAACTTCCAGATGTTCAAGCTGGATTTAGAAAAGGCAGAGGACCCAGGGGTCAAATTGCCAACATCTGTTGGATCATTGAAAGAGCAAAAGAGTTCCAGAAAAACATCTACTTCTGCTTTATTGACTACTCTAAAGTCTTTGATTAACTGTGTGGATCACAACAAACTGGAAAATTCTTAAAGAGATGGGAACACCAGACCACCTTATCTGCCTCCTGAGAAATCCGTATGCAGATCAAGAAGCAACAGCTAGAACTGGGCATGGAACAACAGACTGATTCCAAATCGGGAAAGGAGTACATCAAGACTGTATATTGTCACCCTGTTTATTTAACTGATATGCAGAGTACATCATGTGAAATGCTGGGCTGGATGAAGCACAAGCTGGAATCAAGATTGCCGGGAGAAGTATCAATAACTTCAGATATGCAGATGACACCAGAAAGCAAAGAACTAAAGAGCCTCTTGATGAAAGTGAAAGAGGAGAGTGAAAAATTTGGTTTAAAACTCAACATTTGGAAAACTAAGATCATGGCATCTGGTCCCATCACTTCATGGGAAATAGATGTGGAAACAATGGAAAAAGTGACAGACTTTATTTTGGGGGGCTCCCAAATCACTGCAGATGGTGATTGCAGCCATGAAATTAAGAGACATTTGCTCCTTGGAAGAAAATCTATGACCAACCTAGACAGCATATTAAAAAGCAGACACATTATTTTGCCAACAAAGATCCATCTAGTCAAAGCTATAGTTTTTCCAGTAGTCATGTATGGATATGAGAGTTGGACTATAAAGAAAGCTAAGCACCGAAGAATTGACGCTTTTGAACTGTGATGTTGGAGAAGACTCTTGAGAGTCCCTTGGACTGCAAGGAGTTCCAACCAGTCCATCCTAAAGCAAATCAGTCCTGAAAATTCATTGGAAGGACTGATGCTGAAGCTGAAGCTCCAATAGTTTGGCCACTTGATGGGAAGAACTGACTCATTGGAAAAGACCCTGATGCTGGGAAAAATTGAAGGCAGGAAGAGAAGGGGACGACAGAGGATGATATGGTCAGATGGCATCACTGACTCGATGGACATGAGTTTGAGTAAGCTCTAGGAGTTGGGGATGGACAGGGAAGCCTGGTGTGCTGCAGTCCATGAGGTCACAAAGAGTCCAACATGACTGAGTGACTGAACTTTTTATAGAGCTGGTAATATTTTGGTACAAATTTGCTCACATTATGGAGAAGGAAACAGTCATGAATGGAGAATGTTGTATATGTTTGACATTACTATGGTGTAATACAACTCACACATTGATATAACAAAGTAAATATCCATTGATTTCCTAATAGGTGACAAATGCTAATCTAGTATTGAGTATTATTTGAATACTAACACAGAGGAAAAAGGAAACCCTAGCATACATGGAGTATCCAGTATAAACAAGGCAATATTTTAGTAAAGAGTTATTCACACATAGAAAAAGTCAGCATGCATCTATTGGGTGCCTAGAGTATGCCAGTTTCTATACTAGCATAATATCCTTAAGATATGAAATAGGCATACATTAAGTGACAAATGTATGCCAGAAAATATCATATATTTTTAATTTATTTCTTTTTAATTTGAGAATAATTGCTCCACAATATTGTGTTGATCTCTGCCATACATCAACAAGAATCAGCCACAAGTATACACGTGCCCCGCCCCATTGTCTGCTGAACCTCCCTCCCACGTCCCAACCCACCCCACCCCTCTTGGTTGTCACAGAGCATCAGGTTTGAGCTTCCTGCATCATACAGCAAATTCCCATTGCCTATCTACTTTACATATGGTAATGTACGTGTTGGGCTTCCCTGGTAGCTCAGCAGGTAAAAAATCCACCTGAAATGCAGGAGACCCCAGTTCAATTCCCAGGGTGGGAAGATCCCCTGGAAAAGGGATAGGATACCCACTCCAATATTCTTGGGCTTCTCTGGTGGCTCAAATGGTAAAGAATCCAGCTGCAATGAGAGAGTCCTGGGTTAGATCCCTGAGTTGGGAAGATCCCCTGGAGAAGGGCATGGCAACCCACTCCAGTATTCTTGCCTGGAGAATCCCCATGGATAGAGAAGCCTAGAAAGCTACAGTCCATGGGGTCACAAAGAGTTGGACATCACTGAGCAACTAAGCACAGCACAGCACAATGTATATGTTTCCATGCTATTCTCTCAATTCCTCCCACCCTCTCTCTCCCCCAAAGTGTCCACAAGTCTGGTCACTATGTCTGGATCTCCAGTGCTGCCCTACAAATACATTCATCTTTCTAGATCTTTCTAGATTCTTTAGGTAATTCTAGATTACCATCTTTCTAGATTCCATATATATATATATATATATATATATATATATGTTAGTATACAATATTTGCTTTTCTCTTGCTGACTATTTCACTATGTACAATAGGCTCTAGGTCCATCCACTTCATTAGAACTGACTCAAATGCATTCCTTTTTATGGCTGAGTAATATTCTATTGTGTATATTAATACAGCATCACTCACATAAATGGAAGAATACAACTGCACCAGTTCAGTTCAGTCACTCAGTCGTGTCCAACTCTTTGCCACCCCATGAATCGCAGCACACCAGGCCTCCCTGTCCATCACCAACTCCTGGACTTCACTCAAACTCATGTCCATCGAGTCAGTGATGCCATCCAGCCATCTCATCCTTTGTCATCCCCTTCTCCTCCTGCCCCCAATCCCTCCCAGCATCAGTCTTTTCCAATGAGTCAACTCTTCGCATCAGGTGGCCAAAGTACAGGAGTTTCAGCTTTAGCATCATTCCTTCCAAAGAAATCCCAGGGCTGATCTCCTTTAGAATGGACTGGTTGGATCTCCTTGAAGTCCAAGGGACTCTCAAGAGTCTTCTCCAACACCACAGTTCAAAAGCACCAATTCTTCAGCGCTCAGCTTTCTTCACAGTCCAACACTCACATCCATACCTGACCACAGGAAAAACCATAGCCTTGACTAGATGGACCTTTTTTGGCAAAGTAATATCTCTGCTTTTGAATATGCTATCTAGGTTGGTCATAACTTTCCTTCCAAGGAGTAAACGTCTTTTAATTTCATGGCTGCAGTCACCATCTGCAGTGATTTTGGAGCCCAAAGCATAGTGAATACCTAATATTTGTCAGATCCTATCCTAGTACAATCTTCCTCACATATAGAAAAAGGAAACAAGCACTTAGTATTGCCAGGCACTATTCTAGTACAATATCGCTCAAACATAGGAGAGAAAACAGGATGCACTGAGCTATAGTATTATATGCATGCATGCTAAGTCGCTTCAGTTGTGGTTGACTTTTTGCGACTCTATAGACTGTAGCCCTCCAGGCTTCTCTGTCCATGGGATTTTCCAGGCAAGAGTAGTGAAGTGGGTTGCTATTTTCTCCTCCAGGGGATCTCCCAACCCAGGGATCAAACCTGAGTCTCTTACTCTTCCTGCATTAGCAGGTGGGTCCTTTACTACTAGCGCTACCTGGGAAGCCCCATAGTTGTATAGAACTATTCTATTACAGTCTTATCCCCACACAGATGGGGAATGAATGCAGTGAGCATCCAGTTTATGTCAAGCACTTACAAAATTCAAACATAGGGAACAAGAAGCAAAATGTATTGAGTGCTTACTGTATGCCAGGTCCTATTCTAGCACAACCTTACTCACACTTAGTGGAAGGAAACAAGACCACACTTGGTATTGAATATATGCCAGACACTATTCCAGTATGTTACTCACACACAGGCTTATTTTCTTTCTCAGTTGGACAGTAGGATTGTACCAGAATAGTACCTGAGAATATCCTAGTACCATGTTATTCACACACAGTAGGAGCAAAGCAATTGCACACTGAAACACGTGCATAAGACCGGTATTATTCTAGAACAGCATAAATCACATCTAGGGAGAAAGAAAAATGCATTCAGCGTCTCCTAATATATGCCAAGTTTTATTCCGTTAGAACATTATTCACATATGAGTAAAAAAAAACAGAAATATGAATTGATCACATAAAATCATCCAGGAAACATTCTAGGACATTATTACTTATCGACAAGAAAAGAAAATGAGCTTGTATAGTTTAGTAAGTACAGGCCAGCAATTATTCAAGAATAGCACTGTTCACACATAGTGGAATTAAGAGAACATGCATTGAGTTCTAGTATATGTAAGGTGCTATTAATTACAAACTTACTCACTCATTGAAGAATGAAATGAGGATATAATAGGCACCTAGGAAGTGCCAGACCCTATTATATGCAACATTACACACATAACTAAATAAAACAAGGATGTATGGAGAAAATAGTGCTACATGAAAGCACAATTCTAGCTCAACATTATTCATAGAGAAGCCGCAGAGAACAAGTGTAAGTGAACAACTTGTTCATGCCAGGCATAATTCTAGTAATACATTCCCCATATAAAGAGAGAAACAAATAAACAGATATTAAGGACCTATGATATGTCAAGCATGATTACAATAAATTATTACTCACAATCATGTGAAAGAAAAAAAAATGCACTGAGCCCCCAGCCTAGGCAAAATACTTTTGTATTACAACATCACTCATATATATGGACAAACATTCATGCGCTTAGTGTCTATTATATGCTAGACAGTATGCAAACACATCATTACTCTCATTGTGAAATACTGTGAACATACATTAAGTGCAAATTATATGCTAGGATTACTTCTGCACAACATTACATGCACCTTGGATAAAAGGAAAGATATATACATCAATTGACTATCATATGCTAGGAATTATTCTAGTCAAACGTTATTCTAGCGTAAATGGAATGAAATAAACCCACATTAGATACCTTGTATATACCAGACAAGTACATGCAAGCTCAGTCTCTCAGTCGTGTCCAACTCTGTGACCTCATGGACTGGCCCACCAGGCTCCTCTGCGCATGGGATTTCCCAAGCAATAATACTGGAGCAGGGTGCCATTTCCTTCTCCAGGGTATCTTCCCAACCCAGAGATCAGATACGTGTCTCCTGTATTGACAGATGGATTCTTTACCACTGAGCCACCAGGGAAGCCCCATGTAACAGGCAATCTTCCAGTAAAAACATCACTCACATGAGTAGACATCAAGTATTCATTAAAGAAATGACAACCCACTCCAGTACTGTTGCCTGGAGAATTCCATGGACAGAGGAGCCAGGCAGACTACAGTCTATGGGATTATAAAGAATCAGACATGACTGAGTGACGAACTTTCACTTTCACTTTTTACATCCATTAAGTATGTGGCACATATCGTAATACACTGCTGCTGCTGCTGCTAAGTCGCTTCAGTCCTGTCCGACTCTGTGGGACCCCAGAGATGGCAGCCCACCGGGCTCCCCCGTCCCTGGGATTCTCCAGGCAAGAACACTGGAGTGGGTTGCCATTTCCTTCTCCAATGCATTAAAGTGAAAGTGAAGTTGCTCAGCTGTATCCAACTCTTCGCAACCCCATGGACTGCAGCCTACCAAGCTCCTCCATCCATGGGATTTGCCAGGCAAAAGTACTGGACTGGGGTGCCATTGCCTTCGATACGCATATACTACTCTAATATATTATTCATACTTAGAATACAAAGGAAATCATGCATGACATTGCTAGTAATTTCAAGCACTGTTTAAGTGCAACATTACTCACACATGAGGAAAGGAAATTAACATGGACTGAGCCCTTAGGATATGTTCTAGTCCGCATGCTTGTGTGCTAAGTCATTTCAGTCATTGTCCAACTCTTTGTGACCCCATGGACAGTAACCAGCTGGCTCCTTTGTCCATGGAATTCTCCAGGCAAGAATACAGGAGAGGGCTGCCATTTCCTTCTCCAGGGGATATTCCTGACCCAGGGAATTAAACCTGCATCTCTTATATATACTGCATTGGCAGATGGGTTCTTTACCACGAGTGCCATGTGGGAAGCCCAAGCAAATAAAGAGAAAACTTAGTGTATAAATGGTACAATTCTAGCACAGCTTTGTATATGACTCAATGACTGAAAGAAAAACAACAAATAGGAAGAAAATGAATGTCCAGGTCTATGCCAGGCAATCAATATTCAAGTGCATCATTACTCCAAGATATATGGAAGGAAGGTGGCATATAGTTAGCATGCAGTGTATTCCATATATACAAACAAGCATGTATATATAAATAGATGCATATCATATGTGTGTATAAGGTACATATGTATATGTATATCTGTACGTACTGGATCTTTTTCTATGGAAAACCCTGACTGATACAAGTGCCTATTACATATCTGTTATTATTTGGTACAATGCACTCACTCTTAGGGGAAGAAAATAAGCCTGTCTGGAGTAACTAGCATATGCCAAAATTTAGGCTAGAATAAACACCATTATTCCCACAATGACAGCTTAGTAAGCATGCACTGAGCACTTAGTATACGCCAAGCAGTATTCTGCACAGTGTTACCCATGTATCAGTGAAGGACATAAAGATCTTTTTCTTTAGTGCCTGGTACACAACAGGTATTGTAGTACAAGCTTGCTCTCATGTAAGCAAAAGGAAATATGCATGCATTGAATCTCTTATATATGCCTGGGACTATTCTAATTCAAGATTACTTAAATTAAGGGGGAGGAACTGAGCAGACAGAGTATTTAACTGAGGTGGTTAGATAGCATCACTGACTCAATGGATATGAACTTGAACAAACTTTGGGAGATAGTGGAAGATAGTGGGAGTGAAGATAGTGGGAGATAGTGAGGAACAGGGAAGCCTGGCATGCTGTAGTCCATGGGGTCTCAAAGAGTTGGATATGAGTTAGCCACTGAAAAATAACAACAGGAAGCTTACTTAGCACATCCCAAGCACTTGTTGTTGCTCAGTTGCTAAGTCATGTCTGACTTTTTGCAATCCCACGGACTGCAGCACACCAGGCTTCCCTGTCCTTCACTATCTCTTGGAGTTTGCTTAAACTCATGTCCATTTAGTCAGTGATGCCATCCAACCATCTCCTCCTCTGTTGTCCCCTTCTCCTCTTTCCCTCAACCTTTCCCAACATCAGGGCTTTTTCTAATGAATTGACTCTCTGCGTCTGGTAACCAAAGTATTGGAGATTCAGCTTCAGCATCAGTCCTTGCAATGAATATTCAGGGTTGATCCCAAGCACTATTCCTAGACAATCATATTCAAATGGACAAGATACTAGCTTGCATTGAGTGTCTAGTGTATGTAGGGTTCTGGTCTAGAAAACATTACTCACTCATAGGAAAAGAAAATAAGATTGAATTGAAGATGGAGTGTATGCCAAGAACAATTCTTAGGGGAAAAGGAGCCATCATCATTGAGCACCTATGTCAGCTGCCCTTCCAGTACCAATGTGCTCACAGGTAGAAAGAAGCATAAATGCCCACTTAGGGAATGTCATGTACTCTTCTGGTACAATGCTGCTGCTGCTAAGTCACTTCAGTCGTGTCCGACTCTGTACGACCCCATAGATGTCAGCCCACCAGGCTCCCCCGCCCCTGGGATTCTCCAGGCAAGAACACTGGAGTGGGTACAATTACATACACACATATAGGCAAAAGGAGTAAGTGTGGATTAAACTCTTGCTCTATGGCACATTCTGGTCTCGCACAACTTTACTCACACAGAGTGACCAGAAAACAAACATACATTGAGCACTTAGCACATGACAGGCAAACTTACACACATAAGAAGGAAATGAGCATGATGCAGCCAGGTATTCTTCTAGTACATGTCTCACGTAAAGGGAGAAACAAGCAAGCGTGCATCCAATGCTTATGCCAAGTATTATTCTT
This sequence comes from Bos mutus, assembly GCF_027580195.1. Taxonomy (NCBI): domain Eukaryota; kingdom Metazoa; phylum Chordata; class Mammalia; order Artiodactyla; family Bovidae; genus Bos; species Bos mutus. The sequence goes on from NC_091627.1 coordinate 55,714,160, forward strand.
ACAGTGTTACCCCCACAAGTGGGAAGGAAGCAGTTATGCATTGAACCATCAGGATGTTCAGTGGTTTATTCTAGCATAACTTTATTCATGAATAGGAAGAAGAAACATGCCTGCAATGAATACCTGATACATTGCAAGTAATATTCTAGTAAATGTTTACTTTCTCACCAGGAAAGGAAATGAATATATGTTAAGTGCCAAGTACATGCCATGTATTTTTCTAGTGCAACATCACTTACAAATCAATGCAATAATACAGGTGTTATTAAGTACCTAATATTTGTCAGGCACTATTCTGGTACAATTTACTCACTCAAAGGGGGAGAAAACAGGCATGTAGGGAGTAGCTGATATTGTCAATCATTATTTTAATACAATATAACCCAAAATTAAAAGAAAGAGAGCGTGCATGTGTTAACTGCTTGTGTGTGTGTCAGTTTTCCATTCAACCTTTCTGTTATATAGAATAAAGAATTTTTTCAAACATTTTACACACAGGTTAAGCCAAGCCAAGCACTGGACTCCGGATACATGCCAGATACTAATCTAACATTACTTACTCATAGGGAAGAGAAAGCATGCATGCATTAGCACCTAATATATAACTGACACTGCTCAAGTACAACACACCCACAAATAGGGAAAGAAAAGAAGCCTGCATGAAGCACCTAGTATATGCCAAACTATATGTCAGAATAATTTTACTCACACATTGGAGAAATAAGTAAGCATGCGTGAAGCACCTAGTATATGTCTGACAATTCTAATATAGCCTTACCCAACACATCAGTGAAAGATACAATTTCTTGAGTACTCATATTGACTTGAAATTTCAGGAGATTCCTGGGTGAAATTTGACCCTGGCCCCATATAGGGAAGGAAAGGAGAGAGCAGACCAAAGAAAAGAGCAGACCACTCCAGATTGGCAGGTGGTGGTTTCATAAGTGAGTGAACTTACACAAGAAACTTGCCTTGGATATTGTTGTTCAATTGCAAAGTCATGTCAGACTCTTTGCAACCCCATGGACTACAGCACACCAGGCTTCCCTGTCCTCCACTGTCTCCTAGAATTTGCTCAAATTCATGTCTGTTGAATCGGTGATATCATCCAACCATCTCATCCTGTGCTGCGCCCTTCTTCTTTTGTCTTCAATCTTTCCCAGCATCAAGGTCTCTTCTAAGGAGTCAGCTGTTTGCATCAGGTGGCCAAAGTGTTGGAGCTTCAGCTTCAGCATCAGTCCCACCCATGAGAATCTTAAAAGTCTGTATAGAAGTCTTAATGGGGTTCAGTCACCTATACCATCCAGATGTTGTCAAGCACACCTTACTCTCTCAAAGTTGTATCCTTGAACTGGATCCCATGATAGAAATCATGGATGAAATGTGCATTCCAATGAGAGGGGAGGGGATAAGGAGTTTCCCATTCCCCAGGTCTAGCTTGCATGTTAGTAGGCAGTCACTTCCTCTTGATGACCTCATTTAACACCTGACACCTTGTGAGCAGCTCATACAATTTCACATGCTTCCCCCATCTCTTACCACAATGTGCCATGAGAGGTTAGCAAGGGGTTTCATTAGCATGGAGGTGGCTCCTTGGGCGGCTCTCTGGATACACAGGAGATAGATGCTACAGCAACAATATAGATGGGCACATATAAAAGAAAACACAGACTAGAATAAAGATTCTCAAAATAAATAATAATCTATTGCTTGTAGACTTTTGGATCGCAGCCATTCTGACTGGTGTGAGATGGTACCTCATTGTGGTTTTGATTTGCATTTCTGTGATAATGAGTGATGTTGAGCATCTTTTCATGTGTTTGTTAGCCATCAGTATGTCTTTGGAGAAATGTCTATTTAGTTCTTTGGCCCATTTTTTTATTGGGTCTTTATTTTTCTGGAATTGAGCTGCAGGAGTTGCTTGTATATTTTTGAGATGAGTTGTTTATCAGTTGGAGAGGGAGGGGGGACATGATTTGGGAGAATGTCATTGAAACATGTATAATATCACATAAGAAACGAATTGCCAGTCTAGGTTCGATGCAGGATACAGGAAACTTGGGGCTGGTGCACTGGGATGACCCAGAGGGATGGTATGGGGAAGGAAGTTGGAGGGGGGTTCAGGATTGGGAACACGTGTACACCCGTGGTGGATTCATGTTGATGTATGACAAAACCAATACAATATTGTAAAGTAAAAAAAATAAAATAAAATAAATAATAAATAATAATCTTTTCATCAAGAGACCCATGATCTGAATCACTGATTTTTTAAAATCCCCTAGGTTGAAGGTCAGGTCACTCAGGACATAAACTTGTGTTGTCATGCAACTTCATGAAGATGACATGTTAGCAGACTTATCAGGTATAGATACAACATTCTGCTTAGATAAGAGCACAGGTGCCTCCTTGCAAGGCTGTAATAATCTCCAAGGCCATCCTATTTTGAAAGACAGCTCTCCTCATTAGAGACATCTCAGTGTTCAGTAAAGGCTACCATTTAAGGCTTGTTGGGTGAATTCAATAAGGACTCCTGTGTGCTACATCATCTTCCAGGCCAATGGAGGGAACAAATACAGCAACAACCAAAGGATTAGACCCAAATTACACATCTCGCCTTGAGGAGAGAGAGGTTGGCAGCTTTACAAACTTGACCTGATTGTGCACACCATACATGTTTGCTGTGCAGGGCATGGGATATGCCAGACCAGAATTCTCCCTTCCCCTCTCCTTCAGTGATGTGTCTATCAGTCCACCGATAGCATTTCAGTAGGTTCACCTCAAAGCAGGACAATAGGACCCTGTGAAGACTAAAACCAAATTCTATCTGCCTGTAATTCTTCTGAACAACAGTGAGAAACACTACTTTGCACACATAAAATGTACTTTTCTCTAAGTTTTATTTCATATGCTATAATCACATGCAATCCTTTATATCTGAATAAATCCTGATATCCAGTTATGATTTAACCATATTTCTAAGTTAATTCAGATCCTGGATATTTGTGATGAATTCCCTCTCTCAGCTTCTCTTTTCTTCTGCTTTCCTTGCTCTGGTTTTTAGCTACTCTGACTGTATTTCTGTGTCTTGTAAATAGTCTCTGGAGACTTTTAATATAATATAATGGTCATGTTCTTATTGACTCCCTCTATACTCTTCATCAACTTCACTGGTAGCTCAGCTGGTAAAGAACCTGCCTGCAATGCAGGAGACCCCGGTTTGATTCCTGGATCCGGTAAATCCACTGGAGAAGGGATAGGCTACCCACTCCAGTATTCTTGGGCATCCCTGGTGGCTCAGCTGGTAAAGAAGCCGCCTGTAATGTGGGAGTTCAATCTCTGGGTTAGGAAGATCCCCTGGAGAAGGGAACGGCTACCTACTCCAGTATTCTGGCCTGGAGAACTCCATGGACTGTATAGTCCATGGGTTGCAAAGAGCTGATCACGACTGAGTGACTTTCACTTTCATACCCTTCATCTACATTACTGATGTCTTTTCTTTCCCTTATTTCCTTGTTTCATCTCTGACACATTTGTTTCCTATGTAACATGCCTGTTTACTTAGCAGAAGCTAGATTCTCTCAACTATTTTTGTTTGGACCATTTGCCTCTGTTTCATTTTCTGTTCATTCTTATTGCTCCTTGAATCCATTTTCTTTATCTTCCCCACCTATTTCTGAAAGCCCAGTTGACTGTATTCTCACTTTTTTTTTTTTAATTGTACCTGAGGATCTAATTACAGCACTTATTTCAACAGATCATTAGGCTGTCTTCAGCCTTTAATTCTTACATAAAGCAGGCAGATTCCTTTAAATGAATTTCATCCAGTTTCAGCAGGATGAGACCTAGCTATCACTGGTTCAAACCAGTCAGAAACAGTTTGATCTAAAAAGAAATTACCACTGATCAAAAAGTTCTAAGTTTATCCTACAGTTTCAGAAATATTTGAACCGAAGAAAACTTTATATTGCTTACTTGTTTCAAGTAATTTTGACAAATTTAAATAGCTATGGATAAGCCTGAATTAAACTAATGAGAACAAATGTGGGAAAGCCAGAACTGGTTTAATTTGCTCAGAACCTATATAAACATATCAAGCCATTTTTATAAAGCTCATGGGCATTTATGCAAGTTTCCCCCAGCTGTGACCAACCCAAATGATTGGAGCTGATTTAAACTTCGCAGAAAAGCTTAATTTTACATTAGAACCATTATTAACTGAATATGTAAGTTATTTGAGTTCACTTTGCTTCTGATAATTAACCAAAATATTTAAGCCTGGAAGGATAGGTCTTGACTTATTTAGCGAATCACCACAAAGTTTTCCTCTTAAATTTCTCCTTAAAATTGGCTTCTTTGTGCCTGATATGTATCTCCCAAATAAATCCAATTTCTGGATTGATCATGAGGTCTTGATCTCAGAAATCTGACTTACAGCGAACATTTCTTGCTTTCATCCCAAATGAATTCATTTGTCCTGAATTCAACGTTGCAATTTCTGAAGTTGATCTCATTTCCTTCAACGTGAATCTCCCTGCCCTTTAAGGGGAAGATGCTGAGGCAGGCATTTGATGATTACTGAAGAACTGCTGAGAAGAAAATGCCAGAATAATCACTTTACATATATTATCTCATTCCATCCCCTCAAGAGCTCTATGAAGTGTCGGCAACACTGCCTCGGTTTCCAAGAAAATAATCACTCCTAAAAGATACAGGATGGAATTATTTTAGTTTCTTTGGAAGCCTCTTTACTTAGATATACATCCCCAAAAGGGACTTCTGTCATCCCACTGTTCTGGCAATGCAGTTCTGTAGACCTGTAGCCACAGAGATCACTTTGTAATGAATGATTCTTCACATTGTCTAAGACTCCATGCAACCCTGGTTCTCTCCTTTAAGTTCATCTTCAAATCAGGAATACTCTATTCATATAATTTTACAGGACATGTGACAGAGAAAAATGCCTAATCTGCACTTTTTTAATAGCTCAATTTGAGTTCCAAAGTATTGCTGTTCTTGCTGATGATCTCTCAGGCTTTGTTTCCCCACCTCTGTCAGGATGCATGAGCTTTCTTTCTCTAGAGAAGCCCGGTGTGCTGCAGTCCATAGGGTCACAAAATATTGGACATGACTTAGCGACTAAAGAACAACACCATTAGAAGTACTGCAATGAAAGTGTTGGCTCACTCTGCATGGTCTCTGGATATTGCAAACATTCTTCTCTGATTAGATCTTACTTCTCTGTGTTTTTACATGTCTGGTCTGTTGTTAACCTTGTAGACCCTTAAGGAGTAAGCAGTGCTATATGAAAAAATGAAAGTGCTAGTCACTCAGTCTTGTCCAACTCTTTGCAACCTCATGGACTGTAGCCTGCCAGGCTCCTCTGTCCATGGAGTTCTCCAGACCAGAATACTAGAGTGGGTAGCCATTCCCTTCTCCAGGAAATCTTCCCAACCCGGAGATCAAACCTGGGTCCCACACATTGCAGGCAGAATTTTTACTATACTGTATGGTCTAATGGTTAAGTACATGTGCTTTGGAGTCAGGCTGCCTGTATTTAAGTTTCAGATGTATTACTTAACACCTTTGTGATCTGAGTAGCTTATTTAACTTCCCCAAACTTTACTTATTCATCTGTTAATGAGGATAATTACAGGGACTTTTCCTTACCTCCTTAGAGTAGCTGCAAGGATTAAATGAAGGTGTCTATGTTTTAAAGTCCTTGGTCTTGCACAGAATAAGTACCCAATAAATGTTAGCTAATACTGCTATGTCACTTTAGTCGTGTCCGACTCTGTGAGACCTCATAGACGGCAGCCCACCAGGCTTCCCGTCCCTGGGATTCTCCAGGCAAGAACACTGGAGTGGGTTGTCATATCCTTCTCCAGTGCATGAAAGTGAAAAGTCAAAGTGAAGTCACTCAGTTGTGTCTGACTCTAGCGACCCCATGGACTGCAGCCTACCAGGCTCCTCCGTCCATGGGATTTTCTAGGCAAAAGTACTGGAGTGGGGTGCCATAGCTAATACTACAACTATACAAACAAGAACTCAAGGACTTTAGCTATTACTATTACTATGTTATGGACAATTATTCCTCAAATTCCAACAGTAAGTGTTGTTATTCTCTTTTATTGATAAGGAAGCAGATTCAAACAAGTCTACTAAGTTACTAAAGGTTACACAACACTATGGGATACCACCAGCATCTGAGTAGTCAAAAACTGATGTTCTTTCCCCGTTTTTAATACTATATTCTCACTCCTTGGTATTCCTTAGGTCCTTTCATGTGTTTTTGTTTTCTTTTTCCTCTTTCACTTTTTAGAGAGGAGAACCTAATGGTTAGCTTGCTTTCACTTTCCCCCTCCGAGTTTTTCCTAATTCCTCACTGTCTCCCTGCCTCTCTTCCTCATTTTTTCCTCCTAAGGCCTTCCTCTCAGGTATAACTGATGGTGATGACTCTCCCTAGCCCAGCTAGGAAAGAGGAAAGTTCAGTTCAGAGTTGGGATTCCAGAAGGGTCTGCTTTCCCATCCATGGAATTTCACTGTAATGCTTTCTTTCATTTCTCTAGGCTATACCAGATGCTCATCAACTTTTGAATTTACAGGGCTACCCTGAAATGTCACTGGAAATCCCTCTTCCTTTCCTTCATTTGAGGTGATCAGCTCTCTATACTTAGCATGTGCTGTAAGCCACTACCCTCTCACCTCTTGCAGAAGGGATGTGGTATTTGTCTGATGAAAACAAGAGAAAGGGAAATAAGAGATGTTGCACAGATAGGCGAGGGTTTGAAAATTTGGGACCATGTGTGTTTCAGCAAGGAACAGCAATCATCTATTCATTCAGTGAATTATCACATGTTGACCACGGACTAGATGTCAGGCACACTGCCTGGAATGGAAGTCCGAAAAGGCCAAGTCATCAATATGAATTCCAATTCACTATCCTGGAATATGGGAGCTCATGTCATAGCGACTCTTATTAAGTAAGATAGAAGAAAAATTCATTCAGTCAATTTTCACATCTTGACCACTGCTAGCTGTCAGAAGAAAAATTGATGAAATAAGAGATATACTTGGAGAGACAGCATAAATAATGTCAGTAACAAGAAAGGACAGAGCAGTAAGTTAAGACACTGTCCAAAACACAGAGGAATTAGCTAGCTGTGGGTGACTTTGCTACTCTAAAATACCACTTCTTGGAGAAGGGCAATGATACACCTCTTAAAATCAACGGTTTGGTAAAATAATTGCCTACAATGGATAACAGTAAATGCAACTGGTATTAGGAGGCACCAAGATGAAATTTGTGGTTGAAACACAAATGAATGTCTGCAATGGATTTGTTCAGAGTTATGAAATGAAACAATGAACAACTACTGGAATTGTCTTGCTGACATGTAATATAATAGAGGTATAGCTCAAGGGCTTGCTTTGTACTTTTGATCTGATATGAAGAGATGAGAGTTCCAATTTTCAGGATATGCTTTTAGTTGTCATGTTGAAAGTATTTTCCAAACTCAGAAGATGAACAAGTGTTTTGTACCAGATATAAAGTGCCCTTAGGAAAAAAGTAGCTGAAATAATACTCTGAAAGGAAAAATGCCTTCTCCCTTCAAAGGAAACCCTGGAGCAGAAGAGCAATTAGAAATATAAAACATGAAGTCCTAATAAACCAAAATCATTGGATTATGCCCCGTGTCGTGCATATAGCAGGTGATGGTAGGAAGAATTTCAGGGAACTAATAATGGGAAGTCATAGAGAGGAAAGGAATCCATGGATGGTTAACCAAGAGTTGTCCCTTAGAGGGAGCTGATTCTTTGATGACCTAGGACCAAGTCAGTATTTTCCAAACTAGTACCCTAAGGAACAATATTTCATAGGACTCAATGTAAGAGTTGCAATTTTAAATGTTCTAGATTCAAATAAATATGAGAGTTGTGAGTTAAACAAAATGAAACAGGTGTATTTTTCCTCTAAAAAAGAAATCTGAGATCTTTTAGTCTAATAACACATAATATGTTTCTCCAAGACGGAGAAAAAATATTTTCCAAACATAACAATAAAAGCGACTGATCTGATCTGAACAATAAAAGGGCAAATTTTAGCATCTTTCAGAACTTGTACTTTGTGGACTAATGTTTAGGAGACATTGATTTGGATGACTGTTGTTATTTGATCTATGAAATTGGCAACTACAGAAGGGCAAGAGCAAAACCTTCTGGCCCACGGGAATTCATACAGATAGGTAGAGAAGAGTGTCACCTTGTGGAATGGTCTATTCACAGTATGGTCTCAGGAGATGGAGAAAAAACAAGTTAGGGAGAGACTAAGCCCCTGGAAACAGTGCTCAGGTTCCAGCCATTTTTCTATTCAAATGGAATTAAGGGTAGAATTCCTAATCTCTTGAGCAAACCATGAGCTACACAAAGAATCCAACCAAAAGGACAAGAAGTATGCAGTGCAACATCATATCAGAGTTGCATCATATCAGATATGATTCCCAGTCTTTAATGTCCAGCCCAGCCTACATCTCTGGCCCTCCAAATAACAGACCTATAATTAGAAGACTAATTGATTACATTTTTTTTCCATGAAAGGTTAGAAGACAAGTAAATAGCATATATCCTGTCCTATTTTTAATTCAGAAAATGGAGGAAACCTTTCTATACATGCTATATGCATCAGTGAACAAAGTATGCATAGTTAGACAAGGATATCCAAGGAGAAATTAGGAAAGAGCTGACAAGTAAAGTGCCTGGTGTGGCCTGGGTTGATGAGGTTTCACAATTTTTAAATGCCTACATGATGAACTAGAAAACTCCTGCACTCCTCTCTGTTTGATCACATATTTGTTCAAAAGCCATTTGGAGTCATCATGATACTCACAGTGTTGCATCCAGCACTTTAAAACTTAAAAGGAATAATTAATGTGCTTCTAATTCCAAGCTGATAAATCCTATCTTCTGGAAATGATAATCTCTATAGAGTACAGTGAGAAGCCAAAAGGGAGAGATGTCTAGGATTCTGATGACCAACAAACTGAAGACAGATACAACCTGCAGGTTCATCCCAGTGTTAGTGCCAACCATCTCCAAATAATAAATTTATGAGACTCTTTCTTAAAGTAAATGTCTTCGCTTTTACAGACATCAATTTATATATATATATATATATATATATATATATAAATCTTACTAATTTTAAAGTGTTGCTCATGCTATCATTGACTAGATATAATGACCAAATGTGTTAGTCACTCAGTTGTGTCCAACTCTTTGCAATCCCATGGAACCCGCCAGTCTCTTCTGTCCATGAAACTCTCCAAGCAAGAAGATTGGCGTGAGTTGCCATTCACTTCTCCAGGGGATCTTCCTGACCCAGGAATTGAAAACGGGTTTACCACATTGCATGCAGATTGTCTACCATTTGAGCCACCAAAGAATAATGACCAAAGCCTGTAGTATAAAATCATGTCAGCGCTTTCTAAATATTCTTTAAACATGCAATGAACTCTGAGCATTGGAGCTGTAAGATGGTTGCCTTGTCTTCAAGGTATTTATAGTTAGCAAATGAAAAAGAGCATTGTTTTGCAAAAAGAGTTATGCAAGTAGAAACAAGAACTAACGATCTTGTTTCTTAAGAGTTACACAGTTCTGAAGCAATTCACAGCTGCCTAGGCTGTGCTGTAACAAACAACTTTGACAGTTTCCTACTAGTAAATGCTACTAAATTTCCAATCTAGTATCTATGTAAATAACAGGCTTTCCAAAGTTCTCTTTTAACTGACTGGTAAATAACATGTGCCTAACATTTTTCTTGCCTGGAGAATCCCAGGGATGGGGGAGCCTGGTGGGCTGCCATCTATGGGGTCTCACAGAGTCAGACACGACTGAAGTGACTTAGCAGCAACATTAATTTAACTGTGGTGTTGGAGAAGAATCTTGAGAGTCTCTTGGACTGCAAGGAGATCCAACCAGTCCATTCTAAAGGAGATCAGCCCTGGGTGTTCTTTGGAAGGAATGATGCTAAAGCTGAAACTCCAGTACTTTGGCCACCTCATGCGAACAGCTGACTCATTGGAAAAGACCCTGATGCTGGGAGGGATTGGGGGCAGGAGGAAAAAGGGATGACAGAGGATGAGATGGCTGGATGGCATCACTGACTCAATGAACATGAGTTTGAGTGAACTCCGGGAGATGGTGATGGACAGGGAGGCCTGGCGTGCTGCAATTCATGGGGTCGCAAAGAGTCGGACACGACTGAGCGACTGAACTGAACTGAACATTAATTGGGTGAACTCTGGGAGTTGGTGATGGACAGGGAGGCCTGGCGTGCTCTGATTCATGGGGTGGCAAAGAGTCAGACATGACTAAGCGACTGAACTGAACTGAACATTAATTAATTATTAATAATCTAATAACATTTATAAATTATTTATTCTGCATCTGTGTTAGTCTGTGTTAAGACACTGTGTTAAATGCTTTACTTACCTTATATAATTTGACTTTTAAAAACAACATTATAACTTAAGTTGTATTATTACTTTCAGATTATACATTGGGGAACACAACAGAGAGGTTAACTAACTTGCCCAGATTCACACAGCTGGGAAGTAAAAATGCCAGGATTTGAACCCAGGTATTCTGAATCTAAACTCCAAGAGATACTAAAGAGAATTATTGGTGTGCAACAATGAACCTCAATTATCCAGCCAGTAACTTCATAATGACTTAATTTCAGTTGATAGCATTGCTATTCAACAGAATAAAACATAATTCCCTTTTCTTACCAAAGCCTCCAATATTTCAATGTATAAAGGAAACGCTGGGCTTCATTCCCAGGTAGGCAAAGACTACATTAATTACACTTATTAGTAGGCTGGAGATGGCACTAATTAACAAATCTCCTAATGACAGTGGTTATACACAACCTCGGTCAGCCAAAATCTTACAAAATCACCAGAGGAAGAAGCTTGTGACTTTGCCAAAAGTTCAGTTTTTTGTGCTGTTCTCCTCCTCCTATTTCAGCCCCTTGATCCTGTGAGTCATCCTAAAGCTTGAACGAGTCCAGCTCTGAAGCTTTCCCCACCCTCATGTCTACTCCCTCTCTTTTGACAGGGCTTTCATTCATAACCTCAGAGAGTCTTAGCTGTTCCTGAGCAAAGCCACCTGCAGAGGAATAGCTTTTCATCCAAACATGCTTAAAAATTAAAACAATGCCCTTTGGCATGACTCCGCTCCTTCTCCCATAGTTCTGTGAAGAAGAGAAGCCTTCAGGCTTTGAGACTTCAGATAGGACAGAATCTGCCTCATGAGCTGAATGTACCAATGATCTATTTCCTATGATGTTTCAAAAATCAGTTTGGTTCTAAGCCTCCTCCTTCAGTGGATGCTGCCTCATGGTAGATGAGGGTGGTGGCATTTACTGCTTCATAAAGTCATAATGAGGATACATATCAAACCTGGTTGTCTCAAGGCGAGGAATTATCATGGAAATAAAATGGTCTCGGTTGAAGCATTGGGGGAGTAATGGGGGCTTGCTTAGGTTCCCCATGAGCAGAGGCACTGTATGACTCTAGCAGAATAATAAATAAGGTCCTGCCCTGCTCAGTTGGGTGAGCTACTGAAGCTTCCAAACACACTGCCCAGGAATATGTTCATTATTAACATTCTACCTTTTCATATTGACAACTCATGTGTGCACTGAGTTTCAGAGTAACAGAGGATTCCATATAGCAAAACACTGCTGCAGATCTTTCATAGTCAGTTTTTGGCATTTTGTGTGAAATCAGTGTTTCCATCTTAGTATAGCCTGGAGGTAAAAGAAATGAAGGATACTCAGAATGATCAAGTGAAACCTGTGGGACCCTCATAAGAATGTTGTTTGCTTGTGTCTTTGAAAGAAGGTAAGCATCACAGGTTGAGAAATACATTTTTCAGAAGATTAAAGATGTATAAGGGGGCTATTTTGACAAATACAATAAGAAATCACATATTTGAAAACCTCTACCACTTTGGTATTTCATCTATTTACCAGCAGAATCTCCATATGGCCCTCAAAATTCAATGTCCTACCTGTGCCTCTAGCAAGGAAGCTGTGAAGGAGGAAAAGTTTCCATACACTCAGAAACCCCCTCACAAGAGGGAACAGGGGGAACTTCAGAGGGGAGCACAGCAACAGATACATGGAAGGCAAAGTGGAAAGAATTCAGCACAGAGATCAGTGCCAACCAGCGCTTCCCAGCCTGAGACACTTGTCTACGCACCTGCTGTGGCAAATGGAGGCTGGATGTTGAGGCTCAGGCTTTGGAAGTCACACTCCAAAGGAGGGCCTGGGGTTGACTGCTGTGAAGATACTCTGAGGGATCTAGTGTAACAGAGCTGAGGGATTCCAAGGAAAAGTCTGGGACTGCCAGATAGGTAAGAGATCACTGTTATGGAGACCCTCTAACACTGCACATTCACAGATGCCAGGATACCACCTTTATGCGAGCCATAGGAGGGATGAGCTGCAGGTACACTCTGTGACCCCAGAGTTGGGCACATTGAGTGGCTGCTGTGAAAGCCTGTAAAGCACCAGAGGCTGGTGGGTACTGGCTATGGCTGAGGTCTCTGACCCCAGGGGCAGGCATGTGGGCTGCTGCCAAAATCTATGTGAGTGCTAGAGATGGGGGGCAAGACAAGGCTTCAGTCTCTGACCCCAGAGGTGAGTGTGACAGCCACTGCAACAGCCACAAACCTCTGAGCAAGGATAGGTTACTGCCCACACGCATGACTCAAGGCCAGTTCTCCTGGAAGAGTGTACAGGCTGACTCAGGCTGTAGCAACTTCCCTCAGCTTCTGCCACTGCAGGCACTCTCTGCACATCCCAATGGTGTCTGTCATATCCCATCCTCTCCCTGGCCTGAGCTAGCTAGTGAATCCTAATTGGCTGCTGCTTTGGCCCTCTCCTATCTGGGCAGGGAACAAATTCTGGAGAATGGACTACAAGCAAAGATAGGGCAAAACCCAAAGCTGAGCATCAGGGGCAGGGTGACTAAAGAAGAAGAAGGGAATTTGCTTGTGCAGTCACAAGAGTATTAAATCCCTCCAATTGCCCTGAGGCTCTATACTTCGGGGTCAGCTGTGGACTTCAGAAGCAAGTACAGGCGGGAGTAAGGCCAGATCTGAGTCTGAGCTGACACCACAGAGCCCACAGCAGGTAGAGAGACTTTCCTATAAATATTGGAGGACTTCTTGTCTAAGAAGACTGGCTGAAGCTCACTGTGTGGCAAGGACAAGGACAACTGAAATCACAGGAAAATATTTTGCTAATCTCTTTCTCTCTATAGATAGATAGATAGATAGTCTTTTTCTTTTTAGTTTTGTTCTATTGTTCTGTTCTTTTTACTATTCCTTTAAATTTTTACTGTTTCCTTTATTAGTGCCATTATTTTCAATTAAATTTATTTTATTTTTCCTATTTATACAGTATTCTTTGTTATATTTAATTCTCCCTCAAGCTTTTGGTATTGTATTTTTGCTAGTTTAACCTTTAGTGTGTAATTTCATTTATGGGTTTCTTTATTGGATTGATTGCTCTCTCTCTCTCTCTTTTTTTTTTTTTTTTTTCATCTTTCTATTCTTTTTTGCACATATATACAATGGACTATCGTTAAGCCATAAAAAAGAATTAAATAATGCCATTTGCAGCCATATGGGTGGATCTAGAGATTATTGCACCAAGTGAAGTAAGTCGGACAAAGACAGATATCATATGATATCACTCATACATGGAATATAATTTTTTAAAATGATACAGGTATATTATTTATGAAACAGAAGTGGAGTTACAGATATCAAAAACAAATTTATGGTGACTAAAGAAACATGGTGTGTTTGGGGGGAAGGCGGGGTGGGGATCAGGCAATAAATCAGGAGCTTAGGAAGGACATACACACGCTACTATGTATACGATAGATAGCCAACAAGGACCTACTGTATAGCACAGCGAACTCTACCTAATACATTGTGATAATCTGTATGAGAAAAGAATCTAAAAAAAAAAAAAAAGAATGAAAACTGTGTATGTGTAACTGAATCACTTTGCTGTATACCTGAAACTAATACAACATTGTAAACCAATTACACTCCAATAAAAATTTAAAAGTTAAAAAAAAAGAAAATTCAACCTCCCAAGATCAGACTGTGTCCTACCTTGTAGATGTCTTATTATTGTCCATACTCTTGCTTCTATTCATTCAGCTTTTAGACTCCATCAGGTCTATAGGATCTATAAGCTATGCCCTGATAGCAGTGAGTGAAGTTGTTCAGTCGTGTCTGACTCTTTGTGCAGTAGGTACTTACTAATTATTTGTTTAAAAGTAGTTGAATCTTTACCACCTTCCTCAGTTTATCTCTTGCCATCTACTTGCCCATTCTTGCTTCCAAATTGGTTACTTCAATTCCTGTGATTTGCTCTATATCTTAAATTTCCATTCTATTTTTCTACTCCCAGTGCTGAGCCATAGAATGAGGGTGTTGAACACTTCAACACAACAAAACAACAGCAGGCCTGGTGGATCACAAGTTAAGCCTTAGCAGACTCAACATGACCCAGCACCAGCCCCTGGGCATGGCCCATAGCGAGGGTGGATGTATATTCACAGGCCTGGACTTGTCCCTGCCCAGCTGATGCATCAAGACCTTCAGGGAGCCTCTGACTCTCTGTTGTGTCCACCTCACAGCTACAACCATGTATTCTGCATCTTGAGAATTTCCGATATGTTTTATAAACAAATTGCAATAGTGCCAAGAAGACTTAGCAAATTTCTAGGTAGGTTAGAATGTAGATGGAAGAAATATTCTTTCCTTGATGTAAACAGCAATTGTTCTTGAATTATCTTAACCCAACAACTCTTGTTTTCCCAAGACGGAGGCTGTACAAATGAAGTAAACAGACAAGGAGAAGACTGGGAGAAAACATTTTGATCATCAAAGTGAATTAGATCAGGACAGTCTACTTTGAAGAAACAAAGTCAAATTAAACAACAAAACCAGCTGTGGTGATTCTAATGAGACTCTGGCATTACCCATTTTCCCAAAGCCTGATAGAATGAATATTTTCTATACAAAAAAAACTCACTTTTTTTTTTTTTAAACTCTGTAGAACCTAAGCTGCCTTAAGTTGATAAACCTGTCAATGATCATTTGATTGTTTTCTTCTCATTAAGGTCTAGATATATGTATAGAGGGAGCTTCCCTGGTGGCTCAGTGGTACAGAACCCATCTGCCAATGCAGGAAACATGGGTTGGATCCCTGGGTGGGCAAGACCCCCTGGAGGAGGAAATGGCAACGCACTCCAGTATTCTTACCTGAGAAATCCCATGGACAGAGGAGCCTGGCGGGCTACAATTCATGGGGTCACAAAGAGTCAGACAGGACTTGGGGTCACAAAGAGTCAGACAGGTCTTGGTGACTAAACAACAACAAGTATGTGTAAGAGATTAAGAATGGGAGGAGGAAGAATAATAGATAAGTGTACTTTTTTTTTTTCAATGGAATAAGTGAACCAACGAATTGTCTAACTTTTTTGAAAATGTCCTTAAATGCAATGTAAGCAAATCTGTCTTCTCCCCATAATTTCTTAGCAATCTGTATTCTCTCCTGGGTTATTGCAATCCTTTATTCTTTAATTATTTATTTTAATTGAATATACTGTGGTTGTTTTTGCCATACATCAATATGAATCGACCATAGGTGTACATGTGTCCCCTGTATCCTGAAACCCCCCACCTCCCTCCCTACCCCATCCCTCGAGGTTATCACAGAGTACTGGCTTTGTGTACCTTGCATCATTGAAACATACATATTACTATATGTAAAATGGACAACCAGTGCAAGTTTGATGTACGATACAATCCTTTTATCCAATACCAGTATGTGGTATAGTTACCTTAGGGGACAATCACGTAACAAGCAAGGAAATGATTCTGCTATAAATGTTGACAACGGTAAGATGAGAAAAAACAGTAAGTCTTGTTTACCTTAGATCCCAATGTTGGCAAATTCTCAAAAATAATACTATCTCAATAAGAACTGGTCTCATATCAGAGGGCTGATAAAAACACTGGAGCTGAGATTAAGAACATATTCAGGGCTTCTCTGATGGCTCAGTTGTGGAGAGTCCACTTGCCAATGATGGGGCTATGGGTTTTGTCCTGACTGGGGAGGATCCCACACACTCTGGAACAGCTGAGCCCATGTGCCACAACCATTGAGCCTGTACTCTAGAGCCTGGGAGTCACAACTACTGAGACAACATGCCCTAGAGCCCATGCTTTGCAACAAGACAAACCACCACAATGAGAAGCCTGCATACCAGAACCAGAGAGTAGCCCCATGCACAACAAGGAAGACCCAGCACAGTCAAAAATATTAAATAAACAATTTTTTAAAAAAGAATGTATTCAACATTTATCAGCTGTGCTGTGCTGTGCTTAGTTGCTCAGTTGTATTCAACTCTTTGCGACCCCATGAACTGTAGCCCACCAGGCTCCTCTGTCTATGTGGATTTCCCAGGCAAGAATACTGGAGTGGGTTGCCATGCCTCCTCCACAGGATCTCCCAAACCCAGGGATGGAATCCAGGTCTCCCACATTGCAGGTGGATTCTTTACCAGCTGAGCCACCAGGGAAGCCCAAGAATACTGGCATGGGTAGCCTATCCCTTCTCCAGGGTATCTTCCCAACCAGGAATCAAATTGGGATCTCCTGCATTGCAAGAGGATTCTTTACCAGCTGAGCTCAGAATTTCCCCCTAAATTTCCTAAATCTTTGCTTACTCTCACTGTCTCCCACATCACTAAATTTCTGTAGTAAACAGTCTGAAGCACTAGTTATTCTGGTTGTACTCTCTACTGCAAGGATTGTGTGTGTGTGCATGATCAATGTCCCCAAAAGAATTTTGATCAATTTGAGAGGAGTCATATTTTGTGTTAAAATCATTTTTTGGAAATGGTGTTCTGAAACCATTATTCTGGTCAATTACTAAATTATTCTCCCCTTGTCCCATTTCCACACCTCAAACCTCCATTCTGCTTACATTTGTGTGTTAGTGGGGGAGGGCAGGACCTGCAGCTTGACTAATCTGGGGTAGGTGGAAGCAGTCATTCTTTTATTTGCTCTCTCTTGGAGAAAAGCTGCTTAAGATAGAGTGTTGATAGTCTACATGGATTCTCTAATCATAAAACTTGCTACTCTTACATTTTTTTCTGTTCCTTTTTTAACACTCTTCTGAGCAGACTGCAGTCACCCAATAAACACCTGTTTATTTGAGCTTTCACTGCAATGATGAATCAACATACAGGAGGACAAATAGCTCTTGGTACCTGTAGAAATGTTCTATCATTTTTCAAGATTCAGAATTATGCCAGGGGACCCAGGTTTGCAGGTTCAAGTGGTGTTTTTGAACACTTGTGTCTTTTGGCTCAGTGGTAAACAATCTGTGGTGGTAAACATTGCAGGAGATGCAGGTTCGATCCCTGGGTTAGGAAGATTCCCTGGAAGAGGAAATGGCAATCCACTCCAGTATGCTTGCCTGGGAAATCCCATGGACAGAGGAGCCTGGTGGGCTACAGTCCATGGGGTCACAGAGTTGGACATTGCTGAGTGACTAAGCACACATGCAAGCATGTCTTGAAACGTAGACTTAAAGAGACTTGTCTTTGTTTTTCCCTCACCCCCACCTCCTGCTCAGACTACACATAATTTGAAACAAATCTCCTTTAGACTTCCAGGCAGCTGAGGAATTGCCTGATGGTCACCTTCACGCTTTCAAAGAGCATGCTCTTGACCAGAAGCTGTTTCCAAAGGCAGCTTGATGGGCTGGCCCTGGCTTGTTGTTCAGAGAGACAGCTTCCTCTGGGTGGTGCAGGAAGGGAGAAAGTGGAGAAAAGTTTCTCTGAAAGGTGGTCCCTAACACAGTTACTCCCTTGCTTCAACAGAGATTAGTTCTCAGTTCTAATGAGGTGGATGAAACTGGAGCCTATTATACAGAGTGAAGTAAGCCAGAAGGAAAAACACCAATACAGTATACTAACATATATATATGGAATTTAGAAAGATGGTAACGATAACCCTGTATACGAGACAGCAAAAGAGACACTGATGTATAGAACAGTCTTATGGACTCTGTGGGAGAGGGCGAGGGTGGGAAGATTTGGGAGAATGGCATTGAAACATGTGAAATGTCATGTATGAAATGAGATGCCAGTCCAGGTTCAATGCACGATGCTGGATGCTTGGGGCTGGTGCACTGGGACGACCCAGAGGGATGGTATGGGGAGGGAGGAGGGAGGAGGGTTCAGGATGGGGAACACATGTATACCTGTGGTGGAATTTAAAAAAAAAAGAAAAAAAGGAAAAAAAAAATACCCAACCTGACTGGTATCCTTGGTACAATAGGAGGAACACAAGGACTAGAAATGGAGACCAATTTTTTTTAATGTAAAATATTTAAAGTTTTCACTTTTACTTTTTTCATTTATTATTTACATGACCTTAGCTAGTAAAGTAATGCTCAAAATTCTCCAAGCCAGGCTTCAGCAATATGTGAACTGTGAACTTCCTGATGTTCAAGCTGGTTTTAGAAAAGGCAGAGGAACCAGAGATCAAATTGCCAACATCCACTGGATCATGGAAAAAGCAAGAGAGTTCCAGAAAAACTTCTATTTCTGCTTTATTGACTGTGCCAAAGCCTTTGACTGTGTTGATCACAATAAACTGTGGAAAATTCTGAAAGAGATGGGAATACCAGACCACCTGATCTGCCTCTTAAGATATGTATGCAGGTCAGGAAGCAACAGTTAGAACTGGACATGGAACAACAGACTGGTTCCAAATAGGAAAAGGAGTTCGTCAAGGCTGTATATTGTCACACTGTTTATTTAACTTATATGCAGAGTACATCATGAGAAATGCTGGACTGGAAGAAACACAAACTGGAATCAAGATTGCCAGGAGAAATATCAATAACCTCAGATATGCAGATGACACCACCCTTATGGCAGAAAGTGAAGAGGAACTAAAAAGCCTCTTGATGAAAGTGAAAGTGGAGAGTGAAAAAGTTGGCTTAAAAAGCTCAACATTTCTGTGAAGAATACTGTTGGTAGCTTGATAGGGATTGCATTGAATCTATAAATTGCTTTGGGTAGTATACTCATTTTCACTATATTGATTCTTCCAATCCATGAACATGGTATATTTCTCCATCTATTAGTGTCCTCTTTGATTTCTTTCACCAGTGTTTTATAGTTTTCTATATATAGGTCTTTAGTTTCTTTAGGTAGATATATTCCTAAGTATTTTATTCTTTCCATTGCAATGGTGAATGGAATTGTTTCCTTAATTTCTCTTTCTGTTTTCTCATTATTAGTGTATAGGAATGCAAGGGATTTCTGTGTGTTGATTTTATATCCTGCAACTTTACTATAGTCACTGATTAGTTCTAGTAATTTTCTGGTGGAGTCTTTAGGGTTTTCTATGTAGAGGATCATGTCATCTGCAAATAGTGAGAGTTTTACTTAGAACAAATAATTTCACAATTTGTATGGAAATACAAAAAACCTTGAATAGCCAAAGCGATCTTGAGAAAGAAGAATGGAACTGGAGGAATCAACCTACCTGACTTCAGGCTCTACTACAAAGCCACAGTTATCAAGACAGTATGGTACTGGCACAAAGACAGAAATATAGATCAATGGAACAAAATAGAAAGCCCAGAGATAAATCCACGCACATATGGACACCTTATCTTTGACAAAGGAGGCAAGAATATACAATGGATTAAAGACAATCTCTTTAACAAGTGGTGCTGGGAAATCTGGTCAACCACTTGTAAAAGAATGAAACTAGACCACTTTCTCACACCATACACAAAAATAAACTCAAAATGGATTAAAGATCTAAACGTAAGACCAGAAACTATAAAACTCCTAGAGGAGAACTTAGGCAAAACACTCTCTGACATACATCACAGCAGGATCCTCTATGACCCACCCCCAGAATATTGGAAATAAAAGCAAAATAGACAAATGGGACCTAATTAACCTTAGAAGTTTCTGCACATCAAAGGAAACTATTAGCAAGGTGAAAAGACAGCCTTCAGAATGGGAGAAAATAATAGCAAATGAAGCAACTGACAAACAACTAATCTCAAAAATATACAAGCAACTCCTATAGCTCAACTCCAGAAAAATAAATGACCCAATCAAAAAATGGGCCAAAGATCTAAATAGACATTTCTCCAAAGAAGACATACAGATGGCTAACAAACACATGAAAAGATGCTCAACATCACTCATTATCAGAGAAATGCAAATCAAAACCACTATGAGGTACCGTTTCACACCAGTCAGAATGGCTGCGATCCAAAAGTCTACAAATAATAAATGCTGGAGAGGGTGTGGAGAAAAGGGAACCCTCTTACACTGTTGGTGGGAATGCAAACTAGTACAGCCACTATGGAGAACAGTGTGGAGATTCCTTAAAAAACTGGAAATAGAACTGCCTTATGATCCAGCAATCCCACTGCTGGGCATACACACTGAGGAAACCAGAAGGGAAAGAGACACGTGTACCCCAATGTTCATCGCAGCACTGTTTATAATAGCCAGGACATGGAAGCAACCTAGATGTCCATCAGCAGATGAATGGATAAGAAAGCTGTGGTACATATACACAATGGAGTATTACTCAGCCATTAAAAAGAATACATTTGAATCAGTTCTAATGAGGTGGATGAAACTGGAGCCTATTATACAGAGTGAAGTAAGCCAGAAGGAAAAACATCAATACAGTATACTAATGCATATATATGGAATTTAGAAAGATGGTAACAATAACCCGGTGTACGAGACAGCAAAAGAGACACTGATGTATAGAACAGTCTTATGGACTCTGTGGGAGAGGGAGAGGGTGGGAAGATTTGGGAGAATGACACTGAAACATGTAAAATATCATGTAAGAAACGAGTGCCAGTCCAGGTTCAATGCCCGATACTGGGTGCTTGGGGCTAGTGCAGTAGGACGACCCAGAGGGATGGTATGGGGAGGGAGGAGGGTTCAGGATGGGGAACACATGTATATACACATGTATACCTGTCGTGGATTCATTTTGATATTTGGCAAAACTAATACAATTATGTAAAGTTTAAAAATAAAATAAAATTTAAAAAAAATAAATAAAATAAAATACTACTTATAGAAAAAAAAAAAAAAAAAAAAAATTTATAGCTCAAAAAAGAAAAAGCTCAACATTCAGAAAACGAAGATCATGGCATCCGGTCCCACCACTTCATGGGAAATAGATGGGGAAACAGTGGAAAGAGTGTCAGATTTTATTTTTCTGGGCTCCAAAATCACTACAGATGGTGACTGCAGCCATGAAATTAAAAGACGCTTACTCCTTGGAAGGAAAGTTATGACCAATCAAAAGCAGAGACATTACTTTGCCAACAAAGGTTCGTCTAGTCAAGGCTATGGTTTTTCCTGTGGTCATGTATGGAAATGAGAGTTGGACTGTGAAGAAGGCTGAGTGCCAAAGAATTGATGGGCGCTATGGTGTTGAACTGTGGTGTTGGAGAAGACTCTTGAGAGTCCCTTGGACTTCAAGGAGATCCAACCAGTCCATTCTAAAGGAGATCAGCCCTGGGATTTCTTTGGAAGGAATGATGCTAAAGCTGAAACTCCAGTACTTTGGCCACCTCATGCGAAGAGTTGACTCATTGGAAAAGACTCTGATGCTGGGAGGGATTGGGGGCAGGAGGAGAAGGGGACGACAGAGGATGAGATGGCTGGATGGCATCACTGACTCGATGGACGTGAGTCTCAGTGAACTCCGGGAGTTGGTGATGGACAGGGAGGCCTGGCGTGCTGCGGTCCATGGGGTCGCAAAGAGTCGGACATAACTGAGCGACTGATTTGATCTGATCTGATCTGATGACCTTAGCAAGTTTTGGGGGCTTCTCTGGTGGCTCAGCAGTAAAGGATCAGTCTGCAATGCAGGAGCTACAGGAGATGCAGGTTCAATCCTTGAGTTGGGAAGATGCCCTGGTGGAGGGCATGGCAACATACTCCAGTATTCTTGCCCGAAGAATCCCATGGACCACAGAACCTGGTGGACTATAGTCCACAGGGTCACAAAGCATCATACATAACTGAAGTGACTTAGCATGGACACCCACAAAAAGTCTTTTTTAATGTCTCTATAACATCCTTTTTTTTCTGATTTGTTAAAAAGGAATAAATAATAATGCATGTTTTGCCTGCAGTTGGTATTACATTAAATGATACATTTTCAAAGTGTAATAACAACTTAAGTGTCCTACACAACCAAAGGTATTCTGGTAGTGTACTGGGAATAAGAAGGAAAATATTGAAGAGTGGACATCTTTTAGGTTAACTTGACAGAGTACTTATATAATTACTCTATTAGGTTAATTTAAAAAATTAAATATTTCCAAAAAACTCTAAGTAATATTACACATGACCATCATACTATAATTACATAGCAGAGGTTTCACCATGGTTTTAGTTCATGTAATATTTAATTAGAATTTTATGTTTTTTCTTAGACGAATGTTTGAACAAGTATGGCAATGTTATAAAAGAAGATCATAGACTTAAAGTACATAGTACATAATTATTCAAAATAATTTAAGCAATAAAATATTCACCTAATAGGCCATTAAGCTGCTAGTAAATGTTATTCTGTTTTAATAACACTTAATACTGATTAAAAGCAAAAAGTATTTCTAGTATTTTGCCTTGAAGGGTCTCAGGGTGGAAACTCTAGTATATTTAGTCTTGACAATGTTACTTATACAAGAATAGGATAGGAAGGAAGATCCAGAGGCCCTTTGGACCCCAACTATCAATACCATGTCCAAGGACAGTCATTCACAATGTGATCCACTGAAATCCCAGTATTGCCAATGAAGGCAGTAAAGAGAAAAGGGAGGAATGAACCAGATAAGATTACAATCCCTTCCCCAATTTGGCTTCATCTAAAGCAGCTCTTCTATTTTATGTTTCATATATAGGTCCTGTCTGTAAAAGAAAGAAGAACTTGTTAGCTTCTAAAAATCATCTTAGGTCATCTTCTTAACAAGTATAAAGTAACTTTAAATCCTGCCTTAACTGAAAGTTAAGATTTTTACGAATGTCTTCCCAAAGGACCAATTTAGAATTCCATGATTATTGAAGTAAAAATGAGGTAGACAGTATGAAAAGGTAAAATAGTCATTGTAATATGTGGCAATAAGTTAAATGAATTGGTTATGCTGTGAAGGAAAGAATCTTGGATAAGAAATTAGAGAAATTCACCTCTATTTTTGTGATCCTGGGCAAGTCATTTCTCCTCACTGGAGCACAGTTAACAGAAAGATTGAATTAATACGTTTAATTGTAAACTACTTTCAACTTTTTGAAATATGAGCTCTTGGGTTAATTCTAGAATGGAGTATTAGGAAATTAACATTTCATTTTTAATTCCAACAGTAGCTGGTCATTCTATGGAGTATGAAGAAATCTTTACCTGGTCAAGGGGAGTTAGGCGACTCACATCTTTAACTGGTGATGACAGTACTCGTTGTACACCTAATGTGTACACAGGTAAATTGTACACATTTATCTTTTTTGGAGTTGACATCAGTCAGGCCACATCAACCTTAACCAATTCTTCAGCCAGAAAGAAAAACCAGTCAGACATGTCTGACTCTTTTGTGACCCCATGGACTATAGACTGCCAGGCTCCTCTACCCACAGGATTTTCTAGGCAAGAGTACTCGAATGGGTTGCCATTTCCTTCTCCAGGGGATCTTCCTGACCCAGGGATTGAATCGAGGTCTCCTGCATTGCAGGCAGACTCTTTACCATCTGAGCCACAAGGGAAGCTCATACTTGAGTGGGTGGACTTTCCCTTTTCCAGGGGATCATCCCAACCCAGGGATCAAATCCAGGTCTCCCACATTGCAGGCGGATTCTTTACCAGCTGAGCTACAAGGGAAGCCCCACCCAGAGGCACATCTATTTGAAAACCATTGCATGACCAACTGCTTTATTACCTCATATTGCAATTACTATTTTACTTTTTCAAAATATCCACCTCATTTTTACGTCAGTAATCATGGAATTCAAAATTGGTCCTTTGGGAAGACATTCATAAAAATCTTTAAATTAAGGCAGGACTTGAAGTTACTTCATACTTGTTAAGTAGATGATCTAAAAATGTTTGCTTTGTGCATTCTTTTCTCTTTGTTTTTGTCCCCATGGGAAGCAGTGATTAGAAGCTAGATTGACTGTTTCATTCCTAATTTCAAATAGGAAAATCATCCTGCTTTCAAAATCTATCACTGCTGAGCACTACCAACTATACTTGGATGCAATCCAGGAGAAAAGAGCATTAGAAAAATTCTCATTATTATGTTTATTCTTTGATTCCTCAGCACATTCCAGCTGCAATAATTTAAAGGTCTTATACAGCATTAGTAAGAAATGACCTTAATTAGACACACAAAATCAAGTCTTCTCACCTTAACTATCAGGTGCATAGATTTATCAGAGTAGTGCCAGGAACAGGGGAGAAAGGAATGGAATACAAGCTCTGCCAACAGACAGCCAAATTGCAGAAGAACTGCTCAGAAAATGACAAGTCAGGCGAGGTCATTGATGATTAAACAGATGTGTAGCAGAAATAACACCCAAGAAAAGAGGGGAAAACCAGTTGTGGAGAATTACCCAATATTTCAGGAACTAAAATGGCTTAAGAGGGACATGAAGCATCTGGAGGTCCATTCTGGGACATGGCAGGGATAGAGGAAAGGATTCCAAATATGACACTGAATGTGCAACATAGATAGCCTCATGGTTTTAGAGTTTTCCCACATTCTTTAAGAGATGGCACTATATGAAAACTGACAGGATAGCCTATCAGTTTTTGAAAGATTTTTAGATTAATTAAAGTTCTATAACTACAGGTGAGGGGAAAACCTTCTATTGTTATCACTGAAGTGGTGTTGCCTTGGATGCAGGTAAATTCTTGGCAGTGGATATCACCGATACAGTTTCAGTTGACCATGGCCACTCTCTAATAGGTCCATGAGGGTGAGACACAGGTTCAAATCACCACTTTCTCTCTTTGCACCAAGTACCCCTAGCTTCCTTGAAGCTTAAACTCATCTCCACATCAAAGCTTAAGTGGCATGTTCAGATAACATTATCTACATCTAGCCATCATTCATCCCAATATTACATTGCTTTCTTGACCCTCCTCTCACCCAAACTCCTAGAATCTGTTGATGTATAATTTAGGGGCACTCAACATATCCCTGGGTTCTATATCTGGCCAACTAGTTCACGTACTGCTGGAAGAGAGAGGAATAAGAAAAAATTTCCAGAAATCTAAAAGATTTCCAAAAATCTTTTAGAAAATTGAAGATAGAACTTTTCTATTTGAGGACGATGGGCTCAATTATTAAAGAGTCAGGATTGCAATTTAGAGTCAAAATGTTCTAGGTGTTGACACAGAGTTTCCTAAAACCAATTATGATTAACCTTTCTATCCAAAACTTTATTTCCCTTTGTGTCCAGCACCAGTTCCCACTCAAGATTGAGAAGTATTAAAGCAAAGAGGAGATTGTAACTGAGTAGAATCCTATGGGGTCTACCCAGGACAAAATCCCCAGCGCCAATATCTTCTGCCCATCCCTTATTCATAGAAAAGATTTAGTCTCTGGGGCATCTCCTGAGTCACAAAAGGCTGGCTCAAGAATTAATGACTAAAAGAATGTGAACATGTAATACCAAAAAAGGCAGTGAGGCCAGGAAAACTAGAAATAATTTAAATAATACATCAGCCATAGGGCAGTCACAGAATCTTTAGTTCCTCCCTGAAGAAAATAGATAACAGATACATATTCTGATACATATACACATAAGTGAGGTGTATTCTGATCGTACATAAACATGCATACAAACATACGTGTGTACCTACATATCAGATACATATTTTGATACATACATATAATATATACATAACTGATACATACATCACTTCTGTTCAGTCACTCAGTCGTGTCTGACTTTTGCAACCCCATGAATCACAGCATGCCAGACTTCACTGTCCATCACCAATTCCCAGAGTTCACACAAAATCATGTGCATAGAGTTGGTGATGCCATCTAGCCATCTCATCCTCTGTCGTCCTTTTATCCTCCTGCCCCCAATCCCTCCCAGCATCAGAGTCTTTTCCAATGAGTCAACTCTTTGCATGAGGTGGTCAAAATATTGGAATTTCAGCTTCAGCATCAGTCCTTCCAATGAACACCTAGGACTGGTCTCCTTTAGGATGGACTGCTTGGATCTCCTTGCAGTCCAAGGGACTCTCAAGAGTCTTCTCCAACACCACAGTTCAAAAGCATCAATTCTTTGGTGCTCAGCTTTCTTCACAGTCCAACTCTTACATCCATACATGACCACTGGAAAAACTATAGCCTTGACTAGATGGACCTTTGTTGGCAAAGTAATATCTCTGCTTTTAATATGTTATCTAGGTTGATCATAACTTTCCTTTCAAGGAGCAAGCCTCTTTTAATTTCATTGCTGCAATCACCATCTGCAGTGATTTTGGAGCCCAAAAAAATAAAGTCTGATGCTATTTCCACTGTTTCCTCATCTATTTGCCATGAAATGAGGGGACCAGATGCCATGATCTTAGTTTTCTAAATGTTGAGCTTTAAGCCAACTTTTTCACTCTCCTCTTTCACTTTCATCAAGAGGCTTTTTAGTTCCTCTTCACTTTCTGCCTAAGGGTGGTGTCATCTGCATATCTGAGGTTATTGATACTTCTCCCAGCAATCTTGATTCCAGCTTGTGCTTCATCTAGCCCAGCATTTCTCATAATATACTCTGCATATAATTTAAGTAAGCAGGGTGACAATGTACAGCCTTGACCTGCTCCTTTCCCTCTTTGGAACCAGTCTGTTCTTCCATGTCCAGTTTTAACTGTTGCTTCCTGACCTTCATACAGGTTTCTCAAGAGGCAGATCAGGTGGTCTGGTATCCCCATCCCTTTCAGAATTTTCCACAGTTTATTGTGATCCACACAGTCAAAGGCTTTGCCATAGTCAATAAAGCAGAAACATATGTTTTTCTGGAACTCTTTTGCTTTTTCAATGATCCAGCGGACATTGGCAATTTGATCTCTGGTCCTCTGCCTTTTTTAAAACCAGCTTGAACATCTGGAAGTTCATGGTTCACGTATTGCTGCAGCCTGGCTTGGAGAATTTGGGGCATTACTTTACTGGCGTGTGAGATGAGTGCAATTGTGTGGTAGTTTGAGCATTCTTTGGCATTGCCTTTCTTTGGGATTGGAATGAAAACTGACCTTTTCCAGTCCTGTGGCACTGCTGAGTTTTCCAAATTTCCTGGCACATTGAGTAAAGCACTTTCACAGCATCATCTTTCAGGATTTGAAATAGCTCAACTGGAATTCCATCACACCCATTGGCTTTGTTAGTAGTGATGCTTTCTAAGGCCCACTTGACTTCACATTCTAGGATATCTGGCTCTACGTGAGTGATCACACCATCGTGATTATCTGGGTCATGAAGATCTTTTTTGTACAGTTCTTCTGTGTTTTCTTGCTACCTTTTCTTCATATCTTCTGCTTCTGTTAGGTCCATACCATTTCTGTCCTTTATCAAGCCCATCTTTGAATGAAATATTCCCTTGGTATCTCTAATTTTCTTGAAGAGATCTCTAGTCTTTCCCATTCTGTTGTTTTCCTCTATTTCTTTGCATTGATCGCTGAGGAAGGTTTTCTTATCTCTCCTTGCTATTCTTTGGAACTCTGCATTCAAATGGGAATATCTTTTATTTTCTCCTTTGCTTTTCACTTCTCTTCTTTTCACAGCTATTTGTAAGGCCTCCCCAGACAGCCATTTTGCTTTTTTGCATTTCTTTTCCATGGGGATGGTCTTGATTCCTGTCTCCTGTACAATGTCACGAACCTCCGTCCATAGTTTCTCAGACACTCTGTCTATCAGATATAGTCCCTTAAATCTATTTCTCACTTCCACTGTATACTCATAAGGGATTTGATTTAGGTCATACCTGAATGGTCTAGTGGTTTTCCCTACTTTCTTCAATTTAAGTTTGAATTTGGCAATAAGGAGTTCATGATGTGAGCCACAGTCAACTTGTTGACATGGTCTTGTTTTTGCTGACTGTATAGAGCTTCTCCATCTTTGGGTGCAAAGAATATAATCAATCTCGTTTTGGTGTTGACCATCTGGTGATGTCCTTGTGTAGAGTTTTGTCTTTGTTGTTGGAAGAGGGTGTTTGCTATGACCAGTGCATTCTCTTGGCAAAAGTCTAGTAGCCTTTGCCCTGCTTCCTTCCATACTCCAAGGCCAAATTTGCCTGT
Source organism: Bos mutus (assembly GCF_027580195.1). Lineage (NCBI taxonomy): Eukaryota > Metazoa > Chordata > Mammalia > Artiodactyla > Bovidae > Bos > Bos mutus. The sequence goes on from NC_091627.1 coordinate 55,742,624, forward strand.
TACTCTGGCTGTTTCTTGACTTCCTACTTTTGCATTCCAGTCCCCTATAATGAAAAGGACATCTTTTTTGGGCGTTAGTTCTAAAAGGCTTGTAGGTCTTCATAGAACTGTTCAACTTCGGCTTCTTCAGTGTTACTAGTTGGGGCATAGGCTTGGATCACTGTGATATTGAATGGTTTGCCTTGGAAACGAATAGAGATCAGTCTGTCATTTTTGAGATTGCATCTAAATACTGCATTTCAGACTCTTTTGTTGACCATGATGGCTACTCCATTTCTTCTAAGGGATTCATGCCCACGGTAGTAGATATAATGGTCATCTGAGTTAAATTCATAACTGGTACATATTCTTGAGTTATTTTACAGATATTAAAACCTCCACCAGACAGGAGAGACTAACTGCATAATGACCATGAACATGTAGTCCCCAGACCAGCTAGGGCCTGAGGACTGATCATCTTAACCCCTTTGACACCACCCTTTTACCTCACCATCAACCAGTCAGAGAACTATGCACAAGCTATTCATGTACTCTACGATTCTCTCCCACATCTTCTCTTCTAAAACACTTCAGGATCCTCTATGACCCACCTCCCAGAATATTGGAAATAAAAGCAAAAATAAACAAATGGGACCTAATTAAACTTAAAAGCTTCTGCACATCAAAGGAAACTATTAGCAAGGTGAAAAGACAGCCTTCAGAATGGGAGAAAATAATAGCAAATGAAGCAACTGACAAACAACTAATCTCAAAAATATACAAGCAACTCCTACAGCTCAACTCCAGAAAAATAAATGACCCAATCAAAAAATGGGCCAAAGATCTAAATAGACATTTCTCCAAAGAAGACATACAGATGGCTAACAAACACATGAAAAGATGCTCAACATCACTCATTATCAGAGAAATGCAAATCAAAACCACTATGAGGTACCGTTTCACACCAGTCAGAATGGCTGCGATCCAAAAGTCTACAAATAATAAATGCTGGAGAGGGTGTGGAGAAAAGGGAACCCTCTTACACTGTTGGTGGGAATGCAAACTAGTACAGCCACTATGGAGAACAGTGTGGAGATTCCTTAAAAACTGGAAATAGAACTGCCTTATGATCCAGCAATCCCACTGCTGGGCATACACACTGAGGAAACCAGAAGGGAAAGAGACACGTGTACCCCAATGTTCATCGCAGCACTGTTTATAATAGCCAGGACATGGAAGCAACCTAGATGTCCATCAGCAGATGAATGGATAAGAAAGCTGTGGTACATATACACAATGGAGTATTACTCAGCCATTAAAAAGAATACATTTGAATCAGTTCTAATGAGGTGGATGAAACTGGAGCCTATTATACAGAGTGAAGTAAGCCAGAAGGAAAAACATCAATACAGTATACTAACGCATATATATGGAATTTAGAAAGATGGTAACGATAACCCTGTATACGAGACAGCAAAAGAGACACTGACGTATAGAACAGTCTTATGGACTTTGTGGGAGAGGGAGAGGGTGGGAAGATTTGGGAGAATGGCATTGAAACATGTAAAATATCATGTATGAAAATGAGATGCCAGTCCAGGTTCAATGCGCGATACTGGATGCTTGGGGCTAGTGCAGTGGGACGACCCAGAGGGATGGTATGGGGAGGGAGGAGGGAGGAGGGTTCAGGATGGGGAACACATGTATACCTGTGGTGGATTCATTTTGATATTTGGCAAAACTAATACAATTATGTAAAGTTTAAAAATAAAATAAAATTAATTAAAAAAAAAAAAACACTTCCCTGAAGTCCGTCAGAGAGGTCTAGCCTCTCAAGCATTAGCCACCATGACTTCTTGCTTGGTTTTGCAATAAATGCTACACTTTCCATCACCAAAGCCAAATGTCAGTAGGTTGGGCTTGCTGCAGGCAGGTGAGCCAACTCGAATTTGGGTCAGTAACGGTGTCTCAACAGGAATCAGAGGACAGGATGGAGAAAACCAAGATTATCTAAATATCAAAATCTAAGGATGCCATTAGTTATGTTTTATACATAGTATTAGTATATATATATTAGTAATATATACTAATACATAGTATTAGTATATATTACACATATATATATGTATATATATACATACATATATATACATAGTATTAGTACTGCATATATGTCAACCCCAATCTCCAAATCCATCCCAACCATGACTTCCTTTGGTGTCTGTTTTCTAAGTCTTTGTCTCTATTTCTGTGTAGCTCAGGGAACTCATCTAAATGGGGAGGAAATCCACAATGGAGGGCATATATGTAGCTGATTCAGCTATATGTGTAGCTGATTGTGTAGCTGTATGTGTATGTGTAGCTGATTCACTTTTCTGTGTAATAGAAACTAACACAACACTGAAAAGCAAATATCCTGTGCTGTGCTTCATCACTCAGTTATGTCTGACTCTGTGACCCCATAGACTGTAGCCTGCCAGGCTCCTCTGTCCATGGGGGTTCTTGAGGCAAGAATACTGGAGTGGGTAACCTATCCCTTCTGAAGAGGATCTTCTCAACCCAGAAATTGAACCATGCTCTCCTGCAAAAACAACTATACTCCAATAAAAGTTTTTTTCATAATATATATATTTTGTTGAAGCATATTGACTTACAGTGTTTCAGGTGCACAGCAAGGTGATTCAGTTATACATATACATATATATTATTTTTCAGATTATTTTCCATTGTAGGTTATTACAAAATATTGACTTTATTTCCCTGTCCTATATAGTAAATCTTTGTTGCTTGGTGCATATCTATTTTTTTAAAACTGGAAATCTAGCATTCTATGCATACTAAGTCAAACAAGTAGAGTCAAATGTCATAATTTTTTAATTTGCAAAAATTCATATGTTTTCTAGGATATGCATATTATACATTATATATATATATATATATATGCAAAAGCTGGGTGCACTGAATATGAAATAGAAAAAGTGAAACAAAGTAGATGAAGGTAAAAGATCATTATATAGTCTAGTTATTTTTAAACATGGTTGCTCATTAGAAACATGTCTGGAGCTTTGGAGGAAAAAAGCAGTATCTAGGCATTTTTATTTTTCAAAAAATTTCAAGATAATTCTGATGTGCATCTGGATTTTAAAAGGTGATTACAGGTTTTCCTATTAAATGGAAGTTTTGGTGACATAGAATTCTATTATTTTTCTGTTGACCAATCATGATACAAGGTTATTGGGTGAGTAATAATTACACAATCACAGTAGTAAAGGTGTTTATCAGTTTCTACAATCAATAGCCAGACAAAAAGTAAAAGAATTGCAGTTGCAAACCATAATGGAAACGTGATTAACCTAACAATATAAAATAATTGCATACAATCTGGGCGATCAAGCAAAGTAATACGGTAAGTGGAAGTGCATACATGCACATGTTTTTAACCACCCAGTCAGTCTATATCTTTTGGTTGGTGCATTTACATTTAAGGTAATTATCAATATGTATGATCCGATTGGGCTTCCCTGATAGCTCAGTTGGTAAAGAATCCACCTGCAATGCAGGAGACCCCGGTTTGATTCCTGGGTCAAGAAGATATACTGGAGAAGGGATAGGCTACCCACTCCAGTATTCTTGGGCTTCCCTTGTGGATCAACTGGTAAAGAATCCACCTGCAATGCGGGAGACCTGGGTTTGATCCCTGGGTTGGGAAGATCCCCTGGAGAAGGGAAAGGCTACCCACTCCAGTATTCTGGCCTAGAGAATTCCATGGACAGTATAGTCTATGGAGTCGCAAAGAGTTGGACACAACTGAGCGAATTTCACACACACACACACACACACACGATCTTATTACCATTTTCTGAATTGCTTTGGGTTTATTTTCTGTAGGTCTTTTCCTTCTCTTATGTTTCCTGCCTAGAGAAGTTCCTTTAGCATTTGTTGTAAAGCTGGTTTCATGGTGTTAAATTCTCTAACTTTTGCTTGTCTGGAAAGCTTTTGATTTCTCCATCAAATCTGAATGAGTCTTCTGGTTACAGTATTCTTGGTTGTAGGTTCTACCTTTTATCATTTTAAATATATCATGCTATCTCCTGGCTATCTTCTGGCTTGTAGAGTTTCTGTTAAGAAATCAGCTGATAACCTGATGAAAGTTCCCTTGTATGTTATTTGTTGTTTTTCCCTTGTTGCTTTTAATATTTTATCTTTGCCTTTAATTTTGTCAGTTTGATTATGTTGTGTCTCAATGTGTTCCTCCTTGGGTTTATACTGCCTGTGATTCTCTGTGCTTCCTGAACTTGGTTGACTATTTCCTCTCCCATGTTAGAGAAGTTTTCAGCTATTATCTCTTCAAATATTTTCTCAGGTCCCTTTTCTCTCTCTTCTCCTTAGGACCCTTATGCAAATGTTGGTGCATTTGATGCTGTCACAGAGCTCTCTTAGGCTGTCTTCATTGCTTTTCATTCTTTTTTCTATATTCTGTTCTGTGGCAGTGATTTCCATCATTCTGTCCTCTAGGTCATTTATCCATTCTTCTGCCTCAGTTACTCTGCTCTTGATTCCTTCTAGTGTATTACCCATATCTATTTGTTTGTTCTTTAGTTCCTGCAAGTCTTTGGTAAACATTTCTTGCATCTTCTTCAATGTTTTCCTGAGGTCCTGGATCATCTTCACTATCATTATTCTGAATTATTTTTTCTGGTTGGTTGCCTATCTCCACTTCATTTAGCTGATTTCCTGGGGTTTTATCTTGTCCCTTCATCAGGGATATAGCTTTCTGCTTTTTCAGACTATTTAACTTTCTGTAATGTGTTCTTTGTTCTACCTGTGGGATTATGGATCTTTTTGTTTCTTCTGCCTGCCCTCTGAGGGAGGAGGCTAAGAGGCTTGTGTAAGCTTCCTGAAGGAAGGGACTGGAAGTAGGAAAAACTAGGTCTTGCTCTGTTGGGTAGGGCCTTGCTAAGTAAAGCTTTAATCCCTCTCTGTTAGTTGCTTGACTGAGATGACCCAGTCCTGGGGTCTACTAGGCTCTATGGTCAGGTTAATGGTGACCTCCAAGCCAGTGTCCCAGTCCCTGTGGTGAGTCTCTGCCAACAGACACCTCCACATGAGATCCTCCAACACCAGCAGGTAGTTTTGGTTCAGTCTCCTGTGGGATCACTGCTCCTTTCCTCTGAGTCTTGGTACACGCAAGATTTAATTTGTGCCCTCCCAAACTGGAGTCTCTGTTTCCCCTGGTCCTGTGAAAGTCCTATAATCAAAACCTGCTGGCTTTCAAGGTCAGACTCCCTGGGGGATCCCAGTCTCTTTGTCAGATCCCCAGGCTGGGAAGCCTGACGTGGGATTCAGAGCCTTCACAACAGTGAGAGAACTTCTTTGGTATTATTGTTCTCCAGTTTGTGGGTCACCACCTGGCAGTATGAGATTTGATTTTATCATGATTGCGCCCCTCCTTCCATTTCCTGCAGCTTCTTCTTTGTCTTTGGATGTGGAGTATCTTTTTTGATAGGTTTCAGTGGCCTCCTGTCGATGTTTGTTCAACAGCTAGTTGTGATCTTGTTGCTCTCACAGGAGATGATCACACATCCTTCTACTACAACATATTAAACTGGAAAGCTATACTCCAGTAAAAATTAATTTTAAAAAAACTAAGAATGCCTTGGCAAACATTTTTATTTTCTTTTAAAATGTCCTGAATGATCATGTATTTACCTGATCTCTTTAAAGGCTGTTTCTGATATTAGCCTCAGATAGATGTTTATGAATTTTCCAAGTTTCTTACCATAACACTACTTTTCAAAGTTTTGCCTATCCCCTAAGCCCTGTTAGTCTTTTTAATATATCACTATTCTTAGGTAGACAGACTCAAATATATGCTCATCACATCAAATGCCCAAAGCTCTGAACTGCCTTTTCTGTTTAAAATTAAATATATTGAGTACAAAATCCTTAAATTCCCTTCTTGCCTTCCCAGATTTCTTAAATCTCTGTACTTGCTTTTGAATGACATCTCAACCTTGGCTGTATATTGGAATCACTTAAGAAGTCTAACAAAGTACAGCAAGATTTTGATTTAATTGCTCTGGGTTGGGATTTTGGCCTTAGGACTAATTTTCAAAATTCCCCAAGTAAATTTAACGTGCACTTCAAACTGAAAATCTTTCTGGAGCAGGGGTTCTTAATGCACTGGCCTACTAAATCTGAAACTTGGGAGGTAAGGCCTAGCAGACATAGAGAACAGACTTATGGACACAGTGGGGAGATGAGAGGGTGGGACAAATTGAGAGAATAGCATGGAAACATATACTTTACCATATGTAAAACAGAGAGCAGGTAGGAATTTTCTGTGTGACACAGGAGCTCAACTCAGTGCTCTGTGAAAACCTAGAGGGGTGGGATGGGAGGAAGATGGGAAGGAAGTTCAGAAGGGAAAGGATATATGTATACTTGTGGCTGATTCATCTTGATATATGGCAGAAACTAACACAATATTGTGAAGCAATTATCCTCCAATTAAAAAAACTTCAAAACAAAAAAGCCCTATAGGAGATTCTGATGTACATTTAAGATGAAGAATCACTGTTCTAGAAGAGCAGTCCCCAACCTTTTTGGCATCGGGAACTGGTTTTGTGGAAGACAATTTTTCCACAGATGAGGGTTGGGGGATGGTTTGGGGATGATTCAAGTGGGTTATGTTTATTGTGCAAATTATTTCTATTATTATTATATCAGTTCTACCTCAGATTATCAGGCATTACCTCAGAGTTTGGTGACCCCAGTTTTAAAGCACTGGGCTTCCCAGGTGACTCAGTGGTAAAAAATCTGCCTGTCAATGCAGGAGACACAAGTTTGATCCCTGGGTCAGGAAGATCCCCTGGAAAAGGGAATGGCAACCCACTACAGTACTCTTGCCTGGAAAACCCCAGGGACAGAGGAGACTGGTTAGCTGCAGTGCATGGGGTTGCAAAAAGTAGAACACAACTGAGCAACTGAGCATGCATGCACATTCTTGAGCATAGCAATGAATACTACAACATTAATTCTCAAAGAGCGGTCCATAATCAGCAGCTGGAGCATCACCACCCCCTGGGAATTCAGTTGTTGTTGCAATTGTTCAGTCGCTCAGTCGTGTCTGACTCTTTGAGACCCCATGGACTATAGCATGCCAGGCTTCCCTGTCCTTCACCAACTCCCGGAGTTTGTTCAAACTCATGTCCACTGAGTCAGTTGCAAATTCTTGGATTCCATCCCCAGACTTATTGAATCACAAACTCTGGAAGTAGACCAAGTTGCCTGTGTTGTAACAAGTTTCCAGGTGGTTGAGAATCACAGTCCTTTTAGAATAAGAACCAATCAAAATAAACCTTTTGACATGCAGACATGGAGGGGATAGGGAAAAAAAGAAAAAAGGAAGAAAGGAAAAACAGATGTCCAGTTGGGAAAGCAGGCAGAGGCAGGCAGCAGGTTTTTTTTTTTTTTCACTGCCATGGGTTTGATCCTTATAATTCAGCCCTATGATATGCTTCTTTAAAGAAGAATGCTAAGAGAAAAGCAAATTTTGTCCATGGCCAAATCAAGGCAATAGAAACAGGATTTGCACCTGTATCTATGACTTCTGCTGGAACATTCCCTCTACCAGACTAGGCCATTAAGAAGTTAGAAACTGGGCTGGCAACTGTCTTGTTCTGTTGTTTTCTTTTAAGAGTTAGTCTTGTCTTTAAATAAATAAATAAATCTGTAAAATGTAAACCATCTGGTAGATATTAATAATATGAATTATAGTTTATAATTATTGAGTGTTTACTATGCACCAGGCATAATTCTAAGCATTTTCATGTTAATTTATTTGACTATCACAATAATGCTATACAGTGGTCACTTTCTACATAGATGGAAATTTAGGGTTTTAGTCAATGTCACAACCCCCAGGTGGAGGAGCCTGGGTTTAAAACAGTATAATCTGAGTCAGATATGTAATCCTTACAACCAGTGGCTCTTGGCCAAGGGAAATTTTGTGTCCTGGATGACATGTGGCAATATCTGGGGACATTTTTGGTTGCCACAACTGGGAGAAGGGTGTACTTGTAGCTAGTGAGGAGAGGACAGGGATGCTACTAAAGATCCTATAATCTTCAGGACAGTCTCCCAAAGCAAAGTATTATCCGGTCCAAAGTTTCAAAAACATTGAGGTTGAGAAAATTCCTACACTACCCCCATATGGGTTTCCCTGGTGGCTCAGACAGCAAAGAATCTGCCTGCAGTGTAGAAGACCTCAGTTCGATCCCTGGGTCGGGTATATCCCCTGAAGAAGGGAACAGGTACCCACTCCAGTATTCTTGCCTGGAGAATCCCACGGACAAAAGAGCCTGGCGGGCTACAGTCCATGAGGGCACAAAGAGTCGGACACGATTGAACCGATAACACTACTACTACACTATTCCAAATACCGGAGAAGTCTCAAGACAGGCAATTTAATAAGCAAATGATAACTATTTAATTACGCTTTAATCAGTTGTTACCAAAAGTCCCTGATAATAAGAATGCATTGTGAGTAAAAGCATGGGTATAGCGTCTCTCTGCAACTGAAACCAGTTTCATCTCAGGAGTTAAATTTCACCCAGGTCTGGAAACAGCAAGCAACTTTGTGTAGGGAATAAACACTGCAACTGGAGGTGCCATGAATTAATGTGGAGTTTGGTAAGCAAAGTCCCAAACACAGCAACAATTCCAGGTAATTAAACTTGTGGGCTACTCACCTCATACTGTATCAGAATTTATATCTGGTTTTATCACCGTAATTAAGGAAACTAAATTAACCTGCAAACTCCTGCTCCTGGGTGTAATAGAAGGCTTAGCTGAGCTAATTAAAATACTATCAGACTTTTGTGCTGTAAAATTCCACTTATAGGTCTGGGTCCATGGAGGGAAAATTTTCTCAGGGCATAATGAAATGAAGGAGGTCCCTGGGTGAGAGATTAGCTGCTACTTGATAAATTTAATCAGTAAAGATGGCCATGAGGATAATATAAAGAGAAAGTCCACTTGAGAATCTGAATAAGGAGAAGGATATGGCAGACAGGCTTGGATGATCTTTGGACACACAGGCAGTTTCATTGGCACTAAACTCACATTTCCTCCTTCACCCACCTCTTTTAAGATATAATTCATTACTCAGAAATAACTATAAATAATTGGTGAAAGGGGGAGTGGGATAAATTGGGGGATTGGGATTGACATATATACACTACTATGTATAGAATAGATCACTAGTGAGAACCTACCATATTGCACAGGGGATGGAAAAGAAGGTAAAGTCTGTTTATACGACATAGAGAAAGTTAACCTTAAAAATGCATCCCAATATACAACGTATGCATGCTAACTCACTTCAGTTATATCCAACTCTTTGTGATCCTATGGACTATAGACCACCAGGCTCCTCTGTCCATGCGATTGCTTAGGCAAGAGTGGGTTACCACACCCTTCTCCAGGGGATCTTCCCAATCCAGGGATCAAACGTGCATCTCTTATGTCTTCTGCATTGGCAGACAAGTTCTTTGTCAGTAGCACCACTGAGAAGCCCCCAGTATATAGTAGGTACATACAAATATTGCTTGATTCCATGTATAGAGGTACCTAAAAAGGTCAGATTCATAAAGTCAGAAAGTATAAATACATTGGTAGCTTCCAGGGGGCCAGGCTAGGGATGGGGGATGGTGAAATCGTGTTTAATAGGGACAGAGTTTCAGTTAAGGAAGGGAAAAACTTGGGAGATGGATGATTGTGAGAGTCACACAATAATGTGAATGTACTTAGTGCCTCTGAACTCTACAGTTAAATATGGTTAAAACAGTATGCTTTATGTGACTTTCACCACAATAAAAATGTTTTCTATAAGAAAGAAAAGAAATAAATACCATAAACAGGGAATGCTTTCCAATGATTTAGGATTCAGACCAACACTATTTCTGCTACCTTCCCTCCTCCCCAGACCCCACCCCACCCCACCTTGCCCCACAGCCTGCCTCTGTCTGACACCTTAGATGTTGCTTTCCTCTCCCTCTCACTCTCTCCTCCCTCACTCCAGGACTGTCTCAGCACTTTCCTGCAGCACATGTGCACCCCTTGTCATTTCTACCTTGTGTCTTTGTTATTGATCCATGTATCTTGTCTCCTACAGATACAGAGAACATGAATAGGATCCTGCCATATCTTTGTATCCTCAGCTACATGATCTAAAAGGGGCAATAACAAATGCTTGACAAATGGATGGACAGAGAAATTAGATGAAAATCTCTCATTCTCATACCAGCTGCTTTCTCTTTATAGCCACCCCTCACCTCCATCCCCTCCTTAGCATGTCACTCTTTTAAAAGACAGCATCATACTTATCTGTCTTATGTATTGACAACCTTGAATACATTACATTTGAAAACAGGAGTCTACAGTCAAAAGAGAAAAGGGCTTAGAAAATAATTTAGTTTCATCTTCTTATTTTACCAGTGATGAAACTAAAGCCCAGGGAGAAAATAACCATCCCCATATCACAAGGCTAAACAAAAGACTGAATCAAAACTAACACCCCTTGACCAGTTTTCGTAGACCAAACGTCAGTTCTTGCACGTTGTCCTGGGAAGGTGGGGGTCAACAGAAAGGCAGAAGTTGAGGGTAGGCAACAGCTGCTAGTTAACCAGGAATGTTAATTCACTATATGAGCCAAGGAAGGATCCCCAAAATGATCAGATCACCCTTACACTTCATAGACTGTATGTTACACTTCATAGACTGCAGGCAAAAGGAGGTGCCTGCAGTCTCATTTTGTCCCAATTAAAATGGGCAGAGAACACGTCAGATAATTTGAGAAACTGCTCCAAAGAAGCAGGGGTTGGGGGGAGGAATTTAGTTCATATACAATTTTTGTATATGTGCATATGTGCAATCAAGCACATATCTTTCCAGAAGATTTCTGCTAGTCTCCTGAGGCCTTCACTATTCATGTGGAACAGTCATCACCATGAAGTATTTTACTGTTTTTCTAGATATGGCCATCTGATGTGAAGAACTGACTCATTGGGAAAGACCCTGATGCTGGGAAAGATTGAAGGCGGGAGGAGAAGGGGACGACAAAGGATGAGATGGTTGGATAGCAACACCGGCTCCATGGACGTGAGTTTGAGTAAACTCCAGGAGTTGGTGATGGACAGGGAGGCCTGGCTTGCTACAGTTCATGGGGTCTCAAAGAGTCGGACATGACTGAGTGACTGAACTAAACTGAACTGAGATATGGAGAGAGACAAGAATTGGGCTCATAAAATCAGCCCCTGTAAATATATAACTCTCTGAAGACCTGTCCTGCCAGTTCCCTGCTCCACCAGCACAGAGTGCCTAGGATTCCCAAGCAGCTCAGCCATAAGAATCCACCTGCAATTCAGGAGCTGCAGGAAATGTGGGTTCAATCCCTAGGTGGGGAAGATTCCCTGGAGGAGAGCATGGCAACTCACTCCAGATTTGTGCCTGGTGAATCCTATGGACAGAGGAGCCGGGTAGGCCATGGTCCAAAGGGTCACAAAGAGTTGGACACAACTGAAACGACTTAGCATGCACACATGGAGTGCCTCATTAATACTCATTAACTCCTTTCAGATAGTATTTAAGGTCAGCAGCAGCTGCAGTACATGACTTAATTTTTGGAGAGGTAGATAGGTAGATGGTAAGTTTCCAAGGCAAGTGCCAATTTGTAGTTGACAAGGGAAGAGTCAGATGGGGAGAGTCAGCATGGAGAGTCTGTGTGGTGGCATCAGCATCCCAGAAGTTGAAGAGAGACAGGATAGTCCCTACCATGGTCTTATCATCATGTTGGCATTTGGCAGGAGCCTGTTTGCAGAAGCTCTTGTAAAGAAAGCTTTAGTGAGTAAAACTCCAGATTCAGAAATAGGATCCTTAGTTGTGCATTTCAGCTCTGTTTTTTTGTTTTCTTTTTTTCCCTTAGCTTTGTTACTGTGGATGAGACACGTCACTTTTCTGAGTCACTGTTCATTTTCATCTGGAAATAAAGGGCATATCCTGCCCTACATGTCTTACAGGATGGGTCTGAGGAACAGGCAGCATATATGTGAAAATATGCTGCTGCTAAGTCACTTCAGTAGTGTACAGTTCTTTATGACCCTATGGACCCTAGTAGCCCACCAGGTTCCTGTGACTATGGGGATTCTCCAGGCAAGAATACTGGAGTGGGATGCCATGCCCTCCTCCAAGGGATCTTCCCAACCCAGAAACCGGACCCATGTCTCCTGTGGCTGTTGCATTGCAGGCAAATTCTTTACCACTGAGCCACCAGGAAAGCCCATGTAACAACATAATCCACAGTACAACAAACTGTATATGTGCAAGCTTGTGCTCAATCACTCAGTCCCATCTAACCCTTTGTGACCCATGGATTATAGCCTGCCAGGCTCCTGCCCATGGGATTTCCCAGGCAAGAATACTGGAATGGGTTGCCATTTCCTTCTCCAGGGGATCCTCCTGACCAGGGATGGAATCTACACCTCCTGTGTCTCCTGCATTGGCAGGCAGATTCTTTATCACTCTACCACCTGGGAAGCTCTATAACAAACTGTAAGGGACTTTAAAAATGTGGCATACCCCACACTAGAATTATAACCACAGAATTTAGCAGACGGGGAAGCAATGGACTTAGTGTCTTTTGTGACTAGGGCACTGGTTTTTAAGCTTAATGTCCAATCTCCTGGAGAGTCAATGCCTGAGGAAGGTGCTAATGGACACAGCTGCTCTCCTATTCTTTGCCATTCACACTTAAATGCACAGCAAGAGCAGAAATTCCTTTAAAATTAACCTAAGCAAATCAAGAGAGCAGCCAATACTGCACTGCAGACCTTGGCTCCATTTCTCTCCAAAAGAAGAGCACCAAGCCTGCTGTAGAAATTTCGGGGACATTTAGTGCTTCATTTGAGATTTGAGCCTTGTCGTTGGTGTTTTGCTATTAATTATTGTTTTTTCATTCTTTTGTTTTTAAGTGGAACTGCTGGATGCTGCTGCTATTTGTGATGTGACAAAATAATGATTCACTGCACAGAACTGGGGTGAAATGCCAGCAATTCACAGGGGACATAAATACAGGAGTATTCGTAAGGATTATCTTCCCAGCCAGCATGATGTGATATGAAACAAAGATATTTCGCTGCAGAAAGTGTTCTCCAGAGTCCAGAAGTGTGATCTTTGTTACTTTCCAAATAGAAACTTTGTGGACAGGGTTACAAAGTTCAGATGCCCTGATTTCAGAGAACCACCTCTGACTTAACTTTCCTAGGGCATGAGCTCTAATGAAACAAGGCAGAGCCTTTTTTTTTTTTTTTTCCTTTTGCTCTTTGAAACATAAAAAAAAAAAAAAACCAGTCCTCACGGCTAGATCATTTTAAATGCCTCCTCCAGTGCCTCTTTCTGCTTATTGAATCACTTTTCTACTTCTTGATTTTGCGAGTGGAGTCAGCACAAATCAGACTGTTAACGTATTTGAGTAATATATGGCCACTCTATGGGGGGGAAATGAGCACTGGCATTTCCTCAGTTAATGCTACTGAGAAAGTGCCAAAAACAAAGAAATGTATTAATTGCTCTCTGCATGCCAAGAACTGGGCTAAACGCTCTGAAAAACATTATCTTACATAATCCTCACATCAACTACAGAAAATAAGTACTGAACTTCTACATTTAGAAGCAAAGATGATCTTAGAGATGAATGCTAGGACTTCAGTAGGAAATTGCTTTAGTGGCCCAGATGCCAACAGCACCTATCACCCCTGAACAATAATCACTTGTTGTGAAGAATGTGGGATACTATTGATTGAGACAAAATGAATGGACAAAATAGGTGATTAAATAGTTAACCTCACTAGGGGATTCTAGGGACTGCCCTGATAGCTTAACTGGTAAAGAATAAACCTACAATGCAGGAGACCTGGGTCTCATTCCTGGATTGGGAAGATCCCCTGGAGAAGGAATAGGCTACCCACTCCAGTATTCTTGGGTTTCCCTGGTGGCTCAGATGGTAAAGAACCTGCCTGCAATGCGGGAGACCTGGGTTCAATCCCTGGGTTGGGAAGATTCTCTGGAGGAGGGCACGGCATCCCACTCTAATATTCTTGCCTGGAGAATCCCCATGGACAGAAGAGCCTGGCGGGCTACAGTCCATGGGGTCACAAAGAGTCAGACACAACTGAGTAACTAAGCACAGCACAGCACAGCACAGTACAGGTGATTATAAGTAAAAAATATAGGCTGTTGCTGTTCAGTAGCTAAGTCATGTCCGACTCTCTGCAACTTCATTGACTGCAGGCTTGCCCGAACTTCACTATCTTCTGGAGTTTACTAAAGTTCATGAGACCACTGTAAGTTGAATATTATTCAAGAAAGTAGGTTTGCCTACCCACAAAATCAATCACGCTTGCTTAACAACAAAACCATTCAACAGAAACACAGCACATGCCCCCAAACAATAAAACAATGGCGACATGGGACCCACATCCTGCCCAGTGAGCTCAGGGAGTTAATGATCCCTAGAACATAATCTCTGCACACATAAAAAAATAATAATTTGTGAACCTAGCTTGACCACACAGGGAAAAAAAAACTGCCCTGCTCAACCTGGAGGAGGAGCTAATGATGAAAACATGAAAGACGAAGAAAGGTATTCTCCCTCTCCCACTTTTCCTTTGATTATAAAACTGTAATAAGTTCTTGGGGCATGGCCTTTCTCACCCACCCACTTGTAAGACTCATTAGCGTCATATTCTAATAAATCATTTCTTATTTACCATTTTTCTCTTGCTGAATTTTCCTCTGCATTGAGACATAAAAGGACTATGGTACTAGAGTTCTTCCAAGCTCCCTTGAAAAGTTATCAGTCCATTTCACCATATTGAATACTATCCTGAAAGACGGCATGCCCAATATTTCTTTTACCCCATTTCATGACATTTGTTCCCTTATCAAACTTGGTCTTTGATGGGACTTCCCTCCGCTTTTCCACGGGCACAAGTTCAATCCCTGGTCAAGAGAACTAGGATCCTGCATGGCTTTTGGTGCAGAAAATAATCTTGGTCTTTGGAAATGGTCTCTATCAACTCATTTAGATTAACAATCATTGGAGTCACTTGTCCAAACCACTTACATTTCCAGACTCATCTTTCCTAGTAGAAATTTACTGTAGGTACCCAATACATATATTTTTCCTAGTAGAAATTTATTGTAGGAATTCCCTGGTGACTCAGATGGTAAAGAATCTGCCTGCAATGTAGGAGACCTGGGTTCGTTCCCTACGTTGGGAAGATTTCCCTGGAGGAGGGCGTGGCAACCTACTCCAGTATTCTTGTATGGAAAATCCCCATAGACAGAGGAGCCTGGTGGGCTATAGTCCACTGGGGCCACCAAGAGTCGGACAGTACAGAGCAACTAACAGTTTCACTTTCATTTCAGCCAATACATCAACCAGATTAGCGTAGCTGCTGTGATTGGAACAAGCATGGGAATCATGGTGTGGGTAAGAAATCTGAAAGGCATTCTTAAGGTTCTGTGGGGCTCAGTTAAAATCCAGTTATGTGGAGTCTTCTCTCTCCCGGTTCCCACTACACTTTTTTTTTCCTTCATTTAAGTTTGAATATTCTTCCCTATTTTCTGATTTTGACCCTGATCAAACAGGGAGGTGTAGACTCTGTGGTAGGCAGGGGGCTGCTGTTTGCAATAAATTCTTATGTGCTTATTTTCTGTAAAAAATAATGACGTTACTGTTCTCTACTCCCCTGGGGCTCTTGTTCCTTTTCATTTTGAGTTCAGTAGCCATAATGAAGTTAAGATGATGCATGTGAAATGAAAATTTTCTGGTCCAGACACAATTATACCCTTCTAAGTGTCTTATTTTTTAATTTTAGTAAATATTTATTTAGCTGCCTCAGGTAACAGAATTAATGATTACAATTTTGCCTCAAACAAAGGAGAAGACAAATACTGTAATTATATAAAGTACAAATCAAATCACCTAATTAAATAGAGAAAGAAAATCTGCAATAATTACTGAGTATAGGCCAGTCACCAAGGCACAGGAAAGAAATCATAATTTTAAGAAATACACCAATGCCTGATGTATTGAGGTAAATATAATGAACAAGTGCATTTTGACTGAAAAAATAAAAGTTTCATCTATTGTAAATTAATCTTAAATAACTCCTCAAGTGTGGGATTTCAGAAATTCCTATCTGTATTTATTCAGAGAATTGAAAACAATTAAATTATTCATTCTAGCTGAAAAGAACATTAAAATTTAACTGTGGAAACTTAAATAAAATTTTGTTCCTATCCAAACTTCATGAAGGCACTCTGATAACGGCCAGGCCATGATAGCTATATTACATACAATGCTCAGCTTGTAGACATCTGATTCATTTTGTTTTCTTTGGTACCATGGTTGACATAGTGTTGCCCTGAATGCCTAAATTATTTTCTGGAGAGGGCTGACTCTGCCTACCCAAGAGGACCCTATATATAGTGTCCTCTTATATATGTTATATATTTATTATATATATAATTATATTAATATATGTCACATATATGTATATATTATATATACATATATTATACATACATATTATTATATGTATAATATGTATTGTTGTATATTATATGTATAATATAATATGTATTAGTTCAGTTCAGTCATCCAGCCATATCTGACTCTTTGCAGCCCCATGAATCACAGCACACCAGCCCTCCCTGTCATTCACCAACTCCCGGAGTCCACCCAAACCCATGTCCATTGAGTTGGTGATGCCATCCAACCATCTCATTCTCTGTCATCCCCTTGTCCTCCTGCCCTTAATCTTTCCCAGCATCAGAGTCTTTTCCAATGAGTCAGCTCTTCACATGAGGTGGGCAAAGTATTGGAATTTCAGCTTCAACATCAGTCCTTCCAATGAACACCCAGGACTGATCTCCTTTAGAATGGACTGGATGGATCTCCTTGCAGTCCAAGGGACTCTCAAGAGTCTTCTCCAACACAACAGTTCAAAAGCATCAATTCTTTGGTGCTCAGCTTTCTTCATAGTCCAACTCTCACATCCATACATGACCACTGGAAAAACCATATCCTTGACTAGACAGACCTTTGTTGGCAAAGTAATGTCTCTGCTTTTCAATATGCTGTCTATGTTGGTCATAACTTTCCTTCCAAGGAGCAAGCGTCTCTTAATTTCATGGCTGCAATCACCATCTGCAGTGATTTTTGGAAACCAGAAAAATAAAGTCTGCCACTGTTTCCACTGTTTCCCCATCTATCTGCCATGAAGTGATGGGACCAGATGCCACGATCTTAGTTTTCTGAATGTTGAGCTTTAAGCCAACTTTTTGACTCTCCACTTTCACTTTCATCAAGAGGCTCTTTAGTTCTTCTTCACTTTCTGCCTTAAGGGTGGTGTCATCTGCATATCTGAGGTTATTGATATTTCTCCCAGCAATCTTAATTCCAGCTTGTGTTTCCTCCAGCCCAGTGTTTCCCATGATGTACTCTGCTTATAAATTAGATAAGTAAGGTGACAATATACAGCCTTGATGTACTCCTTTTCCTATTTGGAACCAGTCTGTTGTTCCATGTCCAGTTCTAACTGTTGCTTCCTGACCTGCATACAGGTTTCTCAAGAGGCAGGTCAGGTGGTCTGGTATTCCCATCTCTTTAAGAACTTTCCACAGTTTATTGTGATCCACATAGTCAAAGGCTTTGGCATAGTCGATAAAGCAGAAATAGATGTTTTTCTGGAACTCTCTTGCTTTTTCCATGATCCAGTGGATGTTGGCAATTTATCTCTGGTTCCTCTGCCTTTTCCAAATCCAGCTTGAACATCTGGAAGTTCACGGTTCACATGTTGCTGAAGCCTGGCTTGGAGAATTTTGAGCATTACTTTACTAGCGTGTGAGATGAGTGCAATTGTGTGGTAGTTTGAGCATTCTTTGACATTGCCTTTCATTGGGATTGGAATGAAAACTGACCTTTTCCAGTCCTGTGGCCACTGCTGAGTTTTCCAAATTTGCTGGCATATTGAGTGCAGCACTTTCACAGCATCATCTTTCAGGATTTGCAATAGCTCAACTGGAATTCCATCACCTCCACTAGCTTTGTTCGAAGTGATACTTCCTAAGGCCCACTTGACTTCACATTCCAGGATGTCTGGCTCTAAGTGAGTGATCACACCATCATGATTATCAGGGTCGTGGAGATCTTTTTTGTGCAGTTCTTCTGTCTATTCTTGCCACCTCTTCTTAATATCTTCTACTTCTGTTAAGTCCATACCATTTCTGTCCTTTATTGAGCCCATTTTTGCATAAAATGTTCCCTTGGTATCTCTAATTTTCTTGAAGAGATCTCTAGTCTTTCCCATTCTGTTGTTTTCCTCTATTTCTTTGCATTGATCACCAAGGAAGGTTTTCTTATCTCTCCTTGCTATTCTTTGGAACTCTGCATTCAAATCGGTATATGTTTCCTTTTCTCCTTTGCTTTTTGCTTCTCTTCTTTTCACAGCTGTTTGTAAGGCCACCTCAGACAGCCATTTTGCTTTTTGCATTTCATTTTCTTGGGGATGGTCTTGATCTCCGTCTCCTGTACAATGTCACGAACCTCCGTCCATAGTTCATCGGCACTCTATCAGATCTAGTCCCTTAAATCTATTTCTCACTTCCACTGTATAGTCATAAGGGATTTGATTTAGGTCATACCTGAATGTATAATATGTATGTGTGTGTATATATATATATATATATATATATATATATAATGCATGTAATACACATATAATAATACATATTGCTGCTGCTAACTGCTACTAGGTCGCTTCAGTCATGTCCGACTCTGTGCAACCCCATGGACTGCAGCCTACCAGGCTTCTCCGTCCATGGGATTCTCCAGGCAAGAACACTGGAGCAGGTTGCCATTTCCTTCTCCAAATACATATTGCTATATATACACATATCATATACACATATATACATATATATCATATAATATGCACATAATACATATAATATTTTATATACATGTATAAGGGAGAAGGCAATGGCACCCTACTCCAGTACTCTTGCCTGGAAAATCCCATGGACGGAGGAGGAGCCTGGTAGGCTGCAGTCCATGAGGTTGCACAGAGTCGGACACGACTGAAGCAAACTTAGCAGCAGCAGCAAATACATGTATAATGTATATGTAATATATATTAATATCTTGTATAGATAGCAATATAATATTATATGTTTTATTTTGTAGTATATGTATATTATATTATTATGCATTTATTATTATACATAATTATGTATAATATACAGACACACACATACATGCACACATTCTATTATTTATTTATTTGAAGAAACCTAATACCCCACATTGAACTAATTATTGTTGTTTTTATTATTGTTATTTTAATCTGAAAATATTTCCATTTGAACTTCTTTGTGCAAGACAGTGGCCAGGTATATTGGCAGAGACTTAGAATCTGAAAACCTGGTGATAGTCTATATCAGGTAACTTAATACCACATATCAATACCAGGTCTCACAGCAGGAGGTGAGTGGCAGGCAAGGGAGTGAAAGTTTGTATTTACAGCCACTCTCCATGGTTTGCATTACTGCCTGAGCTCCCTTCCTGTCAGATCAGTGGCAGCATTAGATTTTCAGAGGAGCCAGATATCTACTGTGAATTGCACGTGTGAAGGATCTAGGTTGTAGGGTCCCTATGAGAATCGAAAGCCTGATGTGGAGCTGAGGCAGTGATGCACTGGAGAGTGGCTGCAAATACAGTTTATCATTAACAGAGAGGTTTGACTGCACAGAGACCATAATAAATCAATTATTTTCAGACTCATATCAAAATTATCAGTGAGTGGCAAGTGACAATGCATAAATACTTCATTATATATTAAAATGCAATAACAATAAAAAATAAAGTGCATAATAAATGTAATATGCTTGAATCATCCAGAAAACAACACTCCTGCCGCCTTGGTCCGTGGCAAAATTGTCCTATGAAACCAGTCCCTGATGCCAAATTCGTTGGGCACCATTGGTCTACATTATACAGACCAGAGTCACTGTATGTCTCTCTGAAACCTGTTTCCTCTTCTGTAAGATGAAGAGGGTACCCATGGACTGAAGTTCTCTGCCAATGTAAAGTACTGAATATGTGACACTTGTTCATTTGTTAATCATTCCCAGAAAGATTAGGGCTTTTTTTTAGTGATGAATGAGTACATACATGTACACTCATTCGTTCAGTCAAGCCCAATTCTTTGCAATCCTATGGACTGTAGCCTACCAGGCTCCTCTGTCCATGGGATTTCCCATACAAGAATACTGGAGCAGATTGCCATGTCCTGCTCCAGGGGATTTTCCTGACCCAGGGATCCAACCCGTGTCTCCTATATCTCCTACATGGGCAGATGGATTCTTTACCACTGAGTCACCTGGGAAGCAGTGATAAATGACTTAGTGATAAATGGATGCTATGCAGGCTTTATCTCACTGGATCTCTTTGTAGCATCACAAACTGCCATCACACCTTCTTTGTTGAGGGGCTCTTCCCCTCCCATGATTTCAACAACACATTTCCTTCTGTTTCTGCTCCAGGCAGAGGCAACAACTGAAAAAAATATTTATAATAAATATGGCAAAAGTTTTATTTTCCCAATAAAACAGAAATACAAACAAAGGATTAAAATCTCACTGGGGCAAAAACCAGGAACTGAATATTGTCAAATAAGGAGATTCAGTGATTGGTAAATATTGAAAAAATATTTAACTTCATAATTAAATAATTACCAATTATAATGATGTAATGGAGTTTTTCAACCATAAAATTAGCAAAGGTTTCTCTTATTTTAATTCAATACCTGACATGAGGGTGTGGTGAGCCTGGCAGGGGTGGTATAAATTGGTAGAGAGCTTTTAAAAGGCAATTAGGCAATGTGTATCAAGAGACTTAAAATATTCAAGCCCACAGACTTATATCTAGGTACCTTTATTATGCATTATATATAAACCAGGGTGTGGGGAGAGTTTATTTATTTATTTTTAAACATTTATTTTTTTTAATTTTATTTTATTTTTAAACTTTACATAATTGTATTAGTTTTGCCAAATATCAAAATGAATCCACCACAGGTATACATGTGTTCTCCATCCTGAACCCTCCTCCCTCCTCCCTCCCCATACCATCCCCCTGGGTCATCCCAGTGCACCAGCCCCAAGCATCCAGTATCGTGCATCGAACTTGGATTGGCAACTCGTTTCTTACATGATATTTTACATGTTTCAATGCCATTCTCCCAAATCTTTCCACCCTCCCTCTCCCACAGAGTCCATAAGACTGTTCTATACATCAGTGTCTCTTTTGCTGTCTCGTACACCGGGTTATTGTTGAGTTTATATACATGGGTACTTATTACTACAGCATTATGTAAAATAACAGAAAAAGGAAAGAATAATCAAAACTAAATACACGGGTAATTAAATTATACATTCACTTGACTAAAAAACTAAGAAGCCACTGAAAATTACTTTTATAGAGTTTTTAATAATGTCAGAAAAATTTATATCATAGTGTTAAATGAAAAATGAAATAGGATACAAAGCTAAACTTAGAATAAAGTTCCCTAGAAAACATTTGTTCCATTGCCCATAATGCCACAGAGGTCACAGATCTGGTGACAATTCCATGCCTCTTTCCTCATCCAGAAAAGTTGAATTTAAAGGAGGTGTCCCAAGGGAGGCTGGTCAGGAGAGGATGAATATTTGTCAGACTTGTTGATTCACTGGTAAACAAGCTTTGTACCATGTGGGCTAAGTATTCAGTCCTGATTGCAAAGCCCAGTCCACCATTTTTTTTTAACTCTAATCTTCAGTTTTCCCCTCAAATATTTTTAGCTTCAGCTGTCTCATCTATGAATGGGAGATATTAATACTGTATCTCCCACATAAGGTAAGTATGGGGCTTCCCAGGTACTGCTAGTGGTAAAGAACCTTCCTGCCAATGCAAGAGACATAAAAGACGTGGGTTCGATCCCGGGATCAAGAAAATCCCCTGGAGGAAGGTATGGCAACCCACTCCAGTATTCTTGCCTGAGAATCCCATGGACAGAGGAGCCTGTCAGGCTTCAGTCCAGTGGTCGCAAAGAGTCAGACACGACTGACGCGACTCACCACACACACACTAGGTAAGTATAGTGTTTAGCACACTGTAAGCACTTAGTAACTGCTGATTAATTTTATGCAAGGAAGGTTCACCTGATGAAACAAAACATATGCTCCAATGTGTTCCATTAATTAATTAAGACTAAATTAATGAATACTTAAAGGTGTTAATACTCATGTGGAAATCTAGCTACTACTTTTTTTAAACTTTCTGTTTTCTATTGGGGTATAGCCGATTAACAATGCTGTGATACACCAGAGGGACTCACCATACATATACATGTATCCATTCTCTCCCAATCTCCCCTCCCATCCTGGCTGCCACAAAGCATTAAACAGAGTTCCCTGTGCTATACAGTAGGACCTTGTTGGTTTTCCATTTTAAATAGAGCAGTGTGTGCATGTCCATCCCAAACTCCCTAACTATCCCTTCCCCTGGCAACCATAAGTTCGTTCTCTAAGTCTCAGTCTCTTTCTGTTTGTAAGTATTTCTTTTTAAAGTCTACCTTTAAGGGATGCCATATGATATTTCTCCTTCTCTGTATGACTTATTTCAATCAGTACGACACTCTATAGGTCCATCTATGTTGCTGCAAATGGCATTCTTTCTTTCTTCTTAAAGGCTGGGTAATATTTCTTTGTATATATGTACCACATCTTCTTTATCCATTCCTCTGTCAATGGACACGTAGATTGCTTCCCTGTCTTGGCTATTGTAAACAATGCTGCTGTGAACATTGGGATGCATGTATCCTTTTGCATTATGTTTTTCTCCAGAGTGGGATTGCAAGGTCATGTGGTAGCTCAATTTTTAGTTTTTTAAGGAATTTCCATGGTATTCTCCATAATGCCTGTACCAGTTTACATCCCCACCAACAGTGTAGGAGGGTTCCCTTTCCTCCACACCTGCTTCAGCATTTATTGTTTGTGGATTTTTTTGATGATAGCCATGCTGGCTGGTGTGAGGTGATATCTCATTGTAGTTTTAATTTGTGTTTCTCTAATAATTAGCGATGTTGAACATCCTTTCACTAATGTTTATTGGCCACTTGTATGTTTTCCCAGTGGTCATGTATGGATGTGAAAGTTGGACTGTGAAGAAAGCTGAGCACAGAAGAATTGATGCTTTTGAACTGTGGTGTTGGAGAAGACTCTTGAGAGTCCCTTGGACTGCAAGGAGATCCAAGCAGTCCATCCTAAAGGAGATCAGTCCTGGGTGTTCATTGGAAGGACTGATGTTAAAGCTGAAACTCCAATCCTTTGGCCACCTCATGCAGAGTTGACTCATTGGAAAAGACCCTGTTGCTGGGAGGGATTGGAGGCAGGAGGAGAAGGGAATGACAGAGGATGAGATGGCTGGATGGCATCACCGACTCGATGGACATGAGTTTGAGTGAACTCCGGGAGTTGGTGACGGACAGGGAGGCCTGGCGTGCTGCAATTCATGGGGTCGCAAAGAGTTGGACACGACTGACTGAACTGAACTGATCTGATGTCTTGTTTGGAGAAATGTCTATTTAGGTCTTCCGCCCATTTGTTGATTAACTTGTTTGTTTCGATGTGGTTAAGCATCAGGAGATGTTTGTAAATTTTGGAGACGAATCCCTTTTTGGTCACATCATTTGCAGATATTGTCTTCCAACCTGTGGGTTGTCTTTTCCTTTGGTCTATTGATTCCTTTGCTGTGCAAAGCTTTTGAGTTTAAGTAGTTCTTATTTGTTTATCTTTGTTTTTATTTCCATTATTCTGGGAGATGGATCAAAAGAAATATTTCTGTGATATGTCAGAGAGTGTTCTATGTTTTACTCTAGGAGTTTTACAGTATCCAGTCTCACATTTAGATCTTTAATCCACTTTGAGCTTCTTTTTGTGTATGGTGTTAAAGAATGATCTAATTTCATTTTTTTTTACATGTGGCTGTTCAGTTTTCCCAGCAACATTTGTTAAAAAGACAGTCTTTCCAACATTGTGTAATCTTGCCTCTTTTGTCATAGATGAATTGACTATGGGTGCATGGTTTTATTTCTGGATTTTTTATCCTGTTCCATTGATCTATATTTCTATTTTTGTGCTATTGATCTATATTTCTATTTTTCCATACTGTTTTGATGACTTCAGCTTTGTAGTATCTGGGTTGGTAAGAAATCCCATGGACAGAGGAGCCTGGCAGGCTACATACCAGGGGGGTCACAAAGAGTTGGACATGACTTAGCAACTAAACAACAAGTGAAGTCATGGAACCTGATTCCTCCAGCTTCATTTTTCTTTCTCAAGATTGTGTGAGTGATTTGGTGTCTTTTGTGTCTTCATAAAAATTTCAAGATTTTTTGTTCTAGTTCTGTGAAAAATGCAATTGAAAATTTGATAGGAATTATACTGAATCTGTAGATTGCCTTGGGTAGTATAATCATTTTGACAAAATTGATTCTTCCAATCCAAAAAAATGATATATCTTTCCATTTGTTTTGTTTTCTTCAATTTCTTTCATCAGCCTCTTATAACAGTGCAGGTCCTTTGTCTCCTCAGATAGATTTATTCCTAGATATTTTGTTATTTTTGATAAGATGGTAAATGGAATTGTTTCTTAAATTTCTCTTTCTGATATTTTATTGTTAGTATAGACAAATGCAACAGATTTCTGTATATTAATTTTGTTACCTACAACTTCACCAAATTCATTGATGAGTTCTAGTAGTTTTCTGGTAGGATCCTTACAATCTTTTATGCAAAGTATCATTTCATGTGCAAAGAGTGAAAGTTTAACTTCTTCTTTTCCGATTTGGATTCCTTTTACCTCTTTTCCTTCTCTGATTGCTGTAGCTAAGACTTCCAAACTATGCTGAATAAAAGTGTCAAACATGGACATTCTTGTCTTGTACCTGATCTTAGATGAAATGTTTTCAGCTTTTTACCATTGAGTATGATGTTAGCTATAGGGAAATCTAACTACTTCCTGACACAGTCCATTGTGTTCTATTTCTGATAAGTTAACTATAGTAATGAACATAGGATTGTAGAGTCAGGAGGAAATTGAATGAGATAATGCATTGCAGGTGCTTACCAGAGTGCTTGGCACATGGGACAAAATCAATGAAATGTTAGCTTTAAAGATAAAAAGCATAATCTTCCTTCATAATTTCAGTTAAATGAAAGCTTTCCTCATCAGTCAGTTGACCAACCAATTTATATTGATTGATTACCCTGAGCCAAAAAGTGTGGCAGTGCAACACAGATTCACATATTCACAACTACAAGAACTGACAAAGTAGACACCTGTGCCAAGTGATGAGGGAAATAGCTCTCTTTGTACCCCATAGAATTTTTTTTCTCTAAATTATTTTGCTTCAGTTTTCTCTCCACTCTTGCTCCAAAAGGGGTATAATTTCTACTTAAAAGGCTAGAAATAGAGAGTTTGGCAGAATAATGACAACAACTAATGGACTTTAAAAAGGATAAATGTGACTTGGGTGATTTGCTAGTGATTTATTTTCAAATCTGGGAGAAAAATGTAACTACGAACAGAAGAGTTTTCTAATTTGTATTTCACTTAAAATGCCACTGTGTATTTCCTGAAATGTTAATGACAAAATTAGCTTCACGTGTGGTGAGAAAGAAACATCCAAAGGCTTGAACAGGAAAGCACCACAAATGAAATAGTCCCCAGAGTGTGTTCCAGATTGGAGCAGAGATGTGGTGGTCCGGAAGCAGGAGTAAAATGCAACGGATTGTGTAATAACTGCAAACAGTAGTGTTTGGGAAACATTATCAACCATGTGGGTGGAATGTAAAAAGCTCAATGGGAAAATATAAGAAGTGAGAATAAACAATAGCATGCTGCTACTATAACCTCAGGATAACACTCTGAATTTCAGTATCTCACTTTCCTCATTCACATTCAAAATATACATGGAGAGAGCTCTTTAGGAAGGGAAGATTATGAATCTCAATTGATCTCCAAGCTTCTTTAGGACAAAGGAAAAGGTCTGTGGTTTTAGAAATAATTGCAACATTTACAGTATTCAAAGCATCTTCACCAGCTTTATTACATTTATACTCACCAAGCCATACATGTTAGAAAGAGGAAACATTAATATTCCCTTTATAAGAAATGAAAACCAGGGTAGGCAAAAAACAGAGCTGAAACACAGAATTTAGTCTTTAGGGTATAAAACCCGTGCTTCCCTTTCCTTCTCCTATAAAAGGAGAGACTTGGGGCAAAAATACTGCTTTTTTGTGATGCTAAATGTCAACATGGGCTTCCCAGGTGGTACACTGGTAAGGAATCTGCTTGCCAATGCAGGAGACTCAAGAGAGGCAGGTTGGAGCCCCAGGTCAGGGAAATCCCCTGGAATAGGACATGGCAAACTACTCCAATATTCTTGCCTGGAAAACTCCATGGACAGAGGAACCTGGTGGGCTACAGTCCATGGGGTCACAAAGAGTCGGACACGATTGATCACAACAACAAACAAATGTCAATGTAGGGTTACACAGTAGCTTTTTTTTTTTTTTTTTTTTGTTGTGTTGGTACAGTATTCAATTATATTAGTATTCTCACTTTTGTATTCTTATTTAACAGAAAGGCCATATGTTTAACTGTTGTTGTTTGACCACAAAATCATTCCACCAAAACATAGACAATTATAGCAGTTTTGTCATTGTTTTTCTCCAAGAATTTCCCTAGGTTATCAATCTCTGGCTTTCTTAGTTGCATTCCCCCAGTGCTTCTTGAACTTGAATCAACATGCGGATCACTGATGATCTTGTTAAACTGCAAATCATTGTGTTAGTTACGACTTTTCCCTGATTCTTGGAACTATGCAAACTAAAAGTAAATAACACTGAACACTGACTTAACTAAATACGTTTGAATAAAATGAAACAAGTATATGTTGTTAGAATATGATCTTGGCCAATTCCTTCTACCATATCACTGATTTCTGGCCATGTGAATCCCCAAGAAAATACTCATCTAAGAGTTGAAAGCTTTGCCAGAGCTATGTAACATTTAGTCTTCCTGAGGGATCTCAGAATTGCCCTGGAGAAGGCAATGGCACCCCACTCCAGTACTCTTGCCTGGAAAATCCCATGGATGGAGGAGCGTGGAAGGCTGCAGTCCATGGGGTGGCTGAGGGTCGGACACGACTGAGCGACTGCACTTTCACTTTTCACTTTCATGCATTGGAGAAGGAAATGGCAACCCACTCCAGCGTTACTGCCTGGAGAATCCCAGGGATAGGGGAGCCTGGTAGGCTGCCATCTATGGGGTCTCACAGAGTCGGACATGACTGAAGTGACTTGGCAGCAGCATAACCCTCAAGACTTCCTGTAGCATAAACTAACTCAGCTCTATGTCCTCCAGTGCTTTTCTAATGTGCAAAGGAATAGCCTGGGGATTTTGTTTAAAGGCAGATCCTGATAGTTGCTCTGGAGTGGGAAACTGGGATTCTGCATTTCTAACTCATTCCCAGGTGCTGTGCTGCTCTACTATCCATACCTTCAGTAGCAAGGATTTAAACTATTCAGGTTTACTCTTTGCACATTCTTTCTCTTGGAGACTTCAGTTGTTCATGGCAGCAGGTTTTCTTTTTAGAGCTATCAATAGTGAACATTTATATCATGTGTGTAGTGTCATCATGTGCAAATTAGCCTTTATTTTTTCCTTTTCTATCCTTTGGTTTTCTCCATTGTTAAACAGCTTTATTGAGGCACAATTCACATACCATTTAAAGCAGACAATTTAGTTGTGTTTAGTATATTTACAGATATGTGAAACTACCACCACAGACAGTTTTAGAACATTTTTATCATCTCAGAAAGAAACCACAGATGCTTAACATCACAGGCCATTAGGGAAATCAAATCAAAATAAAATGAGATACCCATTTGCACCCATTGTGACAGCTATTGTTTTGAAAATGAAATATGGGAAATAGCAGGTGTTGGCAAGGTTGTGAAGGAATTGAACACTTGTGAGTTACTGGTGGGAATGTAAAATGGTGAAGCCACTGTGGACAACAGTTTGGAAATTTCTCAAAAGGTTAAACACAGAATTACCATATGACATTCTTCTATCAGTAATTGACAGATCCACTAGGCAGAAAATCAGTAAGGATATCATTGAACTCAACAGCACTATCAATCAACTGGATCTAATTGGCATCTACGAATGCTTCATCCAACAGAAGCAAAATATACATTACTTGCAAGCTCACATGAAATATTAACTAATACAAATCACATTCTGCACCATAAAACACATCTTAACAAACTAAAAAGAATAGAAATTTTGCAAAGTTTGCTCTCAGATCTCACTGCAATTAAACAAGAAGTCAATAACCTACCCAGAGACACTTCTCTTTTGGGCTTCCCTGGTGACTCAGATGGGAGAGAATCTGCCTGCAATTCAGAAGGCCCAGTTTTGACCTCAGGGTCAGGAAGATCCCCTGGAGAAGGGAATGGCAACCCACTCCAGTATTCTTGCCTGAAGAATTCCATGGACAGAGGAGCCTGGCAGACTACAGCCCATGGGTCACAAAGAGTTGTACATGACTGAGGGATTAATGCAATAACAGAAAGGAAGACAGCTGGAAAACTCCAAAATACTTGAACACTAAACAACACTTTTTTTTAATTAATTTATTTTAATTGGAGGATAATTACTTTACAATATTGTGATGGTTTTTGCCATACATCAACATGAATCAGCCACAGGTATACATGTGTCCTCATGTCCTGAACCCCCCACCCCTGACTTCTTCCCCACCCTATCCTTCTGGGTCATCCCAGATTACTGGCTTTGGGTGCCCCACCTCATGCATTGAACTTGCACTGGTCATCTATTTAACATATGGTAATATACATGTTTCAATGCTATTCTCTCAAATCACCTCACTCTTGCCTTTTCCTACTGAGTCCACAAGTCTCTTCTTTACATCTGTGTCTCCTTTGTTGCCCTGCTTATAGGTTCTTTGTTACCGTTTTTTTTTAATTCCAAATATATGCTTTAATATACAGTATTTGTCTTTCTCTTTCTGACTTACTTCACTCTGTATAATAGGTTTCAGTTTAATCCACCTCATTAGGACTGACTCAAATGCATTCCTTTGTACAGCTGAGTAATATTCCATTGTGTACATGTACCACAATTTCTTTATCCATCCATCTGCTGATGGACCTCTAGGTTGCTTCCATGTTCTAGCTATTGTAAACAGTGCTGCAATGAACATTGGTGTACATGTATCTCTTTCAGTTCTGGTTTCCTCAGGGTGTATACTCAGCAGTGGGATTCCTGGGTCATATAGTAGTTCTTTTCCCAATTTTTTAAAGGATTCTCCACACTGTTCTCCATAGTGGCTGAATCAGTTTGCATTCCCACCAACAGTGTAAGAGGGTTCACTTTTCTCCACACCTTCTCCAGCATTTGTAGACTTTTTGATTATGGCCATTCTGACCAGTGTGAGATGACACCTCATTATGGTTTTGATTTGCGTTTCTCTAATAATGAGTGATGTTGAGCATATTTTCATGTCAAGTAACATTTTTCTATAACACATGGGTTAAAGAAGAAGTCTCAAGAGAAATTTTAAAATATTTCAAACTAAAGAAAATGAAAATAAAAATTAACAAAATTTGTGAGATGCAGTGGAAACAGGGTTTGAGGGAAGTTTATAGGGTTGATGGAAAATAATAGAATAGAAGAAATATATGAAGTCAATAATTTAAGCTTCCATCTTTGGATTTAAAAGAAGCAAAATAAACCCAAAATAAGCAGAAAAAAAGAAAATTTAAAAATTAGAGCAGAAATCAATGAAATTGGAAACAAATATCAATAAAGAAAATCAACAAACCAAAGGCTATTTCTTTAAAAAGATCAATAACATTGATAAACCTCTAGCCAGGTTAACTAAGAAAAAGAGAGAAGACACAAATTATCAATACCAGAAATGAAGGAAGGGAAATCACTACTGAATTCATGAATATCAAAAGAATAATAAAGTAATATTATGAAGAACACTATGCCCACAAATTTGGTAACTAAGATGAAACAGACCAATCCCTTAATATATAATCTACCAAAATTCACACGAGGGGAAATAATAATCCAAATAGGACTATATCTATGAAAGAACTTTAATTAAAAAATTAATAACCTTCCAAAACAGAAAGCATTAGTTTCAGTGGACTCACTGGTGAACTCTTAACAAACATTTAAGGAAGAAATAATGTCAATTCTCAAACATCTCTTCCAGAATAGAAACGCTACTTAGTTCATTTAATTAATCCAGGATTACCCTAATATTCAAACCAATATTACAAGAAAGTAAATACCTCTCATAAAAAAACTGGGTGTGCTGAAAAGTTTGTTCTTTTTTTTTTTTAAGATGGCTCTAGAAGTACTTTGTAGTCTTTAACTTTAATCAAAACAATTTTACTAAACTGTTTTGTGATGGGTGTCATATCAGCATGCATTTAAAAAACCCCAAATTGATTAATTTTTATTTAACCATTTTAATATTGAAGATGAAAAAAAGCAACATTTTTTGGCCTATGATGCTTTATCATTTCAAGAAACTCCTGGAGTAGGAAATGGCAACCCACTCCAGTATTCTTGCCTAGAAAATCCCATGGACAGAGGAGCCTGGTGGAATACAGTCCACCCAGTCACAAAGATTTGGATATGACTGAGCAACCACCAGAAAGTGGTTGAAAGTGAAGAGGAACTAAAAAGTCTCTTGATGAAAGTGAAAGAGGAGAGTGAAAAAGTTGGCTTAAAGCTCAACATTCAGAAAATGAAGATCATGGCATCTAGTCCCATCACCTCATGGAAAACAGATGGGGAAACAGTGGAAACAGTGTCAGACTTTGTTTTTCTGGCCTCCAAAATCACTGCAGATGGTGACTGCAGCCATGAAATTAAAAGACGCTTACTCCTTGGAAGGAAAGTTATGACCAACCTAGATAGCATATTCAAAAGCAGAGACATTACTTTGCCAAAAAAGGTCCGTCTAGTCAAGGCTATGGTTTTTCCTGTGGTCATGTATGGATGTGAGAGTTGGACGGTGAAGAAAGCTGAGCGCCAAGAAATGATGCTTTGAACTGTGGTGTTGAAGAAGAGTCTTGAGAGTCCCTGGACTGCAAGGAGATCCAACCAGTCCATTCTAAAGGAGATCAGTCCTGGGTGTTCATTTGAAGGACTGATACTAAAGCTGAAACTCCAATACTTTGCCCACCTCATGGGAAGAGTTGACTCATTGGAAAAGACTCTGATGCTGGGAGGGATTGAGGGCAGGAGGAGAAGGGGATGACAGAGGATGAGGTGGCTGGATGGCATCACCGACTCCATGGACATGAGTTTGAGTGAACTCTGGGAGTTGGTAATGGACAGGGAGGCCTGGCTTGCTGAGATTCATGGGGTCGCAAAGAGTTGGACACGACTGAGTGACTGAACTGAACTGAACTGAACTGAGCAACTATCACATTTCAAGAAAGGCAAACCTGCAACTGAAATGCAGAAAAGATCTGTGCAGTGTACACAGAAGGTATTGTGACTTATTGAACATATCAAAAGTGTTTTGTGAAGTCTCATGCTGGGAACTCTCACTGAATGATGCTCCTGGTTGGTAGACCAATTGAAGTTGATGGCAATTGAATCAAGACATTAACTGAGATTAATCAACATTATACTACACCACAGATGGCTGACATATTCAAATGAAAATCATTTACACCAGCTTGGATACGTTAATAGGTTTGATGTTTCAGTCCCCTGTAAGTTAAGCAAAAAAAAAAAAAAGAAAATTTCTTGGCTGTTTTTCCACATGAGATTCTCTGCTTAAATGTAGCAAAAGCATTCTGCTTCTAAAACAAATTGTGATGAGTAATGAAAAGTGGATACTGTACAATAACATAGAATGGAAAAGATCTGGGGCAAGGGAAATGAACCACCACCAAGTACACCAAAGGCTGGTCTTCTTCCAAAGGTGATGTTGTGTATATGTTGGGATTGGAAGGGAGTTGTTTATTATGAGCTCTTATGGGAAAACCAAACAATTAATCCCAACAAGTACTGCTCCCAATTAGACTGACTGAAAACAGCACTCGACAAAAAGTGTCAAATTAGTCAACAGAAAAACCATAATCTTCCATCAGGATAACGTAAGGCCATACGTTTCTTTGATGACCAGGCAAAACTTGTTATAGTTTGGCTGGGAAGTTTTGAGTCATCCACATATTCACCAGACATTGTACCTTTGGATATCTAGTCTTTACAAAATTCTCTTAACAGAAAAAAAAAAAAAAAATTAATTTCCCGAAAACTGTAAAAAGCACATTGAACAGATCTTTGTTCAAAAAAATAAAAAGTTTTGGGAAGATGAACTTATAAAGTTGCCTGAAAAATAGCAGAAGGTAGTGGAACAAAATAGTGAATATGCTGATCTTGATGAAAATGATGAAATGATGAAAATAAAATTCTTGATGAAAATGAAAGATGAGGTTTTTATTTTTACTTAAAAAACTGAAGAAACATTTTGGCCAACCCAATACATGCAAAAATCCTCAACGAATTATTAGCAAATTGACTTCAACAATGTAAAAAATCATTATACACCAAAATGACCAAGTGGAATTTATTCCATGTATACAAGGCTGGTTCAACCTTCAAAAATGAATTAATATCAGCCAACCTATCTACACACTAAAGAAGAAACATATGATCTTATCAATAGATGCAGAAAAAAAACAGTTGAAAAAAATCCAACACCCATCCATTAAAAAAAAAAAAAAAAAAAAAAACTTAGCAAACTAGGAATAGAGAGTTAATTCCTCAACTTGATAACATCTACAAAGACTCTACAAGTAACATCAAACTTAATGGTGAGAAAATATATACTTCACATTAAGATCAGGAACAAGACAAGAATGTTAATTCTCCCCACTCTATTCAACATCATACAGGAATCAGAGCTAATGGATGGTCCTGGGCCTTTGCACTGCACTGATGGGCAGGACTATGATCTGGGCCCTCTTTGGATGGGACTGGCTCCTGGGATTCCTGGGGACTCAAAGGATCCTAAGGCAGCCAGCTGGCTGGTGGGTAGGATATGTCTCTACAAAGCTAGTTGCTTGGCCTGAGGCATCTGAATACTGGTGCTGACAGACTGATGGGTGGGACACTGTCTCAGGTTAATAAGCTAGAGAGAGGTTTGCAAAATGGCATTTGCCAACACCAGTGTTTTCATGGTGGAATGAGCTCCCCAAAAGTGCTGCTACCAGCACTTTTCCAGTTGCCCTCTGCCTTTCTGGAAGGCTCCTCAAGATCAGCAGGTATGCCTCACCCAGGTCCCTTTCAAATTACAGCTTTTGCCTGGGTCTTAGAGTGTGTGAGATTTTATGTGCACCCTGTAAGAGTGAAGTGTATTTCCTACAGCCCTCTCACTCTCCTGGAAGTAAGTCACACTGGCCTTCAAAGCCAGACCTTCTGAAGGTTTGCCTTTCTAGTAAAACTTCCAGCAGGATTCCCAGTCTGGGGAGCCCAATATGGAGCTTGGGCGACTGGCTCATTGGGGTGAACCTTCACAGTTGTAATTATCCTCTCCTTTTGGGTCACCTGCCTGGGGGAATGGGTCTTGACTATACCCTGCAGTATCTCTTACACATCTTGTGGTTCCTCCTTAACATCTTTAGTTGTAGGAAACCTTTTCTGCTAGTCTTCAGATATTCCTCATCAATAGTTTCTCTGTAAACCACTGTAATTTTGGTGTGCCTATAGGAAGAGGTATGCTCTGATCTTTCTACTCCACCATCTTGGCCACACCTCTCTCTGTGCACTTTCTTGAGGTTCTTTTTAGAGCACCAATATTTTTGGCTTTGATTGACAAGTCCAGCTTGTCGATTAATTTTTTTTAATTACTTACATCATATCCTAGAAGATTTTTTCAAATAAAAGTTCAGGCAGTTCCAACCTTTATTTTCCTCTAAGAGTTTTATAGTTTCAGTTCTTATATTTAGGCTTTTGGCTTTCTGTTTGTTTTTCAGTCACTAAATCATGTCAGACTTTACAACCCCCGGACTGCAGCATGCCAAGCTTCCCTGTCCTTCACCATCTCCTGGAGTTTGTTCAAATTCATGTCCATTATGTCAGTAATACTATCTAATCATCTCATCCTCGGTCACCCCCCTCTTCTTTTGCCTTCAGTGTTTCCCAGCATGAGAGTATTTTCCAATGAGTCAGCTCTTTGCATCAGGTTGTATTGAAGTACTAGAGTTTCAGTTTCAGCATTAGTCCTTCCAACGAATATTCAGGGTTGATTTCCTCTAGGATTGACTGGTTTGATCTCCTTGCGATCCAAAGGACTCTCAAAAGTCTGAGATTTTTGGATAGTTTTGAGCTAATTTTTATATATGGTTTAAGTTAACAGTCTGAAGACAGCTTCATTCTGAAGATTCACTTTTCATTGTGTTCATGATTTCCTTTGCTGTAGAAAAACTTTTAATTATGTCCCATTTATCATTTTTTGTTTTTATTACTCAAAGAGGTAGGAGAAAATATTTGCAAATAAAGTAAATGACAAAATATTCATTTCCAAAATATACAAACAGATCATGCAGCTCTATATAAAAAGAAAAAAAAAAAAAAAACAACCCAAGCAAAAATTGGCAGAAGACCTAAATAGACATTTCTCCAAAGAAGACATACAGACAGCCAACAAACACATGGATATATGCATAATATCACTAATTATTCAGTTCAGCTCAGTTCAGTCACTCAGTCATGTCCAACTCTTTGCGACCCCATGAACCGCAGCACCCCAGGCCTCCCTGTCCAACACCAACTCCCTGAATTCACCCAAACCCATATCCATTGAGTCAGTGATGCCATCCAACCATCTTATGCTCTGTCGTCCCATTCTCCTCCTGCCCTCAATCTTTCCCAGCATCAGGGTCTTTTCAAATGAGTCAGCTCTTCGCATCAGGTGGTCAAAGTATTGGAGTTTCAGCTTCAACAGCAGT
The DNA here is from genome assembly GCF_027580195.1 of Bos mutus. Lineage (NCBI taxonomy): Eukaryota > Metazoa > Chordata > Mammalia > Artiodactyla > Bovidae > Bos > Bos mutus. The sequence continues at coordinate 55,777,850 of NC_091627.1, forward strand.
CCTTCCAATGAACACCCAGGACTGATCTCCTTTAGGATGGACTGCTTGGATCACTTGCAGTCCAAGGGACTCTCAAGAGTTTTCTCCAATACCACAGTTCAAAAGCATCAATTCTTCAGTGCTCAGCTTTCTTCACAGTTCAACTCTCACATACATATGTGACTACTGGAAAAAACCATAGCCTTGGTTGACAGACCTTTGTTGGCAAAGTAATATCTGCTTTTCAATATGCTGTCTAGGTTGGTCATCACTTTCCTTCCAAGGAGTAAGCGTCTTTTATTTTCATGGCTGCAATCACCATCTGCAGTGATTTTGGAGCCTAGAAAAATAAACCCCGCCCCTGTTTCCACTGTGGCTACTTGCCATGAAGTGATGGGACCGGATGCCATGATCTTTGTTTTCTGAATGTTGAGCTTTAAGCCAACTTTTTCACTCTCCTCTTTCACTGTCATCAAGAGGCTCTTTAGTTCTTCTTCACTTTTTGCCATAAGGGTGGTGTCATCTGCATATCTGAGGTTATTGATATTTCTCCCAGCAATCTTGATTCCAGCTTGTGCCTCCTCCAGCCCAACATTTATCATGATGTACTCTGAATATAAATTAAATAAGCACAGTGACAATATACAGCCTTGATATACTCCTTTTTCCTATTTGGAACCAGTCTGTTGTTCCATGTCCAGTTCTAACTGTTGCTTCCTAACCTGCATACAGGTTTCTCAAGAGGCAGGTCAGGTGGTCTGGTATTCCCATCTCTTTCAGAATTTTCCACAGTTTATTGTGATCCACACAGTCAAAGGCTTTGGCATAGTCAATAAAGCAGAAATAGATGTTTTTCTGGAACTCTCTTGCCTTTTCCATGATCCAGTGGATGTTGGCAATTTGATCTCTGGTTCCTCTGCCTTTTCTAAATCCAGCTTGAACATCTGGGAGTTCATGGTTCATGTATTGCTGAAGCCTGGCTTGGAGAATTTTGAGCATTACTTTACTAGCGACTGAGATGAGTGCAATTGTGCAGTAGTTTGAGCATTCTTTGGCATTGCCTTTCTTTGAGATTGGAATGAAAACTGACCTTTACCAGTCCTGTGGTCACTGCTGAGTTTTCCACATTTGCTGGCATATTGAGTGCAGCACTTTCACAGCATCATTTGAAATAGCTCAACTGGAATTCCATCACCTCCACTAGCTTTGTTCGCAGTGGTGCTTCCTAAGGCCCGCTTGACTTCACATTCCAGGATGTCTGGCTCTAGGTGAGTGATCATACCATCATGATCATCTGAGGTGTGGAGATCTTTTTTGTACAGTTCTTCTGTGTATTCTTGCCATCTCTTCTTAATATCTTCTGCGTCTGTTAGAGGAACGCAAATCAAAACTACAATGAGGTATCACCTCACACCCATCAGAATAGCCATCATTAAAAAATCTACAAGCAATAAATGCTTGAGAGGGTATGTAGAAAAGGGAATCCTCTTGTACTGTTGGTGGAAATATAAGTTGATGCACCCACTATGGATAATAGTAGGGAGGTTTCTTAAAAAAACTAAATAGAATTACCATAGGACCCATCAATCCCACTACTAGGCATATACCCAAAAAAAAACCCATAATTCTAAAAGACACATGCTCCCCAGTGTTCATTGTAGCACTATTTACAATAGCCAGAACATGGAAACAACCTAAATATCCATCAAAAGAGGAACGGATAAAGGAGATATGGTATGTATATACAATGGAATATTACTCAGTCATATAATGGAATGAAACTGGGTCATTTGTAGAGACATGGACGGCCCTAGAGACTGTCATACAGGATGAAATAAGTCAGAAAGAGGAAAACAAATATCATATGCTGATGCATATATGTGGAATCTAGAAAAGTGGTATAGATTATCTGTTTTGCAAAACAGAAATACAGACAGAGACACAGAGAACAAATGTATCGATACCAAGCGAGGAAATGAAGATGTGATGAATTGGGAGATTAAAACTGACAAATATACACCACTGATACTATACAATAGATAACTAATGAGAACCTACTGCATAGCTCAGGGAACCCTACTCAATGCTCTGTGGTGACCTAAATGGGAAGGAAATACAAAAAAGAGGGGATATATGTATAAGTAAAGCTGATCCACTTTGCTGTACAGTAGAAGCTAATACAACATTGTAACACAGTTTCACTCCAATAAAAATTAATTTAAATAAGACAAGCAAACAAAAAAGAATCCAACTTCATTCTTTTGGGGTGTGGCTATCCAGTTGTCCCATAATCATTGTTGGAAAGACTGTTCTTTCCTCATAGATGGTCTTGGCATCCTTACCAAAAATCAGTTGACCATAAAAGAGTGGGTTTATTTCTGAATTCTCAGTTCTACTCTGCTGCTGCTGCTGCTAAGTCACTTCAGTCGTGTCTGACTCTGTGTGACCCCAGAGACGGCAGCCCACCAGGCTCCCCGTCCCTGGGATTCTCCAGGCAAGAACACTGGAGTGGATTGCCATTTCCTTCTCCAATGCATGAAAATGAAAAGTGAAAGTGAAGTCGCTCAGTCGTGTCCGACTCTAGCGACCCCATGGACTGCAGCCTACCAGGCTCCTCCATCCATGGGATTTGCCAGGCAACAGTACTATGTATCTATATATGTTTCTATATGCCAGTGCCACACTACCTTAATCACTGTTGCCTTGCAGCAGATTTTGAATTGAGAAATGTCAGGTCTCCAACTGTGTTCTTCATTTAAATATCTTTTGATTATTCTGTGTTCCTTGTAATTCCATGTGAATTTTAGAATCAGATTTTCATTTTCTACAAAGAAGTCAGTTAAGATTCTCCTAAAGATTCCACTGAAATCACAAAACAGCTTGAGTTGTATTGTCATATTTACATGTTAAATCTTTCAACATATGAACATGGGATGTTTTCCTGCTGTTAAGTTTTTTTTAATTCCTTTCAATAATTTTTAATAATTTTCAGAGTATGAATTTTGTACTTCTTTTGCTAACCATATTCCTAAGTATCTTATTCCTTTTGATGTTATAAGAAATGGAATTATTTTACTTTCTTTGATAGTTTATTATTGTATAGAAATGTTAACAAATTGTGCATATTGATTTTGTGTCCTGCAACTTTATTGAATTTGTTTATTAGTACTAGCAGTTTTTGGTAATCTCTAGAGTTTTCTATGTATTATATCATGTCATCTGCAAATAGATATAGTTTTACTTCTTCCTTCTGATTTGGATGCCATTTATTTCTTTTTCTTGACTACCTGATCTGGATAGGATTTCCAGTACTGTATTGAATTAAAATGGTAATAGTTGGCATTCTTGTCTTGTGCCAGATCTTAAAGAAATGTTTTCATCTTTTCACCTTTGAGTATGATGCTAGCTCTGGGCTTGTTACATATGGCCTATATTATGTTGAATTATGCCTTGTCTATACATACTTTTTTGAGAGTTTTTAATCTCAAATGGATGTTGTTGTTCAGTTGCTCAGTGGTGTCTGACTCTTTGCAACCCCATGGACTGCAACTCGCCAGGCTTTCCTGTCTTTCACCATCTCCCAGACCTTGCTCAAACATATGTCCTTTGAGTCAGTGATGCCATCCAAACATCTCATCCTCTGTTGTCTCCTTCTCCTCCTGCCTTCAGTCTTTCAAAATTTTAAATGGATGTTAAATTTTGTCAAATGCCTTTTCTGCATCTATTGATTTTTATCCTTCAGTTTGTCAATATAGTGTATCACATCAATTGATTTGTTGACGCTGAATCATCCTTGCAGCCTTGAAATAAATTCCACTTGATCATGGTTGTATGATTCTTTTTAATGTCCTGTTAAATTTGGTTGCTAAGATTTTGTTGAGGAATTTTACATCTATTTTCCTCAAGAATTTGTCCTGTTGTTTTTGTTTCTTGTATCATTGTTTCCTTTTGATATTGGAGTAATGCTGACCTTATAATTAAGTTTAGAGGAGTTCCTCCTCTTTTAATTTTTCAGGGTTTTATAAGAATTGGTATTAACTCTTTTCTAAATATTTGGTTAAATTAACCATAAAGACATCTGATCCTGCTGCACCTTTCTTTGTTGGGAGTTTATTTGGTTACTGAGTCAATCTTCTTACTATTGTCTATTCAAATTGCTTTTTTTTCCCTTCCTGATTCAGTATTGATAGGTTGTTTCTAGAATTTATCCATTTCTTCTAGGTTGTCCAATTTTGGGGCATATATTGTTTATAATCAGTCAGTTCAGTTCAGTTGAGTCACTCAGTCGTGTCCGACTCCTGTTTATAATAGTCTCCTATAATACTGTGCATTTGTGTAGTGTCAGTTGTACTGTCTTCTCTTCACCTATCATTTTAGTTATTTGACTTTTCTCTTTTTCCTGGTTAGTCTAGGTAAAAGTTTGTCCATTTTGTTTATCAAAAAAAAAAAAAAAAAAAAAAAAGCTCTATCCCTAATAAGGTCCCTAATGAGGGTGTCTTAAAAGTTGGCACACTTGATACGGAGTCCAAACTTTTCACTTTTTAAAGGGAATCTGGTAGTTGGAAATTTCCTTCTGATTGTATAGTGCTGTGCCAGGGGTGAGGGTTATGTCTACAGTGTATGTCAGCCTTTCCTACCTGTTTTGACATGGGCTTCATGTGTAGGGCTTCCCTGGTGGTTGAGATGGTAAAGAACCTGCCTGCAACACAGGAGACCTCAGTTCGATCCCTGGGTCGGGAAGACCTCCTGGAGAAAGGAGTGGCTACCCACTGCAGTATTCTTGCCTGGAGAATTTCATGGATAGAGGAGCCTGGTGGGCTACAGTTTGTGGGGTCACAAAGAGTCAGACATGACTGATGGGCTGACACTTTGATGTGTAGGAATCACTCAGATAGTGACTGGATTTCTTTCAGAGGAAATTCCTCCATGTTTAGTTGTACATTAGGCACATCCACTAAGAAGGGCAACTCAGGCATCTCCTATGTTTGCCATATTGAACTGGAACATGACATCATTATAGTTTATGTTTTTTTTTTAAATCCAGCCTGATATTCTCTATCTTTAGATTGAATTACTTTAATCATCCACATTTAATGTTTTTATTGATATACAGACAATCCTTACCATTCAAAAACATCATGTATGTAAATTCATGTACCCATTAAAATTTATCTGTAACCTTGGATCAATATTTGCAGTGTTGTGGAGGTCACTTGCAGACACATGTGGAGCAGTGAAGACTTTGATTCACCTGTCATACACATTTCTGTTAGTTGCTCAATCATGTCTGACTCTTTGTGACCCCATGGGCTGTGGCCCACCAGACTTCTCCATCCATGGATTCCCCAGGCAAGAAAACTGGAGTGAGTTGCACATTTCTAGCTGAGGTTAAACAAGATAACACACTGCTTTGTTTCAGCTTAATACTAGAAACAAATGTTCTCTTCATAGTCTGTTTAATGTCATATTGTTTACATTTTTCTGCTTTTCACTGGTAATTTATTTATTTATAATGGCCCCAAACATAGTGCTGAAATGTTATCTACCATTCCTAAATGCAAGAAGGCTGTGATATGCCTTATGGAAAAAATTTATGTCTTAGATAAGCTTTGTTCAGGCATGAGTTATAGTGCTGTTGACCATGAGTTCACTGTAAAAGAATCAAAAATACATATTCAGTAAGGCATCTTAAACAGAAACACACAGAAAATGTGGTTCTGTATTGACTGATGAAATGTTGTGACCAAAATGTCACAGAAACCTAATTCTGAATTTCTCCTAGAAGAGATGATTCAGTTGTCACTAATTGAGCGTTTGTGGTAAGTTAAAGAGCATAACCACCACAAATAATGAGAATCATCTATAGTTTGATTTATGTCTGCAGTTTTACCTTTTGCATTCTTTATGTCATGTCTTTTTTATCCTTTTTCTCCTTTATTGTTTGTGTTTACATTAAGTGAATATTTTCTAATGTAGCATTTTCATTTCTTTAATTACTTTTTCACCTATTTTGAGTTATTCTTATAGTGGTTTCTCTAAGGTTTACCATGTACATCTTAAGCTGATCTGAATCAGCTTAAGAAACACATTCAGAAAGAGGCCCATACCTCTCAATCACAGTCACCTAGGACTTAGCCTTAGCAAGGCTGACATCTTGCTCATCCCTACTTTGTCTGGGTGCTGTGGTGAGTGGGAGCCATGTGTTCTTGGCTGTAGTGGTCTGGAGTGGAATATTTGCCTTGTTGAGTTTGAAGGAAGTAGTTTTGATTCAAATACAACCAACTCATACCTTTCTTACAGCTTTCTCATGAATGCTTTTGAGTAGATGTATTCTTTATTTTCTTTCTGCATTTAGGACCATTTTACAGATGCTTTTAAATAGTTGCCATTTTATAGTTTTTACCGGTTTCACTAGAAAGCAGGACAGTGGAGGTTCCCACTTTGTCATACTGGAAGTTTATTTTTTCTATTTTAATATAGTAACTATTTATATGAATAATAATAAAACAGTAATAATTCCTAATATTTATTGAGTGTCTACTATGATACTAGTAGTTCATTACTAGTTTAGTTCATTTATTCACATTGTTTGTTATCATCAAGATAACTCTACCTAATATTACATACATCCACAAATAAACATATTTTTACATGTATATTTGCATATTTGCATATAAATGTGTATGTGTGTGTGTGTGCTCAGTTGTGTCTGACTCTTTGCTACCCATGGACTGTAGCCCACCAGGCTCTTCTGTCCATGGAATTCCCCAGGCAAAAATACTGAAGTGGTTTATACATGGGCTTTATATAAAGGCTTTATATATATAAATAAGGGCTCATATGTATATATAAAATATATAAGTATATTTTATATATCTGCCTGCAATGCAGAAGACACAAGCTTGATCCCTAGGTTGGGAAGATCCCCTGGAGAAGGGCATGGCTACCCACTTCAGTGTTCTTGCCTGGAAAATTCCACGGACAGAGGAGCCTGGCAAGTTACAGTCCATGGGCTTGCAAAGAGTCAGACACAACTGAAGTGAGTGAGCACACCAGCATGCATATATTAATGACTATATTATATATTATTATCAATGTAATATTAATATAAATGCAGATTTTTCAGCTTCTTGAGATATAACTGACAATTAATATTATGCAGAGTTTTAAAGAAGAAAAACAAAATAAAAATAGGGATAGACATATAAAGATACAAATTTCTCTCCTCTTTTCTCTTTTGTCAGAAAAAGTCCAAAGAGTTACTGTGTTCAGTTATTTGAAAGATGGCCTTTCCTTACATTATTAATCTTCATGAAATCCTTATGGAACTGACAGTTGCAACCAAGCATTTAAAAATCTGAAAATGCCAGCCAAAGTTGTGCTCAACATCCCATCTCTGCCATTAAGATTGTTTTACCAGCTGCTTATTGCCATCTTTCTTGACTTCTAAGTGAAGAGCTAAGTTTTAAGATCAGAAAACAGTTGGGAATAATTCAAATGCAGCTCAATTTTTCTCCAGGGTCTGAGCAATGTTATTCTCATCACAGGTTCATAGGTGGACTCAGTGAGCACAAATATACAAACTACTTTTTATGAAACAAGTGCTTATCTTTAAACAATGAAGCCTTACAAACCTCAGCTTAGAGGAAACATTTATCCTGAATATGTTATGTGATCAGAAGGAGGTACTCATCTGGCTTAGTCACTCCAAGCACTTTCTACCTGGGATCCATTTAACCCTGAAGAGTTTAAAGAGTATATGCTGATTTGAAAGTATTGATTGGTTTTTGAAGGAGTTAGGGCAGTGGAAGCTAGGAGTGGCAGCCTAGTCAACCTTGGATATAGGGAAAGAAAAGACAGGGAAGCATGGCTAGTCATGGGCTAAAATCAGATAGGAGAGACAACTGTTCCTAGAGTTATAGAACTGAAGATATATTAAAGAAGAAGCTTAGAGGAAAAAAGAGAGGAAGTCAAACCCTAATCAGTTTGAGATCTCTGGCTCTGGCCAAGCCAAAAGGATAAGCAGAGCATATTTGCTTATTTGCAAGCTCTGACAGCCAGGCCCAGGAGAGCCAGTGGTTGGCCAATGCTTGTAGTTAGTACTGGGGGATTGGAAATGATGTTCCAAAAGAGTGATGGGCTATATTTCATCCCTGGTTTGCAGGGTCATTTATTACATTCAGTGAATAATTTTTGACCTACTAAGTACACACACTCTTGGAAGCATGGAAGCATGGGGAAATCAATGATGACCAATATAAGAAGCCCATTCTTTTTATTCTAGTCTGGGGTTATGGGGAGAAAGAAGAGAACAATATAAACAAGGGGCAGGAATACCTAGGTGGTATAAGTCCTATTTAACAAGTAACAGAATAAACACATGCAGAATTAGGGTTCAGCTGTAATTAGAGGAATGACATAATCTGATTTGCATTATTGAAAGTCCTTCCTCATTACTATGAAGACAGTGGCTTAAAGGTGCCAGAGGAGATCAATTAAGAATTTATTGGAAAGACCATGAGAAAAGAGGTGCTAACCTGAGTTTTAGGCATAGATATAGTGTGTCACATGTTGGTATAGTGTGTATTGTGCAGGTATAGCTGTGAAAATGGAAGGCAAGAATCATTTGGGATATCTTTGGAGATAGAAACCTCAGGACTTAGTCGTTTGATTATATATGGAGATAAAGGAAAGGGAGGGAACAAGGAGAGTGCTCAGGTTTTTTAAATTATCAGCAGGGAAAATGGTGATATGACTAACTGGGATAGAAGTTACCAGTTCAATTTATTTTTAGGTCAGTGATACCTTCTCAAAGTATCTTCAACCAGCAATGTTACAGATTTAAGGACAATTAAATCATCTCAATCAACTCTTTTGGGGCTTCCCAGGTGGCTCAGGGGTAAAGAATTTGCCTGCCAATAAGGGAGGTGCATGTTCAATCTCTGGGTCAGAAAGATCCCCTGGAGGAGGAAATGGCAATCCAGTATTCTTTCCTGGAAAATCCCCATGGACAGAGGAGCCTGGTGGGTTATAGTCCATGGGGTCACAAAGAGTCGGACACAAATGAGCAAGGACTCATGCACGTATCAAGTCCTTTTATTCTATACTCCAGGAATTAGGAAAAGTTTGGTGACTACCTCAGGAAGTGAGCTCTACATTTTAAAATATATATCTTAATTTGGTCTCTCTAGGAAGCAGAGCCTGAGTCAGAGTTTTCACTGGAAGACAAAGACACCAAGCTCACAGTTTTACTTGGCCCAGACAGCCCACAAGGCTAAGAGATCAGTCTAGGACTATGCAGAGGTAACACTAATGTTGAGGTTTTATGCTGCTCTCAACCTTGCCATATTAAGATGGTCATTATAACCTTGTTACATTATACTCTCCATTTCCTTTCCCCTGACTAATATAATTGCAAATGAAGCTACATTTTCATAGAATTGCTTTGAATTTCTTTTTGGTCACATAAGGCAAGTCTCAGCAGCTTAAGTTAAACTATCGTTTGCAAGTTAGATGAGCACTTAATGGAAAAAAACATGAAGATGTCTTTCCAATTACTGGAACATCCTTAATGATCTGGAGATTAGCTATAGATCAGAATCATAATCAAGGGAGGAAAAAGTAAGATTGCATTGGAATGCTGTCAAAATTAACCTGAGATGACTTTTTTAAAAAATGCAAGCTCAGGGCAAATCACTTAGGGTCGGGAATAAGCTTCAAATATTAGATAAGAAAAAACTAGGCAATTATGGGTAAATGACCTGAGGAGGAAATAAGAGGAACTCTAGACAAGATGAGTCAGCAAAACATGGTGTCAAGTTGAAGCAGGATGTTTTGAGAGTGAGAGTGAACTAAAAGGAAAACTATAGGAAAATGGAAAGTTGATAAGATTAGAGTATCCACGTGTATTGTATGGCTGAATCCTTTTGCTATCCACCTGAAACTGTCATAATATTGTTAATCAGATATATACTCCAGTATAAAATGAAAAGTTAAAAAAAAAAATTTAGAGTCTCCAACCAGAACCCTGGTAAACTGGCATATAGTACTCTTCCAGGAGAAGGGCAGGAGGACCTTATCCAAAGGATGTTGAAGTCAGGAGACCTGGTTCCAACCTAAATTTATTACTGTGTGTTTGTGTGCTTAGTCATGTCTGACTCTCTGTGACCCCATGAACTGTAACCTACCAGGCTCCTTTGTCCATGGAATTTTCTAGGCATGAACACTGGAGTGGATTGCCATTTCCTATTCCAGGGGAATCTTCCTGACCCAGTGATCAAATCCATGTCTCTTGCATCTCCTGCATTGGTAAGTGGATTCCTTACCACTAGTGCTACCTGGAAAGTCCAACTTTGTTACCAACAAGCTTCAAAAACTTGGCAATTCACTTAATTTCTTTGAGCCCTCATAGGTTGTGCATCAATAGCATGAGTATGATTATAATACTGATCTCATCTTCATTGCTCCAAGAAAAAGCACTCTGAAATAAGTATAAAGGATGTGATAATACATTCCTAATGACCATTATGAGAAGTAGTATTAATGAAGAAAAATAAAGATACATAGAATGTTAGCAAATGTAACACAACCAGGAAGTCAGAATAGGCTGTTTATTTTGTAGGACTAAGTGCAAAAGGAAATGTGGGGTCCCTTTGTTCAAAGCATGTTAAGAATTTCAAGATAACAATAGCAGAGCATCAGATCAAGCATGGGGACCACGGAGTCATGATACAAGTGGAAATGCAGGGGTTGCAAGTCCACAAAACTAGTGCTGAGGAGAGGGAAGAGATATATGCTGTTCTGCTTATTCCAATGGAACAGAACCTATACATTATTGCTCCAACAGTTGTGTTATAGCATAAGGCACAATTCCTCCCCTGGTAAGCTATTGTATGACTTTTAGTTACATAGTAACCTTAAGGATTGGGTCTTCAAAAGGCATGGCAGTATCCAATGAAGTCTTGGGAGTCTTCATTCCAACTATCAGGAAAATCTTTGAGTGCTTCTGACAATTGCTTTAGACATTTGAAAGGTTGTTATAAGAAAAAGAGATCAGATATTCTAAAGAGTATAACTTATGACCAAATGTATCAAAGACTATTTTATAAAGTTGAACATAGGAATACACTTCCTAGGAAAGAGTACTGTCCAATAATGTGATACAACCAGGTCTTAGGCACTGCAAGGTTTTATGCAGAGGCAAAGCCCATTTGCCTGGAATGGTGTAGAATAAACCATTGCAAGTGATAGTGACTGGAACATCTGACCAATAACTTTGGTATTTTGTGCTTCTGGTCAGACTTGGGAAGGGAACCATTATACAGCCAAAGAGTAAGAAAGAAAAGCAACATGTAAAAGAATGAAATTAGAATACTTCCTAACACCATACAGAGAAATAGAAACAAAATGGATTACAGACCTAAATGTAAGGCTGCTGCTGCTGCTAAGTCACTCAATCGTGTCCGACTCTGTACGACCCCAGAGATGGCAGCCCACCAGGCTCCGCCATCCCTGGGATTCTCCAGGCAAAAACACTGGAGTGGCTAGAAACTATTAAAGCCTTAGAAGAAAATATAGGCAGAACACTTTGACATATATCACAACAAGATCCTCTTTGACCCAGCTCCTAGAGTAATGAAAATAAAAACAAAAGTAAACAAATGACTATGGCTCAGATCATGAACTCCTTCTTGCCAAATTCAGACTTAAATTGAAGAAAGTGGGGAAAATCACTAGACCATTCAGGTATGACCTAAATAAATCCTTTATGATTATACAATGGAAGTGAGAAATAGATTTTCGGGACTAGATCTGATAGACAGAGTGCATGGTGAACTATGGGCAGAGGTTCGTGACATTGTACAGGAGACAAAGATCAAGACCATCCCCATGGAAAAGAAATGCAAAAAAGAAAAATGGCTGTCTGAGGAGGCCTTACAAATAGCTGTGAAAAGAAGAGAAGCAAAAACCAAAGGAGAAAAGGAAAGATATAAGCATCTGAATGCAGAGTTCCAAAGAATATCAAGGAGAGATAAGAAAGCCTTCCTCAGCAATCAATGCAAAGAAATAGAGGAAAACAACAGAATGGGAAAGACTAGAGATCTCTTCAAGAAAATTAGAGATACCAAGGGAACATTTCATGCAAAGATGGGCTCGATAAAGGACAGAAATGGTATGGACCTAACAGAAGCAGAAGATATTAAGAACAGATGGCAAGAATACACAGAAGAACAGTACAAAAAAGATCTTCATGACCCAAATAATCACGATGGCGTGATCACTGACCTAGAGCCAGACATCCTGGAATGTGAAGTCCAATGGGCCTTAGAAAGCATCACTACAAACAAAGCTAGCGGAGGTGATAGAATTCCAGTTGAGCTATTTCAAATCCTGAAAGATGATGCTGTGAAAGTGCTGCACTCAATATGCCAGCAAATTTGGAAAACTCAGCAGTGGCCACAGGACTAGAAAAGGTCAGTTTCATTCCAATCCCAATGAAAGGCAATGTCAAAGAATGCTCAAACTACCACACAATTGCACTCATCTCACGCACTAGTAAAGTAACGCTCAAAATTCTCCAAGCCAGGCTTCAGCAATATGTGAACCATGAACTTCCAGATGTTCAAGCTGGTTTTAGAAAAGCTAGAGGAACCAGAGATCAAATTGCCAACATCTGCTGGATTATTGAAAAAGCAAGAAAGTTCCAGAAAAATATCTATTTCTGCTTTATTGACTATGCCAAAGCCTTTGACTGTGTGGATCACAATAAACTGTGGGAAATTCTGAAAGAAATGGGAATACCAGATCACCTGACCTGCCTCTTGAGAAACCTATATGCAGGTCAGGAAGCAACAGTTAGAACTGGACATGGAACAACAGACTGGTTCCAAATAGGAAAAGGAGTACGTCAAGGCTGTATATTGTCACCCTGCTTATTTAACTTCTATGCAGAGTATATCATGAGAAATGCTGGGCTGGAAGAAACACAAGCTGGAATCAAGATTGCCAGGAGAAATATCAATAACCTCAGATATGCAGATGACACCACCTTTATGGCAGAAAGTGAAGAGGAACTAAAAAGCCTCTTGATGAAAGTGAAAGAGGAGAGTGGAAAAGTTGGGTTAAAGCTCAACATTCAGAAAACTAAGATCATGGCATCTGGTCCTATCACTTCATGGGAAATAGATGGGGAAACAGTGGAACCAGTGCCAGACTTTATTTTGGGGGAGCTCCAAAATCACTGCAGATGGTGACTACAGCCATGAAATTAAAAGACGCTTACTCCTTGGAAGGAAAGTTATGACCAACCTAGATAGTATATTGAAAAGCAGAGATATTACTTTGCCAACAAAGGTGCGTGTCGTCAAGTCTATGATTTTTTCAGTGGTCGTGTATGGATGTGAGAGTTGGACTGTGAAGAAAGCTGAGCACCAAAGAATTGATGCTTTTGAACTGTGGTGTTGGAGAAGACTCTTGAGAGTCCCTTGCACTGCAAGGAGATCCAACTCGTCCATCCTAAAGGAAATCAGTCCTGGGTGTTCATTGGACAGACTGATGTTGAAGCTGAAACTCCAATACCTTGGCCACCTCATGCAAAGAATGGACTCATTGGAAAAGACCCTGATGCTGGGAGGGATTGGGGGCAGGAGTAGAAGGGGATGACAGAGCATGAGTCAGCTGGATGCCATTACCGACTCAATGGACATGAGTTTGAGTGAACTCCAGGAATTGGTGATGGACAGGGAGGCCTGGCATGCTGTGATTCATGGGGTTGCAAAGAGTCAGATATGACTGAGCGACTGAACTGAAATGAACTGAAACAAATGAGACCTAATTAAACTTAAAAGCTTTTGCACAGCAAAGGAAACTATACACAAGATGAAAGACAATCCTCAAAATGGGATAAAATACTTGGAATTGAAGCAGCTGAAAAGGATTAATCTCCAAAATATACAACCAACTCATGCAACTTGATATCTGTTAAACAACTGAATCAAAAAATGGGATGAAGACCTAAAGAGACATTTCCCCAAAGAAGACATTTAGATAGTCAAGAAAAATATGAAAATATGCTCAACATTGCTCATTAGTAGAGAAATGCAAATGAAAAATACAATGAGGCATTACCTCATACCCATCGGAATGGCCATCATCAAAAACTCTACAAACAATAAATGCTGGAGTGTGGAGAAAAGGGATTCCCTTACACTGTTTATGGGAATATAAATTAATATAGCTACTATGGAGAACAGTATAGAGATTTCTTAAAAACTAGGGATAAAACTACCATATGACCCAGCAGTGCCACTATTGGGCAAACACCCTGAGAAACTATAGGTTAAGAGAAGACAGAGACCAAGGAGGAATGAAAAGGGATTCTAAAGCTCTTAAGAGACTAAAAAACCCAGCTTAAAGGAATTCGGATTTATTTTCTAGATAATTTGAAGTCACTGAGTGTTTTTAAAGAGAAAGGGGAAAAGTGGATGAAAACAGTAGATTGAGTTAGCTCTCCAAATCCAGGAGAACACGAAGAACACTTCTAAATTATTAATAAGACAGAAGCAGTACGAACAGGGAGAAGGAATGGCAACCCAATCCGGTATTCTTGCCTGGGAAATCCTATGGACAAAGGGGCCTGGTGGGCTATGGTCCATGGGGTTCCAAAGAGTTAGACGTGACTTAGCGATTAAATCATAAAAGGAAATGGCAACCCACTCCAGTATTCTTGTCTGGAGAATCCCGTGGACCGAGGAGCCTGGTGGGCTGCTGACCATTGGGTCACACAGAGTCGGACACGACTGAAGTAACTTAGCATGCATGCATGCATTGGAGAAGGAAATGGCAACTCACTCCAGTATTCTTGCCTGGAGAATCCCAGGGATAGAGGAGCCTGGTGGGCTGCCGTCTATGGGGTCACACAGAGTCAGACATGACTGAAGCAACTTAGCAGCAGCAGCAGCAGCAGTATGAACAGAGAGAAATGTGTAGGTGTGAGACAAAGTTTTGTGGTAGAATCAGTAACACTTAGCTACAGTACCACCTGGGTTTCCCTGGTGGCTCAGGTTGTAAAGAATCTGCCTGCAGTGCAGAAGACCTGAGTTCAATCCCTGTGTTGGGAAGATCCCGGGAGGAGGCATGGCAACTCACTCCAGTATTCTTGCTTGGAGAATCCCATGGACCGAGGAGCCTGGTGGGCTATAGTCCATGGGGTCACAAAGAGTCAGACGTGACTGAGCGGCCCAGCACAGCACAACAATAATCAGTAACATCATGCATTTATTGAACGTAAGATATATTAATTTTCTCATCTGATTCTATCAACATTTCAATGAAATGGGGATGGTTATTATCCCATGGGTCCCAGGTGGCATTAGTGGTAAAGAACACACCTGCTAATGCAAGAGGCATAAGAGATGCAGGCTCCATCCCTAGGTCAGGAAGATGGCCTGGAGGAGGGAATGGCAACCCTTTCCAGTATTTTTGCCTGGAGAATCCCATAACCAGAGGAGCCTGGAAGACTACAGCCCATAAACTTGCAGAGTCAGACACTACTGAAATGACTTAACATGCATACATTATTCCATATTTTGCATATAAGGTAATTAATGTAAAGTAGTACTTAGGCCACTCGATTATGACCTAAATTAAATCCCTTATGGTTATACAGTAGAGGTGACAAATAGATTCAAGGGACTAGATCTGGTAGACAGCATGCCTGAAGAACTACAGATGAGGTTCATAACACTGTACAGGACGTGATAACAAAAACAATACCCAAGAAAAAAAGTGCAAAAAGGCAAAGTGGTTGTCTGAGGAGGCCTTACAAATAGCTGAGAAAAGAAAAGAAGCAAAAGGGAAAAGAGAAAGGGAAAGATATACCCAACTGATTGCAGAATTCCAGAGAAGAGCAAGGAGAGATAAGAAAGTCTTCTTAAGTGACCAATGCAAAGAAATAGAGGAAAGCAATAGAATGGGAAAGACTAGAGATCTCTTTAAGAAAACTGGAGTTGCCAAGGGAATATTTCATACAAAGATAGGCACAATAAAGGACAAAAACAGAAAGGACCTAACAGAAGCAGAAGAGATTAAGAAACAGTGGCAAGAATACACAGAACTGTACAAAAAAAAACTCTTAATGATCCAGTTAACCACAATGATGTAGTCACTCACTTAGGGTCAGACATCTTGGAATGTGAGGTCAAGTGAGCACTAGGAATCATTAATACAAACAAAGCTAGTTGAGGTGATGGAATTCCCCCTGAACTATTTCAAATCTTAAAAGATGATGCTGTTAAACTGCTGCACTCATTATGCCAACAAACTTGAAAAACTCAGTAGTGGCCACAAGACAGGAAAAGATCAGCTTTCATTCCAATCCCAAAGAAAAGCAATGCCAAAGAATGTTCAAATTACTGTACAATTGCACTCATTTCACATGCCATCAAGATTTTGCTCAGAACCCTTCAAGCTAGGCTTCAGCAGTACATGAACCAAGAACTTTCAGATGTATAAGCTGGATTAGAAAAGGCAGAGAAACCAGAGATCAAACTGTTGACATATGCTGGATCATAGAAAAAGCAAGGGAATTAAAAAAAAAAAATCTACTTCTTCGTTGACTGAGGAACCTGTATGCAGGACAAGAAGCAGTTAGAAACACAACAGTTAGAACCAGATATAACGCAATGGACTGGTTTCAAACTGGGTAAGGAGTATGTCCAGGATGTATATTGTCACCCTGCTTATTAAACTTCTATACAGAGTATGTCATGTGAAATGCCAGCCTAGATGAACCACAAGATGGAATCAAGATTGCCAGGACTGATTGTCAACAACCTTAGATATAAAGATTATACTACTTTAATGGCAGAAAGTGAAAAGGAACTAAAGAGCCTCTTGATGAAAGTGAAAGAGGAGAGTGAAAAAGCTGGCTTAACACTCAACATTCAAAAAACTAAGATCATGGCATCCAGCCCTATCACTTCATGGCAAATAGATGGGGAAAATGTGGAAACAGTGTCAGACTTTATTTTCTTGGGCTCCAAAATCAATGTGGATGGTAAATATGGCCACAAAATTAAAAGACGCTTACTCCTTGAAAGAATAGGTATGTCAAACCTAGTCAGCATTTTAAAAATCAGAGACATCCCTTTGCTGACAAAGAAAGGCCTGTATAGTTAAAGCTATGGTTTTTCCAATAGTCATGTATGAATGTGAGAGTTGGACTGTAAAGAAGACTGAGCACCAAAGAATTGATTCTTTTGAACTGTGTTGGTGGGGAAGACTCTTGAGAGTCCCTTGGACTGCAAGGAGATGAAACCAATCAACCCTAAAGGAAATCAGTCCTGAATACTCACTGAAGGACTGATGCTGAAACTGAAGCTCTGATACTTTGGTCATCTGATGTGAAGAGCTGACTCATTGGGAAAGACCCTGATAGGAAAAACTGAAGGCAAGAGGAGGAGGGGTGACAGAGGATGAGATGATTGGATGGTATCACTGACTCAGTGGACAAGAGTTGAGTAAATTCAGGGAGATAGTGATGGACACAGAAGCCTGGCACACTGCAGTTCATGGGGTTTCAAAGGGTCGGACATGACTTAGCGACTCAACATAACAAGAACAATGTAAAGCAAGAGGATAAATAACATTTCGGGGTCACAGATAGAAAGTGGCAAACTTAGATTTTGAACCCAGATATGTTTGACTCCATCTGCTACACTATAATACGGAGAAAGAAAGAAGAAAACCAAAGATGTCACATGTGTGACACTGGGTTACAGTTAACTGATATTGTCATTAAAAGATGTAGGTCATATTGAGGAAAGAACACATTTGATGGCAAGTAGAATAAGTTCAAATCTACTCATTTTGACCATGTGGATCATAAATTTCTAATATCCTCCAAATTAGTATGTGTTCCACTGTTAATGAACAAAGGAGAAAGGGGCAAAGCAGTGCTTTAGCAAGTGTTGATATTTTAAAATCAGTTTCCACAGTGCTTTTACAAATATCTAGACTTATCAAAATCCTGCTAGGATGCTTGCTACAAAGAAGTTAAAAGTATTATTGCATGCTTCCATCTCTTTGTCACTTTTCACACTCATATCACCTCAGAAAGACCTGCTAAATTACTTCAATTTGAAGCATGGGATTGAGAATGTGTTGTTTGCACGTACCAAGTCAATGTACCTGACCAAGTTTAGGAAGTTATTATGGTGTGTTGGGCTGAATTGCATGCCTCCAAAACTTCATATGTTAAGGCTCTTAAAAGAATATGATCTATCAATATTTGGAGATAGGGTCTTTAAAGTGTTAAAATGAAGACATTAGGGTATCTCTTAATCCAATATGACTGCTGTCCATATAAAAAAAATAAGAAGAAATTAGGATGCAAATATATACAGAGAGAAGACCATGTGAAAACACAGAAAAGATCATCATCTGCAAGCCAAAGAGTAAAGAACAGCAAAACCCAACACTGCTGACAACTTGATCTCAGACTTCTGCTCTCCAGAACTATAAGAAAATTAATTTATGGTGTTGAGTTAACCCAGGCTGTAGTATTTTGTCATGGCAAACCTAGCGAACTAATACAATGTATATTTATATTTTATTCACATTCAATTCAATTCAGTTCAGTCGCTCAGTTATGTCCAACTTTTTGTGACCCTATGGACTGCAGCAGAAAAGGCATCCCTGTCCACGACCAACTCCCAGAGCCTATTTAAACACATGCCCATTGAGCCAGTGATGCCATCCAACTATCTCATCCTCTGTCATCCCCTTCTCCTCCCACCCTCAATATTTCCCAGCATCAGGGTCTTTTCAAATAAGTCAGCTCTTCGCATCAGGTGGCCAAAGTATTGGAGTTTCAGCTTCAACATCATTCTTTCCAATGAATATTCAGGACTGATTTCCTTTAGGATGGACAGGATGGATCTCCTTGCAGTCCAAGGGACTCTCAAGTGTCTTCTCCAACATGGTAGTTCAAAAGTATCAATTCTTCAGTGCTTAGCTTTCTTTATAGTCCAACTCTCACATCCATACATGACTACTGGAAAAACCATAGCCTTGACTAGATGGAACTTCGTGGGCAAAGTAATGTCTCTGCTTTTAATATGTTGTCTAGGTTGGTCATAACTTTTCTTCTAAGAAGTAAACATCTTTTAATTTCATGGCTGCAGCCATGATCTGCAGTCATTTTGGATCCCCCAAAAATAAAATCAGCCACTGTTTCCACTGTTTCCCCATCTATTTGCCATGCAGTCATGAGACCCAATGCCATGATCTTTGTTTTCAGAATGTGGAGCTTTAAGCCAACTTTTTTCACTCTCCACTTTCACTTTCATCAAGAGGCTCTTTAGTTCTTCTTCACTTTCTGTCATAAGGGTGGTGGCATCTGCATATCTGAGGTTATTGATATTTCTCTCAGCAATCTTGATTCCAGCTTGTGCTTCATCCAGCCCAGCGTTTCTCATGATGTACTCTGCATATAAGTTAAATAAGCAGGGTGACAATATACAGTCTTGATGTTCTCCTTTTCCTATTTGGAACCAGTCTGTTGTTCCATGTCCAGTTCTAACTTATGCTTCCTGACCAGCATAACAGATTTCTCAAGAGGTAGGTCAGGTGGTCTAGTATTCCCATCTCTTTCAGAATTTTCCACAGTTTATTGCAATCCACACAGTCAAAGGCTTTGGCATAGGCAATAAAGCAGAAACAGATGTTCTTCTGGAACTCTCTTGCTTTTTCCATGATCCAGCAGATGTTGGCAATTTGATCTCTGGTTCCTCTGCCTTTTCTAAAACCATCTTGAACATCTGGAAGTTCATGGTTCACATATTGTTGAAGCCTGACTTGGAGAATTTTTAATATTATTTTACTAGTATGTGAGATGAGTACAATTGTGTAGTAGTTTGAGCATTCTTTGGCATTGTCTTTCCTTGGGATTGGAATGAAAACTGACCTTTTCCAGGCCCATGACCACTGCTGACTTTTCCAAATTTGCTGGCATATTGAGTGCAGCACCTTCATAGCATCATCTTTTAGGATTTGAAAGAGGTCAACTAGAATTCCATCACCTCCACTAGCTTTGTTCATCATGATGCTTCCTAAGACCCACTTGACTTCCCATTCCAGGATGTCTGGCTCTAGGTGAGTGATCACACCATCGTGATTATCTCAGTCCTGAAGATCTTTTTTGTACAGTTCTTCTGTGTATTCTTGCCACCTCTTCTTAATATCTTCTGCTTTTGTTAGCTCCATGCCATTTCTGTCCTTTATTGAGCCCATCTTTGCATGAAATGTTCTCTTGGTATCTCTAATTTTCTTGAAGAGATCTCTAGTCTTTTCCATTCTATTTTTTTTTTCTCTATTTCTTTGCACTGATCACTGAGGAAGGCTTTCTTATCTCTCCTTGCTATTCTTTGGAACTCTGCATTCAAATCAGTAGATCTTCCCTTTTCTCCTTCGCTTTTCACTTCTCTTCTTTCCACAGCTGTTTGCAAGGCCTCCTCAAACAGCCATTTTGCTTTTTTGTATTTTTTTTTCTTGGGGATGGTCTTGATCCCTGTCTCCTGTACAATGTCAGGAACCTCTGTCCATAGTTCATCAGGGACTCTGTCTATCAGATCTAGTCCCTTAAATCTATTTCTCACTTCCACTGCATAATCGTTAGGGATTTGATTTAGGTCATACCTGAATAGTCTAGTGGTTTTCCTTACTTTCCTCAATTTACGTCCTAATTTGGCAATAAGGAGTTCATGATCTGAGCCACAGTCAGCTCCCAGTATTATTTTTGCTGACTGTAGAGCGTCTCCATCTTTGTCTGCAAAGAATATAATCAATCTGACTTTGGGTGTGGGCATCTGGTGATGTCTATGTGTAGAGTCTTCTCTTGTGTTGTTGGAAGAGAGTGTTTGCTATGACCAGTGTGTTCTCTTGCCAAAACTCTATGAGCATTTGCCCTGTTTCATTCTGTACTCCAAGGCCATATTTGCCTGTTACTCCAGGTGCTTCTTGACTTCCTACTTTTGCATTCCAGTCCCCTATAATGAAAAGGACAACTATTTGGGATGTTAGTTCTAGACAATCTTGTAGGTCTTCATCTGTTCAGTTCAGTTCAGTCACTCAGTCATGTCCGACTCTTTGCGACCCCATGAATCACAGCATGCCAGGCCTCCCTGTCCATCACCAACTCCCAGAGTTCACTCAGACTCACGTCCATCGAGTCAGTGATGCCATCCAGCCATCTCATCCTCTGTCGTCCCCTTCTCCTCCTGCCCCCAATCCCTCCCAGCATCAGAGTCTTTTCCAATGAGTCAACTCTTCGCATGAGGTGGCCAAAGTATTGGAGTTTCAGCGTTAGCATCATTCCTTCCAAAGAAATCCCAGGGCTGATCTCCTTCAGAACGGACTGGTTAGATCTCCTTGCAGTCCAAGGGACTCTCAAGAGTCTTCTCCAACACCACACTTCAAAAGCATCAATTCTTCGGTGCTCAGCTTTCTTCACAGTCCAACTCTCACATCCATACATGACCACTGGTCTTCATAGAACCGTTCAAATTCAGCTTCTTCAGCATTATTGGTTGTGGCATGGACTTGGATTACCGTGATATTGAATGGGTTGCCTTGGAAACGAACAGAGATCATTATATCACTTTTGAGATTGCATCCAAGTACTGCATTTTGGACTCTTTTGTTGACTGTGATGGCTACTCCATTTCTTCTAAGAGATTCTTGCCCACAGTAGTAGATATAATGGTCATCTAAGTTAAATTCACTCATTCCAGTCCATTTTAGTTTGCTCATTCCTAAAATGTCGACATTCACTCTTGCCATCTCGTGTTTGACCACTTCCATTTTGCCATGATTCACAGACCTAACTTTCCAGGTTCCTATGCAATGTATTCACATTGCCATATGTTTATATTACCACCCAGGGCCCATAATTACACTTGGATAACATTATAAGTGATTTGTATGATATTGCTGTGAAATGTTTGGTTTGGGTGAACCGACCTTGACCAAATTATGTTCAAGGTCTTACGTATTGAATATACCAACTAGTATTCTCACCATCACTGTATTCTTACTGTTTCTCCATTGAAGTGGCTGCCTATGTAGAATGAGCACTGCAGTGAGTCTAGGAAGCACTATTCATACTCTGGTCTTGAGATATGGCCTACAACAGAGTACCTGTCCTCCATAGGAAAACTGAAAGGGTACTCTATCCCTCCATGCTGGCTTGTTTTGATCTCCTTTATATGAATTATCAAGGTAGAATAAAGTCTTAGTGGCTTTAGCTTCGTTCTAAAAATATAGAGGTGAGCAATAAACTGTCTGGAACTGAGAAAGTCAATGGAACCTTGGAAAGCACCTGATTCCATGACTTGGCTCTGAAAATATCAGAATAGTTCTGTATTTATCACATCATTGCCAGAAAACAGAAATGCTTTTCAAAATGACAGAAGCAATGTCAAAAGACACGGTTCAATGAATTTAGCATTAATCAGAATACAAATAGAAAGATTTCTTCTACACCCATTCAGTCTCTCAGACATTAATGAGGAAAAATCAACATACATCAATAAACAAATAATATATAGGCCAATCTTTTGGGAAAGAGTCACTTTTCCACTATGTGTGCATGCTAAGTCGCTTCAGTTGTATCTGACACTTTGCTACCCTATGGACAGTGGCCCACCAGGCTCCCTCTGTCCATGGGATTTTGCAGGCAAGAATACTAGAGTGGGTTGCCATGTCTTTCTCCAGAGGATCATCACGACCCAGGGATTGAACCCATGTCTCTTATGTTTCTTGCACTGGTAGGCAGGTTCTTTTCCACTAGAATCAACCAGGACTAATGTTCACAAAAGTGTAGAGGAATGAAACACTGAAGAAACAACCAGGCTAATAACGTAAAAGCACCAGATCAAGGCTTTCCTTTAGTTTATACCAGCACTGCAGTGAGATTTTTATTGCTGAAATCAAAAATGCTATATTGCAGTGTTCTTATTGGAAAGTAGTTGCTATAAAAAGCATTTGCTGGTTGTTCATTTACTTGAAGCTTAATATATGCTTTTATGTATGTTTATAATATTCCATTAAAGTAGGTATAGTATTTAATTCAAAGAGAGGGAAGCAGTTGCATTAACCAAAATATACTTAAAATGCTCAATTTAATTTTGTATTCAATGGTATGTGTTTTAAATTTTAATTAAAATATAATTTAGATATAAAAATGCACAAATCACAAGGACACAGCTTGATGAATAACTCACAATAAACCCATCTGTATATCCACCACTCAGGTCAAGAAATGTAATATTATGTAGCATGCAAGAAGCCCTTCTCAATAGCAAACCTAACCCTATACTTCAAAAGTAAATTTCTACAGTTAGAATTTACCCTGCAGTGTTAAATAGCAGTGGTGAAAGTGCAAATCCTTATCTAGTTCCTGATCTTAGGTGGAAAACTTCCAGTGTTTCACCATTAATTATGTTAGCTATGGATCTTTCACAGATGTCCAGTCATCTGTTTGATTAGTGATTTTTCCTATCTACTTTTTCCCTTCAGTCTACTTTTGTAAAGACTGCATTCCTTCTCATGTGTAATTACTAACAGTTCTGTTCCTTTAACCTGTATTCAGCTAGAATCTCTTGGAAGAGATTTCCTTTAAAACTAGCAGCTTTTTTAAAAAAAAGAAACCTCTCCCTGTCTTTGCAGATTCTCTGTCCTAAGACACTCCTTCAATGTTGTTCAGGCAGTCCATTTACAACTCTGCCTTAGCCTTAGTTTCCTGCTTGCACTGAGTCTAGAGAGCAGCCAAAGATGATAGCTTAGGGTTTTCTCAGATCTTTTCTGAGCATAGATCCAGTCCTGGGCATGTGAGTAGCTTTATAAGATTTCAAATATTCATGGGAGCATTTAAATGACCTAATTTCCAAAAGAAACTTTCTTCCCATAGATGACTCCCAGGCTTTAGACTATCTATTATATGTCTCATACATCTCAACTATAATCTATTGTCCTAGGTGACTGAAGGTTTTCCATTTTGCCTTTAATGTTTTGGGGAAATATCCAGTACTTTTTTGCCCTGAGTTCCAAGTTAGGCAAAATAGAAATGAATCCTTTGTGCAAAATCATTCACATAGCCTCTAGACAGCTTAGAACAAGCAAACACAGTAATTTACATCACTCTCACACACTAGTAAAGTAATGCTGAAAATTCTCCAAGCCAGGCTTCAGCAATACGTGAACTGTGAACTTCCTGATGTTCAAGCTGGTTTTAGAAAAGGCAGAGGAACCAGAGATAAATTGCCAACATCCGCTGGATCATGGAAAAAGCAAGAGAGTTCCAGAAGAACATCTATTTCCGCTTTATTGACTATGCCAAAGCCTTTGACTGTGTGGATCACAATAAACTGTGGAAAATTCTGAAAGAGATGGGAATACCAGACCACATGACCTGCCTCTTGAGAAATCTGTATGCAGGTCAGGAAGCAGCAGTTAGATCTGGACATGGAACAACAGACTGGTTCCAAATAGGAAAAGGAGTATGTCAAGGATGTATATTATCACCCTGCTTATTTAACTTATATGCAGAGTACATCATGAAAAATGCTGGACTGGAAGAAACACAAGCTGGAATCAAGATTGCCAGGAGAAATATCAATAACCTCAGATATGCAGATGACACCACCCTTATGGCAGAAAGTGAAGAGGAACTCAAAAGCCTCTTGATGAAAGTGAAAGTGGAGAGTGAAAAAGTTGGCTTAAAGCTCAACATTCAGAAAATGAAGATCATGGCATCCAGTCCAGTTACTTCATGGGAAATAGATGGGGAAACAGTGGAAACAGTGTCAGACTTTATTTTTTTGGGGCTCCAAAATCACTGCAGATGGTGACTGCAGCCATGAAATTAAAAGACGCTTACTCCTTGGAAGGAAAGTTATAACCAACCTAGATAGCATATTCAAAAGCAGAGACACCACTTTGCCAACAAAGGTCCGTCTAGTCAAGGCTGTGGTTTTTCCTGTGGCCATGTATGGATGTGAGGCTGGACTGTGAGGAAAGCTGAGCGCCAAAGAATTGATGCTTTTGAACTGTGGTGTTGGAGAAGACTCTTGAGAGTCCCTTGGACTGCAAGGAGATCCAACCAGTCCATTCTGAAGGAGATCAGCCCTGGGATTTCTTTGGAGGGAATGATGCTGAAGCTGAAACTCCAGTACTTTGGCCACCTCATGCAAAGAGTTGACTTATTGGAAAAAACTCTGATGCTGGGAGGGGTTGGAGGCAGGAGGAGAAGGGGACGACAGGGGATGAGATGGCTGGATGGCATCACTGACTCTATGGTTGTGAGTCTGAGTGAACTCCGGGAGATGGTGATGGACAGGGAGGCCTGGCATGCTGCAGTTCATGGGGTTGCAAAGAGTCGGACACGACTGAGCAACTGAACTGAACTGAAGTTATATTAAAGAAGCCATGGAAAGATCTTATTTAAGAATCTTAGTCCTGAGTCAGGAAGATCACCTGGGGGAGGGCATGGCAATCCACTCTAGTTTTCTTACTTGGAGAGTCCTATAGACAGAGGAGCCTGGCAGGCTATAATCCATAGGGTCACAAAGAGTTGGACATGACTGAAACGACTTAGCACAGCAGTCAATACCAGTACCTGAACTCTCTTCCTTAGTATGATAGTAGTAGCCATTCATCATATAGGTAAAATCTGACTTTATTTGACTTTCACTTTTTTTTGTATATTCTAAAAGCCCACTCCACCTTATGTATCCATATGTCTCCAGTGATATCCTCTGAGTTATATTCCATAACTGTACTTATTCTGTGCTCATGTTCTTTAGATCCAAGAGATGCAGTTTCGATCCGTGGATCAGGAGGATCTCTTGGAGTAAGGAATGGCAACCCTCTTGCCTAGAGAATCCCATGGACAGAGGAGCCTGGTGGGCTATAGTCCATGGGATCACAGAAAGTCATACATGACTGAGCACATGCACACACACACACACACACACACACACATTCTTGTTCCTTTTCTCACAAGACACTGCATCTTATTCTTAATGAAGCACAATCACAATCTTAATTTCATGTTATCCCACCCCTTTTCTACAGGTATTTATAGACATTCTTATTATCAAGACTAATAAATAGGATTACCTCCTGGAAGAAAACAAAATTTCTATCTCTGCAGCTCTTCACTGTAATTTGGAGAAATATATCCACAGAGTAAGATGGATCTATATTTCTCATCTAGGTCCCCAACCTCTCTTTGTGATTCTCTACTTTGGCACTCCTCCAAGGATCACAGTGAAAACGTTTATCCAGTTTATGATGTGCTTATGGCTTTATTTTTTAATGAGCTTAGTCATAGTGGCCTTCCAGAGAATGAAGATCTCATTGAGGGGATAAATTGCTCCCTGCTTTAAGGTTGAAGAAAAAACTTCCCGTCTGCCAGTTTTTGCCTCACTTCACTTCACCTAATTTGTTCAGCAAAAGTTTCTGTGCAAATGCTATGTCCAAATCACCATAGGGGCAGAGCAGTATGCATTCTTGGAATATGAGAGAATTAACCTAGTTGTTGAAGTATTCATGTATCCATGTAGGCTTCCCTGGTGGCTCAGTGGTAAAGAATCTGCCTATAATGCAGGAGACATTGGTTTGATCCCTGGGTAGGGAAGATCCTCTGGAGAAGGAAATGGCAACCCACTACAATATTCTTGCCTCGGAAATCCCATTCAAGAGGGATTTTGGACAGAGAAGCCTGGCAGGCTACAGTCCATGAAGTTGCAAAGAATTCAGTTCAGTTCAGTCGCTCAGTCATGTCTGACTCTTTGCGACCCCATGAATCACAGCATGCCAGGCCTCCCTGTCCATCATCAAATTCTGGAGTCTATCCAAACCCATGTCCCTCGAGTCAGTGATGCCACTCAGCCATCTCATCCTCTGTTCTCCCCTTCTCCTGACCCCAATCCTTCCCAGCATTAGGGTCTTTTCCAATGAGTCAGCTCTTCGCATGAGGTAGCCAAAGTATTGGAGTTTCAGCTTCAACATCAGTCCTTCCAATGAACACCCAGGACTGATCTTCTTTAGGATGGACTGGCTGGATCTCTTTGCAGTCCAAGGGACTCTCAAGAGTCTTCTCCAACACCACAGTTCAAAAGCATCAATTCTTCGACGCTCAGCTTTCTTCACCATCCAACTCTCACATCTATACGTGACTACTGGAAAAACCATAGCCTTGACTAGACTGACCTTTGTTGGCAAAGTAATGTCTCTGCTTTTCAATATGCTATCTATGTTGGTCATAACTTGCCTTCCAAGGAGTAAGCATCTTTTAATTTCATGGCTGCAGTCACCATCTGCAGTGATTTTAGAGCCCCCAAAATAAAGTCTGACACTGTTTCCACTGTTTCCCCATCTATTTGCCATGATGTGATGGGACCAGGTACCATGATCTTCATTTTCTGAATGTTGAGCTTTAAGCCAACTTTTTCACTCTCCTCCTTCACTTTCCTCAAGAGGCTTTTTAGTTCCTCTTCACTTTCTGCCATAAGGGTGGTGTCATCTGCATATCTGAGGTTATTGATATTTCTCCCAGCAATCTTGATTCCAGCTTGTGCTTCTTCCAGCCCAGCATTTCAAGCAGGGTGACAATACACAGCCCTAAAGGATATGGTTTTTCCAGTGGTCATGTATGGATGTGAGAGTTGGACTGTGAAGAAAGCTGAGCACCAAAGAATTGATGCTTTTGAACTGTGGTGTTGGAGAAGACTCTTGAGAGTCCCTTGGGCTGCAAAGAGATCCAACCAGTCCATCCTAAAGGAGATCAGTCCTGGGTGTTCATTGGAAGGACTGATACTAAAGCTGAAACTCCAATACTTTGCCAACCTCATGGGAAGAGTTGACTCGTTGGAAAAGACTCTGATGTTGGGAGGGATTGGGGGCAGGAGGAGAAGGGGATGACAGAGGATGAGATGGCTGGATGGCATCACCAACTCGATGGACATGAGTTTGAGTAAACTCCGGGAGTTGGTGATGGACAGAGAGGCCTGGTGTGCTGCAATTCATGGGGTCGCAAAGAGTCAGACATGACTGAGTGACTGAACTGAACTGAATGTATTCCTTTTCCTATTTGGAACCAGTCTGTTGTCCCATGTCCAGTTCTAACTGTTGCTTCCTGACCTACATACAGGTTTGCAAACAGTTGGACACAAATAAAAACTAAACCACTAATTACCAAAGTGAGAGAATTGGTTTCACTAACTACTGTGACTCAAGATCATGTGACTAATAACATCATGAAATAGAAAAAAATGTAGCAGCAGTTTATTTTTGCTGAATCATGCCCAAAAAGAAATAACACAGAATGGGATAGGTATGGGCTTCCCAGGTGGCTCAGTGATAAAGAATCTGCCTTCTAACACAGGAGATGAAGGAGACACAAGTTTGATCCCTGGGTCAGAAAGATCCCCTGGAAGAGGAAATGACAACCCATTCCAGTATTCTTGCTTGAAAAATCCCATGGACAGAGGAGTCTGGCAGGCTACAGTCCATGGTATCTCAAAGTCACAACTGAGCAACTGAGCCCTGTGCTGAGCACTGGGATAGTTATACCTAATAGAGTAGGCTGGTCCTCCCAAGGTGAGTATATAAACCAGTCTGAGAATCTTAACAAATTTTGAGGTACTGGAATTTCCATGTCAGAGCTTATTGTAATTAAGTTCATTTACTGTTGTCAGTAGAAAAATGTTGCCAGCCATGATATGAGTAAACAAAGAATGTTGCATCCATTAAGCTCTCACATTATAGCTGCCAACCAACAATGAGGCCTGAGGGAACTCAGGATGGAAATAGGATGCCTGCCATCAAGTAGGCAGCTTCTGCAGCCACCCCTAATAATGCTCCCTGAGGAGACTCAAGGTGAGTAAACACAAGATACTGACCCCAGATAGGTGCAGTTCTTATCAAAGGAATGATTTCTGGGAACCCAGTCTCTTGCATCTTCCCATGGGTAGTAAAGCACTAAATTTTTTAACATAAGATACCTGGTTTTCTTTAGTTAACAGTAATCTTTCGATATCCTGACTACCTGGTCTTTGTTGCAAAAGCTCCTCTATAAGAAGCCCTAGTGGTTCAGTGGTTAGGACTCTGCTTCCACTGCAGGTAGCATGGGTTTGATCCCTGGTCAGGGAACTCAGATGCCACATGCTGCTCAGTACACCCAAAAAAATAAATAAATAAAGCTATATGAGAGTCTGTGTCCCAGGTTTAAGTTCATAGTCTGGTCCATCAAATAAAACATAATTCTCAACTTTTAGGTTGTGCATTATTTTTCAGTTGACACTGTTCATCTCCCTTTGATTATATATATCTATGCAGGTGACCTAGAAGATTGCTTAGACAGGAACAGAAACAACCTTGGTACAATTTCTATCCATTGGTTTCAATTCCACTTGTGGAGCTTGCATATGGAAAAATATAATCCTTAGATCAAGCATCAACCCCTAAAATGTTTTAAAGTCAGGTCCATATGTCTCAGTTCCTTTATTTAATCCGTCATCAATATAAAATTATCTGGAGTCACAGATGACAAAGGCAGTCTGAATTCCTGGCTATCAGGTATATCAATCAAAGATGTGAAGTATCAGCTTTTATATTTGTGCTTACTCAATGACCAACATATTTATATTGTCGACTGAAAAAAAAAAAAAAAAAGCACAGCATGAGAGTTGTTGAGTTAAATTTTATTTGGGGCAATATGATGACTGTAACCTGGGAGACAGCACCTCAGGCAACTCTGAGAAACTGTTCCAAAGACATAGGGGGAAAGGAGAGAATATATGTGATTTTGGTAAAGGGGGAGTACATGCAATCAAGCACAAACATTTTGCAGAAGGTTTTTGCTAGTCTTGTGAAGCTTCTGCTAGTCATGAGAAACAGTCATTACCATGAAGGATTTTAGCACTTTTCTAGACATGAGTAGATATAAGAATTGGGCTCATAAAATTAGCTACTGAGAATACCTAACTATCTGAAAATCTGCCCTGCCAGTTTTTCCCTGAGCACAGAGTACCTCATTTCTGCTCTCCACCCTGAACTCCTTCAGGGAGTGTTGAAAGTCAGAAGCTGCAGCAGCACATGATTTAACCCTTGTAGCGGTAGATGGTGAGCAGTCATGGCAAGTGCCAATCTGTGGATGATAATATGCGTGGATGTGGGCTAAGTTGCTTCCATTGTGTCTGACTCTTTGTGACACTATGGACTGTAGCCCACCACACTCCTCTGTCAATGGGATTCTCCAGGCAAGAATACTGGACTGGGTCACTATTCCCTCCTCCAGGGGATATTCCCAACCAAAGAATTGAACCCACATCTCTTACATCTCCTGCATGGACAGGTGGGTTCTTTACCACTAGTGCCATCTGAGAAAGCTAGTTTACAATAGAGTCAACTAAAATAGACCTGAGTTTGCCCCTGGGAAGAGTGGATTTCCTCAAAGATGGACTCACTCCTAACCTTTGGGGGGAAGTGTAGAAGGCAGAGAAAAGGCATTCACTGCTCTCCACTTACACCACAGCCTGAACTTCTCACACCCTCCCTCTTCTCTGCCTTGGTGACCCTATAATGGATGTGGTTTATAATAGGCATAATGCCTAATGTAATCATCATTTTGATTAAGCTATAAACCTACTCACTTGTGAGAAAGAAATAGGCTTTCAAATTCTAGGGAAAGAACAGACCACAGGGCAGGCCAATTTAGTTTAAATAATTTAGAGATGCCCAGTGAGAAGATTATCCCCCTAAATATTTAAGACCCTAAAGGAAGGAGTCATTCTCAGTTGCTTAATGTATTCTCTCTGGGAGAATTGCAACCAGGGTGATTGTGGACTCATCAGAGTTTCTGTTTGAAGCCCTTTGAGTCTCAGAACTTAAGAGTCTGGGTACAGTCACTGGATTGGAAGGCAAGATAGCCATGTTTCTTGCCTCTACAGAGATGAATCTCTTGTCTAGAGATAACCATGATTCCTGTGACACATAGTATATCATGTATGTAAAGACTGTGGGTATCTAGTAGACAGGGCTTCCCAGGTGGCTCAGTGGTAAAGAATCCACCTGCCAATATGGGGGAAGTGGTTTGATCCCTGGGTCAGGAAGATCCGTTGGAGAAGGAAATGACAACTCACCTCTGGATTCTTGCCTAGGAAATTCCATGAAAAGAAGAGACTGACAGGTTACAGTTCATGAGGTTGCCAAAGTGTAGGACATGACTTAACAATTAAGCAGCAACAATAACAAACATCTAGTAGACTGTCTTATTGGGATCTGGTTATTAAATGCAGCACAATTTTGAACTGGTTGATTTAAATACATTTAGGAAAAGTTTTATTATGCCAAGTAGATGTGCACGTGTGCCAAATCACTTTAGTCTTGACCGATTCTTTGTGACCCTATGAACTGTAGCCTGTCAGGATCTTCTGGCCATGGCATTCTCAAAGCAAGAATACTAGAGTGGGTTGCCATGCCCTCTGCCAGAGGATCTTCCCAAGCAAGAGACCAAACCCATGTCTCTTATGTATCCTGCATTGGCAGGTGGATTCTTACCACTAGTGTCACCTGGGGAGCCCATGCCAAGTGTAGTGAGATACAAAGAATAGCAAGACATTGTCACTACTTGCAAGAGGATGCCATTACATCAGTGAGCCAGATTGACAAATAACTTTATATACAGGCTAATTAAGGTGATGTGTAGCTAAGACAAATCAGTTCAGTTCAGTTCAGTCACTCATTCATGTCCAAGTGTCCAACTCTTTGTTACCCCATGAACCCCAGCACTCCAGGCCTCCCTTTCCATCACCAACTCCTGGAGTTTACCCAAATCCATGTCCATTGAGTCAGTGATGCCATCCAACCATCTCATCCTCTGTCATCCCCTTCTCCTCCTGCCTTCAATCTTTCCCAGCATCAGAGTCTTTACCAATGAGTCAGAACTTCACATCAGGTGGCCAAAGTATTGGAGTTTTAGCTCCAACATTAGTCCCTCCAATGAACACTCAGGACTGATCTCCTTTAGGATGGACTGGTTGGATCTCCTTGTAGTCCAAGGGACTCTCAAGTGTTTTCTCCAATACCACAGTTCAAAAGCATCAATTCTTTGGCTCTCAGCATTCTTTATAGTCCAACTCTCACATCCATACATGACTACTGGAAAAACCATAACCTTGACTAGAGGAACCTTTGTGGACAAAGTAATGTCTCTGCATTTTAATATACTGTCTAGGTTGGTCATAGCTTTCCTTCCAAGGAGTAATGTCTTTTAATTTCATGGCTGCAGTCACCATCTGTGGTGATTTTGGAGCCCAGAAAAAATAATCACTGTTTCCACTGTTTCCCCACCTATTTGCGATAAAATAATGAGAACAGATGCCATGATCTTAGTTTTCTGAATGTTGAGCTTTAAGCCAAATTTTCACTCACTTATTTCACTTTCATCAAGAGGCTCTTTAGTTCTTCTTCACTTTCTGTCATAAGGGTGGTGTCATCTGCATATCTGAGGTTATTGATATTTCTCTCGGCAATCTTGATTCCAGCTTGTGCTTCATCCAGCCCAGCATTTCTTATGATGTACTCTGCATATAAGTTAAATAAGCAGGGTGACAACATACAGCCTTCACGTACTCTTTTTCCTATTTGGAACCAGTCTGTTCCATGTCCAGTTCTAACTGTTGCTTCCTGACCTGCATACAGATTTCTCAAGAGGCAGGTAAAGTGGTCTGTTATTCCCATCTCTTTCAAAATTTTGCAGTTTATTTTGATCCACACAGTCAAAGGCTTTGGCATAGTCAATAAAGCAGAAATAGATGTTTTTCTGGAACTCTCTTGCTTTTCCTATGATCCGGCATATCATGGCAATTTATCTCTGGTTCCTCTGCCTTTTCTAAATCCAGCTTGAACATCTGGAAGTTCATGGTTCACATATTGCTGAAACCTGGCTTGGAGAATTTTGAGCATTATTTTACTAGCATGTGAGATGAGTGCAATTGTGCAGTAGTTTGAGCATTTTTTGGCATTGCCTTTCTTTGGGATTGGAATGAAAACTGACCTTTTCCAGTCCTGTGGCCACTGCTGAGTTTTCAAAATTTGCTGGCATATGGAGTGCAGCACTTTCACAGCATCATATTTTAGGATTTTAGAGAGCTCAACTGGAATTCCATCACCTCCACTATCTTTGTTTGTAGTGATGCTTCCTAAGACCCACTTGACTTCACGTTCCAGGATGTCTGGCTCTAGGTGAGTGATCACATCATCATGATTATCTCAGTCATGAAGATCTTTTTTTGTACAGTTCTTCTGTGTATTCTTGCCACCTCTTTTTAATATCTTCTACTTCTGTTAGCTCCATACCATTTCTGTCCTTTATTGTACCCATCTTTGCATTAAATGTTCCCTTGGTATCTCTAATTTTCTTGAAGAGATCTCTAGTCTTTTCCATTCTATTGTTTTCTCTATTTCTCTGCACTGATCACTGAGCAAGGCTTTCTTATCTCTCCTTGCTATTGTTTGGACTTCTGCATTCAAATGAGTAGATCTTTCCTTTTCTCCTTTGCTTTTCACTTCTTTCTTTCACAGCTGTTTGTAAGACCTCCTTAGATAGTCATTTTGCTTTTTTGCATTTCTTTTTCTTGGGGATAATCTTGATCCCTGTCCTCTGTACAATGTCATGAACCTCTGTCCATAGTTCATCAGGCACTCTGTCTATCAGATCTAGTCCCTTAAATCTATTTCTCACTTTCACTGTGTAATCATAATAAGGGATTTGATTTAGGTCATACATGAATTGTCTAGTGGTTTTCCCTACTTTCTTCATTTAACATCCTAATTTGGTAATAAAGAGTTCATGATCTGAGCCACAGTCAGCTCCCAGTCTTGTTTTTGCTGACTGTAAAGAGCTTCTCCATCTTTCTATGAGCCTTTGCCCTGCTTCATTCTGTACTACAAGGCGAAATTTGCCTGTTACCCCAGGTGTTTCTTCACTTCCCACTTTTGTATTCCGGTCCCCTATAATGAAAAGGATATCTTTTTGGGTGCAAAGAGTCGGACACGACTGAGCGACTGAACTGAACTGAACTGATAGAAGGTCTTGTAGGTCTTCATAGAACTGTTCATCTTCAGCTTCTTCAGCATTACTGGTTGGGGCATAGACTTGGATTACCATAATATTGAATGGTTTGCCTTAGAAACAAACAGAGATCATTCTTTTTTGAGACTGCATCAAAATACTGAATTTTGGACTCTTTTGTTGACTATGATGTCTACTCTATTTCTTCCAAGGGATCCTCACCCACAGCTGTAGATATAATGGTCATCTGAGTTAAATTCACCCATTCCAGTCCATTTTAGTTTGCTGATTCCTAAAATGTCAACGTTCACTCTTGTCATCTCCTGTTTGATCACTTCTAATTTGCCTTGATTCATGGACCTAATATTCCAGGTTCCTATGCAATATTGCTCTTTACAGTATCAGACCTTGCTTCCATCACCAGTCACATCCACATCTGGGTTGTTGTTTTTGTTTTGGCTCCATCTCTTCATTCTTTCTGGAGTTATTTCTCCACTGATCTCCAGTAGCATATTGGGCACCTACCGACCTGGGGAGTTCATCTTTCAGTGTCCTATCTTTTTGCCTTTTCATACTGTTCATGGTGTTCTCAAGGCAAGAATACTGAAGTGGTTTGCCATTCCCTTCTCCAGTGCACCACGTTTTGTCTGAACTTTCCACCATGACCCATATGTCTTGCATGGCCCTACACAGCATGGCTTAGTTTCATTGAGTTAGACAAGGCTGTGGTCTATGTGATTAGATTGGTTAGTTTTCTGTGTCACACTGGAGCAGCAAGCAGCTGAGAGGAGAGATACCCCATGTCCAGGGTCGGTAGAGGCAGACGTGAGGAGATACCCCACGTCCACAGTAAGGAGCAGCAGCTGCACTTTGCTGGAGCAGCCATGAAGAGATATTCCACATCCAATGTAAGAGAAACCCCAGTAAGATGGTAGGCATTGAGAGAGGGCATTAGAGGGCAAACAGACTGAAACCACAATCACAGAAAACTAAGCAATCTAATCACATGGGCCACAGCCTTATCTAACTCAATGAAACTTAGCTAAGACAAATAAATTGCCATTTAAGTGGGTACTTGAATGAGATTAAGAATTAGAAGACTCTCCATGGTGGGAAGTGTTAAGGCTAAGAGTTGTCCCAAACCCTCCTCCTATACAGGGCCCTGAAACAGAGTTATAGCCACAGAACAATAGTCTAAGGATAAAAAAAAAAATACATTTGAGCAAATATCCTGCTCCTCTACATGCAAGGTTTGTGCATGAGTGCTCAGTTGTGTCCAACTCTTTCCAACCCTATGGGCTGTAGTTCACCAGGCTACTCTGTCCATGGGATTCTCCAGGCGAGAATATTGGAATGGGTTGTCATTTCCTCCTCCAAGGAGCCTTCCTGAACCAGGGATTGAACCTGTGTCTCTTGAGTCTTCTGCATTGGCAGGCAGATTTGTTTACCTCTGAGCCACCAGGGAAGCCCAAATACAGAGTTTGAGATCAAATATGCCCAACAATGGCACCCCACTCCAGTACTCTTGACTGGAGAATCCCATGGACAGAGGAGCCTGGTAGGCTTCAGTCCATGGGGTCGTTAAGAGTCAGGCACGACTGAGCAACTTTCACTTTCACTTTTCACTTTTATGCATTGGAGAAGGAAATGGCAACCCACTCCAGTATTCTTGCCTGGAGAATCCCAGAGACAGAGGAACCTAATGGGCTGCCATCTATGGGGTCGCATAGAATCGGACACGACTGAAGTGACTTAGCAGCAGCAGCAGCATGCCCAACAATGGTGCAAAGGTGGGCTTCCTATCTCTCAAATTAGACAAACAGGGCATAAGCACAGACCTGGCCTCACTTCCTATTCAACCAGAATGTAGAGTAACAGATTCCTATGGCAACCACCACCAAGGATGCTTCCTGCAAGAACACACACAACCCCTTGGGTATAAGAAATAAAAGAGAAAGCACACGCCAGGTTACTGACTGAGCAGAACAATAATGCCTACTGATATAATACTGCTTCTCCTCCCATGGAGAGAAGACAGCAAGGTGTATTGCAATCAGAATTCAATAAACACTGTGAACTCACATAGTACTCAGAAATATTAAAGTGTTGGAGAATTTGTTTACCGTGGTTCCTCCATTTACTCTCTCAACATTGAATCATGAAGTTCTTTTTACCCAAGAAGGAAAAGTTACTTACAAGAGGTCAGTAGACAGATTTGAATCTCAAAGCTAACATCCTTGCAACCATAATCTTAGAAAAAGGAAATCTTTAAAATCTAATTCTTAAAAACCCAAAAATCTGATAACTCAACTTCATGAAAGAGAAAAGGGTAGAATCTATGTGGCAGAAATAAACACCACAGTGGGACAAACACCCCTTAGAGAGGTAGCTTGATCCACCTAAAATGAGAGTGTACGCCAGCCTAAGACTAATTCATGGAAGAAACTTGGAAGGGCTGGAGGCACCATCATTTTACTGGTGAGTTCTGGAGTCAGAGCTCAATGTCATTACAAGTTTATTTGCTGCTCATATTCCTTTGATTGTCTCTGTGGAGAGAATAAATTATGTAGTTGTTTTACTTTTCATATATTGTTTCTATAGTCCTTTGTAGGGAAAACTCAGAATGTAAGCAAAGTGACCTCCCAAAAGCAAATGGAAATAAGAGCCCCTTGGCAAGGAAAATAAAAGTCATGGGAGAAAGAAAAGGGAAGGGCAGAGAAGGGAATAGTTGTTTCCCACTAGCCACTCTAAGTTGAAACCCCAGGGAGAGGAA
Organism: Bos mutus; assembly: GCF_027580195.1. Classification (NCBI taxonomy): domain Eukaryota; kingdom Metazoa; phylum Chordata; class Mammalia; order Artiodactyla; family Bovidae; genus Bos; species Bos mutus. Next base: position 55,814,740 of record NC_091627.1, read on the forward strand.
AGCTGGCAGTGGTTCTAGAAAGAAGGCAGCAGACTAGCAGTCCCCAGAGTACTGGCACTCCTCAATTTGTCTGGTGAAGACTAGGGAGCTTGCTGGTTCTCTTAGACAATCTCTGTGACTAGCATGACTATCCATTTGATGGAAAGAAAATAAGCATAGGAAGAGACTATCAAGAGAGATGGTCACAGATATTGTCTCTAGAGTTGCCCTCAGCTCCCTGTGTTGCAGGAAGGGAGACCCCTTCCAGGACCTAAAAGTGGGCTCTTGTTTAACACTCAGAAACGAATTGCATGAGGAGACAAATGTGCTGACAAGGAGACTTTATTTGGAAGGGGTGCCTGGGTGGAGAGCAGAAGGGTAAGAGAACCCAGAAGGACTGCTCTCCTCCAGGGGATGAGAGTTCCTGCTCTGCCATGTGGCTCATGGCCTCCAATTTTTTGGTGATAGGATTAGTTCTGGATTGTCTCTGACCAGTCATGCTGATGCAAGGTCCTACTTGAGTGACATGTGCATCACTCAGCCAAGATGGATTCTAGTGAGAAGGGTTCTGAGAGGTTGGTAAGACATATGGACTGGTGTCTCCTGTCTCCTTTTGACCTTTCCTGAATTCTTCCAGTTGGTGGTGGTGGCTTGTCACCAGGATCTACTATCATAAAATAACTCATGCAAATGTTTACTGTGGTGTCAGTCAGGGTGGGCAGTTTCAGTCAAAGGTTCTCTAACACCTGGGTTAGGGATCAGGAAGTTCCTGTTTGCACCAGGTTGGTATTTAGAAGATGGCTGAGTTGGGAATGGCAAGTTGTCAAGCTCTCTCTGTGGGAGAGCCATTGCAGGGGATCCATCATGAGCCAGGACCAGAGTGAACCACATGAGAGAGACCGGAGGGGAGGCAAGCCAGCTAGTGGGAAAGGGGCACAGGTCTCAAATGAGTGCAGACTGCAAAAGTCACAGGGAAGATCCCCTCGGGGGGAGCCTGGCAACCCACTCCAGTATTCTTGCCCAGACAATCCCATGGACAGAGGAGCCTGATGGGCTACGTCCATGGGGTCGCCAAGAGTCAGACATGACTGAAGCGACTGAGCATGCACACATGCAGACTTCAGCAGCTGCTAACAGGACTCTGAGATCACTTTTCCTAAGTCAGATTTCAGGTCAAAGTTGCTTTAAGAAGATGATCCATCTCCATCAGAGTCACCTGGATGGTTATTATAATGTAGGTTACTGGGTTCCACTCCAGGCCTATTTAATCAGAATCTTCAGAAATGGCACCTAGGAATCTGTGTTGTAATGGTCACTCCTGGGTGATTTTTATGCACCATGAATCTTTGATCAGCTTTCTCAATTTAGTTATTGTGTGCTCCTGTTCTTTAAATATATTTGGATGCTCAACTGGGATTTGCTGGAGTGCGAAGGAGCTATGCATATAAGTATGTAACTTCACATATGGTTAATGTAAGTTTAAAATATGAGGCTTCACCTTATTAACTTCATTGGCCACAGATGGCAAGCTTAAAACTGTCTCTTCCAGGGAGTTCCATGATTTTTCCTCTTTCCAGTTCATGGACCTCTTCCTTCAGGCTTTGGAGGTATGAATCAGTTTTTTCTTAATTGTTTGAAGTATTGCTACTCTAAGCCTCTGTGGACCGCTTTCTGCTTATCCCTTCATTCATGATGAAACAGGAAAGTGATTCTTCCTGGCTATGGACTAAGAATGCCCTCTGCTGTACCAGTAAATGAAAAATGTTGCAGCCATCAAGCCATCAGCCACTCCAATTGCCCCTAATAGCATAACCTGAGGGGACTCGGGATGGAAAAGAGCAAGATACTGGCCCTAGATAGTTAATGTGCATATCAAAGAAATTATTTCAATGAGCCCAGATTTTTGCATCTTCCCATACATAGAAAATTGCTAAATTCATTACCTTTATGTCTGATTTTTTATTAACTGTAATCTTTTGACTACCTGGTTTTTGTTGCAAAATTCCTAATACCTTGGCTACTACCCTCACAAGAGAAGTCCCTCAGAGCTATCTGAGAGGTGGCCTCTAGGGCTTGAAGTCCTCAGAAATTTCTCCAAGCAGAACATAATTCTCAACTTTTTGTGTTTGTGTGTGTGTGTGTGTGTGTGTGTGTGTGTTTTCCAGTTGACATGGGTCTTAGGAGGAGGATACTTGGCATACCTGTCTCCAGATTCAGAGCAGACTGAGTTTGAGTCAGAGGACTTGATACTTACTAGTAACCCTATGCTAGTAATTTCTGAACCTGTTTTCTCATGTTTGGAATGGAAGGAAAGAAAAATAATTTCTTTGGAGAATAAAAATGAGACTACTGAAACCATGTGGGGCTTCTTCCCTCGTGCCTCAGAGGTAAAAAATCTGCCTGCCAATACAAGAGATGTGTTCAATCCCTGTGTCAGGAAGAAGCCCTGGAAAATGGGAATGGCAACCAACTCCAATATTTTTGCCTAGAGAATTCTATGGATAGAGGAACCTGGTGAGCTGTAGTCCATGGGGTTGAAAAGGAGTTAGATGTGACTCATAAACTAAACAACAACAACTGAAATAGTGTAACTCAGATTGGGACTTAAACCCACTATTTATTTTTTTTTAATTTAATTTATTTATTTATTATTGAGTGGGATCACATGCCTGGTCTCTACTTAATGAAACTCAAGTTCTTGATGTCTCATCACAGAAAATAATGCAGTGAGAGAGAAAATGATGAGTAAGAAGTAGATTCACTTAGAGAAAAGTGAATTCCACAGAGTGTGGGCTCACACTCCTGTTCTTTCAGAAGCTGTGAAGGGAATGAAGTGAAGTCACTCAGTTGTGTCCAACTCCTTGCGACCCCATGGATTGTAGCCTACCAGGCTTCTCCATCCATGGGATTTTCCAGGCAAGAGTACTAGAGTGGGTTGCCATTTCCTTCTCCAGGGGATCTTCCCGACCCAGGGATCAAGCCCGGGTCTTCCACATTGTCGGCAGGCGCTTTTACCATCTGAGCTGAGAGATCCCAAAGTATGGGGTGGTTAGTTTTTTTGTCTGTGTAATTTCATAGGCTAATGAGTGGGAGGATTATTATAATCATTTGGTGGGGGAGAGGGGAAGGGTGTAGACTTCCAGGAATTGTGCCACCACCCACATTTTTAGCCTTTTATGATTAGCCTCAGAACTGTCATGTCAATGGTTGGTATGCCACTTAGCATGCTAATGTATTACAGTGAGCATCTGATGAGGCTCAAGATTCACTGGAAGTTAAATAGTCTACTGTTTTGGACATAGCTGATTCTAACCAGTTTATACTGTATCCTTGGGCTATGTCATTCTTTAAAAGGTTGTGGCCTTCCCTCTTCCCTTCTGTTTCACTACTATGTTTATATGCCTGACACAATATCTGCTTATGAAACTCTACCTCCCACTTTTCTCATATTTTCTGGGTCCAGATCAAAATTACTGTCATGGCAACCATCCATAATAAAAAGGAAAAGAGTCTGAAAGCAAGCAGGACTCTTGGGGTTTCTGGTACAAATCCTTTCTCTGTCTCTCATTCCTTGTCTGTATGAAATAGGCATCATTCAGACTCCTTGACCTTCCCAGAGTTCCAAAGGGTAGGTTTAAACAACTGCTAATCAGGGAAGGGAAGGGATGCAGAGACAACAGAGGAACAGACCAAAAACAACAGTGCAGTCTGGGGGCAGAGTCCTGGTTTATCTTCAAGGAATATACATAATATTTTTGAGTTCTTCTACAGAACCGAGGTGGTGCTAGTGGTAAAGAACCTGTCTGCAAATGCAGAAGAGATAAGAGATGTGGGTTTGATCCCTGAGTTGGGAAGATACCCTGGAGGAGGGCAACCCAGTCCACTATTCTTGCTGAGAGAAGTCCATGGACAGAGAAGCCTGGTGGGCTATAGTTCATAGGGTTGCAAAGAGTCAGACATGACTGAAGAGACTTAGCACGTATGCACAAAGCCAACGAAGAAGATGGCAACTTCAAGTTGAGTGTAACTTACAGCCCTGCCCTGTGACCTCACCACCAACCAATCAGAAGAAATCTCACACCCTGCAGACTTCAGGCCAAAAGGTTTTCACCCCAAACCACTGGGGAGTTCTGGATTTTTGAGCATGAGCCATTCCTTTTCCTTGCTTGGCCCTGCAATAAACCTTTCTCTGCCCCAATCTCCTATGTTTCAGTTTAATTGGCCTTACTGTGCACTGGGCACACAAACTTTTATCACAAGTCTACTTTTTTTCCAGGGGGCCTATTGAGTGCATTGCACTCAGGAGCCATCTCATCCACATGCCCTCATCTCCCCTCTTGCTATGCTTGTGTACTTGGGAGAAGGCCATTCTCATGGCCTTTCTTCAGGGAAGCCCCTGAAGCTCACCCTCCATTTATTCTAAAGGCCTCTTCTCCTGTTGTCAGTTCTCCTACTCTTCTCATACCCTGGCTCCATCAGCACATCTGATCTGGTCCAAATGCCTCTTGTCTTCAGAAGGGATGTTTACGTTATGAGAGCTGTTATCTGGATTCAGAGATGTCCTAACATTATCTCCCACAAATATAAATACATCTTACACTTTTCATTCCCACCTTCTCACTCCTTCTTGAGGCCACAGGAACTTCCAAGGGAGGAATTTTGTTTTATTTTGTTTCTCTATGGAAGTCTTCTTGATAGCAGCCCTCTTTCCCCAGTACCCATTATATCCACACTGTCTCTAACCCCCTAGGATCTCTACTGCAACTGCTCACAAGGGGTTTCCTCTGAGACTGTGAAATGAAGTGAAAGTCTCTCAGGTGTGTCTGACTCTTTGTGACCCCATGGACTGTACAGTCCATGCAATTATCCAGGCCATAATACTGGAGTGGGCAGCCTTTCCCTTCTACAGGGGATCTTCCCAACCCAGGTCTCCTGCATTGCAGGCAGATTCTTTACCAGCTGAGCCACTGTATTCCACATCATAATCTTCTGTTTCTTTGATTAAAAGAAATGAACACATCAGGGCTTTGCTTTTTGCTCTGTTCACTTCTCTCAGGTGTGAACATTCATATTAATTTCACAGCATCTTCTATCTGAAGCACTCATAATACCCTTATGAAACAGAAGATGGGGCAGGGCGCAACCTTTAAAAGGACATAGCTGTTAAGGGCACAGCAAAAACTGGTTAGAACCAACTAGGCCCATCATTGAAGATTCAACTGCCATTAGACCCTGAGCCTCGTCCCACACTTAGCATGCCAAATCACACCCCCACAATGACAGTTATGAGGCTAACCATAAAAGGCCAAAAAGAGGGCAGTGACCCAAATCCTGGAAATCCCCACCCTTCTCCAAAATAATTGGAATAATCCTCTCACATGTAGCTTATGAAATTACCCAGCCCATAAAAACTAAGCACCCCATATTTTGGGGCCTCTCACCTTCTGAGATGGTCCATAGTCTGTGGAGTGTGTTTCTTCCTCAGCCTTTTCTTGCCTTTTAAAATAGATTGCATTCTGTCTATGGAATGTATATTACTCTAAATAAATCCACTTTCTATCACTTCTTTGTCTCTCACTGAACTCTTTCTGTGATGAGACATAAAGAACCTGAACTGCATTAAAAACCAGATGTGTGATCTCAGTTGAAAGATAGTGCATTCAAGTCCCAATCTGGATTCTGGCCAGGTTCAAGTCCCAGCCTGTGGGTTCAAGTACCAATCTGAATTGTATGGTTTCACTTGGAAATACTAAAAGAAGTCAGTGGAGGAACAAGGCCCATTTCTAGAAACACTGATTTTGTCTTAGGATTCAGGAAATAAGAAAATATATGAGAAAGAAGTAAAGCAATATAACAATAATTTAAATAGCATTTCAACTTAAGTTTACTGGACTGTATTCTGATTTATAGGTTGATCAACACAGGCAGGAAACAAACAGCATGATCAAATGGTAGAGCTGAGCAAAGTTCAATAAAATACTATTTTCAGATATGTGGGAAGAAAGAAGGGAAACCAACAAGGGACATGAATCACCCTAAAAGCAGGAGTCTATTCCCACCCGTAGACCTGAGGGAGCCTGGAATAGCTTGTCACTGTAAGAAAGAACCACCCAGTTAGAGTTGTGACATTTGGTAGAAGGATGCACTGAAGCTGTAGCCTTGCAGGCAAAGAGTCAAATGAATAAGTAACCTAGCCTCCCCATCTACCTGCACTCTGATGTGTCAATGCCCATTGGCCAAATCCACCCATAAGCCAGAGGGCAAGGACTGTCTATTAATGCCATCTATAGAGGTTGACTACACGGGTCCAGAGCAAGGAGGACTGGGGGTGGAGTATCTTAATCTAGGGGAGTAAACAGAATATCCAGCTCAGGTTAGAAAGCAAAAGTCATAACAATTTAAAGCTTCAAGAGACTTGAAACAAAATTTGAGCTTGGAAAAATGAACTCTGACTTATTACTATGCTCAGAAAGAGGATCCAGGGTCTTCTGCTTTTTTGCAGACCCAACAAAGGGATTGAAAATCAAGACTTAAGAGAAAATGTTTTTCAGTATTTAAACAAAATGAAAGCTTTTAATAGTGAGAGCCTCATGCTCCTCATAGGGCTGCCAGAGAATTTTAGACCTTTGGTGCGTCAAAGTTATACATAATGTGTGCAATGATCTGCTCCCTGCCTCCAATGTTACCAATGTCCATCACCACCTATGAAGCTGTGATGAAAGGAGACAGCTCCCAGCTGTGCTGCCTTGTCTATTTTAGAAAACTGTCCCATTCTTCCAAAAGGGCTCTGGGTCAAATTCATTCGGGAAACCTTAAATATTGTCTTTCTGGCTTGTAGATTCATAAAGTAGATCAGAATTCTAAAGGTTCCTAGACCTTCTGCAAAGGTCAAAAAGTGGTTTAAGGGGACCTCCCTGGCAGTCTAGTAGCTAAAACTCTGTGCTTCCAATGCAGGGGGCACAGGTTCATCCCTGGTTGAGGAACTAAGATCCCACATGCTGTGTGGCACAGCCAAAAAAAAAAAAAAAAAAATGGTTTAAGATTCCAGAGCCAGATCATCTAGGTTTCAACCTAATATTCTGCTTCACTAGCTGTATGGCTTTAATTTCTTGAAGCTTAGTTGCTACATCCATGAAATTAAGACACTTACTTTACTTTCCTCAAAGAATCATGGTGAAAATGAGAAAATTTCTCAAGTATAGCTTGGCCTTAGTGCCAGTTACAGTAGTAGCAATGTTAGTATTTTCACCATTCTCACCTGTTTAATCCACAGATTTTCAAAAGAACCTTAGCAAATAGCCCTCAGACAATAGCACATGTTGGGATCATATGGAACTGGGCTACTGTGCTGAGACATCATAGAGAGGACATTTGACCTAGACCTTCACTTCCATGGAAGGAACAGGTCTACAGAACAGAACTTTCCCATCTTTGATCACCTGAGAATCTTCTTAAAATAGAGATTCTGATTCAGTCAGTCTAAGCTGGAGTCAAAACTTCTGCATTTTTAACAAATTCCCAGGTAGTACTTATGATATGGGTGCCTGCTTTAAGAAGCAAAGTCTGAGATTGACTTGTTCTACTTGAGGTTAGAGAAATGGACTTTTTTATCTTTTTGTTTATATTTGCTTGTGCCTACAGAACTGAACCTCTGGCTCTGGGAACTGGAATCGGAGAACAGTATTTGATGTATACATTAATCCTCAGGAAGTAAGCTACTGGAGTAGTTTCATGAATGAATAGGTTTCCAAGAGGTAGGGGAGAGAGGCTCAAACAAAGGAGAGAAAAAGAGGTGCCCTAAAGACAAACTGTGCTGAATGTATCACTTTGTCTGGGTCAGTTTTCAATTAAAGAAAGGACCCCTCACTCTCCCAACACTCTCCTCTCTTTCCCCACATACCACCCTTCCCTAGGCACAGTTTACCACAGTATTTTGTAAACAATATCCAGTTTTCAAGCATTTAGAAAGCAGTAAAACAACAACAACAACAACACTCTCTACATTAGGCTGAAAATCCCACTAGGGAAGGAATGGGTGGTTTCACAGAAGCTGATATCATTCCCTTTGACATTTAAAAGATAAAGCCTACTAGGGTTTTCTTTACTTCACATCATTTTCAACTGAAAAAAAAAGAAAAAAGTACAATGTGAGATTTGTGAGTTAAATTGTATTTGGGGGAAAATGAGGACTCTAGCCAGAGAGGCAGCATTTCAGATACCTCTAAGAAACTGCTCCAAAAGGGCAGGGGGAGAGAGGAGGTCAGTAAACATGTGATTTTCATAAGGAGGGCAGGGGGTGGTACATGAAACACATTTTTGCAGAAGTTTCTGCTATAGTCTTGTGAAGTTTACTGCTAGTCATAAGCAGCAGACATCACCGTGAAAGGTTTTGGTGCTTTTCTAGATATGAAGAGAGGCAAGAATTGGGCTTATGCAATCTCCTGAAAGTACCTGTCTGAAGGCCTGTTCTGTCAGTTTTTCCCAGAAGGCAGAGTGCCTCATTCCTGATCTCTACCCTAAACCCTTTGCAAGGTGGGTTGAATGTTAGCAGTCATAGCAGCTTGTGATATAATCCTTGTAGATGCAAATAGCAAGTGCCAACCTTTAATTGGTGTCATGTTGGCTTTTTCCACAAACAAATGGTAAAGGTTGGCCTCCATGTGCACATGGGCAGAAATATCCACCCAGACTCCCCAAAGTTTTAAATGAGAAAAGGAGAAAGAAAACTGATGGCAAAGTCATTTTTTTATTCTGCCTAACCTATGAAGAAAGGAAACTTCATTATTTTAGGATCAAGTATGCAGGCTAACGCATACTTTCCTCTTTTAAACTCAGAGTCAGTGGCTTTCCCAAAGCACTCCAGTAGCCACTGTAAAAGTCCATCCCTCTGCTCTAAATGTGACAAGTTGTCTAATGTTTGTCCCTTCAGAACCGCCTAAGGCTTTTATTTTGTTGGTTCTGGGAGCCAACAGAATGCCCTGCACACAGGCTTTCTCCAAACCACCTGCCTGTCTCTTTCATCAGGACCTCGAGAAGCCATAGGGCCCAGTGACAAGGAAGTCTCCGGGGCTGAGTAGAACAGACTCTGAGGGCTCTCTTCCTAGTTCTGGGACTTTGGCATGTTATTTTACTTCAGTTCCTTCATCTTTAGTATAGCCCCATCTTGGTGTTTCTCTAAGTATGACAAGTTCACTACTGAAACAGTGTTCACTACCTGAGGACGAAACTATTCATTCATCAGGTCAAAAGTATACTGACTGAAATGTCACTGTAACAAGATGATATAGAAAAATAGAGACTCCTTCAGTGGAAGCTCCCAGTGATGTTTATAAGGATTTGTATTAGCTTTTATGTACAGTTCCTGACCATTGCTTCACAATCCGATTTATGTTAAATGCATTTTGTCTTATCTAAGTTGTAGCTGTCCTTAATAAGAAGAACTATACCCTGATGGCTTTTATAATCTTTGCCCAACATATCTATATAGACTACTTATTTCTTAAATACATTTTTCTTTTCAAAGTTATTTAAAATTAATTTTATTGGTATATAATTGATTTACAATGTTGCAATAATTTCAGGTATATAGCAAAGTGAGTCAATTATACGTGTACATATATCTCTTCTTTTTTATATTCTTTTCGCATATAGCTCATTACAGAGTATTGAGTAGAGTTCCCTGTGCTATACAGTAGTTTCTCATTAGCTCCTATTTTAAATATGGTAGTGTGTATAAGAGGAGAAGGCGATGGCACCCCACTCCAGTACTCTTGCCTGGAGAGTCCCACGGATGGAGGGGCCTGGTGGGCTGCAGTCCATGAGGTCGCTAAGATCGAACACGACTGAATGACTTCACTTTCACTTTTCACTTTCATGCCTGGAGAATGAAATGGCAACCCACTCTAGTGTTCTTGCCTGGAGAATCCCAGGGACTAGGGAGCCTGGTGGGCTGCCGTCTATGGGGTCGCACTGAGTCGGACACAACTGAAGTGACTTAGCAGCTTAGTAGCAGTGTATATAAGGGAGAAGGCAATGGCACCCCACTCTGGTATTCTTGCCTGGAAAATCCCATGGACGAAGGACACCATGAGGTCTCTGGGAGTCGGACACGACTGAGCGACTTCACTTTCACTTTTCACTTTCATGCATTGGAGATGAAAATGGCAACCCACTCCAATGTTCTTGCCTGGAGGATCCCAGGGAGGAGGGAGCCTGGTGGGCTTCCATCTATGGGGTCTCACAGAGTCAGACACAGCTGAAGCGACTTAGCAGCAGCAGCAGCAGTGTGTGTAAGGAAATGGCAACCCACTCCAGTATTCTTGCCTGGGAAATCCCATGGACAGAGGAACCTGGTAGGCTACAGTCCAAGTGGTCGCAAAAGAGTCAGACATGACTTAGCAATTAAACAACAGCAAGAAAGTGTGTATAAACTCCAAGTTTAAGTCCAAAAGGGAGAAGAAAAAAAAGAGAAAGCAAAATATTTACTGAAGGCCTGCTCTATTTTCCAAATTACCTCATTTTGAATTATTATCAGAACATTTTGGTGGAAAAGATTCTAATCTTCATTTATTTCTTCCCTTCTTTTCTCTCCTTCCCCCTCCTCCTCCTTGTCTCCTTTTTATTCTCTCTTCATTCTTCCCCTCCTTTCTTTCTTTTTTCATTTTTTTTAATCAAATAGAACTCTGAAACTAAAAGAGGAAAATGATTATATTAGTTATAAAGTTAATAAAACTTAGAGCTGGTAGGTACATGCAAGTAAAACTGCAAAGCCCATGATCTGTTTACCACCTCACACTACATACTGAATAAAGACCCAATTATGAATTTCATGTGAACTGTCCAATGGTACCTAAGGGGAAGTCATTTCTGCTTCATCTATAAATATATTAAACTACCAGGCTCCTGAGTACCAGTTTCCTCTAGTAGGAAGTATCTGGGACACCAAAGGAATTGCCTGGATGATGTTCCAGTCTTCCACCAGAGAAGGTGCAATCACCAGACACAGCAAAAACCAAAAATTCTGCACAACAATCATAGGGTTTAGAATAGTAATCAGAATGGTAGAGTAAGACAGAGAAGTCTTTTGGAAGAAAATGAATTTTGTCCAGAGAATGTGCTAATTGCCCTTCGAGTATGACAGACAAATAACTGCACTTGACTTGGAAAAGCCAGAGGGCCTCACCCTTCAACCCTGCAAGAACCTTAACATGCATATTCTTGACAGAATGACACAGCCAATTAACTTTCCCCTCTGCTCCATGGAATGTGGTTGTACAAAGAAAGAAAGGAAGCTAGACTTTAATCATCTACTCTGTCTAAGGTAGTGTATGTCACTTATGCATTTACCAGGTGGCTCAAGGATAAAGAATTCACCTGCCAATGCAAAAGATGCTGGAGATATAGGTTTAATCCCTGTCCAGGAAGATTCCCTAGAGAAGGAAATGGCCCACCCACTCCAGTATTCTTGCTGGGAAAATCTCATGGACAGAGGAGTCTGGTGGGCTGCAGTCCAAGGAGTCAGAAAAAATGGACACTACTTAGTTCACAAGCACGCACGCACAGTTAATCCTCACAAGCACACTGTGAGTCCTGGTATTTCAATTTCAGCCCAGTGGCTCAGACAATAAAATATCTACCTGCAATGCGGGAGATCTGGGTTGGATCCCTAGGTTGGATGCCATCCTCTGGAGGAGGGCATGGAAACCCACTCCAGTATTCTTGCCTAGAGAATCCCATGGACAGAGGGCCTAGCAGGCTACAGTCCATGGGGTTGGAAAGAGTCAGACACGACTGAGTAACTAACACAAGAGAAGAATGCTGAAATCACAAATCTGAGAGTTTATACAAGAATTGCCATATAGCTACCACTTTCTGCTCCAGAAAGAGTGAGCTAAAACTTTGCTCCCCATTGTTTTACAGTCTTTGGAATAATAAACAAATGTTTTGGAGGATTTCATCCCCCTACCCTGAAATGTAAAAGCATAGTTCTTGGAGATAAATTTCTGTCTCTTGAGGTCTCTACTCAATCATTCTTTAACACCTAATGTTTACTCTTTTACTTATTTTTCTTTGCTCAGAAGGCCATACTTATGTAATAATACTTTCTCTAAGTTCCTCACTAGTGTGCCCAATGGTTCAGTCTTCAGTCCACTGGTCATTTCACCCTACAATATCTCCCTAGTGCTTTTCATGTGCCAGATACTACATAGATGCTGTTGAATCTTCAGTTTCTCCTTTAACATAACACTGTCCTTGTGGCCTTTGACTTTCAACCTAAATTTCCAGTTGACATCTCTATGAGGATGTTTTGGGGCCACCAAAAAAACAATATTTTCCAAAATAAACCATCCACCTTCCTTTCCTGGGCTTCCCTGGTGGCTCAGCAGTAAAGAATCCTCCTCCTGCCAATGCAGGAGATGTAGGCTTGATCTCTGGGTTGGGAAGATCCCCTGGAGAAGGAAATGGCAACCCATTCCAATATTCTTGCCTGGGAAATCCCATGGACAGAGAAGTCTGACAAGCTATGGTCTATGAGGTGTCAAAGAGTCAGACACAACTTAGCAACTAAACAACAATACCTCCCTTTAGTAAACCAATAAACCTCAGTTTTAGTTACTTGGATATGGGGAGCATAGAGTCAAGAAGTGAAGAGCCTGGTAACCCCTTTTGTCTTCTCCAATTTATGGTTATGTCCTTCCTACTATTTCCAGTACTCAACAACTTACAGTTGTGTCCGCCTAAGTGTCTACTGAGCATCTACTGTTTGTCAGGCTCTAAGAATCCAATAGTGAACAGAACAATCAAATTCCTTGCTTACAATGAGCATATTGCAGTAGAGAAAGAGAGACAGTAAGCAAGTAAGCAAACGGTAACATTGGTAACATATTACAGATAGAAATAAATGTTACAAAGAAAAATAAAGACATCTAGGTACTTCTATTAACTGTATTACCAGACAGGGTCATATTGGAAAATATCAGCTTTGGCCTCTGAAACAGAACAGCTGAATCACACAGAAAACAAGACAGATCATTTCAACATAGTCATTCCTCAAAAAGCGGTTCTTGTCTCAAACATAAATGAGATAATAATGCTTGTGTTTTGAAACAGCTATGACTTAATACTACTCTCTTCCAATCCCTTCCACTGTACATCCCAAAAGGAGAGTGATCCTTGCACCCTTGAGTGTCAAGAAGGCAGAGAAAGAGACAGGAAAAGATAGAACAGAGTAGTTAGGTACTTCCAGTTTTGCATGCAGTCCCTTTGAATAAATAAGAATTACTATTAATACCTGCTTTCTTTTGCTTTCTTTATTATTTTTATTGGAGTAAATTGTTTTACAATGTTGTGTTAGCTTCTGCTGTACAGCAAAGTCAATCAGCTATATGTATACATACATCACTTCCCTCTTGAAACTTCCTCCTTTCTAATGCACAGAAATTCATCATATTCCTGTCAGAGACTCTCACTTTACTTCAGCTGAATTTGACCACATATTTGCATGACACAAGGAACTTGGCCAGGGCCATGCATCAAATTGTGTTCTTCATACCCAAGGGCACTCACCATAAGTGAATAAAAAAATTATGGAGCTCTCCAAGAATATGCTAAAAAAAAAAAAAAAAAAAAAACCACTCCACCCATAAGTGAATAAAAAAATTATGGAGCTCTCAAGAATATAAAAAAAAAAAAAAAAAAAAAAAACCAAGGCCACTCACCATAAGTGAATAAAAAAAATTATGGAGCTCTCCAAGAATATAGTAAAATATAGTAAAAACAGTGCAATAATAAACATGACAAACAGAAAATGGATATTAAACCTGTGTATAACTGCCAGTACAATAAAGAAAAGCTGGATAAATAGGATAAAGGTAGTAATCAAAGTTAAAATGGAAATAGAAACTCTAGAGCTGAAGTCTGAGCTAAAACTACAATTAAGAATTTCTTAGGTATCAGGTAAAATTCATGCAAAGATACTAATGCCTAGATATACTTTTGCTAAAATAGTTTGATTTCAAGAATAAAGAAAAAAGGGAATATTTTCTCCTCCTTATGCATATAGACCCTGAATGTTAAAGTTCTTCATTGACATTCTGGTCCTAAGTATAGGCTGTTTATATACAATCCTAGGAGGAATCATTTGATCCAGAAGTGATTCAGACGGGAGTGTATATGCACAATTCTTTGGTAGTAAAGATCATTAATACAATATATTAATACTAGAGCAAAAGATATGGGTTGATAAGGAACACTGCTTCCAGAAAAGCATGGTATAAATCAAAAGATGGGGAGGCTGACAAAACCTCAGTAGTGGGCCTTTTTCCCCTCTCTTGTACACAAGCAAACAATCTCTCTGAAACAAAATGGGGGGAAATGTCTGGAGAAATAAAGGAGAATAATAATCAGAAAATACTTGCAAACAGATAAAGTTGGATTCGAACAGGAGAACATAAAGCTCTTTTTCTATATTTTTCTTTACTTTTTCTTGAGAGGTCTTTATAAGCTGTAGCACTATAGCTGTTCATTTCCCTGCCATTGTTTTTGGCAAGCTAAATCCTAGATAAATCCCTCTAAAGGATATGGTAGAACTGGATATTATCCATAATATCCAGATAATTACTACCTCTAAAAAGTGAATTATAAAAAATGACCACAATTAAGCCCTCAAGTGGATAGTCATACACTTTGTCATATTTCCTCGTCAAAAATAAACTATTTTTTTTCATATACTTGCTTTTGTACTTTTTTCAAATCCTTCATACATGGATCTATTTTCTGCATTGAGATTTCTTTCTCCCTGAATCTGAACATCAATAGATTCTGACATATCCTCTAAAACACTGATGCATCTTAGAGTCTAATCTCCTTTGCTGCCTCTTGAATTTGATTCTGCACCCTGTGGGAACTGTATGTGAGATAAGGGAAGGTTTGGATCAGAAACTGTCTAGACATGTGACCCAAATAATTTCATAAATGATATCAGTCCCATACACTTAATTAAAGCATCAAGTAGAAGGAAAATAAATTGATATATTTTTTAATTTAGTTAAACAGGTTGGCAATATATAGTCAAGAACTTCCTTGTAACATTTGCTTTTGCTTGAGAACAATAAATCATGACTTTTCTGTAGCAGAGATTTCTAGCCTGGGGAAATTGGTAGAAGAGAATTTTCCCAGAGATGTACTCATCCATACAAAGTTGTCTCCTAAAGAAGTGGAATGCAGGGAGAGAACAGCATGTAGATTAAAATATTACAAAAGCAATTTCTTTCAGAGGGATCAAAAAGTTTCTGTGAAGTTGCTCCATCTTCCTAAGAATACAATTGCTTAGTCTTAAATGCAGAAGCACACAGGTGCACATAAAGCATATAACACAGGAAACTGGGGAATGCAAAATAAACAAACATGTTAAGTCAGATTTGCAGGAAAGGTAAGCTTTCCAGAATAAATCATATGATTTATTTCCCCTTTCATTTTCCTCTAAATATGATTTCTCAAATATTTCAGATGTCCCCTCTCATTTGGAGAATTCAACTTTCTTATTTAGAGGCAGTTTTACTGTAGTGAACTTTAGGAGCCTGGACTCAACAATCATGGGTGTTTGTCCATTAGTTCAGCTCAGTTCAGGTCAGTCAGTCATGTCCGACTCCCTGCGACCCTGTGAACCACACAGCACACCAGGCCTCCTTGTCCATCACCAACTCCCGGAGTTCACCCAAACCCATGTCCATTGAGTCGGTGATGCCATCCAGCCATCTCATTCTCTGTCATCCCCTTCTCCTCCTGCCTTCAATCTTTCCCAGCATCATGGTCTTTTCAAATGAGCCAGCTCTTTACATCAGGTGGCCAAAGTATTGGAGTTTCAGCTTCAACATCAGTCCTTCCAATGAACACCCAGGACTGATCTCTTTTAGGATGGACTGGTTGGATCTCCTTGCAGTCCAAGGGACTCTCAAGAGTCTTCTCCAACACCACAGTTCAAAAGCATCAATTCTTCAGTGCTCAGCTTTCTTTATAGTCCAACTCTCACATCCATACACGACCACTGGAAAAACCATAGCCTTGACTAGACGGACCTTTGTTGGCAAAGTAATGTCTCTGCTTTTCAATATGCTGTCTATGTTGGTCATAACTTTCCTTCCAAGGAGTAAGTGTCTTTTAATTTCATGGCTGCAATCACCACCTGTGGTGATTTTGGAGTCCAGAAAGATAAAGTCAGCCACTGTTTCCCCATCTATTTCCCACAAAGTGATGGGACCAGATGCCACGATCTTAGTTTTCTGAATGTTGAATTTTAACCCAACTTTTTCACTCTCCTCTTTCACTTTCATCAAAAGGCTATTTAGTTCTTCTTCACTTTCTGCCATATGTGTGGTGTCTTCTGCATATCCGAGGTTATTGTTATTTCTCCCAGCAATCTTGATTCCAGCTTGTGCTTCCTCCAGCCCAGCATTTCTCATGATGTACTCTGTGAAGACCAAATGGGAAACCCATACTTCTGCCTCCCTGACACACACACTAGTAATGGGCTCCCTTCCCCTCCCTCCTGGGATGGAGTCAGAAGGGTCCAGTGGAGAGACAAGATTTTAAATCACTCAGTAGTAGTGTGGCTGGAGGAGGAAATGGCAACCCACTCCAATATTCTTGCCTGGAAAATACCATGGACAGTGGAGCCTCGAGGGCTATAGTCCCAAAGGGTCATAAAGAGTCTGACAAACCTTAGCAACTAAACAACAATAATAAGGCAACCTCCACTCTATTGCCAATAGAGACCACATGAACTCCTATCTCTATCAAGCAATAAGAAGACGAGTCCTATCCAACTGTCAACAAAATTTAAAGAACCTGGGTTTCTATAGCCACCTGACATAAGGAGGTGGTGCCCTTCTCTCTCTGCTGTTGAAGCGGTGTGAGAGAAACTCAGCTAAAATTGAAGGTTTAAATAAAATTCAGTCACAATACAAAAAGTTCCAGGTTTCAATAAAAAAGGCTTATCATCCTGAGAATGAGGATGACTTCAAAAAAAATAAAAAGAAGTAATCAATCAGTGCTAATACCAAGAAGACATTATCTGACAAACATATTGAACCATCCTTCAAAAAAGGTTTCAGTTAGAATTCCCTGGTGGTCCAGTGATTAGGACTCAGTGCTTTCATGGCCGTGGCCTGAGTTCAATCTATGGTTGGAAAACTAAGCTCAAACTGTGTGTTGTTATTCAGTCACTAAGTCATATCCGATTCTTTGCAATCCCATGGACTGCAACACGCCAGACTGCCCTGTTCTTATTATCTCCCAGAGTTTGCTCAAACTTATCTCCATTGAGTCAGTGATGCCATCCATCCATCTCATTCTCTGTCACCTACTTCTTCTCCTGCCCTCATCTGTAAGCCAAGATCACCACTAGGAGAAAGGAAAAATTAAATTTTATAGAATTCTTGAAGGTGAGCCAATGTGACACCCACCTTTTTCAATTAGAGCACTAAGTGTCTTCTAGAAAAGTGACTCATTCAAGGTTTCAAGAGTAAGTACAGAAATCCCACTATCCATGTTCTGATTCCTGGTTGAAGCTGCTTTTTTAATACTACTAATACTAACAGTAATAATTGTTTGCATAAATTCAATTATGTCCAAATGTGACTTTGTGAAAATATGGAAATTAAAGTATCTCTTTTTTGTAAAAAAACAAAAAAGAAAGAAAAAATGAAAAGAAAATGTAGGGTTGCATAGCTTCCAAATCTCTATTGTAAACTGCCTCGAGCCAGTTTAGTCTTTATTCACTGTAAGATCCTTTCTGGTAAATATTCAAACTACCAGTGATTACCAAGCATGTTACAAGGTCACATATTATAATGTAATCATGCAAGACATTCCAGACACGCAAACTTACAACCACATGCAAACATTTACTATCATGATGGGAAAGCTCAGGGCAGTAGAAGAAGGGGACAACAGAGGATGAGATGGTTGGATGGCATCACTGACTCCATGGACATGAGTTTGAGCAAACTCCTGGAGTTAGTGAAGGACAGGGAGGCCTGATGTGCTGCAGTCCATAGAGTCACAAAGAGTCAGACACAACTCAGCAACTGAACAAAAGCAAGCATGAGACCTCCTCATTTTCTGTCTGAGCAAACAATAGCAAGCATCTTTCATGAAAATTTCATGCCAAGGTAAATATGACAACATTTTGAGAGCAGGTTCAGCTATTCGTATACTTTGATCCGATACCAGAATCTTCTGTTAAACAAAGGGACATACGACCCAATGAATTCTTCATTTATTTTAAGTATCACTTCAAAAGCTACTGGGATACTGAGATTCTGATATCTAATCTCTGAAAGGGCAAAGGTGCCTGTATAATGTTTCTCATAAACCATGCATTTGTTCATTACTCATTTCACCAAAGCAAAAATTATTTCTTACAGCTCTCATGCTAATTAACAAACTGCCTAGTGCAGTGATTCTCAAATTAAATGTTCACAGAATCCACTGGGAGTCTTGTTAAAATGCAGACTCTGATTCATTATGTCTGGCTTGAAGGCCTGAGATTGTACATTCTAACAAGCTCATAGGTGATGCCTGTGCTACTGGTTTCTGGACCACACTTTGAACAGCAAGAGGGTAGTTCAGATTTAGATTGAAGTACCTGCTTGAGCCTCCTCTGACATGTGAACTTCTGATTAGGATCTTTAAAATGCTCACTAATTACCTTTGAGATATGAATTTAAATAGGAAATATCAAATATTTAACAATTATTTTGGTGGAAAGTTAATTTTACTACATATGTACATATCACACAGCTTATAAAGATGTATTTTAAAATAAGGTATAGACAATATAATAGTCTACCCAAATGGAATGGGTACAAATAAAATGTCCATTTGGAAAAAATACAGAGAGAAAAAGAGATTAAAAAAACAGAAGAGTGCTACTAATCAGTGTAAGATATTATTTAAGCAGAGCTTACATGGTTCCCCTTTTTCATGGCAACCTGAGAATTTCCAGTACAGAACACAATAATTAACAACCTGTCTCATAGCCTAACTTTCTCAAATATAATACACTTAACACATTAGACTGTATCTTTTTCCAGTGAGAAAGATAAGCTAGTTGGATGACATTTCATAATGAGACTTATTTATTAATAGGCTTGCCCCAACAGCAATGTTCCTAGTCATTGGTACTGGAACCATGAATTGACAATATTAAGCATCCATCCATCAACATTAAGGATAATAGGCTCCCTTGATACCAATGTGCATTGTTTATACCTTTTCCTTCTAATCAAATTTCATAAATACTATCCCAGCCAATGGAAAATATATATGCTTGTATAAGATAATCTGTTAAAATATTATAATTTGGGTCAGTGAGAAAATATGTTAAGATATATTTTCTGTCATTAGGCATGGGAAGACATAAAAAATATATATAAATACATTCAAAATTTTCATTAAATGGTCTCAAATTAGTAATTTCCAAAACATTCAAGGCTTCAATTCTGATTCCAAGTAATTCAGAAGCTTTATATTTTGAATATTTTTTATCAAATTGCAGCAAGATCTTTTTTGATCTACATCCTAGAGTAATAAAAATAAAAGCAAAAATAAACAAATGGGTTCTAATTAAACTTAAAAACTTTGAACAGCAAAGGAGGCCATAACAAAAATGAAAAGACAACCCTCAGAATGGTAGAAAATATTTGCAAATGAAGCAACTGACAAAAGATTAAGCTCTAAAATATACAAACAGCTCCTGCAGCTCAATATCATAAAAACAAATAACCTAATCAAAAACGGGCAGAATATCTAAGTAGATGTTTCTCTAAAAAATATATATAGATGACTAAAACACATGTGAAGAGATGCTCAGCATCACTGATTATTAGAGAAATGCAATCAAAATCACAATGAGATATCACCTCACACTACTCAAAACGACCATCATCAAAAAAGTCTGCAAACAATAAATGTTGGAAAAGATACAGAGAAAAGAAAACTCTCACACTGTTGGTGAGAATGTAAATTGGTGCAGCCACTATGAGAACAGTATGGAGGTTCCTTAAAAAACTAAAAATATATCTACCATGCATGTGTGTGTGTGTGTGTGTGTGTGTGTGTGTGTGCTAAGTTGCATAAGTTGTGTCCAACACAGTCTGTCCATGGGATTCTCCAGACAATAATACTGAAGTGGGTTGGCATGCTCTCTTCCTAGGCATCTTCCTGATCCAGGGATTGAACCTACATCTCTTACATCTTCAGCATTGGCAGGCAACTTCTTTACCAATAACGCCACCTGGAAAATCCATATTGAAAATCTATAACTATCTAGCCTATATATATATATATATATATATGATAGATACCATTCAGTCATGTCCGACTCTTTGAAACTCCATGGACTATACTGTCCATGAAATTCTCTAGGCCAGAATACTGAAGTGGGTAGCTGTTTCCTTCTCCAGGGGATCTTCCCAACCCAGGGATCAAACCCAGGTTTCCTGCATTGTAGGGGGATTCTTTACCAGCTAAGCCACCAGGGAAGCCCAAAAATACTAGAGTGGGTAGCCTATCTCTTCTCCAGTGGATCTTCCTGCCCCAGAAATTGAGCCCAGGTCTCCTGCATTGCAGGTGGATTCTTTACCAGCTGAGCCACAGAGCCAGTAATTCCATTCCTAGCATTTACCCAGAGAAAACCATGATTCCAAAAGACACATATACCCCATATACCCCAATGTTGATTGCAGCACTATTTGCAATAGCCAGGATATGGAAGAAAGCTAACTGTCCATCAACAGAGGAATGGATAAAGAAGATGTGGTACATATACACAATTCAATATTACTAGCCATATATACAATGGAATATTACTAGACATAAAAGAGAATGAAATAATGCCCTTTACAGCAACATGACTGACCTAGATATTCTCACACTAAGTGAAGTAATTCAGACAGAGAAAGACTAATATCATATGATATCACCTATAAGTGGAATCTAAAAAAGGGTAAAAATGAACTATCTACTACAAAACAGAAATAGAGTTATGGACATAGAAAGCAAACTTATGGTTAACAAAGGGTAAGGGGAGGGAGCAATAAATGGGGAGATTGAAATTGACATATGCATATTATCTTGTATGAAATAGATAAGGACCTACTATATAGCACCGGAGAAGGCACTGGCAGCCCACTCCAGTACTCTTGCCTGGAAAATCCCATGGACAGAGGAGCCTGGTAGGCTACAGTCCAGGGGGTCGCTAAGAGTCGGACATGACTGAGCCACCTCACTTTCACTTTACACTTTCACGCATTAGAGAAAGAAATGGCAACCCACTCCAGTGTTCTTGCCTGGAGAATCCCAGGGACTTGGGAGCCTGGTGGGCTGCCATCTATGGGGTCACACAGAGTCGCATCAGGTGGCCAAAGTATTGGAGTTTCAGCTTCAACATCAGTCCTTCCAATGAACACCCAGGACTGATCTCTTTAAGGATGGACTGGTTGGATCTCCTTGCAGGCCAAGGGACTCTCAAGAGTCTTCTCCAACACCACAGTTCAAAAGCATCAATTCTTCAGTGCTCAGCTTGCTTTATAGTCCAACTCTCATATCCATACATGACCACTGGAAAAACCATAGCCTTGACTAGACGGACCTTTGTTGACAAAGTAATGTCTCTGCTTTTCAATGTGCTGTCTAGGTTGGTCATAACTTTCCTTCCAAGGAGTAAATGTCTTTTAATTTCATGGCTGCAGTCACCATCTGCAGTGATTTTGGAGCCCAGAAGGATAAAGTCAGCCACTGTTTCCACTGTTTCCCTATCTATTTCCCATGAAGTGATGGGACCAGATGCCATGATCTTCGTTTTCTGAATGTTGAGCTTTAAGCCAACTTTTTCACTCTCCTCTTTCACTTTCATCAAGAGGCTGTTTAGTTCTTCTTCACTTTCTGCCATAAGGGTGGTATCATCTGCATATCTGAGATTATTGATATTTCTCCCAGCAATCTTGATCCAGCTTCCTCCAGCCCAGCGTTTCTCATGATGTACTCTGCATATAAGTTAAATAAGCAGGGTGACAATATACAACCTTGATGTACTCCTTTTCCTATTTGGAACCAGTCTGTTGTTCCACATCCAGTTCTAACTGTTGCTTCCTGACCTGCATACAGGTTTCTCAAGAGGCAGGTCAGGTGGTCTGGTATTCCCATCTCTTTCAGAATTTTCCATAGTTTATTGTGATCCACACAGTCAAAGGCTTTGGCATAGTCAATAAAACAGAAATAGATGTTTTTCTGGAACTCTCTTGCTTTTTTATGATCCACGTGCTCAGTGCTGTAGATAAGCTCTGTTGGTACATACTCATTATTTCCAAAAAGTGGGGTGGGAGAGCCTGAACACACCATCTTGGCTAATTTGCTCTCTCCGCACACCAGGAAAACAGAATTGACCTAAAAAAGTTTCAAAGAACAAAAGTGATAGTGATAAATATGATTTAGGGAAAGCTAAGTCTGTGATAATATAGAAATTCAACTAGTGGGAAATAGACTGAAGACAGGCAGAGCAAGCATAAAGTAAACGCAATGGCTTGAACAGGACAATGTGAGGTTGACTCTAGTTCATATTTAGATGGTAATATTGGCACGGCAATGGATGTGGAGTCTCGATACCAGGAAGCAGTCTTCACAGGTATGAGCACTTGGGTGTGAGGTTGAGGAACTCTTTGCATTTATATAATGTACAGTTTAGTTTTGATTGCTTGATTATGCCCTAAGGTTTGATCTAAAGTATGATAATTCCAACTCATCCTTCCTTCCATCCTCCTTTTTGAACAAGTTGGGTTCTCTCAGTATTGGATTAGCAAGAAGTCAAAGGACAGATGGATCACACTTCTACAATTACTACTGTAGCCCACCTTGCGTATCTGTCATGTATCATATCTGACCTGTCCTAAGACTCAAGTATCCACCTCTGTATCCTGCTAGAAAAGTTTTGAAGATGAAATATAGCTGTTGTTAGTACCCTCGTGAATCATTGAAGATTTTATTTTGCTGTGTGTGATTGCAACCTAAGTACTATTAATAAACCAAAGAAGGATTAATTAAAAAAACAACAGGGCTTCATGGTTTCACAATTGCAGAGGGTCTCATTCATATTGTAGTACTTGGAATTGTGATACAGTCAGCCCCACACACATAAGCTACAACATGGATGGAATGCAATGTTGTCCAATTCCTCAGGTGGAATGTTGTGGTCCTGAGAGTCAGAGCTGACAAAATCACTTGGGTTCCATCTTCCTGCTCTGTCATCTCTGGCATGTGCAAGGTGAACTCCTGCAACTCCAGGGATTATGTTCATATTCAGGTTAGAAACAAAGCAAAGGAAATAGAAACTTTTTCCTCTAAAGTCTTTCACTTTGGGAGGAAAAGAGATGACCCATCCAGGAACATTTGCTTATTTATCTCACAATGAGAAGTGATTTGCATAGCCTTGCATAGCTGCAAAGAAGTCTGAGAAAATCAGTATAAATTTGTGCAGAGAAAACCAGGGTTCTGTTAGCAAAGAACAAGGGTATAAGGATATTAGCTAGGCAACAAGAGTCCACGGTACGCAGTAACTGAATTACCCAGTAATTAAGACACTGTCTGAAGATGAGTTGGGCCTGAAATATGCATCCCACATCCAATACAGAATGCTCTCTTTGATTTATTGTCTATCATGTTATATATTTTATATAATTGTCTCATTATCTTTCTTTCTTACTTGAAAATAAGTTTGATGTGGATAGGAATTTCTGTCTCTTTTGTTATATTCTGTATTTTCCAATGCTTAACAGAACTGTGACTGGTAAAAAGTGAAAGTGTTAATCACTCAAGTCATGTTGGACTCCTTGCAACCCCATGAACTGTAGCCCACCAGGCCCCTCTGTCCGTGTGATTTCCCAGACAAGTATACTGGAGTGAGTTGCCATTTCCTACTCCAGGGGATCTTCCCAACCCAGGGATCAAACCCGGGTCTCCTTTATTGTAGGCAGATTGTTTATCATCTGAGCCATCAGGGTATGATGTAGGTACTTAACATTTGTTACATGAGTAAATGAATATTCATCCCAGCCATGGACTCAATGAATCTGAGCTCTCCCTTGGAACATGGTGGAAAGCACGAAAGAGAGTAGCTCAATATGTACTGCTGAGAGTTCATGTTTACATTCTTATAAAAATCTTTGGAACTTTAAAAAGAAATGGTCAAAAAACTGATTCATAATTATGGCCTCATCTTTAGAAGCTGGAGAATGAAATGGTAACCCACTCCAGTGTTCTTGCCTGGAGAGTCCCATGGATGGAGGAGCCTGGTGGGCTGCAGTCCATGGGGTCACAAAGAGTTGGACATGACTGAGCAACCTCACTTTAGCAGCTAGCACTAAAGGATTCTGTAGTTTAAAAAAAAAAATAGTAGGTAGAACTAAAAATAATAACATCCTATAACCCATGAAGCTTAGAGCAGTTCCCGGTGGCAGGACTACAGCAAAAAAGATACAAAGATAGAAACTGCCACCAGGAGGGACTACTGTGGGATCTTATGTTTCCAAAGATGCCACTAGGAGGATCAGGTGTCCTCCAGTCAAGTGGACATCTTGATTTGGAGATTTCTGAAGAGTACATCCTAAGAAACGCTGGGCTGGAAGAAGCACAAGCTGGAATCAAGACTGCCGGGAGAAATATCAATAACCTCAGATATGCAGATGAAACCACCCTTATGGCAGAAAGTGAAGAAGAACAAAACAGCCTCTTGATGAAAGTGAAAGAGGAGAGTGAAAAAGTTGGCTTAAAGCTCAACATTCAGAAAATGAAGATCATGGCATCCGGTCCCATGACTTCATGGCAAATAGATGGCAAAACTGTGGAAACAGTGTCAGACTTTATTTTTTGGGGCTCCAAAATCACTGCAGATGGTGACTGCAGCCATGAAATTAAAAGACACTTACTCCTTGGAAGGAAAGTTATGACCAACCTAGATAGCATATTCAAAAGCAGAGACATTACTTTGCCAACAAAGGTCCGTCTAGTCAAGGCTGTGGTTTTTCCTTTGGTCATGTATGGATGTAAGAGTTGGACTGTAAAGAAAGCTGAGCACTGAAGAATTGATGCTTTTGAACTGTGGTGTTGGAGAAGACTCTTGAGAGTCCCTTGGGCTGCAAGGAGATCCAACCAGTCCATTCTAAAGGAGATGGGTCCTGGATGTTCTTTGGAAGGAATGATGCTAAAGCTGAAACTCCAGTACTTTGGCCACCTCATGCGAAGAATTGACTCATTGGAAAAGACTCTGATGCTAGGAGGGATTGGGGGCAGGAGGAGAAGGGGACAACAGGGGATGAGATGGCTGGATGGCATCACTGACTCGATGGATGTGAGTTTGAGTGAACTCCAGGAGTTGGTGATGGACCGGGAGGCCTGGAGTGCTGCAATTCATGGGGTCGCAAGGAGTCGGACACGACTGAGTGACTGAACTGAACTGAACTGAAGTTGTCTGCTAAACCCAAATGATTACTTTCACAAGATGGAGAACACTGGCTCTGATTTTCTACTCTGCATGAGTGAGAAGATTCTAGGGACCAATATTCATTATGTACTTTATCAAAATGAGAGAATATCACTTTCCCATTAGTAAAAGTGATCTGTGGGGGCTTCTAGGGTGGCTTACTGGTAAAAAAATCCACCTTGCTATGAAGGAGAAATGGGTTCAACCCTTGAGCCAGGAAGGTCCCACATGCCTCAGGGCAACTAAGCCCATATAGCACAAATACTGAATCTGTGCTCTAGAGCTTAAGAACTGCAACTACTGAAGCCAGAGTGCCTAGAGTCTGTGCTCTGCAACAACAGAAGCCCTGCAATGGGAAGCTCATGCACCACAACTAGAGAGTAGCCCACTCAGCAACAAAGATCCAGCATAGCCAAATAAATAAATAAATAAACAGTAAAAAAAAAAAAAATCTGCAAAGGTCTATGAGGCTTTTTTCCCCATGGAGGGGAAAGGAATTAGAAATACAGAGTGAGAATTCCTTGAATAGAAAGATTCCAAATAGCAAAATGACACTGAGATTCATAGCCCAGAAAGTCCAGGCTAGGAATTGTTAGGAGAAGTGAACAGGCAGTGTGCCCAGCCACTTACAAGTAGAGTATGTAATCTCATGCCCTGAAGATTTAACAGGTGAAAATGCTGGAAATCAAAATCATCAGTAATACAAACAGTAATTGCCTCACCTTTGGTCTGAAGATTGCCTTGAATTATACTAACAAACTGCAAAGATGGGTTACAAGGGGAAAACTATAAAAATTAAGATACCTGTCTCCCCCTTATAGGTGAGTTGAATGAAAGTGTTATATAGATACTCTGGGATTTCACCTGAGTTGATGTTTTAGGTTTTAAAAAGAATGAATTAAAAGAAACTTGTGCTTCTTAAATTCCATTAAAAAATGACTTTACAGTATAATTTTATTGGCCTATTAAGAAATTATCAGATAATATTTTCTAAAATCAGGGTATGCTCCTAAAATATGCTTAACATTTTCTCCACAGATGTACAAGATGCATGTTTACTGCTTCTAAGTTTTCCGAAGTTGATAAAAATAAGAAGTAAAATTGTATAGATAAGAAGATAGAGTTGTCAACACTATAGATATAAAGGATGTATAAATGTAAATAACATGGATTTTAAATACACAGTAGATATGAAATTGGAGAGATGACATTTTACTCTCTAAGGAATCCTAGACTCAGAGAAAACTATGTTCAAATTCTTGAGATACCATTGTCTCACTATGTGACCTTGGGTAATGCACTGCTTATTTCTAAAATCCAGTTTCCTGATGTATGAAATAAAGATCTGAGTATGGTTTCAAGTGTTAAATTTTAGTGGAAAAACCAAGCAAATGTGATTAGCATACTGCCTGGCAAACAGTTTTTTCCTGATACTTGTTTGTCAAATTTAAAAACCAAATAAATATAAAAGTTGGGGCAAGGGAGAAAAACAAATCCATCCTGACCATCTTTTTATATTTGAGGGGAGGAAACTCCTATGTATGAGATAGGATGGGTCATGAAAAACCTCCTGCTTGGAACGATTTCCCTTTCTGGCCCTGTTAACGGCTTAGAAGTCCCTATATTATACTTTCAATTGAATAAAGGCAACCAGGTTACATTTTAAATTTTATATGTTCAGCATCTATAATAGATAGAATGTTGGCCTCCATGCCCTAACCTGTAAATATGTCACCTTATATGGCAAAAGGGATTATGCAGATGTGATGAAATTAAGGACCATGAGATAAAGGGATTAGATTTAGATTATTTTAGTGCAACCAAATAATCACACAGTCCTTAATCAGAGAATTTTTTCAGGTTAGGTCAGAGAGACGAAACAGAGATGGAGGAGGAGGAATACAAGGCATTTAGTAAGTTCGGTTTGCCCATGCCAGCTTTGAAGATGGAGGTCAAATGTAGGCAGTGTCTACAAACTGGTAATAGCCTTCAGTTGACAACCAATAAGAAAAGAGGGATCTCAGCCCTATAATCACAAAGAATTGAATTCTGCTAACAGTTGGAATGAACAAGAAATGGATAACTTCCCTACAGTGTCCAGAAAGGAACACAGCCCTGCTGTGATTTTAGCCTAGTGAGACCCCATCAGACTTCTGAGCTATAGAACTTGAAGATAATAAGTTTGTGTTGTTTAAGTTTTACATAGTAAGGAACTCTGCCTCACCCATAAAGAAGTCTAGTCTTTGACCTTACCTATCATGTAGAGATCTTTAGGCCCCTGGAATGTCCTTCCTGATACAAGTGACTTTATCTTACAATGTGATTTATTTGGATCACATGGTATGAATATTCAATCCTGAATATTCATTGGAAGAACTGATGCTAAAGCTGAAGCTCCAATACTTTGGCCATGTGATGCAAAGAGTCAACTCATTAGGAAAGACCCTGATGGCTGGGAAAGACTGAAGGCAGGAGAAGAAGGGGCCACAGAGGATGAGATGGTTGGATGTCATCACTGACTCAAAAGACAGGAGTTTGAGCAAGCTCTAGGAGTTGGTGATGGACAGGAAATCCTGGTGTGCTGCAGTCCATGGGGTCACAAAGAGTCAGACACAACTGAGCAACTAAACTGAGAACAGTATGAGTTTCAACCTCTGAAGAAACTAGAGACTAAACATCTTAGCCTGACATCGGGAAGAGGTGAAGACTAACAGTCAGCAACCTGGACAATGTGTAATTGAGCCTTCATAAAAGTTCTGGATACCAAAGGTTTATGAGTATGCTTCCCTGGCTGATAATACTATGTGTATAGTATTGTCACACATGATAGCCTGGAAGAATTAGCATGTTGCATGTCTCAGTGGGAGAGAAAGACCGGAAGCTCTGCATCTGGACCCCTCTCAGATTCTGTGCTATGTGTCTCTTTCTTTGGGTCATTTAAATCTGTGTCTTTTCCCTATAATAAATCATTCAGTGAGGAGTGAGTTCATTTAGAGTTCTGTGAGTCATTCTAAAGAATTATCAAACCCAAGTAACCATGATGGTGGTCATGACTTAGTCACTAAGCTGTGTCCAACTCTTGTGACCCTAAGGACTGTAGCCCACCAGGCTTCTCTTGAGGTAGAAACTACTAGGTAGTCAATGTAGAACTCTGAGACCTCAGTCTTGTTTTCATTAAACATGCTTCTCCATTGCCCTGAATTCCTGAAATGTGTCTTTGGTCTGATAAATTTTCAGCACTCAGATCCAGGGAAGGGCAGTAATAAACTTCTGTTCCATATGCCTGAAGGAAAAATAATTGGGATCATTAATCTTAAGCTAATATATCTGATCCATTGTAAAATGGCCAGGGGGCATGAAAAAGGGTGGCAACTTAATCTGAGGATCAAGAGAAGCCATAAAAATTTTAAGTTAAGCATCTTGACCTTTAAACTGATTGGTTAGAAATACCATGATTTGGGGACAAGAGCCAACCAAAAATGCACAGATTAATACTGGTAAAGATATAAAACTGCTGTAATCACCACCGTTTTAGGGACTCTTTACCCCCTCTCAGTGTCTATGATGAGAGCTTTCTACTTTCCTCCTCTTTAATAAATCCTGTTTGCTTGCTACCATTAGTGTTTGCGTGTTTGTGAATTCCATTCTTTGGCTCCGCAGGTGAGAACTTGGATTCCCATGTCAATCTGTCCATGGGATTTCCCAAGCAAGAATACTGAAGTGGGTTGCCATTTCCTTCTCGTAAAGGATCTTCCTAACCCAAAGATCAAAGCTGCATCTCTTGTGTTTCCTGCATTGGCAATCAGATTCTTTACCAACTGAGCCACAAGGGAAGCCCATGGGGGCCCCCAAATTGATAGCCAGATGGGAACTTCCAAACTTGTGGCTGGTGTCTGAAAAGAGGGCAGTTTTGTGGAGATTGTCTAACTTTTGTAGGAAGTCATTTAAGTAGCAACAGAAAACTAATACAAAAACTACTAATAATAGAAAGGTTAAAACAAACAACTCATTGGGGGCACCTTGCCTTAAGAAGATGGACTTGGAATAGTACATATTATTGGGGGAATGGGGCTAGAGAAGAGTAGATTAAAGCTGAGGGAGGAAAGTGCCAGCACAAGTGTAAAGAGAAGTCCACTCTGATGCTGAAAACTCAGCCTCTGTGCACCAGTGCTGAATCGAATCTTGGAGACAAGCGTTTTGGGTAAAGTAGAAAAGAATAGCTTTATTGCTTTGGCAGACAAAGGGGGACAGGGTGGGTTACTGCCCTTGAGCACTGTGTGTCTCAACCTGGGAGGATCTGGTGAGGAGTTTTATAGCAATAGTTCAAGAAATGAGTTGCTGATAAGGGTCAGGGTGTGTGCAGGGCCTGCACTTCTTTAGTCTGGCCTCAAGTGATCTCCTGATGAGCCTCTGTGACTCCTTTAATCTGGCCTCAAGTGGTCTCTTAATGAACTTCAAGGTTATCCAACTGACCTTCTTTTTGGAATATTTTCTATTCTGGGGTTTTAGTTCTTTAGAAGAACTTAAAGATATTATGTGTGTCCCTTGAGGTGGAACCAGGACCCTGTCTCAAGACTACACTATTGTTTCTTGACTGCCCCTCCTTTTTTCTCTGAATCCACTTCCTTCCCTGATTAGCAGCTGTTTGGATTTGCCCTTACCGACTCAGGGAAGATCATGGAGCCTGGAGTCTGTTCTCTACAAAAGAGAAACAGGGAACACAGAAAGGCTTCTCTTCCCCTGAGCTGCACCAGGTCCTGCTTGGTTTCAACACTGGTTAGGGGACAGTGAAGCAGGAAAAGTCATCCTAAGAATATTTAGTCAGGAAATAGAAAGGCTTAAGGGATGCTGCCCAATTATGTTAGCCATAAGAGAGTTCTTCCAGCCTGTACAGAGAGTTTATTTGCCGGACCTGCTTTTCAAGTGGGATTTAAGAAGTCTCTCCTGGGTGCAATTACTGTGAATAAGCCTCAAGGCCAATATAGCAAAAGGAAACAGTGCAGCCTTTTTGTTGAGGCATTCGTTTGAAAATGATTTGATAGTAGGTGGGGGTTTGTTTTCTAATGTACTGGCTCTCCTATTATCCTCAGCTCAATTTATTATGCAGTCATCATAGTCCCCAGGATAGTTTTTCTGACAAGTCTGTGGCAGTCTTGGATAAATTCCAGTATCAATCATTGAAAATCACTTCTCTCAGTTGCTATGGATTTAGATCCACTAAAGAGTTACATTTCCATCTTATTGATTTGTATAAAATTATTTCAATCACATAGGAAAATGTTTTCTGCAAAATCTTCCTTGGCTGAGTTGAATATTCATACAATATGCAAAGAGCAAAAGGTGAACTTCAAACACATTGGTAACAGGTTGCTTTACAAGTAACTAGTCAAGCAGGAAGAATTTCTAGGTTCACTCAGGAGTGGTTCAGAGCTAATCATTTCAGCATTCCAGATACAGCAGCCTTCCTTCTACTATCTCTTACCTGTGACACATCCTGATGATTTCAGAGCTCAGAAAGCCTTTAATGGAGAATTCTGCCTCATCACTGCCAAATTTTGTTTATGCCCCTACTTCTAAGGTAATTGACATTTACTCACAAGATCAGGCATCGATTATGAAAATCAGGAAAAATACAATGCTGTCCATTACCTGAATCATACTAGACAAATTTAGAGATAATAACTTGTACCAACTATACTCCAATAATTTCTAAAAATGAAAAAACATAACTTTTAGGATTGGTGAGATCAAATCAAGTAAGACTTTGGGTTTTAGACAGTCATCCTCTTGTATGAAGTTTTATAGATTATTATGGAGATTATGGGCTTCCCTGGTAGCTCAGTTGTAAAGAATCTGCCTGCAGTGCAGGAGACCCTGGTTCAATCCCTGGGTTGGGAAGATACCTTAGAGGAGGGCATGGCAACCCACTCCAATATTCTTGCCTGGAGAATTCCATGGACAGAGGAGCCTGGCAGGCTACAGTCCTAGGGTTACACAGAGTCAGACAGGACTGAAGCGGCTAAGCTGCAGCAGCAGGATGGAGACATGCCTTGAATATTATTCAAGACTTGGACTCTCATCTGAATAAAAGGAGTGACAATTGCACAAGCAACACACCCTCAAAGTACCAAGTGGAATGTGATAAAGTTACAGAAAAGAAAGCCGCATTTGAATATCCTAATTTTTGTGATAAGACAGTGTATTGAATGTCTACGTTATTCAACCTAAATTCAGTCCAGGCCTACTTGGGCCACAAAGCAAGCCTTAGTAAATTTAAGAAAACTGAAATCACAACAAGCATCTTTTCCAACCACAATGCTATGAGATTAGAAGTGAACTGTAAAAAAAAATTGCAAAAAGCACAAAAATGTGAAGACTAAATAATGTGCTATTAAACAATGAATGGATCAGGGAAGAAACAAAAGAAGAAATTGCTTAAAAATTCCTGGAGAATAATTTAAATTAAAACATGATGATACAAAAGCTATGGGGTGCAGCAGAAGCAGAAAAAGGCTGTATAAGAGGGCAGTTATAGTGATACAAGTTTACCTCAAAACAAGAAAAATATCAAATAAACAAGCCAAGCTTATACCCATAGCAACTAGAGAAAAAGAACAAACACAGCTCAAAGTTATTTCTCCTAACTTTCTGCTCTACTATCAGAGCAGAAATAAATAAAATAGAGATTAAAAAAAGATGGAAGAAATTAAAATCTGGTTCTTTGAAAAAATAAACCTGATAAAACTTTAGCCAGGCAGACTCATCAGGAAAAAAGAGAGAGAGAGAGAGAGGACTCAAATCAATAAAATTAGAGATGAAAAAGGAGAAGTTACAACTCATATCAATAAAATGGACAGCCTAGAAGAAACAGAAAAATTCTTAGAAAGGTACAATCTTTCAAGACCGAACCAGGAAGAAACATGAACATTACAAGACTGCTTCGGGAACAACTCTATGGCTTTGAAATAACCATCCATCTAAGGCTATGCCAGAAGGGTACGTGGTTTGAAATTTTTGTCAAAAAAAATGGCAGTGTTAAGTCACCCAGACTTTCTCATGTTCTCATTCTTCTAGGACTAAGCAAAGGGAAATGCAATAAAAAGGAATTTTGAAGGTAGCTGGCCTTCCAGTTAAAATAGGGAACATTATTAAAAAAGTATTAAATCCTGGTCAGTACAAGATTCCCATGCATCACACCAGTTCCTGTGCTTTCCTATAAAGGGAGGAGGTAACATCATTGGCCAAAACTAGGTCCAAAATGTCTGCTGGTTTCCTAAGACCACTACTTGAGCAAGAGAATCTCCATAACTTTTTAAGGACTGTTGACATTTCCATTAAAAAGTTCTCACAGAAAACAGCTAGATTCCCAAAGTTCCCTAGAGATATTCAAAGGATCTTGTCACTACATCAGTTGAGTTAAGTTCAGTCAAGTTCAGTCGCTCAGTCATGTCCGACTCTTTGTGACCCCATGAACTGCAGCATGCCAGGCCTCCCTGTCCATCACCAACTCCCAGAATCCACCCAAACCCATGTCCACTGAGTCGGTGATGCCATCCAACCATCTCATCCTCTGTCATCACCTTCTCCTCCTGCCCTCAATCTTTCCCAGCATCAGGGTCTTTTCAAATGAGTCAGCTCTTCACATCAGGTGGCCAAAGTACTGGAGTTTCAGCTTCAGCATCAGTCCTTCCAATGAATATTCAGGAATGATTTCCTTTAGGATGGACTTGTTGGATCTCCTTGCAGTCCAAGGGACTCTCAAGAGTCTTCTCAAACATCACAGTTCAAAAGTATCAATTTTTCAGTGCTCAGCTTTCTTATGTGAGAGTAGTCCAACTCTCACATCCGTACATGACCACTGGAAAAACCATAGCCTCGACTAGAAGGATCTTTGTTGACAAAGTAATGTCTCTGCTTTTCAATATGCTATCTAGGTTGGTCATAACTTTCCTTCCAAGGAGTAAGTGTCTTTTAATTTCATGGCTTCAATCACCATCTACAGTGATTTTGATGCCCAGAAAATGCCCAGAAAAAACAGTTTCCACTGTTTCCCCATCTATTTCCCATGAAGTGATGGGACCAGATGCCATGATCTTAGTTTTCTGAATGTTGAGCTTTAAAACTTTTTCATTCATCTCTTTCACTTTCGTCAAGAGGCTGTTTAGTTCTTATTCACTTTCTGCCGTAAGGCTGGTGTCATCTGCATATCTGAGGTTATTGATATTTCTCCCGGAAATCTTGATTCCAGCTTGTGCTTCTTCCAGCCCAGGGTTTCTCATGATGTACTCTGCATATAAGTTAAATAAGCAGGGTGACAATATATAGCCTTGACGTACTCCTTTTCCTATTTACAACCAGTCTGCTGTTCCATGTCCAGTTCTAACTCTTGGTTCCTGAACTGCATACAGGTTTCTCAAGAGGTAGGTCAGGTGGTCTGGTATTCCTATTTCTTTCAGAATTTTCCACAGTTTACTGTGATCCACACAGTCAAAGGCTTTGGCATAGTCAATAAAGTAGAAATAGATGTTTTTCTGGAACTCTCTTGATTTTTCGATGATCCAGCAGATATTGACAATTTGATCTCTGGTTCCTCTGTTTTTTCTAAAACCAACTCGAACATCTGAAGTTCATGGTTCACGTATTGCTAAAGCTTGGCTTGGAGAATTTTAAGCATTACTTTACTAGCGTGTGAGATGAGTGCAATTGTGCGGTAATTTGAGCATTCTTTGGTACTGCCTTTCTTTGGGATTGAAACAGTCTTATGGACTCTGTGGGAGAGGGAGAGGGTGGGAAGATTTGGGAGAATGGCATTGAAAAATGTAAAATATCATGTATGAAACAAGATGCCAGTCCAGGTTCAATGCACGATACTGGATGCTTGGGGTTGGTGCACTGGGACGACCCAGAGGGATGGTATGGGGAGGGAGGAGGGAGGAAGGTTCAGGATGGGGAGCACACGTATACCTGTGATGGATTCATTTTGATATTTGGCAAAACTAATACAATTATATAAAGTTTAAAAATAAAATAAAATAAAATAAAAAAGTGACCTTTTCCAGTCCTGTGGCCACTGCTGAGTTTTCCAAATTTGCTAGCATATGGAGTGCAGCACTTTCACAGCATCATCTTTCAGGATTCAAAATAGCTCACCTGGAATTCCATCCCCTCCTCTAGCTTTGTTCATAGTGATGCCTCCTAAGGCCCATTTGACTTCACATTCCAGGATGTCTGGCTCTAGGTCAGTGATCACACCATCGCGATTATCTGGGTCATGAAGATCTTTTTTGTACAGTTCTTCTGTGTATTCTTGCCACCTCTTCTTAATATCTTCTGCTTCTGTTAGGTCCATACCATTTCTGTCATTTATAGAACCCATCTTTACATCTAATTTTCTTGAAGAGATCTCTAGTCCTTCGCATTCTATGTCACTACATATCTTTACCTATTTCAACTCCAACATCCAACAAAAACGGGACCTGAGTTGAGATGGCTTATATGTGATGCACGTCCATCAATCCCTTCTTATATTCACAACCAGCATTGCTACTCAATAGAACACACCCACCCTCAGAGCCCTTCTCAAAATAGTACTCTGTCTTTTTCTGAGACTCCAGAACAAACAAAGTTCTGAGGGAGCAATTCACTCAGTACATTATCTTCCGTTCGAGCTATGGCTGTCTAGACTACTTTGGGAATCCTCCTAACTCTATTTAAGAACAGTGGCTGTAAGAATGAATGCAATTTCTAAATGAAGCCTCGTAAATTTCCCACAAGTGGAGTAGGCTCTTGTCAGTATCAATTTCATATTTTACCAAGCAGTATTTGATTAGCTGCCATCTCAGAATCAAGGACAACTATACTCTCCTTCTGCTGAGGATCAAAGAAGTCAGAGTAGTGGAGGTGAAGTGTTTTATGTTTATTGGGAGAAAGTGCTAAGAAACCAGGTGAAGTAAAATCTTCTTACCCATGGGAGAGAGCCTTGGGCACTCTGATACTCACTGTCTCTGACAACTCACTCATCCTCATCTCTCATATCCAGCTCAGTAGAGTTTTTATTCTCTAAAATGGCTCTTGAATCCATCCCTCCTTTGCCCACTGACTAATAATCCCTCTAACTAAGAGACTGTATCAAGGTCTTATTCGGTTACTCTTGGCTCCAATTTATATCATCCTTTGCTGCCAAGTCAACCATCTTGAAGCACACTCAAAACCTCTGAAGTATGCCGCCTTTTAATTTGCATGCAAACTCCTAAACCTAGCACACAAGTTCTTCTAAATTCTGGCCATTACCTCTCAGCTCTATCTCATGCTCTCGTTCAAGTTCTTATCCAAAGGTATTTACTGCCCCTGTGCACTTTGTGCCCTTGGGACTTTCCCTCTGCTATTCCTTTCTTGAAATTCCTCCCTTCTTTCTTCCTTTCTAGCACTCAAACACTGTGCCTGGACCTAGATCAAACTCTGGCTTGACCATGAAGTCTTCCCTGATCCTCTGACCTGAGGAAGACTGCTCACTCCTTCCCCTTTTCTCTCTTAGCAAATTGACTGCCTTGTTTCATCTAGTCCTGAATCACACTCTCCTTTATTTTATCTTTCACTAGATTGTGAACTAAGAGACTATAAAATTATTATCTAGTACAACTTAAGATCTATTCTTGCATGAATACAAGCCTGGCACCTGATACAAATATAATAAATATTGCATGACTCAACCTGCTGCTCTGGCTCACCTATTTTATTACCTGGGTGTTTATTTAAGGAGGCTTTATGGTGTGTCGGTGAAGAGTTCAGCCTTTGGGAGCCAAACTATCTGGATTTGAGTCTAGGCTCTGTCCCCTAATATCTGTGCAATCTTGGGCAAGTTACTTCATAGGGATAATAAAGACCTCACATGCTCATCACTGGGGGATTTGGATTGATGTGTGTGCACTGCCATGTGTAAAACAGATAGCTAGTAGGAACATACTGTATAGCACAGCAAGCTCAGCCTGGTACTCTATGGTGACCCAGATGGATAGGATTGAAGGAGTGGGAGGAAGGTCCAAGAGGGAGATATATATATCTGATTCACTTCATTGTACAGCCTGGTGGCTCAGATGGTAAAGAATCTGCCTGGAATGCAGGAGACCTAGGTTCAATCTCTCAGTCAGGAAGATTCCCTGAAGAAAGTAATGGCTACCCTCTCCAGTATTCTTGCCTGGAGACATCTATTGACAGAGGAGTCTGGCAGGCTGCAGTCCATGGGTCACAAAGAGCTGGACATAACTGAGCAACTAACACACACACACATACCCAGAAATATATATATATATATATATATAACTATTCATCAGTTTCTTCATGGTTGTTGTTCAGTCACTCAATCATGTCCGACTCTTTGCAACCCCATGAACTGCAGCCCACCAGGCTTCATATAATTCTTCATATATATAATTCTTACTCATTCTCAGCCAATATGAGTAAAGCATTTAGAACAGTGCCTGGTGCACAGTAAACATTCAATAAACGTTAGCCGGTTCACTTAGCTAAATTCTCCCTCAAGCCTGTGATCCCTGAATAACAAAGGGCAGGGTGGTATGATGTGCAGAGCTTTTGTTCAGAATGAGTTCTGGAGGGAAAGGGTCTCCAGCAGAAAGGGTCAGCCCCAAATTCTGTAGTCCAGGAAAACAGTGAACCAGGTTGAGAGATACCACTAAGACAGGAAGGATTAGACAGCTCCTGAGCCCTGGATGAGCAGAAACCAGAGACAGGGTCAGAGTCTGCAAGGGCAGCTTCATGAACTGTGTGGAAAGTGCGTAGTCCCAGGGCAGAGGTGGATTGTTGTCTGCCTCGTGTTTGCTTTCCTTCCAGGAGCTGACAGACCTGAAAACTCAGGAAAAAAAGTACGGCCAGAGGAACCAAAGACCTCCATTTGGGCCCAGATCTGTGGCGGTAAAAACATAGATCCACCCCATCTCAAGCGGAGATAATTAGAGTATATGCAGCTCATACATCCGCTGGTCTAATATAGATCAATGGTCATCTCAATCTACATTAGGTCAATTCTTCTTTTTAACCTCCAAAATTATAGGTCATCACTCTAGACAAGGTATGAACTGCAAGGAATGTAATACAAAATGGCAATCCACTTCCTTTAGTGCCAAACTCATTTTCTCCTCATAAAACATTCAAATCATTTAAAATTATTACTCTATTCCTGAGTCATAATATTGTTAAAACTTATAAAAATCATTTCAGTGTAATTCCCCTGACTCAAATTTATTAAATATTCTTCCTCAGAAGTTGTACATAATTTAACCAGAAAAGGTCTTTTTTTTTTTAACCAACTGAAGTAATCAAAAATAGATGAAGTAAGGAAAATAAAATAACTGCTAGGTGAATGTCAGGTTTGGAGTTGGGAGTTATGAGCTTCTCTCACTCACTTCTTTCCGTGAGTATATATAAAAAGACCATTTGAATATTACTCAGCCACAAAAGGTTGTGCCTTTTAGTCCATTCTAAGTAAGTGCATGAACCTAGAGCCTATGATACAGAGTGAGGTGATTCAGAAAGGGAAAATTTAAATATCATGTATCAATGCATGTATGTGGAATCTAGAAAGATGGTGCTGTGCTGTGCTTAGTTGCTCAGTCATGTCTGACTCTTTGCGACTTCCTGGACTGTAACCCGCCAGGCTCTGTCCATGGGGATTCTCCAGGCAAGAATACTGGCATGGGTTGCCATGCCCTCTTCCAGGGGATCTTCCCAATCCAGGGATCAAACCCAGGTCTCCTGCATTGCAGGTGGATTCTTTACCATCTGAGCCACCATGGAAGCCCATGAATACTGGAGTGGGCAGCCTATCTCTTCTTCAGGGGATCTTCATGACCTGGGAATTGGACTGAGGGCTCCTGCATTGAAGGCAGATTCTTTGCCAGCTGAGCTACCAGGGGAGCCCAGAAAGATGGTACTGATGAACATATTTGCAGGGCAGCAGTGGCAACGCAGACATAGAGGACAGACTTGTGGACACCTGGGAAAAGAAGAGGGTGGGACAAATTGAGAGAGTAGCACTGAAACATATACATTATCCTTTGTGAAATAGACAGTCAGTAGAAATTTGCTATATGATGCAGGGAGCTCAAACCTGGTACACTGTGGCAACCTAGAGAGGTGGGATAGGGTGGGAGGTGGGAGGGAAGTTCAAGGCGGGGAGACATATGTGTACCTATGGCTGATTCATGTTGATGTATTGCAGAAAACAACACAATTTGGAAATCAATTATCCTTGAATT
This sequence comes from Bos mutus, assembly GCF_027580195.1. Taxonomy (NCBI): domain Eukaryota; kingdom Metazoa; phylum Chordata; class Mammalia; order Artiodactyla; family Bovidae; genus Bos; species Bos mutus. The sequence goes on from NC_091627.1 coordinate 55,853,524, forward strand.
AAAAATAAATATTTTTTTAAAGGATCACTTGATCTGGCCCTTTGTCCCCCAAGCATCCCTACCAACCATCATGGGCTGAGCTGTATACAGCTAAATGAAATTATTATTCTCTTTAATTCTTTCTCATCACCAACCCTGGTCAACTAATCCATAATGAGTAAAAGTCATGCTGAGGGCAACTCAAATATAACATGTCAAAGCAAAAACATTCTGGCTTTCTTCAGGCAATTTATCTTTCAAAGGAGATGCTTCAGGTGCTGACTGGCTCAGTGAGGTATGAAGCAGCAAGGAACCCATACCCCCAACCACTGGTGGTAATGCCAACAAAGATGAGTGAGAACCTGAGTTGAAGGAGTCCCATGAGAACATGGAGCCAGCAGGAGCTGGACCAGAACTGCAGGAGCTGCAGGAGGCACAGGGGCAGGGCATGGGTGATCATTTTTCTGAGAATAAAGTCTATAAACCTCTCAAGATTCTCAAAAAATACTGACTTGAAAAGGATTAAATCATCATCCCAGAGATCAAAGAGACATCTTCCCAGAGCATGTCATAAAGTAGCATTTTAATGATTTAAAATGAGCCGATAGGAAGCCCATGCTGCAGTCCATGGGGTTGCAAAGAGTCGGACACAATTAGTGACTGAATAACAACAACAAGATTGAGAAATATCAATAACCTCAGATATGCAGAAGACACCACTGTAATGGCAGAAAGTGAAGAGGAACTAAAGAGCCTCTTAATGAAGATGAAAGAGGAGAGTGAAAATTTTGGCTTAAAACTCAATATTCAAAAAACTAAGGTCATGGCAACTTGTTCCGTCACTTCATGGCAAACAGATGGGGAAAAAATGGAAACAGTGACAGAATTTATTTTGGGGGGCTCTAAAACCACTGCAGATGGTGATTGCAGCTATGAAATTAAAAGACACATGCTCCTTGGAAGAAAAGCTATGACCAACCTAGACAGCATATTAAAAAGCAGAGACATCACTTTGCTGCCAAAGTCTGTATTGTCAAAGCTACGGTTTTTCCAGTAGTCATGTATGTATGTGAGTCAGCCCATAAAGAATGAAGAGTGCCAAAGAATTGATGCTTTTGAACTGTGGTGCTGGAGAACACTCTTGAGAGTCCCTTGGATTGCAAGAAGATCAATCCTAAAGTAAATCAACTCTGAATAGTCATATGAAGGACTGATGCTGAAGCTGAAGCACCAAGACTTTGGTTACCTGATGCAAAGAGCTGACTTATTAGAAAAGACTTTGATTCTGAGAAAGATTGAAAGTAGGAGGAGAAGGGGACAACAGAGGATGAGATGGTTGAATGGCATCACTGATTCAATGGACATGAATTTGATCAAACTCCAGGAGATGGTGAAGGACAGGGAAGCTTGATGTGGTGCAGTCCGTGGGGTCGCAAATAGTTGGACATGACTGAAAGACTGAACAACATCAACAACAACATAGGAAGCTCCAGATTGAGTGATTGGTTTACCTTGCAAGAGGTGGACACCACTGGACATGAGAGTATTAAGCCACTAGATGATTCCAGAAGTCAAAGAGTATGGCATTAACACTGTAGAGGACAGTCCAAAAAAGAGAAATCACCATTCTTGGTGGTGTGTAAGAATAGAGTGAGAAACTCTAGACCTTCGCCAAAAAGGCTACACACATTCTACCTGAAGTGCCTTTACTGAGTGATATACCATGGTTATTTGCCTAGTTGAATGACTTAGTTTGTAGCATAGTGAAAACTACATTTTTAACCATGGAACAACAGCAACTCACCCAATAGTGAAGATACAAAAAAAAAAAAGAAAGAAAAGAAAACCCTGGAGGCATCAGAATACAACACTGTAAAGTAGATAATGACTTTAGTGCCTAAGATGACAGGCTCCTGCCCCATAAATATTAATATATGAAATCATTTTGAGGATAAACATGTAGCTCTGAAATGAATTTCGTAGCACTGAGCATGGAACTCAATTTCATTTCCCTGGAAGAGATGGCTTCCAGGAATGGAGTCCTTGAAACACTTCCCCCCTCAAATAGGTTATCCTAGACTGACGCTTTATGAATGGGAAGCTGATCTTGAAGGGCACCTTCTGAGCAGTAGAAGAAATAGAACACTCTAGAAAGATTCTGAATCCAACTCCAGCTCTGCAACTTATTTCTGTGGGCAGACATTGACATTCAGACTCGAAACTGAGAGGCAATTGGAAGGGAGAGATGTTAAAGGAGTGGGCAGAGCACAGAATGAGTAAAACTCTCTACAGAAGCATCAAACTGTGTGCTATTACAAACAGTGCCATTTTTGTAAATGAAAAAGAAATGACTAATTAGTTCCCTGTTCACTTACTCCTGACCAAGGGGTTTGATAGAGCTGTCACATTTGACATTGGAAACTATGACTCTATGAACCACCACGAAACCAAGGCAGAAACGTCAATCTTCAAATAACTATTAGCTTGAACAGAGAAGCAGTTGTTGACTGGCTACATGATTAATCATGTGGATCTCTTTACATTGGGTGCTCATTTTTTCATCCTGAATGGAAAGTACTAGTGTTTTAGATTCTTGGATGACTGACTTTGGTTTACAAGGTTTTAGGGAAACTGTTCTCAACCTAGTTTAGTTTTAATTGATTAAAATAGTTGGATTCTTCTCAGAGGGCTATTGGAAATGAAAAATAGTTACTGGATTCATTTTGGAACATTTTAGCAATAAGTAATGTACATGTCATGGATGAAACCATAATGTCGTCAATTTTATTTTAGCCAAGTGTTCATTAAAATATCATATCACAATAAAAACTGAATTGTCTTTAAAGGTACCCATATATATGGAAGCCTGTACTCTTCTATCGTACTTTTTTTATTCTTTTGGTTGCACCACACAGAATGTAAGATCTTACTTCCCCAACCAGGAATTGAATTCTCACCTCCTGCGTTGGAAGCACAGAGTCTTAACCACTGGACCACCAGGGAGATCCCTGTACTTCTTTTTAAAGTTTGTTGTTAGAACAGAAAAAGTAAATGTAACATTATTCAATTAAATCTCCATCTTTCAAGGATCCAAGATCATTTAAAACTTAGAATAAAACAGCAAGAATAGACCTAAAGAAAGAAGAATACTACAATACACATTCATCGTGTTCTGTCCATGCAAGTGTGTGGAGTGTGCTGTCCACATTCAGGTATTTTGTAAGTAGTGTTAACATTTGTCTTATGTTCAGTAATCTTTGAGTCCTACAAGCATTATAATTTTTACATATTTTTAATGCCTAACCAAATATCTGCAATAATCAAAGAATTTTCTTTTGCTGTTTCTTTACAGTGTGACTCAAGACAGTCTAATGCACACACACACACATGCTAAGTCGCTTCAGTCGTGTCCGACTCTGTGCATCCCTATGGACAGCAGCTTACCAGACTCTGTGGTCCACAGGATTCTCTATGGAGTGGGTTGCCAGTTCCTTCTCCATAATGGTATATTAGTAAGTAAAAGTTGCTTAGTCATGCCTGACTCTTTGTGACCCCATGGACTGTATGTAGCCTACCAGGCTCCTCAGTCTGTGGAATTCTCCAGGCAAGAGCACTGGAGTGGGTTGCCATTTCCTTCTCCAAGACAGTCTAAAGGATTTTTATAAGACAAAACTACCTATAGAAGTAGTGCACACAGCAGTGTTAGCCATTTCATGCATATGCAATGTGAATATGTACATATCCAGCCTTAGTGACATGCTTGTAGTATTTGTAGGATACAATTTGCAATCCAGTTAAATGTCAGTTTGATAAAATGATATTTAGTTGACCAAACAAGCCCTGTAGGGGAAAGAGAAATAGAGGAAAGATAAAGGCTCTTTTTGAAAAATATTTTATTTATATTTATTTATTTTTGGCTGTGCAGGTCTTCATTCCTGCACAAGCTTTTCTCTAGTTGTGGAGTAGCATCAGCTACTCTCTAGTTGTGGTATGCAGGCTTCTTATTGTGGTGGTTTTTCTTGTTGCAGAACACAGCTCTAGGGTGCTTGGGCTTCAACAGTTGTGGCACATGGACTCAACAGTTGCAGCTCCCAGGCTCTAGAGCACAAGCTCAATAGTTGGGACTCATGGGCTTAGTTGCCCTGCAGCATGTGGGATATTCCTGGATTAGGGATTGAACCTGTGTCTCCTGCATTGGCAGGTGAATTCTTTACCACTGAGCCACCAGGGAAACCTGAGATAGAGGCTTTTAATTGCATGGTTAGAAGATACACCTGCCTACCACTTCTGTTCACAGTCTGTTGGCCAAACTAGCCATGTGGTTCCAACTTATTTTTTGAAAATTGAATTATGTGTAAAATATTTGAACCATTTGTTTCATGTATAAGAATGCTCTTAATTTATTATACGAGCCTACAGATTTTGTATTTCAGTGTGAGTTTTTCCTTTTCACAAGTACAAAAGTGTTTTGAAAGTAAGTTTGATTTTTTGTAACATCATTTATTTGAAGATTCAAATTCCCTGTTATATAATCATAAGCTTTTCCCTTACATTTTTACACATAAATAAGTTATCTTTCTTTTGGTTGGTGAAGAAGGTTAAGGTTTCATTAGGTTAAAAAGATGTGCTGGAATATACTTGCCTTGTCCAGCAACTGAAACAAAATAAAAAGCTAAAGTAATTTTTTAAAAAGCTGTTTCACATGATGTAGAGAATAGACTTGTGGTTGTCAAGGGAAGAGGGCTGGAGGAGACATGGATTAGGAGTTTGAGATTAGTAGATGCAAACTATTATGTACAGAATAGATAAACAACAAGGTCTTCTGTATAGGGAAGTATATCCAAGTTCAGTTCAGTAGCTCAGTCGTGTCCAGCTCTTTGCGATCCTATGGACTGCAGCACTCCAGGCTTCCCTGTCCATCACCAACTCCAGAACCTTGCTCAAACTCATGTCCATGAAGTTGGTGATGCCATCCAACCATCTTATCCTCTGTCATCCCCTTCTCCTTCTGCCTTCAATCTTTCCCAGTATCAGGGTCTTTTCCAATGAGTCAGTTCTTTGCATGAGATGGCCAAAGAAATGGAGTTTCAGCTTCAGCATCAGCCCTTCCAATGAATATTCAGGATTGATTTCCTTTAGGATGGACTTTCTCCTTGCAGTCCAAGGGACTCTCAAGGATCTTCTCCAACACCACAGTTCAAAAGCATCAATTCTTCAGTGCTTAGATTTCTTTATAGTCCAACTCTCAAATCCATACATGACTTCTGGGAAAACCATAGTTTTGACTAGACAGACATTTGTTGGCAAAGAAATGTCTCTGCTTTTTAATGTGCTGTCTAGGTTGATCATAGCTTTTCTTCTAAGGAGCAAGCGTCTTTTAATTTCATGGCTGCAGTTACATCTGCAGTGATTTTAGAGCCCAAGAAAATAAAATCCGTCACTGTTTCCACTGTTTACCCATCTATTTGCCATGAAGTGATGGGACCAGATGCCATGATCTTAGTTTTCTGAATGTTGAGTTTTAAGCCAACTTTTTCACTCTCTTCTTTCACTTTCATCAAGAGGCTCTTTAGTTCCTCTTCACTTTCTGCTGTAAGGGTGGTATCATCTGCATATCTGAGGTTATTGATATTTCTCCCAGAAATCTTGATCCCAGCTTGTGCTTCATCCAGCCTGGCATTTCACATGATGTACTCTACATATAAGTTAAATAAGCAGGATGACAATATACAATATACCACCTTGACACCTTTCCTTTATAAAATTTCCTTTCTAAAACTGTACTCTTTTCCCAGTTTGGAACCATTCTGTTTTTCCATGTCTGGTTCTAACTGTTGCTTCTTGACCTGCATATAGATTTCTCAGAAGGCAGGTAAGGTTGGCCTGGTATTCCCATCTCTTGAAGAATTATCCACATATCCAAACTCCTGTGATAAATCATAATGGAAAGGAATATGAGGAAATATATATATATATATATATATATATATATATATATACACATATACATATACATATGTATGTGTAGATTTATATATATAACTGAATTACTTTGCTGTATAATAGAATTTAACACAGCTATAAATCAACTGTACATTTATAAAGTGATTTTTTTTTAAGTTGCTTGACCTACAGACCTCCCAGCTCCCAGCCCTGTCCTGTCCCCAGTACTTTCCTGTCCCTCTAACCTCTCTTTTGTGTACCTTTAAACCCCGTTGCTAATCTCTTTCTCTCTCCCCCTCCATCTGCTTCTACAAGACATGGGTTTCTTGCAAGCTATGATCCCACCTATTCATACTAAAGAGTATTACCAAATACATTTGTGCTTGAGGAGTACTAGAGTGATCCAATCTTCAGCACTAGAAGTCTAAGTGAAACAAGAATATTTGTTAAATACTGCTGAAGAATAAGGCTGAGCACTTTGAGAACTATCAAAGTGGCATGAGTCAAGAAATAGCCTGGCCCTCAATCTTATTTGGGAGAATGCTGAAGTATTTGACATAGTACTTTACTGTTAAATACATGATAATGTATTTAAAGGAAACATGTGTGTTCTGAACCATAAATGCTTCAATACTCAAAATAAAAGTGGTCTAGAGATGACTGTAGTTATCAAGAAAGGTTGCCTAGAATGGGTATTACAAGATTTCAAGACCATGCAACTCTGTATCAGAGAGAGTTCTGAATAGCAAAAAGAAGAATTGAAGTATATAAGGGTGGAAAATAAGAAACCACTGTGTGGATTTTTATTTTTTCATTGTTTTTAGAGCTTGGTTATGATAAAATAAAATCAGTTCTTTAATATTATTTTGAAACAATGTATGAACCAATGGCAGAGAAGGCAATGGCACCCAACTCCAGTACTCTTGCCTGGAAAATCCCATGGACGGAGGAGCCTAGTGGGCTGGAGTCCATGGGGTCGCTAAGAGTCGGACATGACTGAGCAACTTCACTTTCACTTTTATGCATTGGAGAAGGAAATGGCAACCCACTCCAGTGTTCTTGCCTGGAGAATCCCAGGGATGGGGAAGCCTGGTGGGCTGCCATCTATGCGACTTAGCAGCAGCAGCAGCAGCATGAACCAATGGATGCAGTGTTATTTTCTCAGAGTATAGGATCATATTATACCGGAGCTGAGGAAGACTCAAAGATAACTTGTTTATTAATTGCAAACAAGTGTCCCATAAGCAGAATATAGCCCATAGACTTTTGTGTGGACCAAATAGTGATTTACAAATTTGATTCAATATTTAAAAATTAAGTGATTTCATATGAAAATTTGGATTTGTAAATTCATCTAAAAATATATGAGGTAAAAAGTACAGCAAACTAATGGATATAACAAAAAGAAACAGACTCACAGATATAGAGAACAAACTAGTGGTTACCAGTGGAGAGAAGGGAGAAAGGAAGGGCAAAAAGGATAGGGAATTAATAGGTACAAAATATTATGTACAAAATAAGCTATTAATATAAGTATACATTGTGCAACATGGGGATATAGCCAATATTTTATAACAACTACAAATGGAGTACAAGCTTTAAAAAATGTGAATCACTATATTGTGTACCTGTAACTTATACAATAGTGTTCATCAACTGTACTTCAATTTTAAATAAGAGCAAACTTAAAAATAGATGAGATGTATTACAGTCACATCTCTGCATGTAAATAATGTGCTATGGCAGAGTCCCTGCTTTCTTTGAATAGTAAACAATTACTCCAGGTTCACACAGTTCCCAGCTAGGGAGTCTTATTAGTCTTTAAATCTTGGAAACAAGTAAATATGAAAATTTCAGTAGCTTAAATCTACAAAGGGTTATTTCACATTCTGGTAAGTTCAGGTGTGGGGCAGATGCTCTTCTTCTTATAATAGCTGCACCATCAGGAACATTTAGATTCCAAGGCCTTGTAAGGCCTCCTCAGACAGCCATATTGCTTTTTTTGCATTTCTTTTTCTCGGGGATGGTCTTGATCCCTGTCTCCTGTACAATGTCACAAACCTCCGTCCATAGTTCATCAGGCACTCTGTCTATCAGATCTAGTCCCTTAAATCTATTTCTCACTTCCACTGTACCATCGTAAGGGATTTGATTTAGGTCATACCTCAATGGTGTAGTGGTTTTCCCTACTTTCTTCAATTTAAATCTTAATTTGGCAATAAGGAGTTCATGATATGAGCCACAGTCAGCTCCTGGTTTTGTTTTTTTCTCACTGTATAGAGTTTCTCCATCTTTGGCTGCAAAGAATATAATCAATCTGATTTTGGTGTTGGCCATCTGGTGATGTCCAGGTGTAGAGTCTTCTCTTGTGTTGTTGGAAGAGAGTGTTTTCTATGACCAGTGCATTCTCTTGGCAAAAGTCTTTTAGCCTTTGCCCTGCTTCATTCTGTATTCCAAGGCCAAATTTGCCTGTTACTCCAGGTGTTTCTTGACTTCCTACTTTAGAAAAGGCAGAGGAACCAAAGATCAAATTGCCAACATCTGATGGATCATGGAAAAAGCAAGAGAGTTCCAAAAAGACATCTATTTCTGCTTTATTGCCTATGCCAAAGCCTTTGACTGTGTGGATCACAACAAACTGTGGAAAGTTCTGAATGTGACGGTAATACTAGACCACCTGACCTGCCTCTTGAGAAACCTGTATGCAGGTCACAAGGCAACAGTTAGTATTGGACATGGAACAACAAACTGGTTCCAAATGTTAAAAGGAGTATGAAAACGTTGTATATTGTCACCCTGCTTATTTAACTTATATGCAGAGTACATCATGAGAAACGCTGGGCTGGAAGAAGCACAAGCTGGAATCAAGATTGCAGGGAGAAATATCAATAACCTCAGATATGCACATGACACCACCCTTATGGCAGAAAGTGAAGAAGAGCTAAAGAGTCTCTTGACGAAAGTGAAAGAGAAGAGTGAAAAAGTTGGCTTAAAGCTCAGCATTCAGAAAACTAAGATCATGGCATCCAGTCCCATCACTTCATGGCAAATAGATGGGAAACAGAAGCTGACTTTATTTTTGGGGGCCCTAAAATCACTGCAGATAGTGACTACAGCCATAAAATTAAAAGACACTTACTCCTTGGAAGGAAAGTTATGACCAACCTGGACAGCATATTAAAAAGCAGAGACATTACTTTGTCCACAAAGGTCCATCTAGTCAAGGCTATGGTTTTTCCAGTAGTCATGTATGGATGTGAGAGTTGGACTATAAAGAAAGCTGAACGCTGAAGAATTGATGCTTTTGAACTGTGGTGTTGGAGAAGACTCTTGAGAGTCCCTTGGACCGCAAGGAGATCTAACCAGTCCATCCTAAATGAGATCAGTCCTGGGTATTCACTGGAAGGACTGATGTTGAAGCTGAAACTCCAGTACTTTGGCCACCTGATGCAAAAATCTGACTCCTTTGAAAAGACCCTGATGCTGGGAATGATTGAGGGCAGGAGGAGAAGGGGACTACAGAGGATGAGATGGTTGGATGGCATCACCAACTCAATGGACATGAATTTGCATAGACTCCGCGAGTTGGTGATGGACAGGGAGGCCTGGCATGCTGCAGTTCCTGGGGTCACATAGAGTCGGACACAACTGAGCTACTGGACTGACCTGCACTGATGGGCTATCCTTCTACTCAGAAATAAACAGGAACTATATTTGGTTCCCATGATAAGGAGGGTTGCCTGCCTAATAAACCTCATTCCCAGGAGCGAAGTGAAGTTAACTCGTGACTAGACCAGTTGAGGTACTGCTGCATCAACCCAGATGTCAAAAAACACATATATTGGGACTTTTGTTAAGCCTTATTCCACAGGAAAAAACCAGAGTACTACATGGAAATTCAAAACAAGCAAACAAAAAGTAGATGGCAATGAGTTAAGAGCAGTATCTGGAAAGGAAAAGACATTGGCAGACACAAAAGAGCTATTTGAAAGCTTGGTGGTAACAAAGGTAGAAAAGAAAGGTGATGGTAGAAAGAAAATCTGGGTAGTAAACTTTCTTTCAGTTTGTTACAGAGTTTGTTTCACTTATTCTGTCTTAGGAAGTGGTTGATATGCTTTCTATGAATTATCATATTTAAATTACATTCATAACTGTGACATGGTCAATACTGTTAAAGGGAATAAATACTCAAAGAAGGGTTCTATACATCTGTGTCTCTTTTGGGGCTGATGCACTGGGATGACCCGGAGGGATGGTACAGGGAGGGAGGTGGTGGGGGTTCAGGATGGGGAACACGTGTACACCCGTGGTGGATTCATGTTGATGTGTGGCAGAACCAATACAATATTGTAAAGTAATTAGCCTCCAATTAAAATAAATAAATTTAAAATTAAAAAAAGAAGGGTTGCAAGTATAGGTAATATTTGAGACAAATATTTACATTCAGTAAATATATAAATGTATAATGTGGGCAAAGGAAGAAGTTGACCTGTGATTCTCCTCAACCAGGTCTCAGATGACCCCATGAGAAGCTCTGGAACTGGGATAGTCTTTCAGATTTTCCCAGGTCATAGCCAGAGGGAAGACTCTGTACTTGTGCATCAAACAATCATTGCAGACAGGCTGCCCCAGAGAAGAAATGCAACCTTGGGTGAGGCAACCCCTTCAACTGATCACCATTCTGAGACTCAAAACTACAGCCACCAATATTCTCTTCTACTTGGAGTATTAGTGCTGCCATCCTGAGCAGACGCTGCTCCACAGAAGCCACTTGAAGAGATTAAACAATTTATCTGAAGTCACAGTTAATACATTTTGATGCCATATTCAAGTCCAGGTCTATCTGATTCCAGACCCATGTTCTTTACCTTAACATTCTGCAAATCACTTCACTGTGACATTGTGATTTATAATAAGAAAAATGTATTTAGCTTTCATCCACAGTTCCTGGCTCATAGCTTCCAAAACCCTTGAAATTTTCAGATTTAAGAGTAATGGGGCTATCTTTTACTCTAATGTTTGGACTCTAGTCCTAAGTTCTTGAGATTGCTTCAGAGCTATAAAAATGAAATGGGTATTGTCTTATTCATAATAAACCCCTTTCCGAAACAACTGTGTTTATGTTAATGAGGTGACTTTTGGAAAGCACCTAAGGATGGGAACTGGTTGCCAACAGAACCAACCAACAGAGGGCTGCAAATTTCAGGGGAGGGGAGAAGGGCTAGAGGTTGAATCAATCACCAGTTGTGAATCAAGCATGCCTATGGAACCCACTCCAGTATTCTTGCCTGGGAAATCCCATGGACAGAGTAGCCTGACAGGCTCTAGTCCATGGGGTCATAAAGAGTCAGACACAATTTAGCAATTAAATAGTATGTAATGAAGCTTGAATAAAAACCAAAGGAGAGGATGCAAATAGTTTCCAGGTTGGTGAACCAGAATGCTTCTTGGTGGCCTCATGTTGGGCCCCAAACTCCATGATAACAGAAGTTCTTTTGTTCAGGACTTCACCCTATGTATCTCTTCATCTGGCTATTGATACGGATCCTTTAATATCCTTTGTAATAAACCAGTAACCTACTGAGTAAGCAACTTTCCTGAGTTCTGTGAGCTGCTCTAACAAATTAACAGAACTCAAGGTGGGGCTTCTAGGAACCTGCAGTATGTAGCCAGTTTGTCAGAAGCTCAGGCAACAACCAAAGAAGCTTGTAAATGTTGTCTGGTGGGCAGTCTAGTGGGACTAAGCCCTTAACCTATGAAATCTGATGTTATCTCCAAGTGAAACTGTTAGTCACTCAGCTGTGTCTGACTCCTTGAGACCCCATGGACTCTAGCCTGCCAGGCTCCTCTGTCCATGGGATTTTCCAGGCAAGAATTCTCGAGTGGGTTGCTGTTTTCTTCTCCAGGGGATCTTCCCGACCTGGGATTGAGCCCTGGTCTCCCACCTTGCAGGCAGATTCTTTACTGTTTGAGCCACCAGAGAAGCCTAGTGTCAAACTGAGTTGAATTGTAGAATACCTGGCTCTTGTCCAAGAGTTGCTTGGTAGTAGGGAAACCCCTCATCTTCATACTGAAACTGGAGTCAGAATGCATGTTTATGATAATTCGGCAGTAGGACTAGAAAATTCTCCTGGAAATGCAATTGTTAAGTGAACCTGCATTGTAAGATCAAAGCACAGGCCCCTTGGAAATACATCGGGGCAACATACACTTAGAATCACGTCATGTCTCTGGCTATTGTCTCATTTCATTTCTGTTTCTTTCATCATTGGTAACTTCCTCTGATGAGATGCCTTCTATCCAAACAACTTCCTACAGTCTCAGTCTGCAGGCTGAATTTGACCATCTGCTTCCTAAAATAGTTCTTTGATTATGCTCACTTTGCCTTGAATAGCTGTTATGTGTGTGTGTGTGTGTGTGTGTGTGTGTGTGCGTGTGTGTGTGTATACATAATATATATTGATATATATTATTTTATATAACTATTCTAATGTCATTGACCTAGCATCTTGCAAAACTTCCAGTGTGGCCACATGCATATCCTATGAGTCAAAATGTTCATCAGAACACAAAATGATGACAGAAAAAGAAGGTCACAAAAATAAACACACACACACACACAAAAATACAGAAAATAGTGAATTACACTCCAAATGAAGAAAGAAAACTCAGTTTCTGTCTCAAAGATCTTTGGACAACACATACAGCCAACAGGCCATGAATGTGTGATTGTGTCCAGCTGATGGAGTGATGTTCAATTTACCATTCAAAGTGATAAGAAAAAGTATAATAGATACCCAGCATTCTGGTCAGTAATATGGATATGTAGACGTATGTGTTTGTCTGCGATCTATAATTTTATAATTAGCCTTCTATGTATCACATCTCAGTATCATAATGTGTAAAAAAATAAAATAAAATCACTGCATTTGAATAATACACATATGTTTAGCCCGTGGGCTTGCCCAATCTGCTCTAAACAAACAATTCAACCCTGCTGTTCCTTGTACTGACTTAGCATCAACCTAGGTGAGGCAGAAAGAAAATCCTATCTCACCCCTAGCCTTCCTCAGGTAAAAATGAGAAAGTTCTTTCTATCTCAGAAAGTCAAACGCCAGCATGAAAAGGATAAGAACAATCTTACTAGCTAGAGTTCTGGGAAACTGAAACTTCTTTGAACAGAGCAATCTCCTGAGTCTAATTATTTTAGCACTTTGTACTCTCAGATAACGTCACCTTTGGTGCTTCGCCCACTGTCCACTTTTGCAGATTATGTAACAAAGGGAGAGAAAAGTTAGTTGGCTTTTCAAAATCAGGAAAACAGATCAAGTTGTTAGGTTCACAACTTTCTTATTTCCAGGAATTGAGCTTCTACTGCTACGCTGGGTCTGTCCTGGATATTCTGCTTACAGTCCAAAGAGTGCTACAAAGGCCTCCCTGTGTATAACAACTTTTACAGCACTGTTGCAATCATTTTCTGCTTATTGGGTTCCTCTGTGAATTTCAGTAAATTCAGCAAATTCAATAGGAGCTGAATTTACGTTAGTCCTTTGATTCTAGTTGTTGAGTTCATTCATCCCTGGTGTTAAGGGTACTGATAAAAATCTATCTTCTAAAACCCCAGAACTGAAGTCAGACATTGACCCTTGGTGAATTGTCCAGGGCAAATGCTCCTTGGAAAGTCTTATCAGCTAACTACCTTGCATAGCACATGGACCTATCCAAGCCATGAGACACCAAGACATTAAATCATAAGTCTTGGTTAAATGGGCTGAATGGTGATAATATGTTGGATGAGACTTCCTTAAACCAGTCTAGGAAGCAACCAAGTCCCAATAAAAGGCCAAAAGGTACAGATCTAATTCATCTAAAGTTATTAAATGGATTATCAGCTAACTCAGTTCAAATTAATTGAAATTATGACTTGCAATAATCAAATCCCTTATGATTATACAGTGGGAGTGACAAATAGATTCAAGGGACTAGATCTGATAGGCAGAATGCCTGAAGAACTATGGACTGAAGTTTCTGACATTGTACAGGAGGCAGTGATCAAGACCATCCCCAAGAAAAGAAATGCAAAAAGGCAAAATGCTTATCTAAGGAGGCCTTACAAATAGCTGAGAAGTGAAAGGCAAAGGAGAAATGGAAAAATACACCCATTTGAATGCAGAGTTCCAAAGAATAGCAAGGAGAGATAAGAAAGTCTTCCTCAGAGATCAATGCAAAGAAATAGAGGAAAACAATAAAATGGGAAAGATGAGAGATCTATTCAAGAAAATTAGAGATACCGAGGGAAAATTTCATGCAAAGATGGTCTCAAGAAAGGACAGAAATGGTATGGACTAACAGAAGCAGAAGATATTAAGAAGAGGTGGCAAGAATACACAGGAGAACTATACAAAAAAGATCTTCACAACCCAGATAATCATGATGGTGTGATCACTGACCTAGAGCTAGACATCTTGGAATGTGAAGTCAAGTGGGACTTAGAAAGCACCACTACGAACAAAGCTAGTGGAGGGGGTGGAATTCCAGTTGAGCTATTTCAAATCCTGAAAGATGATGCTGTGAAAGTGCTGCACTCAACATGCCAGCAAATTTGGAAGACTCAGCAGTGGCCACAAGACTGGAAAATGTCAGTTTTCATTCTAATCCCAAAGAAAGGCAATGCCAAAGAATTTTCAAGCTACCATGCAGTTGCACTCATTTCACACACTGGCAAAGTAAAGCTTAGGATTCTCCAAGCCAGGCTTCAACAGTATAAGAACCATGAATTTCCAGATGTTCAAGCTGGATTTAGAAAAGGCAGAGAAACCAGAAATCAAATTGCCAACATCTGTTGGATCATCAAAAAAGCAAGGGAGTTCCAGAAAATATCTACTTCTGTTTTATTGAATACACCAAAGCCTTTGACTGTGTAGATCACACCAAACTTTGGCAAATTCTTAAAGAGATGGGAATACCAGACCACCTTACCTGTCTCCTGAGAAATCTTCATGCAGGTCAAGAAACAACTGTTAGAACTGGACATGGAACAACAGACTGGTCCCAAATCGGGAAAGGAGTACGCCAAGGTCATATACTGTCAGCCTTCTTATTTAACTTATATGCAGAGTACGTCATGCAAAATGCTGGGCTGAATGAAGCACAAGCTGGAATCAAAATTTCTGAGAGAAATATTAATAACCTCAGATATGCAGATCAACCACCCCTATGGCAGAAAGCAAAGAAGAACTAAAGAGCTTCTTGATGAAAGTAAAATAGAAGAGTGAAACAGTTGGCTTAAAACTCAACGTTCAGAAAACTAAGATCATGAAATCTGGTCCCATCACTTCATGGCGAGTAAATGGGGGAACAATGGAAACTGTGACAGATTTTCTTTTTTTTTTTTTGGCTCCAACTTTACTGCAGTTGGTGACTACAGCTATGAAATTAAAAGACACTTGCTTCTCGGAAGAAAAGCTATAACCAACCTAGACAGCATATTAAAAAGCAGACATTACCTTGCCAACAAAATCCATCTAGTCAAAGGTATGGTTTTTCCAGTAGTCATGTATGGATGTGAGAATTGGACTATAAAGAAAACTGAATGCTGAAGAACTGATGCTTTTGAGCTGTGGTGTTGGAGAAGACTCTTGAGAGCCCCTTGGACTGCAAGGAGATCCAACCAGTCCATCCTAAAGGAGATCAGTCCTGGGTGTTTATTGGAAGGACTGATGCTAAAGCTAAAATTCCAATACTTTGGCCACCTGATGCAAAAATCTGTCTCATTTGAAAAGACCCTGATGCTGGGAAAGATTGAAGGTGGGATGACAGAGGATGAGATGGTTGGATGGCATCACCAACTTGATGGACATGAGTTTGAGCAAATTCCAGGAGTTGGTGATGGACAGGGAGGCCTGGGGTGCTGCCATCCATGGGGTCACAGAGTTGGTCACAACTGAGAGACTGAACTTAACTGACTGATGATTTGACTGAATATTCCTAACTTAGCTAACAGTACTCTTTTTTGCAACATAGTAATGATAACTCCATAATAGAATTCACTTCACTGTCAGGCAGTCCACAGTGTAATTGATACCCCCATCAAACACCCTGAAACTTCACATAGTTCATAAGTTCCAAGAGCGATCTTCATACTTTACATTACATTTTATATGCTTTCATTGTGTCTCCAGTGGAAAAAAAAAAAACAGATTTTCAATTGATTGTCATTTATGGAATTATTTAATCTCAAATTATATTGTCTTTCTGCTTTTTATTGTGTTACCACTTTGCCAGGTAAGAATATCTCAACCCCACCCCACATGGGGCAGAAGCAAGTTGATGATGTGCTCAGGGAATTAACATCTTACAGAAAGATTCTTAAGAATGATCCTTCAGTTGCTGAAGAACTACTTTGGGGTGTTCTATGAAATCTTGACAGAGTGGGGAGACAGGCTAGGCATTGTGCCTGTACTGGTGTTTAATCTTGGTCAAGTGATAGGTCTTCAATGCTCAACTGACATCCCTAAAGTAGCACAGTAACAAATGCTCGCTTCAAGATGCTCAATTCTGAGGTATGCCTGCCTTTGGCTAGCTGAGGGTAGATGGTCTTATCTTCTTGAGAGTGTCATCTTTCATTTTACAACAAATCTAGAAAACTTGTCCATTTTGTTTTGGCTAAGGTTGAGATGTCTATCTAAGACTCAGAGGGGACTTATCTTGAAAGAGTCAAACAAAAGATCTCAGGTGTCTCATGTGGAAAGAGTTGTGAACACATCTTCTATATCTCCTGATCTGAAGAAGGGGAGAGGGGAAGGAAGCTGGAGCTCTTCTCATAGATGGAAAGGATGAGAAAAAAGTTTCCATCACTGAAAGAATGAAAGCCATAGCTTTACAATGAAAAGCAAAGAATTCAGGGTTCAGAAACTTTGGAGTCAATGCTGGTACAACCGAATGATGTTAGCCTTGTGTAAATGCTTCCATAGAGTGACCTCAAGATGCCTATCATGATTTATGCAAAATTTCAGTGGATTCTTTTTTCATTTAAGATAGCGGTTAGAAAATTTCCAATAGTTTCTTGTGGTAAAGTCACAGGCACTAACCTAGTCACAAGCATACAAATGTGTAAGCAAGTATATGCCTTTAGCATCTGTGTTGATCAAGCTCAACTTAAAGCACTCCAGGCCCGAGACGAGTTCCCCCATCACTGAGTACCAGTAGGAAAGGAGCCCAGTGTAGGAGACCAGGATTAGAAGCTTCAATCAGAGTGAATCCTGTGCAACATGATTCCCCTCCATGCCTCTCCAGTCATTTTCTTTGCTGACCTTAGTTAGTCTACAAGACAGGTACAGCAGAAAAAAATTTTCCCTGTTTAACAACAGTGAAAACAAAACCTCAGAAGAGTTCATGCTCACCCAGTGAATCAGGAGTTGGTTCTGTTTTCTTCCATCGCTCAGTGACTCTCTCTAGGGCCCAAGTTACTTTTTCTTTTCTTTCTCAACCCTGCCCTAAAGATATGTTCTCAGGATGCAGAATAGCCCATTCACTGGGAAAATCATGCATATCATTATTTAACAACAAAAACAATAATAATAACAATAAATCATTAAGGCTTCCCTGGTGGCTCAGATGGTAAATGCAGGAGACTTGAGTTCAATCCCTGGGTCAGGAAGATTCACCTGGAGAAGGGAATGGCTACCCACTCCAATATTCTTGCCTGAAGAATTCCATGGACAGAGAAGCCTTGCGGGTCAGGCCACGGTCCATGGGGTCATAAAAAGTCAGACTCAACTGAGCAACTATCACTTTCACTAAATCCTTAAGCCTTACCTAAATGTTAAGATCTATACAAGAACATCTGTAAAATCTGCCTTTTTTTTTCTCCTTTTGTGGATTGACTTTGCTATTTCTCATTGCTGTTTATAGCATGCTGATTTTGAAAACTAAATTGAAATGTTTTTACTCCTTTGTAATTCTGATTAAATATCTTTTATATAAAAAGGCAATTGATTTGTATTTTCTTAAGAAAATGTACATTTATAGAAAGAGATAGCATGCAGCAATGTCTTATTTTTATAAATTATCCAGATTAACAATTCAAAAATATTTTTCCTATCTTATCTGCCTGAAATAATGTTATAAATCATTTCTGAGTCTTTGAGAGATTTAAAAATGACTTAAAAATTCTAATTTACTTTTTTTAGCTGTTGAGTATATTGTTCACCTCAACTGTTGGAAAAAAAAAAAGAACAATAGATGAATATCTCCATCTAGAGCCTGTTTTGGAAAAATGTAATTGCTCAGAAGAAGTCATTCTGTATTCTGATGATGAGCTGCAATACAACAGCTCATCAGTATGTTAGGAAAAAACATCAAGGATGTGATTGACCTCAGATTGGAATGGACACTGATCGGGTTTATATTCCCTGGGATGCTGGTTCAGTTTCTATTGCTATGTCCTAAGATTGCTGGACACAGAGTAATTCAATGCTTTATAGCTCAAATGAACCAGAGTTCTAACTTCTCTCTGTGCCTGATACCAACCCCACATAAGCAGCAAATAAATTATTTGGAGTTTGTGTGTAAATTCCATAGTAACATAAGCAAAAGGTGCATTGTAAAGAAAAGAAGTGGCACTTAAACCAGATTTGGTAGTTCAAGAAGAATCTCTGGGATAAGTTGATTTATAAATTCGTCATGAAAAGATATTTCTATTTTAAATAAATTCATTTAATTTTCCATTGTGTACATTTTGAGTATTAGTTATAAATATTCACACACATCACTCCATCTTCTCCTGCACCTTACTCTATCAATTATTCATTCTCTATCTACTTTTGTTTATGTCTATTTTTTCCATTTCTATGAGCATCCTCCCCTTGACTTGTGGCCCATTCTCAGTTCTTTCACTTATCCATCAGTCTTTTGTGATGTTCTTTAATACATCTTCCTTCCAGTAATTCTTCCCTTGCTTTTCATGGCACTAAACTGGTTTTTTTGTTGTTCAGTCACAAGTTGTGTCTGACTCTGCAGTTCCAGGGATTGCAGCATGCCAGGCTCCCCTATTCAAACTCATGTCCATCGAGTCGGTGATGCCATCCAACAATCTCATCCTCTCTCATCCCCTTCTCCTCCTGCCTTCAATATTTCCCAGCATCAGGATCTTTTCCAATGACTGAGCTCTTCACATCAGGTAGCCAAAGTATTGGTGCTTCCGCTTCAGCATCAATCCTTCCAATGAATTTTCAGGGTTGATTTCCTTTAGGATTGATTGTAGCAGGTGCTGTTAATACTCCATCCCCAAGTCTTAAGCACTTAAAATTTACATGCATGACAGTGCAGATTTGACATGACAACCACCAGCACATGACACTCTTTTGCCTGACCACCAGAATCCACTCTTACTGTGCATATGACAAGCCAGCAGTGCCAGAGAATTAGCCCCTGAAAATGCCCCTAAGTCATTTCAGTTGTGTCCAACTCTGTGCGATCCCCAGACGGCAGCCCACCAGGCTCCCCCGTCCCTGGGATTCTCCAGGCAAGAACACTGGAGTGGGTTGCCATTTCCTTCTCCAATGCATGAAAGTGAAAAGTGAAAGGGAAGTCACTCAGTCGTGTCCGACCCTCAGCGACCCCATGGACTGCAGCCTTCCAGGCTCCTCCATCCATGGGATTTTCCAGGCAAGAGTACTGGAGTGGGGTGCCATTGCCTTCTCCGAAAATGCCCCTAGACAATGACTAATAGCAATTGGTATATAAATATTTGGGTTCATTCACCCCTCAACCAAAACATTTCTGCCACACATGTCTACACTGGGTCCAAGAGCTTCACAGTGAAATTAAGCTTCAGTTGCTCATAACTAAAAACAAACTTTACTGGCTTTCTTCTCTTCTCTGTCTCACCTCTTATAAGGTGTATACTCTTATACACCTCTGCCACACATGTCTACACTGGGTCCAAGAGCTTCACAGTGAAATTAAGCTTCAGTTGCTCATAACTAAAAACAAACTTTACTGGCTTTCTTCTCTTCTCTGTCTCACCTCTTATAAAATGCCCCTAGACAATGACTAATAGCAATTGGTATATAAATATTTGGGTTCATTCACCCCTCAACCAAAACATTTCTGCCACACATGTCTACACTGTGTCCAAGAGCTTCACAGTGAAATTAAGTTTCAGTTGCTCATAACTAAAAACAAACTTTACTGGCTTTCTTCTCTTCTCTGTCTCACCTCTTATACTCTTATACTCACCTCTTATATATACTCTTATATATACTCTTATATACTCTTATACTGCTACATCTTGGATCATGTACCAGCTAAATTCCTCCTACTCAAACCTTGTCTTGGGGTGTTCTTATGGAATCCAAACAAAGTCAGAATTTTAGTTTTATAATTACTTCCTGGTTTTTTCTTTTCAGGATTTTTTTTTTTTCCTCTCCCTGAAACTCTTTAACTGTTGGGGATTTTTAAGTTTCATTCTCTGGTAAAGCTCATCCACATGCCTATTTGCATTTACCATCTGTATGTTGATAACTCTCAAATCAATTACATAGCTGTAGTAACACAGCTAGATAAGATTTTCAAAGATTTACTTTCACCAGGCTGTTTCTGTCCCCCAAAAGACTGTGAACTCCTTGAAGACTGGCCTATCTCTTTTTATTTCTTTACTACTAGTCTTTAAAATAGTATCTGACATGCTATGGATATTGAATTAATTAGAACATGAAAGTACAGGGAAAATGTCAATTTATTGCACAAAGGCAAGTACTAGAATCATTCATGACTACACAGTAGCAAAATAAAGTCTGTTTGGTCAATTAATACAAAAATACGTTCAACTCTGTGAAGAAAGAAAAAAAGTCCTAATTTTTCAGAGCAGGGTAACATAAATAGCCAGCTGACTGAACTTCCCATGTTCTGACTGAATTTACTGGCAAATTCAACAATTTGAGTATTAAGTGCTAAAAATCAATATTTAATATCTATAGCTTTTGTTCCCCTTTCAGTTAATCAGCTATTAAATAACTTATCTTACTCAACTGAGGTCAATTTGTCTAGTTTTCAGGATATCCATTAACCACCGGAACTAAATTTCTTATATTTAAAATAAATGAGAGCACCAGTAAGACCTCTTTGTTCCATTCAGAAAATGGAAGGCTGCCAGATAGAGTACCAGATCAACTGCTGACATTTAAATACCTATTTGCTTAATTCCAACTGAGTATTTCATGTGTAAGAATCAAGATTGTGAGCAATAAATTAGGCACATTTTTGTTGTGAAAGCTTTAAGGAATCATTCTTTATAATAGCAGAATGTTACTGTTAATTGCAATTTGAGTCAATTGCCTTATTCCAGAGGTGAGGCAGCAGAGATCCAGATCCATGAAACAGCCTTTCTGGAGCACAGTGCAGGTGGTGAGCTGCAGGAGGCTGAGACCAAGGCATTACCTTGTGGGTTATATCCAGGGTTTCCTCTACCCACTGGTTCAGTTCAGTTCAGTTCAGTTGCTCAGTCGTATCCAACTCTTTGTGACCCCATGAATCACAGCACTCCAGGCCTCCCTGTCCATCACCAACTCCCGGAGTTCACTCAGACTCACGTCCATCGAGTCAGTGATGCCATCCAGCCATCTCATCCTCTGTCGTCCCCTTCTCCTCCTGCCCCCAATCCCTCCCAGCATCAGGGTCTTTTCCAATGAGTCAACTCTTCACATGAGGCGGCCAAAGTACTGGAGTTTCAGCTTTAGCATCATTCCCTCCAAAGAAATCCCAGGGCTGATCTCTGTCAGAATGGACTGGTTGGATCTCCTTGCAGTCCAAGGGACTCTCAAGAGTCTTCTCCAACACCACAGTTCAAAAGCATCAATTCTTTGGCGCTCAGCCTTCTTCACAGTCCAACTCTCACATCCATACATGACCACAGGAAAAACCATAGCCTTGACTAGACAGACCTTTGTTGGCAAAGTAATGTCTCTGCTTTTGAATATGCTATCTAGGTTGGACATAACTTTCCTTCCAAGGAGTAAGCATCTTTTAATTTCATGGCTGCAGTCACCATCTGCAGTGTTTTTGGAGCCCCAAAAAATAAAGTCTGACACTGTTTCCACTGTTTCCCCATCTATTTCCCATTAAGTGATAGGACCAGATGCCATGATCTTCATTTTCTGAATGTTGAGTTTTAAGCCAACTTTTTCACTCTCCAATTTCACTTTCATCAAGAGGCTTTTTAGCTCCTCTTCACTTTCTGCCATAAGGGTGGTGTCATCTGCATATCTGAGGTTATTGATATTTCTCCCAGCAATCTTGATTCCAGCTTGTGCTTCTTCCAGCCCAGCGTTGCTCGTGATGTACTCTGCATATAAGTTAAATAAGCAGGGTGACAATATACAGCCTGACGTACGCCTTTTCCTATTTGGAACCACCTGTTGTTCCATGTCCAGTTCTAACTGTTGCTTCCTGACCTGCATACAGGTTTCTCAAGAGGCAGGTCAGGTGGTCTGGTATTCCCATCTCTTGAAGAATTTTCCACAGTTTATTGTGATCCACACAGTCAAAGGCTTTGGCATAGTCAATAAAGCAGAAATAGATGTGTTTCTGGAACTCTCTTGCTTTTTTGATGATCCAGCGGATGTTGGCAATTTGATCTCTGGTTCCTCTGCCTTTTCTAAAACCAGCTTGAACGTCAGGAAGTTCACGGTTCACATGTTGCTGAAGCCTGGCTTGGAGAATTTTGCACATTACTTTACTTGTGTGTGAGATGAGTGCAATTGTGCAGTAGTTTGAACATTCTTTGGCATTGCCTTTCTTTGGGATTAGAATGAAAACTGACCTTTTCGAGTCCTGTGGCCACCGCTGAGTTTTCCAAATTTGCTGGCATATTGAGTGCAGCACTTTCACAGCATCATCTCTCAGGATTTGGAATAGCTCAACTGGAATTCCACCCCCTCCACTAGCTTTGTTCGTAGTGATGCTTTCTAAGGCCCACTCAACTTCACATTCCAGGATGTCTGACTCTAGGTCAGTGATCACACCATCGTGATTATCTGGGACGTGAAGATCTTTTTTGTACAGTTCTTCTGTGTATTCTCACCACCACTTCTTGATATCTTCTGCTTGTGTTAGGTCCATACCATTTCTATCCTTTATCGAGCCCATCTTTGCATGAAATGTTCCCTTGGTATCTCTAATTTTCTTGAAGAGATCTCTAGTCTTTCCCATTCTGTTGTTTTCCTCTATTTTTTTTGCATTGATCGCTGAGGAAGGCTTTCTTATCTCTTCTTGCTATTTTTTGGAACTCTGCATTCAGATGCTTATATCTTTCCTTTTCTCCTTTGCTTTTTGCTTCTCTTCTTTTCACAGCTATTTGTAAGATATATTGCTTCCAAACTGCAATGTCAAAGATAGTACAAAGGGTTTTCACCTGTTGAATTTATGGGGCAATATTTGTTAGAATTATAAAAGCAAACAGATGAAGAGATTTTACAGTTTATTACATACAACTCTTCTTTCTGATAAATATGTCAACTCTGGGCTTCCCAGGTGGCACTAGTGATAAAAAAAAAAAAAAAAAAAAAACTGCTTGCCAATGCAGGAGATATAAGAGATGAGAGTTTGATCCCTGGGTTGGAAAGATCCCCTGGAAGAGATCATGGCAACTCACTTAAATATTCTTGCCTGGAGAATTCCATGGACAGAGGCGCCAGGAGGGCTATGGTCCATAGGATCGCAAAGAGTTGGACGTGCACAGAGAAACTTAGCATGCACGCACATGTCTACTCATTTAAAAACTGAGTTTCATAATTTAGTTTATAGCCTGACTTGCAAAACTTTTGGGGTCCTTCTAGTTTCACAAGAAAAAGAGCTGAACTAAATGAAAATCAACAACTATTCTTAGATCCATCAGAGTATTGAGATCACAGGTCAAACCACCACCCTGAAGCTGGAGAGACAGATAATCATAGTTTATCAAGAGTAAAAGCTTCTGCTATAGCCTGTGAGGAACACTTAAAGGGTAACTGAATTGCTGCTGGAGATGAAATGTTGACTAGAATGAGAGTTAAAAACTCATAGGTGGGGAACTTCCCTAGCAGTCCAGTGACTAAGACTTTGCCTTCCATTGCACAGGGCTGAGTTCAGTCCCTGGTCTAGGAGCTAAGATGTCTCATAGTCAAAAAACCAAACATAAAACAGAAGTAATATTGTAACAAATTCAATAAAGACTTAAAAAGTGGTCCGCATTAAAAAAAAAAAAAAAAACTTAAAAAGAAAAGTCTTGTGAGTTCACCCATACTTTCTTGAGACTTACCTCAAAGAATGTCATTGCATTCTCACTATGAAAATCAAAGGAAAAAAAAACTTTCATTTCTCTGGTAGAAGGAGGAGTAAAGTGGAAAACTTTAAATAAGCTCTGGATTTAGAAATGGCAGAGGAACTAGAGATCAAATTGCCAATATATGTTGCATCATAGAAAAAGCAAGAGAGTTCCAGAAAACACTACTTCTGCCTTACTGACTACACCAAAGCCTTTGACCATGTGGATCACAACAAACTGTGGAAAATTCTTACAGAGATAATAATACAAGATCACCTTACCTGCCTCCTGAGAAATCTGTATGCAGGTCAAGAAACAACAGTTAGAACTGGACATGGAACAATGGACTGGTTCCAAATTGTAAAAGGAGTACATCAAAGTTGTATATTGTCACCCTGCTTATTTAACTTATATGCAGAGTACATCATGAGAAACGCTGGGCTGGAGGAAGCACAAGCTGGAATCAAGATTTGTGGGAGAAATATCAATAATCTCATATATGCCAATAACACAACCCTTATTGCAGAAGGTGAAGAGGAACTAAAGAGCCTCTTGATGAAAGTGAAAGAAGAGAGTGAAAAAGTTGGCTTAAAATTCAGCATTCAAAAAACCAAGATCATGGCATCTGGTCCCATCACTTCATGCCAAATAGATGGTGAAACAATGGACACAGTGACAGACTTTATTTTCTTGGGCTCCAGAATCACTGCAGATGGTGACTGCAGCCATGAAATTAAAAGACATTTGCTCCTTGGAAGAAAAGCTATGACCAACCTAGATAGCACATTAAAAAGCAGAGACATTACTTTGCCAACAAATGTTCATCTAGTCAAAACTATGTTTTTTCCAGTAGCATTGTTTGGATGTGTTTTTGAACTATAACGAAAGCTGAGCACTGAAGAATTGATGATTTTGAACTGTGGTGCTGGAGAAGACTCTTGAGAGAAACTTGGACTGTAAGGAGATCCAACCAGTCAATCCTAAAGGAAATCAATCCTGAATATTTATTGGAAGGACTGATGCTGAAGCTGAAACTCCAATACTTTGGCTACCTGATGCGAAGAGCTGACTTATTTGAAAAGACCCTGATGCCAGGAAACATTGAAGGCAGGAGGAAAAGGGGACGACAGAGGATGAGATGGTTGGATGGCTTCACCGACTCGATGGACTTGAGTTTGAGCAAACTTTGGGAGTTGGGGATGGACAGGGAGGCCTGACATGCTGCAGTCCATGGGATCACAAAGAGTAGGACATGACTGAGTCATTGAACTCACTAAAGTTCAGATTGCTTTTTTCTCCTTAATGACTGCCTGTCCCCAAGGGAAATTGTTTTACCAGTGCTTAACCAACTAGGATTTTATTAGAGCCTAACTGATATGTAGGCCCCCAACTCTAGCCTCCTCTAGATTTCAAGTCTCACCTAAAGAAAGATGTGTAAGCTGAGAAGCACTTGTGAAAGTAACAGCCCAGAGACACAGTCGGGCTAAAATACTGAGATTTAATCATAGGATTACAGAGTACTCCCCCTCCTCTATACCATCACACCAGTAGGTCTCCTGTGTAACAGAGGGTTACAGTTGAAAGAATGGCGAGACTCAGACATTTAAGAATTCTCTAGGGAAATGCAGGACAATAGGGAAGATGAAAACAAGTATACTAGAGGAAATTTTAGCTTCTGACACCACATCTACAGCAAACAGTAAATATAGCCTTAGTCTCAATCAGGTAACCATAAACATTCACACACAAAAAAAACTATTTGCTTCAGTTTCTTTGCCCCAGTACATAATATTTGACTTCTAACAAAAACTCACAAGGCATGCTGAGAAACAAAACATAGTCTGGGGAGATAAAGCAAGAGTCATAACTAGACTCAGGTATGTCAGAGATTTTGGAATTGTCAGACAAAGCATTTAAAATAACAATAATTAATATGCTAATTAGCTCTAGTTTAAAAAATGGATATTGTATAAGAATAGATGGATAATGTAAGCAGAAAGATGGAAATTCTATGGAAGAATGAAAGGAAATGTAGAATCAAAAACACTGTAGTAGAAATGAAGAATGCCTTTGATGGACTCATTAGGCTGAAAATGTCCAAAAAAGAATCAGTGATCCTGGATAAATGTCAATAGAAACTTTCCAAACTGAATAAGAAAGAGAAAAAAAGGATGAGAAAAAGTGGGAAAATAACCAAGAACTGGGGTAATTATAAAAGATGTAATATATATGTAATGAGAATATCATAAACAGCAGATCAGAAGAAATATTTTAACTAGCAATGGCTGAGAATTTTGCAAAACTGGTAACAGACACCAAATCATGGGTTCAGAAAACTCAGAGATCAAGTAGGATAAATACTACAAAATCTATAATGAGGTTTATTATATTACAATTGAAATAGAGAAAATATTGAAGGAAGTGTGGGGTGGGAAATATGCTTATCAGATCAGATCAGATCAGTCGCTCAGTCGTGTCTGACTCTTTGCAACCCCATGAATCGCAGCACGCCAGGTCTCCCTGTCCATCACCAACTCCTGGAGTTCACTTATAGAGGAACACAAAAATTACATCAGACTTCCTGTTATAAACCAGGCTAGCAAGAAGAGAGCAGAATGAAATATTTAAAGTATTAAAGGAGAAAAAACCCTAGAATGCTGAATCCAGTGAAATTATCCTTTAAAAGTTAAGGAAGAATAACAACATGATCAAACAAGAAAAAGAGAGAGAATTTGTTGGCAGTAGGCCTGTCTTACAGAAATATTAAAATAAGTTCTTCAGACAGAAAAAAAATGTATGTGTATGTATATATATATATATATATATATATATAGTTCAGAAATGTGGATCTGCATAAAGAAAGAAAGAGCATTGAAGGAGAAAGGAATAAATGAAGGCAAAATAAAAAATCCTTTTTCTTACCCTTAATTGATCTAATAGTTTATTGAAAATAATAGCAATAATGTGTTTAGTAATTATAGCTTATGGATAAATAAATACAACAATGAAATAAGGAACAAGGACTTCCTAAAACAAGGAAGTTCTTGTTTTAAGGTTCCAGTACTATCCATGAAGTGGAACTGCATTATTTGAAAGAGGATTTAGGTTAATCGTAAATGTACATAGCAAACTCTAGGGTAAACACTGAGATCTTTTTAAAAAGAATTATAATCGATACACTAGGAGAAGAAAGTGGAATCATATAAAACACGTATTTAACATCAGAGAAGACAGGAAAAATGAATGATGAAAAGAAAACCACGGAGCAATGAATTGAAACTATTAGGAATATAGTACATATTAATCCAACTGTATCAAAAATCAATTTAAAAGTGAATACGGAGATTGTCAGTGTATATAAAAAAGACGAGATTTCATGATATGCTGTCTATAAAAAAATCCACTTTAAATCTAAAGACACAGATAGATTGAAAGTAAAGTGATGGATATAAACAAGCATTTTTGGCAATCATCAAAAGAAGCTGGTTTAGCTAAATTAATTTCATACAAAGAAGACTTCTGAACAAGGGACAAAGAAGGGTATTACATAATGATAAAGGAGTCAGTTCACCAAGAAGACTTCTAATCTATAATGTGTATGCACCTAAAATCAGAGCATTAAAACACTTAAGGCAAAAACTTATGGAACTCAATGAAAAATACATGAACCTACTATGATAACTGGAGACAGATCCAGCAGGCAGAAAAATGGTAAAGATAAAGTTGAACTGACTAGCATCATCATTTAATTATATCTAATAGACATTTATAAAATACCTCATCCAGTACATTGTTCTCAAATTCCCATGAAGCATTAACCAAGATAAACCATGGACCATAAAGTATACCTTAGCATATTTGTAATAATAGAATTCAAAAGAACAAAATGGAATTAAACCAGAAAACAATAACAGAAAAAGTTGGAAAAGTTCCAAAATATTTGTAGATTAAACAATACATTTCTAAACATTACATGAATCAAAGAATATCTTGAGAAATTTTTAAGTACTTCAAACTAAATGAAAATACCACTTCTCAAATGTGTAGGTAGTGGTGAACGCAGTTCTTAGAGGGAAATGCATACCACTGGATGCATATTTTAGAGGAAATATCTAAAATGAGTAATCTAAACTTCCATTTTGTACTTAGTCTCTCAGTCATATCCGACTCCCTATGACTTTGGATTGTAGCCCAGACTCCTCTGTCCATGGTATTTCTCTGGCAAGAATCCTGGAGTAAGCTGCATTTCCTCCTTCAGGATATCTTGCCAAACCAGGGATCGAAACTGAGCCTTCTGTGTCTCCTGCATTGCAGGAGGATTCTTTACTCACTGAGCCACCAGGAAATATTCCATTTTAGGAAACTGTAAAAAACAAACAAACAAAGTCAAATTATATTTAAAGTGAGCAAAAGAAAAATAATAATAAAAATAGAGCATAAATAAAGGAAGTTGAAAACCTCATCATGTTCTTATAACAGAGGGAAATATGAGTTTTGTAGACACACAAAAGAGAAAGCATGGAGTGAAGCAATGGGACCATAAGCCAAAGAATGCTAGCAGCCACCAGAGACTGGAAGAGGCAAGAAACAGATTCTCCCCTAGAGCATCAAGAAGGAATGCACCCCTGTTGACAACTTGATTTTGGACTTTGGGCTTCCAGAATTGTGAGAGAATAAATGTATGTTGTTTTAAGCCACTAACTTTGTGCCAGTTTGTTACAGCAGCCAAAGGAAACTGATACGATATTCAACACCTAGTTTCTTTGGCACAATTCCCAAAGAAAATACCATGCAGTTAGCCAAATATCAGTTAATGGCATCAAGAAAACAGAAACTCATTTAGGCTGAACTGTCAACCTACATGACAAATACTGGCCTGTCAGGGGATTTCAGAAATCTTAAGTAATTTTCTCATAATGAGTATTTTTTGTTGTCGTTGTTGTTAATGAGAAACTTTGATAAATGTCTGTGTTTCTTTTTTAAATTTATATTGATTATACTAAATTGGCTCTTGGAAATGTCATCTGCTTATTTGAGTCTAGTCAAACTGTACGTACCATTTATGGCAGACTTGAGTATGAACAAAAGAAAGGCAAATTTAAGGAAGAGTTACATCAGTAGTAAGGTATTGTCAGCCCACCGAGATAAAAAGACTTATATATAGCTCTGTGTACTGACTCCTGATTATATCTCCCCTCTCTGAACTCTCTCTTTGTTACAGGAGAAAATCAGAAAATTCTATCCCTTTCCTTCTCCAGCATTAAAATTTACATGATGCTGAGTATCAAGTCATATCACTCTGTTCTTATTGAAATTCTCTCACACTTCAAGACCTGGCTCAAAACAACACGTATTCTGAAATCTATATGGGTTTCAATACTTCCTAGTTCATGTTAATGGATTACTGTTTAGAAAGGAGTTCATCCTGTCTTGAAGTATATTTATTTAATGTTTATTTATTTATTTTTCACATTCAGCAGTAACTTCCAGTCTGGATAAGGGGTGAGAGCCTACAGAATCTTGTTCTGTAGGAAAAACTTGTTTGTATTTCTGTGCCTTCACTTTGCTGAAATTCTGATGATCAATGGGGAGTCAAGTTTCAGTTTGACTCTGAAACTCCCCTCCAGTCCCACACCTCACTTCAACTAGCATCTGAACCTTTTGCCTGAATAAAAATAGGCATTCAACAAATGCCAATTGTATTGAATTAATCTACTCTGATGGATTTTGTGCTACACACTATTTCTGTCCCACGCACTGTTTTTCTCCCAGTAGATACTGAGGTAATAAAATATGAAGACTGCTGACATTAGAGAGTTTAGATTTTAAAGTATTTTTGAGGTCATAGATCCCTTCAGAAATTCTATGAAAGCTGTGGATTCATACTTTTAAATATACACAAATTTTGTCTGTAAATTCAAGGGATCCATAAGCTTCTGAAACTCATTCTTGAACACTCTAAAGATCCAAGAGCCTCAAGTAATAAGCCCTAGGTTAAAGCATAATACAAAAGATAGTGTTACATGGAGGACACTCAACAATATTTGCTTAATTTAAAATGCCATATAAACATACACACTAACCTAAATTTCCCGCAGCTATCCCTAGACTTTCAGTTGGAATCACATATTTGCCTATAACCGGTGCCTTTTTATCTCTGCTTGTGACAAATTACAGAGTGAATATATTTATAAAAATGACACAATAGGGGAAAAAAGGAAAAGACATAAGAAACAAATCAGAGCTGAACCAATGTCATTTCTTTTGGAAAAAACAAATTTCAAAATGACCAGTCTTATTGCCCTAAAAACACAAATCCTCAATCATTCTGCCCCAAGTTCCCAAGGAAAATTTAAAAAGAAAAATTGTCCAGGTAAAGTTATTTCATTTATTTACATCAAATATTTTCTTCAAACAGTATCAGACTTTCCTGGCTGCTTAGACAAGGCCCCATAAGCTCATTTATTTGATTCAAAATAAATGAGCCAGAAATGGAATAGACCACACCCAATTCTCAATCCTCTGA
Organism: Bos mutus; assembly: GCF_027580195.1. Taxonomy (NCBI): domain Eukaryota; kingdom Metazoa; phylum Chordata; class Mammalia; order Artiodactyla; family Bovidae; genus Bos; species Bos mutus. The sequence continues at coordinate 55,884,276 of NC_091627.1, forward strand.
TCTATACTTAGCAACTCAATGTTGAAAAAAAAAAAAAAATTCCAGGATAAAGAATGGAGAAAAGAGAAAGTCTCATCTACAGACTTGACCTATTGGATTGAGCTGCTTTTCATGATTCCTTCCCCTGGAAGGGACTATGATTCTCATTGGCTCAATGAGCACAATCTTTTAAGTTAAAAGAAACTCTGAAGCCTTTTTCTACCCATTTGTAGGGGAGAAATAAAAGACATCAGAGACATGAATTCCAAAATGTTCCAAAGAAGGACATTCAACCTAAGGGCTCAGAAAATTAATTGTTTCAGCACATGGTTAACTTAAGCATACCCCAGTGGTACAGTAATGATCCTTAGACTTGTCCTGAAGAGAGGAGATTATAGAAAAACCTTGAACCTACTGACTGCCAGTCAACTACCCAACAAAATTTGCTCAGAAAAGAGCTGAAACAGAAATCCAGATATTTGGATAACCACCCAGTGTTATTTTTATCCCATTATAAACTTTAGGCTTCATCTATTATTACAAGAGATGAAATACATTTTCATTGTGGGTATAAGAATCATTCCAGGGTTGGGGGAACTTTATCTTTAGTCGTATATTCCTTAATATTATAATTCATTCCTTTGTAATTCACAAATATTTGTCTTTCACCTTGAAGTTGCACTTATTTAGCATTGTATTTTTCCTCTGTTAGAAGTAAATTTCTATAGGACAGCATTTATATCTGCTTCATCTTGATGCTGAAAACTTGGCCTCTTTATACTGTTGCTGAATTGAATCTTGAAGACAGAGTTTTGGGTGAAGTATAAAATAATGACTTGATTGATTTGCCAGGCTAAAGGGGACAGAGTGTGCTTATGGCCCTCAAAATGGTGTGTCCCAACCTGGAGGGATTTGGTAAGGAATTTTATAGCAATGGTTCAAGGATGGGGTTACTGAAAAGGAACCGAGTGTGTGCAGGGCCTGCACTCCTTTAATCTGGCCTAAGATGGTCTCTTGATGAGCTTCTCTGAAATGAAGAATGCCAACATCTTCATTTGTTGGGGGTTCTAGTTCTGTAAAGAGCTCAAAGATCCTTTGAAGCAGAAATAGGACCCTGCCCTAAGGCTGCACTATTATTTCTTGACTGCTCCTCCCTTGTCTCTGCATTCCCTCCCTGATTAGCAACTATTTTGAATATGTTCTTTGGAACTCAGGGAAGGTCATAGAGGCTGAACCCTATTTTCTATTAACAAGAAACAAGGGGCACAGAACGCTTTCCTGCCCAGGAATCCCATAGGGTCCTGCTCAGTTTCAATCTTAGAATATCTAGAACAGTTTTGCACATACTAGGAACTGAGCAAAAGAGTGTTAAATTAGAATGAACACACAGGAGTAAGAAACTTCAACAAAACAAAATATTTTCCTCAGTATTTCACAAGCCCACTTTATTGGTTTAACTATTCACTTTCAAAGGAGTGATATATCAATGTATCAGTGTATCTTATGCCACATACAGATTGAAAAACTGCTTTCCAAGGCAGTTACACTTACAGATTATACATTGCTCAAATATCAAACATTCGACATCCAGATTTTAGACAAAATTTTTGTATAAGAACATTTAATGGCATATGTATTTCTCAAAGCCAGTAGGAAAAAGAAACAAAAAACAAGCAAAAACAACAAAAGCTAGCTTCTGATCCTGCAAGAAGATCTCAGCCAGAACACAGAGATCTTTCATGATTTTTGGATATAGGTTCACTTTTTAATGCATGCTCTTGGCAAAAATATCAAACAAGACAAAAGTATACAATATTCTTCAACACCATTCCCTAGGGGAAAACACACATAAACCTGTTAGCTTGTAACCTTTCTGTTTCTCCTGTAGAAGTTATTCATATCTAGAACACAAAAAATAGCCTGGGAGGTAATCCTGATGTTTCTGCCCCAGCCCCAGTCAGAGGCAAGATTTACCTGGGAGTCTCACATCTCCCTCTGGCCATAATCTCCAAGTAAACCAAGGTTCAACCATGGCCAGCCATTCAACATTGAATAAATCACTATTAATGATACTGTAAATCAGTCACCGTGCTGAAGAAAATGCTGTCATTGTAGAAACATACACTGAGTTCCTTTCCTTGTTCACTGAATAAGGCTAGACATATATGCGTGTGTGTAAAGGATAAATTGACTCAAGAAATATTTCTGTTTCTGAATGATCCACCTTCCAGACACTGACCATGTCTGTCTGTTTGGAACTCTGTAGCCTGCCATCCTTTCTAACTTCCATGAAAGCAATTCCTTGCCAGGCTTGATAGCTGATACATGTCAAATGCCTCTGCTTGCCTGAGCAACCCTTATGAAGAAATTTGAATGTCCAAACTACATGATGGCTGCTCTTGCTTATAAATACAATGGTTTGCTGAAAAGATGAATGCCAGGGTTGTCAGTGGAGACAGTCGTCTGAGTCTACTCTCATAGACCATGACTTCTACAAGCTGCCTTCCCTTTCTCAGGAGTAAGTCCACCTCACACATATATTTGCCAAAGGAAAAACTGCTACAATCACTGCACGTGGCCCACAGGGTATTTTCTTTGACAGTTGATTTTATTGTTTTACTCCAACATGTATGTGAATGAGATTGGTTTCCCCACTCAGACTTTTTCACTAACACCAGCCTTGACATATATAAAATCTGGCTTTAGCAATGGCTGTAAATGATTAATATGCTTTTCTTTCCTAGCTATCTCAACAAGGCAATGTGATGGATTTGTTGAGCTATTTAAGCGTTTCTTTACACAGTGACTAAATGCTATATTACCCATTTTAAAACCACTTCAGTTCCCGTAAAAGCTGTTGTAGAAATCAGTATTGCTAATCTCACAGGATTGTTGACCCTTCGTGGATTCACCAAAGCAAACATCTGTTGCATGGAAGGGAAAATCAACAATGTTCTCTGAAATTAGACAGTCTTTTGCATCATTTTACTTTTCCTCTACCCCAATTTAAAATTTAAATGACTAGAAGTCAGAGAATGCAGACACTTGTCACCAGATGCCACTTGCCACTTTCCAAGAGCCCATCTGCTCCACTAACTACTCTGATCAGCCACTACATACAAATTCTTATCCAAAAATAGCTTTTAAATTGATCTGAGTTATCTCCACTTTGTTAAGGCAGTTTTCCCAAGCAGTCACCCTTCTGAATGTATCAGTAATTGATATGTCGTAGCCATTTCCCACACCTCCCAGGACTTGTGTACTTTCAGTCCATTGTCATTAGACTAAGAACTACCTAAAAGTGTGAGAGTCACTCAGTCGTGTCTGACTCTTTGTCATCCCATGGACTGCAGCCTGCCAGGCTCCTCTGTGGAATTTCCCAAGCAAGAATACTAGAGTGGGTTGCCACTTCCTTCTCCAGGGGATCTTCCTGACCCAGGGATTGAACCCTGGTCTCCTACATTGCAGGGGTCTGAGCATCTCTTGCTTTATCATCTGAGCCAACAGGGAAATCCAAGACCTACCTATTCAGTTTCAAATATCATTAGAATGTGGTCATCATCCTGAAGCCAGAGCTAAATGGGGGAAGGAAATATGTAGACATCTGTACATTTGATGCCAGCCAAGTAAAACCCTTCCTCAAGCTTCACAGTTCAAGGAAACACAAACACTATAAACAGAAGGAAAAGGTCCAAAAAGAAAGACCCCTCATAAGCTGCCCAGTTTTATGGAGTGGATTTGAGAAGTCACAGCTGCCTTATTCAGTCCCTGTGAGCTCTGTTCCTCTTCACTCAACCATTATTATAATTATATTCACACACCATTTTCCAGTTTGGCTAAGGTACAAATATCAAGACATGTTGTGTTCAGGGTGCTGGTGCGTGAGAGAAGACCCAGGCTTCTTGGCCATGAGGATTCCTGTTGATGTTGAAATCTCTCTTGGCTTTGTGTCTTTAAATATGATCAATGCCCTTTATGATGTCCCACCAATTTCAGGCATGTGTGACCCTTTCTCCTTCCTCTGAGGCACTAAAAAAAAAAAAAAAAAAAAAAAAAATCTCTTTGTTTAATAATAAATTCTAATGTTTCCAGCCCCATTGTATTAGAGAATCCTTTTTATATGCAAAACCACTTTGTAAAATTGAGAGAGTGTCTTCTTTGAGGAGCTCTCAATTTTTCCTTTGTTCTATGTTTTGGAGCCTCTGGTTCTAATTAGATCATTTGGAACCACCACGGAGCCTTATCGTTGACAGGTCACCCTCTATTCTTTATTCATTGACAGATTAACCTTTACTTGAGAAAGAGGAAGCTACGAACATTAGCATTAACATCAAGATTCATAATTAAGTTGATGATAAAAACCTTCTCTTTAGACCTTCAGATCACGTCCATTTAGTTTGTACAAATACAGCCATGACATTTCAGTTTTCATCTTCACCTTGCTCTTCGAATATGATAAGATGTTACCATGTTTAAAACAGCTGGCCAGTGCTACGCCACCACATCTCATTATATGTGTGAGCTAGGGTAAAGGCAACTCTTTGTATAAATGGTATGTTTTAGGTAAAAGCAAAAGGTAACATCTGTTCTTCTTCCCATTCATTAAACGTGTTTTGTAAACTTCTTCCCTAGCCATAGCTGGGAATATCAGCTAGGACTCAGAGTATTTCTTTCTTTCTTTCTTTCTTTCTTTTTTTTTTTTTTTTTTTTGAGTAAAGCACATATGTCAGAACCAGTTCATTTACAATTTGGGGTTAGTAACACATTATTTTTCATGTGTGTGTGCTCAGACGGTCAGTTCAGTTCAGTCGCCCAGTCGTGTCCGACTCTTTGCAACCCCATGAATTGCAGCACGCCAGGAGAAGGAAATGGCAACCCACTCCAGTGTTCTTGCCCGGAGAATCCCAGGGATGGAGGAGCCTGGTGGGCTGCCGTCTATGGGGTCGCACAGAGTCGGACACGACTCTTAGCAGCAGCAGCAGCAGCAGGCCTCCCTGTCCGTCACCAACTCCCGGAGTTCACTCAAACTCATGTCCATCGAGTTGGTGATGCCATCCATCCATCTCATCCTCTGTCGTCCCCTTCTCCTTCTGCCCCCAATCCCTCCCAGCATTAGAGTCTTTTCCAATGAGTCAATTCTTCAGTCGTGTCCAATTTTTTGCAACCTCGTGGACTGTAACCCAGCAGGCTGCTCTGTCCATGGGATTTCCCAGGCAAGAATACTAGAGCAGGTTGCCATTTCCTACTACAAGAGATCTTCCTGACCCAATGGTCAAACCCATGTCTTTTACATTTCTTGCATTGGCAGGTGGATTCTTCACCACTAGCACCACCTGGGAAGCCCTTTTTGCTTCATGTGTGTGCCTTTTTATTGTGTTATATTACATACTATTTACATGTTGTCATTTGTATTAATATGACAATAAACCTCCACAATCCAGCCAACCCCAGGAGGAGAATGTTGCCAGTAACATTTCTATCTATCACGTCCCTCTGCCTTACTTCTTGACCACAGAGCTTAGCACAACCCTAAATGTTATGCCTCTTATTCCTCTGCTTTAAATCACCCAATATATTCATAAATGCTGGAATATATTGTTTAGTTTTACTTTCTTTAGCCTTATAAGAAAAGACATTATACTATATGTAGTTCTCTGGGACTTTTTTCCCCTTTGATCTATAACTACAGTTCAACTTTATTATTAAATATTCTTGTATTTTATTCATTTTCACTGCTCTATAAGATTTCATTCCATAAGACCTACCACAATATATTAAGACTCTTCTATCAATGAGTATTTGTGTTATTTATAATTTTGCTGTTATGAATAGTGCTGCTATGAATATTACATGCATCTCCTGGTTCACATGTGCTATGTTATGTGTGTGTGTGTGTGTGTATTGTATATATATGTGTATATATATATATATATATATATATATATATACACTGCTCAGTCACTTCAATCATGTCCAACATGTGACCTCATGTCTCATGGACTGTAGCCCGCCATGCTCCTCTGTCCATCACGATTCTCCAGGCAAGAATACTGGAGCAGGTTGCCATTTCCTCCTCTAGGGGGTGTTCTCAACCCAGAGATGGAACCTTTGTTTCTTACGTCTCCTGTATTGTCAGGTTGGTTCTTTACCACTAGCACCACCTGGGAAGCCCCATGTTGTGTGTGTCTGTGTGTGTATTTTATTCATATATATATATAAATAAAATGTTTTGTCACTCTCAAGCATTAAAGAATCTAATATAGTAAAAATGATAAAATTCTGAAATATGATCTGATTTCAGAAGCATCCTATCCTTCAGCTAAAGCCATTTGGAGGCCTGGAAGCCTGCACTGAAGGAAGGCACTGGGTTAACTTTGTCCATATGTCTCACTCTACCTCCTTCCCCAACAGCAGGAAGCTATTTCAGGACCCAAAAGGCAGAGGGCAACAAAGGAGGATGGGCATAATCTTATGATGTTGATACAATTGTAATCAATATGGCTCCCTTTTATTGATCTTTTAAAAATAATCCCATAGGGAGCTCCCATGGTTTTCTCAGAGATTCTTCTGCTGGAAAACACCTCCTGAAAATCCCTTAATACTGACGATTCTTTTATGACCCCCTTCTTATCCCGCAGACTTCCTACTAAAGCTACTTCTGTGAGCATCTCTTTGCCTCTCTGGGTAGCCACTTGGCAAGATCCTTTTTAAGAGGACTTCGAGTAAGCTGTGGATCCAGCCTCCAAAACACCTTGGCTTTGCTTTTGAAGAGAATGCAGCCACCTATTCGAAAGGCAGTTATATTCCTTTTCTCTGCTGCTTCAGGCCCACCTAAAAACCTCCTGCTCTGAGAGCTCTCAAAGTGGAGTTGAACAACACTCCAGTGTGCTCCAAATTTGAAAAATGCATATCAAGTTCCCTGAACTATTTTGTTGGTGCTTCTTTTACTTGGCTTAGTATAAGAGTCCATCACCCTCTCTTGCCCCACTGAGAGAAGAGGAAAACAGCCTCAGTACCCTAACAGCTCTTTCCATGAAAAGTCTCTTCCAAATAGAATAGAAATCTCTCACATAAGCTGTGAGTGTTTGGCTTACACAGGCAAAACTGGTTTTACATTGTTGGCATGCCCCCTCATATGTATTCTAGCTCCTTATTTTAATATATGCAGATATCTGGCACCCGCTCTATCATTTGTAAACATTAAGGTCTCTACTGAAATTCCAATTTCAATGATATTCATTTGAATATCTTGCTATACAAGCAACCTAAAAGGTCTTTCACCAAATTAAAAAGTTTAAATTCTAATTTGACTTCTTCCATATCCATTGGAAATTTTTAAAAAGTGTTAAGACTCCAAGCTCTAATTTCTAGGGTCCATAGTCCCTGCCCAGCGGGTGAGGATCATTCAGGAAGAAAGGAGTGTCTTTTGCCTGGATCTACAAAGGACACAGAAATCAATTAGATGTGGAGAATCACCAGTCAAAAAGGAAGACTAGACAGGTTACTGAGGAGTCCTAATGTCTCACAACACAGAGAAGCAATGAAGATTTGCAGAAGCAGATAAAGAATTACAGTACACGGTGCCAAGGAAGAGAAAAACCAACAGTAGGAATGTAAGAAGAAATTTGAGAAGAGAGTCATCCCTGAGCAAGCACTCATGTCTTTGCCTACTTTAGCATGTCTGAGGTTAAAAAGCCAAAGATGGAGCAAACAGCACTTCCCTAGAAAGCCCAGTTATAGTTACTAGTTTGTTCCCTGTGCTCTAAATCTTCAGTTTACCCCAGTTCCAAGAAATGTGGTTTTGCCCTACAAGCCTGAGTTCTTCCCTTTACTAAGTGTTCTTTCAATAAGCCCAGGTGTTCTCGGATGAAGTCTCACTTGGCTCTCCCATTAAGTTGAGACACTTGAGTTCGTAGGGAATTGTGTCCAATCAGCTGGATCCCAACCACCATTTGTCATGATGCTGTGTTCTGTCTGACTTCCAAGCTCTCTCTTCATCTTGGGCCCACCATTTTCCTTCTAAAATTAACAAGATAGTTTCCCTTCTCTCCTGATAATCCTTCTGTTGTTCACTTACCCTTGTTTCTGAATCTAGTTGGTCAAAACATTCTACTGATTCCATAAAGGCCATCGTGCCTGTCAAGCCTTAACAGCATAACACCATGAAGTATGAATTGCACCTTTATTAATCCATTCATTAATCCCTTAATTTCACAAACATTTATCGATCATAAACTATGTACCAGGCACTGTTGTGGGTAATGTAAATGCATCAGTGGAATAAAGAAAAATCTTTGTTCTCATGAAGATTGTATAGTAGTAGGGGATACATCTGGAACAAAACAAATAAATAAACAATATATCTGGAAGTGTTAAATGCTATGAAGAAATATAAAGGAGATGCGGAAAGGGAGTCCTAGAGAGGTTCCAGGAGGGCTTCAGGATACACACAATAAAGGAATTACATATGTATGGACTCATGAAAAGTAACTGGGAACTTTGTTTCTATAATACAGCTTTGTTTCTTTGTCTCTTACATCATTGTAAGAAAATAGCAGGCATCTCTATTAGAACATATGTGTACAAATGCCATTTCCTATTGTTGTGAGTCTAGGGAAATATAAATAGTTATAGGCTCACAGACATAGAAAAAAAAAAAACTTATGACTACCAAAGGAGAAAGGGGAGTAAGGATAAATTAAGAGTTTGGGATAAACATATACACACTACTATATATTATATAAAAATATGTTGGTGCAAAAGTAATTGTGGTTTTACATTGTTAACTTTGCTGTTTGATATTAGAATACATTCTTAAATAAATGCAGTTATGTTATACATCATTTTATCAAATCTGAGTGATTTTTTAAATTCAAATTCAAAATAGATTTTAAAGCAGTGAAGACAACTTGCAACATTAACAATGCATTTGGCCCAGGAACTGCTAATGAACCTACAGTGTACTAGTGGTTCAAGAAGCTTTGCAAAGGAGGTGAGAGCCTTCAAAATGAGGAGCATAGTGACTGGCCAATGGAAGGTGACAACGACCAATTGAAAGCAGTCATCAAAGCTGATGCTCTTACAACTACACAAGAGGTTGCCAAAGACCCCAGTGTTGACCATTCTGTGGTCATTCAGCATTTGAAGCAAATTGTAAAACTGGAAAAGCTCGATAAGTGGGTGACCATTCTGTGGTCATTCAGCATTTGAAGCAAATTGTAAAAGTGAAAAAGCTTGATAAGTGGGTGACCATTCTGTGGTCATTCAGCATTTGAAGCAAATTGGAAAAGTAAAAAATCTCGATAAGTGGGTGCCTCATGAGCTGACCACAAGTCAAAAAAACCCCATCATTTTGAAGTATCATCTTCTCTTATTTTACGCAACAAAAACAAACCATTTCTTGACGGGATTGTGGCATGCAATGAATAGTGGATTTCACGATAACCAGCAATGATCAGTTCAGTGGTTGGACTGAGAAGAAGTGCTCCAAAACACTTCCCAAAGCCAAACTTGCACCAAAAAAGGTCAGGGTAATTGCTTGGTGGTGTACTGCCTGTCTGATTCACTGCAGCTTTCTGAATCTTGGATAAACCATTACTTCTGAGTAGTATGCTCAGCAATGAGATGCACCAAAAACTGTAAGGCCTGCAGTAGGCACTGGTCAACAGACTGTGCCCAATTTTTCTTTACAACACCCGACTGCACATCATACAATCAAAAATTTAATGAATTTTTGCCTTATATGAAGTTTTGCGTCATCTGACGCAAAATATGACGTCATATTCACCTGACCTCTAGCCAGCCAACTACCAATGCGCCAAGCATCTCAACAACTTTTTGCAGTGAAAATGCTTCCACAACCAGCAGGACATGGAAAATGCTTTCCAAGAGGTCATTCCAATGCTTTCCATAAGCACAGATTTTTACATTACAGAAATTAAAAAAAACTTATTTCTCATTGGCAAAAATGTGTTGATCATAACATTTCCACAATTTCTTTTGTAGCAACATAATAGTTAACTAACAAAGACCCACTATGCATGCGTGCTCAGTTGCTTCAATTGTGTCTGACTATCTGCAACACCATGGGCTGTAACCTGCCAGGCTTCTGTTCATGGGATTCTTCAAGCAAGAATACTGGAGTGGGTTGCCATGCCCTCCTCCAGGAAAGAGAAATATAGGGAACTATATTCAAAATCTTATAATAACCTATAGTATAGAAGAATATGAAAAAGATATATATATATATAAAATCTTTTCCAGATTCTTTGTTGTTCACCTGAAGTTAATACAACATTGTATATCAACTGTGTTTCAATTTTTTAAAAAGCCCTCTCCTGCTCTGACCCTCATCTCCCCTTCTACTACCCCAAACCCTTCCAATGTGCCCTCTCAAATATATTGCCCACTATCCAAAAAGATCTACTTTATCTCTAAATGTTTTCTTCACCTCTTGTTCTAACTGAAACCCACCTTGCCTCAAGGACCTCCTTAACCAACAACCCCTAGATAGTGACTGTTTCCTTCTCATAGTTTCCTAGCACAGAGCCAGAGGAAGTTAAGTTGTTCAAGTTCTTTGCCTGGCACACAGTACAAATTCTGTAAAAACTGATTTGGAATGAATGCCTTACCTTCCTTCCCTTTAGATCTGAAGAGATTTGGTGCATATAAACCAGCCCCTTGTTTACAATTGATGGGACTGAGTGATACAGCTCCCCTGAGCTGTGGCAAGGAGATTTCTCTCTGGCAATTTAGGAGAAGCACACATTTGCAATGTGGAGCCAACATGGAAGATCTTGTAAACCCTTGTAGATTAACATTTGGAGGCAGCTGAGTGAGAAAGCAGATGAGTGGAGAAAAAAGAGACAGAAGGAAATTAGCGACAACAGAACATGTGGTAAGAAAGAGGGAAAATGTGAAGGCTTGACTACTCTCCATTTTGCAGGGCTAGCTGATTCCTGCAACTTAGTTCCTTGAGTTCCTATTCTCATATCCTGAAAATACACAGATGCTGTCCAACTCATTCATTTTCACCATCTCAGATGATTTTGTTCTGGGTAACTGAACTGTGCCTGCTTGTGTGTTGGCTCTTCACACCAGCATATATAGCAGGCTTCTACTGACTCAACTGAATGCTTCTGTTTTCTCAAGCCTTTCATCGTCTTGTAATAATAATGTCATCTATGGCACCTAAGCTTCTACCCAATTATTTTTTCTCTAGAGAACCTGCTCTTTCAGCAAACTTTGTCTCTAAAGAACCAAAGAGTAAATTTTTAAATTAAGGCTTTTCAGGCCCTTCTGCCTGTTCCAACTCAGTTCTGCAATTGTAGCATGAAAGCATCCATAGATAATGGGTAAACAAATGGGATTGACTGTGTTCCAATTAAACCTTATTTATAAACATTGAAATTTAATTTCATATCATTTTCATGCATCATAAAACATTATTCTTTATTTTCAACCACTTAAAGTATATAAAAAGAGGGGAAAAAAGCATTTTAGCTCAAAAGACTTACAAAAATAAGTGAAAAGTTGGACTTTCATCATGGACCTTAGTCTGCCAACTTTTGTAATAGAGTGTGCCTTACCTGATTTTGTGATTGTGCTTTACCTGCTTGTAATTTAAACCCTCAGGCTTCCCTGGTGGCTCAGACAGTAAAGAGTCTTCCTGCAACGAGGGAAACATGGGTTCAATCCCTGGTTTGGAAAGATCCCCTGGAGGAGAGTATGGCAACCCACTCCAGTACTCTTGCCTGGAGAATCCCCATGGACAGAGGAGCCTGGGATATAGTCCAAATTTCAACCTCATAAGTTTTCCCTTTATATCCTTCAAAACATTTTGTGGAATAACTTTCAGAAATATTTGGGTGGTAACCAAGCATTGTAGATAAGACTATGTGCTCAGAAACAGGCTAAGTTCAGAGGTTGACTCTGCCATTAATTAGCTCTGTCATCTAGGGCAAGACAGCAAAGTTATCTATATATCTTCAATTTTTTTTTTCATCAGTAAAATGTGGATAATAACAGCACCCATCTTATAGGATAATTGTGAGGTTTAAATATAATAATGTCTATTGGAATATTGACCAAGCACCAAAAGTCATAAGTTGCTAGTACTGGTATTGGGCTTCCCTGGTGGCTCAGACAGTAATGAATCCGCCTGCAATGTGGGAGACCTGTGTTTGATCCCTGGGTTGGGAAGATCCCCTGGAGGAGAGCATGGTGACCCACTCCAGTATCCTTGCCTGGAGAATCCCTATGGACAGAAGAGTCTGGTGGGCTACAATCCATGTGGTCACAAAGAGTCAGACACAACTGAGGGACTAAGAAGAGCATAGTACTGATATTAAGAGGTTTACATTTCTCTACCTACCAACTTTTTTCCCAATATTCTTTTTATAAAACATTTTTAAAATATCTACTTATTTTTGGCTCACAGGCTTCTGGATCACCAGGGAAGCCTCTTCTCTAACATTCTTATTTCTTCACTAATTCTAGAGCCTCCATTCCAAAAACACCTCTTTCATAGTATATGAATAGGTAGTGTGTCACAGAAAGTGCCTCCCAGTCAAGATCGGGAACTTCTAGACTAAATAATGTTGAATCATACCCTACTCTGTGCTTTGGGTTTGGTAGGGGGAAACACGTAAGAATTTCTCAGTTACCAAAATGATGTTTATTTTAATTCAACAAGAATATCTCATAAGATACCCCTTGTTTGGGAACTGCTACCCCAGTGGTTTATGGCCAATTCTCATCACTTCAGTAGAGCAGTATTATTCCACTGGCATGCCTCTCCTTGGCATTTGACATAGTTTCCTGTTCCCTATTTCCTGAAGTTCATATCTCTTTCCCCTGGGCTCTATTGGAGCATACCCTTCTCATTTTCTCATGTTCAGCATTGCTCTTCAACTCCATTTACTGAGTTTTCTACTTCTGCCCACACTTGAAGATCTTGTCCATCTTTTCTTCAATACTTTCATTTGGTCTCAGAATTTTAACCTGTACTAAAGATTCGCACATCTCTATCTCTGGTACAGACCTTTCCCCTGGTCTTAAACCACGTATCTAGATGCCTGCTAAAAGATAAGCATGCATTCAAAGCTGAACTCATTATCTCTTCTTTTAAAGATTTTTTTATATGGACCATTTTTAAAGTCTTTATTAAATTTGTTACTATATTGTTTCTGTTTTCTGTTTTTTTGACCACGAGGCATGTGAGATCTTAGCTCCTTGACCAGGGATTGAACTGGCATCCCCTGCATTGGAAGGTGAAGTCTTAAGCACTGGACTGCCAGGAAAGACCTGAACTCATTATCTTTGATGAAGGGCCTGACAGTCTATCTTTATTAATAATGTTACTTATCCATGAAGCAGAACTCCAATAGAAATCCCTAGACTTTCCCTTTTAATTCAACCCCCACATTTCATCAAATATCATTTCTGCTCATTCTTTCTTTTCTAAATTTATTTATTTTTAATTGAAGGGTAATTGCTTTACAATCTGCCACACATCAACACGAATCTGCCATAGGTATACACATGTCCCCTCTCTCTTGAACTTCCTTCCCATCCCTCTAGGCTGTCACAGAGCACCAGGCTGAGTTCCCTCCGCTATACAGCAGCTTCTCATTAGCTATCTATTATATGCATGGTAATGTATATATTTCAATAGTATTCTCTCAATTTGTCCCACCCTCTCCTTCCCCATACTGTGTCCATAAATCTTTTTGCTGTGTCTGAATCTCTATTCCTTCCCTGCAAATAGGTTCATTAGTACTATTTTTCTAGATTCTCATTCTGTCATTTTAATTGCTTTCTTTGTGCTTCCCTCTTCTTTATCTTTATACCCACTTTTCACCTGTTTCTTACCTCCAGTTTCATAGCCTTGGTATCTCTCTCTTATTCTATGCATCAGTTGATCTTTATAAATGCAATCTGATCTTGTTACCTCTTCAGTAGCTCTAGATTGGCTATTTTCATGCACTCAACATGGTACACAAAGTCCTTAATTATTTCACTCCCAACCTATCACTATGTGCTAATCATTCAACACAGTCCTCCACATAGCCTGTATGGTTTCTATAACACACCATTGCTCCGTCCCATTTTCTAGAATGACCATCTAAGCTATCCCCAAAATGGTTCTCAGTTTGTGTTCTCTCAGAAAATAATTCTTATTGTAAGAAAATATTATAAAAGCTTTTGAAGTGAAAAAAAAAAAACAGTGAGTACCTTGTCTAGCATACCCTCCCAGGTTATCTCCAACTTTCACTGTCTTTGAGATTTAATTTGTAGAAAACTATTAGTCATGCAAATGTTTTTTGTGCCCACTTACGGCATGTAGATTGTGTTCAGTGGCTTGCAATTGATTATTGTCTTGTAGATATTGATCGACACTGCCAACTTTGCATAGATGCATAAATTTATATCACAGCATCTTTATCTGCATCTACATATTAAGTAGTTAAATTCTGTTTTGAAGTAGGTTGTCATATTTAGCAAATCAAAATAACAAGATGCCCAGTTATATTTAAATTTCAAATAATGACTATTTTTTAGTATAAGCAGAGTCCCATGCAGTATCTGCAATGTGTCTATACTAAAAAAAGTTATAAATTGTTTATCTGAAATTCAACTTTACCCAAACATTCTGTATTTTATCTGGAAATTCTACCTTTGATTTGGTTGTGATTTCTTTTTCGGCCCTGTTGTGTGGCTTGCAGAATTTCAGTTCTCTGACCAGGGATCGAACCCGTACCCCCTGCAGTGAAAGCCCTGAGTCCTAACCACTAGACCCACCAAGGAATTCCTCCAGCTGTGACTTCTTACCAGTTCCTCCATTTCCCTCATTAATTAATAAATTAAATAGTTTCTTTGTTATGTATTCATTTTACAGTGTATGACAGTCTTGTGCTGTGCTTAGTCGCTTCAGTCGTGTCTGACTCTGCACTACCCTATGGACTGTAGCCCACCAGGCTCCTCTGTCCCTGAGATTCTCCAGGCAAGAATACTGGCATGGGTTGCCATGTCCTCCTCCAGGAGATCTTCCCCACCCAGGGATCGAACCCATGTCTCCTGCATTACAAACAGATTCTTTACCGCTGAGTCACTGGGTGAAGCCCCATGAGAGTCTTAGTTTTCCTTTAAAAAAATCATCCCTCAACAGCATGCCAGTGGTTTATTTGGAAAGAAGGGAAATAGAGAAATAAGACAGGAAGGAAAAATCAGCCAATAAATGTACATTATAAAGCCACTTACTACCATGCCTAAGGAACCCCCAATCAGGCCAGTACACATTCCCCAGAATTATCTCACACATAAGTGTAAGAGGTATGGTATTTATCCACCAACTTCTGTATTTAACACACCATCCCAGACCCCTTATCTATGATTGAAGGCTGCTTGGGAGGGAGTGGTTAACTGCCAGCAGGTCCAGCCTGCCATGAGTATGGTCAAAGGGGCAGCTCTAATGACATCTGAGCCAGTAGGCGCTGATGTTGTAAAAACAAAAATAGATATATATCAGCAGCTATCAGCAACTTCAGCTATACTGGCCACGTTCTTTAAGATAATCACAAATGCCACTTTCTCTGTGACATCTTTGTTGGTTCCCTTTGCCTTAGTGACTTCCTTGTGCTTTATAAAGACTTCTCTAACGGAAGCTTTAACAAATGTCACACTTACTTTCCTCAATATGTGTATCTCATCCAAATAGATTATAAACTTCTGGAAGATCAAGATTAAGTCTTATTGGTATTTATAACCCCCAATTCCTGGTAGATAATTAGAAAGTTTTATTGAATACATGATTAAGCGAGTGAATGAATTTATAGCAGTTTGGGTAAGAGGAGATTGGAGAAGGCTTCAGGATAGAGTTATGTCTAAGCAGGGTCTTGAAGGATAATAAAGAGTCTACTGAGTAGAGAAGTCACTTCAATCAAGAAAATCATTATAAGCAAATAAATGAAGAGAGAGGATTTGTATCCAGGAAGATGCTTGCTCTTGTCAGTAACAACTGTTTATCTTTTCCTATATAGGTTAGGTGTTTTTCTGTTCTTGTTCCTAAGGTCTCTAAAAAGAATGACAGACCTATGCTGTGAAAATCTTTACCACAGCATCTACCAGAGTAAATAAAACCCCAAAGAACCAGTAAATGTTTCATCTGAAGCAATTTAGCGTTGAAAGGCATTAACACTGCTATCATTTCCCTCCAAAGAGGTTATCATTGCTTTGTTTCTTCCGTGCAGTTAAAAGTTTCACACCACCCTCAAGATTGGTGTATATACAAACTAAATAATTAAAGTCATTTCCTTTTGAATTCCTTTTCCACTAGGAAAACCTCAAAAATTCCTCCCTTTTATTCTGATATAACATTATAGTTCCCAACATATAAAATGGTTGATTTTGTCAACCTAATATTGAAAGCATGAATACCTCTGCAACTCATTCCTGGGGCTCACCAATTTTATACTTTAAAAGCTGAGAGATGAAAAATAAAAAGGGCTGTGTAGGCTGGCCAACTAAAAAATACAGGAATCTGTGAGCAATTTGAATAAGCGTGACTACAGTGACTAATGAGGTGATTAAGATTACTGAAAACAAACACTTTGGCATCAATCAAGAAATGTTAATTGGGGAATTTAAGATTTATGAAATATCTCTAATTACATAGCTTAAAGGGATGCCAGTGCCTGTGCTATGAAGTGATGGGGATGGGGGAGGCATTTGGGGCTTTACCAGGAAGCCTACAAGGTCCTTTGTTAATCAGACTTGACTACTGGGAGAATTCAGGAAGCCAAAACTCTGTGTGACTGAAGCTTAGGAACAAAAACACAATCAACAAATGGTCTTTGATGGTTTCATTATTAATTTAATAATATAGGAATGTGACAAACCCAATCTTGACTGGGGACAGCATTCATGTCTAATGGAGAAGGATTGTGTGTTTATATATGAGCATTCATGTGTTTGCTGGTTGTGGTCAAGTTCTAATGAGGAAACACATTGTGAATTTCACGTATTCATTTGTTTGCAACTGGTGTCCAACCAGTTGTCTAGCCCTAACATTGTCTAGCCCACAAGTCTAAGAGATGGGAATTACCAGTGTTCATGGTAGGATTGTTTTAGGGTTTTGGCAAGATCTTTTTGTTGGAGTCAAGTTTGACTAAAATATTCCATCTATTTTTTCCCCTTGTTATTCTCTGTGAACTTCAATTTGCTTATCTATAAAATGGAAATTTTAATAGATTATAGTGTTGTTATTGTTTAGTTGCTCAGTTATGTCCAACTCTTTGTGACTTTATAGACTGTAGTCCTCCAGGCTCCTCTGTCCATAGCGATTTCCAGGCAAGAACAGCGGATCGTATCACCATTTCTTTCTCCAGGGCATCTTCCCAAACCTAGTGTTTGAACCCACATCTCCTGCAAGATATCCTCTCCTGCATTGCAGGTGAATTCTTTATCCCTGAGCCATCAGGGAAGCCCTTGATTATAATAACTTAGAGGATTAGTTGAGTAGTAAACCAATCCCTTTATGAAAATCCTTTAGTACAGTGTCTGGAAAATTCTAAGTGCCCAATAATGTTTTCTCTTTCTGCTTCTCTAAATTCCAGAAAACTGAGAGAGATGAAAAATAATTTGATTTGGCCAAAAAAAAAAAAAAGATGAATTTTGTAACCTATGGCTATCTGAAGTTTGCCTTAAGAGCAAACTATAATAGGGCTCTAACCTTTAACAGCAGGACTAATTTTATACCTGATCTAAATAGAGAGGTTGGAAACACCAGATGCATTGCCTCCTCTAACCAAAATTAGATTAGGAACTGGAGCCGAGATTGTTGGAAAAAGTCATGTCTTGGAAGGTCAAGGATCCCTGGATTACTAGTCTCTTTATATAAATTTGAACACATACGAGTGAAATAGTACTGAAGGGTAATCACAAGACAAAACAAAACAAAAAATTCCTTGCTTCACTCTTCTCACTTGGCAAAAAAAAAAAAAAAAAAACCTTGGACTTAAATGCAGTTATATTACAGTGATTTTTACCTATGTTTTGATAAACAGATTCAAAACAAAATACTCTCAAAATGTTACTACAAGAAAACCTATGTAGAGATCCTTGTTGAAATAGCATTTGAATTCCGAGATAAAAAATTCATCTCCAAATGATGGAAGATACTTTGTCAAAGAACTGAAAGATGGTTCTGGATAATTGTAAATGAACTAGATTGACAATATGATCAACATCATTAACACTGGAACAACAGCATCAACATTTCAGCAGACACTACTCAGGCCACTTTCTATTTCTGAACTTCCCCTTCCAACAAAGTTCCAAAGGCAAGCTTTTTACTTTCAGTCATCCATTAACTAAACAAATGCAATTTCCTGGGTGAGACGTAGTATGCTTTACAGATAGTGATGTTCTGGGAAAGCTGACATGCCTATCAGTATCTTAAAAATAAAAACATACCACAAAAGTGCCTAAATCTTATTCTCAGCATTCATTTGCCTTATAGTATCTTTCTCTCACTTCTGTAGTCAAAATTATTAAAGTTGATTGACTTTTTAATTTTGTTTCCATTTAAATTATGCTTTCATTTCATTCTGTGTTTGGATAAGAGCTATATTGCAAAAGGAATTTGTACCTGGCTCACTGTGCATATATGCTTAAAGAACATCATAACAAAAATAGCATAAATCTGAGTGAAAGAATCTAGCAGATGTTTTCCTTTAATACAGGTTCATACATTACTAAAGCTAGAGACATTCGAGCTGTACAGGACACCAAAGCTGTGTTGCGGAGACATGGGTTCAAACCTTAGCTTTAATATTTACTCAATGATCTTAGATCAATTAAGTTATAAGTTTCTGAGTTATAAGTTATAAACTTCTGAGTTATAAGTTTCTTCATCAATAAAACATGAATGATAATAATAATACTTCCAAAGACTTCTGTGGAAAATAAAATACATCCTATATACAATTATTGACTCATAGTAAACACAGAATACAAATAGATGTCATTCTTATTGCTTCCTCTTACTGTTTTATTCTCACCAGGCCCAATAATAAGTAAAACTTATTCAAAGAATAAAGGTTTTCCAAAAGAAAAGAAGTCTTTTCTTCTTAGAAGAAATTTCCAGCTAAGCTGCTATGTAATTTTCTGTTTACCAGTTGATAAGTGATTGAATCACACCAGTAACCAAAATAATAGGAATTAACTGACCAAAGAGAAGTTTAATTAATAGTAACAAAATTTAAAATGGGCATGATTTCTGAGCACCTACTGTGAGCAGACACCTTATTAAAAATTGACAGATCTCATAATTCTCACATTCTCAAATTAGAGAAAGAGATGAAGGCTAGTAAATGGTCTTGCTCTTTTAAAAATTATGTGGCTGGATATCCAGCTTCAGCTACAATATGAAAACTACTTGATATCTATTATTCCCCTCCTTACAAACAAGGAAACACTGAACAAGCTGAATTTAATGAACTTTCTTGGAACCATTAGAGAAACTGATGTCAAAGGGCAAATCTCCATCCCTGAATCTTGAGGCAGGCAAACATCACAGAGAATCACAGAGGAAATACACACTTGGAGCAGAAGTCCCTGGAACCATAACTTGGCAGGGACACTTCAATGACCAGTTTAATGACTTGCTGGAGTCTAAGGATGAACTAACTTGAAGAGAAGAAACTTGTGAGGACCACAGTCTTAGCAGTACCCCCACCCTACCCCGTGCACTTTCACGGATTTTATCACCAAGGACCCTACCAGGTTGTCACTCTTACAAGCTAAGAAATACCCGCTTAAGGCTCTTGCAGAGACAGGGAAATAGTACACATTGAGAAATAATACTATATTCAGAGAATTCTTCATAATAAAGGTCTACTCTCCAGAGAAAAAGACTTTACCAACCTTATCTCACTAGAAGGAAGGATGTCTACTCATGACCAATCCCCTTTAGCTTCCTGTCTCAGCTAAGTGGGGAAGGGATGCCAAGAAACACTTGTGAACGTCTCAGCTCAGGGATATAGACTCAATAAAACATTGAGATATAATCATAAGATCATAGACTGCTTCTCCTATTCCACATCTTACTGAAGAATGGTGTCAGTATAATAGATTTCCAGATGGCTCAATGGTAAAGAATCTGCCCGCTAATGCAGGAGACTAAAGAGACACTGGTTCAATCCCTGGGTTGGGAAGATCCTCTATAGTAGAAAATGACTACCCATTCCAATATTCTTGCTGGGAAATCCCAATGACAAGGAGCTTGGAGGGTCTACACTCCATGGGGGTCACAAAGAGTCAGACATGACTGAACAACAACAACAACAAAACCCCTACCATCTAGAGCCACACCAAACATTAAATATGACCCAACTGTTAGACAGATTAATGAACCCTCACATGAAAGGTGTATTTACCTCACTTTCTATTGCTCAATAAACTATGTCTGGCTTTCAACAAAAATTATAAGACATACTAAAAGACAAGAGAAATTACAGCCTGAAGCAACAAAACAAGCATAAATACCAGACTAAGATGACACAGATTTTTAAATCATGAGGCAGAAAATTTTAAATAACTAAAATTAATAAAATAAGCATTCTAATGGGAAAAAGTAAACAACCTGAAAGAACTGCTGTGTAATGACTACAGAGAGATAAAGACCCTAGAAAAGAATCAAAAGAAACTGGTAGAGATAAAATACATTGTAACAGAAACAAAGAATGTCTTTGATGGGTACTTCAATACACTGGATATGACCAAGAAAAGAATCAGTGAACTTAATTAACATAGGTTAAAGAAAACTTCCCAAACTGAAATATGAAAAGAAAAAAGAATGAAATATATATTTTTTACAGAAATGCAAGACAATTTTTATTTTTTTGTGTATGTTTTCTTTTTTTTTTAATTTTATTTTATTTTTAAACTTTACAATATTGTATTAGTTTTGCCAAATATCGAAATGAATCCACCACAGGTATGCCCGCGTTCCCCATCCTGAACCCTCCTCCCTCCTCCCTCCCCTACCCTCCCTCTGGGTCGTCCCAGTGCACCAGCCCCAAGCATCCAGTACCTTGCATCGAACCTGGACTGGCGACTCGTTTCATACATGATATTATACATGTTTCAATGCTATTCTCCCAAATCTCCCCACCCTCTCCCTCTCCCACAGAGTCCATAAGACTGATCTATACATCGGTGTCTCTTTTGCAGTCTCGTACACAGGGTTATTGTTGCCATCTTTCTAAATTCCATATATATGTGTTAGTATACTGTATTGGTGTTTTTCTTTCTGGCTTACTTCACTCTGTATAATAGGTTCCAGTTTCATCCATCTCATTAGAACTGATTCAAATGTATTCTTTTGTATTCAATGTATTCAAATGTATTCTTTTTAATGGCTGAGTAATACTCCATTGTGTATATGTACCACAGCTTTCTTATCCATTCATCTGCTGATGGGCATCTAGGTTTCTTCCATGTCCTGGCTATTATAAACAGTGCCGCTATTATAAACAGGGGTACACGTGTTTCTTTCCCTTCTGGTTTCCTCAGTGTGTATGCCCAGCAGTGGGATTGCTGGATCATAAGGCAGTTCTATTTCCAGTTTTTTAAGGAATCTCCACACTGTTCTCCATAGTGGCTGTACTAGTTTGCATTCCCACCAACAGTGTTAAGAGGGTTCCCTTTTCTCCACACCCTCTCCAGCATTTATTGCTTGTAGACTTTTGGATTGCAGCCATTCTGACTGGCGTGAAATGGTACCCCATAGTGGTTTTAATTAGAAATGCAAGACAATTTTTAAAAGGCACTTTGAAAAACCAGAAGAAATATTTGAATTAATAATCACCAAGAATATTCCAAAATTAATGCAGACACCAAACCAGAGGTCCAGAAGACTCTGAGAACATCAGACAGAAAAAGTACCAAAAAATCTATACCTATGCATAGCATATTCAAACTTCACACACACAGAAAAAATCAAAGACAAAAATATCTTGAAAAGACCCAGAGATGGGTGCAATATCATTATAGCAGAGGAATGAGGACCAGAATTTCAGTGGGCTTATGCAAGCCAGAAGAGAATAGAGTAAAAATATTTAAAGTGTTAAAAGAATAAAATCATCATTCTATAATTTTATATTCAGTGAAATTGTCTTTCAAAAATGAAGGATAAATAATTAATTTGTCAAAAAAACAAAAACTAAAAGAATTCACCACCAGCAAATGGTCCCTGCAAGTGGTGTTAAAAGAAGTTCCTCTGGGAGAAGGAAACTTATATAGGTTGAAACACAGACCTAGACCCCCTCCCCCAAAAAAAGAGGTCAGAAAAGAAATAAATGAGAATAAAGCAATTTTTAAAAGGTCTCTTTTTCTTAAGTGACCTAAAGATAACTATTTAAAGTAATAATAGTAACAACGTGTTAGGTGATCTAGCATATGTATATGTGAAATAAGGGTCTACCTGGTGGCTCAGTGATAAAGAATTCACCTGCCAATGCAGAAGACATGGGTTCAATACCTGGAGCGGGAAGATCCCCTGGAGAAGGAAATGGCAACTCCAGCATTCTTTGCTTGGAAATCCTATGTATAGAGGAGCCTGGCAGGCTACAATCCATGGGGTAGCAAAAGAATCAGACAGGACTTAGCAACTAAACAACAATGTGAAATAAATGACAACAATGTAATAAGGAACTGGAGGGAGGAATTGAGAATTCCCTGAGGCAGGTGCAGTACTGGTGAAGCAGTACTTTGAAAGTAGATTTAAATTAGCTGTAAATGTGTATTTCAAACACCAAGGCAACTACTAAAATAGTCTTTTTTTTTTTTTTGAAAGAACTGTAAATGACATGCTAAGAGAGGAGACAGAATCACAAAATCCTCAACTAAAACTAGAAAAAGAGGAAAAGCACTGGGGATAAACAAAGAACAAATTCAACATTTAAAAAACAGTTAAAAACATGCTAAATGTCAGTGTAACCACATCAATAATTATTTTAAATATGGATGATCCAAGTGCACCAATTAAAAGACAGATTGTCAGAGTAAATAAACATGATTCAGTCATCTCAGGTAGACACAACCTTCTTCTGCCAAATGAGTGCATTGAAACGGAAGATCAATTTTAATGGGTTGGATTCTCATTTTAAAAATACACCAGAAGGAAAAACACCAATACAGTATACTAACGCATATATATGGAATTTAGAAAGATGGTAACAATAACCCTGTGTACGAGACAGCAAAAGAGACACTGATATATAGAACAGTCTTATGGACTCTGTGGGAGAGGGAGAGGGTGGGAAGATTTGGGAGAATGGCATTGAAACATGTAAAATATCATGTATGAAACGAAATGCCAGTCCAGGTTCGAAGCACAATACTGGATGCTTGGGGCTAGAGCACTGGGACGACCCAGAGGGATGGTATGGGGAGGGAGGAGGGAGAAGGGTTCAGGATGGGGATCACATGTATACCTGTGGCGGATTCATTTTGATATTTGGCAAAACTAATACAATTATGTAAAGTTTAAAAATAAAATTAAAAAAAATAAAAATAAAAAGCTAAAAAAAAATACACTTTAGGTAAAGAAATTATTTTCATGAACTTGGTGTATATTTGTTTTATTTATAACATGTGAGACTAGAGAAAGTGGAAACATTTAAGGCACATGCAATAGAATGTGTCAAGACCGGAGGTTAAAGGTGAACTTGGCTTGCTGGGAAATCTAAAGGAGCCCAACAGGTGAGAGGATTGAGTTTCTGGGGAGGTGGAATTAAGAGGGGGAGCTGATAACAGAAATAGGGCCTTGCCTTGTGAAAAACCACATGAAGGTCAGTAAGCAATCACTGCCAAGTTGGAAGATGGGAAGTTGATCTGCATTGTAGCAAAGTCACTGCAGCTCTTCAGTAGGTTGGATGAAATGTGTCACAGAAGTGAGGACATTTACTCAGAACAAGGCATGATGGTGGATGGAACTGTGGTGAAGATATCAAAATATCTAACCCTGTGACTGATGTGATGTGGGAGTGAATCAGGACCAATGGAGCATGAAAGACCCTGGGTGGGTAGGAGTGCCACTTAATGGTAGAGGAGCAAGTTCAAGTTTAATCTAGTGTTAAGGAATGTCAGCAATAAAAAAGAAAGAATGGGAGAAGGAACACAGAGGATTTTTATAATTCATCAAGGAAGAAATAACAATTCAAGCACTATTTAAACATATTATGTATATACGTAAATCACTTTATATTCATTAAAATGATTTATAAAACTTACAGTTGGAAAACAAATAGACTATAGATACCTAGGGATACGAACAGTATCTAGAGTCTCAAAAAGTGGCTTTACCTTGTTTGCACCAGAATAAAGCAAGTTTAATAACCTGAAATCT
The DNA here is from genome assembly GCF_027580195.1 of Bos mutus. NCBI lineage: Eukaryota > Metazoa > Chordata > Mammalia > Artiodactyla > Bovidae > Bos > Bos mutus. The sequence goes on from NC_091627.1 coordinate 55,908,667, forward strand.
TCATATACATAGTAATTTTGTTTTATTATTAACTACTTTTTTTTAAGTAGTAGTTTTACAATTACAGTGTGAACAACTGTTAAACCCTTTATCATAGATGAAATGGTAACTAGTTATTTACATGTCTTTCAACTTCACTTTACAGAAATGTGTACTGTCAAGTTTTAAGCCTGACAGGCAGCTTTGACAACTCACACGGATTTTAACCAGATTTGTTATGAAATGACAGCTACAAAGTATTAAATACTATAGAAATGCTAGTATTCTAAGATTAGAGAGAATTGATTTAATTAAGAAATAATTGAATTTCAGCAAAATGGTTGTATTAATCATTGACATTAGAAAATATTTTAAACCTTGTCCTAGATACATGGAATAAGGAAACCTTCTAAAAATTAACATTGATTAATAAAATTAAACCAAACAAGATGGATTTTCTGCTGTTCAAATCTATTTCAAATGACAAAATAAGGCAGATGAGAAGACAATGGCAATTCTGTCTCATTGGCTTCTCAAAGTTAATTAGAAAGTAAACTCACTTAATCTAAATCATATAAGATGCCCAAAGGAAATGTGACATAGGACATACAGAAACTCTGTTATCACCACAAAAGTTACTGGGATTAATAAAAATGTACTACTCTGCCTAAGTTTATCTCGTAGCATTTTCAATTATCTTTATCCCTCTTCTAGAGTAAATGCAGCAATCAAAATTGGCTTTCAAGTGCATTCTACTGCCCCATTTCCTTCCAAAATCAGAACTATATTCTTTTAGAAGAAGGAAGACAAGGGGGAAAATGGTGAGAAGAGGAATAAAAAGAGAAGAAAAAGAATAAGACAAAGAAGGAAGAAGAGGAGGATAAGAAAGAGAAATAAGGAAATGAAGAGGAAGAAAAGAAAGAGATGAGTAAAGGAAAAAGAAGTAACAGGAGGAGAAGAAATAATGGAAAGGACAACTGGAGGAGAGAATGGGGAAGGAGGGAGGGACAGATGAGGAAGGAATCAAAGAGGAGGTGTGATGATGCAGAGACCAGAGAACTCCACTGCAAGGGGATGGTGTTATCAGACACTGAATTTGGTGTCTCAAGTTTGTCTGTTAATTTAGAGCAGTTTCTGAATATCACTCCTTTCCCTTCACAGGAAATCCTCTTCCGAAGTCCCTGGTCATTTAAAACCTTCTTTCTTAGCACAGAAACCATGTCTCTCTACAACCATGTGCCAGCTCTGCCTCAGTCCACTGTTCTCTCCAGGTTTATGTCTACTAGAACAAAGCCTTAATATGCCTCTGGCTAACAGACATGGCTGCCTAACACATGAGGAGGCTACATGTCTCCTTCTGTGTGTAAATGCATATGAGATTTGTTCCGTTTTTGTTTTTGTTCAAAACTGTATTGGTAGCATTTACTTGGAATAAAATATAGATATATCTGAATCTAGAGAATTGGGAACTTTTAAAAATAATTTTCCAGAAACTTTTAAAAATATGATTTTTATGCTAAACTGAGCTCAATTTAGTAATCTGAAAAGATACTCAATCCCTCCCAATCTTCTCTCTGCTGCTGAGATGGACAGTGAAGTAACCATCCTCCACTGCTCAGGAATCAAACCCAGTGCAAACATCAGAACATGCTCATTGAATACCTTTTGTGTCAAATGCTGTGGTGAGCATTGTAACAAAGATAAGGCAGCTCCAGATTGTAATCCAATATGGTAAATCCTAGAATAACCACCACTGCCAATATGTGGAAATGGTTCCACAAAGAAGAAAACATTTGTGAGGAGCCAAAGGAGAGTCAGGTTACTGTCGCAGAGGAAAAGACAAGCCTAAAGATATGAAGGCGTAAAAGAGCATACAAAGTTCTAGACGTGCACATAAAAGTCCACATTGCTGACTGCTTCAAAAATTTAGAAGATTGGGATCACTCAGGCAGGATGTATTGAATAAATATCTAGAGATGAGTAGTGATTATACTTTAATACAAAATAGTCTTCAGTTTGCTGGAATAGCCCACACTACCCACTTTGCTTGCCTTTCCTAGGACACTTCTCTCATTTATTATACCAGGTAGTTGATAGTCACTTGACTTTCTCAATCCTGGCTTAACACAGTGAGTCTAAACTCTTCATTATGGGATTCTTGCCCTTTTCCCTCTATGACCATGCTTTCTTGTACTAGGCTTGGCCCCCCCAGGTCTCACCACTTCCCAACAGAGTGGCAACCATCTTTCTCTGAGTGCATCCCCCCTACAGTCACTGACACATTTCTTTCCCTTTACTATCTCTTCATCCATTGGGAATGCTGCCTGCTCTTCTCCAATATCTCATATCTACACTTTTTAAAAGATTCACATCAAAGATTTAATTCTTCCATGAAGACACTCAAATTAATCTTTATGTTGATTCTATGAGACTTTATCTGAATTACTTTACAAAAGAATAAGAGGCTGAGGGACCTTATGAAGTTTTACCAAAGTCACAGAGTTAGTGAGAAATGAAGCCAAGATTTGAAACCATGATGTCTGAAAAAAAAAGAAACCATGATGTCTGATTACAAAAAAAACAAATTCTGTCACTTCTATGACAAACTAGAACATGCAAATGGTCACATCCATACTTTTTAAAATGTATGTTATTGAAGTATAATTGATTTCTAGTACATTGGAAATGTTTTACTTCTGTTGTACAGCGAAGTGATTCAGTTATATATATACATACATTCTTTTTTATATTCTTATCCATATGGTTTATCACAGGATCGTGAATCTAGTTCCCTGTGATATACAGAAGGACCTTGTTTATCATTCCTATATATAATAGCTTGCTAATCCCAAACTCCCAATCCCTTCCTCCTGGCACTCTATATTTTTAAACAGTCTGAATTATCTTCTCTGTTTTTGTTTGTTTTCCTTATTTGCTTTTGCATTCAAATATATATTCATATATATATTTCTATTTATATATTTCTTCTTAAATTGTCTTTAAATTCCTTGAATTTCAAAGACTGAATTCACTACTTTGTATACATTATATTACTTAGACTCAGATTTAAACAATAATGTTTGGGCATCTACTTGGATCTAAATATCCAGTCAAATTTTTGTTATGTACACTGACCATATCAAATATGTAAGACACTGAGATAACATGTATTATTATATTTACTTTACAGATTTTTGTCACCAACATCAAAATTGCTCAAGAGTAGAAGACTGAGTTTGAAAGCAGGGGACTTGAGATCAAGCTCCAAGCTCTTTCCTGTACAAAATTCACCACTTAACATCATACTCAATACAGAGAAGACATTTGTTAAATGAATAGTTAAAAGAATTCAATGATAATGTCATAAAAGTCACTCAAGTAGAGCTATGCATTATGATAATATCAACTTTTTACAAATCAATCAGTTACATGGATATCATCCTGAAGAGAATGTAAAAACCACAGAAAATTTTAAGGAGGGAATTAAGTGATGACCTTTGAAAGACTAAATAGTGGAGATGTGCAGGGCAGCGTAATATGAGAATAGATTAGGGACAAAATAGACAGTTAAGAGACAGTTGTAACTCAGATAATGGGTTGAAGAATCCCTCACTACTGGGTCAAAATTTAAAAGTGTCTGCTCCTTTCCACGTAGTACTAACACTCTAAATTGGAATTGCATGACTAGCTATTTGTGCACTCAGCCCCTCATCCTCATTTCCTCCTACCCTTACTCATGAATTTCCTTGTGGAATCAGTGCACATTTTTTCTATTACCCATTAGATATTGTGGGATGAGTGGGAGAGGGAGTTGAAATAGACTATGCCTTATTCATCTTTGAAAACTTAAGACCATGATTCCCACACTATTCTCCAATAAGGTTCAGACTTACTGAAATGAACCAAATAAAACCAGTGTCCTGTGTAGAAATTCTCCAAGTTTTACTTTCCTGATATGTCTTATGAATTCCTAAGGAAAGGGTTCAGTTTATAGCTTCTCAACATTTTATTTTTTGGCCACACTGTATGACATATGGGATCTTTGCTCCCAGCCAGGGATGGGACCCATGCCCTCTGCATCGGATGTACAGAGTCTTAACCACTGGACTACCAGGGAAATGATCTCAAACTTTTAGAACCACAGATTTTTCTCCTTCCTACCGCCTCCAAGGAATGTGTATTTATAGGGATCAATTTCTCTGAGTACAGCTGTGATAACATTGTTCAAAGATTTAGCATAGCATCACAATTGAAGAAGTTGCCCCCTAAATGTTCATTAAATCAAAGAATGCCTCTGTAAAAGTCAATCACACTTTACATTTTAATTATCTTGTTTTACAATTTTGCTGGCATTTTAGTACTGCTACTTAGGTTGTGATATTTTCCTCTGTTTACCCACTTGTATTTACAGTGCTTGATTTTGGACTCTTAGCTTTAATATCATGCATTGTAAATCCTCCTTGTTTAACAGTTTAATTGCCTCTACATTTGTTTATCGTTATGAAAATGAAAGACAGAAGACATTTCCTCATAGCAGCTGATATGACTCTGAGTTTTGACACACAAATCTCAACTAAGGCACATTCCTTGCTTGTGTTACCTGCACTCTGTCCAGAGCAGATTGTCTATGACTTACTCCATGTTATCTTCATTCTGGGATCCAGGCTAAGAAGCACATATGTACTATGCCAGACTTTGGACAAAAAGAGAGAGAGAATGTGGTGAAATTCCACGGCAGCCTTAAAACTTATGCCTTGATGTGGCAGACAGCATTTCCCTCACTCTTCTTTGAACAAAGCAAGTCAATGACTAAACCCCATGTCAGTGGGAAAGAGTCTTATACTCCTTTCACAGGATGGGAGCAGCAAACATTTTTAACATAATAAGGTCCACCCACTACACTGGGTTTCTCCTTTCCAGTTTGGTCCAGATCTTATGAACAGGTACAAATTAATCTCTCAAACCATCCTGGCTTTTAAATATGTAAAAAATGAAATTCTTACAATTTTATCTTTCTCATGTCATGTTCTAGTAGACAATTTAATCTTCTTCAGATCCACTCCTCTATGAATTTAATATTAACTAAAATTCTGGACAACCTGCTTCTGCTTCTGGGATGTGAATAAACCATCATTTATTTCTCTAGCTAAGGATAAAGTGAATTCAGAGATTCATACATATTGCTATTAAGTAGTGGTAGCTACCACATTCTGAATCCATTCTCCGACTGCCAAACTCCATTGAGTTGATTCAAGATACAAAACAATTAAATAAGAAAACTAAAAACATTGTCTCTGTGAAAGTAATTTTAACCATGAGCTTTAAAGTGAATAGTTTACAATTTATGCCTGTTTACTGTGCAACACAATAAGATTATGTGTTCCATAAAAAGTCAGATAAACTGTGTTGTAAGTTTTATTTTATCACAACAGTAAACTCTGTTCATATATTTACTTACTGCTCAGGAATCATGAATCATCTGCTCACAACCTAGAATAATAATGATGATGTTGATACATGGCACATGGTTATAAAGTTATTCAGTTTTGCCTTGAACAAACTACAACCCCACTGACAAACATAAACCTTCACTATTTTGTTCAATTAAAGTTACAGCATTTTTCTGCAGACACACACTGTATCTTGCACAATAAATGGCTTAATTATAAAGTCAATAGGAAAATATTTAGAAGCAAAATAAATATACTCAAAACTCAAATTAGTGACTTTCATTCAGATCCTTACATAATTTGATCAAAGTAGGACATTCATCTGTTAAATATTAGGTATTTTTTCGAGCAACTCTGTTGCCCAATTCCAGAAATTATCATTTTCTTTTTTTAATGACTACCACATCTGGGTGGCACATAGAATATAATGGAAATGATGCCCCCAGAGTATGAAATTTTTGCTGCAATAATATAGTCTGATCCATGATTTGTCTCCAGTCAGTCAGTTCAGTCTCTCAGTCCTGTCCAACTCTTTGCAACCCCATGGACTGCAGCACAGCAGGCCTCCTCATTCATCAACAACTCCCAAAGTTTACTCAAACTCATGTCCACTGAGTCTGTGATGCCATCCAACCACCTCATCCTCTGTCATCCCCTTCTCCTCCCACCTTGAATCTTTCCCAGCATCAAGGTCTTTTCCAATGAGTCAGTTCTTTGCATCAGGTGGCCAAAGTGTTGGAGTTTCAGCTTCAGCATCAGTCCTTCCAATGAATATTCAGTACTGATTTCCTTTAGGATGGACTGATTAAATCTCTTTGCTGTCCAAGGGACTCTCAAGAGTCTTCTCCAACACCACAGTTCAAAAGCATCAGTTCTTCGGTGCTCAGCTTTCTTTATAGTCCAATTCTCACATCCATACATGGCTACTGAAACCATAGATTTGACTAGATGGACCTTTGTTGACAAAGTAATGTCTTTCCTTTTTAATATGCTGTCTAGGATGGTCATAACTTTCTTTCCAAGGAATAAGTATCTTTTAATTTCATGGCTGCAGTCACAATCTGCAGTCATTTTGGAGCCCCTCAAAATAAAGTCTGTCACTGTTTTCCCATCTATTTGCCATGAAGTGATGGGACTGGATGCCATGATCTTAGTTTTCTGAATGTTGAGCTTTAAGCCAACTTTTTCACTCTCCTCTTTCAATTTCATCAGGAGGCCCTTTAGTTCTTCTTCACTTTCTGACATAAGGGTGGTGTCATCTGCATATTTGAGGTTATTGATATTTCTCTCAGCAATCTTGAGTCCAGCTTGTGCTTCATCCTGCCCAGCATTTGTCATGATGTACTCTGCATATAAGTTAAATAAACAGGGTGACAATATACAGCCTTGACATACTCCTTTCCCAATTTAGAACCAGTCTGTTGTTCCAAGTACAGTTCTAACTACTTCCTGGCCTGCATACAGATTTCTCAGGAGGCAGGTTGGGTGGTCTAGTATTCCCATCTCTTTCAGAATTTTCCACAGTTTGTCGTGATCCACACAATCAAAGGCTTTGGCATAGTCAATAAAGTAGAAATAGATGTTCTTCTGGAACTCTCTTGCTTTTTTCAATGATCCAGCTGATGTTGGCAATTTGATTTCTGGTTCCTCTGCCTTTTCTAAAACCAGCTTAAACATCTGGAAGTTCATGGTTCATATACTGTTGAATCCTGGTTTGGAGAATTTTGAGCATTGATTTACTAGTATGTGAGATAAGTGAATTGTGCAGTACTCTGAGCATTCTTTGGCATTGCCTTTCTTTGGGATTGGAATGAAAACTGACCTTTTCCAGTGCTGTGGGCACTGCTCAGTTTTTCAAATTTGCTGACATATTGAGTGCAACACTTTCACGGCATCATCTTTTAGGATTTGACATAGCTCAACTGGAATTCCATCACCTCCACTAGCTTTGTTCATAGTGATGCTTCCTAAGACCCACTTGATTATGCATTCCAGGACGTCTGGCTCTAGGTGAGTGATCACATCATCATGATTATCTGGGTCTTGAAGATCTTTTTTTGTACAATTCTTCTGTGTATTCTTGCCACCTCTTCTTAATACCTTCTACTTCTGTTAGATCCATACCATTTCTGTTCTTTATTGTACCCATCTTTGCATGAAATGTTCCCTTGGTATCTCTAATTATCTTGAATAGATCTCTAGTCTTTCCCATTCTATTGTTTCCCTCTATTTCTTTGCACTGATCCCTGAGGAAGGCTTTCTTATCTCTCCTGCTATTTTTTTGAACTCTGCTTTCAAATGGATGTATCTTTCTGTTTCTCCTTTGCCTTTCACTTCTCTTCTTTTCTCAGTTATTTGTAAGGCCTCCTCAGACAGCATTTTGCTTTTTTGCATTTCTTTTTCATGGGGATGGTCTTGATCCCTGTCTCCTGTACAATGTCAGGAACCTCTATGTCCATAGTTCTTCAGGCATTGTCTATCAGATCTATTCATTTGAATCTATTTGTCACGTGCACTGTATCATTGTAAGGGATTTGATTTAGGTCATACCTGAATGGTGTAGTGGTTTTCCCTACTTTCTTCAATTTAAGTTTGAATTTCGTTTTGCCTTCAGAAATAAACAATTCCTAAGTTTTATACTCACCTTTCTAAGTGGCATAATGAAATGTTGAGCCATTTCAGTCTGTCCTGCCCAGGACATAAGTCAACCCTTTGTCTAGTACATCACTCCACTTAGTCACTTTATAACCATCTCACGTATGAGATCAACTTTCCAGTACCACAGTGCTTATTTCTAAGCAACCCTTATTTTACTAAATAATGACCCCGAAGCTTAAGAGTTGTGATACTAATGAAGAGAATCCATAAAGTGGTGCCTTTTTGTGGAAATGTTTAAGTTCTCAATAAGGAAAGAAAAAATCATATACTGAGGTGGCCAAAATCTACAATAAAAAGGAATTTTTTTAACCATGAAATTGTGAAGAAGGAAAATAAATCCTTGCTAGTTTTGCTGTTACACTTCAAACTAGGCTTTGTAAGTGCCTAGTTAAGATGAGAAAGGCATTAAATTTATACAATAAGATATTTTGAGAGAGAGAGACAGAGAGAAAAACCACATTCACATAATTTTATGAAGGTATATTGTCATAATCATTCTATTATTAGTTATTATCAATCTCTTACTGTGCCTACCTCATAAATTAAACTTTATCATAGATGTATATGTATAAGAAAGACATAGTACATGTAGGGTTTGGGACTATCAGCAGTTTCAGGCATCCACTGCAGGTCATGGTAAGCATTCTCTGCAGATAAGGGGGGACCACTGTATTGAGTTCTACTCTCTCATTTAGTAAATGTAGAAACTCAGGCCCCGGAAGAGGAAGTTTCTCTACCTTGACAAATTCTTAAGCCTGGCTTTGACACAGAAAGAATAAATCGCAGGAGTAACTGGTATTGACAAGTCCTTCATGCCGTTGCTCCTGGAATTTTACATGTTATGTTTTACACTTATATTGAAATTTTGAACCACCTAGAATCTAGTTGCTTTAAGCTTCCCTTATCATTTATTTATGCAGTGTTCTCAAAATAAATAAGAGAGCAGTTTGCCATAGGGCAAGAAGTAGGTTCTCCCAAGTTTTGGTAGAGTGTAGACAGTAGACTTCCAAGTTTGGTAGATGGTAATGTGTGAAAACATGGAAAGAGGCAGTTGGAGGAGTTTGAACAGCAATTTGATAATGCCAAAAACAAATAAATGCCTGCAATATAAGCTAAAGTCAGGGTTACTCCTAATCTCATGTCTTATACTTCTCACTGGAATTTTTATACCTATTTCTGTAACTTAACTATTTTGTTTCTTCTCATGGTTTATAAAATCTGAAATACCTGTTCTGAGCCAAATTTGTCTGTTCTAATAATTACTTAGCTGTTTAGTAGTATTATACAGACATGAAATAGTGTAGCACCAATTTAACAAAGAATGTGGATATCCAGAATCACAACAAATTTAATCCAAAATAAGACTGTAAGATATGAGTTAGGGAAAATAGGACTAGATCACAAAGACAAAAATTAATAGATATTATGAACTAGACACTATCATTTACAAGGTTTTTTTTCTCTTGTTGTTGTTCTTAATGACAAAACTCCCCAGCTTTTAGCTATGCACATTGCATGAAAATAAACACATTTCCCAGCTTCTTTTGCAACTAGACATTTTCATGTGACTAAATTCTGCCAATGAAACGTAAGTGGAAGTATTGTGTTACAACTTCTTAAAGTGCCCTCAGTACATAACAAGTCTGTTCTTTGAATCTTTTTTTCATTATTCTTTCTTCCATTTGCTGGTTGGAATGCAGATGTGTTAGCTAGAGCCTGACAATGTGTATCACATGGTAACTATGCCAGGGCAATGAATTGAAACTGACATAAATCTGACATATTTGTGAAGCTATATACTGTCTCTGGATCTTACATTTCAAAACATTTTTCCATGTGATAAAAATAACTTTGATCTTATCTAAGCTACATAATTTAGGTTTCCATTATCTGAAACTAAACTTATTCCTGATATTACTTCAATTTAAAAGAGCAAAACTTGAAACAAGAAAGGAAGACACCCATTCAATTGCAAAATCAGTGGTAGAGTTTATTTATCATAAACAATTTATAACTGCAAAATCTATATTATTTCTCTAGAACATGAAATCTCCCAGTTAGAACTAGGAATAGTTAGAAACAGAAGATACTGCAAAGACAAAGGAAAAAAGGACAGATTAGCTAGATTCCTTGAGGTCTGAAGCAGTCATTCAAATCTTACTCACTTAGTACCAATCATAGCAAAATTTCTTCTGTGAATAATAAATAAAGAGAGGAGTCAAGATTGTTGCATGGGTTTTGTCCTTGGTTTGTAAGTGGTTGTGGTGGTATTTGTATAAGTGGTAAGAGGATGGAAAATCAACCCATTAATCAAGGTTCAGTTTATGAGTCCTCTCAGTTCCTTCAGTCTTGAGAACCTTGAGATCTTCTTTAATCAAGCAAAATATAATTTATTGTTTTTATAGATAAAAATCTAAATACAATATTAATAAGCCACTCATATTGTTATCAAATGTTGCCTTGCATCATAGTACTAATGTATCATCTGTCTTCACCATAATCTTCTAAAATATTTTTATATCTTTACATCCCACAAACTATAAAGTGAACATCAAATAAGAGTTGGATACAAACATCAATAAGTGAACACAGATAGAATGGGCAAAAATATTTGCAAACTATCTGTCAGATAAGGGCTTAATATCCAAATATTTAAAAACTCATACAACTCAATTTTTAAAAAAACTAATAACCTGATTAAAAAATGTTAAGAGGGCCTGGATAAACCTTTATCCAAAGAAGACATAGGGATGGCCAACAGATACAGAAAGGGTGCTCAACATTACTTACACATTATCAGGGAAATTCAAGTAAAAGCTGAAACAAGATGTCATCTCACAAAAGGTAGAATGGCTGTTATTAAAATAACAAGAACAGATTACAAGTGTTGGAAAGGATGTTGAGAAAAGGTAACCTTTGTCCATTATTGGTGAGGATGTAAATTGGCACAGTCTCTAGAAAAAGAGTATGGAAGTTCCTCAAAAAATTAAAAATTGAACTACCATATGATCTAGCAATATTTAGGCATATAACCAAAGGAGATAAAACCAGGATCTCCAAAAGATAACTTCACTCTCATTTCATAGCAGCATTATTCACCAAGGCCAAGACATGGAAACAATCTAAGTGTCAACTGATGAATGAATGGGAACAAGAAAATGTGATATATATACAATAAAATATTATGTAGCCAAAAATAGATGACAATCCTACCATTTGCAGCAATATGAGTGGACTTTGAAGGCATCATGCTAAATGAATTAAGTCAGACAAAAAAGACAAGTATTGCATGATTTCACAGATATGTGAAATCTAAAAGAGCCTAGCTTATAAGAAATAGGGAGTAGAATGTTGGTTACCATGGGCCAGGAGCTGGGGGAAATGGGAAATGTTGGCCAGAGGGAACAAACTCCCAATTATAAGAAGAATAAATTCTTGAGATCTTATCTGCAAGCGATGACTCTAGTTAACAATGCTGTGTTATATGCGTGAAAGTTGCTAAGAGAGTAGATAGTAAATATTATCACCAAAAAGGAAGTGGTGTGGTGTTAGTAAAGAATACTTAATAAATGTGATCAGTGCTTCTGCAATTTCCAGTCCCTTGTCAATTTAGAGCTAGGGTGGATTTAAACACACACACACAATGTTTCTCCCCATGTTAATCCCCTTCTTTAACTTCTCTTTACATTTGGAACATAACCAAACTCCTTCAGTGGACTATGATATGCTGCATAACCTAAATCTTGCTTCTTCATTATTTTCTCTTTTCGGCTTGTTCACTGTATTCCAGACACTTCGATTTCCTTTTTATTTCTTGAAGACAATAAGTCTTTTCTTGCCTTTAGACCATTTCACTGTTTCCTCTGCTGGGAAGGTTCCTCACTGTTTAGTGGTATCTTCTCTGCTCACAAGTCATCTCCCACTGAGTTCTTACCTAACCAGTTTATGTAAATTAATCTTGCTCTATTCCCATCCAGTTACTACCTATGGTGCAATTGGTTTCTTTTTTAACATTTTTCAAAATATGAGTCTACTCAACTTGTTTACTGTCTTCTCCCCTCCACTAAAAATGCTCTGTGATGGCAGAGAAATTGTTTTTTACACCATCATGTCCCTGACACAAAATAGTGGCACATAGAAATACTCAAAAATATTTGAAAAATGAAAAATAATGGAATGGAGATTTCTGCACTATCATAACAAGCAAAAAGCTGAACAGACTGAAAGATAAACAAATCCACAAGGATTCCAGGCTCTGTGAATGACACAGAGCAAGTTACTGTCCCCAAGATTGGAGAGACAGACAAGTGAATACAGGGAGTCATGACTTATAGAGACTTAAGAGCAGATATTGCTGGGAATTCTGGTGTTAGGGTATGAAAACCTGAACTACAATTGACAAATTGCTGGAGGCTCATTATGGACAAGGCTGAAAGTTTTAAATGCCAGGGAGACCCAGGCACCAAGGGGCCTCCACAATATTGTGAGATTTATTTCCAGAAGCTTGACCGGGATCCCACAATAACTATCAGAGAAAGTAACAAACCCATGATTCTGGTAGAGAGGGGAAAAGGAAACATCTTGAAATACCACAAAGGACTCCATTCTTTTTAATAAGACCTGTCCTCGAGATAAACTAGTTAATGAGAGCCTGACCTACTAGTTAGCTCTAGCCTTCCACACAGCAGAAGGAAAACACACAACTCCAGCCCACTCTAGCCTTCTATGTAGGATAAATAAAATATGCAAGTCCAGCCCATGTTAGCCATTCTGCCTCACCTAAAGGAGAAGAAAAAACTAGGAGACATTTGTGAGGTTTACAATCCAGAGGCATGGGCTTAATAAAAACCTGAGACCTAGTCACGGGACAGTAGAATGCTTTTCCTCCTCCCATACCTCCCTACCACATTGCCAAAAGCCTATTTGTAGTTGTCTTTTTCTCTAGTATATTGTCCAGCTATAAAGAAAAAATTACAAGACATATTAAAAGGTAAAAAACACAATTTGAAGAGACAGAGCAAGCATCAGGCAGGAATTTAAAACAATTATGATTAAAGCACTTTTTTTACATTTTAGTTTATATTGGAGTATATATAGTTGGTTAACAGTGTTATAGTTTTAGTTCTACAGCAAAGTGATTCAGTTATACATATCATGTATCTATTCTTTTTCAAATTATTTTCCCATTTAGGTTATTACAGAATATTGAGCAGAGTTCTCTGTGCTTTACAGTAAGTTCTTGTTGGTAAACTACTTTAAACATAGCAGTGGATACATCTCATTCCAAACTCCAATCTATTCATCCTCCATACCCTAATGAGCTAACGGCCTAATGGATAAAGTAGGTAGCATGTAAAGACAGATAGTCAATGTAAATGGACAGATGAAAATCCCAAGAAAGTGAGAAAAAAATGCTAGAAGCCAAAAAAATCACTGTAACAGAAATGAAGAATGCCTTGGTGGGCTTAATAGCAGGCTGGACAGGGAGAGGAAAGAATCTCTGAGCTTGAGGATATGTAAATGAAAATTTCAAAACCAGAAAGGCCAAGAAAACAAAGGCTGAAAAAAAACAGAACAGAGTATCTAAGGACTGCAGGACAACTACAAGAGGTGTAACACATGTGTAATAGAATACTAGAAGAATAAGACAGGAAAAAAGGAAGAGAAAAAATATATGAAACAATAATGACTGAGAATTAGTCACTGGGGGAGTCTCACAAAATTACTAAATTAATGGAAGACAGAAAACAAAAAACCAGGAAGCTTAGAGAACTCCAAACAGAGTAGATGTAAAAAACTACACCTAGACATATAATTTTCAAATTCCAGAAAACAAAGTTAAAGAAAAAGTTCTGAAAGAAGCCAGAGAGGGGGAAGTAATTACCTATAGGAGGTAAAAGATAAGAATTACTTCTGACTTATCATCAGAAATCATGCAAACAACTAGAAAGTGGAGTGAAACATTTAAATATTGAGGAAAAAAATCACCAATGCTTTACTCTGTAGAATGCTTTACTCTGTGAAATTATTTTTCAAAAATGAAGAAGAAATAACGACTTTATCAGACAAACAAAAATTAATAAAATAGGTTTCCAGTACACCTCAGTTCAGTTCAGTTCAGTTCAGTCACTCAGTCATGTCCAACTCTGTGATGCCATGAACTGCAGCACACCAGGCCTCCCTGTGCATCACCAACTCCCGGAGTTTACCCAAACTCATATCCATCGAGACAGTGATGCCATCCAACCATCTCATCCTCTGTCATCCCCTTCTCCTCCTGCCCTCAATCTTTCCCAGCATCAGTATCTTTTCAAATGAGTCAGCTCTTCTCATGAGGTGGCCAAAGTATTGGAGTTTCAGCTTCAGCATCAGTCCAACAATGAACACCCAGGACTGATCTCCTTTAGGATGGACTGGTTGGATCTCCTTGCAGTCCAAGGGACTCTCAAAAGTCTTCTCCAACACCACAGTTCAAAAGCATCAATTCTTCAGTGCTCAGCTTTCTTTATAGTCCAACTCTCACATCCATACATGACTACTGGAAAAACCATAGCCTTGTCTAGACAGACCTTTGTTGGGAAAGTAATGTCTCTGCTTTTTAATATGCTGTGTAGGTTGGTCATAACTTTCCTTCCAAGGAGCAAATGTCTTAATTTCATGGCTGCAGTCACCATCTTCAGTGATTTTGGAGCCCAGAAAAATAAAGTCAGCCACTATTTCCACTCTTTCCCCATCTATTTCCCATGAAGTGATGGGACTGGATGCCATGATCTTCGTTTTCTGAATGTTGAGCTTTAAGCCAACTTTTTCACGCTCCTCTTTCACTTTCGTCAAAAGGCTCTTTAGCTCTTCTTCACTTTCTGCCATAAGGGTGGTGTCATCTGCATATCTGAGGTTATTGATATTTCTCCTGGCAATCTTGATTCCAGTTTGTGCTTCTTCCAGCCCAGCATTTCTCATGATGTACTCTACATATAGGTTAAATAAGCAGGGTGACAATATACAGCCTTGATATACTCCTTTTCCTATTTGGAACCAGTCTGTTGTTCCATCTACACCTACCTTACAGCAAATGTTAAAAGGAGTTCTTTAGAGAGAAACCAAATAATTCAGAAATTGGATATTATTTCTCGTCAATCTTTTTCAACATCATACTGAAAGCTCTAGCCAATGTAATATAAGAAAAGGAAATAGAGGGTATAGATTTAAAAAAGAAATAAAACTGTATTTATTCAAAGATGACACAGACATCTATATAAAAATCCATAAGGATTGACAAAAGTTTCTGAAATTAATAAGCAGTTACAGGTCAAATTCAATGGACATAAATTTAAGCAAACTTCCGGAGATAGTGAAAAATAGGGAAGCCTGGCATGCTGGAGTAAAAAGTCAGACATGAGTTAGCAATTGAACAGCAATAATAGCAATTTCCCAGGATATAGGGTTAATCTACAAGTCAATCACTTTACTATTACCAGCAATAAACAAGTGGGATTTAAATTTTTTTAAATATATCATTCATCCAAAAAGTGAAATACTTAGGTAAAAATATAACAAGACATATACAAGACCTATGTGAAGAAAGCTGAAAACCACTGATACCTAAAATCAAAAATGAACTAAATAACTGGAAAGATATTCCATGTCACAAGTAGGAAACAATATTTTCAAGATGTCAGTTCTTCTCAGCTTGATCTAAAATTCAATGCAATCTTAAACAAAATTACAGTTAATTATGTCATAGGTAACAATAAACTGACTCTGAAGTTTACATAGTAAGTCAAAGACCTAGAATAACCAACACAATGTTGTAGGAGAAAAGTAAAGTTGGAGGACTAATGCAACTCAGCTTCAAAACTTATAATAAAGCTTTAACAATCAACACGATGTGGTATTGATGGTATAGACAATGATGGTATAGACAAGTCAATGGAAGAGAATAGAGAGAAAAGA
Source organism: Bos mutus (assembly GCF_027580195.1). Classification (NCBI taxonomy): domain Eukaryota; kingdom Metazoa; phylum Chordata; class Mammalia; order Artiodactyla; family Bovidae; genus Bos; species Bos mutus. Next base: position 55,924,707 of record NC_091627.1, read on the forward strand.
CATAGACTTACATAAATACAGCCAACTAATCTTTGACAAAGGAACAAAGACAATACAATGGAGCAAAGAATGTCTTTTCAACAAATGATGCTAGAAAAAATAAAGTCTAGAAACAGACTTTACATCATTTCTAATCATTAAATCAAAATAAATGACAGACCTTAAAGTAAAATGCAAAACTATAAAATTCCTAGAATATAACATAGGAGAAAACCTAGATGACCTTGGGTATGTCAATGACTTTTCAGACTGAACACCAAAGCATGATCCATGGAAGAAATAATTGAAAAGATGGACTTAAATAAAATTTAAAATCCCTGCTTTGCAAGATTCAATGTCAGGAGAATGAGACAATAAGCCATAGGCTGGGTGAAAATATTTGCAAAAGACATATCTGATAAAGAACTGTTATCCAAAATATAAAATAATTCTTAACATTTGATGATAAGGAAACAAACAACCTGATTAAAAAATAGGCCAAAGACCTAAACAGATACCTCACCAAAGAGGATATGTTTTTCTTGTTGTTCAGTCGCTCAGTCATGTCTGACTCTGTGATCCCATGGACTACAGCACGCCAGGCCTCCCTGTCCTTCACCATCTCCCAGAGCTTGCTCAAACTCATGTCCATCAAGCCAATGATACCATCCAACCATCTCATCCTCTGTTGTCCCCTTCTCCTCCTGCCTTCAGTATTTCCCAGCATCAGGTTTCTTTTAATGAGTCAGCTCATCGCATCAGATGACCAAACTACTGGAGCTTCAGCTGCATCATCAGTCCTTCTAATGAATATTCAGGGCTGATTTCCTTTAGGATTAATTGGTGATCACCTTGCTGTCCAAGGGACTCTCATGAGTCTTCTCCAACACCACAGCTCAAAGGCATCAATTCTTTGGTACTCAGTCTTCTTTATGGTCTAACACTCACATTCATTCATGACTACTGGAAAGACCATATCTTTGACTATACAAACATTTGTTGGCAAAGTACTGTGTCTGCTTTTTAATATGCTGTCTAGGTTTGTCATAGCTTTTCTTCCAAGAAGCAAGCGTCTTTTAATTTCATGGCTGCAATCACCATCTGCAGTGTTTTTGGAGCCCAAGAAAATAAAGTCTGTCACCGTTTGCATTGTTTCCCTGTCTATTTGCCATGAAGTGATGAGACTGGTGCCATGATCTTGGTTTTTTGAAAGTTGAGTTTTAAGCCAACTTTTTCACTCTCCTCTTTCACTTTCATCAAGAGGCTCTTTAGTTCCACTGTGCTTTCTGTCATAAGGGTGGTATCATCTGCATATCTGAGGTTATTGATATTTCTCCTAGCAATCTTAATTCCAGCTTGTGCTTCATCCAGCCTGTCATTCACAGGATGTACTCTGCATAGAAGTTAAATAAGCAGGGTGACAATATACAGCCTTGATCTACTCTTTCCAATTTGGAACCAGCCATTGTTGCATATCTATGCTAACTGTTGCTCCTTGTCCTGCATATAGGATGCTCAGGAGGCAGATAATGTCACCTGGTATTCCCATCTCTTGAAGAATTTTCCACAGTTTATTGTGATCCACACAGTCAAGGGCTTTGACGTAGTCAATAAAGCAGAAGTATATGGTTTTCTGGAACTCTCTTGCTTTTTTGATGATCAAACAGATGTTGATAATTTGATCTCTGGCTGCTCTGCCTTTTCTAAATCCAGCTTGAACATCTGGAAGTTCCTGGTTCAGGTATTGTTGATGCCTATCTTGGAGGATTTTCAGCATTACTTTGCTAGCGTGTGAAATGAGTGCCATTATGCAGTAGTTTGAACAATCTTGGGCATTGCTTTTCTTTGGGATTTGAATGAAAACTGACCTTTTCCAGTCCTGTGGCCACTGCTGAATTTTCCAAATTTGCTGGCATATTGAGTGTAGCACTTTCACAGCATCATCTTTTAGGATTTGAAATAGGTTAGCTGGAATTCCATCACCTCCACTAGCTTTGTTTGTAGTGATGCTTCCTAAGGCCCCCTTGACTTCACACTCCAGGATCTCTGGCTCTAGATGAGTGATCACACTACTGTGGTTATCTGGGTCATGAAGATTTTTTTGTATAGTTCTTCTGTGTATTCTTTATACCTCTTCATTATATCTTCTGCTTCTGTTAGGTCCCTACATCGAATATACAGATGGTAAATAAACATATGAAAAGGTGTTCCACAACATATGTCACCAGGGAAATTCAACTTAAAGCAACAATAAGATACTACTATAAACGAGAAATCTATATGCAGGTCAGGAAGCAACAGCTAGAACTAGACATGGAACAACAGACTGGTTCCAAATAGGAAAAGGAGTACTTCAAGGCTGTGTATTGTCACCCTGCTTATTTAACTTATATGCAGAGTACATCATGAGAAACGCTGGGTTGGAAGAAGCACAAGCTGGAATCAAGATTGCCAGGAGAAATATCAATAACCTCAGATATGCAGATGACACCACCCTTATGGCAGAAAGTGAAGAGGAACTAAAAATCTCTTGATGAAAGTGAAAGAGGAGGGTGAAAACATTGGCTTAAAGCCCAACATTCATAAAACTAAGATCATGGCATCTGGTCCCATCACTTCATGGGAAATAGATGGGGAAACAGTGGAAACAGTGGCTGACTTTATTTTTCTGGACTCCAAAATCACTGCAGATGGTGATTGCAGCCATGAAATTAAAAGATGATTACTCCTTGGAAGGAAAGTTATGACCAACCTAGATAGCATATTGAAAAGCAGAGATATTACTTTGCCAACAAAGGTCTGTCTAGTCAAGGCTATGGTTTTTCCTGTGGTCATGTATGGATGTGAGAGTTGGACTGTGAAGAAAGCTGAGCACCAAAGAATTGATGCTTTTGAACTGTGGTGGTGGAGAAGACTCTTGAGAGTCCCTTGGACTGCAAGGAGATCCAACCAGTCCATCCTAAAGGAGATCAGTCCTGGGTGTTCATTGGAAGGACTGATGCTGAAGCTGAAACTCCAATACTTTGGCCACCTCATTCGAAGAGTTGACTCATTGGAAAAGACCCTGATGTTGGGAGAGATTGGGGGCAGGAGGAGAATGGGATGACAGAGGATGAGATGACTGGATGGCATCACCGACTCGATGGACATGAGTTTGAGTGAACTCCAGGAGTTGGTGATGCACAGGGAGGCCTGGTGTACTGCGACTCATGGGATTGCAAAGAGTTGGACACGACTGAGCCACTGAACTGAACTGATATACCGATTAGAATTATCAAAATCTAGAAAACTGACAGCACCAACTTATGGTGACATGGAGCAAAGTGATCTCTCATTAATTGCCAGTGCAAATGTTAAATGGTATAGTCTCTTTGGAAGACAGTTTGTGTGGTTTCCTATAAAACCTAACATACTCTCACTTTAAGATTTAGCAATCCCACTCCTTGGTATTTATGCAAAGGAACTGAAAATAAGTCCAGCAGAAGCCTGCACTAGGATGTTTATACCAGCTTTATTTGTAATTACCAGCACTTGGATGCAACCAAAATGTTTTTCAGTAAGTGAACGGATAAATAGACTGTAGTACATCCAGGCAACGGAATATTATTCAATGTTAGAAAGAAATGAGCTATAAAGCCATGAAAAGACATGGAGGATGCCTAGATTTAAACGCCTATTGCCATGTTAAAGAAGAAAATCTGAGAAGGCTACATTACTACATAATTTCAACAATATAATATTCTGAAAAAGGCAAAACTATAGAGACAATAAAAAGATAAGTGATTGCTCTTGTTTGGTGGAAATCAATAGAGTTGAATAGATGAAGTACAGAGAAATTTTAGGGTAGTAAAATAATAGAATGTATAACACCAAGCATGAATTGTAATGTAAACTATGGACTTTGGGTGACAATGATATATCAATATATGTTCATCATTTGTAACAGATGTACTGCTCTGGTGGTGGATATTGATAATGGGAGAGGTTATGCATATGTGGGAACAAGAAAATATCTCTACCTTCCTCTTAATTTAGCTGTTAATCTAAAATTGCTCTGAAAAATAGTCTTTAAAAAATAAAGTGATGAAATAGCTGTGATGTGTGAAGGGTAATGAAGCTTCAAAAACCATTCCTTAGTTTCTGGTTTGTTCCTTGACTGATGATGGTTGGTCAATTACTAGGAGAGGGAATGCTAAAATAAATCCAGTTTTAGGTGGAAGATTATGAGTTTTGGATACATTGACTCAAATATGCCTTGGAGACTTTCATGGAGATATAAAATGGGTAATTGGATTTATTGATCTGGAATGCAGCGAACAGAACTGAACTGGAGTTAGGAACGTAGGAGTCACCAGCTAGCAGCAAACAGAAATTGAAGACAGGGATTGCAGCCCCAAAGAGAAGCTTGCACATGTTCTGACAAGGCTTTCCTGTGACTTTCAAGCTATTTCACCTGTACATCTTCTCTTTAAACATCATTGTCTGTACAACTTCTATTTTCCCAAAGTATCTGGCACCATGCATTGGCTTATGCCTACTGTCAGTGTCAATGAAATCTGGCCAGATAGGTATCTCTGAAACAACACTGTTTTTATACAACTTTATTCACCAAGCTGCACCAATAGAAAAACAGTCCTCTGGGAAATAGATGGGGAAAGAGTGGAAACAGCGTCAGACTTTATTTTTCTGGGCTCCAATATCACTGCAGATAGTGATTGCAGCCATGGAATTAAAAGACGCTTACTCCTTGGAAGGAAAGTTATGACCAACCTAGACAGCATATTCAAAAGCAGAGACATTACTTTGCCAACAAAGGTCCGTCTAGTCAAGGCTATGATCTTTCCTGTGGTCATGTATGGATGTGAGAATTGGACTGTGAATAAAGCTGAGTGCCAAAGAATTGATGCTTTTGATCTGTGGTGTTAGAGAAGACTCTTGAGAGTCCCTTGGACTGCAAGGAGATCCAACCAGTCCATTCTAAAGGAGATCGGTCCTGGGTGTTCTTTGGAAGGAATGATGCTAAAGCTGAAACTCCAGTACTTTGGCCACCTCATGCAAAGAGTTGACTCATTGGGAAAGACTCTGATGCTGGGAGGGATTGAGGGCAGGAGGAGAAGGGGACGACAGAAGATGAGATGGCTGGATGGCATCACTGACTCGATGGACATGAGTTTGAGTGAACTCCGGGAGTTGGTGAGGGACAGGGAGGCCTGGCCTGCTGCAATTCATGGGGTCGCAAAGAGTCGGACACGACTGAGTGACTGAACTGAACTGAACTGAGGTCATCACAGAGATCCAGACTGGGCTCCCTGTGTTATACAGCAACTTTACCAGCTATCCATTTTACACATGATAGTGGATATATATTAGAGAGATGGGATGGGGGGAGGAGAAGGAGGCTCAAGAAGGAGAGGATATATGCATAATTATGGCTGATTCGCATTGTTGTACAGCAGAAACCAACGCAACATTGTAAAAACTAAAAAACAATTTTTTTTAAAAAGTCCTTCTTTTCCCCTAATCTTTTGGTATTTTTATTTCCTTTATCTCACTCTTATTTCTTATGATGAATAAGCAGAGGTTAAAATGAGAAGCCTTATACATGGTATAGAAAGAAATCTTTCTTCTTTCATTAACAGCTTGAAACAGTCTTTGGAGACTTTATATTCAAAATCAGAGTCTTTTGCTTCTTTGAGAAACCCATGACAGAAGAACAAGAGAGGAAGTCCACACATAAGGAATCAGCCTCCTTAACTTAGGTCACTGTGTACACACTGAATGACCAATTTTCTAATTATTTTTGTTTTGTTTTAAACTATATTGCTTTTGGCTTTGGGTACTAAATGGGTAAGCAAGTAATATGATATGAGATCAGCCCTCGGGACCCAAACACCTGATATACCAGGCATTTGAATCTCGAGGGCCATTTCAGGGAAGCAATTAGTTTAGCTAACCGCTTGACTGCTCTCACAAAACTGGCAAGTTGTCTGACCTTCTTTAGATACTGGGAAGGAATTTTCTTCCCCCCAAGACTCTGGCAGAGATGCTGTTTTTGAATTCTCTGGATCAAAGGGGATCGTCAAACTCCTAGTGCTTAAGTGACTCCACATTTTGTTTCATTAAACAGAGGAAGGAAAATCATCCATTCCCAGATAGTGTGGGAAGAATCTTGCTTCAAGATAAATTGAAAATTCATGTTGATATGTGGCAAAACCAATACAATATTGTAAAGTTAAAAAATAAAATATAAAAAAAAAATAAAATTCAATTGTTGAACCTTGAGAGTACCTTTTGAATTTTCATAAACCATATGAAACTTGGTCCTCTGGCCTTATATAAAATGCAATAGATAAGTTTCACCTACTGGTGAATCATTACCTTTTTGTAAAAGTCTACTTTTCTATAAGCTACTGTTTTCTGCTGGTGCTTTCCAAACTGGACCCTAGAATTTTTAAGCAGACTTTCAAGGTGCCACAGGGGAGAAAATTATGTTAATGAAGCAAGATTTAGATTTGCATAGCACTTTACTTTTTTTTTTTTTTTTACTTTGATTTCTGTTGATTTTTAAAATAATACTGTGATGAGGACAAGGGTTAATATCTCCAGTTTTTTAATGAAGAAATAAAGATTTAGAAATGCTAAGCAACTTTCCCACCACTATAGCTAATTAAGGGTGGCTGTGCTGTGCTTAGTAGCTCCATCATGTCCTACTCTTTGCGACCCCATTGACTGTAGCCTGCCAGTCTCCTCTGTCCACAGAGATTCTCCAGGCACAAATACTGGAGTGGGTTGCCAGGCTCTCCTCCAGGGGATCTTCCCAACCCAGAGATGGAACCCAGGTCTCCCACATTGCAAACAGGTTCTTTACCATCGAGCAACCAGGGAAGCCCAGTTAAGGGTGGAGCCAGGCCTTTAAGGCAAGTCCTATTTTCTTAAAGCCAGTGCTTCTTTTGCTACACAAGATACCCACTTAAAGATAAACTCTTGAGATCAAAAACCACATATATACCCCATGCAATCTACTGCAGGGTTTATATGTGTGTGTCCAGAATGTATTTAAGACTCTCATGAAATATTTAAAATGTGCTTCCAAATGATTGAAAATACAAATACACTGGATAATATACATTATTAAGCCTACCTAATACTTTTATTTCCAAACATTCTACAAACTGGAAAATGCTTGCATCATTGGACCTGGAATCACATGCATTCCAAATACTCATACAAGGCAAAATTCAAATAATGTATCCAAGGTTACTTGGTCAGCATGTGGTGGAGCTTGAATTTATCCAAGCTTGACACTGTCTTCAGGGATACACATTTTCAGCTGTTTTATGCAACTAAAGAGAAAGAAGAACAAATTTTTTTCAGAGCGGGATTAATTAACAGAGGATATTTAAGAATAGATAGTATGTGTGTGTACCAGAGTCTGGTCTGTAAGTCGCTCTGGATGACTGGCTTGTCAGAAACTCCTTTTAGCTCTTGGGTAAGTAAACCTTGTCTGAAATCCAAGGATCCACCCACCTTACACAAAATCTCCCTTAGAGCAAAATGGGCTTTAGCAAATACTCAGGGGATTTATTTAGATGGATATCAGGAAGACAGTGGAAAGTCTTTTTAAAAGAGAGGAGTAAAAACCAGCAGAAGGAGACATGGTAACTTTGAAAGAAAACATTTTAGAAATAATAGGATAAAGTAGGTCAGGACCTGCCAGAGCCAGAGCCTATCTGTCAGCCTTCTTCATTTTCCTGTGTGTCCCTCTAGGAATCATAATGGCCTCAGGCCACACCTAAGGATTAGCCAGAGCCCAGAAGTCAACTGTAGCCACATTTCCCGGCTGACACAAGAGCCTGCTAAGCTGCTCCCCAAGGAACCTGGGCCTGTCTAATAGCTGTATTTTTGTACTTTTGATCCTAGCTTGTTCAATCCTCTGCACTTTGCAATTCCACTCTAGACTAAGGGTCAGGGAATTTCCACCAGCCACCACCTGTTTTTTATACTACAAGAAGTTACAAGTGATTTTGACTTTTTTAAATGTCCAAAACAAAACATCAACAAAAGAAGGAAAATTTCACATTTCAGTGCATACAAAATTTTATCAAAACACAGCCTTGACCATTCATTTACAGTTGTCTACACCTCCTTTTTTCCACAATGACAGAACTGAGTTGGGCTGAGAGACTTTTAAAAGCCCTACAACCTAAGATATGTACCATCCCACCTGTTACGAATTTTGCCAGCTTCTGCTCTAGACTTACTGTTTTCTATGAATCTCTTACTTTGAAAGTCCCCCACCTGGCCTCCCTGCTTTGACCTTGTTGGAGCCTCTTGCCTCATTTCCTAGGCTAATTTTTGAAATGCCTTGGTCTTGGCACTTCAACTTGTATCCACAACCAATGACACCCTGCATCACAGCACAATACTATTACAAACGGACCTGTAAATCCCATTCGATTAGCATTTGATTTGCTAAACGAAAGAAAAAAGATACCGCTTTCTGCTTCATGGCTCTTCTTGGCTTAACCAACACATTAGTAATTAATGAAGATACGCAAGGTAATATCACATGATACAGGGTTTGTATTTACACGTTTGTCACAATTGTTTTCCATCAGGACAAGGGAGATGGAGCATTCCTTTGGAGGGTAGTACAGCAGCAGAGCAGCCAATTATGAGAGCTGAAATAGAAGGAAAAGAGAAACGCCTTCCAAATCTGTTTTCTTAATGTTATGAAAAGACAATTTTCTATGGAAAGCCAAAGGGTAAAAAATAATAATAATGATGAAAATTATTTTTGGAGACTTATTGTGTTGCACCTAGTAGTTTAGAATTCAATTGCCGTTGTCACACTTAATCATTGAAATTTCTCCATGAAGTAATATGTGTGTGTGCTAAGTTGCTTCAGTCATGTCCTGCTTTTTACAACCCTATGGACTGTAGCCCACCAGATTCCTCTGTCCATAGGGATTCTCCAGGCAAGAATACTGGAGTGAGTTGCCGTGCCCTCCTCTAGGAGAGCTTCCCTACCAATGAAATCAAACCCACATCTCTTATGTCTCCTGCATTGGCGGGCAGGTTCTTTACCACTAGCACAACTTGGCATCATGGTTATGTTACAAAACGCAAGGCAAAGGAGGGCCACAGAGACAGTAAATGGCAAAGCTAGGACTAGAACTCATGTGTCCCAGATATCAGAACTGTGGCAGTAACCCCTACACTGCATTGCCTCCTCAACTCCATTTAAAGATCTGGTTAAGACAAGTAGAAATGTGTTCTGCAAATCCTAATAAAACAAGGTTAAGTATATATGAATTATGGTGTCAGTAATGGCAACCCACTCCAGTATTCTTGCCTGGAGAAGTCCATAGACAGAGGAGTCTGATGAACTACAGTTCATGGGGTAGCAAAGAGTTGGAGATAACTGCAAGGAGATCCACCCAGTCCATTCTAAAGGAGATCAGCCCTGGGTGTTCTTTGGAAGGAATGATGCTAAAGCTCAAACTCCAGTACTTTGGCCACCAAAAGACTCTGATGCTGGGAGGGATTGGGGGAGGAGGAAAAGGGGATGAGAGAGGATGAGATGGCTGGATGGCATCACCAACTCAATGGATGTGAGTCTGAGTGAACTCCAGGAGCTGGTGATGGACAGGGAGGCTTGGCGTGCTGCGATTCATGGGGTCGCAAAGAGTCGGACATGACTGAGCAACTGAACTGAACTGAACTGAGCTAATAACACATACACACACACACATACACACACAAGGAAAAAGAAAACTCTTGAGAGTCCCTTGGACAGGAAGGAGATCAAACCAGTCAATCTTAAAGGAAATCAACCCTGAATATTCATTGGATGGACTGATGCTGAAGCTGAAGCTCCAATATTTTGGACATCTAATGCAAAGAGCCGACTCCTTGGAAAAGGCCCTGAAGCTGGGAAAGATGGAAGGCAGGAGGAAAAGGGGATGACTGAGGATGACATGGTTGGATGGTATCTATCACCTACTCAATGGAAATGAGTTTGAGCAAACTCCAGGAGATAGTGAAGGACAGGAAAACCTGATATGCTGCAGCCCATGAGGTTGCAAAGAGTTGGATATCACTGAGCAACTGAACAACAACAAAGGAAAAAAGGAATAATCGGTAAGAGTGGGAATTTGTCTTCTAGGTTCTGTAAAAGAAATATTTTACGGATATTACCCATTACATGGTGAAATTCAGTACAAAATTAGCCTGTTCAAATGTTCCTGAACTCAGATCCAGCTGCTCACAACTCAAAAATCAATACTCAAGAGAGACAAACGTTGGTAGAAAGAAATGTCACTTTTAATCAGCATGGCAGCCATCTGGGGAGGTGGTGAACTCAGCGTCTGCAAAAATCAACTCTGCAGATTTGACCTGGCCGTGGAAATTTTAAAAGAAAAACTGGAAGTAAAATCTCAGTTAATCATTGAGATAGAGAATCATCGTCATCCTCCACAGCATGCAGGCTCATCTTGTGATCTCCCTCTAGATGTTATCTTGTTCACAGCTTGCTCTCAACATTATTGAAGGGGAAACTAAGGAAGAGACCTGGCCACCTGTAAGGGGCTTTCTGCTGAGGGTGGTGGTGGTTTAATCACTCAGTCGTGTCTGATTCTTTCGACCCCATGGACTGTAGCCCACCAGGCTCCTCTGTCCATGGTACATTTTAGGCAAGAATACTGGAGTGGGTTGCCATGTCCTTCTCCACGGGATCTTCCCAACCCAGGGATTGAACCCTTCTCTGCACTGCAGGTGGATGCTTAACCTCTGAGCCATCAGGGAAGCACTCTGCTGAGAGTGGCTCCCCGCAGAGGGCTGCGTGCACAGGGCCTCGTTCAAAGGAAGATTACCCTTCAATGTCTGAAAGAAGTTAAGCCTATCAGCTGCTCTGCAAAGACAGTAAAGGTTCCAGGGCATTCCATCACAACCCATGGGATAGATACAACAGGAAGGCATGGCAGGAACCTAGCAATCATCTTGTCCAGCCCATTCCTTTCACAGTGTTGGAGATTGAGGCCCAAAATGGGAAGGTGATGGCCCTGGTGTCATACAACTGTTAGTGGCAAGTGCTAGATTGAAAGGCAGTCTCCATTACACTGTGAACCATGACAAAGGGGCAGGGGTGTAGACTTGGGGTGCAGACTGAAAAGAATGAACAAGCCCCAAGGAGCTGGTCTAACAGCTGATGGTTAGTAGAACTCCTACTGAAATCCTCCACACATTCCTGAGTGCAGAGACCTAGTCCCTTCTAACTGACTCCTTAACTCGTCTGTTCATTACCTTCCACTAAAAGACAATTGCCACTGGCACAGGGCTTTATTGAAAAAGGAAACAGCAACCCACTCCAGTATTCTTGCCTGGGAAATCCCATAAACAGAGGAGCCTGGCAAGCTACAGTCCACGGGGTCGCAAAGAGTTGGACAGGCTTAGCCACTAAATAAAAACAGGGGCCTTTATACTCTACAAAGCATCTTCACTACAATGGTCCTTATTTATACCTAACAAAGGAGGAGAGAAATGGATGACCTGGATCTAGGTCATGACAATGCCCTTTCCTCTACCTGGAAATAACTCCCAGTGAAGTAAAGGAACCTTATCATGGGTTCTCTGACTCCTCCAAAGAAGCATGCTCCTTTCTTCCTCAGGGCTTTAACCATAAATAAAGTTTTTGTGCCATGTTGGCAGAGTTGAGTAAATGTGATGGCAATGTGTAATATCTAACAACATAAACTTTTTATTATCCAGACCATTACACTTTTCATGAGTTTAAAACCTATTAATGGGTCAAATGAGCTTCCTGGTAGCTCAGCTGGTGAAGAATCCACCTGTAATACAGGAGACTCTGGTTCAGTTCCTGGGTAGGGAAGATCCGCCTGGAGAAGGGATAAGCTACCCACTCCAGTGTTCTTGTCTGCAGAATCCCATGGACAGAGGAACCTGGTGGGCCCATAGGTCCAAAGAATCCATGGGTCCAAAGAATCAGACACAACTGAGCAATTAAGCACAGCACAATGGGTCAAATATTATTTCCAATTTTTTATGGCAAAACTTCTCCCAATTTTCCAAATCAACTTGAAATGGATGGTATTGTACTTTCGCTAGCAAAGTTCTTAAAAACAGAAAATTCTTACTATATTTACCCATTCAACAAATGACTGCACTCCTAAAATGTCCAAAATCCATCACCTGAATTTTGAGAAATCTCCACAAGAACCCTGTAAGATGAGCATTGCTCTCTCCAGGATGCACATAAGCAAACTGAGGCTCTTAAATGATGAGATAACTTATCAAAGGTCATATTAAGTTAAGTGGCAAAGTCAGAATTTAAATAGTTTGCTCAACATTTTGCTGCTTCTTTCTCTTCTGATATATCATCAAATCTTCATGTCAATCCAATGAAATTATTGGTCAAGAAGAAAGAATCCCATTTTACCAGTGAGGAAACAAGAGAACCAAAACCTCTTACTCCAACCACATCATAAACTTGTGAGTCAGGATTCATGTTTGGGTTTTCTGAACAAATTCTAGCATTCCTTCTGTTGTTTTATTAAATGCCCCAAAGACATCTCCATATCTACTAATTTTAACAAATAGTATTTCTTTAGGAAATGATTGCTATAGGTACAGAGATATGTTTCTGAAATCCCGTCACCTTTTGCATCTGAATTATGTACATATTGTTTATGACTGGGGTGAGGATAAAGCAGGAAAAATTTCTGCCATGGGCAACATGTCCAAGTACCCCAACTGGAGTTTTCAATTTTGAGGTTTCTTGGGAGATTTAATCTTCACTCTGGGATCATAAAAAGCATTCTGGCTGCTCACATAATAATTTCAATACTTTTGCAATAATATTTCTCTTTCATTTCCCTGCAAATGGGGGTGCATTGCTCAAACAGACCATTTTCATTTACCTTGTGATTCGTATGTGGGGAAAACATAGACAATTTGAAAGCTGCACAGTATTTCCTTGGGACCTCTCACTGAGGGATTACACAGTGCATCCGACTTGATGGCAAATGAAACACAGAGGGATTCACTGAGGCACCAAATCCCACTCTGGGAAATGTTTCAGTGGAAGCCTGCAAACAAGCCATTATTTTGTCAGTTGGAACAAAAGCCCAGATTAAAAATTAAAATACACTCGGTAGTGATAAATACACCATGGCCTAATTACTCTCAAGATTTATATTTTGTGGTGTTAATTCCCTCATAATGGTTCTTTTTTTACTCCCTATAAACCAAAACACAATGAGGTCGACAGTGATAAGCTTCAATAAACATTTAGTTGTCCCTTTTATTAGATCAGTTCCTGATTACCAGTTTTAAAATACTTCATGAGAAGAGAACTGTGTCCCTTTCATCAAATGGCTCCCAATGTAGAAAGAATTATCCATATTTATGGATAATTTAACTGGATCTTCAAATTTGCTATCACTCAGATTTCCTCAACATTCACATACAACACACTCAATCATAACACAAAGCAACAAAAACACTAAAATCAGTAAAAAAACAAAACAAAACAAAAAGCTCCTGTTTTGAAGGCTGGGATAGAAGGGGAAGTGAGAACCATGATCAAATAGAGTTCACAAAAATAAGTGGAGGAAAGAATGAAGTGAGCCAAAATTGATGGGGTAGTCAGCTCCCAGGATACAACCTTTCATAGAAATATTTAAAAATTGAGCAAAAGCTGCCAGAATCTGAAAAATCTCTCCCTCCAAATACCATCCCACTGGGGCTAGAATTTTAGCATATGAATCTGTGAGAGAATGCAAATATTCAGTCCACTTCCTCAACACCACTGGATTTCTGACAACTCTGTGTCATTACACAAGCTATTAACCCTTCTGAATAGCTCTTACCTCCCTCAAGACTTAGCTCAAATGCCATTTTTATGACATTGTTCCCAAGATAATTCAGCTGAAAGCAGCTTATGGTAGCAGGGAGAACACAGACTTTGAACACAGCCAAATATAGGCAAGTCAAAATTTAGTATATGTCAAACATATTGAAAAGCAATGACATTAACCTGTCAACAAAGGTCTGTCTAGTAAAGGCTATGGTTTTTCCAGTGGTCATGTATGGATGTGAGAGTTGGACTGTAAAGAAAACTGAGCACTGAAGAATTGATGCTTTTGAACTGTGGTGGTGGAGAAGACTCTTGAGAGTCCCTTGGACTGCAAGGAGATCCAACCAGTCCATCCTAAAGATCAGTCCTGAGTGTTCATTGCTGGACTGATGTTGAAGCTGAAACTCCAATACTTTGGCCACCTCATGCAAAGAGCTGACTCGTTTGAAAAGACCCTGATGCTGGAAAAGATTGAGGGCAGGAGGAGAAGGGGATGACAGAGGATGAGATGGTTGGATGGCATCACCGACTCTGTGGTCATGGGTTTGGGTGGACTCCGGGAGTTGTTGATGGACAGGGAGGTCTGGCGGGCTGTGGTTCATGGGGTCGCAGAGTCAGACACGACTGAGCGACTGAACTGAACTAAACTGAATCATGTACCTTTTTGTTGTTGTTTAACGCTAAATTGTGTCCTCCTCTTTTGTGACCTCATGGACTGTATCCCTCCAGGTTCTTCTGTCCACAGGATTTCCAAGGCAAGAATACTTGAGTGGGCTGCCAGAAGAGGGATCTTTCTGACCCAGCGATCGAACTCGGGTATCCTGCTTGGCAGGCAGATTCTTTACCCCTGGGCAACCAGGTAAATCCCACAGTACCTTTGGGCCCTTTATTTTACTTAACTTTTGTGAGCTTCAATACCTTAGTCCATTCAGTCCATTATAATAAAAATACCACCGAATGGGTGACCTCAACAACAAACATTTATTTCTCAGAACTCTGAAGTTTGGAAAGTCTAAGATCAAGGGGCTGCCAGATTTGGTGTCTAGGGAAGACACACTTCCTGGTTCCCAGAAGACTGTCTTCTTGTTTTGTCCTCACATATTGGAAGGGGCGAGAGAGTTTTCTGGAGTCTCTTTTATAAGATCATTAATCCCATTAAGAGAGCTTCACTATCATCACCTAATCGATCTGAAATGTCTCCATCTCCAAATACCATCACACTGGAGCTTAGAATTTCAGCATATGAATTTTCGAGCGAGCATAAATATTCAGTTTGTAACACTAAGCTTCCTCAGCTATAAAATGAGATTAGTAATATCTTATTGGATTTTTGTGAGAATAAAATTAAAAATTTAGACAGAGTTCTCTTCACCTGGCAGATATCAATACATACTTTTCTTCTCATTTTCTCAATGTTACCTCCCAATGGAGAAGTACCTGCTTATTGTAATGGACAAATAATACTCCCCTGACTGTGTATGGTGTCTTAATATTTCAAAACCTATCCCTTATAATCTTTCACTTGGTCTATAGAAGGATTGTTGATATCCTTCAGGAAAATATGAGTTGGAAAGTACAAAAATTAGACTCCAAAGGACTTTAACATATGTCTTTACTTGAAGTTCCAGATATGAAGTAAACTCCACACAGGACCTGATCAGTGACCCAATAATCTGGGTTCTTGCCCTAACTCTCATCTTCTCTTCTTCCTGTTGACTTCATCATGTGGTTGATTCTCCTCACAGTCACAATATAACTACAGGAAACAAGTAGAAATACAACTGCTTTGCCCATATCCAACCAGGAAGATTTCCTTTATTAAATGTAATAACTTCTCTTCCATCTGACCAGGTCAGATTAAGATATGTTTCCAACACCTGCCAGAAGGATGCCACACACTGATAGGCTACACCAATCATCTGAAAGGAGAATAGATTGGGGGAAGCTAGTCTCAGTGTCCACCATTGCAAGTTTGCAGTTTCTGTTCCAGAAAGAAAATGACTTGCCCTAAATCACACATACTTAGTGCCCAACCTAGGACTGAAGCTCAGATCCCTGACTTCTATTCTTATCACATAGAGACTCAGATACAATGTGGGTTATTTTGTATTGGGCTTCCAAGTTAGACAGATTCAACTCAAAACGTCATTAAAAGGAAAGTGTTTAGCATATCACATATAAAGGAGTGCAGAAACAAATAAACTATTGAGTCATTAAAATATATGGAAGAATCTTGAATGCATATTACCAAATGAAAGAAGCCAATCTAAAAAGGCTACACCCTATATGATTTCAACTATATGACTTTCTGAGGAAAGCAAAATTACAGACAGTAAAAAGGTTGCCAGGGTTTAGGGAGGAGAGCAGTTTGAACACAGAGGATTTTTATGGTAGTAAAAATACTTTGTATGACACTGTAATGGTAGGTATAGATCATAAAACATTTGTTAAAACCCATAGCATGTACAACACCAAGAATAAACCCTAATGTAAGCTTTAGACTTTAGGTCATAATAATGTGTCAACTAGAGTCATAGACTGTAACAAATGTACCACTCTAGTGTGGAGTGTTGATAGGGAAGAAAGCAGTTGGGGTAAGATGGGCTTGTAACCCAGTTCTGGCCAGTCACCAAAAGGATGAGTTTTCTTAAATGTTTCTGCTCTTCAGTAGGAGATTCCAGAGAATATTGTGCCTTTTCTCCTTTGGTTATTGTCTTTGTGGATGTAATGGTGTGAATTCCACCAGCCACCTTGCCCTGTGCAGAATCAGCCCAGAGGTGAAACTGAGCAATTAAAGATGGTAGAATGAAGAGATAGCAAGAAACATACTTTGTCTCTTGAAGTCCTTGATGCTGCTCCTGAGTCTCTAAATCAACAGAATCTAGAACTTTTTCTTCACACACACACACACACACACACACACGCACGCGGTTGGCCAAAAAGCTTGCTTGAGCTTTTAACATCTTATGGAAAACCTGAATGAACTTTTTGGCCAACACAATATATATCTTTCAGAGACTTTTAGGTTCACAGAAAAGTTGGGCAAAAAATACAGAGATTTCCCTATATAGCCTCCAGGCAAGGAATAAACTAAATGCTCCTCCTCAGGAACCATGGCAGGTGGAGGAGAGCATTATGATAACTGTATGCAAAATACATTATGCAGTCAGCACCTAATAAGCCTGAACTTTCCATCTTAAGATGGCACAGATGTTTTTTATGGTTTTAAAAAAAAACTCTTCTTGAAGTTTACATTATTAAGTTGTGATATTATACTCTTCTCTCTTCTCGACCTTTCTGCAGCTGGTTCACTGTTTGTCCTTAAAATTCCTCATTCCACTTATCCTGAATAAGGAGGGATGCTGTGTCATAATCCACAATCAATCAACATAAATAAAACAATTCAGCACAGATGTGACCTGAATATACATTTAGAGTCTGCTAATTGTGCAAAGTGGTGGCACAAGGCTTCAAGGTCAAACAAACCAGCAATGAAGTTGCTCTGTGGAAAAACACAGAGGCAGCAATGCTGCTGTCTATTATTAAAATTGCTCATTTGCAAAGTTGTAATGAGTTTTCCATTATGCAGACATTTCATAACCCATACCAACAGCTTTTTCCTCAGGTAGCAATGGAACTAAGTTTAAAAAAAAAAAAAAAGACTTCATGGCTTGATTTCTACAAAACCACAAAAAAGGTATTTCCATAATGGTACATTGGTTAAGAATCTGCCTTCCAATGAAGGGGACATGGATTCAATCCCTGGTCAGAAAATTAAGATCCTACCTGCCACAGGGCAGCTAAGTCCATGTGCCACAACTGCAGAGTCCTTACGCTATGGAGCCTGCATGCAACAATAAAAGATCCTGCTTGCTGCAACTAAGACCCAAGGCAGCAAAAAATAAATACATATTTTTTTAAAGTAAAAACCACTAAATGATAAGTTCAGTCTATTCTAAACCCTCCTAGAGACAGAGAAATAGGAAAATGAGCACAGACTTTGAATTCCAGTCAAGTTTGAAATCTGTTTTAATTCCTCATTAGGGTAGATTCTTGAGCACTTTATTTAACTTAGCCTATTAGATCTCCTCTTTGTGATATAGACCAAAAACTAGCATTTGATTCTGATTCCCATTAAGAAGCAGAATTAGCACAGATTTCTGGCTCCTTCTCATAAGAGAAATGGTAGGTGAGGGAACTATTAGAAATTTAATGACCATATAACCACGAAGGTATGCTCACTCACTTAGACCAAGACATCCTGGAGTGTGACGTCAAGTGGGCCTTAGGAAACATCACTACAAACAAAGCTAGTGGAGGTGGTGGAATTCCAGCTGAGCTATTTTAAATCCTAAAAGACGGTGCTGTTAAAGTGCTGCCAGCAATATGCCAGCAAATTTGGAAAACTCAGCGGTGACCATAAGACTGGAAAAGGTCAGCTTTCATTCCAATCCCAAAGAAGGGTAATGCCAAAGAATGTTCTAACTATAGGACAATTGCCTAATCTCACATGCTAGCAAGGGAACCCACAAAATCCTTCAAGCTAGGCTTCAACAGTATGTGAACTGAGAATTTCCAGATGTACAAGTTAGATTTAGGAAAGACAGAACAACCAAAGATCAAATTTCCGACATTCACTGTATCATAGGAAAATCAAGGGAATTTTAAAAAAACAACAACTATCTGTTTCATTGACTACACTAAAGTCTCTGACTTCATGGATCACAACAAACTGTGGAAAATCCTTAAAGAGATGGGAATACTAGACCACCTTATCTGCCTCCTAAGAAACTTATATGCAGGTCAAGAAGCAACAGTTAGAACCAGACATAGAACTGACTGGTGCAAAATCAGGAAAGGAATATGTCAAGGCTGTATATTGTCACCCCACTTATTTAACTTGCATGAAGAGTACATCATGCAAAATGCCAGGCTGGATGAATCACAACCTGGAATCAAGGTTTCTGGGAGAAATATTAACAGCCTCAGATATGCAGATGATACCACCCTAATGACATAAAGAGGAACTAAATAGCCTCTTGATGAGGGTGAAAGGGGAGAGTGAAAAAGCTGCCTTAAAACTCAACATTCATAAAACTAAGATCATGGCATCTGGTCCCATCACTTTGTGGCAAATAGATGAGGAAAAAATGGAAGCAGTGAGCTTTCACTTTTTATTTTCTTGGGCTCCAAATATTTTATTTTCTTGGACTCCAAAATTACCATGAAATTAAAAGACTCTTGCTCCTTGAAAGAAAAGCTGTGACAAACCTAGACAGCATATTAAAAAACAGAGACATCACTTTGCTGACACAGGTCCATATAGTCAAAGCTTTGGTTTTTCCAGTAGTCATGTAGGGATGTGAGAGTTGGACCATAAAAAACGCTGAGCACCGAAGAACTGATACTTTTGAATTGTGGTGCTGGAGAAGACACTTGAGAGTCCCTTGGACTGCAAGGAGATCAATCAGTCAATCCTAAAGGAAATAAACCCTGAATATTCATTGGAAGGACTGATGCTGATGGTGAAACTCCAATATTTTGGCCACCTGATGTGACCAACCTAGATAGCATATTGAAAAGCAGAGACATTACTTTGCCAACAAAGGTCCGTCTAGTCAAGGCTATGGTTTTTCCTGTGGTCATGTATGGATGTGAGAGTTGGACTGTGAAGAAGGCTGAGCGCCGAAGAATTGATGCTTTTGAACTGTGGTGTTGGAGAAGACTCTTGAGAGTCCCTTGGACTGCAAGGAGATCCAACCAGTCCATTCTGAAGGAGATCAGCCCTGGGATTTCTTTGGAAGGAATGATGCTAAAGCTGAAACTCCAGTACTTTGGCCACCTCATGCAAAGAGTTGACTCATTGGAAAAGACTCTGATGCTGGAAGGGATTGGGGGCAGGAGGAGAAGGGGACGACAGAGGATGAGATGGCTGGATGGTATCACTGACTCAATGGACGTGAGTCTGGGTGAACTCCGGGAGTTGGTGATAGACAGGGAGGCCTGGTGTGCTGCGATTCATGGGGTCGCAAAGAGTCGGACACAACTAAGCGACTGAACTGAACTGAAGCATATATGTCATCTAAACAGAATTATGAAGCTTGACCTCTACATGGATATATGTAGAATACTGAACTTAAATACTCAACATAAAAAAACCTGTTTATCAACAGTATATATATATACGTATAGCTGATTCACTTTGCTGTATTCACCTGAAACTAACAGAACACTGTAAATCAAATATGCTTCAATAAAATTTTTAAATAATAAATTAAAATTTTATAAAATTTAAAAAGAATATAGGCAAGCCTCCACAAATTTCAAAGAATAGGTGTAAACTAGACTATTTCTGATCATAAAACTAATTAGCTAAAAATTCCAAAGGTAAAAATTTTCCACACATTTTAAAAATGTATCTGATTAACTCAGAGAAGATATAATTATCTAGAACTTCTTAATAATGAAACACTATATCGCAATAGTAATGGGCTTTCCATGTGGTTCCGTCAGAAGCCCTTGGGGTAATTTGAAAGGGCAGTATCTGGTAATAAATATCAAAATGTTCTGAAATTCTTATATAAGCAAAAGAAAAATCACACATGTATATTAGGATATATGTAAAACTGTACATGCCAGAGAAGGCAATGGCACCCCACTCCAGTACTCTTGCCTGGAAAATCCCATGGACGGAGGAGCCTAGCGGGCTGCAGTCCATGGGGTTGCTAAGAGTCGGACATGACTGAGCGACTTCACTTTCACTTTTCACTTTCATGCATTGGAGAAGGAAATGGCAACCCACTCCAATGTTCTTGCCTGGAGAATCCCAGGGACGGGGGAGCCTGGTGGGCTGCTGTCTATGGAGTCGCACAGAGTCGGACACAACTGAAGCAACTTAGCAGCAGTAGCAGCAGCAAAACTGTACATGAAATTATTTTTCATAATTGTAAAACTCACTAATAGAAGTATAACTAAGTACTTTTTAAATAGATTATTACACAAATGTAAAATTCTATGCATTACAGATACAAAGCTGCACAAACAAAAGAAATAATCTTAATGATACTGAGAAAACAAAAGTAAATGCCAAAAGAATACACTCAGCATGATCATCTTTTTATAAAGTTGAAATCAAATTTTGTTAGAGGTGCATACATCTATAACAAAGCTATAAAAAAGTATCATACATAAGTATGCATGTATATACTTATGATAGATATATATTACATATTGATAGATGAAAATAAACATTTAAAATATTTATTCATCACTTTTAACAATTCAGTAATTTTTATTAACTGTATGTTAGTCATGCAGTTGTGTCTGATTCTTTGTGACCCCATGGACTGTAGCCTGCCAGGCTCCCCTGTCCATGGAATTCTCCAGGCAAGAATACTGGAGTGGGTTGCCATTTACTTTTCCAGGGGATCTTCCAGACCCTGGGATTGAACCCGGGTCCCCTGCATTGTAGACAGATTCTCATCTGAGCCACCAGGAAAGAGTCATACCACTGTCACCAGAATACAGTTTTGAACATTTACATACATCGCCTCCCCCCAAAATTCCCTTGAATCTATTTTTAATCAGGGCCCACTCGCTCATGCCCCCAGGCCCAGTGGCCACTGTTGTGCTTTCTACCTCTATAAATTTGCATTTTCTGGATATTTCATATATACATATAATCACACAAAATGTAGTATTTCATGACAGGCTTCTTTAATTTATCATAATTCTTTTGAAGTTTATCCATGTTGTAACATGTCTTAGTATTTTTCATTGCTGAGCAATATTCCATTACATTGATATATTGCTTTTTCTTTATCTATTTACCATTTAATGAATGTTTAGGTTGCTTGGGCCAGTATGAATAATGCTGCTATGAACATTTGGTAACACATCTGTATAAACCAATATTTTCATTTTTCTTCAGAAGATTCCTATTAATAAAATTGTTGACTATATGATCAGTTTATTTTTAACTTCGAAAGTAGCTGCCAAATGTTTTTCCAAAGAGTCTGAACAAAAGCAGTCCCTGTCTGGCATATGCATTCTGTCTCCTGAAGTTTCAGTCACATCAGTTTCACCCATGAATTCAAACACCACGAGGGACATAAAAACCTTTCCATCTTTCAACATCTCTCCAGGAAAATAAAATCATATTTATATATCCAAACACAGGTAACTATAGTGGAGTATAATACAGTGTAGGATATATGGTGCAAAAAACCTAGTAAACAATTTATATTCTAACCCTTTTCCATTTTGAGCCTAGCAACTGGAAAGAAAATTGAAACAGGCTGAATATTCTGCTTTGACAAGCCAAAACCACATTGACAATGCTGGAAGGCACAGAGATTATTTAGTTTCTTATGTGAGCAAAAACTCAGGCTTCCCCGGTGACACTAGGCAGAGACTTCGGTTCAATCCTAGGTTGGGAAGACCCCTTGGAGGAGGGCATGGCAACCCACCCCAGTATTCCTGCCTAGAGAATCCCTTGGACAGAGGAACCTAGAGGGTTACAGTCCATAGGGTCACAGAGAGTCAGACACGATTGCATGCAGGCACATGAGCAAAACTCAAATTATCTGCCCATTAATACTAATGAGATACACTGAGCTACTCTTAGACACTTGGATTCCTTATTCATTAATAAAAGAGCATAAGTGAAAAAAAAGAGAAACTGGGGGAATAAAAATATGCTCCGTGGCTAACACCAGGAAAGATAATAACTCAGCAGAATAATACGCTAAAACAAAATGATTTTTAAAATAATCATCAAAAATAGCCTCATGGATCCTATACTTCAAAGAGGCTATACTGGTAAGGGTGTGACAGAAACAATTCTCTCCAATCCCTACTCCTTGTCATGTTTCTGTTGGTTGGTTGGTTTCTTTTTTTGTTTTCTCCCTATTTCACCACATGGCATTTTTGTCAACTTTTACTCTAAACCTTCTCTGTCTTATGTGTTTCCTATATCAATGAAAACAAGAGCACAGGTACCTAAGCCAGAAAACCACGAGTCGCACTACATTCTCCTGCTCTGCCCAAGCATCTCACCAGTCATGAAATTCTGCTGATTCTATCACCTTACATACTGTTCATTCATCATCCATACTGCTTTCTCAGGCATCGTCACTACTTGTCTGAATTACTGTAACTATCTCCTGGGCTCCCTGCTAGTTGCTTTACCCCCTTCAGTCCTTTCTCCAAAAGCAGACAGTGAACTTGCTGAAATGCACATCGCCACTTCAGTGACTCCACAATAATACAGGGATAACATTTAAATGCCATGCATACCATTCAAGACCTGGCTTGAGCCAACCTCTGCTGAATGACCCAGTCTCACCCCTCTCCACCTTCCTCCTTATATTTTTCATCTCAGTCTGTTGTCAACTACAAATTGGCACTTGCCATTGGCACTTTCCATCTACCTCTGTAAGGATTAAGTCATGTGCTGCTGCAGTGCTGACAACCCCTGAAAGGAGTTCACAGTGGAGAGAAAAAATGAGGCGCCCTGTGCTCTGGGAAAATCTGGCAGAACAGGTCTTCAGATAGACATTATCAGAAGTCAATTCTATGAGCCCAATTCTTGTATCTCCTCATGTCTCAAAAAGCACTAAAATGCTTCATGGTGATGACTGGTCTTCATGACTAACAGAAATCTGTAGGGGGGAATAATGTGTTGATTGCATGTACTACTCATGTACTCTTATCTCTTTGGAGCAGTTTCTCAGAGATGCTGAAATTCTGTTTCTAGGCTATAGTCATCATTTTTCCCCAAATAAAACTTAACTGGAAACTCTCATGTGTACAGTTGTTTTTTCAGTCAATACTGTCTAAGCTAGCATTGCCCAAGAGAAATATAATGTAAGCCACCCTTTAAAGAAAAGTAAAAAATAAAAGAGAGACATGTAAAGTGAATTTTAATAAAATATTGCATTTAACCCAATATATCCAAAACATTCTAATTCCACATAAAGAAGATGTGGTGTATATATGCACAATGAAACATTATTCAACCTTGAGAAAAAGAAAATCCTGCCATTTGTGACAATATGTTTGGAGCTTGAGGATTTTATGCTAAGTGAGATATCACAGAAAAAGACAAATACTGTTTAGTATTTGAAAGACAAATACTGATTTCACTGGTATGTGGAATCTAAAAAAACCAAACACTTAAAAACAAAGTAGAATGGTGTTTACCAGGGGCTGGAGGGTGGGGAAATTGGGGAGATGTTTAAAGGTAGACATTTGCGGTTCATAGATAAATAAGTCCCGGAGATATAATGTACAGCATATGATTATAGACAACAATACTGTATTATAGACTTCAAAGTTTCCAATAAGTATATATATTAATTGCTCACACTGCAAAAAAAATGATAATTATGTGACATAATATAAGTGTTACATAACACTGCAGTAGTGAAGGGATAGGCTACCCACTCCAGTATTCTTGGGCTTCCCTTGTGGCTCAGACAGTAAAGAATCTGCCTGCAATACAGGAGACTTGGGCTCAGTCCCTGGGTTGGCAAGATTCCCTGGAGGACAGCATGGCAACCCACCCCAGTATTCTTGCCTGGAGAATCCCATGGACAGAGGAGGCTGGGGGCTACAGTCCATGGGGTCGCAAAGAGTTGGACACGACTGAGAAACTAAGCAAAGCACAGCACAGTTATAATATTGCAATATATAAATATATCAGTTGAACACATTGTACACCTTAAACTTTAACAATGTTGTATGTCAATTATGTCTCAATAAAAAATTATCATTCAAACATGAAGCATTATCCACATTTCAAGTGTTCAATAGCTACATGTGGATAGTAGCTACCATATGAGACAGTGTAGGTCTAAGACCCTTGCATTTTCCCGAGTCTTCCCCATGGTTACCCATTTCTGGAATTTTCTATAAGCTGCTGCTTCTGAAATTCCCTTCACCCTCTTCACAGACTAACCCACTATGGTCACCATTCTTCTTCTATAGTCCTTCCTGAATCAATTCCTTCAAAATGTGTACTTTTCATGCATTCCCAAAACACCCTGAGCTTTCTTCAGCCAGGAGTAAACAAGATTTTTTTTTTTAACTTGTGGCACACATATCTTAAAATGTGGAGCAATTAGCATAACACTTAACACAATGAGTGACATGAACACTCATGGTTGCTGGGCCAGTCACAACTCCTGCCTTACCCAGGTATCCACCCAAACTCATACGACCCATGAGACTCCAAGGGTGCATAACCCACAGCATGTGATATTATGCTGGGGATTGTTACTGGTCCAGTGAGAGACTGTGATCTAAGTTGGTTGAATCACACTTAGGGGAAGGAATTCAACCTATAGTTAAGGCAAACTCTTTTGCATTTTTCCACAGTATGTGATAAAGAAAGTGTGCTGACCCTTTTGGAGCTGGCAGTCTCCTTATGAGGAGCCCTGCAATAGAGCAAAAGAAGAAAAGACCACAGGGCCATTAAATAACCCAGCTTGGAAGTCTGCAGTGTGTCTGGATTTCAGCATTTATGAGATAATAAATTTCCTGATTTTTAAAACCAGTTTGAATTAGTCTTTTATGACCTGTAGCCAAAAATATATGAATGACTCTGTTAACTTATGTTAAATAAATGCTTATTATATGACAGACATTGTTCTAGACATTTTATAGATAATATCCCCTTTCCAACAACCCACATAAGCCTGATATTTTTTATGTCTTTTCAATTTTGCTTCTATGTCCTGCTGAAAACCATTTTCAGAGATAAGTTCTTCCTCTAATTGGTGCATTTTTTTCCTTTTACCATTCTCAAGGTGGGAAGCCTCCTCAGTAACTATTCACTGGGATTGTACATAGCTGCAGTGCTGGGACTGTGGGGTATCCCCATCCTTATCTTCTACCTGTGTACTACTGTTAGACAGTCCCTGTTCCACAATTATATATAAATATGGGGTAGTGGAGCATTTATTTTTTAATACTCTGCATTATCAAGCCAAAATGAGGGGCAAAAAAAAGTGACAGAACGGACTGTTCATTACCCAGTTACACTAGACCTTAACTAGATGGGATGTGGGGTTGTATCCCTGAGGAGGGAAACGGGAGAAATGAGTGCTCTACATGTAGGAAACTACTTGAGAGGAATATTTGGTGAGCTGTGGCAGAGACAAAGTATTCACAGAATCCTTTTCACTCTCTTCTCCTTCATGTGCAGTTAGGTTGGGGGCCATGTGACTTAAATCTGACCAAAGGAATGTGACTGTATATATTGTAACATAAGCCAGTAACAATTCACCTCCTTCCTTGAAAATGGTAGTCACTCACATGTGTCCAACTCTTTGTGACCCCATGGACTGTAGCCTGCCAGACTCCTTTCTCCATGAAATCCTCCAGGCAAGAATACTGGTGTGGATACTCATTCCTTTCTCCAGGGAATCTTCCTGACCCAGGGATCAAACCTGGGTCTCCTGCATTGCAGGCAGATTATTTACCATCTGAGCCACCAGGGAAGCCCATGAAAGGAAAACCTTACATGTAGGTCTGGGCAAAAAATGGTGGCATTGTATAGAAGGTGTCAGAATCCTCAGTTGGGAAAGATGCCTAACCTCCATCAGATTGAAACATGAACCAGAAAGAATATTGTCTTATTTTAAGCCACTGAGATTTTTTTTTAAAGGTGTTTCCTTAAAGCAGCTAGCATTAATTACGCTGACTAATATACTACTCAGTAAGTGCTTGTTAAGTGAGTGAACTGGGTTAGGAATAGGATGTCATTTACTTAATGGAATGTCAACAGTAACTTCAGCCAAAATATAAAGTATAAAATAAAATTCAAAACTGCATACTCCTTGAGAGCATTCTAGCATCCGTATCTGAGTCATTCACTGCTAAGTGCTCAGCTCTCAGCACTTGCCTGGCACAAAGTTTGCGTTTAATAAACATTTATTGCCACTTTTCCTAAAAAGGATGATAAGAGCTTCGTAAAAGCTTAGAGGTTTATAGACTCCTCTTCAAGCCTGATTTTATGTAGAGATACATACTTCATAGAATTATGGTTGATTTTTTTTTGTTTTTATACTTTCCTTTGTTTCTCATTATATTCATTAGTCATCATTACATTATAACCAGGAAAAGGTAAGTGTTCATTTTAAGAAATTATAAATGTTGAACATTTATACAGAAAGCAAAAACATGGTATTAAAGTAAGATTTTAAGGGAAAAAAATAAATACAAAAGAAACCAAGAGATATGTTCAGAAGCATCAGTTATAACTATGGTCATTACAAAAGGATTCTGTCAGGAAGTAATTCAAGGAAATGACAACCTAAGACACAGTTACAAGAAAAATCAGGCTCAAGTTTCTATTCTGTTTTACTTTGTAGTAAAAATAGCCTGGGTTATTTGGGTTTCTGGAAAATTAGTTTCTATCACCTGAAAGCAGAACACATAATTTAACACTATGATCCTTAATGTACTAAAGTAAAATACGCCGTACCTTTTGACTGAAAACAGGAACTAACAACAGTTACAGTGTCTATTTTGAGATTTGGAGAGGTAGTTGGGAAACGATAAGCAAGAAGAGCTAGGAACCCACAGGGATGAGGGGATCTGGTAGATTAGATCTCACTCCAGCTTTGATTTAGCATCTTGTTCAACAGCTCAGCATCTTATTCCCTAAGGAGTATTTATCTTAAAGTTTTGTGAAAAGAGTATAAATTGTACATAGAAATTAATTAATTTAATGCTTCAGTGTCTTACCTAATCAGATTATAAATCACTGTCTCAGATGGTATCTTTTATAATCATGACATCCTTAAGCACTAAATTTGTAGATTGGGTTATTGATTAAATGTGGGGAGGATGAAAGACATAAAGTCGTCGGGATTGACTGTCAGAGTTTGGCATGAACAATTGGATGGTTAATGGTGCCATTTATTGTGGCAGTCCACGCATTCTAATGTGTACAGGAATCACCTGGAGAGTTTTTAACTATTTCAATTCCCTGGCTCACTTCCTAAAATCCCGGCTTTGTAGATTTATAGAGAGAAGCCCAAGACTTAGAATTTTCTAAAAAGTATCCCTGGATGATGCCAGTGCTGGTGGGTAGAAGGCTAAATTGGAGAATATTTACAAATAGGAAGCACCCTGAAGGAGAAATATACTTGGAAAGAAGCTCCTAAGTTTTAGATGTAGAGAAGAATGTTCTGATGTGAATCTGAATAAGTTGGTTCCCATCTGGGCTCAAATCTAACACTGGAGAAGAATTGAACTCTGAGAAATACACAACTAAGATATAGAAGGATTCCTAAACCATTACAGTAGGAACAGCTCTAGGAATCCAGGAAATATGTGGGCTTAGACAAAGAAGTTTACCCCCAAAGGTATTCCCACATCTTGCAAATGAGGTGAAAATAGATGAATTAAGCATAAGAAAATAAGACAAATGGCCTAAGGTTGTGTTTGCACTGTTGATATCCATCTCGCAATCCAGACGCTGTAATATCTGCCCTGTGTGCTTTCTAGTATTCTCTGTTGATTAAACTCCTAGCATGATTTGATGTTTGCAAAGAATGATGAACAGTATCACAGGGGGCAGAGAAGGAGAGGACACATAAAAATGAAAATATAGGGTGGAAAATAGCCCTACAAAGATTGCCTAGCAAATAAGATAGGCAATGTAAAAGAAGTCTGATCTGGAACTTGCAGAATGAGAACAGAACTGAGTTCAAATTAAATTAGAACCTAGGACAGGAGAGAGTCCCTCCAGTGGAAATCAGTCATAGCAAAAGAAGGAGCCATATTGTTCATGGCATTATCAT
The DNA here is from genome assembly GCF_027580195.1 of Bos mutus. Taxonomy (NCBI): domain Eukaryota; kingdom Metazoa; phylum Chordata; class Mammalia; order Artiodactyla; family Bovidae; genus Bos; species Bos mutus. The sequence goes on from NC_091627.1 coordinate 55,953,375, forward strand.
TGGTTTTAAGAGTTCTGGGGGATAAAGGTTTAGCCTTTCAACATTTGAAGATGATATCCTTAACAAAACCATAAAATATCATTTTTGAATATCCTTATGGGTGCAAAGCACTCTTTAATTTCCAGTTAAGTATGACTTTGGTAATATTCTCAATTTAAGGGAGTGCTAGAAATGTACTCTGCCTCTTTTTTGGGGAATTTTTCTGAGAAATGACTGAACAAATTATGAGGTACTATTATACCCACCAAGGAGAATAAATTTGGAATAAAATTCAAAGAATATATCTATAATGTCTTCATACTCAGTAATTTCTTACCAATTTCTCTTTTAATGACTCAATACAATCCCATTGCTTTTGGTAGTGTCTTCATTAACATACTCTACTTTTATTGAATTCTAAAGCCAAAAAGACAGGATTGAATGGTATCCAATGGAAAAAACATTTAGCGCATTCAGGGTCACCAGCACGTTGATGCATCTATGCTCCTGCCCAAATTCCATTTTCAAAGCTACATAGTTCAGTTGTTCTCCCCCATAATACACAGGCCACTTTTAGAAGTGGCCAAAAGGACATGTAAATTATTTTTTAAGTGCATATCAAATGACAGACTTAAGTAATTATAAAAAAAAAAATAAATGATTGGCATTTTCACCTACCCTTGAAGGATCAGGAAATTGCTCTCTTAATGCATTTAAATGGAAGAAAAATACTCTGATTCATTAGGGAGCAGGTTGCTATGCAATTTGCTTACAGTGTTTTTGGCATTCACACATTCATTTCATTATTTAGTACATGATACTTGTTATGAAGATGTGTAAATTCTCTGGGCATAGATCCATTTTTAAAATCTAGTTTCTCTGAAACAAAGAAACGCCTGAGGGCAGAAAGCTGTAAAAATGAAAGACGGACTCCAAAGACAGCCACCTGTGGCGTCCACATGCATTCTGAATTTTCAAGGCAGAAGGCAATGGGGCACCAAACTGTGCATACTCTGAGCAGCTGCTGAGTTTAAATTGTGAAAGGGGGTGGCTTCAAACAGAAAGAGAATAGATTTGATGTGAGAAACACACTGGAGACACCAGTTAAGAAAACAAGAGTTGGCCACAGGAGATCACGGATGTGACTTCAGACCCCCATGGTTGAGGAAGATATTATATCTTCATCCTTGCTGAGGGGTGTTAAACTAGACTCCTCTGAACTATGTAGATGACCATGCTTTACTGCCCACCCTTAGATCATCTTCTATTCATTAGAAAAAGCTAGGTACTGTGTCAAGCATCGTTGTAACCCTGTCTAATTCACTTAAAGTGCTACAGCCGAGCTAAGACACAGAGTATCAATATCTTTAGACCAAGCCGCCCAGCTGGGAAAGGGGCTAAATCAGATTTGAACTCAGGTCTGATTGATAATGGGGATGGGATCTCCACAATGTGTAACTTCCTAGCATGGGCTACTCCTATTCATCCAGAGTCAAGTCATAGCAAAGTCTGTATTATTTACAAAATTCTCTAATAGCACTTTCTCTGCACTTCCAATTGGCTATACATGACAATCATACTTGTTGATTTGTATTTTGTTATCCATTTTATTAATTATAATCCATGCTTATGTGATTCAGGTTAGATAACTTATAAAGTTATTTCTGAGAACTGGAGAAACATGAAAATCTAAGTCTCTCATCCTTTCTAATCTTTGAAAATGTCACGGAGGTAATCTGCTTGAAAAAAATCTGACTACACTTTCTGCATTTAACTATTGATATTTATGCTCTTGCTTTGCTCAATTTATTCTTCAAAGATGGTCATAGCAGTGCCATTAATAATCTTATAAATTATCATAAACACTTCTTTAGAACACATGGTAGGGGTCAAGAATCAGGCACCTGTCGTCAAAATAGCACTGTGGAACAACCTTCCTGGAACTGAATTTTCTCTTGCGAGTGGATCAGCCAATTTAAGTGGGCATCTCTGCTTTAAACCATGGGTCCAACTTTGACTCCTCACTATGGGTTAAGCTCTGGTCTGTACATGTGTCTTCATTCTGTCCCAGCTCAAAGGGTCACCAGCTACTCACAGGAAGCTCTTCTGATGCTGATGGCAGAAGCATAAGAGGGCAAGTAGGATCATGCAACCACATTTCCAGCCTGTACTTGTTTTGTGCATGCATGCCAAGTCGCTTCAGTCGTGTCGGACTCTGTGCGACCCTATGGACTATAGCCTGCTGGGCTCCTCTGTCCATGGGTCTCTCCAGGCAAGAATACTGGAGTGGGTTGCCATACCCTCCTCCAGGGGATCTTCCCAACCCAGGGAATGAACCCACAACTCTTATATCTCCTGTGTTGGCAGGTGGGTTCTTTATCACTAGCACCACCTGGGAAGCCCCCACTTATTTTGTATCTTCTGCCAAATCAGGGTAGAAGTCCATAGTCAAGTCAAAGGGAGGAGACCCACTTCTAGAAGGATAAACTGCTAATTCATGCAGCAAACAGAAGAGAAAGACAGAGAAAGAATTGAGAAAACTAACTCCATCTACTAGAAAGCATCTAGTGAAGTTATTTTACATGCTAATTCTACATTTACAGTTTTGCAAAGATGGAATTAATTTTCCAATGTACCCTAAAAGGAAATGAGATAGAGATAAAGCTAAAAAATCCAACACATTCAGCCTAACAGTTACTAAATGGCAAGTGTGACATACAAACTTCACTCTGCCTAATTCCAAAGCCCTATGTTCTTTTTAAATCGTGACATTTTTCAAAACAAGAGAGACTGAATACAACTATTTCTATTGAATTTCTCACTTTACAGAATACTTCCACATTTACTGTCTTATTGATGTTACTGTCTGGGACAAATTTAGACATTTTCAGGGTCTCTTGTTCACCCCCCTTTCATTATCCAGCTCCTGCTGATTACCTTAGGTAGGTCACTTAGCTCACTTCAAAAGTAACCATACATACCACCCAGTTTTTACTGCTTTTCACTGAACTGATCCTTAAATGTAACACAAAAATTTGCTTTTAGAAAAATCAGGTTACTGTCTGGTATAAATGTAAACCATACTATTTAACTATTCAAATTTACAAATATAGTTTTTGGGTTTCATTTTAATATATATTGAAGACCTACTATATATCAGTCAATCATACTATCTTAATTTGGCTGATAATAGCACAATAAAGCATGTGTTATGAACGCCAATTTACAAATAAGCAAATGGAATCTTCACAAAACTAAAGAAACATTGTAATCAAGATCACATTGGGATGCTCACATGGTTCCTCTGTCTGATAACCAGCTGGGGTGATTAACCAACCAGTAATCTATATCTGAAGAATTGATGCTTTTGAACTGTGGTGTTGGAGAAGACTCTTGAGAGTCCCTTGGACTGCAAGGAGATCCAACCAGTCCATTCTGAAGGAGATCAGCCCTGGGATTTCTTTGGAAGGAATGATGCTAAAGCTGAAACTCCAATACTTTGGCCACCTCATGCGAAGAGTTGACTCATTGGAAAAGACTCTGATGCTGGGAGGGACTGGAGGCAGAAGGAGAAGGGGACGACAGAGGATAAGATGACTGGATAGCAACACCGAATCCATGGACATGAGTTTGAGTGAACTCAGGGAGTTGGTGATGGACAGGGAGGCCCGGCGTGCTGCAATTCATGAGGTCGCAAAGAGTCGGACATGACTGAGAGACTGAACTGAACTGAACTGAATCTGCTGCCAAGTCGCTTCAGTCGTGTCCGACTCTGTGCGACCCCATGGAGTGCAGCCTACCAGGCTTCTCCGTCCATGGGATTCTCCAGGCAAGAACACTGGAGTGGGCTGCCATTTCCTTCTCCAGAACTGAATCTATATCCCCTTTGTGTGTGTGTGTGTGTGTGTGTGTGTGTGTGTGTGCGCAAGACACATACTTAGTCACTCAGTCGTGTCCAACTCTTTGCAACCCCGTGGACTGTAGCTCCCCAGACTCCTCTGTCCATGGGATTCTCCAGGCAAGAATACTGGAGTGGGTAGCCATTCCCTTCTCCAGGGGTCTTCCTAAACAAGGAATTAAACCCGGGTCTCCTGCATTACATGCAGATTTTTTATCATCTGAGCCACCAAGCCCTATTCTTGAAAGTCTCATACATTTCTTTACTCCAGCCACAGACTCTATCATGCTCAAGTGCTACCACCGGCTACCTAAAGACACAGATGTGTTCTTCCAGAAAGACATTTCCTAAGTAGATGTATTGTCACACAGTAAATGTGGAGAGAAAAGAATAGAGATTAAATTGATTTAAGAGATGATAATAGGGACAACAAAAATTATTCAAATAAGAATAACTGGGGTCTTAGGATTGTAAAGCAATCAAAAAAGAATAAGAAGTATTCATAAATATGCTGGAAAATATTTTTCTTGGGGGAAAAAAATAACTTTTGTGGAGTAACTGGCACCAGGACACTTCTTGGTTACACTGTTTCAATTTCAAATGTACAGAAATAGTGCATTTTCTATTTATAATAACCAGGACATGGAAGCAACCTAGATGTCCATCAGCAGAGGAATGGATGAGAAAGTTGTGGTACATATACACAATGGAATATTACTCCACCATTAAAAAGAATACATTTGAATTAGTTCTAATGAGGTGGATGAAACTGGAGCCTATTATACAGAGTGAAGTAAGCCAGAAAGAAAAACAGCAATACAGTATACTAACGCATATATATGGAATTTAGAAAGATGGTAACGATAACCCTATATGCAAGATAGCAAAAGAGATACAGATGTATAGAAGTCTTTTGGACTCTGTGGGAGAAGGCAAAGGTGGGATGAACTGAGAGAATATCATTGAAACATGTATATTATCATATATGAAACAGATCTCCAGTCCAGGTTCGATTCATGAGACAGGGTGCTCAGGGCTGGTGCACTGGGATGACTCAGAGGGATGGGATGGGGAGGGAGGTGGATGGAGGGTTCAGGATGGGTAAACACATGCAAACCCATGACTGATTCATGTCAATGTATGGCAAAAACCACTACAATATTGTACAGTAATTAGCCTCCAACTAAAATAAATAAATTAAAAAAAAAAAGAAATAGTGCATTTTAAGTAAAACAGTGCAAATTTAAATAACAATTTAAATGTGACTAACATTAACACAGATGTGGTGGGAGAAAAAGTAGGGAGACATATGAGGGTGTCGTGTTCCTTTTCTGTCATAGCAGGGAGTTTGTACTATGTAAAATTGAAATTCATGATAAGAAAAATCACAATGATTCTAAACTTTTAATATTTCTCTTAATTGTTTTGTCTTCAACTTAGAGAGAAATTTTAGAGATGACTATTTCTTAGAAACTGAACTGACTTGAGGAAAAAAGTCTGCAAATTAAGAAACTATAGAATGGGTTATTAAAACATAAATAATGGAGGACTGAGCTTCTAGAGGAAAGATACAAGGGTGTGTGATTAATACAATCTTCTTACTGTGAGGAAGCTGGGCAACAGACTCTAGGCTCAGCTCAGTTCAGTTCAGTCTCTCAATTGTGTCCAACTCTTTGTGACCCCGTGGACTGCAGCACACCAGGCTTCTCTGTCCATCATCAACTTCCAGAGTTTGCTCAAACTCATGTCCATTGAGTTGGTGATGCCATCCAACCATCTCATCCTCTGGTGTCCCCTTCTCCTCCCACCTTCAATCTTTCCCAGCATCAGGGTCTTTTCAAATGAGTCAGTTCTTTGCAACAGTTGGCCAAAATATTGGAGCTTCAACTTCAGATCAGTCCTTCCAATGAATATTCAGGACTGATTTCCTTTAGGATGGACTGGTTGGATCTCTTTGCTGTCCAAGGGACTCTCAAGAGTCTTCTCCAACACCACTGTTTGAAAGCATCAATTCTTCAGCACTCAGCTTTCCTTATGGTCCATCTCTCACATCCATATAGTCAAAGCTATGGTTTTTCCAGTAGTCATGTATGGATTAGAGAATTGGACCATAAAGAAAGCTGAACTTTAGGTAAATGGGGGTGGGGGGAAGGTTAATGGAAAAAGCAACAACAACCAAGCAAACAAGACTATTTCTTGAATAAGTTGAGGACACTGTCACCTCTTCCCTTCCCCAGCTCTCCCTTCATGGGATCCCTGAGCACTCCACTTGTAAGCCCATCAGTCCCAACACTGTAGACTTGGTAGGGGGTGAGCCATGTGCAATGAGTACAGGGACTAGGCTCAATGCATTTGCTGCTCTTGAATCACAGCCTTCACCTAGCATCCTCTCTGCTGGGCTGCTTCTCCCTTCCTCTGCTTTTGATTCTTCAACTTACAGTACAAAAATCTTCCCCTAAGCCTAGTACACAAAACTGAAGTGCTCACAATTTAACTCTTTCCAGGCTCCTCTCTCAGAGGGACAGGGGAAAGCAGGACCTCCTTTCCATTTCAATTTATTAGTTTTGTCCTTTCTCTAAATAGATCTACACTGCCATCTGCCTGAAACTGAGTACTGACATTCATCTACTTCCACTGTGGCTGAGCCGCAGTCACCATATCAGAGCTCCCTGGATATTCACACCTTCCAAGATCAAGGAGGCTATGATCCTTTCCAATTAATTCTACATCAGGGTCAGATCCTTTGAGGTCCAAGCCTCTTCCCCCTTCTCATTGCAGGTTCACTTTGCAGACAAGACCAGAAACTTATGACATAAGCTTAAGAAAGAGAGACCTCTAACTGAAAAACAGCACTGTTTTAAAGAAAGTTATTAAATTCAGATTTCAAATCTCAGTTTGTGTATAAGACCAGGGTGAGAAAAATCTTCTATATAATAGTCAGGTGTTAGATGGGAGATTATATGTATCTTAAGGGCTTCTATCAGTTTCTTAAAATTGCTTGTGCATGAGTGCTCAGTTGCTTTAGCCATGTCCAACTCTTTGAGACCCTATGGACTGTAGCTCACCAGGCTCCTATGTCCATGGGATTCTCCAGGCAAGAATACTGGAGTGTGTTGCCATGCCCTCCTCCGGGGAATCATTCCAACCCAGGAATCGAACCCGCATCTCCTGCATTGCAGGCAGTTTCTTTACCCCTGATCCACCAGGGAAGCCCAAAATTGCTCACATAATATCATTTATTAAGAACTTGAAGTTAATACCTTTGTGATGTCATGCTTTGATACATTTCTTTTTTAATCATGTAGTTCTTATTTCTGTCTTTGAGTACATGTCACCATCCAGTCTGGACAGTAACCAGTTCCTCTTTCTGAGATTCATGTTAACAAAGCTTGGCATCTGGCTTTCTTCATAATTTTATGTTTCATTGTTCTGTTGAAGGCCATATATCTTCACACATTCCTAACAGCTGGTCTCAGTTGTTAAGGAAGAAATTTTATCTTTTAAGAAATATACTTTGATCACCTTCTTAAGAACAGAAAATGAGAAGCTGAGGATATGATCCTTAGGATCTAAAGCACAAATGTAACAGGTAAAACTGCTCTATATGGAAAAGAACATGAACTGGGGAATGCTAGGAAAAAAAAAAAAAGATGAGGAACAGAAAGGTGAGGAGGGAGTAATATGCAGAAAGCTGAACCTTGAGCTATGGAACAGGAGAGTGGTGTTAAGAATATGAGAACTGGCATTAAACTTTTAGCTGTTTGTCTTTCTGTAATGTTTGTTGTTGTTGTGTTAGTCACTCAGTCATCACAGAGAGTCACTGACTCTTTGCAACCCCATGGACTGTAGCCCTCCAGACTCCTCTGTCTGTGGAATTCTCGAGGCAAGAATGCTGGAGTGGATTTCCATTCCCTTCTTCAGGAGAACTCTCCAACCCAGGGATTGAACCCAGGTCTCCTGCATTACACAGATCCTTTTCTCTTTTTAAAAATTTATTTCTTTATTTTAATTGAAGACTAATTGTTTTACAATATTGTAGTGGGTTTTGCCATACATCAACATGAATCAGCCACGGGTGAACATATGTTCCCTATCCAGAACCCCCCTCCCACCTCCTTCCCCATCCCATCCCCCAGGGTCATCCCAGTGCACCATCCCTGAGCACCTTGTCTCATGCATTGAATCTGGACCAGCGATCCACTTCACATATGATAATATACATGTTTATTTCTGCCCTATGATTTCTTTCCTTCTACTAACCTTGGGGTTCTTCATTTTTTCCTTTCCTAGTTGTTTGAGGTGTAGAGTTAGGTTATTTATTTGAATTTTCTCTTGTTTCTTGAGGTAAGCTTGTATTGCTATGAACCTTCCCCTTAGCACTGCTTTTACTGAATCCCATAGGATTTGGGTTGTTGTGTTTTCATTTTCATTTGTTTCTATGCATATTTTGATTTCTTTTTTTGATTTTTTCTGTGATTTGCTGGTTATTCAGAAGCATATTGTTTAGCTTCCATATGTTTGTATATGTTTGTATTTTTAATAGTTTTTTTTTTTTTTTCCTGTAGTTGACCTCTAATCTTACACATTGTGATCAGAAAAGATGCTTGGAATGATTTCAATTTTTTTGAATTTATCAAGGCTAGATTTATGGTCCAGGATGTGCTCTGTTTTAGAAAAGGTTCCGTGTTCACTTGAGAAAAATGTGAAATTCATTGTGTTGGGGTGAAAAGTCCTATAAACATCACTTAGGTCCAACTGGTACATTGCATCATTTAAAGTTTGTGTTTCCTTGCTAATTTTCTGTTTAGTTGATCTATCCATAGGGGTAAGTGGGGTATTAAAGCCTCCCACTGTTATTGTGTTACTGTTAATTTCCCCTTTCATACTCAGCATTTTCCTTATCTATTGCGGTGCTCCTATGTTGGGTGCATATATATTTATAGTTGTTATACCTTCTTCTTGGATTGACCCTTTGATCATTATGTAGTGTCCTTCTTTGTCTCTTTTAATGGCCTTTATTTCAAAGTCTATTTTATCTGATATGAGTATTGCTATTCCTGCTTTCTTTTGGTCTCCATTTGCATGAAATATCTTTTCCCAGCCCTTCACTTTCAGTCTGTATGTGTCCCTTGTTTTGAGGCAGCAGGGGTCTTGTTTTTGTATCCATTAAGCCAGGCTTTGTCTTTTGGTTGGGGCATTCAACCCACTTACATTTAAGGTAATTATTGATAAGTATGATCCTGTTGCCATTTACCTTGTTGTTTTGGGTTCAGGTTTAAAAACCTTTTCTGTGTTTCTTGTCTAGAGAAGATTCTTTAGCATTTGTTGAAGAGCTGGTTTGGTGGTGCTGAATTCTCTCAGCTTTTGTTTGTCTGTAAATCTTTTGATTTCTCCTTCATATTTGAATGAGATCCTTGCTGGGTACAGTAATCTGGGTTGTAGGTTTTTATCTTTCATCTCTTTAAGTATGTCCTGCCATTCCCTTCTGGCCTGAAGTGTTTCTATTGAAAGATCAGTTGTTATCCTTATGGGAATCCCCTTGTGTGTTATTTGTTGTTTTTCCCTTGCTGCTTTTAATATTTGTTCTTTCTGTTTGATCTTCCTTAATTTGATTAATATGTGTCTTGGGGTGTTTTGCCTTAGGTTTATCCTGTTTGGGACTCTCTGGGTTTTTGGACTTGGGTGGCTATTTCCTTCCCCATTTTAGGGAAGTTTTCAACTATTATCTCCTCAAGTATTTTCTCATGGCCTTTCTTTTTGTCCTCTTCTGGGACTCCTATGATTCGAATGTTGGGGCATTTGACATTGTCACAGAGGTCTCTGAGGTTGTCCTCATTTTGTTTAATTTTTTTCCTTTTTTCCTCTCTGCTTCATTTATTTCCACCATTCTATCTTCTACCTCACTTATTCTATCTTCTGTCTCAGTTGTATTCTACTGCTGGTTCCCTCCAGAGTGTTTTTGATCTCAGTTATTGCATTATTCATTATTGACTCTTTTTTATTTCTTCTAGGTCCTTGTTAGACATTGCTTGCATCTTCTCAATCCTTGTCTCCAGACTATTTATATGTAACTCCATTTTGTTTTCAAGATTTTCAATAATTTTTACTATCATTATTCTGAATTCTTTTTCAGGTAGACTCCCTATCTCCTCCTCTTTGGTTTGGTTTGGTGGGCATTTATCATGTTCCTTTACCTGCTGAATACTGCTCTGCCTTTTCATCTTGTTTAAATTGCTGTGTTTGGGGTGGCCCTTCTGTATGCTGGCAGTTTGTGGTTCCTTTTTATTGTGGAGGTTCCTCCCTGTGGGTGGGGTTGGATGAGTGGCTTGTCAAGGTTTCCTGGTTAGGGAAGCTTGTGTCAGTGTTCTGGTGGATGGAGCTGGATCTCTTCTCTCTGGAGTGCAATGAAGTGTCCAGTAGTGAGTTTTGAGGTGTCCGTGGGTTTGGTGTGACTTTGAGCAGCCTGTATATTAATGCTCAGGGCTATGTTCCTGCATTGCTGGAGAATTCGCATGGTATGCCTTGCTCTGGAACTTGGCTCTTGGGTAGAGCTTGGTTTCAGTGTAGGTATGGAGGCTTTTGGATCAGCTCTTATCGATTAATGTTCCCTGGAGTCAGGAGTTTTCTGGTGTTCTCAGTTTTGGATCTAAGCCTCCTGCCTCTGGTTTTCAGTCTTATTCTTACAGTAGCCTCAAGACTTCTCCATCCATGCCACACTGATGTTAAAACATCTAGGTTAATGGTGAAAAGATTCTCCTCAGTGAGGGACATTCAGAGAGGTTCGCAGAGTTACATGGAGAAGAGAAGAGGGAGGAGGGAGATAGAGGTGACCAGGAGGAAAAGAGAGGGAATCAAAAAGGGAGAAAGCAATATAGCCAGGAATCAATTCCCTATGTGCTCTCCACAGTGTGGGACACCCAGAGAGGTTCGCAGAGTTACATGGAGAAGAGAAGAGGGAGGAAGGAAATAAAGGTGACCAGAGGAGAAGAGGGGGAGTCAAAAGAAGAGAGACACATCTAGCCAGTAATCAGTTCCCTAAGTGTTCTCCGTAGCCTGGAATACCCAAAGAGATTCACAGCATTGGGTAGAGAAGAGAGGGGGAGGGAGGAGATAGAGGTGACCTGGGGGAGAAAAATAAAAGTCAAAAGGGGGAGAGGGCAATCAAGCCAATAATCACACTCCTAAGTAAATGAGTACTGAAGATTGGATTCTTAAAGTTACAAAACTGGTCAGTCAGTCAGTCAGTTCAGTCGCTCAGTCATGTCCGACTCTTTGCAATCCCATGAATCGCAGCACGCCAGGCCTCCCTGTCCATCACCAACTCCCGGAGTTCAATCAGACTCACGTCCATCGAGTCAGTGATGCCATCCAGCCATCTCATCCTCTCTCGTCCCCTCCTCCTCCTGCCCCCAATCCCTCCCAGCATCAGAGTCTTTTCCAATGAGTCAACTCTTCGCATGAGGTGGCCAAAGTACTGGAGTTTCAGCTTTAGCATCATTCCTTCCAAAGGACTCCCAGGGCTGATCTCCTTCAGAATGGACTGGTTGGATCTCATTGCAGTCCAAGGGACTCTCAAGAGTCTTCTCCAACACCACACTTCAAAAGCATCAATTCTTCGGCGCTCAGCCTTCTTCACAGTCCAACTCTCACATCCATACATGACCACAGGAAAAACCATAGCCTTGACTAGACGAACCTTTGTTGGCAAAGTAATGTCTCTGTTTTTGAATATGCTATCTAGGTTGGTCGTAACTTTCCTTCCAAGGAGTAAGTGTCTTTTAATTTCATGGCTGCAGTCACCATCTGCAGTGACTTTGGAGCCCAGAAAAATAAAGTCTGACACTGTTTCCACTGTTTCCCCATCTATTTCCCATGAAGTGATGGGACCAGATGCCATGATCTTCGTTTTCTGAATGTTGAGCTTTAAGCCAACTTTTTCACTCTCCACTTTCACCTTCATCAAGAGGCTTTTGAGTTCCTCTTCACTTTCTGCCATAAGGGTGGTGTCATCTGCATATCTGAGGTTATTGATGTTTCTCCCGGCAATCTTGGTTCCAGCTTGTGTTTCTTCCAGCCCAGGGTTTCTCATGATATACTCTGCATATAAGTTAAATAAGCAGGGTGACAATATACAGCCTTGACGTACTCCTTTTCCTATTTTGAACCAACAAATATCAAAAAGCAAAGATTAAAAATCTAGAGTAGAGGTTAGACACTCAAAACTACAATATTAAAAAACAAAACAAAATCACAAAAATTATAAATATATATATATATGAAATTTGCTTTAAAAATAGGGTCTTTTTTGGCAAGGTAATAGGTTATAAACATGAAAACTAAAGGAGCAATAAAGGACTTAAAAAAATTTAATGATAATAGTAAAATACATCTAGAAATTTCTCTGGCACTGTTGAGGGCAATGTGGGGTCAGTTTTGTTTCAAATAGTTCCTTGTTCTGGCTTATACTTCTTCTCAAGGTCTTTAGGCCCTTTCCAATGTAGTCGGTGCTAACTACAGGGTTTTAATCTGTTGCACCTGTCACTTCCAAACCGGTTCCCTCTGTTTATTTTGGTTTCTTCTGTTTGCAAGTCTCTTCAGTGTCTAATTTCCACCCTGACACAAGGGTACAGAGGTGGTCACTTATTTAGGCTCATTTGTTCAGTTGTGCTATGGGGAAGAAAGAACACTGCAAACAAATATCATTGGCATGTATGGCATGAGGCCAGAGTCCTCACAGTGTCTGGCCACACTGGGATTTCCCCCAGTCACGGCATGTGTACTTTCCCAGTCTACACTGCTCACGCTCCAGGTTGCTCTACAGGGGAACTGTCTAAAGCCGCCCCGGCTTGTATGCACTTCCCAGGTCTAAGCCACTCAGGTTCAGGTTCCTGGATATTCCACAAAGGCACAGACTCGGTTCAGCCTGTGTTTGGTGCCCTTCCCAGGCCCTCACAGCTCAGGCAACTAGGTGCTTGGCGAGCACACTCTCCCCAGGTGGGGCAGTGCATCTTATCACCCCCCCTCCCTTCCCAGGTGCTCAGTTTCCTGGGCGCACAGCAGGAGCACCATCTCAGGTGTGCTGTGTGTCTCCTCTGGGGAGCTGATCTCTGGCTGTGACCCTCCTGGCAGATGTCAACCATCCCAGGAAAACTTGGTTAGCAACTGAGAGCCTGCTCTCAGTTTGGTAGAGGATGCTGTCTCTGGGGCCGAGAATGCCCCTTGCTGGCTCTGGCTGTCGCCCGCCTGCCTCTCTGCCTCCAGTAGGGGATGGGCCAGTCCATAGCCAGCTAGCTCTCCTCTGGTATTCCCTCAGTCCTTTGTTCTGTGAGTGGGCTGGCAGTGCCTTAGGTTAGAGCTTTTCATGGGAAAGTTTTCTCTATCTCTCTCTTTCATTTTTTTTTTTTTTTCTCTCTGGCTATCCCACAGTTTGAGTTGTTATCTCACATTAGCTCCCTCAGATTGTCCTCAAGGCATTCAGGCCCAGTCCTTACCCTAAGCAATGCAGGCCGCGCTTGCCTGTTCAGTCCCCACTTGCTGGAGGCAGACGCGAGCATCTGGGCTACTTCTCCACTGAGAGTTGCAGTTAAACGTGTAATCTGTGGGTTTTATTTATTTTTTTCCTCCTGGTTATGTTGCCTTCTGAGATTCCAAAACTTCCCCACAGACCCAGCGGTGAGAGGGTTTCCTGGTGTTTGGAAACCTCTCCTCCTTCACGACTCCCTCCCCGGGACAGGTCTCTGCCCCTAATCCTTTTGTCTCTCTTTTTAACTTTTATATTTTGTCCTACCTCCTTTCTAAGAAAATGGGCTGCATTTCTGGGTTCCTGGTGTCCTCTGCCAGCATTCAGAAGTTGTTTTTGTGGAATTTACTCAGTGTTCAAATGATCTTTCGATGAATTTGTGGGGGAGAAAGTTGTCTCCCGTTCTGTTTCTCTGTCATCTTAGGACCATCCCCCTACAGGTAGATTCTTTACCATCAGAGCCACCAGGTTTGTCTTTCCAATTCCTCCAAACCTTTAGTAAAGTTTTCCACACACACCAATGTGTTCCATGACTCCTGTTTTTATGACTGTTGCTTTTTTGTTCAGTTTTATGAAAATGAAGGGGAAAAAACAAATTCTATACCAAGAATGATGTGAAACAGAACAACAACAACAACAACAAAAAAATGTGAGAGTATTATCTCACATTTTGTTGTTGTTGTTATTGTTGTATTATCTACACTGAGCTAATTTGGTTCACCAACTAGAGATGATCCCCTCTACCCTCCATTTTCTACTTCTAAACTCTTATAAACTTTCAAATATACTAAGCTTTAAAAAGACTACTTTTCACTAGGCTTAGAATTCCTAAAGAAAAGGGAAAATATGAGGATATATAAATTCAAAAGATATTTGTCATTGATCATCATTTAATTCTGTATATACCTGTGGTGGATTCATTTTGATATTTGGCAAAACTAATACAATTATGTAAAGTTTAAAAATAAAATAAAATTAGAAAAAAAAATTCTGTATATAAAATTATGAATAACTAAGACTTAGAATTTTTAATGGAGAGTCCTGCCCCAAGGCCACAGAAGCAGAGCCCAGAACCAAGGTCACCTTCCAAACTGACTGAGCCCCTTTGTAAACTTTGCCAAAAACCCCTTTATCATCACCAGCAGGCTTCCTGACCCCATATTAGGCAACAATGCCCACCTCAATGCTCACCCTTTAGCACCCTAACCAATTCCCTAATGCCAACCTTAAGCGGGAATTTTCTTTGTCTTGAGATTATAAAAATTGGTTACTAACCCATGGAAAGCTGAGTGCAGGAGAATTGATGCTCTTGAACTGTGGTGTTGGAGAATACTCTTGAGAGTCCCTTGGACTGCAAGATGATCCAACCAGTCCATCCTAAAGGAAGTCAGTCCTGAATATTCATTGGAAGGACTGATGCTGAAGCTGAAACTCCAATACTTTGGCCACCTGAGGCAAAGAACTGATTCATTAGAAAAGACCCTGATGCAGGGAAAGATTGAAGGCGGGAGGAGAAGGGGACGACAGAGGATGAGATGGTTGGATGGCATCATCAACTCAGTGGACATGTTCAGTTCAGTTCAGTCACTCAGTCATGTCTGACTCTTTGTGACCCCATGAACCGCAGCATGCCAGGCCTCCCTGTCCATCACCAACTCCCGGAGCCCACCCAAACCCATGTCCATTGAGTCGGTGATGCCATCTGAGTTTAAATAAACTCCGGGAGTTGGTGATGGACAGGGAGGCCTGGCATGCTGAGGTCCATGGGGTCACAAAGAGTTGGACACAACTGAGCAACTGAACTGAATTGAATTGAACCCAAGGAAAAGTGTCAGCTCTCCCTTGAGCTGACTCACTCTTCTAACAGTGTCTTGTCGGCTCTCCCTGGCCTGTCAGGAGGTGTTGGCCCGCTGCGCTCACAGTGCCCACAGTATCCCTGCTCTTTGTTCTTAATAAACTCAGTCATTTCTGCAAGACTCTGTGTCTGGAATTTTTTTTTTCCAACCTGTGTTCATACTGCCACAATATTTAAGAGAGAAAAGAGAGTATTTTCACAGATAATAGTGAAGAAGTGCCATAACTAAAGGCTCAGCTAAAACAGGATGTGGAATTCTGACACTATGGACCTTTCATCACTTTTCAGTTGCTAAGTCATGTTCAGCTCTTTTTGACCCCATGGACTGCAGCACACCAGGCCTCCTTGTCCCTCACTATCTCCCAGAATCTGCCCAAGTTTGTGTCCATTGAACCGGTGATGCCATCCAACCATTTCATCTACTGTCACCCTCTTCTCCTTTTGCCTTCAATCTTTCTCAGGATCAGGAGCTTTTCCAGTGAGAGGCTCAGTAATGTCCGACTCTTTGCAACCCTATGGACTGTAACCTGCCAGGCTCCTCTGCCCATGAAATTCTCTAGGCAAGAACACTGAAGTGGGTTGTCATTCCTTTCTCTAGGAGAATCTTCCAAACCCAGGGCCACCAAGGATGTTCTATGAACCTTCATGAGAATCAAAAATAAGGTGATGGCAAAGATGTTTGGAAGTAAAAAGAGGAGAGGGAAGGAGACTGTGTCTGTGTATAATGTGACCCAGAAATGGAACTTGAGATCTGCCTTGGGGCTACCTTGTGTCTCCAAGGAGCATGACAAGGATATAGTATGTGTTACTCAAACATATGCATGAGTCCTGCCAGAAAAAGTACCTTCCAGATTGTCCTCCTAACTCTAGATCTAGTCTTTCTTCGTGTTTAAAAATGTGAATTAATGAAATAGACTCCTCCTTCCTCCAAAAAATAAAACTGATTGCTTGATTCAAATGTCTGTTTGGTACACATAGGCTTTGATTGTATGCTTCTGACAGTGTAAAGATAAGAGGCTGTGTAAGGAAAGCTGTTTTTACTTGGGGATTCTCTAGTATGCAGGAGATGAGTGGAGCTGACACTACCTCCTGCTCTTATTTCCTGCCCAGTTTGCTCATGCTTGTTTCCCTGGGATTCTAAGAAATTCCTATTTTGATAACTTTGAGGTATAACTCTGTCTCAACTCATCAGAACACACCCAAATGCCTCAAAGTGTGTGTTTTCAGTGAGGGTTCATGAAGAGAAGAGTATTTTAAAACAGTCAAACTTGACTGTGGTCAGCACTATCCGAGGATGACTTCTGGAGTTGAGGTTTCTTGATTCCTTTAAAGTATAGTTTCCCGGTCTCCTACCAAACACTCTGACTTAGAATGTAGGGGTGGAGTCCAGGTGTCTAGATCTATAAAAACTCCCTGTATGATTCTGAATATATCCAGATTTAGGAAATATATCTTAAAACATTCTTAGCCATTGACATTTAACAACAGTCTGCCTAGGAAAGAGTCCAAGGAAATAACCCAAGTCTCCACAGTGATTTCATAATTTCAAGGCTCATATAGAAGGAGAGTTATCTCAACTATGCCTTGATCCAATCAAAGAGACATTTCCATAATAACCATGGGACTTCCCAGTGGGAACTGATAATAAGTATACAAGTTAACTGTTCAATAAATATACATAGCTAATTTCATGATGTGTATATAGTCATTTTCAAATGATCTATTTATTGTCTTGGTCTTCCCTGGTGGCTCAGATGGTAAAGAATCTGCCTGCCATTCAGGAGAACCGGGTTTGATCCCAGGGTCAGAAAGATCCCCTGGAGAAGGGAATGGTTACTCACTCCAGTATTCTTGTGTGGAGAATTCCATGGACAGAGGAGTCTGGCAGGCTACAGTCCATGGGGTCACAAAGAGTCAGACACAACTGAGACACTAACACATTTATGGTCTTAATAAAAGCTCAGGAGAGCAAAGCTTGAGTTACTCATTCAATCATGACTCCTGGGCTCAGAGAGAACAGAAGGGAAAGAAATACAATCACGTGTCTGAAAGTGCAAGAGATTAGAGTTTGTGCTGGTCAGGATATGTCAATATATGCCACAGTGACAATTCTTAAAATGAAATTAATTAAAATTGAAAGAGTTTGTTTCTTGCTTTTGACCATCATGGGGCAGTGAAGACTCTGTTTTTCAGAGTTACAACAGACTGGTTCCAAATAGGAAAAGGAGTACGTCAAGGTTGTATATTGTCACCCCAGAATACATCATGAGAAACCCTGGGCTGGAAGAAGAACAAGCTGGAATCAAGATTGCTGAGAGAAATATTAATAACCTCAGATATGCAGATGACACCACCCTTATGGCAGAAAGTGAAGAAGAACTAAAGAGCCTCTTGATGAAAGTGAAAGAGAAGAGTGAAAAAGTTGGCTTAAAGCTCAACATTCAAAAAACTAAGATCATGGCATCCGGTCCCATCACTTCATGGGAAATAGACGGGGAAACAGTGGAAACAGTGGCTGATTTTGTGTTTCTGGGTTCCAAAATCACTGCAGATGATGATTGCAGCCATGAAATTAAAAGACACTTACTCTTTGGAAGGAAAGTTATGTCCAACCTAGATAGCATATTAAAAGCAGAGACATTACTTTGCCAACAAAGGTCTGTCTAGTCAAGGTTATGGTTTTTCCAGTAGTGATGGATGGCTGTGAGAGTTGTTCTATAAAGAAAACTGAGCACAGAAGAATTGGTGCTTTTGAACTGTGGTGTTGGAGAAGACTCTTGAGAGAACCTTGGACTGCAAGGAGATCCAACCAGTCCATCCTAAAGGAGATCAGTCCTGGGTGTTCATTAGAAGGACTGATGTTGAAGCTGAAACTCCAGTACTTTGGCCACCTGATGTGAAGAGCTAACTCATTTGAAAAGACCCTGATGTTGGGAAAGATTGAAGGCAGGAGGAGAAGGGGACGACAGAGGATCAGATGGTTAGATGGCATCACCGACTCAATGGACATGAGTTTGGGTAAACTCCGGGAGTTGATGATGGACAGGGAAGCCAGGCATGCTGTGGTTCATGGGATTACAAAGAGTCAGACACGACTGAGCGACTGAACTGAACTGAACTCAGAAACCCAGGCTAAGAGAGTAGCTGTCAACTGAACATTGCCAGCTTTTATCTGAGAGGGAGAAATTCTAGAAAATCTCATAGCAACAATTACTTTGCACTCTCAACCCACTCCAGTATTCTTGCCTGGAAATTTTCATGGATGGAGGAAACTGGCAGGCTACGTTCATGAGGTTACAAAGAGTTGGATGCAACTGAGCGCATGCACTCGTGCGTGCATGCGCGTGCGCACACACACACACACACACACACTCAATTAAAGGGCTGAACTAGTTGTTGGTCCCTATTGCACCACAAGGGAGCCAGGAAATGTAATCTTTTTAGTTTCTTGAAAAGGGAGAAAGTCAGAAATACCTGGCATTCATCTGTTGATGGACACTTCGGTTGTTTCCAAGTCTTGGCTATTGTAGGTGAGTGCTGCTATAAACATTGATGTGTGTGTATCTTTTCTAATTAATATTTTTGGCTTTTTTCTGAATATATACCCAGGAGTGGAATTGTTGGATCATATGATAGTTCTATTTAAGTTCCTTGAGAATCCTCCATAATTAAACCATGACTCGAGTCAGATTAGCCTGAACCAAATATGCACATACCGCTTAGTGATTTTTTCCCATTTCTTAATCCTATAGATCTGAGGGCCTTGTCTATTAAATGAAGATAATAAAACACCAGCCTCTTAGGCTTATTGTAAGAATTTAAAACGTGAAAAATGAAACACTCTTCCCACAAAGCACACTGTTTGCAGATATTGTTTTCAGATACTGCTATTATCAACTTTTTGCAGAGAAAGAAGTGGGTCTTGCATAGCAGAAGTGCAGTTGGACATGGAGAAGAATGTCCTTCCCTTTGTCAGAAGATGATATAGACTGTTATGGGAATGTCTCAAAATACCTCCCACAGGGATCTCCAGGACATGAAAAACAAACTACCTTGTGGATGACCTAAAAGGAAGGGACTGGTCACTTGATTTCCCTTACAGATGCCAAAACTGCTCTACTCCATATAGTTTTTATTTTAGGATTCCAAGGTTCTTAGTTCTCCATCTTTCCCTTTTCATTTATGCTCCCTCCTTCTACAACAAATCTCTCAGTGCTTTTCTTCCATTGAGTCTACACTGCTATTGCCTCAATGTGGTAGTGGCTGAACCTCCTCATCATGTTTGTTTAGCCTGGTGATGAAACAAATTCATAGTTGTCTCTATTCACTGTTCCAAGGGGAAAAATGCCCCTTACTCACCTCTATACCTCCAGTCTTATGCTGAGCCAGGTTCAAAGGAGGTTCCCGGGTGTTTGAACGAATGAAAGTGGTTGATTACTTTATTTAAAACTTGTTTTTGTTCTTCGAGGCTCTGAAAAAGACAGAAATCACCAATCACGTAAACCATTAGATTCAGAGAAATTAAGACACAAAAAAATATGGTTGACATTTAACAGAAAATATCTACTTCTTAGCTGTCACTTGAGGTTTATGTACCATCTAAACCATGTCTCTATATTTCAGTCAACAATCAATTCAAATATATCCCCTCTAGCATCTTTGTGTTACTTAACTAGGTCATCAGAACAAAGGGATCACAAAAACTTGATTAACTTCTTGAATTGAACTTTCAGTGCCCCACATGGATTGCTGATATATTACTTGGGTTTCTTTTTCTGAAACTGAAGCCCTCCAGCTAAAATAGAATTGAAATCATGCTGTTATGACCATCAATTCCATGGTCTCAGAGAAGTCACTTAAAAATGAGCACTGGACAGCAGCCTACAAAAAAGGCACAAGGGAAATGACAAACAATATGAATCAAAGGCAGAACAGATGGCAAGAGCAGCTGTGGCATGGCAGCCACACTCAAAATAAAGTGTCCGTCTTTCCCATGTCGGCTGTGTCAGCTCAGGTGACTGTGGCCAAAGGAGCAGATCTAAGTCCTTACATGTCATAGAAGGTGGTTTGCATTACCTGCCTTTAATAGGTTTCTCCTTGAAACAGCTCATTTCCCTAAATGCTTTAGCAACACTGGGGGTTTGTGAATGCAAACCCCAACCTCACTTCTCACTCTTCCTTCTGCAATAAACTAGAGTTAAAATTGGATACTCCTAATTAGGTATTTCTGAACATCTGGAGACCTGACTTTAAATAGGATTCAATAGCAGGTTTTTCTGATTAGAATTTTTAAGTTACATTTGTTTTTTAGTCTTTTCATGTTATAAAGGTAATGTGCTGTGCTTAGTGGTTCAGTCGTGTCTGACTCCTCGCAACTCCATGGACTGTAGCCCATCAGGCTCTTCTGTCCATGGGGATTCTCCAGGCAAGAATACTGGAGTGGGCTGCCATGCTATTCTCCAGGGGATCTTCCCAGCCCAGAGACTGAATCCAGGTCTCACACACTGCACGCATATTCTTTGCCATCTGAGCCACCAGGGAAGCCCCATAAAGGCAATACTTTGTCCTATGAAAATTTGGAATATTTCAATAAGCATAAAAAATTAAATTTAAAGATAAACATCTCTAATAATTTATTTCTCCCTTTGTTTCTATGATTTCAAGTACATAATCTTAAAAATACTTCAGCCCTTAACAGTCTCATAACTACATCCTTGATTATGTCTTCTATTATTTCTTCAGGTTAAAGCAAAACTATTGGGTCTAGAGATATGAACATATTTCACATTTCCTTTTTTATAGATTTATAATATATATTAACAAATTGTCTTCCAGCATATTTGCAAAAAAAGATAATCCAAAAGTATATTAGGACATATTAAGGTCACTGCCTCCTTAGCAGATTTGAATATGATGTATTTGATAGGCATTGAATAAAATAACATCACTTTAATTTATTCAGTTCAGTCACTCATTTGTGACCAACTCTTTCTGATCGCATTGACTGAGCACATCAGGCTTCCCTGTCCATCATCAACTATCAGATCTTGGTCAAACTCATGTCCATTGAGTTGGTGATGCCATCCAACCATCTGTCCCTCTGTTGTCCTCTTTTCCTCTTGCCTTCAATCTTTCCCAGCATCAGGGTCTTTTCAAACAAGTCAGCTCTTCACATCAGGTGGCCAAAGTATTTGAGCTTCAGCTTCAACATCAGTCTTTCCAATGAATATTCAGGACTGATTCCCTTATGATTGACTGGTTCAAACTCCTTGCAGTCTAAGGGACTCTCAAGAGTCTTTCCACCACAGTTCAAAAGCATCAATTCTTCAGTACTCAGCTTTCTTTATGGTCCAAATCTCATATCCTTACATGACTACTGGAAAAACTGTAGCTTTGACTATATGGACCTTTGTTGGCAAAGTAATTTCTCTGCTTTTTAATATGCTGTCTAGATTTGTCATAGCTTTTCTTTCCAGGAAGCAAGCGTCTTTTGATTTCGTGGCTGCAGTAACCATCTGCAGTGATTTTGGAGCAGAAGAAAATAAAGTCTCAGCAGATGAATGGATAAGAAAGCTGTGGTACATATACACAATGGAGTATTACTCAGCCATTAAAAAGAATACATTTGAATCAGTTCTAATGAGGTGGATGAAACTGGAGCCTATTATACAGAGTGAAGTAAGCCAGAAGGAAAAACACCAATACAGTATACTAACGCATATATATGGAATTTAGAAAGATGGTAATGATAACCCTGTATACGAGACAGCAAAAGAGACACTGATGTATAGAACAGTCTTATGGACTCTGTGGGAGAGGGAGAGGGTGGGAAGATTTGGGAGAATGGCATTGAAACATGTAAAATATCATGTATGAAATGAGATGCCAGTCCAGGTTCAATGCACGATACTGGATGCTTGGGGCTGGTGCACTGGGACGACCCAGAGGGATGGTATGGGGAGGGAGGAGGGAGGAGGGTTCAGGATGGGGAACACATGTATACCTGTGGTGGATTCATTTTGATATTTGGCAAAACTAATACAATTATGTAAATTTTAAAAATAAACTAAAATTAATTAAAAAAAAAAAAAGAAAGAAAAGAAAGTCTCTCATTGTTTCCTCACCTATTTGCCATGAAGTAATGGGACCGGATGCCATGATCTTTGCTTTTTGAATGTGGAGTTTTAAGCCAACTTTTTCACTCTCCTCTTTCACCCTCATCAAGAGTTTCTTTGGTTCTTCTTAGCTTTCTGCCATAAGGGTGGGGGTCATCTGAATATCTGAGGATATTGCTATTTCTCCCACAAATCTTGATTCCAGCTTATATTTAATCCGGTCCAGCATTTCACATGATGTACTCTGCATATAAGTTAAATATGCAAGGTGACAATATACAGCCTTGATATACTCCTTTCCTAATTTAGAATCAGTCCATTGTTCCATGTCTGGTTTTAACTGTTGCTTCTTGACCTGCAAACATATTTTTCAAGAGGCAGGTAAGATGGTCTTGTATTCCCATCTCTTTAAGAATTTTTCACAGTTTGTTGTGATTCATGCAGTCAAAGGTTTTACCATAATCAATAAAGCAGAAGTAGATATTCTTCTGGAATTCTCTCACTTTTTCTACAATTCACTGAATGTTGGCAATTTGATCTCTGGTTCCTCTGCCTTTGCTAAATCCAGCTTGAACATATGGAAGTTCTCAGTTCACTTACTGCTGAAGCCTAGCTTGGATAATTTTGAGCATGACTGGAAGCAACAGTAAGAATTGGACATGGAACAACAGACTGGTTCCAAATAGGAAAAGGAGTACGTCAAGGCTGTATATTGTCACCCTGCTTATTTAACTAAAATACAGAGGACGTCATGAGAAACGTTAGGCTCAAGGAAGCACAAGCTGGAATCAAGACTTCCAGGAGAAACATCAATAACCTCAGATATGCAGATAACACCACCCTTATGGCAGAAAGTGAAGTAGAACTAAGGAGCCTCTTGATGAAAGTAAAAGAGGAGAGTGAAAAAGTTGGCTTAAAGCTCAACATTCAGAAAACTAAGATCATGGCATCCAGGCCCATCACTTCATGGCAAACAGATGGGGAAACAGTGGAAACAGTGGCTGATTTTGTGTTTCTGGGTTCCAAAATCACTGCAGATGATGATTGCAGCCATGAAATTAAAAGACACTTACTCTTTGGAAGGAAAGTTATGTCCAACCTAGATAGCATATTCAAAAGCAGAGACATTACTTTGCCAACAAAGGTCCGTCTAGTCAAGGCTATGGTTTTTCCAGTGGTCATGCATGGATGTGAGAGTTGGACTATAAAGAAAGCTGAGCACAGAAGAATTGATGCTTTTGAACTGTGGTGTTGGAGAAGGCTCTTGAGAGTCCCTTGGACTGCAAGGAGATCCAACCAGTCCATCCTAAAGGAGATCAGTCCTGGGTGTTCATTAGAAGGACTGATGTTGAAGCTGAAACTCCAATACTTTGGCCACCTGATGTGAAGAGCTAACTTATTTGAAAAGACCCTGATGTTGGGAAAGATTGAAGGCAGGAGGAGAAGGGGCTGACAAAGGGTAAGATGGTTGGATGGCCTCACCGACTCAATGGACATGGGTTTGGGTGGACTCTAGGAATTGGTGATGGACAGGGAGGCCTGGCGTGCTGCGGTTCATGGGGTCGCAAAGAGTTGGACACACTGAGCGACTGAACTGAACTAAATTTACTAACACATGAAATGAGTGTGATTATTTGGTAGTTTGAACATTCTTTGGCATTGCCTTTCTTTGGGATTGGAATGAAAACTGACCTTTTCCAGTCCTGTGGACACTGCTGAGTTTCCCAAATTTGCTGGCATATTGCTGCATCACTTTTTTTTTTAAGAAATCTTTATTTTAGGCTTCCCTCGTGGCTCAGATGGTAAAGCATCTACCTGCAATGCGGGAGATCTGGGTTCGATTCCTGGGTCGGGAAGAGCCCCTGGAGAAGGAAATGGCAATCCACTCCAGCACTTTTGCCTGGAAAATCCCATGGACAGAGGAGCCTGGTAGTCTACAGTCCATGGGGTTGCAAAGAGTCGGACATGACTGAGCGACTTCACTTCACTTATTTCATATCATAAGTAATACATAAATGTCTGCTTTTATAATGCTTATATTCCTTTTTAATTTTATTTTTAATATAAATTTATTTATTTTAATTGGAGGCTAATTACTTTACAATACTGTATTGGTTTTGCCATACATCAACATGAATCTGCCACGGGTGTACACGTCTTCCCCATCCTGAACCCCCCTCCCACTTCCCTCCTTATACCATCCCTCTTGGTCATGCCAGTGCACCAGCCCCAAGGATCCTGTATCATGCATTGAACCTGGACTGGAGATTCATTTCACATATGGCATTATACACGTTTCAATGCCATTCTCCCAAATTATCCCACCCTTGCCCTCTCCCACAGAGTCCAAAAGACTGTTCTATACATCTGTGTCTCTTTTGCTCTCTCACATACAGGGTTATTGTTACCATATTTCTAAATTCCATATATATGCGTTAGTATACTGTATTGCAAGGAAAGTTATGACCAACCTAGATAGCATATTCAAAAGCAGAGACATTACTTTGCCAACAAAGGTCCGTCTAGTCAAGGCTATGGTTTTTCCAGTGGTCATGCATGGATGTGAGAGTTGGACTGTGAAGAAAGCTGAGTGCCAAAGAATTGATGCTTTTGAACTGTGGTGTTGGATTAGACTCTTGAGAGTCCCTAGGACTGCAAGGAGATCCAACCAGTCCGTTATAAAGGAGATCAGTCCTGGGTGTTCATTGGAAGGACTGACGATAAAGCTGAAACTCCAATACTTTGGCCACCTCACAAAAAGAGTTGACTCATTGGCAAAGACTCTGATGCTAGGAGGGATTGGGAGCAGGAGGAGAAGGGACAATAGAGGATGAGATGACTGGATGGCAACACCAACTCGATGGACATGAGTTTGAGTGAATTCCGGGAGTTGGTGATGAACAGGGAGGCCTGGCGTGCTGCAATTCATGGGGTCTCAAAGAGTCGGACATGACTGAGCGACTGAACTGAACTGAACTGATACTGTATTGGTGTTTTTCTTTCTGGCTTGCTTTACTCTGTATAATAGGCTCCAGTTTTATCTATCTCATTAGAACTGATTCGAATGTATTCTTTTTAATGGCTGAGTAATACTCCATTGTGTATATGTACCACAGCTTTCTTGTCCATTCGTCTGCTGATGGACATCTAGGTTGCTTCCATGCCCTAGCTATTATAAACAGTTCTGCGATGAACATTGGGGTACATGTGTCTCTTTCAATTCTGGTTTCCTCTGTGTGTATGCCCAGCAGTGGATTGCTGGGTCGTATGGAAGTTCTATTTCCAGTTTTTAAGGAATCTCCACACTGTTCTCCATAGTGGCTCTACTAGTTTGCACTCCCACCAACAGTGTAAGAGGGTTCCCTTTTCTCCACACCCTCTCCAGCATTTATTGCTTGTAGACTTTTGGATAGCAGCCATTCTCAAGGGTGTGAAATGGTACCTCATTGTGGTTTTGATTTGCATTTCTCTGATAATGAGTGATGTTGAGAATCTTTTCATGTTTGTTAGCCATCTGTATGTCTTCTTTGGAGAAATGTCTGTTTAGTTCTTTGGCCCATTTTTTGATTGGGTCGTTTATTTTTCTGGAATTGAGCTGCAGGAGTTGCTTGTATATTTTTGAGAGTAATTCTTTGTCAGTTGCTTCATTTGCTATTATTTTCTCCCATTCTGAAGGCTGTCTTTTCACCTTGCTTAGAGTTTCCTTTGTTGTGCAGAGGCTTTTAATTTTAATTAGGTCCCATTTGTTTATTTTTGCTTTTATTTCCAATATTCTGGGAGGTGGGTCATAGCAGATCCTGCTGTGATTTATGTCGGAGAGTGTCTTGCCTATGTTCTCCTCTAGGCGTTCTATAGTTTCTGGTCTTATGTTTAGATCTTTAATCCATTTTGAGTTTATTTTTGTGTGTGGTGTTAGAAAGTGTTCTAGTTTCATTCTTTTACAAGTGGTTGACCAGTTTTCCCAACACCATTTGTTAAAGAGATTGTCTTTTCTCCATTGTATATTCTTGCCTCCTTTGTCAAAGATAAGTTGTCCATAGTGCATGGATTTATCTCTGGGCTTTCTATTTTGCATCCCTGGGATAAAGCCCACTTGGTCATGGTGTATGATCTTTTAATGTGTTGTTGGATTCTGACTGCTAGAATTTTGTTAAGGATTTTTGCATCTATGTTCATCAGTGATAATGTCCTGTAGTTTTCTTTTTTTGTGGCATCTTTGTCAGGTTTTGGTATTAGGGTGATGGTAGCCTCATAGAATGAGTTCGGAAGTTTACCTTCCTCTGCAATTTTCTGGAAGAGTTTGATTAGGATAGGTGTTAGCTCTTCTCTGAATTTCTGGTAGAATTCAGCTGTGAAGCCGTCTGGACCTTGGCTTTTGTTTGCTGGAAGATCTCTGTTTAGAGTTTCAATTTCCGTGCTTGTGATGGGTCTGTTAAGATTTTCTATTTCTTCCTCGTTCAGTTTTGGAAAGTTATACTTTTCTAAGAATTTGTCCATATCTTCCAAGTTGTCCATTTTATTGGCATATAATTGCTGATAGTAGTCTCTTATGATCCTTTGTATTTCTGTGTTGCCTGTTGTGATCTCTCCATTTTCATTTCTAATTTTACTGATTTGATTTTTCTCCTTTTGTTTCTTGATGAGTCTGGCTAATGGCTTGTCAATTTTATTTATCCTTTCAAAGAACCAGCTTTTGGCTTTGTTGATTTTTGCTATGGTCTCTTTTGTTTCTTTTGCATTTATTTCTGCCCTAATCTTAAAGATTTCTTTCCTTCTACTAACCCTGGTGTTCTTCATTTCTTCCTTTTCTAGTTGCTTTAGGTGTAGAGTTAGGTTATTTATTTGACTTTTTCTTGTTTCTTGAGGTATGCCTGTATTGCTATGAACCTTCCCCTTAACACTGCTTTTACTCAATCCCATAGGATTTGGTTTGTTGTGTTTTCATTTTCACTCATTTCTATGTATTTTTTTATTTCTTCTGTGATTTGTTCGTTATTCAGCAGCATGTTATTCAGCCTCCCTGTGTTGGAATTTTTAATAGTTTTCTCCTGTAACTGAGATCTAATCTTACTGCATTGTGGTCAGAAAAGATGCTTGGAATGATATCAATGTTTTTGAATTTACCAAGGCTAGATTTATGGTCCAGGATGTGATCTATCCTGGACAAGGTTTCATGTGCACTTGAGAAAAAGGTGAAATTCATTGTTTTGGGGTGTCCTATAGATATCAATTAAGTCTAACTGGTCTATCGTATCATTTAAAGTTTGTGTTTCCTTGTTAATTTTCTGTTTAGTTGATCTATCCATAGGTGTGAGTGGGGTATTAAAGTCTCCCACTATTATTGTGTTATTGTTAGTTTCCCCTGTCATACTTGTTAGCATTTATCTTACATATTGTGGTGCTCCTATGTTGGGTGCATATATATTTATAATTGTTATATCTTCTTCTTAGATTGATCCTTTGATCATTATTAGCGTCCTTCTTTGTCTCTTCATAGCCTTTGTTTTAAAGTCTATTTTATCTGATATGAGTATTGCTACTCCTGCTTTCTTTTGGTCTCTATTTGTATGGAATATCTTTTTCCAGTCCGTTCTTTTCAATCTGTATGTGTCCCTTGTTTTGAGGTGCGTCTCTTGTAGACAACATATATAGGGGTCTTGTTTTTGTATCCATTCAGCCAGTCTTTGTCTTTTGGTTGGAGCATTCAACCCATTTATGTTTAAGGTAATTATTGATAAGTAAGATCCTGTTGTCATTTACTTGATTGTTTTAGGTTCAAGTTTATACACCATTTCTGTGTTGCCTGTCTAGAAAAGATCCTTTAGAATTTGTTGGAGAGCTGGTTTGGTGGTGCAGAATTCTCTCAGCTTTTGCTTGTCTGTAAAGTTTTTGATTTCTCCTTCATATTTGAATGAGATTCTTGCTGGGTACCGTAATCTGGGCTATAGGTTATTTTCTTTCATCACTTTAAGTATGTCCTGCCATTCCCTCCTGGCCTGAAGAGTTTCTATTGAAAGATCAGCTGTTATCCTTAAGGGAATCCCCTTGTGTGTTATTTGTTGTTTTTCCCTTGCTGCTTTTAATATTTGTTCTTTGTGTTTGATCTTTGTTAATTTGATTAATATGTGTCTTGAGGTGTTTTACCTTGGGTTTATCCTGTTTGGGACTCTGGGTTTGTTGGACTTGGGTGATTATTTCCTTCCCCATTTTAAGGAAGTTATCAACTATTATCTCCTCAAGTATTTTTTCATGGTCTTTCTTTTTGTCTTCATCTTCTTGGACTCCTATGATTCGAATGTTGGGGCATTTAACATTGTCGCAGAGGTCTCTGAAATTGTCCTCATTTCTTTTAATTCGTTTTTCTTTTTCCTCTCTGATTCATTTATTTCTACCATTCTATCTTCTACCTCACTAATCCTATCTTCTGCCTCTGTTATTCTACTATTTGTTCCCTCCAAAGTGTTTTTTATCTCATTTATTGCGTTATTATAGCATATTCAAAAGCAGAGACATTACTTTGCCAACAAAGGTTTGTCTAGTCAAGGCTATGGTTTTTCCAGTGGTCATGTATGGTTGTGAGAATTGGACTGTGAAGAAAGCTGAGTGCCAAAGAATTGATACTTTTGAACTGTGGTGTTGGAGAAGACTCTTGAGAGTTCCTTAGACTGCAAGGAGATCCAATCAGTCCATTCTAAAGGAGATCAGTCCTGGGTGTTCATTGGAAGGACTGTTTAAAGCTGAAATTCTGATACTTTGGCCACCTCATGTGAAGAGTTGACTCATTGGAAAAGACTCTAGTCCTGGGAGGGATTGGGGGCAGGAGGAGAAGGGGACGACAGAGGATGAGATGGCTGGATGGCATCACTGACTCGATAGATGTGAGTTTGAGTGAACTCCGGGAGTTGGTGATGGACAGGGAGGCCTGGTGTGCTGCAATTCATGGGGTCGCAAAGAGTCGGACACGACTGAGCGACTTCACTTTGAGTTTTCACTTTCATGCATTGGAGAAGGAAATGGCAACCCACTCCACTCTTCTTGCCTGGAGAATCCCAGGGACAGGAGAGCCTGGTGGGCTGCCATCTATGGGTTACACAGAGTTGGACACAACTGAAGCAACTTAACAGCAGCAGCAGCAACAGGGAGGCCTGACATGCTGTAATTCATGGGGTCACAAAGAGTCGGACATGACTGAGCGACTGAACTGAACTGAACTGATTTCATTATTCATTATATATTGACTTCTTTATTTCTTCTAGGTCCTTGATAAAGCTTTCTTGCATCATCTCAATCCTTGTCTCCAGGCTGTTTATCTGTGATTCCATTTTGTTTTCAAGATTTTGGATCATTTTCACTATCATTATTCGGAATTCTTTATCAGGTAGATTCCCTATCTCTTCCTCTTTGGTTTGGTTTGGTGGGCATTTATCCTGTTCCTTTACCTGCTGGGTATTCCTCTGTCTCTTCATCTTGTTTATATTGCTGTGTTTGGGGTGGCCTTTCTGTATTCTGGCCATTTGTGGAGTTCTCTTTATTGTGGAGTTTCCTCACTGTGGGTGGGGTTGTACAGGTGGCCTGTCAAGGTTTCCTGGTTAGGGAAGCTAGTGTTGGTGTTCTGGTGGGTGGATCTGGATTTCTTCTCTCTGGAGTGCAATGAAGTGTCCAGTAATGAGTTATGAGATGTCAATGGGTTTGGAGTGACTTTGGGCAGCCTGTATATTGAAGCTCAGGGCTATGTTCCTGTGTTACTGGAGAATTTGCATGGTATGTCTTTCTCTGGAACTTGTTGGCCCTTGGGTGGTGCTTGGTTTCAGTGTAGGTATGGAGGCGTTTGATGAGCTCTTGTCAATTAATGTTCCCTGGCATCAGGAGTTCTCTGGTATTCTCAGAATTTGGACTTAAGCCTCCAATGTTCAGAAAACGAAGATTGTGGCATCTGGTCCCATCACTTCATGGGAAATAGATGGGGAAACAGTGGAAACAGTTTCAGACTTTATTTTCTTGGGCTCCAAAATCACTGCAGATGGTGATTGCAGCCATGAAATTAAAAGACGCTTACTCCTTGGAAGGAAAGTTATGACCAACCTAGATAGCATATTGAAAAGCAGAGACATTACTTTGCCAACAAAGGTCTGTCTAGTCAAGGCTATGTTTTTTCCAGTGGTCATGTATGGATGTGAGAGTTGGACTGTGAAGAAAGCTGAGCGACAAAGAATTGATGCTTTTGAACTGTGGTGTGGAGAAGACTCTTGAGAGTCCCTTGGGCTGCAAGAAGATCCAACCAGTCCATTCTGAAGGAGATCAGCCCTGGGTGTTCTTTGGAGGGAATGATGCTAAACCTGAAACTCCAGTACTTTGGCCACCTCATGCGAAGAGTTGACTCATTGGAAAAGACTCTGATGCTGGGAGGGATTGGGAGCAGTAGGAAAAGAGGATGACAGAGGATGAGGTGGCTGGATGGAATCACCGACTCGATGGACGTGAGTTTGAGTGAACTCTGGGAGATGGTGATGGACAGGGAGGCCTGGCGTGCTGCAATTCATGGGGTCGCAAGGAGTCGGACATGACTGAGTGACTGAACTGAACTGAACTGAACTGAAATCCTGCTTCTGGTTTTCAGTCTTATTTTTACAGTAGCCTCGAGACTTCTCCATCTATACAACACCATTGATAAAACATCTAGGTTAATGATGAAAAGTTTCTCCACAGTGAGGGACACCCAGAGAGGTTCACAGAGTTACATGGAGAAAAGAAGAGGGAGGAGGCAGATAGAGGGAACCAGGATGAGATGAGGTAGAATCAAAAGAGGAGCGAGCAAGCTAGCCAGTAATCACTTCCTTATGCACAGTCCACAGTCTGGATCACTCAGAGATGTTCACAGAGTTATACAGAGAAGAGAAGAGGGAGGAAGGAGACAGAGGTGGCCAGGAGGATAAAGGGGGGAATCAAAAGGAGAGAGACATATCCAGCCAGCAATCAGTTCCCTAAGTGTTCTCCACCTTCCAGAACACACAAACAGATTCACAGAGTTGGGTAGAGAAGAGGAGGGGGAGGGAGGAGATAGAGGAGACCTGGTGGAGAAAAAGGAGAGTCCAAAGGGGGAGATAGCAGTCAAGCCAGTAATCTCGCTCCAAGTAAAAATGGGTACTGAAGTTTGGGTTCTTAAAGGTACAAAATTGATAACAAATACCAAAAAGCAAAGATTAAAAATCTAGAGTAGAGGTTGGATTTTCAAAAATACAATATTAAAGGGAAAAAAAGTCACAAAAATTATACTATATGTATATAAGAAGTTTGCTTTAAATAATAGGGTCTCTCTTTTTTTGCAAAGTAATTGTAGGTTATAAATATGAAAATTAAAGGAGTAATAGAGGACTTAAATATAAAAAAAATTTTAATAATTTAAAGAATGATAGTAAAAATATATCTAAGACTTTCTCTGGTGTTGTTGTCAGCAGTGTGGGGTCAGTTCATTTTCAGATAGTTCCTTGATCCGGCTTATATTTCTCAAGATCTATAGGCCCCTTCCTATTTAGTCAGTACTAACTACAGGGTTTTAATCTATTGCACCTGTCACTTCCAAGGAAGTTCCCTCTGTTTTAGCTTCTTCTGTTTGCTGGTCTCTTCAGTGTCTAGTTTCTGCCCTGACACAAGAGGGCGGTGGTGGACACTTTTTTAGGCTCACTTGTTCAGTCGTGCTGTGGGGAGGGATGGACGCTGCAAACAAATAACACTGGCATGTGCTCGCAGTGTCTCGGCCACACTGGGTTTGCCCCCATTCACGACGTGTGTGCTTTCCCTGTCTACACTGCTTAGGCTCTAGGTTGCTCTGCTGGGAACTGTCTGAGGCCGGCCCTGGGTTGTGCCAGGTCTAGGCCACTCAGGTTCAGGTACTCAGGTAGTCATCAGAGGTGCAGACTTGGTTGGGCCTGCGTTTTGTGCCCTTCCCAGTTCTGAGCAGCTCAGGGGACCAGGTCTTTGGTGAGCGCGGTCACTGTGACTTACCTCCCCCATCCCTGCCACTCAGTTTTCTGGGTGTACAACCAGCGCACCTTCTCAGGCGGATGTTGACTGCCCAGAATCCCAGAAAGTCTTGGTTAGCAATGATGCCTGCTTGCAGTTTGGTAGATAATGCCTCTCTGGGGCTGCGATTGCCCCCTTCCGGCTCTGGCTGCCCTCACCTGCCTTGAGGAGGAAGGGCCGGTCTGCATCTGGCTAGCTCTGTTCAGCCCTTTGTTCTGTGAGCGGGCCTGGCAGTGTCTTAGGTTAGGGCTTTTCATGTGGCAGCTATCCCACAGTCTGGTTTGCTATCCCAAGTTAGTTCCCTCAGATTGCCCTCGGGGCATTCAGGCCTGGTCCTTACTCTAAGCAATGCAGCCCCTGCCTCCCTGTCCAGCCCCCGCTCGCTAGTGGCGGATGCAGGCGTCTGCGCTGCTTCTCCACTGTGGGAGTTACCGTTAGGCACATAATCTGTGGGTTTTAATTATTTATTTATTTTTCTTCCCGGTTATGTTACCCTCTGTGGTTCCAAGGCTCACCACAAACTCGGCAGTGAGAGTGTTTCCTGGTGTTTGGAAACTTCTCTCTTTTTTAAGACTCCCTTCCTGGGATGGAGCTCTGTCCCTACCTCTTTTGTCTCTCTTTTTATCTTTTATATTTTTTCCTACCTCCTTTCAAAGTCAATGGGCTACTTTTCTTGGTGCCTGATGTCCTCTGCCAGCATTCAGAAGTTGTTTTGTGGAATTTACTCAGCGTTCAAATGTTCTTTTGATGAATTTGTGGGGGAGAAAGTAGTCTCCCTGTCCTAGTCCTCCACCATCTTAGGACCACTCCCTGCTGCATCACTTTAATAGCATCATCTTTTAAGATTTGAAATAGCTCAGCTAGAATACCATCACTTGATAATTGCTAATTTTGAACCAATATTTTTTATGCTTCTTATTCTGTTTACTTGTTCCTTAAAATTACATATTAATATGGTTTTCTCTCCAGTAAAGTGATATGAGTCTTGAGATCAGAGGGTATGATATTCTTTCCATATTTACCATTGTCTCTGTAACAATGCCATTCATACTGCATGCATTTAATAAATAGTATTAAATTTTGTAGACATAGTTGATCTTAAATGATCAACAGCAAAACCAAATCAGGACTTTCTAGATGCCTCCAATATACTGGAAGATAAGTATATATATAGATAGATAGATAGATACTTTTGTGGACATTATAATATCTTTGATAAAGTACCTTTGTTTTTTCAAACTTAAGATGAGGAAAGTAATTATAATAATAGTTATAATACAGAGTAGTGAAAGAAAATAATGAGTGTAAAAATGATCAGGAAAAAGTCACAATGTTATATAAATGTATATAAATGTAACTGTATTTAAAAGATAATATTAATGATTGACAATATCAACTAATGAAAGGTTTTCTGATGGCTCAGATTGTAAAAAAATCTGCTTGCAATGCGGGAGACCCTGGTTCAATTCCTGTGTCAGGAAGGTCACATGGAGAAGGGGATGGCTACCCACTTCAGTACTCTTGCCTGGAGAATTCCATTAAAAAGAGTTGGACACGACTGAGCAACTAAAACTTTCACTTTTTTAAAATTTCTATTTTCAAGTTTCTTCATGTGTCACTTATTATAGTTTTTCAAACTCTAGAGTCTATAATATTTTTCCTCAGTCCAATAATGAACTTCATAAAAGGGAAAAAAAAGCAACTTTTGTTATGTGTTTATGTGCTTTATTGTTAGTCATTCAGTAAAAAACATTATGCAGTTTCCAATGATAAATTAAAAATAGTAGAAGCAGAATAAAAAATGAAGCGCCAAGGAAAATACAGTTTGATAAATAAAATGAAGCCAAGGACATATGAAAATACACATATCACAAAAAATGTTAAAACTGGGTTGGTACTGGCACAAAAACAGAAATATAGATCAACGGAAAAGGGAAAAAAGTCCAGAGATAAACCTATGCACCTATGGTCACCTCATCTATGACAAAGGATGCAAAAATATACAATGGAGAAAGACAGTGTCTCCAATAAGTGTTCCTGGGAAAACTGGACAGCTACATGTAGACCAATGAAATTATTGATAGAACACTCCCTAACACAATACACAAAAATAAAAATCTGGATTAAATATAAGGTCTGATACAATAAAACTCTTAGAAGAAAATATGCAGAACACTCTTTGACATAAATTGCAGTAAGATCTTTTTCTATGCACCACCTAGAGTAATGAAAATAAAAGCAAAAATAAACAAATGAGACCTAATTAAACTTAAAAGCTTTTGTGCAGCAAATAAAACCATACCAAAATGAAAATACAACCCTCAGAATGGAAGAAAATATTTGCAAATAGAGCAAACAACAAGGGATTAATCTCCAAAATATACAAACAGCTCATGAAGCTCAATATCAAAAAACAAACAAAGAACCAAAAAATAAATCAGTGGAAGATCTAAATAGACTTTTTTTTTTTCAAAAATAGACATATGGATGGCTAAAGCACATGAAAAGATGCTCAACATCACTAATTATTAAAGAAATTCAAGTCAAAACTACAATGAGGTTAGAATAGCCATCAAGAAAAAATCTCCACAGTGAGGAGATCTCTCTACACTGTTTGTAGGAATATAAATTAATACAGCCACTATGGAAAACAGTATGGAGGCTCCTTAAGGAAAAAAAAAAATAGTACTACAATATGATCCAACAATCCCACTCCTGGGCGTATATCTGGAGAAAACCATAATTCAAAAAGATATATGTACCTCAGTGTTCATTGCAACAGTATGTATGATAGCCAGGACATGGAAATAACCTAAATTTCCACCAACAGAGAAATGGATGAAGATGTGGTATATATATTTTCAGTTGTTTGAAAAACCACTGGGCTTCTATTTTTCAAAATCCAATTTAGTAGATTGGGGTGGACAAGGAATATGTGTTTTTTAAAATCTCTCTTGAGAAGCCTGAGGTATATTTCTGGCCAAGAGGCTCAATCTTAGAGAAATGAATGAACTGCCCATCTTTAAGAAGTCCTTAATGAACATTATCTTACAAAATTAAAATCCCTGCCAATATATTAGCCCAAAGTATTCAACTAACAACAATATCTTTAAAAGAAAGTTCTGTGGAAACATGAGGATTATATAAGGTAGGTAAATATGAAGAGAAATAGAAATAGAAAAGGCGATAGACAGAAAAATACTGTGACAGAAGAAGTGAATCTGTTGGGACTTTTTCTGTGCTCCCCAGTGTTGCGTATGATGAAAGGAGGTCAAGAAATCTAGATACTCTCAAATGAAAGTGAGGCTTATAAAAAGGTACCAAGACTGGATTCAGTTCAGTTCAGTTTAGTTGCTCGGTAGTGTCTGACTCTTTGAGAACTTATGGACTGCAGCACACCAGGCTTCCCCGTTGGTGACAGCATCACCAACTCCCGGAGCTTGTTCAGACTCATGTCCATCAAGTCGGTGATGCCATGCAACCATCTCATCCTCTGTCATCGCCTTCTCCTCCTGCCTTAAATCTTTCCCAACACTGTGATCTTTTCGAATGAGTCAGCTCTTTGCATCAGGTGGAGTATTGGAGTTTTGACTTCAACATCAGTCCTTCCAATGAATATTCAAGACTGATTTCCTTTAGGATGGACTGGTTGGATCTCCTTGCAGTCCAAGGGACTCTCAAGAAGTCTTCTCCAATACCACAGTTCAAAAGCATCAATTCTTCAGTGCTCAGCTTTCTTTATAGTCCAGTTCTCACATGCATACATCACTACTGTAAAAAACATAGCTTTGACTAAACGGACCTTTGTTGGCAAAGTAATGTCTCTGCTTTTTAATATGATGTCTAGGTTAGTCATAGTTTTTCTTCCAAGGAATAAGCGTCTATTAATTTCATGGCTGCAATCACTATCTGCAGTGATTTTGGACACCCCTCCAAAAAAAAATAAATAAATAAAGTCTGTCACTGTTTCCATTGTTTCCCCGTCTATTTGCCACAAAGTGATGGGATCAGATGCCATGATCTTAGTTTTCTGAATGTTGAGTTTTAAGCCAACTTTTTCACTCTCCTCTTTCACTTTCATCAAGAGGCTCTTTAGTTCTTCTTCACTTACTGCCATAACGATGGTGTCATCTGCATATCTGAGGTTATTGATATTTCTCTCAGCAATATTGATTCCAGCTTGTGCTTCCTCCAGCCTAGCATGTCTCATGATGTACTCTGCATATAAGTTAAATAAGCAGGGTGACAATATACAGCCTTGATGTACTCCTTTCCCTATTTGGAACAAGTCTGTTGTTCCATGTCCAGTCCTAACTTGTTGCTTCTTGACCTGCATACAGATTTCTCAGGAGGCAGATCAGGTGGTCTGCTATTCCCATCTCTTCCAGAATTTTCTACCGTTTGTTTTGATCCACACAGTTAAAGGCTTTGGCATAGTCAATAAAGCAGAAGGAGATGCTTTTCTGGGACTCTCTCGCTTTTTCAATGATCCAGCGGATGTTAGCAATTTGATCTCTGGTTCCTCTGCCTTTTCTAAATCCAGATTGAACATCTGGAAGTTCATGGTTCACGTACTGCTGAAGTCTGGCTTGGAGAATTTTGAGCATTATTTTGCTAGCGTGTGAAATAAGTGCAATTGTGTGGTAGTTTGAACACTCTTTGGCATTGTCTTTCTTTGGGATTGGAATGAAAACTGACATTTTCCAGTCCAGTCCAGTGGCCACTGCTGAGTTTTCCAAATTTGTTGGCATATTGACTGCATCACTTTCATAGCATCATCCTTTAGGAGAGGAATCAGTAACAGGAGGTGATCTAAGTGGAAACACAATAATATTATGCCCTTTGAGCAGGATAACAGAAGACTTGTCACCCAGAAGGTAGCTATCATAAAGGATGCTTCACTGGTCCTTAGTATCTTTCCTAGATAGGGCAGAAACTCCAGATGACTTCCAGATATAGCACTGTTTTCAATACTTTGTTCTGGGTTAACCTCATCTCCTCTGAGTCCCAGATCTGCTCAGAGACTGTTGAGCATCATTCTGCATCAGAGGTCATCTAACTGGAAGAACCCAGAGAAATTGACTTGGGGCTATGGCAGGATGTGGGGGCTTTCCTGCTTACCCCAGGACCTCTCAGGTTATCTTTTCCTGTCTTTCCATTACTCAGTCCTTCTTCAGTCATCACAAGCCTAAAGAGATGAGCAGAACCCCAGTGGTGGGAGAAATGAAAAGGTTAGAGATCAATGGGGGTGCTGTGTGACTTTGAAAAAAAAAGTATTTTTATTTCTCAGTATATCCATTTCCAATGATCTTTAAGTCCCTGATTCTGGTAGTCTAAGATGTTTATTGAGATACAGTGTGTGTGTACGTGTGTGTGTGAAAGTGTTAGTCACTCAGTCATGTCTGACTCTTTGTGACCCCACGGACTGTAGCCCACCAGGCTCCTCTGTCCATGGAATTCTTCAGGTAAGACTACTGGAGTAGGTTGCTATTTCCTTCTCCAGGGGATCTTCTTAACACAGGGATTGAACCCAGGTCTCCTGCATTGCAGGCAGATTCTTTACCATCTGAGAGACATGTGTGTGTGTGTGTGTGTGTGTGTGTGTGTGTAATTAAACTTTTTACTTGCTAATGAGTTAACTTTGTAGTTTCTGTGAGGTCAGAAAGCCATAAAATTTCTGGCTTCGCATATATTTCCTGACAGAAATTTAATAAACGAAGACTAGAATAACTTTGTAGTTATCTTCATTTCTAATCCTATTTTATTTTCCAAACCATTAACAGACATCATCTCATCAATTCCAAAAATAATTCCTCGCTCCATCTTTTCCATCTATGAAGAACTGCAACCTACTTTTTTCATCTCTTTAATTACATGTACAGATGTTGAGTAATATCACTGGTGATAAATATATGGTAAACCCTATCCACTGGCAAGTAACAATATTTCTTTTCAAATTATGATAAATAAAGAGGAAGCTAAACATGTATGGGTAAGTGTATCAAAATAATGAAGTGCTTTCTAATACCCATTTCTTTTGTGTGTGTGATTTAACAAATATAAATTTCTGGCTCCAGACTCCAAGATATTTGTAAAAAATATTTATTTATAGATGAAACCATAACAGTTCATCAAGGGATTGGGAGAGATGTCTGGTTGAACTTGCATTTCCACATTTCTTAGGATCTCATGTATCTAACTCCAGTACTCTTGCCTGGAAAATCCCATAGATGGAGGAGCCTGGTAGGCTGCAGTCCATGGGGTCGCTAAGAGTCAGACACGACTAAGCGACTTCATTTTCACTTTTCACTTTCATGCCTTGGAGAAGGAAATGGCAACCCACTCCAGTGTTCTTGCCTGGAGAATCCCAGGGGCGGGGGAGCCTGGTAGGCTTCCGACTATAGGATCACACAGAGTCGGACACGACTGAAGCGAATTAGCTTAGCATAGCATGTATCTAAGTTTAAGCTCGAGCCAGACTGTGAATGGTGGTTTCTGATTTCCTTTCTCACCTTCACTGGGTCCCAAGGACTTACATCCTATTAAAAGCAGCTCCTTTTCCCCTTGTCTATTTGTTCATCATTGTTTTCTTTAGACCTTAATCATAAACATGAGATCACTAGGCACAATTTAACCTAGCTCTTGATTTTGCTTTATGAAACATACACAAAGCCTTGCTTAACTTGTTGATTCATTTTCTGAATTAGGAGTAAGAATGGAGAAATAAATAGTTAAGAAATGACTGGCCCCCAACCTCTAGCTTCCCTTAGTAAGTTTGCAGGTAGACCACACAGACAAGACAGAACATTTAATTTCAGATGGACCATATGAGCAAGACAACATCCCAAGGACCATTAGGAGAAGTCAGCAGGTCTGCAATCAATGGAAAAATAACAAAGAATCTGACCTCCTGCTTTAATGATTAACTGAGATTTCCCCCCCTTTTTCCCTTTAAAAATTGCATTGGCTGAGCAGAATCTCCAGAGTTGCTCTCTGAACATAAGTCCACCTTCTCCCCAGAGCCAGCTTTTCTGAGTAAAGCATCTTTTCTCTCTACTGACTCTTGCCCCTCATTTTATTGACTGACAGCAATAAGTGATCTAACCTGCATTTGGTTACACTATCCATGGGGAGACCAGATCAGATCAGATCAGATCAGTCGCTCAGTTGTGTCCAACTCTTTGCGACCCCATGAATCGCAGCACGCCAGGCCTCTCTGTCCGTCCCAACTCCCAGAGTTTACTGAGACTCACGTCCATTGAGTCAGTGATGCCATCCAGCCATCTCATCCTCTGTCGTCCCCTTCTCCTCCTGCCCCCAATCCCTCCCAGCATCAGAGTCTTTTCCAATGAGTCAACTCTTCGCATGAGGTGGCCAAAGTACTGGAGTTTCAGCTTTAGCATCATTCCTTCCAAAGAAATCCCAGGGCTGACCTCCTTCAGAATGGACTGGTTGGATCTCCTTGCGGTGCAAGGGACTCTCAAGAGTCTTCCCCAACACAACAGTTCAAAAGCATCAATTCTTCGGTGCTCAGCCTACTTCACAGTCCAAATCTCATATCCATACATGACCACAGGAAAAACCATAGCCTTGATTAGACGAACCTTTGTTGGCAAAGTAATGTCTCTGCTTTTCAATATGCTATCTAGG
Source organism: Bos mutus (assembly GCF_027580195.1). Taxonomy (NCBI): domain Eukaryota; kingdom Metazoa; phylum Chordata; class Mammalia; order Artiodactyla; family Bovidae; genus Bos; species Bos mutus. The sequence goes on from NC_091627.1 coordinate 55,993,412, forward strand.
TTGGTCATAACTTTCCTTCCAGGGAGTAAGCGTCTTTTAATTTCATGGCTGCAGTCACCATCTACAGTCATTTTGGAGCCCCCCAAAATAAAGTCTGACACTGTTTCCACTGTTTCCCCATCTATTTCCCATGAAGTGGTGGGACCGGATGCCATGATATTAGTTTTCTGAATGTTGAGCTTTAAGCCAACTTTTTCACTCTCCATTTTCACTTTCATCAAGAGGCTTTTGAGTTCCTCTTCACTTTCTGCCATAAGGGTGGAGTCATCTGCATATCTGAGGTTATTGATATTTCTTCCGGCAATCTTGATTCCAGCTTGTGTTTCTTCTAGTCCAGCGTTTCTCATGATGTACCCTTCATATAAGTTAAATAAACAGGGTGACAATATACAGCCTTGACGTACTCCTTTTCCTATTTGGAACCAGTCTGTTGTTCTATGTCCAGTTCTAACTGTTGCTTCATGACCTGCATACAGATTTCTCAAGAGGCAGGTCAGGTGGTCTGGTATTCCCATCTCTTTCAGAATTTTCCACAGTTTATTGTGATCCATACAGTCAAAGGCTATGGCATAGTCAATAAAGCAGAAACAGATGTTTTTCTGGAACTCTCTTGCTTTTTCCATGATCCAGCAGATGTTGGCAATTTGATCTCTGGTTCCTCTGCCTTTTCTAAAACCAGCTTGAATGTCAGGAAGTTTACGGTTCACATATTGCTGAAGCCTGGCTTGGAGAATTTTGAGCATTACTTTACTAGCGTGTGAGATGAGTGCAATTGTGCAGTAGTTTGAGCATTCTTTGCATTGCCTTTCCTTGGGATTGGAATGAAAACTGATCTTTTCCAGTCCTGTGGCCACTGCTAAATTTTCCAGATTTGCTGGCGTATTGAGTGCAGCACTTTCACAGCATCATCTTTCAGGATTTGGAAAAGCTCAACTGGAATTCCATCACCTCCACTAGCTTTGTTCGTAGTGATGCTTTCTAAGGCCCACTTGACTTCACATTCCAGGATGTCTGGCTCTAGGTCAGTGATCACACCATCGTGATTATCTTGGTCATGAAGATCTTTTTTGTACAGTTCTTCTGTGTATTCTTGCCATCTCTTCTAAATATCTTCTGCTTCTTTAGGTCCATACCATTTCTGTCCTTTATCGAGCCCATCTTTGCATGAAATGTTCCTTTGGTATCTCTAATTTTCTTGAAGAGATCTCTAGTCTTTCCCATTATGTTGTTTTCCTCTATTTCTTTGCACTGATCACTGAAGAAGGCTTTCTTATCTCTTCTTGCTATTCTTTGGAGCTCTGCATTGAAATGTTTATATCTTTCCTTTTCTCCTTTGCTTTTCACTTCTCTTCTTTTCACAGCTATTTGTAAGGCCTCCCCAGACAGCCATTTTGCTTTTTTGCATTTCTTTTCCATGGGGATGTTCTTGATCCCTGTCTCCTGTACAATGTCACGAACCTCATTCCATAGCTCATCAGGCACTCTATCTATCAGATCTAGGCCCTTAAATCTATTTCTCACTTCCGCTATATAATCAGAAGGGATTTGATTTAGGTCATACCTGAATGGTCTAGTGGTTTTCCCTACTTTCTTCAATTTAAGTCTGAATTTGGCAATAAGGAGTTCATGGTCTGAGCCACAGTCAGCTCCCAGTCTTGTTTTTGCTGACTGTATAGAGCTTCTCCATCTTTGGCTGCAAAGAATATAATCAGACCCAGGGCCCCTCATCTATGCTAATGAAACATTTCAGTTCTCACACTCTCCTCTTTAGCTATCACCTCTCCTCTAAATTCTGACTTGAGTTACTCTTATTCTATCATTAAACCTCCTTGAAAAACCTTTTTTAATAAAATAAGTAGATAATAAACTTCATCTAAAAGGGCCTTCAAATATATTAATTCCTTGAAATTACACAAATGTACATCAAGTCCTCCTGAATGGACTTTTACATTTGAAGTATAGCCAGTGACCCTGTGTAGCTACAGACCACAGGAAAGTGCTTGACAGAAAAGCACTGTCTAGAGTCTGCAGATCAAGAAGGAGAAAAATTTTGAAAACACAGAGGCTCTCTTAAAACCTCAGAAATGATATCACAGCAGTAAGCATATTTCTTCTCCATCAGAAGGAAAGCCTTGGCCATAAGGAACATTTTGTGCAACAGCCATATAGATAAAATGTTTTTTAAAAAGTTTCACATAACTGCAAGTTACTGCTTTTATATCATTGCTGGACATTGTGAAGTATGTTCTCTCTCTCTCTCTCCATAAATACCTCTTAATAAGCCATTACAGCCTATTTTTGGTTCAGTGGCCCTTTCCAATAGACCATCTGTTAGGAATGCAGTGTAGAAAGCCTAGCTTTGCAGACTGTATTCAAGTGCTGGATTTGCCTCAAAGAAGCCAAATGACCCTGGACCACTTGGTTGACATTTCCTCTTTGCAAAACAGCCAGATGAGTGGCTATGAGGACTGAAGTTCAAAGGAGAAACATTGGTAATTCAAACATCTCTAGGGGATGCAGTAAGTTAAAAGAGAAAGACCTATCAGGAAAAGAGATGGTTCAAAAGCAAAGATAGCATTAAGTGCCTCTCTGTATGCAGGAAGAGACAATGACAAGATTGATGCAAAGGATGCAACTTTTTTGTAAGATCGTGACAAAATGACTCAATTCATTAAAATTTATTATGCTCCAAATATTTCAGATAGTATGTTGGGTATTTCTTTCAAAGGAGGAAGAAAAATATGTATCTATCTAACTAATTGTGATAAACACAAAGGGATAAATGATGCAGTTGGTATATAAACACAAGGCTCTTAGAGGACAGAGGAGGGAATAATTTATTTTTCTGGGAGATAGTTTTGGATGCTGGGAAATCTCAGAAAGGATCCATGAAGAAGGTGACATATGATAAACTTTGAGCAGAATTTTGACAGATGAAAAGGTATGAAAGGCAATGACAAGTCATTCCATGAAGAAAAAGATATCAGAAACTACAGAGAAGATAGGGCTATATTACTCAGAGTCTTACAGGTAGTGTAGCTCGGTGATTTTTCAGTCAGGGATCATTTTGCCCCCGGGGAACATTCGGCAATATCTAGAGACATGGGTGGAGGGGAGGAGTGAGAGCAAGGATGCTCCTGGCATCTAGAAAGCAGATGCTAGGGATGCTGTTAAACTTCTCTCAATGCCTAGGCTAGCCCCCCACAACAAAGAACTATCCAGACAAAAATGTCAACAGTGTGACTGAAAAATTCTACTGTAGATTATGGCTTCCAACCCAAGTGTAAGGAGCACCATTCATGTTTTGAACAGGCTATTGTGAGAATTATTTTGGCCATTGTGTGAGAAACTGACCAGAAGGCAACATAACAGGAAAGTCTACTGGAGGCTACAGCAGTAGTTTCCATGATAATAACGGTGGTTTGAACTAGGATGTGGGGCTTCCCAGATGGTAAAGAATCAGCATGCCAATGCAGGAGATTTAAGAGACATGGGTTCAACCCTTGGGTCAGGAAGATCCCCTGTAGGAAGAAATTGCAACCCACTCTAGTAATCTTGCCTGGAGAATCCCCATGAACAAAGGAGTCTGGTGGGCTACAGTCCATAGGGTTCCAAAGAGTCAAACACAACTGAGGCTATTTAGCACACATGCACAAACTAGAATGTGACAACGGAGACAGAGAAAAGTAGACAGACTCAGGATATGTCCTACAGTGAAGCAGGTCTGGACAATGGATTTGAAGAGAGTGACGAGGAAAGAAGGACATGCAGATTTTCAGATTTCACAACATGGAGCAAGTAAAAGGGAGACATTTGAAGACATACATTGTAAATACAAATTATTTCATTTCCAAAATATTTAAAGTTTAAAATTCATTTCATATAGACAAAACAAAATTCATTTTAGACAGATTTCATGTATCAGATACATGGATCTGGGGTTTGGGAAAGACATGTATAGTTATGATAAAAATTGGAGGGTCACAGAAAAAGATATAATATTTAAAGATGTAGAAATGAATATTACCTTAAGAAAGTACAAAGCATGAGAAGAGGTCCCAAAACTACAAAATTTCACCATTAGGCATTGGGACAAAGAGCAAAGGAGAGAGAAAAGTCACTGCCAGTGGAAAAGGAACATAGTCGAGTGTGGTTTCATGAAGGCCAAGAGCTGTAATATTCCAAGAAGAAAGGAGGAAGCGGCCAACTGCCTCTAATGCTACTGAGAAGAAGGGGCTATTAGACTGGGAAAAGCCCATTGAATGTAACAATGTGGAGGTCACTGCTGGTATAGAAAGAGAGGTGCTTCAGTGCAGAAGCCAAATGGGAGTGGGTTGAAGATGAATGGAAGGTACCATAAGTGAGTTTTGCTGAGCATTGCAATCCTGGCAAATAGCATAGGCTAAGAAATCCTCCCACCCCTGTGCTCCAGAAAGCACTTACTTGCAAAGAACCACCCTTGTCCATATAAGGCTCATAGATGTCCCTTGCTTATCTATAAGGCCAGGTGTGTCTCCTCCAAATTCCCAGTCTTTAACTAGTGTGTGTGTGTGCTCAGTTGTTCACTTGTGGCCAACTCTTTGCGACCCTATGGCCTGTAGTCCACCAGGTTCCTCTGCTCATGGAATTTTCCAGGCAAAAATACTGGAGTGGGTTGCCTTTTCCTTCTCTGGGGGATCTTCCCAACCCAGGGATCACACCCGCATCACTCACATCTGCATTAGCAGGTGCATTCTTTGCCATTGTGCCACCTTGGAAGCCCCTCTTTGCCTTACAAATGATTAACTAAACTGCTTGTCCTCACTGATTAATCAGAACAAAATGCTTATTAACTACGCTTTGATCAAGATTCTTCCCTTTCCTTAGTTCTCAGATGTTTGATCTACCTTCAGACTAAGCCAGCAGTCAGGTCCTCTTTAAAGATCTTGCCAAGAAGATAAGCTGGCCTCTGTGTAAAACATTCTGCCATGCTACTTCTTCATCCTATTTCCCACATATAGTTCTTTCTAGTCTTTTTCACTCCTCTATAACAGAAAAAATCCTTTTTGCCTAAACTTTGAGACTCATACAGATCCCATGACAACAGGGCCTTCCTGTTGCAATCATCTTTCTGAATAGTCTCTCTTTACTAAATCCAGTATTGTATTCATATTTGAAGGCAAGAAAATACAGACTCTATAGATAACTGTCACAAAACCCTTTCTTTGAAGGAGCATTTTAATGGAGGCACAACCCTAAGGGGAGGGCCTTGGGTTGAAAAGGTGAGAAATTGGGCAGAAAGTCAATAGGGTACATGGAGCATGACTAGGGTAAAGGAGAGAAATCCATTCCTATTACTGCAGAGTTACACTGGGGTTGATGAGCAGAGGTGGGAATGGCTTGTGGAACAGATGAGAGTCAAGCTCTTTGGTGTCTATTTGTTACTGCAGTTCAACAACACTGGGCATGAATATTAGTATCTTGCAGAAAGACAACCAAGAGTTTGCCAATCATGGCAGCCAGGAATAGCAGATAGGACACTATGCCAGGCTCCACTGGTCTTTGACTCAGTGACATCTGGAAATCTAACCAGACAGGAGGTTAGGTATAAAGAATTAGACCACAGAGAGGCTGCTTCACCAAAGACAATGAGGAGACCAAACACCCTACTGGGATGGTCATAGTCACCAGTTCCTGTGTACAGTGTTAGAAGAATCCAAGCCATTTGGTAGCCAGAGAGAAAGACAAAGGAAAATCTATAGACGTTGTTTCTGAGGAAGTCCTAGGCTTATACAAACTTAAAATCAATCAAAGGTGAGAAAAAAGAAATATTAGATTCACAACATACACACGCACACACAAAACTGGACATCTAGAAGCCTTGCAACATTCTTGCCTATGCAGCCTTATAAACCTCTTTTTGATCAGCCTGAAAGCTCACACTGGATTTCCCTGGTTACAACCAGTAGAGTTATAAATCGTACAAAATTACAACAGTCAAAAACCACTTATCCTCTGAACAACATTTATTTGGCATGCATAAAGTGAAATATGCCAGAAATATGAGAAAAAAATGACAGAAAGACTATTGTGGTGGAACTTCAGTACTTATTGTTCTGCAGTTAACTGATGAAGAAGAACAAATAAATAAGGATATATGTTCTGAAGACTAAAAATAATAAGGCTAAATTTCAGGAAACATATCACACTCAATACTTTATACAAATCGGTCTTCCATTCAGCATATTTTTGAGAAACTATTATACTTTGGAATTGTGCTAAGCAATAGGTTTTCTGTGGATCATAAATAAAAATCTTGCATTTATGGAGTTTTTAGTCTGGCGGAAGATCCAGCCTTTGAACATAAAGCAAAGACAATTGTTATAATTACATTTTACAGACAAACTGCAAATTGCAATAAGTGCTATAAAGGAAAAGTATGGGGGTGCAAGGAAAGAATATAAAGAGATTTTCTTTATATCAGATGACTTGGGAAGACCTCTCAGAAGAACAAGGCTTGCGGCAGGAGATGGAGTCAGCCAGACAAGCACACAGAGACCATTTCCAGTGGAAGGGCACCATGTGCTATGGGTCTGAAATGAGAAAGAGTTTGGTGTGTTCAAGGATTAAAAAAAGACAGAGGCTTCTCTGTTTAGGTCACAGAAGCAAGAGGAGAGGAGGCCAACACTGCAATATGTTCAGCTCTTGATTCTATCGCCAGAGCAGAAGCAGTGAGTGGAGAGCATTTCACAGTGCTAGGGGGAGGGGTGCAAACAGACTAATTTATTTGAGTCACCTGACCAACAGCTGGAAAATGGATTTGAAAAGAACAGAAATCAAACCAAGAGTGAAGGGCAGGTCTGGTGGGCTGACAGAGAGATGCTGACTGCTTGGAGGGTGGTAGAGACAGTGGAGTTACAAAGAGGCTGATGTAAAATAAGTCTTTGGTAGATTTGACAGAGTTTGGTAACAAATTGGATTTTTTTTAATTTATTTTTTATTGAAGGATAACTGCTCTACAGAATTTTGTTGTTTTCTGTCAAATCTCAACATAAATCAGCCATAGGTATACACATATCCCCTCCCTCCCAAACCTCCCTCCCATCTCCCCTCTCATCCCACCCCTCAAGGTTGACACAGAGATACTGTTTGAGTTTCCTGAGCCATACAGCAAATTGCCATTGGCTATGCTATCTGTTTTATATATGGTAATGTAAGTTTCTATGTTACTCTTTCCATACATCTCACTCTCTCCTCCCCTCTCCCCATGTCAGTAAGTCTATTCTCCATGTATGTTTCTCCACTGCTGCCCTGTAAATAAATTATTTGCTACCATTTTTCTAGATTCCGTAAATGTGTGTTAGAATACGATATTTATATTTCTCTTTCTGACTCACTTCACTCTGTATAATAGGTTCTAGGTTCATCCACCTCATCAGAACTGACTCACATGCATTCCTTTTTATGGCTGAGTAATATTCCATTGTGTATATGTACCGCAACTTCTTTATCGATTCATCTGTTGATGGGCATCTAGGTTGCTTCCATGTTCTGCTGCTGTGGCTGCTAAATCGCTCCAGTCGTGTCCGACTCTGTGCGACCCCACAGACGGCAGCCCACTAAGCTCCTCTGTCCCTGGGATTCTCCAGGCAAGAATACTGGAGTGGGTTGCCATTTCCTTCTCCAATGCATGAAAGTGAAAAGTGAAAGTGAAGTCACTCAGTCGTGCCCGACTCTAAGTGACCCCATGCACTGCAGCCCAGCAGGCTCCTCCGTCCATGGGATTTTCCAGACAAGAGTTCTGGAGTGGGTTGCCATTGCCTTCTCCATATTCTAGCTATTGTAAATAATGCTGCAATGAACAATGAGATACATGTGTCTTTTTCAACCCTACTTTCCTCAGGGTATATGCCTAGGAGTGGGATTTCTTGGTCATATGGTGGTTTTATTCCTAGTTTTTTAAGGAATCTCCATACTGTCTTCCATAGCAACTGTATCGATTTACATTCCCACCAACAGTGCAAGAGGGTTCCCTTTTCTCCACACACTCTCCAGCATTTATTGTTTGTAGGCTTTTTCATGATGGCCATTCTGACTGGTGTGAGATGATATTATGGTGTTTATTTGTGTTTCTCTAATAATGAGTGATGTTGAGCATCTTTTCATGTGTTTTTTAGCCCTCTGTATGTCTTCTTTCGGAGAAGGCAATGGCACCCCACTCCAGTACTCTTGCCTGGAAAATCCCATGGATGGAGGAGCCTGGTAGGCTGCAGTCCATGGGGTCACGAAGAGTCGGGCACGACTGAGCAGCTTCAGTTTCACTTTTCACTTTTCACTTTCATGCATTGGAGAAGGAAATGGCAACCCACTCCAGTATTCTTGCCTGGAGAATCCCAGGGACAGCGGAGGCTAGTGGGCTGCCATCTATGGGGTCAAACAGAGTCAGACATGACTGAAGCGACGTAGCAGCAGAAGCATGTCTTCTTTGGAGAAATGTCTGTTTAGGTGTTTTCCCACTTTTTGATTGGGTTGTTTGTTTTTCTGGCATTGAGTTGTATAAGCTGCTTGTATATTTTGGAAATTAGTCCTTTGTCAGTTGTTTCATTTGCCATTATTTTCTCCCATTCTGGGGGTTGTCTTCTCACCTTGCTTATAGCTTCCTTTGATGTGCAAAAGCTTTTAAGTTTAATCAAGACCCACATGTTTACTTTTGTTTTTATTTCTATTACTCTAGGAGGTGGGTCATAGAGAATCTTGCTTTGATTTATGTCACTCAGTGTTCTGCCTATGTTTTCCTCTGAGAATTTTATAGTTTCTGGCCTTACATTTAGGTATTTGATCCATTTTGAGTTTATCTTCGTGTATGATGTTAGGAAGTGTTCTAATTTCATTCTTTTACATGTAGCCGTCCAGTTTTCCTAGCACCATTTATTGAAAAGGCTGTCTTTGCCTCATCATATATTCTTGCCTCCTTTGTCAAAAACAAGGTACCCATAGTGCATGGATTTATTTCTGGGCTTTATATCCTGTTCCATTGGTATATATTTCTGTTTTTGTGCCAATACCATACTGTCTTGATGACTTTAGCTTTGTAGTGTAATCTGAAGTCAGGAAGCTTAATTCCTCCAGCTCCATTCTTCTTTCCCAAGACTGCTTTGGCTATTTTGGGATCTTTTGTGTTTCCATATGAATTCTGAAATTTTTTTATATTGTTCTGTGAAAAATGCCATTAGTAATTTGATAAGGATCACACTGAATCTGTACATTGCATTTGGTTGTGTACTCATTTTCACAATATTGATTCTTCCTACCCAGGAACATGGAATATCTCTCCATCTGTTCATGTCATCTTTGATTTTGTTCATCAGTTCAGTTCAGTTCAGTCACTCAGTCACGTCCGACTCTTTGCAATCCCATGAATCACAGCAAACCAGGCCTCCCTGTCCATCACCAACACCCGGAGTTCACTCAAACTCACGTCCATCGAGTCAGTGATGCCAGCCAGCCATCTCATCCTCTGTTGTCCCCTTTTCCTACTGCCCCCAATCCCTCCCAGCATCAGAGTCTTTTCCAACGAGTCAACTCTTCCCATGAGGTGGCCAAAGTACTGGAGCTTCAGCTTAAGCATCATTCCCTCCAAAGAACACTCAGGGCCGATCTCCTTCAGAATGGACTGATTGGATCTTCTTGCAGTTCAAGGGACTCTCAAGAGTCTTCTCCAACACCACAGTTCAAAAGCATCAATTCTTTGTTGCTCAGCTTTCTTCACAGTCCAACTCTCACATCCATACATGACCACTGGAAAAACCATAGCCTTGACTAGATGGGCCTTTGTTGGCAAAGTAATGTCTCTGCTTTTGAATATGCTATCTAGGTTGGTCATAACTTTACTTCCAAGGAGTAAGCGTCTTTTAACTTCATGGCTGCAGTCACCATCTGCAGTGATTTTGGAGCCCAGAAAAATAAACTCTGACACTGTTTCCACTGTTTCCCCCTCTATTTCCCATGAGGTGATGGGACCAGATGCCATGATCTTCATTTGCTGAATCTTGAGCTTTAAGCCAACTTTTTCACTCTCCACTTTCACTTTCATCAAGAGGCTTTTTAGTTCCTCATCACTTTCTGCCATAAAGGTGGTGTCATTTGCATATCTGAGGTTATTGATATTCTCATGGCAATCTTGATTCCAGCTTGTTCTTCTTCCAGCCCAGCGTTTCTTTCATCAGTGTCTTATAATTTTCTGTGTACAATTCTTTTGTCTCCTTCAGTTCAGTTCAGTTCAGTCGCTCAGTCATGTCTGACTCTTTGCGACCCCATGAATCGCAGCACACCAACCTCCCTGTTCATCACCAACTCCCGGAGTTCACTGAGACTCACGTCCATCGAGTCAGTGATGCCATCCAGCCATCTCATCCTCTGTCGTCCCCTTCTCCTTCTGCCCCCAATCCCTCCCAGCATCAGAGTCTTTTCCAGTGAGTCAACTCTTCACATGAGGTGGCCAAAGTACTGGAGTTTCAGCTTTAGCATCATTCCTTCCAAAGAAATCCCAGGGCTGATCTCCTTCAGAATGGACTGGTCGGATCTCCTTGCAGTCAAAGGGACTCTCAAGAGTCTTCTCCAACCCACAGTTCAAAATCATCAATTCTTCGGCGCTCAGCCTTCTTCACAGTCCAACTCTCACATCCATACATGACCACAGGAAAAACCATAGCCTTGACTAGACGAACCTTTGTTGGCAAAGTAATGTCTCTGCTTTTGAATATGCTATCTAGGTTGGTCATAACTTTCCTTCCAAGGAGTAAGCGTCTTTTAATTCCATGGCTGCAGTCACCATCTGCAGTGATTTTGGAGCCCAAAAAAATAAAGTCTGATACTGTTTCCACTGTTTCCCCATCTATTTCCCATGAAGTGATGGGACCGGATGCCATGATCCTGGTTTTCTGAATGTTGAGTTAGATAAGTTTAATCCTAGATTTTTAATTCTTTTTGTTGCAATAGTGAATGGGATTGGTTCCTTATTTTCTCTTTCTGATTTTTCATTGATAGCATATAGAAGTGCAAGTGATTTCTGTATATTGATTTTGTATTCTGCAACCTTGATAAAATAATTTTATGATACTATCTTTAGGGTTTTCTACATACAGTATCATATCATCTTCAAATAGTGAGAGCTTTACTTCTTTTCTGATCCGCATTCCTTTTATTTCTTTTTCTTCTCTGATTACTGTAACTAGGACTTCCAGAACTATGTTGAATAATAGTCGTGAAAGTGGATACCCTTGTCTTGTTCCTGACCTTAGGGGGAATGCTTTCAGTTTTTCACCATTGGAAATAATGTTTGCTGTAAGTTTATCATATATGGCCTTTACTATGTTGAGGCAGTTTCCTTCTATGCCTATTTTTTTAAGAGTTAATCATAAATGGGTGCTGAATTTTGTCAAAGGCTTTTTCTGCATCTATTGAGATGATCATACGGTTTTTATCTTTCATTTTGTTAATATGGTGTATCACATTGATTGATTTGCATATATTGAAGAATCCTTGCATCCCTAGAGTAAACCCAATGTGACCATAATGTATGATCTTTGTGATGTGTTGCTGAATTCTGTTTGCTAAAATTTTGTTGAGGATTTTTGCATCTATGTTCATCAGTGATATTGGCCTGTAGTTTTATTTGTCTGTGTTGTCTTTGTCTGGTTTTCATATCAGGATGATGGTGGCCTTATAGAATGAGTTTGGAAGTGTTCCTTTGCAATTTTTGAAAGAGTTTTAGAAGGATAGGCATTAGCTCTTCTCTAAATGTTTGACAGAATTCTGTGAATCCATCTGGTCCTGGGCTTTTGTATTTTGGGAGATTTTTTTTATCAAAGCTTCAATTTCAGTGTTTGTAATTGGGTTGTTCATAATCTCTATTTCTTCCTGGTTAAGTCTTGGAAAATTAAACTTTCCTAAGATCCTGTCCATTTCTTCCAGGTTATCCATTTTATTGCCATATAGTTGTTAATAATAGTCTCAGAATCCTTTGTATTTCTGCATTGTCTGTTGTAAACTTTCCTTTTTCATTTATAACTTTCTTGATTTGAATCCTTGCTCTTTTTTTCTTGATGATTCTGCTAAAGGCTTGTCAATTTTGTTTATCTTCTCAAAGAACCATCTTTTAGTTTTATTAATCTTTACTATTGTTTCTTTCATTTCTTTTTCATTTATTTCTGCTCTTATCTCTATGATTTCTTTCCTTCTACTAATTTTGGAAGGTGTTTTTTCTTCTTTTTCCAGTTTTTTTTTTTAAGTGTAAAGTTAAGTTGTCTATTCTATGTTTTTCTTATTTCTTGAGGTAGGATTATATTGCTATAAACTTCCCTCTTAGGACAGTTTTTGCCTCATCCCATAGGTTTTTCGGTTGTCATCCTTTTATTGTCATTTGTTTCTAGAAACTTTTTTATTTCCCTTTTGATTTCTTCAGTAACCTGTTGGTTATTTAGAAATGTGATGTTTAGTTCCCATGTGTTTGTGTTTCTTACAGTTTTTTTTTTCCCCCTTGTAATTGATATCTAGTCTCATAGCATTGTGGTCAGAGAAGATGCTTGATACAGTTTCAGTTTTCTTAAGTTTACTGAGGTTTGATCTGTGAAGCAAGATGTGTTCTATCCTGGAGAATGTTCCCTGTGCACTTGAGAAGAAGCTGTATGCTTCTGCATTTGAGTGGAATGTTCTGAAGATATCAATGAGATCCATTTCATCTAATGTATCACTTAAGACTTGTGTGTCTTTATTAATTTTCTATTTTGATGATCTGTCCATTGCTGTAAGTGGGGTGTTAAAGTCTCCTACTATTATTGTGTTACTTTCAATTTCTCCTTTTATGTCTGTTAGTGTTTGTCTTTGCCAAAGCTTTTGACTGTGTTGATCACAATAAACTGTGGAAAATTCTGAAGGAGATGGGCATACCAGACCACCTGACCTGCCTCTTGAGAAATCTGTATGCAGGTCAGGAAGCAACAGTTAGAACTGGACATGGAACAACAGACTGGTTCCAAATCGGGAAAGGAGTACATCAAGGCTGTATATTGTCACCCTGCTTATTTAACTTATGTGCAGAGTACATCATGAGAAATGTTGGGCTGGAAGAAGAACAAGCTGGAATCAAGATTTCCAAGAGAAATATCAATATCCTCAGATATGCAGATGACACCACCCTTATGGCAGAAAGTGAAGAAGAACTAAAGAGCCTCTTGATGAAAGTGAAAGAGGAGAGTGAAAAAGTTGGCTTGAAACTCAACATTCAGAAAATTAAGATCATGACATCTGGTCCATCACTTCTTGGCAAATAGATGGGGAAACAGTGGCTGACTTTATTTTGGGGGGGCTTCAAAATCACTGCAGATGGTGACTGCAGTCATGAAATTAAAAGACGCTTACTCCTTGGAAGGAAAGTTATGACCAGCCTCGACAGCATATTCAAAAGCAGAGACATTATTTTGCCAACAAAGGTCCATCTAGTCAAGGCTATGGTTTTTCCAGTAGTCACGTATGGATGTGAGAGTTGGACCATAAAGAAAGCTGAGCACCGAAAAATTTATGCCTTTGAACTATGGTGTTGGAGAAAACTCTTGAGAGTCCCTTTGACTGCAAGGAGATCCAACCAGTTCATCCTAAAGGAGATCAGTTCTGAGTGTTCATTGAAAGGACTGATGTTGAAGCTGAAACTCCAATATTTTGGCCACCTGATGTGAAGAGCTGACTCATTGGAAAATACCCTGATGCTGGGAAAGATTGAGGGCAGGAGGAGAAGGGGACGACAGAGGATGAGATGGTTGGATGTCATCACCGACTCAATGGGCATGGGTTTGTGTAGACTTCAGCAGTTGGTAATGGACAGGGAGGCCTGGCATGCTGCAATTCATGGGGTCTCAAAGAGTTGGATACGACTGAGTGACTGAACTGAACTGAGTATTTGTCTTATGTATTGAGGTGCTCCTATGTTGGGTACATAGATATTTACAATTGTTATGTCTTCCTCTTGGATTTATCCCTTGATCATTATGTACTGTCCTTCCTTATCTCTCGTAAATTTCTTTATTTTAAAGTCTACTTTGTCTGATATGAGATTGCTACTCCAGCTTTCTTTTGCTTCCCATTCGCATGGAATATATTTTTCCATCCTTCCACTTTCAGTCTGTATGTGTCTTGAGGTCTGAAATGGGTTTCTTGTGGACAGCATATATGTGGTTCTTGTTTTGGAGTCCATTCAGTCAGTCTGTGTCTTTTGGCTGGAGCATTTAATCCATTTACATTTAAAGTAATTATTGATATATATGTTCCTATTTCCATTTTCTTAACTGTTTGGGGTTGATTTTGTAGATCTTTTCTCTTGTATTTCTTGACTATATAAGTCTGTTTAACATTTGTTGTAAAGCTGATTTCGTGGTACTGAATTCTCTTAACTTTTGCTTGTCTGAAAAGCTTATTTCTCCATCAATTTTGAATGAGACCCTTGCGGGATACATTCATCTTCATTGTAGATACTTTCCCTTTCAATACTGTAAGCATATCCTTCCATTCCCTTCTGGCCTGCAGAGTTTCCACTGAAAGATCAGCTGCTAATCGTATGGGGTGTCCCTTGTATGTTACTTGTTGCTTCTCCCTTGCTGCTTTTAATGTTCTTTCTTTGTGTTTAGTCTTTGTTAGTTTGATTAGTATGTGTCTTGGCATATTTCTCCTTGGGTTTATCCTGTATAGGACTCTTTGTGCCTCTTGGACTTGATTGACTATTTCTTATTCCATGTTGGGGAAATTTTCAACTATAATCTCTTCAAAAATTTTCTCATATCTGTTCTTTCTCTCTTCTTCTTCTTGGACCCCTATCATTCGAATGTTGGTGCATTTGATATTGTCCCAGAAGTCTCTGAGACTATCTTCAATTCTTTTCATTCTTTTTACTTTATTCTTCCCGTTAGAAGTTATTGCCACCATTTTATCTTCCAGCTCACTGATTTGTTCTTCTGCTTCAGGTATTCTGCTATTCATTCCTTCTAGAGTGTTTTTAATTTCAGCAATTGTGTTGTTTGTCTCTGCATGTTTATTCTTTAATTCTTCTAGCTCTTTGTTAATTGATTCTTTTTTTTCTTTTTTTAATTTTGTTTTTTAACTTTACAATATTGTATTGGTTTTGCCATATATCAACATGAATCCGCCACAGGTATACACGTGTTCCCCATCCTGAACCCTCCTCCCTCCTCCCTCCCCGTACCATCCCTCTGGGTCGTCATTTAGAAAGATGGTAACAATAACCCTGTATATGAGACAGCAAAAGAGACACTGATGTATAGAACAGTCTTTTGTTAATTGATTCTTGTATTTTCTCCATTTTGCTTTCAAGGTTTTTGATCATCTTTACTATCATTATTCTGAATTATTTTTCAGGTAATTTGCCTATTTCCTCTTCATTTATTTGGACTTCTGTGTTTCTAGTTTGTTCCTTCATCTGTGTAGTATTTCTCTGCCTTTTAATTATTTTTTTTTAATTACTGTGTTTGAGGTCTCCTTTTCCCAGGCTTCAAGGTTGAATTCTTTCTTCCTTTTGGTTCCTGACCTCCTAAAGTTGGTCCAAGGTTTGTGTAAGCTTCTTATAGGGTGAAATTTGTGCTGAGTTTTTGTTTGCTTGTTTGTTTGTTTATTTTTCCTCTGATGGGCAAGGGTGAGTGAGGTGGTAATCCTGTCTGCTGATGATTTGGTTCATATTTTTGTTTTGTTTGTTGTTTAGATATGGTGTCCTGCACAGGGTGCTACTGGTGGTAGGATGAGGCCAGGTCTTGTATTCCAGTGGTTTCCTTTGTGTGAGTTCTCACTATTTGATACCCCCTTGGGTTAGTTCTCTGGTAGTCTAGGGTCTTAGAGTCAGTGCTCCCACTCCAAAGGCTTGGGGCTTTATCTCTGTTCAACACTTTGTGGATCCTCTGGCCAACAAATTAGATTTTAATGGTGTTAGGAATCAATATATTGCAAATGCCTCCAGGGAAAAGAAATATTTTATTGAAGAACTGGTGGAACATTTATAAAACTGTATCATATATTCAGTCACTAAGGAAATCTCAGTGAATTCTCCTAATCAAACATGCACAATACATTTTCTCTGAGAGCAATTCAATAAAATAAAAACAGAAGTTTAAATAAAAATAAATGACTACATGAATATTAAAGGACAAACTAATAACAAAACAAACAAAAATCTTTACTGTCCTAAATAATAACTGTTTAAGAAATCACCACTTAAATTATAGATTATTAGACATGAAGAACTCTATATCTCAATTCTCATGGAACAGACAGTAAAAGTCATGTTCAGAGGCAATATCATATACTTACATCGCTTTGTTAACAAACTGCAAACAAGGAGAAGAAATTAAACTGTGCCTTGAATTCAAATTAGTAAAAGAAAAAGGACAAAATCCTAAAGAAAGCAAGAGAAGCAGTTTAATAAGAATACAAGCAGAAATACAAATATAAAGCCCAGAAAGCTACTAGAATAAATAAATGAAGTGACTAGTTCCTTGAAAACAAGCCCCCTACCAAATAGGTAAAGCTCTAGAATGTTGAATCAAATAAATTGAAGGGAAAAGACAAAGACTAAGAATGACTTTAAGAAATGCTAAGTCTCTCCCTCTGGTGGGACCTGTTGCCTGAAGACAGAGCATTCATAAAGAATGCCCTTGGATCATAGAGAAAACTGTTTTATTTCTGTCAAGAGTTCCTCATTAGGAATGTCTAGCATTGATTTCAGGCAAGGAAGCAATTATATACAGCAATTCTAGGAGTTTAGGAGGAACCCAACATATTATTCATTTTCCAAATCCTTCTCTCTTGACATGAAGATGGCGGTGGAAGGATGGGATAATACAGAGAGCACGGGAGTTCTGAGACACTCATCATTATGGGAAAATACCTAAAGACATCCTCCAGTGGAACCAGACATTATTTTATTTTTATATAATGTTTAATAGATAACTATATGGTTCTTGGCATATTCATATTTTGCTCATTAGCTCATTTGATCCTCATTGCAAATCTATGAAGCAAGTACAATTAAGTCCCTGTTCTACAGATAATGAAGATGGAAGAAGTCAAGTAATTTACTCAGGGTCATACAACTACTAACAGATGACCTGGGACTCTAGCCCAAGCTGTGTGACACCAGAATTAATATTGTTAACCATTTCATCATGGAAACTCTCATCAGATATCAGTCATTTATTAAAGTTCCACATTCATTCCTTTTTCAAACCTTAAGAGTAAGGCTCTTCATAACAATTATAAAGCTTATCTATCTCCCAGGTGCTAGGGGTAAAGAACCCACCTGACAATGAAGTAAGGCATAAAAGACACTGTTCTGCCACTGGGTTGAGAAGATTCCCTGGAAAAAGTCATGGCAACCAACTCCAGTTTTTTTGCCTGGAGAATTCCATGGACAGAGGAGCTTGGCGGGCTAGAGTTCATGGGGTTGCAAAAAGTCAGACATGACTGAGTGACTGAGCACAAAAAAACTTATCTGAACATGTAACACTCTCCTCCTCCTTCATTCAAAGTTCTTAAGATTCCACCCACACACTGCACAGTGTGCAGTAGTTTGTGGAACAAAAAGCATTTTCTTGACAGGAGAGTCCCTACCCTTGTTACTACAATCATTTAACATTGATTTGTTAGTTCTAGTCAGTTAAATGAAATGTAAAGAATAGGATAAGATATATAACTATCCAAAATATAACTTTTATTTTCCCTGCTGTTGGCAGTTCTTTGTCTAGAAAATCCAGATGCATCCATGGAAAACTTACGGAACCAATAAGAGTTTAAAAAGATATCCAGATTAAAACAAATTTATGATAAAGTAAAATGTTTCCCCCTGTACTGGCAATACCCAACAATATAAATCATCATGTGAAAAATGAATGGTGTTCTCACAATAGAATATAAAACATTTAATGTAAACAAAAAATAAACAAGTACCCAAGATGCAAATGACTGTTCTTTACTAAGACTCTGCCCCACTCCCATAATCATCATGAAAGTTCACACTGTTTGAACACTTACTCTGTGCAGGCATACCAGGGCCCTATAAGTGTCATCTCAATTAATATTAATAACCCTATGAAATAGATCTTATTTACAAGAGAAGAAATAAACCCTTTTGTGTCAGAAAATATAAAAGAAATCTCAAGTAAACACTGAAACACACTGAGTTCTTGAAAGGGGTAAGCAGTGATAATATTAATTCTTCCTCAAATTAATATAGTTCTAATAAAATTCCAATGAAAATCATAATGGAATCTTTTAGCTTGCCAGAGTAAATTTACATTTTTATCTGGAAAGTTAATGGGTGAATACACCCAAGAATTCAGAGAAGGCAATGGCAACCCACTCCAGTACTCTTGCCTGGAAAATCCCATGGATGGAGGAGCCTGATAGGCTGCAGTCCATGGGGTTGCTAAGAGTCGGACACGACTGAGTGACTTCACTTTCACTTTTCACTTTCATGCATTGGAGCAGGAAATGGCAACCCACTCCAGTGTTCTTGCCTGGAGAATCCCAGGGACAGGGGAGCCTGGTGGGCTTCCGTTTATGGGGTCGCACAGAGTCAGACACAACTGAAGCAACTTAGCAGCAATAGCAGCAGCACACCCAAGAATATTCTTAAAAATAAGAAAAATAAAAAGAATGTTTCCCTCTCAGATTTTAAACAAAGCCAGAAAGCTATTGAACTGAGGAAGATAATACTTAGACAAACAAGATGTTAGCGTAAATAAGGGGTTATTTCAAGTCAGTGTGGAAATGATGAATTATTTAAGGAACGTTGGGCCAATTGGCCTCATGTTTCAGAAGACAAAGGAGCATGGATGGCTGACCAAGTGAATAAATAAATCAGCATCTTCTGTCATCTGTCTTTGAGCTGATTAGCTATCCTTGAAGAGGACCATTTTCTGAAACACTGATGGGCAGAATAAAATGATTCCAGATTTAATCATCCCTTTTGTCTTTTCTTCCTTCCTGAGTTGAAGGAGAAAAAATGTGGAAATCTCAAGGTTTAACAGCACATTTTACTTTACTCTGTCTCTCCCCTTTTCCCGATGAGTACTGGAAGTTTGATGAATATCTACCCACTGTTCAGCACCATGGGAAACATGCCTAGAACATAAACAAGAACAATAGAAGACAGAGTCATCAGGAACAAACTCTAAAAGAAAGCCTAACTCAGTGAGGTTTGGACCAGCAAAGAAACCTTTGTGAAATGGGTCTTTGGAAATGTGTAGGGCTTTTATGAGCAGGGGAGAAAGAGATGAGAAGTCTTTAGAATGAAAGAGGAAGAGAGAAGAATGAATGAAGGCAGAGAAATCCTGTGAATCTGAGACTGAAACGGAGGGCACACCTAGGGGAGGTACAGAGGAAGATGAGATACTGTACTAGGCAATTAAAAGAAACCTGAAAGGGAGTCCATGTTAGATGTAATAGAAGCCAATGCAGGTTTGGAAGCAGGTGAATGACAAAGAGAAATAACGGCATTAATGTAAGACCCTGGCATAAGGATGGAGAAGGGAAAATTAAATCAAGGGTCCCTATATGAAGGCCAGTTATGCACTCCAGGCATAAAGTGGCAAGAATAAAGCACAAGCCTGAAGGTGGTGACAAAATGCACAGGCACTTAGAAGCAGTCATGAGCAGGACAAACTGGAGTCATGTTACAGTTATTTTAAATAACAGGGGTAGAATCAAGTGCAGTACCCAGTTTTGTATTAAGAAAATAAATTTTCACATATTGAGGTAAAGGGAAGTCGTTCTGGCTTATACATGAGTTTTAACTTGAATTTGATGCTAACTAAAATAGACTGTAGCCTATCAAATATACATTGCACATATGCTTTAATTATTAAAGAAAAGAATATATTGACCAGAAGAAGTAAAGAATGTCCATGTTAAAAATGAAGATTAAGTGCCTCCCTTCCTGGAATGTCAATGCTGGTCCTTCTTTGATGATAAGAGTCCCTTCCCTGGTGCCAAAGTCTTACTGACTCAGGTGTACCTGCCGGTCTATTGTCTTGTTTTGTTTTTTGAAAACTTGAGGAAATGTATCCCTGGCTTGTTTAATGTTCTTTATTCTGACAAGATATAAAACTATGCTAGAAGCCACACTTCTCCAGAGTTTTCCAGAGTAATCTAGGAAGCCAGATTTAGGGATCTAGACCTCAATTTGGCTCAAATGAAACTTTTCTATTCTTATTATTGATTGCTTATTGATTCTTTGCATCAACATCGTGTGCACATGCTAGGTCGCTCCAGCCATGTCCGACTCTTTGCAAGCTATGGACTCTAGCCCACCAGGCTCCTCTGTCCATGAGATTCTCCAGGCAAGAATACTAGAGTGGGTTTGCCAAGGCAACCTCCAGGGGTTAAGGTCTGCTTCCATTGGTATCTTAGCCTAGTCCCAAGAAGGAGAAGAAAGCACTGGTTACAAAAGAGTTCCCCTCACCCACACCCAAGGGTGATGCTCATTTGATTCATTGTCTTTATTCCAAGGTCTTAATCCAATCTCTACCTCCATGTGTCTTAAAAGAATAAAATATGTGTGTACCATATTCCTAAGAAAGTGGTGGGCTTTCTTTTTCACCATAATAAGAGGAAACTTGGAAAATAGAAGTTGAATCACTGAATTTTAAATGTCTATTCTGACACTGAACACCTGTGCAATTTTGAGCAAAAACTTATGAGTTTTAGTTTCTTTATTTGTAAAAGGCTATTTCCCAATTTTAGCATTACTGTGAAAATTAAAGAAAAAAAAATATATATACATGTTGAACCTGTCAACCTAGTGTCAAGCATTAATAAGATAATAAATAAAGATGCCTGTTACTAATCATTATAAACACAATACTTTTGAAGATTGGGTCAGTGACTCTTCAGTTATATTTTCCTTCTCCTGTGGGCTTATGTATAACAACAGCCCATACGGCCACGCACACACGCACACGCAATTGTTTTCTGTTACCGTAATGTAGTAAAATTGAGATAACCTTTTATCAAGTGAACTGCTTCCCTCCAAGAGTGGCACTATCAAGTACAAACCACTCTCTGGGACAGCTTGATGAAATAGTTTGCTGTAATTAGTTTTCCCAGGAGAAAATGAATAACGGGCTCTCATCAGGTGTTAGGACTCAACAGCTTCTCCAGCTGACTCAAATTCCATTATTTATTTTGTGCATCTGGATGGTAAATGGAAGCATTCCTAGCATCAGTTTCTCCAGGCTGTCTTTAAACAGGTTTAATAAAAGGATTAGGAGTTTAAATAGGTTTCCAACTGTTAAAAGTAGTTTTCTCATTTTTCATGTTGACATTCTCAAAACCAATTTATCTTCTTGACCTTCTGGCTGCCACTTCTTCTGAAATGGGAGGCTGGCTCCAACCAAGAGAGAAAAGGGACCGTAAGGCATTCTGTGATCTCCAGATTCCCACTGGACACTTATTAAGTACCTACTATGTGTGCAGAGAGGCTTCCTGTTGGCTTAGCAGTAAGAATCTGCCTACAGTGCAGGAGATGTAAGAGACCCAGGTTTGATCCCTAGGTTGGGAAGATTCCCTGGAGGAGGGCATGGAAATCCACTCCAGCATTCTTGCCTAGAGAATCCCATGGACAGAGGGGGCATGATAGGCTATAGTTCAGGATCACCGGAGAAGGCAATGGCAACCCACTCCAGCACTCTTGCCTGGAAAATCCCATGGACAGAGGAGCCTGGTAGGCTGCAGTCCATGGGGTCGCGAAGAGTCAGACATGACTGAGCGACTTCACTTTCACTCTTCACTTTCATGCATTGGAGAAGGAAATGGCAACCCACTCCAGTGTTCTTACCTGGAGAATCCCAGGGACGGGGGAGCCTGGTGGGCTGCCGTCTCTGGAGTCACACAGAGTCGGACACGACTGAAGTGACTTAGCAGCAGCAGCACAGGATCACAAAAAGTTGCACACGACCGAGCAACTGAGCATGCATGCACCCATATGCACAGAGCCAGGAGAGGGACTGAAGAAAATTTACAGATGTTATGTTGTCACTTTGTTGGAAAAAGTAGAGAAGCCCATATGAAATGTAAAGCTTCATTATCAGAAACAAAGTAAGAGAAATCAAAACATTTTGGAAGATATTGTGAGAGATAAGGATGTAGAAGTGAACGGAAGAAGAAAGAAAAATATAAAAATTTAGAAAAAGTGATTCTCAACCCTGCCTTCCTATTTGAATCACCCAGTGAAGTGAAAGTCTCTTAGTCATGTCCGACTCTTTGTGACCACACAGATTATACAGTCCATGGAATTCTCCAGGCCAGAATACGGAAGTGGGTAGCCTTTCCCTTCTGCAGGGGATCTTCCCAACCCATGCATCGAACCCAAGTCTCCCATATTGCAGGCGGATTCTTTACCAGCGGAGTCACCAGGGAAGCCCTCAAACACTGGAGTGGGTAGTCCATCTCTTTTCCAGTGGATCTTCCCAACCCAGGAATTGAAACAGGGTCTCCTGCATTACAGGTGGATTCTTTACCAACTGAGCCACCAGAGAAGCCCTTAAATCACCCAGAAATCTCATTAAAACTCCCACTATCCAGGCCATACGTGAAACTAATTAAGTCAGAATCTTAAGCAGTGGGTCTTGGCCTTAAGTATATACTGATTAAATTTCCCAAGGTGATTCTAATTTGCAGCCAAGATTGAATACTACTAATGCGGAGCAAAGATCAAAGTTTCCATGAAGATCTTGAGTATGACCATTAAATTGAGATGGGGGCAGGGACAGAAGAGTGGGGAACAAGTCTGATTCTGAGTACTAAATGCATTTTGTTATTCTGAGAGTGGGCTTCCCAGGTGGATCAGACAGTAAAGAATCCACCTGCAATTCTGAGAGTGAAAAATTATTCCCTGTCCAACCAGTCCATTCTGAAGGAGATCAGCCCTGGGATTTCTTTGGAAGGAATGATGCTAAAGCTGAAACTCCAGCACTTTGGCCACCTCATGCAAAGAGCTGACTCATTGGAAAAGACTCTGATGCTGGCAGGGACTGGGGGCAAGAGGAGAAGGGGACGACAGAGGATGAGATGGTTGGATGTCATCACTGACTTGATGGGCGTGAGTCTCAGTGAACTCCAGAAGTTGGTGATGGACAGGGAGGCCTGGCATACTGCGATTCATGGGGCCGCAAAGAGTCGGACACGACTGAGCGACTGATCTGATCTGATCTGATTAGAGCAAAAAAGTCCCTGAAGAAGAGCATGGCAACCCACTCCAGTATTCTTGATGGAGAACCCCACGGACATAAATGCCTAGTGGGCTATAGTCCAGAAGGGTCACAAACAGTGAGGTGCCACTGAAGTGACTTAGTACACAATCATGCATAGAGCAATAAATACAGGTAGTGTGACCAAGTGCAAGTTCTCATGTCTGACACATAGTGAGGCCAAATAATGTCAGATGTCAGAGTCTAATGCAGAGAAATGTTTATTCCAGGGCCATGCAAGGAGACAGATGGTTTGTGCCCCCCAGACCTCACACACCCCAAAGGCTTTCAGCAAAACAGTTTTAAAGGCAAGATGAGGGAGGGGCATAATTAGCTGTTACAAACTTCTTGGTGTTGAAATTCTTTGTTTGTGCAGCTGTCTACATAGGTCAGGCCTTGATGTTCCTATAAACCTCCAACAAAACAAATGCTATTCTCTGTTCTGCAACTTTTTTTTTTATCTCTGAATGAATGGACCTTTAAAGGTCATAGGCTATTCAGTGTATTTCAAGCTATAAGCAATATTATTTTACAAAAGATGTAAAGCCATCATGACTAAGCATGGAAAAAGGAACAGATCTAGTATGGTGTCAGATTTGTTCTTCCCTATTACAGTAGCTTCCTTGGCTGGAGAGACCTGCAGAAGATACATGGACACTGTGTTTACAGAGAAAGGTTGATATCAGGTTAACCAACAGGTTTCTAAGGCAGCATACATGAGTGGTTATGCAACTATGGAATTTAACCATTTGCCTTATTCCAAAAGTCATCATCAGGGAGAGTTGCTGTTGGGGAATTCAGTATACCTGTAATAATGCAAAGAGAAACTTCATGGATTTCCCTGTTGGCTCAGTGGTTAAGAATCCACCTGCCAATGAAATACAGCAGGTACAGGTTTGATCCCTGGTCTTGGAAGATTCCACATGCCATGGACAACTAGGCCCATGTGGTGCAACTACTGAGCCCAAAGTCTAGAGTCCATGCTATGAAACAAGAGAAGCCTCCACAATGAGAAGCCCACATAGTGCAACCAGAGAATAGCCCCCACTCACCACATGTAGAGAAAGCCAACTTGCAGCAATGAGGACCCAGAATAACTAAAAAATTAATAAATTAATTAAATTTAAAATACATATTTATGGGAGAGGGAGAATATAAGAGATAAAGGTTGAAGGAGAAACAGGCTTTGGGAAGTTTGCTGGGTACCTCCTGGCAGAATGACAGTAAGCACACCACAGTTGATGAAAAAAGATGCTGATTCTAAGAGAAAAGATGATGAGAGGAATGCCCATGTCACAGAAATTCATCTGCCCATCAATGATTTCCTCCTTTACTTCCCCACTATCTAAAATTCCACCATTGGACATATCCCTCTTTATATCATATACTCACAGAGAAAGCATAAATGGTTATAACTGGAAAACAATGTGTCAGTATATGATAAGGTTAAAGGCATGGATGTATCCTTTATATGTGCCTTTAACTTTATCAGGTATCAGTTTATATGCTCATATTCCTAGAGACAGAAAGCACTGCCTACCACACAGGGCTGCATGGGGAAAGGAACAAGGTTGATTAGCAGGCAGAGGAAGATAAGGAAAGAGCATGGTCCAGAACATTTTTGGGGTTTTCATGGAAAAGTATGGGTGAGACAAGGATAATAAAGTTAAAATAGAGTTAAGATTGGAGAAGGAAATGGCAACCCACTCCAGTGTTCTTGCCTTGAGAATCCCAGGGACAGCGGAGCCTGGTGGGCTGCCGTCTATGGAGTCGCACAGAGTCGGACACGACTGAAGCGACAACAGCAGCAGCAGCAGCAGCAGCAGAGTTAAGACTGGAGATTTTAAATAATTTCATCCAGCAAGCTCTGGGTTGTAAGGGTGGCTCCTATTTGTTCATTACCTGGATTGGGGATGATGTAGGGTGGGAGAAATATTTGCCTGTTGTCTGAGAGTTTGATAAAGGATATGGTTGGGTGTGGGCTCCAGATAGGCTGGTTTGCATGTCAAAGGTCTGCTCCAGTAGGGTCGTTTGCTTTCTCTAGAAATTAACTAGCCCTTGGAAGGGACAGTGTCTCCAGAATCAAGGCCCAGAATGCCAGAGCATAAAGAATACACAAAATATAGTCAATATACCATGTCTCTTAAGGGCTATATGTGGCACCAACTTCCCACTAATCCTTAGGCATGTCACCAGCTCCCCGCCTACCTCTTGTGACCTTATTTCTGAGCACCCAGAGTCAACAATGTAATAAAAATTAATGCTTTTTCATTGAGAGTTTGAAGACTTTCTTTTTCCCTACTGTTTATTCTGTCTGATTTCTTTTTTTTATTTGGGGTATAGTTGCTTTACAATGTTGTCTTCATTTCTGCTGTACAACGAAGTGAATCAGCTATATGTATAAATATATCCTCTCCCTCTTGGACTTCCCTCCCACTATGTAGGACCTCCCATTCCACGTATCTATGTCATCACAAAGCACCAAGCTGAGCTTCCTGTGCTATAAAACAGGTTCCCACTAGCTGTTTTACACATGGCAGTGCACATACATCAATCTGTCTCCCAGGTCACCCCTGCCCCCACCCACCATGTCCACATGTTCATTCTCTATAGTTTATTACATTAGGGACGTTAGCCATGAGCAACCAGGGTGGCCTAGCTGAAAAGGATGCAAGCTGATCCCAGGAAAGTTCAGAGATATGGTACAAAATAACAACAGAGACTTTTCCGACTCCTGCACATGTGCCCTAGGCACGTAGTGAATACAAACTAATCACAGGGGCTTCCTCAAGTAACCTTAGGCAGCTAGGAGCCCATTAAGGGTACATAAATATTCTACACATATACACATCTGATTATAACAGACTGAATTATGAGAAGACATGCACAACAGAGCCTGCTGTTATATAACTTGCAATTGTCAATCAGCCTTGAGCATATGCTCATTTGCCTTCCCTTTCATTGATTGGTGGTGGGTACAAACCCTATTTTGCACAGGGCACAACCAAAAGGAGGAGATGGAAAGTATTAAAAAAGGAAGCCAAGAGGGATCCTTAGGATGATTACTTTGGTAACAGCCTGCTCCCATGTCTTGAGAGTTTCTGTCTAATAAACAGCTGTCTGCTTGAGGTGAGCTGAGCTGTAATTTGTCTGGGGTTTTTTTTTTTGTTTTTTTTTTTTAGTTCTATCAGCTTATTGCTACCAACCCATCTCTCTCCATCCTCATGCACATGTGCTTGCTCAGTCATATAACCCCATGGACTGCAGCCCACCAGGCTCCTCTGTCCTTGGGCTTTTAGAATACTGGAGTGGGTTGCCATTTCCTCCTCCATTGTCTGTTGTTTTAAACTCTTTAGTCCATCATTCCAAATTTTTGTTGCAACGAGACAAGAAATGAGGAAGAGAAATAAACAGACCTGAAAATTGCATGGACTCCAGGCAGAAAGGAGAATAATCATTTCTGTTCCACTTCATGCTGGGAGGCTAGAAGCCTTCAGGTAAAATAGCACCTTTAAGAACCTCAAGACCATGTCTTAACCTTCCCTCATCTAATTTTTTCTCACTAGGCTTGTTACAGTTCCTTAAATAGGCTAATCTCTGTTTCAGTTTTGGAATGAATTAGTTCTTCCATCTAGAATGCTCTTCATCCCAGTTATCTATCTCCTCTCTCAATAACTTCTTCAGTCATCATCATTGTCTAAGAGGGTTCTTAAGTCAAGCTTCCTGCTCTACATCTCAGAATGGCTTATTCCTTTCCTTCCTCACACTTCTCCCATTTTGTAAGTGCAGTTCTACTTGTATACAGTTACACAGGTGATTGCTGTTTCCCTCCTAACAGCATGAGCTCCACAGAGCAGAAACTGTATCTGCTTTCCTAACCTCTGCTTCCATGGGCTAAGCACAGGAGCAAAGGCTGAGTGCCCAGTGACTGAAAGGTAAATGGATGATGGAGCCTTAGCAGCCACCTTTAA